>NC_091977.1:284898727-286105393 GCF_044704955.1 Pristiophorus japonicus
CCCCCCCATCTCCCTTCCCCCCCTTCTCCCTTCCCCCCCAACTCCCCTTCCCCCCCTTCTCCCTTCCCCCCCTTCTCCCTTCCCCCCCTTCCCTCCCCCCCCTTCTCCCTTCCCCCCCTTCTCCCTTCCCCCCCTTCTCCCTTCCCCCCCTTCTCCCTTCCCCCCCTTCTCCCTTCCCCCCCTTCTCCCTTCCCCCCCTTCTCCCTTCCCCCCCTTCACCCTTCCCCCACCCCCCCTTCTCCCTTCCCCCCCTTCTCCCTTCCCCCCCTTCTCCCTTCCCCCCTTCTCCCTTCCCCCCTTCTCCCTTCCCCCCCTTCTCCCTTCCCCCCCTTCTCCCTTCCCCCCCTTCTCCCTTCCCCCCTTCTCCCTTCCCCCCCTTCTCCCTTCCCCCCCTTCTCCCTTCCCCCCCTTCTCCCTTCCCCCCCTTCTCCCTTCCCCCCCTTCTCCCTTCCCCCCCTTCTCCCTTCCCCCCCTTCTCCCTTCCCCCCCTTCTCCCTTCCCCCCCTTCTCCCTTCCCCCCCTTCTCCCTTCCCCCCCTTCTCCCTTCCCCCCCTTCTCCCTTCCCCCCCTTCTCCCTTCCCCCCCTTCTCCCTTCCCCCCCTTCTCCCTTCCCCCCCTTCTCCTTCCCCCCCTTCTCCCTTCCCCCCTTCTCCCTTCCCCCCTTCTCCCTTCCCCCCCTTCTCCCTTCCCCCCCTTCTCCCTTCCCCCCCTTCTCCCTTCCCCCCCTTCTCCCTTCCCCCCCCTTCTCCCTTCCCCCCCTTCTCCCTTCCCCCCCTTCTCCCTTCCCCCCCTTCTCCCTTCCCCCCCTTCTCCCTTCCTCCCCCATCTCCCTTCCTCCCCCATCCCTCCCCCTTCCTCCCCCATCCCTCCCCCATCCCTCCCCCTTCTCCCCCATCCCTCCCCTTCTCCCCCATCCCTTCCCCTTCTCCCCCATCCCTCCCCCTTCTCCCCATCCCTCCCCCTTCTCCCCCATCCCTCCCCCTTCTCCCCCATCCCTCCCCCTTCTCCCCCATCCCTCCCCCTTCTCCCCCATCCCTCCCCCTTCTCCCCCATCCCTCCCCCTTCTCCCCCATCCCTCCCCCTTCTCCCCCATCCCTCCCCCTTCTCCCCCATCAGAAACACAGACACTGACAGAGAGTGAGAGACACAGACAGACAGACAGAGAGATAGAGACACTGACAGAGACACACTGAGTGGGGGCATCCCAGCACGCTGTTGGAGGGCTCCCGGTGCTGCAGTCGGTAAGTAGAAAATGTTTTAGTTATTGATTTAAAAAAAAAAATATTTCTTATTAATTTTTTTTGATTGATTTATTGGTTGATTTATTGATGTTTTTATCATTTATTATTGATGATGGCTCTTTATTTGTAAAACTGAAGTGTTTAATGTTTGTAAACTTCCCTTTAAACCCCCCCCCCCCGCATTCCCTACGCCTGATTTGTAACCTACGCCTGATTTTCTAAAGTGTAGACAAGGTTTTTTCGAGCGTACAAAAATCTTCACTTACTCCATTGCAAGTTAGTTTGGAGTAAGTTTTCACTGCCGAAACTTTGAAAACAGGCGTAAGTGGCCGGACACGCCCCCTTTTGAAAAGAAAATTCTGTTCCAAAGTAAAACTGTTCGAACTGACTAGAACTGGAGCAAACTAAACGGCGAGAATTCCGATTTCTAAGATACTCCGTTCTACACCAGTTGCTCCTAAAAATCAGGAGCAAATCATGTGGAAACTTGAGGCCTGTATTTCAGTTTCTGTGCTGCCTGATTATCTGTGGAGCTGGTCAGTATTTCTGGGCCTGAGTTTGTGTAGCCACTCATGGGATGATATCAGAGGTGGTGGCGGGACGGGGTGGGGTGGGTGGTGGGGGGGCAGAGGGTTGTGAGGTGGGGGGGGTGCGGCATGGAGTGATGCTACCTTCAGCTACAGATAGCGACACCACTATTCCTGGGTAGAATGAAGATGATTGGGTAATTCCCCCATCAATTACTGCTATGAGTGACTGGGATTGATCTTAAGCACTTCATTTGTGTTATGTAATCATCCTCCTCTCACTGCATTTTGCTGGAAAAATCACCCATGCAGTTTTGGTCATGAGGTTTTTTTTATTTATTCATGGGGTGTGGGCATCGCTGGCAAGACCAGCATTTATTGCCCATCCATAATTTCCCTTGAGAAGGTGGTGGTTGTGAGGTGCCTTCTTGAACCCCTGCAGGCCATGCGGTGAAGGTAATCCCACAATGCTGTTAGAATTTTGACCAGCGACGATGAGGGAACGGTGATATATTTCCAAGTCAGGATGGTGTGTAACTTGGAGGGGATCTTGGAGGTGCTGTTGTTCTCATGCACCTGCTGCCCTTATCTTTCTAGGTGGTAGAGGTCGCTTATTTGGGAGATGCTGCCGAAGAAGCCTTGGCGAGTTGTTGGAGTGCATCTTGTAGATGGTACACACTGCAGCCATGGTGCGCCGGTGGTGGAGGGAGTGAATGTTTAGCAGTATCAATCAAGCGGGGTGCTTTGTCCTGGATGGTGTTGAGCTTCTTGAGTGTTGTTGGAGCTGCACTCATCCAAAAAAATGTAGAGTTCTGTTGCTGCAATTCATAGCGACTCCTTTTAAATAGACTCTGTAAATAGACATTGTTTGCTGTAATATAGACTGTTCACTATAAATCGCCCCAAACTCAATCTCATTGGCTAACACAGTGGTGCCAAGGGACACTCTGTCATTGATGTTATGCATGCAGTGAGGTAGTCACTTACACCACGAATATTGAATAGGTAACAACTTTGCAGTTTCACTCATACCTATTCAAATACTAACAGCTGATGAGTTTGAAATGTACCCTCTTTTGCCAGTTGATTTCAATCGATCATATAATTATTTACAGCATTGTTTAGTTAATGTGATTAGTTTGAAAAAGAGCCACATTTTTATTTTTTGAATCAGACCAATTGGATCGTGTAATCAGCACCCCCTCCCCATCTTAAGTGACCCAAAATAAAATATTCATATTCTTCTCATGCCATTGTGCCCACCAAAGCATCAAAGTAAATGGAACCTCGATAATCTAAACGCTGTTATTACAAATATGTTAGCCAGTAAAGGAAACTTTCAACTTAGTAATACATGCATTACTGGTCCCCAAAAGTTTGTAATGATGAGTGTTGATGACTGTAAGTGAAGTGGAAAGGAACTGTCAATGATTACGGTGTGGGCGCTGGTGCCACAAAGGTTGCTGTTGATTCCCCAGGCTCTGCTGGTGTAGCCAGTGTTGAATACAGTCTGGACTCAGGCTATCTCTCCACCTGGTTTACTGGAAAATGGTGCGTGGCTTGTGGAAAATCTAAGCAAAAAGACCCATAGGACAAGGACGTCTATTCTGTACTATGCTGACTATGTTTTTAATGCTGAACTGCCACGAAAATTACTATGACAGTGTGGCAAGCACTGTTTGCAATCTCTTGCTTTGTCCCCACATCCTGAGATGTAATACTTATTCTGAGGGCCTCAAAGAATAAAAGGCTGAGGGATTCAAAGTAGCGAATTGCAATCAACCAGCTTGAATGTAAGCAGAGATTTACAACCATTTTTAAATAGAAATGGGGAAAAATTGGTTAATAGTGATTGCAATGATAATGTGTATAATAACTTTTTATCAGCTGAAGTCTTTCAGTCTGTGTCTTACGTCATGAATTGGTTCAGATTAAAGAACTGCTATTTAATTTTTCTATTAAACGATTCATTGAGTTAGTGTTATTAGCTGGTTCGTGTGGACCAATTGGGAGTTGCTTTGGGTGATTGCACTAAGCAGATTCCACTCCATTTTGGCAATGTTGTTGTGACATTATTTGATTCATTTAACCTACGGACAGTGGGGGGAATTAGTGGGAAGAGCTTTGTAAGCGCTGAATTTATTTTATTTAAATACTGAAAATGATGGGACAAATGCTTTTAAGATGAGAGAGAGTAGGACTTACGAGCTCTGCAAGTAGTATTTTGGCAAATGAGAACAGGGTGAATGGCTGATGGAATTAGCCTTTGGTCCATGCATTTAATCACCTGGGTTTCGCTCAGTTTGGCAAAGCATTACTATATGCACCTCCAGTATTGCTTCAATACTAGATCAAAGCTGTTTGATCACTGGCCAACACACAGTCCTTGGTTAACTTTGAAGAATTTTAGTTTAGGAGGCTTATGTGAATCAGTATTTTTCTTTCTCCCATTAGATCTACTTGAGATTTCTCGACTACGAAATGGAGAATTCAAATGAGTGCAAACGCAATTTTGTGGCAATCTATGATGGAAGCAGCGCGGTGGAGGACCTGAAAGCCAAGTTCTGCAGCACCGTGGCCAATGACTTGATGCTTCGCACAGGGCTCGGTGTCATTCGCATGTGGGCTGATGAGAGCAGCCGGAGCAGTCACTTCCAGATGCTTTTCACATCCTTTCAAGAACGTAAGCTTGTAAAGCAAATTTTGGATTGTTTTTGTTTCTTGCTATTGGCACTATTAAGCCATGTTGTACATGGGTAAGACAGGTTTCCTACTGGGACTAAGGCATTGGAAGAATTCCCTAATGTATAATGCCATGTGTGCCTGACATCCTAATCACACACAGAAAAGCTGAAGTAATATAAGTATTGGATTCTGCAACAACTGTGACTTAGCGATAATCGTAAATATTTCAATACTTAAATTTGCCCATTTTCTTTTAAAATTGTAGCTCTAAGTAGCAGTATTCAACAGTTATTATTACCACAATCTACCTTAATGAAATTTGACAATAATTCAATAGAAGTGGTTCCAATTCCACATAGATCATTGGTCAGGCCACATGTGCACATTTGGGCATCCCACCTTCGATAATGTGCTGGAGCGTTGAGTGAGGAGTGATATTGGCCCAGAGTATACTGGAAAAATAATGGCAGGTTAAATGCATAGGTCGTTATTCGTGCATTAAAAATAAACTTTTGAAAAAGGCAATGTGTGGCGAGGAAGAAACACCCCATGAGTTGCGAATCACCAGAAATTGTTGAGCGATTTGTGCCACTCCACCATTGCCTTACAAAAGTGATGGCTCACCCTCAGTCTCCCCATGAGTGTCAAGGAATTGCTGCATTCGCACAGTAAATACGGATTAAACTCGCTGCAGAATGTTAGGGCTGCTATTTAATGATGTAAGGACCTGTAAATGACAGGATATGCCACTTAGAAACATAGAAACATAGAAAACATAGAAAATAGGTGCAGGAGTAGGCCATTCGGCCCTTCTAGCCTGCACCGCCATTCAATGAGTTCATGGCTGAACATGCAATTTCAGTACCCCCTTCCTGCTTTCTCGCCATACCCCTTGATCCCCCTAGTAGTAAGGACTTCATCTAACTCCCTTTTGAATATATTTAGTGAATTGGCCTCAACTACTTTCTGTGGTAGAGAATTCCACAGGTTCACCACTCTCTGGGTGAAGAAGTTTCTCCTCATCTCGGTCCTAAATGGCTTACCCCTTATCCTTAGACTGTGACCCCTGGTTCTGGACTTCCCCAACATTGGGAACATTCTTCCTGCATCCAACCTGTCTAAACCCGTCAGAATTTTAAACGTTTCTATGAGGTCCCCTCTCATTCTTCTAAACTCCAGTGAATACAAGCCCAGTTGATCCAGTCTTTCTTGATATGTCAGTCCCGCCATCCCGGGAATCAGTCTGGTGTCTTCCTTCGTGAAGACAGAACTGAAGTATTTGTTCAATTGGTCTGCCATTTCTTTGTTCCCCATTATAGATTCACCTGAATCTGACTGCAAGTGACCTACATTTATCTTCACTAATCTTTTTCTCTTCACATATTTATGGAAGCTTTTGCAGTCAGTTTTTATGTTACCTGCAAGCTTCCTCTCGTACTCTATTTTCTCCCTCTTAATTAAACCCTTAGTATTCCTCTGTTGAATTCTAAATTTCTTCCAGTCCTCAGGTTTGTTGCTTTTTCTAGCCAATTTAAATGCCTCTTCCTTGCTTTTAACACTATCCTTAATTTCTCTTGTTAGCCACGGTTGAGCCACCTTCCCCATTTTATTTTTACTCCAGACAGGGATGTACAATTGCTGAAATTCATCCATGTGATCGTTAAATGTTTGCCATTGTTTATCCAACCTTTAAGTCAACCCTTTAAGTATTCTTTGCCAATCTATTCTAGCCAATTCACAGCACATAGCGTCGAAGTTACCTTTCCTTAAGTTCAGGACCCTAGTTTCCGAATTAACTGTGTCACTCTCCATCTTAATAAAGAATTCTACCATATTATGGTCACTCTTCCCCAAGAGGCCTCGCACAACAAGATTTCTAATTAGTCCCTTCTCATTACACATCACCCAGTCTAGGATGGCCAGCTCTCTAGTTGGTTCCTCGACATATTGGTCTAGAAAACCATCCCTAATACACTCCAGGAAATCCTCCTCCACCGCATTGCTACCAGTTAGGTTAGCCCAATCAATATCAAGATTAAAGTCGCCTATGATAACTGCTGTACCTTTATTGCGCACATCCCTTATTTCTTGTTTGATGCTGTCCCCAACCTCACTACTACTATTTGCTGGTCTGTACACAACTCCCACTAGCGTTTTCTGCCCTTTGGTATTCTGCAGCTCCACCCATACCGATTCCACATCATCCAGGCTAATGTCCCTCCTTACTATTGCATTAATTTCCTCTTTAACCAGCAACGCAACCCCACATCGCCTCCTTTTCCTCTCTGTCTATCCTTCCTAAATGTTGAACACTTAACCTCTCCATCCCAGAAAGGGAACAATTCAAACTCATTCCGCAGCTCGTCAATTGTGCCTAAAAGATTTTTAAATTTTAAATTTCAATTTTTTTTCTTAAATATCCTTTCTGTCTCTTTTTTCTCTTTCTTATTCCAATCTTTCTTTCCCGTTCTTTATTTCTCTTTCTGTTTCTAATTTGACTCTAATTCACGCTATTTCGTTCTCTGTCATACCTCTGTTTCTTTTTCTATCCTTAAATTTAATTGGTTAAGGAGATGGACTGTTGGTCCTGTCGTTTGCCAAACCTCCAGATGCCCCGTTATCAACTCACAATTCCAGAAATTGTCCAAGCTGGAGAGTGAGGAAAAAAATCCACTTTTTGGTCACATGGTAAAATGCCCAGCTCCTATTCATTCCGGGCCAATGATTAAAGGATTAGATCATATTCTTTCTGATGTTGGTATAGTTTAGACCCGTATGGATAAAAATGGTTTTGAAATGGATTGAAATGGACGTGTGCTGCTTGCATCCAATTCTCTGTGGTCATCTGTAAGATTTGGATCACAGGTCACACATAGATCACCCAAAGAGTGTTAGGAGTTGTTAGACATTTTATTAAGGAGTGCTTGTTTTAAGCATAATCACACACTTCATGAAATTGAGATATAGTAGACATACAACCCATGACAGATGAGAACATTCTCCGGCTCCAGAATGGAACAGAAGGTGAGGCAGAATGGTGGTCTCTGAACAGATCCCGAGCTGGCGGAGGTGTTAGTTCAAAGCCAGCATGGGGTCCACCTCAGAGGTTTGAATTTGAACAAGATGTTAGGCCAAAGCCAATATGAGATCCACCTCGAGGATACTCTCTCCTCAGTCTGCCTGTTTCTCTCTCTCGGTTGCCCATTTATATACCTTATTTCGATGAGCAGGTGGGATACCTTGCGTCAATCATTTTTACCCATTCAATTATCCAGTTCCAGAGGAGAGGATACCTATGAGGTCATTTTCTTCCTTATCTCTGTCTGAATATCTTGTTTCCCTTTCATAGACAGTTGTTTATTCTACGGTTCTTTGCTACCTTCCTTATCAGCTTAGTTATTTATGCCTGCTAGAAGGCCTGTTTTTTGTGTCCTGACCTTGTGATGACCTTAGCTTTCTGTGTCTGCTAAGCTGGCATACTTACTTCTTTTATAGAATCATTATTTCTTTTATAACTCGCAATTTCTTTTGATTCATTATTTCTAACATACCTCATCAGCATACATTTATAAGCAGATTTGAATAGGTACAAGCAGCATGTGAAGAAAGCGACAATGAATGTGTCACAGTAAGGTGACAAAAATTCTGAAAGCCTTTTGTTAAGTCTCAAAAGACATCACAACCCATCAGTGCCTTTGCCAAAGCTGAAGGCTTAGGGACTAAAAAGTGACAGGCATGAATGAGGGGGAAGAAAACCGAAGATGTAGGCATGTGTCTGCAGGCAAGTGACAAAGCTGCCCAGTATTTCCTGTTTGATGGCTGCTGAAGTGAAGGTGGTGTTGCATGAACCACATGGTTGCAAGAAAAACTTCAGCCTTGTCTCATGCACCCACATGCTGGGCTCTGCCATGGTTCAGCATAGAGAGTGCCTCATTGGTCACCAACATTCATCACCACTTTGTTCTGATCCATTGGTTGTGGGACTGCTTAGCTGTGTGTATAACAGTGCTCCCGTTTTGTGTTTAATATGTAGATAGTTCTGTGTTTACTCGGCTGGTATTGGTATCTAAGGCATGCCCGACGCTGCTCCTAACATATACTCTACACGCCCATTGAATTGGAGATCTTCAAACTTGATGGAAGAGTGAAGGATATGTTTGACCACAGGCTGCAGATTGTGCTGGCATAAGGTTTTGCTGTTGATTGCTCACAATGCTTCATGGATGCCCAGTTTTGGGTTGCTACATCTGTCCATAGTTTGCCACTTAGCAAATCAGTCATGCTTCACCACACAATGTCAAAGTCCTTGCTGCAGGGATCGATTTTAGCAAAACTATAACGGGCATAAATGTGTGTGATAATTAAATTGGTAAAGATGAAGCCAAGTAGCTTACTTCCCTGTGTCGGTTTCTTTACCACATAATATTGACAGGCTCCATTATGGCCGTGTGATTGTGACCATCTGATTTTCCATGATGTGCTCTGCTCAAGCACTGAAGCGAAAAAATCTGTACTGAAATCTTTCTTCAAGAAAAATTTCCAACAAACTACTATTTCTCTCTTACTGGGGCAAAGTTTACTTCCGGGACAATTTTCCAACTGGAAGTAGGCTTGTACGGGACTTCTATATGCTGCCCATACCACGCCATGTCTCTGAACCATTTTCCTGCGTCAGGTCACAATAACGATACATAGAAACATAGAAAATAGGAGCAGTAGTAGGCCATTCGGGCCTTCGAATCTGTACCGCCATTCAATATGATCATGGCTGATCCTCTATCTCAATACCATATTCCCACTTTCTCCCCATACCCCTTGATGCCTTTTGTGTCTAGAAATCTTCTTAAATATATTCAGTGACTTGGCCTCCACTGACTGTGGTAGAGAATTCCACAGGTTCATCACCCTCTGAGTGAAGAAATTTCTCTTTATCTCGGCCCTAAATGGCTTACCCCTTATCCTTAGGACTGGACTTCCCCAACATTGAGAACATTCTTCCTGCATCCAGTATGTCCAACCCTGTCAGAATTTTATATGTTTCATTGAGATCCCCTCTCATTCTTCTAAACTCTATTGAATACAGGCCTAGTCGACCAATCTCTCCTCAAAAGACAGTCCTGCCATCCCAGGAATCAGTCTGGTGAACCTTTGCTGCACTCCCTCTATGGCAAGTATATTATTTCTTAGGTAAGGAGACCAAAATTGCACACAATACTCCAGATGTGGTCTCACTAAGACCCTGTATAACTGTAGTAAGAGATCCTTGCTCCTGTACTCAAATCCTCTTGCAATGAAGGCCAACATACCATTTGCCTTCCTAACTGCTTGCTGCACCTGCATGTTTGTTTTCAATGACTGGTGTACAAGGACACCTAGGTCCCTTTGTAGATCGACATCTCCCAAGCTATCACCATTTAAATAATACATTGTCTTTATGTTTTTCCTACCAAAGTGGATAACTTCACATTTATCCATGTTATACTGCATCTGCCATGTGTTTGCCCACTCATTCAACCTATCTAAATCATCTTGCAGCATCTTTGCATCCTCCTCACAACTCACAATACTTTTGTGTCGTCAACAAACATGGAAATATTACATTTGGTTCCCTCATCCAAATCATTTATATGTACTGTGAATAGCTGGGGCCCAAGCACTGATCCCTGTGGTCATCTTCATAGACTTGCTTCCACTCTTAACATGCTTTCTTAGGTGGCTATACAGTCCAATACGAGAACCACAGTCTCTGTCACAGGTGGGACAAATAGTCATTGAGGGAAGGGGTGGGTGGGGCTGGTTTGCTGCACGCTCTTCCCACTGCCTGCGCTTGATTTCTGCACGCTACCGGCGACAAGACTCGAGGAGCTCAGCGCCCTCCTGGATGCACTTCCTCCACTTGGGGCAGTCTTTGGCCAGGGACTACCAGGTGTCAGTGGGGATGTCGCACTTTATCAGGGAGGCTTTGAGGGTGTGCTTGTAACGTTTCCGCTGCCCACCTTTAGCTCATTTGCCGTGAAGGAGTTCCGAGTAGAGCGCTTGCTTTGGGAGTCTCGTGTCTGGCATGCGAACTATGTGGCCTGCCCTGCAGAGCTGATCAAGTGTGGTCAGTGCTTCAATGCTGGGGATGTTGGCCTGGTCGAGAACGCTGATGTTGATGCGTCTGTCCTCCCAGGGGATTTGTAGGATCTTGCGGAGACGTCGTTGGTGGTATTTCTCCAGCGACTTGAGGTGTCTGCTGTACATGGTCCATGTTTCTGAGCCAGACAGGAGGGCTGGTATTACTACAGCCCTGTAGATCATGGTACCCCACTCGTTACTGCCCACCAGCCCGAAAAAGACCTGTTTATTCCTACTCTCTGTTTCCTGTCAGTTAACCAATTTTCAATCCATGCCAGTATATTACCCCCAATCCTACATGCTTTAATTTTTCACATTAACCTCTTATTGCTACCAGTGCCACGTGCTAGTCAGAGTAGGAATCGCAGGATAGCTCAGATGAATATGTGGCTTGAGCAATGGTGCAGCAGGGAGGGATTCAAATTCCTGGGGCATTGGAACCGGTTCTGGGGGAGGTGGGACCAGTACAATCTGGACGGTCTGCACCTGGGCAGAATCGGAACCAATGTCCTCGGGGGAGTGTTTGCTAGTGCTGTTGGGGAGGAGTTAAACTAATATGGCAGGGGGATGGGAACCAATGCAGGGAGATAGAGGGAAACAAAAAGGAGGCAAAAACAAAAGACAGAAAGGAGATGAGGAAAAGTGGAGGGCAGAGAAACCCAAGGCAAAGAACAAAAAGGGCCATTGTACAGCAAAATTCTAAAAGGACAGAGGGTGTTAAAAAAACAAGCCTAAAGGCTTTGTGTCTTAATGCAAGGAGTATCCGCAATAAGGTGGATGAATTAACTGTGCAAATAGATGTTAACAAATATGATGTGATTGGGATTACGGAGACGTGGCTCCAGGATGAGCAGGGCTGTGAATTCAACATCCAGGGGTATTCAACATTCAGGAAGGATAGAATAAAAGGAAAAGGAGGTGGGGTAGCATTGCTGGTTAAGGAGGAGATTAAGGCAATAGTTAGGAAGGACATTAGCTTGGATGATGTGGAATCTATATGGGTAGAGCTGCAGAACACCAAAGGGCAAAAAACGTTAGTGGGAGTTGTGTACAGACCTCCAAACAGTAGTAGTGATGTTGGGGAGGGCATCAAACAGGAAATTAGGGGTGCGTGCAATAAAGGTGCAGCAGTTATAATGGGTGACTTTAATATGCACATAGATTGGGCTAACCAAACTGGAAGCAATACAGTGGAGGAGGATTTTCTGGAGTGCATAAGGGATGGTTTTTTAGACCAATATATGGAGGAACCAACTAGGGGGGAGGCCATCTTAGACTGGGTGTTATGTAATGAGAGAGGATTAATTAGCAATCTCGTTGTGCGAGGCCCCTTGGGGAAGAGTGACCATAATATGGTGGAATTCTGCATTGGGATGGAGAATGAAACAGTTAATTCAGAGACCATGGTCCAGAACTTAAAGAAGGCTAACTTTGAAGGTATGAGGCGTGAATTGGCTGGGATGGATTGGCGAATGATACTTAAGGGGTTGACTGTGGATGGGCAATGGCAGACATTTAGAGACCGCATGGATGAACTACAACAATTGTACATTCCTGTCTGGCATAGAAATAAAAAAGGGAAGGTGGCTCAACCGTGGCTATCAAGGGAAATCAGGGATAGTATTAAAGCCAAGGAAGTGGCATACAAATTGGCCAGAAATAGCAGCGAACCTGGGGACTGGGAGAAATTTAGAACTCAGCAGAGGAGGACAAAGGGTTTGATTAGGGCAGGGAAAATGGAGTATGAGAAGAAGCTTGCAGGGAACATTAAGACGGATTGCAAAAGTTTCTATAGATATGTAAAGAGAAAAAGGTTAGTAAAGACAAACGTAGGTCCCCTGCAGTCAGAATCAGGGGAAGTCATAACGGGGAACAAAGAAATGGCGGACCAATTGAACAAGTACTTTGGTTCGGTATTCACGAAGGAGGACACGAACAACCTTCCGGTTATAAAAGGGGTCGGGGGGTCTAGTAAGGAGGAGGAACTGAGGGAAATCCTTATTAGCCGGGAAATTGTGTTGGGGAAATTGATGGGATTGAAGGCCGATAAATCCCCAGGGCCTGATGGACTGCATCCCAGAGTACTTAAGGAGGTGGCCTTGGAAATAGTGGATGCGTTGACAGTCATTTTCCAACATTCCATTGACTCTGGATCAGTTCCTATGGAGTGGAGGGTAGCCAATGTAACCCCACTTTTTAAAAAAGGAGGGAGAGAGAAAACAGAGAATTATAGACCGGTCAGCCTGACATCGGTAGTGGGTAAAATGATGGAATCAATTATTAAGGATGTCATAGCAGTGCATTTGGAAAGAGGTGACATGATAGGTCCAAGTCAGCATGGATTTGTGAAAGGGAAATCATGCTTGACAAATCTTCTGGAATTTTTTGAGGATGTTTCCAGTAGAGTGGATAAGGGAGAACCAGTTGATGTGGTATATTTGGACTTTCAGAAGGCGTTCGACAAGGTCCCACACAAGAGATTGATGTGCAAAGTTAGAGCACATGGGATTGGGGGTAGTGTACTGACATGGATTGAGAACTGGTTGTCAGACAGGAAGCAAAGAGTAGGAGTAAATGGATACTTTTCAGAATGGCAGGCAGTGACTAGTGGGGTACCGCAAGGTTCTGTGCTGGGGCCCCAGCTGTTTACACTGTACATTAATGATTTAGATGAGGGGATTAAATGTAGTATCTCCAAATTTGCGGATGACACTAAGTTGGGTGGCAGTGTGAGCTGCGAGGAGGATGCTGTGAGGCTGCAGAGCGACTTGGATAGGTTAGGTGAGTGGGCAAATGCATGGCAGATGAAGTATAATGTGGATAAATGTGAGGTTATCCACTTTGGTGGTAAAAATAGAGAGACAGACTATTATCTGAATGGTGACAGATTAGGAAAAGGGGAGGTGCAAAGAGACCTGGGTGTCATGGTACATCAGTCATTGAAGATTGGCATGCAGGTGCAGCAGGCGGTTAAGAAAGCAAATGGCATGTTGGCCTTCATAGCAAGGGGATTTGAGTACAGGGGCAGGGAGGTGTTGCTACAGTTGTACAGGGCATTGGTGAGGCCACACCTGGAGTATTGTGTACAGTTTTGGTGTCCTAACCTGAGGAAGGACATTCTTGCTATTGAGGGAGTGCAGCGAAGGTTCACCAGACTGATTCCCGGGATGGCGGGACTGACCTATCAAGAAAGACTGGATCAACTGGGCTTGTATTTACTGGAGTTCAGAAGAATGAGAGGGGACCTCATAGAAACATTTAAAATTCTGACGGGGTTAGACAGGTTAGATGCAGGAAGAATGTTCCCAATGTTGGGGAAGTCCAGAACCAGAGGTCACAGTCTAAGGATAAGGGGTAAGCCATTTAGGACCGAGATGCGGAGGAACGTCTTCACCCAGAGAGTGGTGAACCTGTGGAATTCTCTACCACAGAAAGTTGTTGAGGCCAATTCACTAAATATATTAAAAAGGAGTTAGATGAGGCCCTTACTACTAGGGGGATCAAGGCGAGAAAGCAGGAATGGGGTACTGAAGTTGAATGTTCAGCCATGAACTCATTGAATGGTGGTGCAGGCTAGAAGGGCCGAATGGCCTACTCCTGCACCTATTTTCTATGTTTCTATGTTTCTTATGTGGGGCTTTATTTAAGGCCTTCTGAAAATCCAAATACACTACATCCACTGGTTCTCCCTTATCTATTCTATCAGTTACATCATCAAAAAACTCCCATAAGTTTGTCAAACACAATTTTCCTTTCATAAATCCATGTTGACTTTGTCTAATCCCATTGATATTATCTAAGTGTGCCGTTATCACATCCTTTATAATAGAGCCTAACATTTTCCCTACTACTGATGTTCGGCTAACCGGTCCATTAATCCCTGTTTTCTCTCTCCCTCCTTTTTTAAATAGTGGGGTTACATTTGCCACTCTCCAATCTGCAGGAACTGTTCCATAATCTATAGAATTTTGGAAGATGACAACCAATGCATCCACTATTTCCATGGCTACCTCTTTTAGTACTCTGGGATCCAGATTATCAGGCCCTGGGGATTTATTGGTTTTCAGTCCCATTAGTTTCTCCTATTTTCTTACTAATAATAATTTCCTTTAATTCCTCTTGCTCACTAGACCCTTGGTTTCCTCGCATTTCTGGGATGTTATTTGTGTTCTTTTCATTGAAGACAGAACCAAAGTATTTATTTAATTGTTCTGCCATTTCCTTGTTCCCCATTATAAATTCTCCCATTTCTGACTGTAAAGGACCTACATTTGTCTTCACTTACCTTTTTCTTTTTACATACTTGTAGAAACTTTTGCAGTCGGTTTTTATGATCCTTGCAAGTTTACTCTCATACTCTATTTTTCCCCTCTTAATCAATCTCTTGGTCCTTTTTTGCTGAATTCTAAACTGCTCCCAATCCTCAGGCTTGTTACTTTTCCTGGCAACTTTGTATAACTTCTCTTTGGATCTAATACTATCTTTAATTTCTTTTGTTAGCCATGGTTGGGCCACTTTTCCTTTCGTGTTTTTGCACCAGAAAGGAATGTATAACTGTTGCAATTCATGCATTCATTCCTTAAATATTAGCCATTGCCTATCCACCATCATGCCTTTTAATGAATCTTCCCAATCAATCATAGCCAATTCATTCCTCATACCTTCATAGTTTTCTTTGTTTAGATTTAGGACCCTAGTTTTGGATTGGACTACTTCACTTTCCATCTGAAAAAGAATTCAATTATGTTATGGTCACTTTTCCTTAAAGGACCCCTTCTCATTGCACAATACCCAATCTAGGATAGTCTGTTCTCTAGTGGGCTCCTCAACGTGCTGGTCTAAAAAAAACATCTCGTACACACTCCAGGGATTCATGCTCCACAGTATTACTATTAATTTGATTTGGCCAGTCTATATGTCGATTAAAGTCACCTATGATTACTGTAGTACCCTTGTTACATGCATCTCTAATTTCCTGTTTGATGCCATCCCCTACTTTACCACTACTGTTTGGAGTCCTACAGAGAACTCCCACCAATGTTTTCTGCACCTTGGTGCTCCTTAGCTTCACCCAGATTGATTCTACATCTTGATTTTCTGAGCCAGTATCCTTTCTCACTATTGCTCTGGTTCCATTCTTTACTAACAACACCACACCACCCCCTTTTCCCTTTTGCCTGTCCTTCCTAAATATCGAATATCCTTGGATATTCAGTTCCCAACCCTGGTCACCCTGCAACATGTCTCCGTAAATGCAACTATATCGTGTCCGTTTACATCTATTTGCACTGTTAATTTGTCTACCTTATTACGGATGCTTCATGCATTCAGATACAGTGCATTTAGATTTGTCTTTTTAACATTATAAGACATCTTAACATTATTTTATACTATAGCCCTATTTGTTAATGTACTCTTTTGTTTGTATGCTCTGTCCCGTCCTGGCATAATCTGGTTATCCTATCACAATCATGTTCCTGCATTGCTGCCTTTTCTTTTCTCTTTAGCATTCTAGATTATTCTCCACTGGGACCCTCCTCCCCCACCCTCCTTATTTAGTTTAAAGCCCTATCTACCTCCCTAGTTATTCGATTCACTAGAACTTTGGCCCCAGCATAGTTCAGGTGTAGTCCATCCCCACGGAACAGCTCTCTCTTTCCTGAGTATTGGTGCCAATGCCCCACAAATTGAAACCCATTTCTCCCACACCAGCCTCTGAACCATGCATTCATCTCCCTGATTCTATTGACCCTTTGCCAATTTGCTCATGATTCAGGTAATAATGCAGAGATTATTACCCTTGCAGTTCTGCTTTTCAATTATTCCCTAGCTGCTACCTCTTTCTTAGTCCTACCTATGTCATTGGTACATGATGTGTACCTATGTGTAACATGACAACTGAATCCTCCCTCTCCCACTCCAAGTTCTTCTCCAGCCCGGAGGAGATGTCCTTTATGCTGGCACCGGGTAGGAAACACAGTCTTCAAGACCCACGCTCTGGGCTGCAGAGAACCTTATCTATCCCCCTAACTATACTGTCCCCTACTACAAGCACCTTCCTATTTCTTCCCGCCACTTGAGTGGCTTTCTGCACCACGGTGCCTTGGCCAGTCTTCTTTTCCATTCTGCAGTCTGCAAGGTTGCAAGAACCTCAAATCTATTTTACAAGTGCAGGGACTGAGGGTCTTGTAATACTACCTCCTGGATCCCTGTCCCTATCTCACTTGCAGTTATACCCTCCTGTCCTTGACCATGTATCAATTCTAAAGTATTTAATCTGGAGTGTGTGGCTGCTTCCTGGAGCAAAAGGTCCAGGTAACTTTCTCCCTCCATGATATCTCGCAATGTCTGCAGCTCGGACTCCAGCTCCTCAACTCGGAGCTGAACTTCGTCGAGCCGCAGACCATTACCGCAGATGATGTCGCCTTGGACCAAAACGCCCAGAAGCTCCCTCATATTGCAGCAGCAACACATCTCCTGTTTTCCCATTATTTTATTGTATTAATTAGTTTAGTGTGAAAGTATTTACATTATATAGTTTATTAAATTAGTTAAATAAATAAAGATTAGTTTTTAGAATTTAGTTAGCTGCTGTGGGCCCAAGTTTCCACAGGATAAAAAACGGGCGCCCCTCCGAGCTGGGCGCCCGTTTTTCGCGCCTAAAACGGCGCCAGAAAAAAAACGCGCTATTCTCGAGCGCTTTGCAGCTCCTTGTCTGTTTGGCGCGGCGCCCAGGGGGGGCGGAGCCTACACGCACGCCGATTTTGTAAGTGGGAGGGGGCGGGTATTATTTAAATTATTTTTTTTCCTGCCGGCAACGCTGCGCCTGCTCGTTGGAGCGTTCGCGCATGCTCAGTGTGAAGAAAACATTGGCACTCGGCCATTTTTGTAGTTCTTTGTAGCTGTTCAATTTTTGAACATTTTTTAATAAAAGCACATTGCCATCAGCACATCAGCACTGAGGCTTCCCTTCTCACTGTCTCCTTCCCCTCCCTCCCCTCCATCCACGGCAACAAGCCGCTGTCTCCTTCCACTCCCTCCCCTCCCTCCACGGCAACAAGCCGCTGTCTCCTTCCCCTCTCTCCCCTCCGCGGCAACAAGCCGCTGTCTCCTTCCCCTCCCTCCCCTCCACGGCAACAAGCCGCTGTCTCCTTCCCCTCCCTCCCCTCCATCCACGGCAACAAGCCGCTGTCTCCTTCCATTCCCTCCCCTCCCTCCACGGCAACAAGCCGCTGTCTCCTTCCCCTCCCTCCCTTCCCTGCGCGGCAACAAGCCGCTGTCTCCTTCCCCTCCCTCCCCTGCGCGGCAACAAGCCGCTGTCTCCTTCCCCTCCCTCCCCTGCGTGGCAACAAGCCGCTGTCTCCTTCCCCTCCCTCCCCTGCGCGGCAACAAGCCGCTGTCTCCTTCCCCTCCCTCCCCTGCGTGGCAACAAGCTGCTGTCTCCTTCCCCTCCCTTCCCTGCGCGGCAACAAGCCGCTGTCTCCTTCCGCTCCCTCCCCTGCGCAGCAACAAACGGCGGTTTCCTTAGAACGATGGCTGAAGCACTTTCACACAGGTAGGAAGATGGTTTATTTAATCTTTTCTTTGCTTATAAATGTTTATTCAGGTTGGATTTATTCGTATAATATTTGTAGAAGTATAAATAAGGATTTATTATAGAATTTAATGACTTCTCTTCCCCCCCCCCCACCTCGTTCTGGACGCCTAATTTGTAACCTGCGCCTGATTTTTTAATGTGTAGAACAGGTTTTTTCAGTTCTACAAAAATCTTCACTTGCTCCATTCTACTTTAGTTTGGAGTACGTTTTCACTGTGGAAACTTTGAAATCAGGCGTCAGTGGCCGGACATGCCCCCTTTTGAAGAAAAAATTCTGTTCTAAAGTAGAACTGTTCTACCTGACTAGAACTGCAGAAAAAAAAATGTGGAGAATTGCGATTTCTAAGATAATCCGTTCTCCACCAGTTGCTCCTAAAAATCAGGCGCAAATCATGTGGAAACTTGGGCCCAAAATGTTAATTTAAAAGAAAAACTTAGCCCACAGTCACTACCAATCACATACCTGCCTTACCTGTGATGTCACACAGCAGAGTTCTCCTCACCCAGAGCTGTGCGATCTCCTGGGAGAGGCAAAAAACCAGATAAAAACCCAGGCCAATTGGGGACAAAAATACAATGTGGACTCACAGCAGGATCTCCAGTTCACAGACAGAACCGAGCTTTGGCAGCAGGACAAATATGGTGGTGCTGCATTTGAGCGCACTGCAGCACCAGAAATATAGAAACATAGAAAATAGATGCAGGAGTGGGCCATTCGGCCCTTCGAGCCTGCACCACCATTCAATATGATCGTGACTGATCATGAAACTTCAGTACCCCTTTCCTGCTTTCTCTCCATACCCCTTGATCCCTTTAGCCGTAAGGATCACATCTAACTCCCTTTTGAATATATCTAACGAACTGGCCTCAACAACTTTCTGTGGTAGAGAATTCCACAGGTTCACAATTCTCTGAGTGAAGAAGTTTCTCCTCATCTCGGTTCTAAATGGCTTTCCCCTTATCCTTAGACTGTGACCCCTAGTTCTGGACTTCCCCAACATCGGGAACATTCTTCCTTCATCTAACCTGTCCAATCCTGTCAGAATTGTATATGTTTCCATGAGATCCCCTCTCATTCTTCTAAATTCCAGTGAATATAAGCCTAGTCAATCCAGTCTTTCTTCATATGTCAGTCCTGCCATCCCGGGAATCAGTCTGGTGAACCTTTACTGCATTCTCGCTATTATGTATGTAGGCACTCTGTTAATGACTCCACGAGGCAGGGGTATGGTACTTCAACTTTGTAGACTGTAGTCCTTTATTTGCAGCTCCTAGATTGAGGACACAAAGAGGTGAGTCCCCTTTTATACTAGGTTACCTGCAGTGTGCAGGTAACCCTTAGGTCTCCAGCAGCAGCACCCTCTGGTGTACAGGTAAGGTGTATACAGGGTGAAGGTACATTCAGTGTTACAGTACATCATAAAATTGTAGGCATGCATACATAACAACACTCCCCCTAAGCATTTTTTAAATCCTTATTGCCATGACCTGGGGAGGTGATCAGTAGTGGGCTGTGGGAGGTTATGCTGAGGGTTGTGTGGGTGTCAGGTGTGATCCCTGTTCTTGAGGCTGGCTTCATACATTTCCCCCCCTCACACACAGACCATGTGGGTGTCACTGTTGTGGGATCCCTCAGTGGGGGAGCCAGTGCAATGGGTAGGGTACATACACTGTAGAGTGGGTAAGTGGTGGTGTGTGGTGGTGAGCGGGGCCACAGGACTGTGTGGGCTCCTTGTCCTCCATTGGTGATGAAAGTCTAGTCATCCCAGGGACCACCAGGAAAGCTGGAGAGTACTGGCCTCTCACTCCTTGAGTTGGCCCTGGTGGTCAGCGGGTGTAGGGCCGGTCTGCGGCAGGTTGCCAGTGGTGGTGGCTGTGCTGCCCATTGACCGCTGACTCTGCAGTGGGTCTGCTCCCACTGGATGTGTGTGAGTCCTTCCTGGGGCATCACGTTAGTCCCAAAAGTCCAATCTACATGGTCAGGTAGCCCGCTGGACCTGGGGGTCTCCCACGGAGGGATTCCTCTAGCATTTACATTGTCGCTGTAGAACCCAGTGTCCTTTAACAGTCTACTTTCAGTATACATGGCACATTGGCTCCGATCATACATAGTCGAATCTATACTGTTATCTCTGTTTACATTGTTACTTACAGCATTTACATCACTTTCTTGTATCTCAGTCTCTCCATACAGGGTTACATTTGTCATTTTAAAATTTCTATCATCATCATTAAGCATTACAAACTTGTTCATAACATTACTTACACAAGCATTCATTACATTTTTCTCATCAGTTACTCCGGCATCACAATTCCACGTTACATTATCATACCTGCATTCGCTAACAGCACTTTTAACTTTAAAGTCCTTGTCATCTTTAGAGTGAAACTGTCCCTTTAAATTCTTTGGGTTACCGGTCTCCTTTAAGGGGGCCTTCCAATCCGGCTCGCTGCTCGGTGCCACGTGTCGCTCCTCCAACACTGCCCCTTGTGGTCCCGTCGCGGCCATTTTGATTTTAGGTTCTTCGCCTTGTGATGCTTCGTACTCTCTTCCAGGTAGGCTGTGGTGATCTTTTAATTCTCAGGTTCAGCCACAGACGTCGGGAATCCACTTTTTTCAATGATATTCTTCTCTTGAAGTCCTGCCACGGCCCAGAAGGTGAAGTCAGGAAGTTCAGTTTTGTTGATCTTGCCATGATGTTGTGAAGTCATCGCCGCGCAGTCGAGCTGGATAGTAGGATTTCTAGGTACAGCGATGGATCCAAGTTCTGTAGTAATACCTCCCTGCTCCTATACTCAAATCCCCTAGCTATGAAGGCCAACATGCCATTTGTCTTCTTCACCGCCTGCTGTATCTGCATGCCAAACATCAATGACTGATATACTATGACACCCAGGTCTCGTTGCACCTCCCCTTTTCCTAATCTGTCACCATTCAGATAATATTTTGCCTTCCTGTTTTTGCCATCAAAGTGGATAACCTCACATTTATCTACATTATACTGCATTGGCCAAGCATTTGCCCACTCACCTAACCTTTCCAAGTCACCCTGCAGCCTCTTAGCATCCTCCTCACAGCTCACACCACCACCCAGCTTAGTGTCACCTGCTAACTTGGAGATATTACTTTCAATTCAGAAGAAGGTCCAGCTCTATTTAAAGGGGCTCAGACACCCTGAATAAGGCAAACATCTTTGTCTCAGATAGTTTGGCAAAAGCCCAACTATGGGCTGCTGGCTTGAGGACTGCTCAGGTCGGGGTGGGGGGGATGGGCGGCGGTGGGGTGGAGCTGGCCAGGAACACGTATTCTCATTCATTCTGTTTCTTTGTCAATTTTGCTGTAGCTTCTGTAGCAAGTGCCACCATCCCGCTTCTGGCCTCAGTGAGTGTCAACACTTCAGGGCAGGGAATTGTTTAGTTTCCCTAGTCCTGCCCCTTGCCATTATTTAAATATGATAGGATATTAAAAGATGAGAGGCCCAGGTCCCAGATGGAGGGGAGGAATAAATTTGCTAGTGGACTTCCAGGAGGCAGGGATCTGGCATTAAGCCTCGTCACTCAACTTTCTCTCCTCCACCGCCATGATAATATCTGATGGAATAATCTGCACTTGCCTGGGTGAGTACAGCTCCAACAACACCCAAGAAGCTCAACACCATCCAGGACAAAGCAGCCCGCTTGATTGGTATCCCATCCACAACCTTCAATATTCACTCCCTCCATCACCGGCGCACCGTGGCTGCAGTGTATATCATCCAGAAGATGCACTGCAGCAACTTTCCAAGGCTTCTTCGACAGCACCTCCCAAACCCACAACCTCTACCACCTAGAAAGACAAGGGCAACAGGCACATGGGAACACCACCAGCTGCAAGTTCCCCTCCAAGTCACATACCATCCTGACTTGGAAATATATCGCCATTCCTTCATCGTTGCTGGGTCAAAATCCTGGAACTCCCACCCGAACAGCACTGTGGGAACACCTTCACCACAAGGACTGCAGCAGTTCAAGAAGGTGACTCACCATCACCTTTTCAAGGGCAATTAGGGATGGACAATAAATGCAATGAATAAAAAAAAGATTTTAGGTGGTATACTGAAGGAAAGTTCAGGCAGATAAATCAGTCCCACAACAGACAGCCAGGTCTGCTGTTGATAGACAGCTCCAATCGAGTTAGATTACTGAGCCCAATTTAGACAACAGGTCATACGTATACAGCTAGGCCAAGAATATAAAGGTATGTTCTACGCAGTAATATATAATACATATAACAGGGCTACAGCTGTATTTTGGTACATTAGAAGACGTCGCAATTATACTTTGGTGAATTTTATTGTATGAGAGAGTCAAAGAGAAAGTGTATCTGATAACAAAAATGACTTACACCAATTTCACAAAAAACATTTATCAATGTGTTCCTTAAACCGAGTGCTGTGCTCAGTTCAGTGATGGTGACTATTATTTGGAAGATATTTCCTGTCAATAGAGAATGTGTAAAATGAACCGAATGTTCAAAGAAACAACAAAAGACAATTGTCAACAATTAAGGGCCTTTAATCAGACTGTTTAATTCTATGTAAAATTGGGAAAGTAGAAGTGGGTTTCTGATCTGTAACCATACCCATTACTTTTACATATCTGCACTAGACTATGAAAGGCATCTTCAATCATTTTCTCTTTAAAATTACTCATTAAAGTCAGAATCAAGGATCATGTTGGCTGTGCTCCTAGTCTGAAAACAGATCTTTAATTTCGATCAGACACCGACATTTTTCTTGCAATTTTTGCGGTTTGATCATTGCCAATAAATAACAATGAGGCTGTCAAAGTACTCTCACAGTGAATAATGCAGCAATACGAGAGATTCAGGTACTGAAAATATATTAGAAAAATAACTGGAGAACATTCCAGCAATAATTTCTCAGGCAGTTTCAGCATGTTACAATATCGCAGGAAGAATGTGATACAGAAATTTCTCCAGGTCTGCACAGGGCATATGGGAGTATACCGGGGACATCAACCTATCGGGCAGCTATACTAGGAATTATATCAAGCTAGTTTGATTTTGGCTTGCTCACCCCTCGTCCTATTGTAATATAGAGCTCCCCCTAGTGGCTTACTGTTCTACCTCGTGGTCTACTGTGGTAATACAACTGCTGATGTAAATACAATAAAAGGATCATGTTACAAGGTCACATGACAAGTTTCTGTAGAGCCATCTTGTGTCTGTGTGTGTTTCTGATGTCACAATAAAGCTAAACTGACACAGAAATCACCAGTGAATTGAAATGCAATAATGATTAAAATAGAAGAGCTTATACATTTAGAAGAGATGAACAAACATATTATTGTGTCCAACTAAAGGATGTGATTTGTCACAACATGTCTCATGACAAATCCCAAGAATTTTACAACCTATCATGACAAACATAATATTGCCCAGAAATAGTGAAATTCTCAATCGGGCTACATCTAGGGCTAATTGAGAGAGACTGCAGGGAAGTTGGGAGTCAGATAGACAGTGTACTGGGAGTCAGTAAAAATGTGTCTGAGTTTGGCAGGACAGAACAATAGAGTCTGGGCTGGAGGCAAGAATCGATGAGAGAGCATCAGGAGACAAAGTCAGGAGGAGGGTAAGAGAGAGCAGCAGCAGGAGAGTGTTGAAGTGCACAGGAGGGTGGGTGTCATGTATATACTTTTGGGATCACTAGTCACTAGATGGCATCACTGTTGGAGGCCAGTGGGCTGCACGCATGTGTGTGCAGTCCAAGTATAAAAAGCCAGCCATTTTGTATATATGTACTTTGGGCCTTAATAAAGCAGAGCCACGATCATACCTCTTGGAGTTAAACAGTACTCAGTCTAACAGTTATTGCATGCACAACATTTGGCGACGAGGCAACAAGAACCTGTGCATGCAAAAATGAGCACAATTGGATTGTTGGAGCAATTTGTGGAAGGAGAAGATTGGGCAGACTTTGTGAGCCGTTTGAACCAGTTCTTCATGGCCAACAAAATGGAGGATGTCGGTGATGCAGATTGGCGCCAGGTGGTGTTCCTCACGGTTTGCGGTCCAAAAATTTATGGTCTGATAAAGAATCTACTCCTGCCTGTGAATCCAACAGAGAAGACGTATGAAGAATTGTGTAGACTGGTACAGGACCATATTAAGCCAGACGAAGGCATCATATCTCAAGATATAAATTTTACATGCACGTTCGCTCAGCGAGCCAGAATGCGGTGGAATTCGTTGCTGACCTGAGACGTCTAGCATGACCATGTAAGTTTGGGGCTGTGTTGGCAGATATGCTGCGGGACTTCTTTGTAATCGGCATTAACCACGAGGTGATCCTGCGTAAACTACTGGTGGTGGAGACGTTGGACTTGAACAAGGCCATCATGATCTCACAGTCATGCATGACGACTGATCGAAGTCGATAGCTGATATCAGTGAAAAATCGAAACTCGGCAAGTACTGTAAATATGATTAATTCGGCGTTCGGCACAGCGGCACATGGCACGGCCTACCCGACTGCGTACGCTAAACCTGTGGCTGCCCAAAATCCACTAGCGGGAATGCATCCCATATCTCCGTGGTGGCATTGTGGGGGAAATCACCGGCACCAGCAGTGCCAATTGAAGCGATATAGTTGTAAAGGCTGTCTGAGAGTGGGGCATTTCCAACGCAAGTGTCCGCAGATGAGCAAGTGTGCTGCGACACACCACATGGAGGATGATGGTCAGATTAGCGTGGATCCGGATATGCAATCCGAGATATCAGAAGAGGAAGTGTAAGGACTGTACTAGTTCCTAACTAAGAGCAAACCGATAATGATCAACGTGAAATTGAATGAGGTGCCGATATCGATAGAATTGGACAGGGGGGCGAGTCAATCGATAATGACCCAGAGGGCGTTCGACAAGCTGTGGGATACTCAGGCTGTGAGGCCCAGGCTGAGTCCAGTCAATGCCAAGTTGCACACGTACACCAAAGAACTCATAAAGGTGATTGGCAGTACCACAATTAAAGTGTCGTACGACGGTACGGTTCACAAGTTACCGCTATGGATTGTCGCAAGCTTAAAAAAATCAGATGCAATTGGAACGACATCAAGGCGTTGTCGTCGGAGAAATATACATGTGCCCAAGTAATGAGCAAGTTCCTCTCGCTGTTCGAACCAGGCATCGGCAACTTCACGAAAGCCAAGGTGCAGATCCATGTAGACTCGGATGCAAGACCCGGCCATCATAAAGCTTGTGCAGTTCCGTATATAATGAGGGAGAAGGTTGAAATCGAGCTGGACAGACTCCAGCATGAAGGGATCATATCATCGGTTGAATTTAATGAATGGGCCAGCCCCATTGTTTCTATGCTGAAAAGTGATGGCACAGTCAGAATTTGTGGAGACTACAAGGATACGATCAACAGGGTTTCAAAACAGGAACAGTACCTGTTACCGAAGGCTGATGACTTGTTTGCAACGCTAGCCCGGGGGGAAGTCGTTCACCAAACTGGACTTGTCATCGGCCTACATGACACAGGAGCTGGTCGAAATGTCGAAGAGACTTACGTGCATTAACACGCATAACGGACTGTTTATTTATCACAGGTGCCCTTTTGTAATTCGCTCGCTGCAGCAATATGTCAGCGGAACATGGAGAGTCTACTAAAGTCCGTTCCCAGAACCGTCGTGTTCCAAGATGACACTCTGATCACAGGCCGTGACTCCGAGGAACATCTGAACAACCTGGAAGAAGTTCTACATCATCTGGACAAAGTGGGACTCAGACTTTAACGCTCGAAGTGCGCCTTCATGGCACCAGAGGTCGAATTCCTGGGGAGGAAAATTGCTGCTGATGTCATCAGGCCCACGGACGCAAAAACCAAGGCCATCAAGAATGCACCCAATCCGCAGAATGTAACAGAGCTGCGTCCGTTTTTGGGTCTACTCAACTACTTCGGTAACTTCCTACCTAAATTGAGCACATTATTAGAACCACTGCACATGCTGCTAAGAAAAGGCGACAAATGGTGTGGGGTGTGTCTCAAGACAGAGATTTTGAGAAAGCCACGAATCTGCTTTTCTCTAACAAGCTGCTAGTACATTATGACCCAGGTAAACGTTCAGTATTGGCCTGTGATGCATCGTCATATGGAATTGGTTGTGTATTCCAAAAAGTTAATGAGTCGGGTAAACTTCAACCAGTCGCATATGCTTCAAACAGTTTGTCGAAAGTGGAAAGAGCCGATAGCATTGTAGATTCAGAAGCACTAGCTTGTGTGTATGGGGTTAAAAAGATGCATCAGTACCTGTTTGGTCTTCGGTTTGAATTGGAGACAGATCACAAGCCGCTCATTTCATTGTTCTCTGAAAACAAAGGTATCAATACCAATGCTTCATCCCGCATCCAGAGGTGGGTGCTGACATTATCCGCTTATGATGATATCCTTCGTCATAGACCAGGAACCGCGAATTGTGCCGATGCTTTGAGCCGTCTGCTTTGCCCACACGAGGTGGAAACACCACAACCGGCAGACCTATTGTTAGTTTATGGATGCTTTTGAGAGTGAAGGAACCCCTGTCACAGCTCAACAAGTTAAGACCTCGACCAGCCAGGTCCCGATTTTATCGGTGGTGAAGAGTTGCATCCTCAAAAGTGATTGGTCTGCCATACCCAAGCAAATATGCGAGGAGACTAAACCTTACATTCGTCGCAAAGACTAACTGTCTATTCAGTCGGATTCTATACTGTGGGGCAATCGTGTTGTTAAGCCCAAGAAAGGGAGAGAGCAATTTGTACGTGAGCTACCTAGCACACATCCTGGCATTGTAATGATGGTGGTAGCCATCGCCAGGTCTCATGTATGGTGGCTGGGAATTGACTCTGAGCTGGAATCATGTGTGCATCAGTGCAACACTTGCATGCAGCTCAGCAAGGCACCAGCGGAATCGTCGCAGAGTCTGTGATCGTGGCCGTCCAAACCATGGTCCAGGATCCACATAGACTTTGCAGGTCCCTTCCTGGGAAAGATGTTTTTAGTTGTGGTGGATGCATATTCGAAGTGGATAGAGTGTATAATCATGTCATCCAGCACATCCACAGCTACCAATGAGAATCTCAGTGTCATGTTCGCGACATATTGTAAGGGGAGCTTGGGGTGTGGGTTTGAATCCACACTCCCCTTGGGTTCTGCGATTTATGAGGGTGGGTGATTAATGAGGCACCAGACACAGTGAGTAAGAGTACAAAATGGCTAATGTTGTTTATCTAGAATAGTAAACACAAAGATAGAGGGCATAGGAAGAGGTCATAAAATGGCAGTGATGGCAAAATCTCATTCAACAACCCGAAAAATCTCGCAACAGGGAAGGGGAAAACAAGAGGTTAAAACATCCCACCCACACACAACCCCACCTCCCACTCCCACCCTTCCTACCAATTCCTATCCTAAATTGAGTCTGTGAGAGGGTTTGGGCTACACTCACAATCCTATCAACTCCGGGGTTCTGGGGGCACTTATTTCAGCTCGGGGTCCCTCTGGGGTGGGTTTTACGTTGTTGGTCGTTTCGGTTTTCTTCCTCGATGTTGCGTCGGTTTCTTCTCTTTGCCTTTTGGTTAGCTCCTAAGCAAAAAGCTCCTGCTGGTTTTCAGTCTCGGTGGCTTCGTCTGCGGAACTGCTGCTTCTTCCTCTGGCGGAGCGAGAGCGAGAGGGAGAGAGAGCTCTCTCTGGATACAAGCTGCTTCCACACCCTGCTGCTTCTTCCTCCCAGTGGTTGTGTGGGTCCTATAACCAATTAAGTTCTGGTCTTTTCGCGCTCAAACTCAGTTGGTGATCCATTGTATAAGTTTGGGCGGGGAGATAGCTTTGAATATTTAATCAGAAGATGTCACAGGTACATGCAGGTGTGAGGACCAGTGTATTGTTACAGAGCACATAGGTGCCTGAACATCTGTGGGTCCTTTGTGATAGTCCTGGGAGTCAGTGGGCCATTCCTGCAGTGATTCATAGTTTTGATTCAGAGCTATTGTCCATATTAATTTGGTAGATAATGGCCCACATTCATAGTTTGATTTGCGGGGGGGAAGTCATTTTCAAACTGGGCTGGGGAGTCCTTATTGGTTGAAGATTTCCCCACTTCAGGCCCGACTCGACCCCTGATTGGCCTGCCAGAATGCACTTTTCCCCCATTGGCCAGTACCTCGGTCTCGCTTGTGAGCCAGACTCCACAATGTCTGTATCTGCCCACACATTTTCCCAGCCTGCTTTAATTGGCCAAAAATGTTCATTTAGTGTATGGAACGATCCCATGTTAGTTTTCTTGTCCTTACGGTGTTTCAAATGCGGCCGTGGATTTTCAAACCTTATACTCCTGCATTAAAACACTCTGTCTCAGGGTGTTTTCTGAATGTGGAGCAAAACCTTTTCCCTCTCACAGAGCCAATCTTCCCCAAATCTTACCTAAACCCACGATAAATATTAAAATACACCAATGGTATTCATACATTTGGAATCAATACAATACTGAAAATGTAAAATCTCAACCAATACCCTTCACCAAAATCATAATAGCACATAATATCACACATCATAGTATTACACTGGGTTTTTTTTTTGTTGTTGTAGCATGAAGTAATGTTTCTGGGATTTTGTACTGCTTTGAACAGATCTGTCAGGTGCTCTGGTAAAAAAAAATGGAATATGGTATCCGAAATGTGCTTCATAATTGTCCATGCTATTAATCATTGATGCCCCGGTGTTGAAACCGGTAAAAACATAATTCCAGATCCCTCTTCTGTGTCTTTCCGGTTTAATGTTGTCTCTGGGTTGTAGACTGTACAGCAAAGTCTTATTCAAATAGCCAAAATCGAGCTCGTAGAATGTGTCCTGACCATTTCTCGAAGGAATGCCTGGTAGAGGCATTCTGTCTGTTTTGGGCACCACTCAGGTAGGTGCACCTCGGTAAGGTTTAGGATGACGGAGGCCACGGCGTAGTGGACCCCCTGGTATAGCAGCTTGTCCGTGCGAACCAAAGCCAAACCGTTCTCTGGTCCCTGGGTGGTGGTAGGGCATCTGTCCGTGTCAGTTGGTTCGGTCGGGGCTGTGGACAGGGGCTGTCTGGGATGTGCGCTTAACTCGGTGGCGTGGATGGAGCTGGGATGGCTTACTATGCATGCGACCATGCTCCGGTCCCATCCCATCCCCTCCCATCCCCTCCCCTTCATCCCACCACTGTCGGGAGAACGCTATGGAGACACCTACCAGGCATATCTTCCCTGATCCCCACATGCACACATACACTCCTAACTCCGCCTCCCACCATTTACCCCAACACACAGTCACTCCCCCCCCCTCCCCTCCCGGGTGCCCGTGATGGTCCAATAGGTGCTGTTGTCCAGTCTTTCCCAATCTACTGTCGGGTTTCCCATGTCCTTGCTCAGCTTCCTGAGCCACCACCACCTTCCCACCGGGATGTGCCTCTACAGGTCAGGCGAACCCTCTTCCCAACCACTACCCCAACCCGGGATGCGGTCACCTCAATGCTGGGGCAGGAGACTGATACTTCCCCATACGTGAGCCCGGGTTGACTGGAGTATCTAGTGGAATTGGACCCCACCCACCCTGGCCACCTTCCCCTATGGGTGATGGTCGGTGCCTGCCCCCCTGAGCATCCAAAAATAATGGCTTCTTCAGTCTCTTCCCCGGTAGCCGATACACATTCTGATGTAGGTGCACATGAGCCGGATTTTCCTCATCTACGGTTCCTCTTCTGAAAGACAAAATCTCATTTGGTTTAAAGACCCAGAGCCCCTTGGCTCGACCCTCCCCCATTTTCCCCTCTGTCTGCACCTTACAGTTCCCTGCACGGTTTAAACTGCGTGTGCTTAATTTTGCTGTGGAAGTCAAGGCATTTCAACTAATTGGTCTAACCGCAAACGCAACAAACCCTTAAAAAAACAAACAACCTTACACAAAAAGAGGAAGTGAGAAAAAGTCAAGAGGTTCCAGGCTCCCCCATCCTATTGGCTCAAAAACCTCACTGTTGTATTGCAGCGGCCACCTAAGCCCCACTACACTAGAGAAAACTTTATATGTATCTGTACACAACCACTGCTCTCCTTTTTAATCTGCTTGCCACCCTTCCCGGGTGGCTGTGCTAATCCCTGGGACGCTCCTTGATTTTCCTTTTATGCGGGGGAATGTAGGGGGGAGACCACCTCTCCTTTGGCCTCTTGGGACGGACCGACCTCCGCGTACCCTCTGTCTCCCGAGCTTCGGGTGGTGCTTACTGGGCTGGTACAGCCCCTTACCCCCTTCAGGGATGGCTCACTGCCCTCAGGAGCAACAAAAATTCCCCCGGCAGGCTCCTCACTGCCAGGGACTCCCGTATCCTCTGGGGGCTTTGGGTTGTACAAGGGTTCCACCCGAAACCACTCGTAGCTAATACTCTCACAATGTTTCCTCAGTTTTTCTAGGGACCACTCGCTGCTGGGACCCGCCGCCACCCTCTCTCCTGCAGGCTCTGGGCTGTCTGCACTGAAGGATAGGCTAGCCCCGATAGGCTCCTTACTGTCGGCGGCCCCTTCCTCCGGTACGACCCCTTCCCCGTCAGGTGACCTTGGCTGCGGGGTCACGTTCAGTGACTGGCTGCCTGCCCTGCGCGGCCCTTTTCCCCTTGTATCTCTCGGGAAAGTAAAACAGGCTGCTAGGGACGGTGGAACCCTTGGCTGCGGAGTCCGAGTGGATCTCCTAACGGGTGGAAGTGATTCCTCGTCCCATATGTAAGGTGGGAATCCCCCTTCCTGTGGGTCCCAAATCTGTGGGTAGTTTGTATCTGTGAAGCAACTCACTGCTCCTTGTTGTGGGATCGGTGGGGCTGCAGTGGTGGGCTGGGGACCTGGGCTTCCTGTCGGGATTATCCCTCCGGGTTGCCCTTTCCCACGAGGTTTTGCCTTGTTGGGGTTTAACAGTTTGCATTGGTTAATGTGAAACCATTTAACCCGGCGGGGCATCTTGACCGAGTATACCATGGGGCTTGCCTTGTCGACAATGTTGTTAGGCCCCATGTATAGTGGCTCAAAGACTCCCACCCTGGCAAAGTTGCGGACCATGACCTGGTTCCCCACCTGCCACTCGTGGTGTTTGCTCGGTTCCAGCAGCAATCGGCTGGTCTGATGCTGCTTCCCCATGTTAGTGGCCGCCTGCCAGTGAATCTGCTTGAACTGCTCCAACAGACTCTTGGTAAAGTGGTCCCTATTCACCTCGATTACCTGAGCTTCTGTCAGGACCGGGGCAAGTACATGGGGGGGTTCGCATAGCTCTTCCAGTTATGAGCTCGTATGGGGAATATCCTGTGCTTTTCGACTGGCTGGCCCAGATCCCCATCAAACCAGGGGCAACCTCCCACCCATCCTGCGGGGAATCCCCAGTCTCCTTCCTGAGTTTTTCTTTCAAGGTCCTATTCATACGCTCCACTAGCCACGAGGACTGGGGGTTGTAGGCGACGTGCCACTTCCCCTCAATCCCCAGCACCTTAAGGGTTGCCTGCATGACCTGTCTCGTGAAGTGGTCCCCGGTTGGACTCCACGTACTGTGGAAGTCCCCACCTGGAGAACACCTCCCTAACCAATATCCTGGTGGTCCCCGTTGCTGTGGCTGTTCGGCAAGGGAAGGCTTCAACCCACTTTGTGAAAGTGTCCACCAAAACCAGTCAGTACTGGTACCCTCCCTTAGCCACAGGTAGGGGCCCTATGTAATCGATTTGTATTGATTGCCATGGTCCCTCTACCCTCCTTGCATGTCCTAGAGACACCTTTCTTTTCTGGGGATCTGGATTATTGGTTGCACAGACAAGATAGTTTGCGCAAAATTCCCGAGTGTCTTCCCGGAGCTGGGGCCACCACGCGACCTGTTCCACCCGTTGCCAGGTGATCACCGGTCCGGAGTGTCCAGCTCCAGGGCCTGCGTGGGCCAGCTGAAGGAACTCCCTCTGGTGCTGCTGGGGCACTATCCACTGCTCTCCTTTAAACAACATCTTCTCCCTAACATGGATGCCTATGCCTCCGTACGGTCCTTCGATCTTTTCTCCCGCAGTCAGCTTGTCCATGACGGACTTGAGGATGGGATCTCGCGCCTGTACCTGCTGGAGGTCCGGGGTCAAAGCCACCCCTGCGCTCCCTTGTGTCCCCTGTCCGCCCCGGATAGCTGCTATGGGGCCTGCCTCGAGCGGGTTCCACTTGGTTCCCGTTCGGGCTTCCTCTTTGGCCAGTTGATCTGCCTTTTGGTTCCCTGCAGCCCTGGGCTCATGTTTGTAATGGGCCTTTACTTTGTGAATGCAAATGTCTGCCCCGGTCCCTACTGCCTGCATGATGTGCTGCAGTAGGAGTTTTATGGCCAGGGGCTTACCGTCTGCAGATATATACCCGCGACGGGACCAGATGGCTAGGTACTCCATGCAGGCATTGCAGGTGAACATACTATCTGAACAGATAGTATAGGGCCATGGGAATTCGTCGGGGTGGGTGACTACATACATGACTGCTGACAGTTCAGCATGCTGGGCGCTCATGGTGGTTGGGAGCTTTATGGCCCTGGCAATGCCTGCCCGGGGATCATAAATCCCGCACCCTATGAGCCTTTCCCCCGCCACCACCGTGCTGGACCCGTCAACATAGATCTCCCGGCTGTGGGGATGGATCCCTGCCCGGAGCCCTATGTCCACAACCCAGACCCCCTCAACGGAGCAACAGTGGGCTTTCCCAGGGTACAGCATGTTGCCTGCCAGTCGGGGCTCACACATCCCTTTGACTCTCAAATCCATCTGTGAGAGCAGGAGGGTCCAGCGAGCAATGCGTGCGCTGCTCACTGTCCCATCCTTAATTCTCCCATCCAGCAGCATCTGAGTGGGGGTGTGATGAGTGAGGAGGGTGATTGGGGACACTCCTGTAAACACCTGCGACCGCTTCACAGCCCAGTGGGTGGCCAGCAGATGCCTTTCACAGTTTGAGTAACCCCTCAACCTCAGTGAGGACCCTGGAGGAGTAGACCACCGGCCTCAGCTGCCCGTGCCGCTGTTGCATCAGCACAGCACTTAAGCTATCCCCGCTGGCTGCTACCTCCAGGAAAAATTCCTCGCCCTCATCTACCGCTCCCAGGGCCGGAGCTTTCTTCAGGTCTCCCTTGAGGCGGGTAAACGCTGCCTCACAGTCCTCATCCCACTCCCACTCCACGCCTTTGCGCAGGAGCCGGAGTAGGAGGGTTGCAATGGCTGCGTAATCCTCAATGAAGTCCCTGCAGTAACCGGTCAGACCCAGGAACGACCTCACCCCTGTAACTGTAGTCGGAGCCAGTAACTCCTGAACTGCCCTCCTCTTAGCCTCATCACTGGCTTTCTCCCCTGCCCGCACAGTCAGCCCCAGGAATTTTACCTCTGTCTGGCCGATCTGTGCCTTCTTAGGGTTTACTTTAAAACTCTCCTCGTGCAGCAGTCCCAACAGCTCTGCCAGCAGGGGACCGTGCTCTTCCTCCGAATCGGAGAATAGCAGCAGGTCGTCCACATACTGGACTAGCTGTCTGGGTCTGCTGAACTCTTTCAGGCAGATGACCATACACTGATGAAGAATGCCGCAGCGGGATGGACCAGAACCCATTCGAGATGTCCAGCACCGTAAAGACGGCTGTGGACGCGGGGATGGCTGTGACTAGGTCGGCTACAGCTGCCACTGTGGGCACACAGGCTGGGATATTTTTATTGAGGACTCGATAGTCCACTGTGGCCCTCCAAGAATTGTCCGGTTTCCTAACCGGCCAAAGTGGAGAGTTCACATGTGTGGCTATTGGTCTCAACACTCCCTGTCTGACTAGAGATCCCAATGCGACCTCTAGGTCTGCCTCAGCCTCCCTGGGAAAATTATACTGCTTCTGGGGCTTAGACATGGGGTCCCCATCTACTCTGACCTCGACCCCATTTACCCGTCCACAGTCATGCTTATGCCTGGCAAATGCCACCAGGTTGGCTCGCACAAAAGCCTGATAGATCATCGGGGTGCCGTCTACCAGAGCGCTGAGGTCATATCGCTCCTTCGGCTTTACAGTGCAGAGGGAACCCTTCCCCTGCTTCCCCTGGATGACTGCTGTACCTTCCCCCTCCCTGATGTCAGCTGTGCCCCACAGACAGTGGTTCCTCAGGTCGACCAGAATTTTCTGGCCGCTGAGGAAATCTGCCCCTAGGATGCTTTTACCCACTCCCTCCCACGGCAGAAGGACTGACTTCCACATGGTGTGGAGGGTGCCTATGTGTATCTGCAGTGGTTTGGAGAAAAAGCCCTCGCGTTCTTCTCCAGTGAAGCTGGTTAGGCAGGAGGGGATCCCACTGGATAGGGGTGAGGTGGTCGGGTCGTCTACATGAACCAGGGTGCACGAGGCCCCTGTGTCCAGCAGATACTCCCCCCGGACCCCCTCAACCCCCATCATGACACGTGGTCTGTTCCACACATCATAGGTGACTGGGCAGAGGTACACGGGTTCCTTGAGGCCTAGTCATTGGGGGGTGTTGGTCTGGGCCTGAGGGACTTCTACCCCAGTCATGGCTGCGACCTTCCCAGTCTGGGTAAAGAGTGCCTGCAGAGCCACGAGGAGACCCTCGAGTTGGGGCGGCAGGGCTGGGCACAGCTTGCTTGGGAGGGCTTGCGGCCGCGGGGACTGGGGCTGAGGTTGGGACCTGTGGACCTCTCTTTTCCTGCCTCGGAGCCCGGCATTCCCTCCTCATGTGCCCTGTCTTCCCATACCCGTAGTAAACCACCTCTCTGCCTGCTTGCCAATTCCCTTCTTGCCTCTACTCTCTCTTATCAGAGCCGGAGCGGATCTCACACACCTTCCCCTTGGTGAGTTTCTCCCCCCCGATTCTGCCATTGCGAAAAGAGAGGGTCAGCTGCCTCAGCACCATCTCCTCTGTGGCTTGGGGGTCTCTGAAATCTAACCACAGGTTGGCCTGGGCGCGCAACTCCGGTAGGCTGTTTGCCACCAGTGCACACAGCCAGCGACTACGTCGGTGTGCATCCAGCTGGGTTCAGTCCAAATTCCCCCCACTGGCTTCCTCATACACTGGCCACAGTCGATCAGCGAATGCCTGAGGAGTCTCCCCGGGTCTCTGGAGAGTGGCCTGTACCCGGTCGAACGGACAGCCATCGTTCAACCACATGGCCTCCATGATATCCTCCTGGAGAGCGGCCACTGTTCGCTGACCCCTCTTACTCTCAGCAGAGAGATCCTGACACAGGGCTGGGTCCAGTGAGAACAGGAGCAGTTTGCTCCGTTCGGCATCATCGCAGTCGTTTATGTCTCCTACCTGCTCTACTTCCATAAAGTGGACCAAGGGGTCTCCTTTTTGGGTAAGTTTATTCACATGGGCCACCTTCTGGCGCAGCTGGGTTGCACTGTGGGGAACCACATACTGGTTCTGTAGGGGACCCTCAGCCTGACCCACTGTGGGTGGTCCAAATCTACTCTGCCTGATGGGGACACATTGGGGCTGGTCCCGGAGGATTAGATTCCAGCATTTCACGCTGCCTCTCCTCCGGTATACCCAATAGAGCTGTGGGAGAGGGCCTGTAGGATTCTTCCTCCCTATCCTCCTCCCCACAGCCTGTTTCACTATGCTCCCCCTTCCGTACCTCGGCTGGGCTGATAAAGCACACCACTCCTTTACTGGGTGCCTGGCTTTCAGCCCAGCCAAGGGCTCTTGCCTCAGCTAGGGCCAGAGCTTTGGTGTCGGGCCGGGTGGGAATTCGAGTCTCGGGCACTTCCAGAGCTTTTGCTCCGGCTAGAACAAGGGCTGCTTTGGCTTCAGCCAGAGCCAGGGTGAGCCGATCAATTTATTCGTGAAAGGAACGGTGATCCGCCTCTGCCCTGCTGTGGCATGCATGAAGCGCAGCCTGTAGCTGGAGACTCTTACCCTCCCCCAACCTTCCCTGGTTCTGAGCCTGGCCAAGTTCCTCCTGCAGTCCCCTGATGTGACCTTTTCCCTCAGTTACCTGGGACTGAATGTACTCCCTGTGGTTGCGATAGCTTTCTCTATCTCTCTCTCGTTCCTGCCTCTCCCACTTTAAATCCTGATCCAGCTTTTCCCTTTCTTTGCTGGTCTTTACTAGCTCATCTCTCTGCTCAGCTAATTCTGTCTGCAAGACGTCTATCTGCCTGTCCAAAACCTATATTTGCTTCTGAAAGCAAATCAGCCACACTGCCTTTTCCACTGATCTTTTATGATCTTTACGCTGGGTCCACCTGGATGCTGCGTCGTCAGGCCGTTCAGCCCTCAGCAGCACCTGCACCCACTTCCTTGAGCAGTTTATCCTTGCTGTTACATACTTAGCAATTTTATACTCCTCTTCACCAAGACTGACTGTCTCTTCACCCTCACTCAACGCACGTCCCTTCTTCATGGTCGCCATTCTGTAAGGGGAGCTTGGGGTGTGGGTTCGAATCCACACTCCCCTTTGGGTTCTGTACGTGTGATTTACGAGGGTGGGTGAGTAATGAGGCACCAGACACAGTGGGTAAGAGTACAAAATGGCTAATGTTGTTTATCTAGAATAGCAAACACAAAGATCGAGGGCATAGGAAGAGGTCATAAAATGGCAGTGATGGCAAAATCTCATTCAACAACCCGAAAAATCTCGCAACAGGGAAGGGGAAAACAAGAGGTTAAAACATCCCACCCACACACAACCCCACCTCCCACTCCCACCCTTCCTACCAATTCCTGTCCTAAATTGAGTCTGTGAGGGGGTTTGGGCTACACTCACAATCCTATCAACTCCGGGGTTCTGGGGGGCACTTATTTCAGCTCGGGGTCCCTCTGGGGTGGGTTTTACGTTGTTGGTCGTTTCGGTTTTCCTCCTCGATGTTGCGTTGGTTTCTTCTCTTTGTCTTTTGGTTAGCTCCTAAGCAAAAAGCTCCTGCTGGTTTTCAGTCTCGGTGGCTTCGTCTGCGGAACTGCTGCTTCTTCCTCTGGCGGAGCGAGAGCGAGAGAGAGAGAGAGCTCTCTCTGGATACAAGCTGCAAGCTGCAAGCTCCCCAACTGCTTCCACACCCTGCTGCTTCTTCCTCCCGGTGGTTGTGTGGGTCCTATAACTAATTTAGTTCTGGCCTTTTCGCACTCAAACCCAGTGGATGGTCCATTGTGTAAGTTTGGGCGGGGAGATAGCTTTGAATATTTAATTAGAAGATGTCACAGGTACACGCAGGTGTGAGGACCAGAGTATTGTTACAGAGCACATAGGTGCCTGAACATCTGTGGGTCCTTTGTGATAGTCCTGGGAGTCAGTGGGCCATTCCTGCAGTGATTCATAGTTTTGATTCAGAGCTATTGTCCATATTAATTAGGTAGATAATGGCCCACATTCGTAGTTTGATTTGGGGGGAAGTCATTTTCAAACTGGACCGGGGAGTCCTTATTGGTTGAAGATTTCCCCACTTCAGGCCCAACTCGACCCCTGATTGGCCTGCCAGAATGCACTTTTCCCCCATTGGCCAGTGCCTCGGTCTCGCTTGTGAGCCCAGACTCCACAATGTCTGTATCCGCCCACACGTTTTCCCAGCCTGCTTTTACATGGCCAAAAATGTTCATTTAGTGAATGGAACGATCCCATGTTAGTTTTCTTGTCCTTACGGTGTTTCAAATGTGGCCGTGGATTTTCGAACCTTACAATATGGTCTGCCTGACATCGTTGTTAGCGACAACGGATCGTGCTTCACCAGTCAGGAGTTTCAAGAGTTCATGAAACTCAATGGTATCAAACATATAAGGTCAGCATCATTCAAACCTGTATCCAATGGGCAAGCAGAATTTGCTCTCCAAATCATAAAGCAGAGTATGAAGCGAGTAACGCAAGGGTCACTGCAGACTCGCCTGTCATGCATACTGCTTAGTTACAGGACAAGACCACACACGCTTACCGGGGTCTCACCTGCTGAACTAATGATGAAGAGAGGTCTTAAGACCAAGTTATCTCTTGTACACCCTGACTTGAATAATAAAGTTGAATATAGAAGACAAAGTCAGTAAGAGTATCACGATCGCGCAACTGTGTCACACGATATTTCTGCAAATGATCCTGTATAAGTTCTGAATTAGGTTAGGGTCCCAAGTGGATCGTTGGTACTGTCATGGCCAAGGAGGCAAAAGAGTATATTTATTGTCAAGCTCAAAAATGGGCAAACATGCAGGAAACATATGGATCAAACAAAGTTGCGGCACATAGACGAACCGGAACAGTCTGGGGAAGACACAATCGACGACCAACCAACCTACCCCCAGTCATCAGAGGACTCAGCGGTCATCAGTGAATCGGGACTTCCAATCACTGACATGTTCAATGAAAATGGACTTTCTATCCCTGACATGGCCATTGCCACTCCCACCAGTTCAGCCATCCAGCCATCAGTCACAACTCTGAACACTCACCCAAGGCTGCAGTTGAACTGAGATGGTCAACCCAGGAACATAAAAAACTGGACCGTCTCAATTTGTAAAAGAGTTTGTTAATGTCTCAGAGAGGGGTATTGTATGTATGTACTTTTGTGATCACGAGACACTAGATGGCGTCACTGTTGGAGGCCATTGTGCTGCACGCACATGTATGCAGCCCAAGTTTAAAAGGCCAGCCATTTTTTATATATATGCATTTGGGCCTTAAGAAAGCAGAGCCAAGCTCATACCTCTTGGAGTTAAACAGTACTCACTTATTGCATACACAACAGTGGGCAAGAGCATCAACAGATTTCTAAATTCAAGAGGAGGGTGGAGAGAGCATCAAGAGACAGTACTGAAGTCAGGAGGAGGGAGGAGAGAGCTTCAGGGCACAGTACTGAAGTCAACAATCACATTGCAGAATGCAGCAGTACAGAGTAGTAAAGTCAGGATTCTGAAGTGAAAGCAGCACGTGATAGTATTAAAGTCAGCAAAGATCAACAATGTCCTTTGTAAACTTTTAGCTGATCTTGTGGAGTTAGCAGTATTGTATTCCTAACACAGATGAGACTGCACACAGGGAGGTTAAAGCAACAGTGACCTCAGTCTTTATTAAGACACTGCAGAGTGAGGAACAGGCCTTAGGGACCAGTTTATATACAGTGCTCCCAAGGGATGCTGGGATCCCTTGGGACTTCAGGGGATGCACTCCCTGGTGGCAGAACATGGGAATGCATACTTTACAGATACACAATATCACTCCCCCCTCAAAGTCAAAGTGAAAACTATTTACAAGGTGAGGCGTTCGGGAGCCTTTCTTTCCCTGGTGGACCGCCTCGGTACAAATGTCTGTTCTGTTGTGTTGGCTGTGCCCTCGCTGGGCTGGCGTGTTGATGGCCCTGCAGGCTGTTGGGTGAGCCTGGCCTTGCTGGGCTGTTGGGCATGATAAGTTCGATTTCCTGGTCCGGGGTGGTGTCGTTGATCCTTTGGGTGTGTGTTGAGGGCTCAAAGAAGGTGGTGTCTGCTGTGGGTTGTTCAGGTCAGTCTGTGAACCGCAGCCTCGTTTGGTCCAGGTGCTTTCTGCAAATTTGTCCATTGTCTAGTTTGACTACAAACACCCTCCTCCCTTCTTTAGCTATCACCGTGCCCGCGATCCACTTGGGACCATGTCCATAGTTTAGCACATACACATACATTCAGATCAATTTCCCGTGACACAGTGGCGCGACCATCGTTTACATTTTGTTACTGCCGCCTGCTCTCTAACTGATCATGCAGGTTGGGGTGAACCAGCGAGAGTCTTGTTTTAAGTGTATATTTCATGAGTGGCTCAGCCGGGGGCACCCCTGTGAGCAAGTGGGGTCTCGTGCGATAGCTGAGCAGTACTCGAGACAGGCGGGTTTGGAGTGAACCTTCTGTGACACGTTTAAGTCTCTGTTTGATTGTTTGTACTGCCCGTTCTGCCTGTCCATTGGAGGCTGGTTTAAACGGGGCCGAGGTGATATGTTTGATTCTATTGCGGGTCATGAATTCTTTAAATACGGAACTGGTGAAACATGGCCCGTTGTCACTGACCAGTATGTCAGGCAGGCTGTGGGTGGCAAACATGGCCCTCAGGCTTTCAATGGTGGCGGTGGCGGTGCTTCACGACATTATTTCACATTCAATCTATTTTGAAAAAGCATCCAGAAACATTTTACCGAGAAACGGGCCGGCATAGTCGACATGGATCCTTGACCATGGTCTGGAAGTCCAGAACCACAAACTTAGTGGTGCCTCTCTGTGCACGTTGCTGAACTGAGCACACATGCTGCATTGCCGTACACAGGACTCTAAGTCAGAGTCGATACCGGGCCACCACACGTGGGATCTGGGTATCGCTTTCATCATTACTATACCCGGGTGTGTGCTGTGGAGATCCGAGATGAACGTCTCCCTGCCCTTTTTGGGTAGCACTACGCGGTTACCCCATAACAGGCAGTCTGTCTGAATGGACAGCTCGTCCTTTCGCCGCTGGAATGGCTTGATTAGCACTTGCATTTCAACGGAGATGCTGGCCCAGCTCCCATGCAGTACACAGTTTTTTACTAGGGACAGCAGAGGATCTTGGCTGGTCCAAGTCCTAATCTGGTGCGCCGTGACAGGTGATTTATCATTTTCAAACGCTTCCATGACCATCAACAAGTCTGCGGGCTGCACCATTTTCACCTCAGTGGTGGGCAATTTTAGCCGACTGAGAGCATCCGCACAGTTCTCGGTGCCTGGCCTGTGGCGGATGGTCTAGATATATGCTGATAGCACGAGTGCCCACCATTGTATGCAGGCTGAGGCATTAGTATTTATCCCCTTGTTTTCAGCGAACAGGGATATGAGGGGTTTGTGATCGGTTTCCAGCTCAAATTTGAGGCCAAACAGGTACTGATGCATTTTCTTTACCCCGAACACACACACTAATGCCTCTTTCTCAATCATGCTGTTGGCCCTCTCGGCCTTAGACAAGCTGCTGGAGGCATAGGCGACAGGTTACAACTTCTACGCAACTTTAGCTTGTTGTAATACACACCCGACTCCGTACGACAACGCATCACATGCTAGCACAAGTCTTTTACATGGGTTATACAATACAAGCAGCATGTTGGAGCATAAAATGTTTCTGGCTTTCTCAAAAGCAATTACTTGGTTTTTTCCCCATACCAGTTCTCACCTTTGCACAATAACACATGTAGGGGCTCTAAGAGGGTGCCACAATAGTTGAGGAGTCCCAGGAACGACCGCAGCTCCGTGACGTTCTGTGACCTGGGCGCATTCCTGACAGTCTCTGTCTTGGCATTTGTGGTCCGAATGCCATCCACCGCAATCTTTCTCCCAAAAATTCCACTTATGTTGCCATGGAGACGCATTTCGACCTCTTCAGCCGCAGCCCTACATGATCCTGTCGCTGGAGGACCTCCTCCAGGTTTTGTAGGTGCTCGGCAGTGTCCCGACCTGTGAGCAATATGTCGTCCTGAAAAACCACCGTGTGTGGTACCGACTTGAATAGGCTCTCCATGTTTCTCTGGAAGATCGCTGCAGCCGACCGAATTCCAAACGGGCATCTGTTGTCAATGAACAGTCCATTGTGCTTGTTGATGCAGGTAGGGCCCTTTGAAGACTCCTCCAGCTCCTGCGTCATGTAAGCCGAGGTCAGGTCGAGCTTGGTGAACGTCTTGCCTCCTGCCAGCGTCGCAAATAGGTCGTCTGCCTTTGGTAGCGGGTATTGGTCCTGTAGCGAGAAACGATTAATAGTTACTTTATAATCGCCGCAAATCCTGACTGTGCCATCACTTTTGAGCACTGGAACAATTGGGCTGGCCCACTCGCTGAATTCCACTGGGGAGATGATGCCCTCGCATTGCAGCCTGTCCAGTTCGATTTCCACTCTCTCCCTCATCATGTGAGGTACCGCTCGAGCTTTGTGGTGAATGGGTCGTGCCTCTGGGACCAAGTGGATCCGCACCTTCGCCCCGGAAAAGTTTCCAATGCCTGGCTCAAAAAGGGAAGGAAATTTGTTAAGAACCTGGGTACATGAGGCCTCATCGACCTGTGGTAGCGCTCGGATATCATCCCAGTTCCAGCGGATTTTGCCCAGCCAGCTCCTTCCAAGCAGTGTGGGGCCATCGCCCAGAACAATCCAGAGTGGCAGTTCGTGCACCGTGCCATCGTAGGTGACCTTAACCATGGCGCTGCCCAGGACAGTGATGAGCTCTTTGGTGTTCGTTCTCAGTTTCGTGTGGATGGGGCTCAGAGCTGGTCTGAGTGCCTTGTTGCACTACAGTCTCTAAAACATCATTTTCTCATGATGGATTGGCTAGCGCCAGTGTCTAGTTCCATGGCTACGGGTAAGCCATTCAACTTTACATTTAGCATTGTTGGTGGACATTTCATCAAAAATGTGCACACCCAGTGTACTTCAGCATCTGCCTCCTCTCTCTGAGGTTCGAAATTGCTTTGATCCACCATAGACTGATCTTCCTCTGCCACGTGGTGGTTAGCAGGTTTTGCAGAGCTTGCAGCTCGTCTGCAAGTTCATTGGAGGTGCCCCATTGTTCCACAGCTCTTGCAAACATACCTTTTGAAGTGGCACGAATAGGCTGAATGGAAGCCTCCACAACGTCAACAAGGTGTGAATTGCCTTGCATTCATCCTTTGTTGTGGGCTCTGAGTCATCTGGGCCACCTGAGGCCTGCTGGCAGTTGCAGACTCATGGTTTCTGCCCTGTACATTTCTGCTCGCAAACACAGTTCCAATTAATTTATGAACATTGCTAGCACTTGTGTGCTCAGAGATTTGTTTGGTGTTATCACTGGTGGACATAAACGTCTGTGCTATCGCAATGGCCTTACTGAGGGTCGTTGTCTCTACAGTCAAAAGTTTTCGTAGGATGGTCACATGGCCAATGCCCAGTACAAAAAAGTCTCTGAGCATTTGCTCCAGGTAGCCATCAAACTCACAATGTCCTGCAAGTCGCCTTAGCTCGGCGACGTAGCTCGCCACTTCCTGAGCTTCAGATCGCTGGCACGTGTAGAAACGATACCTCGCCATCAGCACGCTCTCCCTTGGGTTAAGATACTCCCGAACAAATGTACACAGCTCCTCATATGACTTATCTGTGGGTTTCACCGGAGCCAGAAGATTCTTCATGAGGCTGTAGGTCGGGGGTGCCCTGCAGACCGTGAGGAGAACCGCTCTCCTTTTTGCAGTGCTTCCTTCTCCGTCCAGCTCGTTGTCTACAATGTACTGGTCTAGCCGTTCAACATAGGCTTCCCAGTACTCACCCTCCGAGAACTTCTCCAGGATTCCCAAAGTTTGTTGCATCTTTGCATTGGATTCGTATACTCGTCGCCAGTTATTGTGTTCCTAACACAGATGAGACTGCACACAGGGAGGTTAAAGTAACAGTGACCTCAGTCTTTATTAAGATGCTCCAGAGTGAGGAACAGGCCTTAGGGGCCGGCTTATATACATTGCTCCCAAGGAATGTTGGGATCCCTTGGGACTTCAGGAGATGCACTCTCTATTGGTGGAATATGGGAGTGCATGCTTTACAGATACACAACAAGCAGGCTGCGTGCTGTGCTGAACTGATTGAACTTCTTTGCAGACTGTGAGGGACAATAACATATGTGAGCCTAAATAAAACACCGGCTGTTACTCTCCCCTATTCCACTCCATTCTCAGAGATCATGGCTGCGATTTCGCCTACTTCGGCGGGTCCGGTGAGGCAAGAGTCGGTGGTGGATCACGACCTTGCTTTTGGCTCCAGCCCGCTTTGCAAAATGATTTTCCCTACATTGGGCCTGTGAAGCCCGCTCAGCGCATTTGCCGCTCAATTGAAGGAAATGGGTCTGATTACGTCATTTGATGACGATTCATCACACGATTTCTTCAAAGGGACCATGGTCACATTGATTTTGATAGTTGTATTGTCAATGCTCTACAGCAGTGAAGTGCTGCAAACACTGACAAACGCAGCACAAAGGTGCATGGTTGGATCTAGGCTCTCCTGTCACTCCCTCCATATGCTTATGGAGGGAGTCACAGCATGCAGGGAGATTCTCTTCCCTTCTAATGGGCAGAAGAGACCTCCCCAAGATACCAACACAGCCTGCTTGCACATTGCACCGGAGAGCACAAGCAAGGATGTCGTCAGGTGGACCTGGCTGCAGTGGCACAAACCTTTCAATCATCTCAGTGAACCACGAAATGTTACTGTAAAGCCACACTCAACCTCATCCTGCTGTGCCACTCATCACACCCCCATCACTCTGCCTTCCCTACCCTACTCCTGCACATCCTTACTCACACAAACTTACCTTGCACCTCCACCCATCCCTCTCTCTCTGTATCTATATTATCACATCCCCATCTCACTAGCCACCCCTCATCTTAGTCCAATCATACCAACTAACAACACACAAGGGTAAGCACTTGAGTGTTTTAGCCAATGTTCATGTAATGTTTCTGTTAATGTACTGTCAAATATTGAAATCTTTATTTTCAAAACTTTGTGTTCTTGGACAGATGTGTGTGCCCCTTTGGAAGTGGCCTAGTGAGTTGCAGTGCTTGGTGAGACATAACGGTACCCTCCGCAAAGGTGATGGGTGTGAAAGGAATGGCTTGGGCATTGTAGGGATGCTTTATGGTGCTGGTGTAGGGTGGTGCTAACCTGGCGCATCATTTGGCAGCCAGGGTGATCAGCGACAAGTGAAGTAAATGTGGCCAGTGGTCGGGTGCTGATGCCCTGCGTCCCGTGCAGCATCAGGTGATTTCGGAGAAGGTTGGTGTTGTTGGTGATGCTGGTGTTGGGGCTGATCATGGTGGGATTCTGAGGACCAAGGTGAGATAGTTTCAAGGGCACCAATGCTGATGGAATAGATGAACTTGAGATGACAGAAGCGATCTGCCAATATTCAATGAATGTTCCAATGAGGTGACACTGGATAGAGAGTTTGCTACAAACATTTGCAACCTGCATAAAACTCAATCTACCTTTCAAATGTAGTAAGCAACAGCTTTTGATCTTGGAAAGTGAACAGCTGTGAGATGGGAGCTTTTATAGCACACTTGCAGCTGTCAGGTAAAGAAATTAATTCATGATCACACAACTCCCGACGTCCTTAGCTGACGTGATCCCCAAGCAGCGTAGACTCCATGGTCAACCTGGTAAAATGGTAAGGTAAGCTCAAAATACTTAAAGGGCTGCTCAAAAGATCATTAAAAAATTGCCTCCCCCGCCACTGCATGTTGGTTCTGTTCAGCCCTGACAGACCTGACATCTGGGAAAGTAGACTGATGGCGGGTTGACCTGCTATTAAAATAAAATCCCACCTGATCCGCCACCAATCGCGCCCGCTGACCCGGTGAAAAAATCCCCCTCATGAGTTTCCCAGTTTTACCCACAACTGCCCTGTGAGGTTTGACACAATTTCTCATGACAATCCACTAGTCGTTCTCACAAGCTCGTATTCCATCCTCACGCTGAAATATTGTTCCTAACACCACAGTGTTTGGCATAGTTTTTTTCTTTCATTTTGTTTTTAAATGATGGAAGTAGGTACTTCTTTGTACTCTATCTTGGTGAACAACAATCTTTTGTGTTTTATTAAATAATACTGGAGCGTAAACAAAAGAAAATCCTGTGTAATAAACATTTAACATCTGCACAAGGAATATGTATGCTATACACAATACACTGCATTTCATCTTCTAGACATGAAATACTCTCCATACCATTCCAAGGGCTGGACTTTCCCCTGGTGACCACTGGGCTATCGCTCATCTATCAACCAAATAGGCAGGCTATCGTCCATTTTACTTAAAAAGTGGAAAGTTGGGATGGAATATCGCCCAAAGATTGCCGGCTCAACTTTTAGCGCACAAGAATTTCACATCACTGAGGTGATCGTCCACCGCAACTTTTGCTACATAGCCCACACATCGCTGAGAAGATCAGTGGAAATCGCTGGAGAAAAGCTGCCAATAACTGGCACTGTTAACAAGACTAGGCACTACGGATGCCATTTTGAACGTCAGAGGAAGCGAGAGGCTGCTTGAAGAAGGGGCTTATCGGGATAAATAATTTGTGAGTTATTTTAAGGGCCTTCCTGACACATCTGCTCACATTTCTATTTATTGAGGACAAAGGGCATTTATAGCAATAGTGATGGGGTCAGTAACTTCTCGACCATTATTTGTAAATGCTCACATGCTGACGACTGAAGTTGGGTTTAGTGAAGAGCCCAATCAAAGAGATGACAGACTGATGCGGAGGAAGAGATCTTACATTCAACGAACTTACAGGGAAAAGCAATTATACCTGAACTTGTCTGATAACACGTGTCTTATGAGGCTGCACTTCTGAAAGGAGGTCATCGCTGAGATATGTCAGCTAATTAAGGGAGATCTGCAGCCTACCAGCACCATCAGGACCGCACTGCCTGTTGAGGTAAAGGTTACTGCGGCAGTATCCTTCTACGCATCCTTTCAGGCTTCAGCTGGCGACATTTGTGGTGTCTCTCAGCACGCCACACATTGCTCGATTCGACATGTGACTAAAGCCCTTTACGCTCGCAGGATGGACTTTATAAGCTTCCCTATGACCAGGGAGGCACAGACCGGGAGGGCTTTGGGTTTCTCGAGAATAGCAAACTTCCCCAAGGTTCAGGGAGCAATATATTGTACGCACATCCCCTTGAGAGCACCTTAAAGGATGCGGAGGTGTTTCGTAACCGAAAGAGATTCCACTCCCTGAATGTGCAGCTTGTTGTCGATCACAACCAAGTAATCGTGGCAGTAAATGCTAATTTTCCAGACAGCATCCATGATGCGCACATCATGCATGACATCCTGCCCATCTCTGACCTGTTTAACATTCACTCACTATGTCATGATTGGATGCTGGGAGATAAAGGATATGGCCTTGCCAGCTGGCTCATGACTCCCCTGTGTAATCCCCAGACGGAAGCTGAGAAGCGCTACAATGAAAGCCATATAGCTACACGCAATATCATTGAAAAGACAATTGGAGTCCTAAAGCAGCACTTCAGATGCCTGGACCACTCTGGAGGCAGCCTGCAATACCAACCTGAGTAGGTTGCTGAGTTTATTGTGGTGTGCTGCATGTTGCATAACCTAGCTATAGGAGAGGACAACAATTGCCAGATGGGGCTGCCGGTCCACCTCAGGAGAGATTGAAGGCAGAAGAGGCAGACAAGGAGGAGGAGGAGGTGGAGGAGGAGGAGGACAGTCAGCCTGGTGATGAACCCATACCCCCACGCCCCCCTGCAAGTCTGGAAAAGCCCCGTGGGAGTTACGCAGCTGCAACTCTCTTGCGTCAGCAGCTCACAAATGAATGCTTTGCGTGAACTTCCATTGGTGATGGTTATAGTTACAGTTATGGAAAGAAAACACTTGGAGTTGCAATACGTTTCATTCTTGCCTGGTCTGGCCATTGTTTTCCAACAATTGTATTCATGTTTTACCTTACCTTACATTATTATAAGACACTGCACAGCAATCGTAAAATGCAATAAAATATTTTAATAATTGAAGCATAAACATTTTTTTTAAATGTAACACCCCCCCCCCCCACTCCAAATGGTCATCGAAAAATAAATTTAAAAAACAACAAGAAGAAGAACAATAATATAACAACAATAACAACAGAATAACAATAACAACCCCCTCCCTACCTGCGGCCATGCTTCCCTCCAGATCCAATTCCCCCCGCCCCCCCCATTGTGTCTTAGCCCCGTTTGAATCCCCGGGTAGCGGGATGAGGACGACTTGCAGCATTAGACCTCAAGACTTCCTGTTGTGGCTGGGGGAGGGGGGGGCGGGGTGACGGCGGCAGGATCATCTCAGGGGGTGGTGGAGGGGAAGATGTTCTTGAGGAAACGACTTCCGAGCCAGAACTGTACAGGGTATTGGTGAGGCCGCACCTGGAGTACTGCGTGCAGTTTTGGTCACCTTACTTAAGGAAGGATATACTAGCTTTGGAGGGGGTACAGTGATGATTCTTAAGCTGATTCCGGAGATGAGGGGGTTACCTTATGATGATAGATTGAGTAGACTGGGTCTTTACTCATTGGAGTTCAGAAAGATGAGGGGTGATCTTATAGAAACATTTAAAATAATGAAAGGGATAGACAAGATAGAGGCAGAGAGGTTGTTTCCACTGGTCGGGGAGACTAGAACTAGGGGGCACAGCCTCAAAATACGGGGGAGCCAATTTAAAACCGAGTTGAGAAGGAATTTCTTCTCCCAAAGGGTTGTGAATCTGTAGAATTCTCAGCCCAAGGAAGCAGTTGAGGCTAGCTCATTGAATGTATTCAAGTCACAGATAGATAGATTTTTAACCAATAAGGGAATTAAGGGTTATGGGGAGCGGGCGGGTAAGTGGAGCTGAGTCCACGGCCAGATCAACCATGATCTTGTTGAATGGTGGAGCAGGCTTGAGGGGCTAGATGGCCTACTCCTGTTCCTAATTCTTATGTTCTTATGTTCTTATGTTCTTATGTTCTTATGTAAATCCTTCCTCCTGACTCGCATCTGTGCTAGCGGTTGGTGGGACGGCAACTTGGGGTGCAGTGGCATCTCCCAGCAGTCTCGCATGCCACAAGGCATGGATGGCGATGGTCTGCTTACGCATCTCCCAGATCATTTGCTGCATATCCTCCGATATGCGAGCGGACATCCGGGACATGTTCCCCGTGAACACACCAAACGCCTGGAGGATCTCGCGACTTATAACGACACTCTCTATGCACAGTTTTTACATGCCTTCAATGCGATCTGCCAGTAAAGGCATGTGCTGACCTCACTGACTCGACCTCCGTGGGGTCGGCGTGGGCACCAACTGCCTTGGAGTCGCCAGCTGCAAGCCGCTTGGGCCTGCTGATTCTTCTGTCGAACACGGCGACGACGAACTGGCCGCAAGTACAACATCCAAAGTGATGCAAGGGGCATCCTCCTCCTTTTCCATAACTTCCTCCTCTGGTTCAGGTTCTGTGTGTCTCCCTCCTCCACACCCGTGGTGATGACCACCCGCACATTGCCAGGCGCAGAGGCAGGTAGATGTGTGGCCTCCCTCTGTGCTATTGGAGTTGTGGGACCTGCAAAACACAATTGAGTTTATTTAGCTTATTAGGATTCTTGCTCTGCGCTGGCATACATAGGAGGAGCAGCTGTAGGGGGTGGTGTTTTGGTCAGGTTTCTCTGACTCCTTGGCGTTTTTGTGGCGCCCCACACCCTGGATTCTAGACAGTGGACTGAGTTGGGGGTTGTGAGAAACTGAGACAGAGTCAGTTGGGTAGGATGCAAAACTAGTTTTATTGTGTTCAAACAGAGTAAAAAGGCATGTTTTTAATAATCACAGTAATCAGGTACAAATAGAGAGAAATGGCAACTCAAATGCTCAATATTTGGGAAGAACACATAACACATATAACAGATTAAAAGAACATAGTCCGCCCACCTCCCAAAATACTTATGCACTAAACCTGGAAGGGGAAAACACACAAGAGCATCAACAGGTAGGAACAGTAAGAAAAAACCCAACCTCCCAGACCCACTATCTAGCTAGGTTAGGACTCTGGGGTTTCAGTGACCATGCTCACCAATTCCCTTTTGACAGTTCCAACTCCGGGGTTCGCCTTAGTTGTCCCTGGGGTTCGCCTTATTTGTCCAGGTTCTGTAGTCTGTACCCCTTGGTAGTTTAGGACCAGCTCGTAGAGTGGAAAAATCTTTGTTTTTTCTTCAGTTTTGTCAGGTTGTTTGTTTGATTGTTTGGTCGTGATGGTCCGAAACTTTGCGATAGTCGTTTTGAAAGCCTGTTTGCTGTCGTGGTGCGGTCCTTCTGGGTTTTAGAGATTCCTTTCGCCGATGTTTCGGGGTCCCACTTTTGGAGGCTGGTGTTAAAACTTATGCCACGAGACTGCTACCTTAATAGTGTCTCTAGAATCACCCTTAACTGCCAGAACAGGCCTTCAATTATACTAAAACAGGCTTCCTTATCTTCGCCTCAAATCAGTTCTTGGGCTTTGTTTAAACTGTTCTGTCCATTGTTTTTCAAATGTCTCCTTTGTCAGTGTTTTTGGTGGGCTAGTCAGCAGTAACTCGATTAGGGTGTGATAATGTGCTATCACTGGTTTTGCATTGTCCAGTTTCCTGGCCATGTCGGTGGGCCCATGATTTCCACAGTGATTGATTGGGTAATTGGCTTCTTGCATATTTTGGATGAGTTCTGTAGTTTAGATAATGGCTGGTAATTCGATTATCTCTTAGGGGTGAATTGGTGCTGCATAGTTTCCCCAGACAGTCTGGGATCGTTAATATACATGAATTTGCTTCACAGAGGTTAGCCCCACCTCCTGTATTTGGTAACTCTTTTTTGCAGCCAAAATGTTGTAGAATCTTAAAATTGATATGCTCCTTCCCATAGATGTTTAGGGGATCTCAGGCTTCTGTAATTTAGGTCCATTTTGAATTCTCTTTTCAAAAAGTCCAAACACTGGGGTGGGGGGGGAGGGGGTGGCAGGGGGGGGTTTCCATGAGGTTGGCCCCCTTTTGCCTTTTTCCTTTTAACACTTAGATCTCCACTTGAAAAATCCAAAGCTCATTTTTAACAGTCCAAGAGGAGCTTTTCTTTAATTTTCAGGGAGAGGGACTCATGGGAATTTTTGGGAACCCTTCAGTCCCCCCTATGACACTATCCAACCATAGTGTCACTTTATGGGTAAGCAATAAAGCCAACCTTCCTGCAAATTACCTAAACTAAACACCCATAGCATACATTCCCTTTTATGTGATACAGCATTCAGTTACATCCTCTCCTCTTTACAGGCATATAGGCAAGTTACACTTCACTTCACAAGAATAATACATATTTCAAACACATCACACAAAATTACAAACTTAAATTGCTAATAGGGTTCCTAAGGTTTGTCCACCACCCTGTAATATCAGGATTGGTGCCTTCGGTTCTTCCCTTTGCACTTGGAACACCACAGATACAGCACTATCCCGAGCTGACATACTACAAAAAGATGGGAGGCTATCCTGATCCAAGAAGGGACTTCTATATTTTCAAAAATGTCCCACCAGGGTGGATCTATGATAGCCAAGCTCTCACTCCCTATCTTAATAGTCTTTTATTCTAGAGTGTAGAAATGTTTTTGCGATATTTTCACAGATTTCAACAAAGAGGTAAGGTGTTCGGGTAGAGGAGGGATTGCATAACCAAAATGTGTTACATAGTCTTACAGATTTGTGAAATTGTCGGTGACTGTGAGGTGAACAGTGGAGGGCTCAGGAATGGGTAAAATTCGTTCTTGGGACACTTTAACTGGTGCCTCAGATTTAAAGCAAAAACTGCTCTCACTGACTGGACACCCGTAAATGAGTGATTCTTCCACGTCCCCTCGGTCGCTGCTGCTCATCCTTATCAGGGCGAGCAGGAACAGGATCCTTCTCATGCTGTCCTCTTTCCTGTAGGGGCACAGAAAGCTCTCTGTCTTGACAAAGGCGACTGAGTTCCAAGTTGGGCTCATAGTCTTTAATTGACTGGCTGTCTTATTCAGTTCCTTGTGGACTGATTGCTTTTAACTTTATCTCACAATCGTTCTGCTTGTTATCTTATCAGTGCTTCCTTAATAGTCATTCCAGTAGATTCCTCTTACTCCCGGATGTTATCCAGCCTGTGCTTCTTTTAACAGCTGCACAGGTAGATTCTTTTCCTTACCCCAGTTAACTAATACATATATACTTATCATTACACAGATAAATCTTACACTATTCTAAACTTATTCACTAAACATACTTAAATTCACATCGCTATATATGTACATCTGTCACCCGTCTCCAGGTGGCTAGGTTAATTCCTGCCTTCTCTTTTTCTTCTTCTCACGCTGGGTGTCCAGCGAGGTAGGTGATAGATCAGTCTGCACTGTCTAATCCTAAGTACCCTGACCGGATGTGGGTTTGAGTCCCACACTATCGGGGGAATGTCCCCATCCGGTGCTGCAGCACACCGCTCCTTTGGGGGTGGCTGCCTAGTTTGTTTCTTCTCCTGGGGGTTCTGCCTGGCTGAGGGCTACGGGCTAGGGACTCCCACTTTGTGGCTGTTCCACCTCTATCTCTTCTGAGGGTCCCTTGTTGCAGGCTGGTCTCTGATCTTAGGTGCCCTTTTGCGGCTGGTCCCTCTCCCGGGGCTGAACCATTCAAATTGGAGCGCTGATGACCACGGTGTCTTTGGCCGTGGTGTGCGGGGAGTCCTTCTTAAGGCTCCGGCTGCTGGGGGTACATCTGAGTCCCAAATGATTGAGGGGACAGCTCCTCCGGTAACACAGTCCACCGCTCCTCTAGGTACAGTCTGTGGGTCTGCCACGTCCCCTGTGGGAATTCCACAATCGGGGGCTGCTGGCTGGTGGTCCCTGTCTTTAGTGCAGTTTACAGTTTTTGGCTGTCCCTTATGTTTAGCTGCTGCCCCTGGGTTGAAAAGTTTGCACTGATTTATGTGGAACCACTTTGTTCGGCGGGGCAATTTTATGGCATAGACCATGGGGCTTGCCTTGTCGACAATGTGGTACGGTCCCATGTACAGTGCCTCAAAGACCCCTACTCTAGCGTAGTTTCTCACCATAACCTGATCCCCTATCTCCCACTCATGGTGCTTGCGGGGTTCTAGCAGCAGTCGGTTGCTCCGATGCTGGTTCCCCATGTTATCAGCAGCTTGCCAGTGAATCTGCTTGAGGTGTTTGAACAGATTCTTGACAAAACGGTCCTGGTTCACCTCTCTGAGCTGACCTTCCATGAGCACCGGTACTAGGACATGGGTGGGGGTTCGCATGGCCCTACCAGTCATGAGCTCATATGGGGAATACCCCGTGCTCTTTGACTGGCTACCCCGGATCCCCACTAGGACCAGCGGTAAGACCTCTATCCATTTTTGGGGAGCGTCTCCCGTCTCCTTCTGCAGCCTTTCTTTAATGGTGCGGTTTAAACACTCCACAATACCTGATGACTGTGGGTTGTGGGCAACATGCCATTTCCCTTGAATGCCGAGCATATTAAGGGTTGCCTGCATTACCTGACCTGTGAAGTGGCTCCACTGGTCAGACTCCAAGTATTGTGGTAATCCCCACCGGGAGAATACCTCTTTCACAAGGATCCTAGCCGTTCCGAAAGCAGTGACTGTTCGGTATGGGAAGGCTTCAACCCATTTGGAGAACACATCCACCAGGACTAGACAGTACTTATAGCCTCCCTGGACGGTGGGTAGCGGCCCGATGTAGTCGATCTGAATCGACTGCCATGGTCCCTCTACCCTCCTGATGTGTTCCATAGACACCTTCCTTTTCTGGGGGTCAGGGTTGTTAGCAGCACACACTAGGCAGTCGGCACAGAACACATCCTCCCTGAGTCTCGGCCACCACCCTGCCTGTTCCACCCGTTGCCAGGTGGTCTCAGGTCGGAGTGCCCCGCTGTTGGACCTTCATGGGCCAGCTGAAGGAATTCCCTCCTGTGTTGCTGTGGCAGTACCCATTGCTCTCTCCTGAACAGCATGCCTTATTTAATGGCTGCTGCGCTGTATTGTCCTTCTACCTTTTCTCCCTTGGTTAGTGTGTTTAAAACGGATCTTAGAACTGGATCCTGGGTTTAAACCGTTCTTAGGTCCAGGGCTAATACTACCACTGCCCTGCCTGCCGTTCCTATCCTGCCCCTAACCGCTGCTTTGGGGTCTAGGGTGTATGGATCCCAAAACTTCCCTGTGCAAGCACCCTCCTTAGCCAGCACGTCTGCTTGTTGGTTTCCCTGACCTTGAGGTTCAGTGGTCGAGTGGGCTTTCACCTTTTGAATGTAAATCTCCCTTTCCTCCCCTATGACCGTCATGATCTTTTCCAGCAGGGGCGTGATTGCCAAAGGTCTCCCGTTGGCTGAGGTATACCCACGATGGGACCAGATGGCCAGCTACTCCGTACACGAGTTGCATGTAAACATACTGTCCGAGCAAATCATGTATGGGGTAGGGAATTTCTCGGGGTGTGTGACCACATATACCACCGTGGACAGTTCAGCACGCTGGGCGCTCATGGGGCTGGGGCGTTTAATAGCGAGGGCAATGTTCACCTCTGGGTCATAGACTCCGCACCCTGTGAGTCGTTCACCAGCAGTTGCTGTGCTCGAACCGCCTACATAGATTTCACGGCCCGTGGGGTGTATCCCGGCCTGAAAACCTACGTTGACTTCCCATACCCCTTCTACAGAGCACCGGTAAGCTGTCCCAGGGTAGATCATGTTAGCTGCGAGCCTTGGCTCACAGAGGCCTTTTACCCTTTGGTCCATCTGGGAGAGGAGTAGGGTCCAGCAAGCGATGCGAGTACTGCTCACTGTCCCATCATTAATCCTCCCATCCAGGAGCATCTGGGTAGGTGTATGGTGGGTGAGGAGTGTGATAGGGGACCCTCCTGTGAAGTTTAAAGATCTCTTCACAGCCCAGTGAGTGGCCAGTAAGTGCCTCTCACAGTTGGAGTACCACTTTTCCACATCGGTGAGTATCCTGGAGGAGTAAACAACCTGGCCGTTCCATTCCTGCAACAGCACTGCGCTCAGACTGTCCCCGCTGGCTGCCACTTCCAGTAAAAACTCTCTCCCCTGATCAATCGCTCCTCGGGCCGGTGCGGTCTGCAGCCTTTCCTTGAATTGTTTAAATGCTGCCTCGCAATCCTCGTCCTAATCCCACTCCACTTCCTTGTGTAGGAGCAGGAGCAGAGGGGCTGCTGTGGCAGCATAATCCTCAATGAAGTCTCTGCAGTACCCTGTTAGCCCCAGAAAAGATCTTACTCCCGTTACTGTGTTGGGTGCTGGTAATTCCTGTACTGCCTCCTTTCTAGCCTTGTCAATAGCTCTTTCCCCAGCGCGCACCGTCAGTCCCAGGAACTTGATTTCCTTTTGGCCGATCTGCGCCTTCTTGGGGTTGACTTTAAAACCTTCCTCCCAAAGTAGTTCCAGCAGCTCGGCCAGCAGTGGGCCATGCTCCTCACCCTCATCGGTGAATAGGAGCAGGCCGTCCACGTACTGGACCAGCTGCCGGGGTCTGCGAAAACCCTTCAAGCAGTTAGCCATGCATTGATGAAAAATGCTGGGGCTGTTGTGAAAACCCTGGGGCAGGCAGTTCCAAGTGCACTGTTGGCCTTTAAATGTAAAAGCGGACTTGTACTTGTAAAGTCCTTACTCAATGGCACAAAACCCACATGAGGCACATTCTGTGGACAAGGTCACTCTATGACCTGAACCTTTATTCACAGGACCAAGAAGTGATGACCCTGCGTGGGACCTCCCTTTATGTACCTGGATGACCAGGTAAGGAGTGCCTCCCATAAGAACATAAGAACATAAGAATTAGGAACAGGAGTAGGCCATCTAGCCCCTCAAGCCTGCTCCGCCATTCAACAAGATCATGGCTCCCACAAGTTCACCCCCTGTGGTCAAGGTGTGCATTGCTTAAGTATATACAGTATTGCAGTGGTGTTACATAGATGTTACATACATGACATCACCTCCCCCCCCAAAGTCTTATTGGGATCATAGGTTAAGTCTTTCAGGTGGTCTACACTCCCACGTGGAGCACCGCAGTTGGGGCTCTGGTTGTTGAGCCTTGGCGTGAGTGTCTGTCACCTATGGTGATTCCGGCCAGTACGGGCTGACTGCTGGGACTGTGCATGCTATTGAATGTTCTTGTTGCTCGTTCACTGGCGGTGGTGTGAGCACCATCTCATGATCTTCCTCGGGTTCCTCAGTGTCTATGCTAAACCTTTTTTTTTACTTGGTCCAGATGCTTACGGCATATCTGCCCATTGTTAAGTTTAACCACGATGACCCTGTTCCCCTCTTTGTCGATTACAGTAACCTCAAGCCATTTGGGCCCCACAGCGTGATTGAGGATAAATACGGGGTCATTCATTTCTATACATCTCCCCCTTGAATTTCGGTCATGTTACTCATTTTGGGACTGGCGCTTGCCCTCAAATATGCCGGCCAGGACTGGGTGAATGAGGGACAACCGAGTTTTGAGTGTTTATTTCATAAGTAGCTCAGCGGGTGGGACCCCCATGAGCGAGTGCGTCGGGATCTATAGGCCAGCAGGAGGCGCGATAGGCGGCATTGAAGGAAGGGTCCTTGAATCCTGAGCATGCCTTGTTTAATGATTTGGACCGCACGTTCCGCCTGGCCATTGGAGGCCGACTTGAATGGTGCTGTCCTGACATGGTTGATGCCATTGCCCGACATGAACTCCTGGAATTCGTAGCTCGTGAAACATGGGCCATTATCGCTAACAAGGATGTCCGGCAAGCCATGGGTTGCAAAGACCGCACGAAGACTCTCCACAGTGGTGGACGTCGTGCACGAATTCAAAATGATGCAATCGATCCATTTCGAGTACGCATCTACCACAATGAGAAACATTTTTCCCATGAACGGGCCCGTGTAGTCTACATGAATACGTGACCATGGCCTGGTGGGCCATGGCTTGGTTGGCCAGGGCCACGGGCTGAGCGGGGCCTCCCTGGGGGCATTGCCCAGCTGGGTACACGTCGTGCACCTGCGAACACAGTGTTTCAGGTCTGAATCAATTCCCGGCCACCAAACGTGTGACCGGGCAATGGCCTTCATCAGCACAATGCCTGGGTGCTCACTGTGGAGTTCCCTGATGAATGCCTCCCTGTTCCTCTGGGGCATGACTACCCGGCTGCCCCATAGTAGGCAGTCAGCTTGGATGGAGAGCTCATCCATCTGCCTGTGAAACGGTCTGACCTCCTCAGGGCATGCTCCATGTGCGGGCGTCTAATCCCCAGTCAGGACACATTTCTTAATCAGAGATAGGAGGGGATCTCTGTTTGTCCAGATTTTGATCAGGCGGGCTGTGATGGGGTAGCTTGCGCTGTCAAAGGCATCACCAGCCATGACCATCTCAGAACTTTGTTCCGCTGCCCCCTCATGGTAGCCAGTGGAAGCCTGCTGAGTGCGTCAGCGCAATTATCGGTGCCAGGCCGGTGCCGGATGGAGTAGTCATAAGCAGCCAGCGTGAGAGCCCATCGCTGTATGCGGGCTGACGCGTTGGCATTGACAGCCTTGCTGTCTGACAACAGGGATGTTAACGGCTTGTGGTCCGTTTCTAATTTGAACCTCCTGCCAAAAAGTTATTGATGCATTTTTTTTACACCATAGACATCCCATATCCCGTTCTGCTTGAGAGAGCGACCTGGAAGCATAAGCCACAGGTTGTAGTTGGCCCTCATCATTACTCTGCCGCAACACGCACCCAACCCCATCAGACGATGCATCACATGTCAGAACCAATATCTTACAGGGGTCGTACAGGGTCAACAACTTGTTTGAACAAAGTAGGTTCCGCACCCGATTGAAAGCCCGTTCTTGACAGTCCCCCCAAAACCAATCACAACCCTTACACAGGAGCACGTGAAACGGCTCCAACAACGTGCTTAAGTTCGGCAGAAAGTTCCCGAAATAGTTCAAGAGTCCCAGAAATGAATGCGACTCCGATGTGTTGCCGGGCCTGGGCGCTCGTCGAATCACCTCTGTTTTGGATTCGGTGGGCCGAATCCTATCTGCAGCAACCCTCCTGCCCAGGAACTCAACCTCAGGAGCCAAAAACACACATTTAGACTTCTTGAGTCGCAGGCCTACCCGGTCCAGTCGGCGTAGCACCTCCTCCAGATTGTGGAGATGTTCCTCGGTGTCTCGACCCGTGATGAGGATGTCGTCCTGAAATACGATTGTTCCAGGAATGGATTTAAGCAGGCTTTCCATGTTTCTTTGAAAAATCGCGGCTGCTGATTGAATGCCAAACAGGCACCTGTTGTAAATGAACAGTCCCTTGTGCGTAGTGATGGTAGTCAGTAGTTTAGATTCGTCGGCCAGTTCTTGGGTCATGTAGGCTGAAGTGAGATCCAACTTGGTAAACAGCTTGCCGCCTGCCAGCGTGGCGAAAAGATCCTCCGCTCTCGGGAGCGGGTATTGGTCTTGTAGGGACACCCGACTGATGGTCGCCACAGAACCTGACAGAACCATCCACTTTTAGGGAACGATGGGGCTCGCCCAGTCGATGAATTCAATGGGCGAGATGATGCCCTCTCTCAGCAAACGGTCCATTCGCTCTCAATTTTCTCCCGCATCACTTACGGCACCGCTCTGGCTTTGTGGTGCACTGGTCTGGCATCCGGGGTGATGCATTTCACTACTTTGGTACCTTTGAACATCCCGACGCCAGGTTGGAATAGTGACTCAAATTGTTGCAGGACTTGTGAGCACGAACTTCGCTCCACAGATGACATTGCATACACATCCCCCCATTTCCAGTTCATCTCAGCTAACCAGCTCCTTCCCAACAGTGCGGGACTATTGCCCGGGACAATCCAGAGTGGCAGCCGGTTCACTGATCCGTTGTGTGTGACCGCCAACATTGCACTGCCTAGTACTGGAATGATTTCTTTGGTATACGTCCGTAGTTGTGTCTCAATGCGTTCTAGTTTGGGTCAACTGGCTTTAAGTGGCCATAGCTTTTCGAACTATTGAATGCTCATGAGTGACTGACTGGCCCCCGTGTCCAGCTCCATGCGTACAGGGATGCCGTTTAATTAAACCTTCATCATCATTGGTGGCATTTTGGTATATGAGCTGTGAATGTTTGCCACAGGAATCGCTGAATTTCAGCGTCCATTGATGTGCCCCAAGAGTCATCCTGCCTCACAGACCCCTCTTCTGGCCCATCCGCCTCGTAAATTAACCTGGTTACAGGCTTCCTGCACATTGGAGCTAAATGGCCACTGAGGTTGCAACTTCTGCAGACAAATTGTTAAAACCTGCAAGTCCTGACAGAGTGTTTGCCCCCACACCTCCAGCATGAGCTGAGATTCCCATTGTTGTGAACAAAGGAGCTATGATCCGGCATTCCTCGCTGATTGTCCCTTTGACTGCCCTTGAGTACCCTGTTAGTGGGTGTCAATGGCCCCATCCCAGACCACATTGTCCACTGTAATGGCGTAAATGTCCGTTCAGCCTGCCATTATCTCTGTTGAAAACCTACTCTGGGGTCTATTGCTGCCTTGGGTGTGTCGAACTGCCCTTGCCTGCTTGTGGGGCTCTGAGTCGCGTTTATGATATTGACTCCCTGATCCCCCGCCGCGTTGGAGGCAGAATTGCACACGTATATCATTTTGGTTTCCTCCTCCCCCGCCATGAAAGTCTGAGCCATCAACACCGCTGCTTCCAAAGTCAAGTCCTTTGTCTCAATTAACTTTCAGAAAATCCCCGCATGACCGATGCCCTCAATAAAGAATCCCTTAACATCTCCCCCATGCAGGCGTCTGTGAACTTACAGAGGTTGACCAAATGCCGGAGGTCTGCAATGAAGTCCGGTATGCTCTGTCCTTCACGATGTCGGTGGGTATAGAATCTGCGTCGGGCCATGTGTATGCTGCTCGCTGGTTTGAGGTGTTCACCGATTAGTTTGCTGAGCTCTTCAAAGGTTTTGTCTTCCGGCTTTTCGGGTGCTAGTAGGTCCTTCATGAGCACATAAGTCTTAGGTCCACAGCTGGTCAGCAGATTGGCCCTTTGCTTGTCGGCCGCTGCATCTCCCACCCAGCCTTCGTGACAAAGCTTTGCTGAAGCCGCTCAATGAAATCATCCCAGTCCTCACCAACACAGTACCATTCGTCTGTGCTACCAGCGGCCATTCTCGTGGGTCGTTGATTCCCGTTTCTCGTCGCCAATGTAAAGTCCTTACTCAATGGCACAAAACCCACACGAGGCACATTCTGTGGACAAGGTCACTCTATGACCTGAACCTTTATTCACAAGACCGAGAAGTGATGACCCTGTGTGGGACCTCCCTTTATGTACCTGGATGACCAGGTAAGGAGTGCCTCCCACAAGTTCACCCCCTGTGGTCAAGGTGTGCATTCCTTAAGTCTACACAGTATTGTAGTGGTGTTACATAGAGGTTACATACATGACAGTACTGGTCCTCCCTTCGCAAGGGAATGGACCAAAACCCGTTGGAAATATCCAGCACCGTGAAGGTGTTTGCGGATGCTGGGATACTTCCAATGAGGTCGGTGACAGCTGTGACCGTGGGTGCACAGGCGGGGACGTTACTGTTGAGTACCCGTTAGTCCACCGTGGCTCTCCAGGAAGTGTCCAGTTTCTCAACCCGCCACAGTGGAGAGTTCACATTGGTGGCTATCGGTCTCAATATCCCCTGTTTAACCAAAGAACTCATGGCCGTTTCCATGTCTGCCTCTGCTTCCCTGGGGAAATTGTACTGCTTTTGTGGTCGGGTCATGGGGTCCCCACTCACACTGACCTCAACCCCATTTACTTTCCCACAATCATGTTTGTGAGTGGCAAACACGGCGAGGTGTGCTCGCACAACTGCCTGGTACTCCACTGGATTGTTACTGACCAGTAGTTCAAGGTTGTAACCCTCCTTTGGCTTCATTGTACACAGGGTCCCCTTTCCCTGTTTCTCTGGGATGACTGCTACCTTACTTTCTTTACCGGTACAGGCTGCCCCCCACAGACAATGGTTTCTTAAATCAACTAGAATCCCATGACCTATAATAAAGTCGGCCCCCAGGATTCCTTTTCCCTCCTGCTCCCACTTCATCAGGACACACGTCCACTTAGTATGCAGTGTTCCTAATTGAATGGACAGCAGGATGGAGACTGAGCCAGCCTGTTCATTGCCCGTGAATCCCACTAGACTGCACTGGGTCCCGTTTGATAGAGGTGAGGCTGTGGGGTCATCTGCATAGACTATGGTGCATAATGCTCCAGTGTCCAGCAAATAAGTCCCCTTTACTCTCTCCACCTCCATCTCGACATACGGTTGCTTCCAGGCATCGTACACTCGGGGTCACAGGTAGACAGGCTGTGCTGGTTTTAGTCATAAATCTGGGTGAGATGGGGCAGATGGTATCACTGCACCGGTGACCGTGGTTGTAGTGTCCTTATACCTTGCTATAGAATCACACGAGGCATGTACTACAGACAAGGTCACTACATGACCTGAACCTTTATTCCCAGGACCAAGAAGTGCTGACCCTGCATGGGACCTCCTTTTAAATACCTGGATGACCAGGTGAGGAGTGTCTCCCACAAGTTCACCCCCTGTGGTCAATGTGTGCATTTATCAGGTGTATACAGTGTATAGTGTTGTTAAATAAAGGTTACAGTTATGTGAAGGTTACAAACATGACATCACCTCCCCCCAATGTCTTTGGGTCAAAGCTTGAGTCTTTCAGGCGGTCGACGCTCTCTCGTGGAGCGCTGCAGTTGGGGCTCTGGTGGTTGCGCCTTGGCATGCGTCTCTATCGCCTGAGGTGATTCCGGCCTGTCCGGGCTGGCCGCAGGGACTGTGCATGCTGGTGAATGTCCTTGTTGCTCTTTCACTGGCAGTGGTGTGGGTAACATCTCATGATCTTCCTCAGGTTCCTCAGTGTCCATGCTGAACCTTTTCTTCACTTGGTCCAGATGTTTGCGGCATATCTGCCCATTTTAAGTCTGACCACTATGACCCTATTCCCCTCTTTGCCAATTACAGTACCCTCTAGCTACTTGGGTCCCAAAGTATGATTGAGAACGAATACAGGGTCATCGATTTCTATGCATCTCCCCACTGAGTTGCGATCATGGCACTCGATTTGAGACTGGCGCTTGCCCTCAACAATGTCTGACAGGGCTGGATGAATGAGAGACAGCCGCGTTTTAAGCGGTAGTTCTGTGGGCGGGACTCCCGTGAACGAATGCGGGTGGGACCTATAGGCCAGCAGGAGGCGCGATAGGTGGTACTGAAGGGAGGGTCCTTGAATCCGGAGAATGCCCTGTTTTATGATTTGAACCGCACGTTCCGCCTGGCCATTGGAAGCCGGCTTGAACGGTGCTGTCCTGACATGTTTGATACCATTACCCGACATAAACTCCTGGAATTCATAGCTAGTGAAACACAGGCCATTGTCGCTGACCAGGATGGCCGGCAAGCCGTGGGTCACAAAGACCGTACGCAGACTCTCCACAGTGGTAGATATCGTGCATGAATTCAATATGATGCACTCGATCCATTTCGAGTGTGCATCGACAACAATCAGGAACATTTTTTCCATGAACGGGCCCACGTAGTCTACGTGAATACATGACCATGGCCTGGTGGGCCAGAGCCACGGGCTGAGTGGGGCCTCCCTGGGGGCATTTCCCAGCTGAGCACACGTCGTGCACCTGCGAACCCAGTGTTCCAGATCTGAGTCAATTCCCGGCCACCATACATGTGACTGTGCAATGGCCTTCGGTAGCACGATGCCTGAGTGCTCGCTGTGGAGTTCCCTGATGAATGCTTCCCTGTCCCTCTGGGGCATGACTACCCGGCTGCCCCATAGTAGGCAGTCGGCTTGGATGGAGAGCTCATCCATCCGTCTGTGAAACGGTCTGACCTCCTTGGGGCACTTTCCGTGTGCAGGCGCCCAATCCCCAGTCAGGACACATTTCTTTATCAGGGATAGGAGGGGATCTCTGTTGGTCCAGATTTTGATCTGGCGGGTTGTGATGGGGGAGCCTGTGGTGTCGAAAGCCTCAATGGCCATGACCATCTCCGCGCTTTGCTCCGACGCCCCCTTAGTGGTCGCCAGTGGGAGCCTGTTGAGCGCACTAGCGCAATTTTCGGTGCCTGGCCAGTTCCGTATGGTGTAGTCATACGCAGCCAGCATGAGGGCCCACCGCTGTATGTGAGCTGATGCATTGGCATTGACAGCCTTGCTGTTGGACAACAGGGATGTTAATGGCTTGTGGTCCGTTTCTAACTCGAACTTTCTGCCGAAAAGTTACTGGTGCATCTTTTTCACCCATAGACACATGCGAGTGCTTCCTTTTCAACCATCCCATATCCCCAGTCTGCCTGGGAGAGTGACCTGGAGGCATAAGCCACAGGTTGGAGTTGGCCCTCATCATTACTCTGCTGCAACACGCATCCAACCCCATAGGATGATGCATCACACGTTAAAACCAGTTTCTTATAGGGGTTGTACAAGGTCAACAGCTTGTTAGAACAAAGCAGGTTCCGTGCCCGATTGAAAGCCCGTTCTTGACAGTCCCCCCAAAACCAATCGCAACCCTTACTCAGGAGCATGTGTAGTGGCTCCAACAATGTGCTTAAGTTCGGCAGAAAGTTCCCGAAGGATTTCAAGAGCCCCAGGAATGACCGCAACTCCGATGTGTTGCCGGGCCTGGGCGCATGACGGATCGCCTCCGTTTTGGATTTGGTAAGCCGGATCCCGTCTGCGGCAACCCTCCTGCCCAAAAACTCGACCTCTGGGGCCAAAAACACACACTTGGACTTTTTTAGTCGCAAGCCTTCCCGGTCCAGTCGGCGTAGCACCTCTTCCAGGTTGTGGAAGTCTTCCTTGGTGTCTCGAGCTGTGATTAGGATGTCATCTTGGAATACGATTGTTCCAGGAATGGATTTAAGCAAGCCTTCCATGTTCCTCTGGAAGATAGCGGCCGCTGAACGAATGCCAAATGGACACCTGTTGTAAACAAATAGCCCCTTGTGTGTAGTGATGGTGGTCAGAAGCTTGGATTCTTCAGCCAGTTCCTGAGTCATGTAGGCTGAAGTGAACTTGGTGAACAGCTTGCCACCTGCCAGCATGGCAAAAAGATCCTCCACTCTCGGAAGCGGGTATTGGTCCTGTAGTGACACTCGGTTGATGGTGGCCTTGTAGTCACCACAAATCCTGATCCAGCCATCCACTTTAAGGACAGGAACGATGGGGCTTGCCCAGTCACTGAATTCAACAGGCGAAATTATGCCCTCTCTTAGCAGCCTGTTCAACTCACTCTCAATTTTCTCACACATCACATACGGCACGGCTCTGGCTTTGTGGTGCACTGGTCTGGCGTCCGGGGTGATGCGTATCTCTACTTTGGTGCCCTTAAAAGTCCCGACACCTGGTTGAAAAAGTGACTCGAATTTCTGTAGGAACTGTGAGCATGAACTTCGCTCCACAGATGAAATGGCGTGCACATCCCCCCATTTCCAGTTCATCTCGGCTAACCAGCTCCTCCCCAAGAGCGTGGGACCATTCCCCGGGACAATCCAGAGTGGCAGCCGGTTCTCCGATCCATTGTGTGTGACCACCAAGTTTGCACTGCCTAGCACTGGGATGATCTCTCTGGTGTACATCCGTAACTGCGTGTCAATGCTTTCCAATTTGTGCCTGTTAGCTTTGAGTGGCCATAGTTTTTCAAATTGTTGGGCACTCATAAGTGACTGGCTGGCTCCTGTGTCCAGCTCCATGCATACCGGGATGCCATTTAATAGGACTTTCAGCATCATAGGTGGGGTTTTGGTATACGAGCTGTGGATGTCTGCCACATGAATCCGGTGGACTTCAGCGTCCATAGCTTTGCCCCAAGCATCAACCTGCCTTGCAGACCCTTTGTCTGGTTCCTCTGCCTCATAAACTAGCCTCGCTGTGGGCTTTCTGCACATTCTGGCCAAACGTCCACTGAAGTTAGAGTTTCTGCAGATAAATCGTTGAAACCTACAGGTTTTCGCAGCATGTCTGCCACCGCACCTCCAGCATGAGCTGAAATTGTTGTGAACAAAGGAACTGTTACCAGGCATTCCTCTCTGATTGTCTCTTTGATTACTCCTGAGCACTCTGTTGGTGAGTGTCAATGGTCCCATCCCGGGACGCATTGTCCCTTGTGATGGCGTGAATTGCTGATCCCCCTGCCATTGTCTCTGTTGCTGGCCCACTCTAGAGTCTGTGCTGCCTGGGCGGTGTCGAATTGCCCTTGCCTGCCTGCGGGGTCCTGAGTTGCATTTACAATGTTAACTTCCTGGTCCATCGCCATGTTGGAACCAGGGCTACGCGCGTAAATTATCTTGGTATCCTCTTCCCCTGCCATGAAGGTCTGAGCTATCAACGCTGCCCTTTCCAAAGTCAAGTTCTTGGTCTCAATAAGCTTCCTGAAAATCCAGGCATGACCAATGCCCTCAATGAAGAAATCCCTTAACATCTCCCCACTGCAGGCATATGTGAACTTACAGAGGCTGGTCAAACGCCGAAGGTCCGCAGCGAAATCCGATATGCTTTGTCCTTCCCGACACCGGTGTATACTGCTCGCTGGTTTGAGGTGCTTGTCCGCCAGCATCTCGGGTGCGAGCAGGTCTTTCATCAGCGCATACATCTTGGATCCATAGCTGGTCAGTAGATGCGCCCTCCGCTTGTCAGCCGCTTCCTCTCCCAGCCAGTCCTTTGTGACAAAGCTCTGCTGGAGCCTCTCAACGAAATCGTCCCAGTCCTCACCAACACAGTACCATTTCTCTGTGCTACCAGTGGCCATCCTCGTGGGTCGTTGATTCCCGTTTCTCGTCAACAAATGTAATGTCCTTATACCTTGCTATAGAATCACACGAGGCATGTACTGCAGACAAGGTCACTACGTGACCGGAACCTTTATTCACAGGACCAAGAAGTGATGACCCGACGTGGGACCTCCCTTTATATACCTGGATGACCAGGTGAGGAGTGTCTCCCACAAGTTCATCCTCTGTGGTCAAGGTGTGCATTTCTCAGGTGTATACAGTGTACAGTGTTGTTACATAAAGGTTACAATTATGTGAAGGTTACAAACATGACAGTGGCTACCTTCCCCGGACCCATTAGTGCAGTTCGGAGTGCAGCCACCATGGTCTCAAATGTTTGGGGAGAGACCGACAGCTCGGACTTTTGGACTGGGACTGTGGTATTCTTTCCTACTCTGTCCTTCCAGGGATTCCTAAAGTCCTTCCTCCAATGCCCATTCTTCCGCAACCAAAGCAGTTACGCTTGGTTTCGGAAGGGTACCCCCTTCCTGGTGCCTCTCTTTCTTTCCCTGACTGGGTTTTAACTCATGTACCTTTCCCTTGGGTGGGTGCTCTTCCCCCCTGCAGTTCCGATATGCCATGGTCAGTTGCTGATCACTGTTTCCTCGGTGGCTTGGGGGTCCCTCGGGTCAAACCAAAGCTCTGCTCTGGCTTTGATCCGGGGCAGGCTGTTTGCCACTATGCTCCGGAGCCATTGTGCCCGTTCGCCCGGTGTAAGGTTTGCCCGGTCGAGAGCCATACTGCAGGCTCGCTGACACACAGGCCACAGCCTGTCAGCGAAAGCCTGAGGGGTTTCTCCCATGAGCTGCACTGTCATCTCCACTCGAGAGAAGGGACTTCCCTCATTTAGACCCATCGCCTCCAGAACTTCATCCCAGACATCATCATATGTACCCCTGCCCTTTCTGCACTCCGCCGAAAGGGACTGGTACAGCTTGCTGTCCAGGGAGAAAAGGAGCAGTTTTACCTGCTCTGAGTCATCACATCCGCTAATCTCGGCTGCCTGTTTCACTTCCATGAAGTGGACGGAGGGGTCTCCCTTATGTGTAAGCTTACTCAGGTGGCTTACCATAGCCCTCAACTGTTGCGTAGTGTGGGGAGCCACAAATTGGCTCTCAAGAACCCCTGGTGCTCCACCCACAGGCCTGCTGAACTTTTGCTGCCGGACCGGACACTTTGGTCCCGGCTCCGACCCTTTCAGTTCTGGCTCACCCTTCTCTCCCTACTGCCAAACCGAGTTAAACCCCGGCGCCACAGGTGCTGGTCCACACTCCCTGCCTGCCTGAGCAATTGTCCCTCCCTCCTGCTGCCCAACCGGGTTGTTCCCCGGCGTCACAGGGGGTGATTGAACAGATTTCCCCTGCTCTTCCAGGTCTGCCCGGGTCTTACCCGGATTTATGAGGCACACCAGGCCTGTTGCCCTGGACAGAGCGCGGTTTAAATTTTCAATTTGCTGCTCGCAGGGGCCGTGATCTCCCGACTCAAACCCCTTAGTGCTGGTTACTCTGTAGGCTGCCTGGGTGTCTTTGACGATCTCCTCCTGCTCTTTAATTTGTGTATTAAGGCGAGCGTTCTCTTCTTGCAGTACCAATTAATTTTTCTTAGCCTCGGTGACCTGACACTGCATATAAGCCAACCTATTCCTGGACTTCTTCCCTGTGTAAAGCCTTTCCTCCTTGTGCTCATGTAACTCTCTCATTAACCTTTCCCCTATGGTTGTTTGTGCACTAGACTGTTCCTCTGTCTTTCTCAGTTCAGCCCTTAGTTTCTCTATTGTCGAATCTGTTTATGTAGATATACTAGCCAAATTGCCTTTTCCACTGCCTTTTTGTGAGTTTTACCCTCTGTCCACTGGGCTGCAGCATCCCTGGGACGCTCAACGCGCAACAGATCACGTACCCACTTCTTTGTTACATTCACTCTTTTGACCACAGGAGGCAATCCTCTCTTCCATTTTACTTCTTTTCTCACAACCAAAGTCTGTCTCCTCATATCTCTTTTGCCACAGTCCCTTCGTGGTCGCCATTATGTAGGGGGTGGTGTTTTGGCCAGGTTTCTCTGACTCCTTGGCGTTTTCGAGGCACCCCACACCCTGGATTCTAGACAGTGGACTGAGTTGGGGGTTGTGAGAAACTGAGACAGAGTCAGTTGTGTAGGATGCAAAACTGGTTTTATTGTGTTCAAACAGAGTAAAAAGGCACGCTTTTAATAATCACAGTAATCAGGTACAAATAGGGAGAAATGGCAACTCAAATGCTCGATATTTGGGAAGAACACATAACACATATAACAGATTAAATGAACACAGTCCTCCCACCTCCCAAAATACTTATGCACTAAACCTGGAAGGGGAAAACACACAAGAACATCAACAGGTAGGAACAGTAAGAAAAAACCCAACCTCCCAGACCCACTATCTAGCTAGGTTAGGATTCTGGGGTTTCAGTGACCATGCTCACCAATTCCCTTTTGACAGTTCCAACTCCGGGGATCGCCTTAGTTGTCCCTGGGGTTCGCCTTAGTTGTCCAGGTTCTGTAGTCTGTACCCCTTGGTAGTTTAGGACCAGCTTGTAGAGTGAAAAAATTTTCGTTTTTTCTTCGGTTTTGTCGGGTTGGTTCCGGTTGACTGTTTGGTCGCGATGGTCCAAAACTTTCCGATAGTCATTTTGAAAGCCTGTTTGTTGTCATGGTGCTGTCCGTCTGGGTTTTAGAGATTCCTTTCGCCGATGTTTCGGGGTCCCACTTTTTGATGCTGGTGTTAAAACTTATGCCACGAGACTGCTACCTTAATAGTGTCTCTGGAAGCACACCTAACTGCCAGAACAGGCCTTAAATTATACTAAAACAGGCTTCCTTATCTTCGCCCCAAATCAGTTCTTGGGCTTTGTTTAAACTATTCTGTCCATTGATTTTCAAATGTCTCCTTTGTCAGGGTTTTTGGTGGGCTAGTCAGCAGTAACTCGATTAGGGTGTGATAATGTGCTATCACTGGTTTTGCATTGTTTTAGGATTGTCCAGTTTCCTGGCCATGTAGTTGGGCCCATGATTTCCATAGTGGTTGATTGGGTAATTGGCTTCTTGCACATTTTGGATGAGTTCTGTAGTTTAGATAATGGCTGATAATTCAATTATCTCTTGGGGGTTGAATTGGTGCTGCATAGTTCCCCCAGACAGTCTGGGATCGTTAATATACATGAATTTGCTTCACAGAGTTAGCCCCACCTCCTGTATTTGGTAACTCTTTTTCGCAGCCAAAATGTTGTAGAATCTTAAAATTGATATGCTCCTTCCCAGAGATGTTTAGGGGATCTCAGGCTTCTGTAATTTAGGTCCATTTTGAATTCTCTTTTCAAAAAGTCCAAACACTGGGGGGGGCGGGGGGGGGGGGGGGGTGGCAGGGGGGGTTTCCATGAGGTTGGCCCCCTTGTTTCTTTTTCCTTTTAACACTTAGATCTCCGCTTGAAAAATCCAAAGCTCATTTTTAACAGTCCAAGAGGAGCTTTTCTTTAATTTTCAGGGAGAGGGACTCATGGGAATTTTTGGGAACCCTTCAAGCACTACTACAATAAATGTGACCGAGAGACGTTACATATTAATACATCATAGTACATCTATGTGGAATTCACTACCCCAGAGAGCTGTGGAGTCTGGATCAATCAGAGATAGACAGAATGATAAGGGAGTGAACGTTTATGGGGAGCGGATAGGCAAGTGGAGCTGAGCCCGACATCAGATCAGCAATGATCTTATCAAATGGTGGAACAGGCTCGAGAGACCAGTTGGCCTGCTCCTGCTCCTATTTCTTATATTCTAATGTTGTGAACCTAAGTGTAGCACAGACGCTGCATGCATAACATGTCATCATTCGTATATGAATTGCCGTTACATTATTTTGAATAAACAATGCTTTACACATTACTCACATGATGCAAAGGAGGGTTCTACATTATCACGGGTGGTGGCCGAGGGACTGTGACTGCCGACCAGTGCCGTAGCATGTTCCTCCAAGTCGGTAAGGATGGTCAGCTGGGCAGGGCCTCCTCCTGTGCACCTGTGCTCAGCCCAATTCTTCAATATCTTCCTCTGCAAACGTGACAAGAGCATGGCATAAGCTAATTGACTAGCTACTCTCATGGAAAGACAACAGTTTCCAACGTTATATGCTAATAGGGTTTGTATCCATAATTGATGCATGGTTATAACAAAGATCGTGTTTAGGATCTAATGCTTGACACAAACATCTCAACTACAATCTCCATTGAAGGGCCCCCGGGGTGGTGGGAATCAGGATCCCTGGTGAACTTGTCAATGACAGCAGCTAATATCCCAAAGTATCCCAGGACAGACACAGAGCCAGGGCAGTTCTCCCCCAGTCCAGGCTGGGTCACTGTGTAAGTGACAGCAGCCGGAGAGACTGACACAGTCTGGCTAAAGGTGACCGGACACCTCAGTTCTCAGTCGTGCCCCATCCTCCAAAGTAACCCAAAAGGAGACGATGTCAAAATTAGACTTAAAAAGGGCGCAGGTTCCGAGCCCTGTCCAGATCTTAGCAAGGAATATATGCAAGAATAATCAGTTTAATTTCAATCCAGGAGATTTACATATTATGTGGATCATTACAATTTAAAATCTATTTAATGCTTACTCTTGCCAAAGAAACCAGGTTGTTCCAGTGCTTGCAGCATGGCTCGACACCCTTGCCTCGTGAGACGCCGGTGAGCTCACGTCGGCGATCTCGCCCCAAATCTTCTGGTAGGCCCGGGGTGGAGGTTTCCTATGCCCACCCCGGGTTAATTGGACCCACCGCGAATGCATTTCTTGGACGAGGGCCTCGTTGGTCTCATTGGAGAAGGGTTTGGCCCTCCTCCTCCCCTTCACATCCTGGCCACTCTCCACAGACTCTTGATCTTGCTCCAGATTGGACATATTATTGATTGTTATTTTGGTTGAACACTGCTATTTTTATCTGTATCTCTCTCAAATCTCTCAACTCTCTCCTCTCTCTCTGTCTGTCTCTCTCTCGCTCCCTCCCTTTGCCTTCTGTGTATGCCTGGATGATCCCTCACCTCCCGAATCGCAGGAAAACTTGTTTGCAAAAATAAACGCTAGCTGGGGAAGCAATACCTTTCACATCGCTGAGGCCCATTTCGCATCACTGAGCTATCGCTGGGCAATCGCCGGGGAAAAAAGCCAAAAGTGCGATCTGAAAAATGGGTGCATTTCCAGCAATCCTGAAAGCTGAAACATCGCTAAAGCTGGAACATCGGCCATTTTTTGGGCCCTAGCGATCTGAGTGGAAAGTCTAGCTCCAAGTTTATAGCACTTGATAGGCAACAGGCTCACAGTATGTCAACTTAAATATCATGCCACAGAATGATATGCCTCTTGTCACAGTTATCATGTGCATCCTCCATTCACTAACCTAGATTTTTCTTCTATTATGCCATGTATCAGTTATAAGGAGACAGGTGATTGGGTGGTTAGGTTGCTAAAGACTTTCAAAAGGCTTTTGACAAGGTCCCACACAAGAGATTAGTTTACAAAATTAAAGCACATGGTATTGGGGGTAATGTACTGATGTGGATAGAGAACTGGTTGGCAGACAGGAAGCAAAGAGTAGGAATAAACGGGTCCTTTTCAGAATGGCAGGCAGTGACTAGTGGGGTACCACAAGGTTCAGTGCTGGGACCCCAGCTATTTACAATATACATTAATGATTTAGATGAAGGAATTGAATGTAATATCTCCAAGTTTGCAGATGACACAATGCTGGGTGGCAGTGTGAGTTGTGAGGAGGATGCTACGGTTGATTTGGACAGGTTAGGTGATTGGGCAAATACATGGCAGATGTGGTATAATGTAGATAAATGTGAGGTTATCCACTTTGATGGTAAAAGCAGGAAGGCAAATTATTATCTGAATGGTGACAGATTAGTAAAAGGGGAGTTGCAACGAGACCTGGGTGTCATGTTACATCAGTCATTGAAAGTTGGCATACAGGTGCAGCAGGTGGTGAAGAAGCAAATGGCATTTTGGCCTTCATAGTGAGAGGATTTGAGTATAGGAGCAGGGAGGTCTGACTACAGTTGTACAGGGCCTTGGTGAGGCCACACCTTGAAAATTGTGTACAGTTTTGATCTCCTAATCTGAGGAAGGACGTTCGTGCTATTGAGGGAGTACAGCGAAGTTTCACCAGACTGATTCTCAGGATGACAGGACTGACATATGAAGAAAGATTAGATCGACTAGGCTTATGTTCAATGGAATTTAGAAGAATGAGAGGGGATCTCATAGAAACATATAAAATTCTGACGGGATTGGACAAGTTAGATGCAGGAAGAATGTTCCCGATGTTGGGGAAGTCCAGAACTAGGGGTCACAGTCTAAGGATAACGGGTAAGCCATTTAGGACCGAGATGAGAAGAAACTTCTTCACTCAGAGAGTTGTTAACTTGTGAAATTCTCTACCACATAAAGTTGTTGACGCCAGTTCGTTAGATAAATTCAAAAGGGAGTTAGATGTGGTCCTTACAGCTAAAAGGATCAAGGGGTAGGGAGAGAAAGCAGGAATGGGGTACTGAAGTGCATGATCAGCCATGATCATATTGAATGATGATGCAGGCTCAGAGGGCCGAATGGTCTACTCCTGCACCTATTTTCTATGCTTCTATGTTTCTATGCTAAGAACATAGCCCTTTTGCATTTTGGATCTGGGCGATGAAAGTCTTCATTCAGATTCTTAGTCGGCAGTACTTCAGATTTTTTTTTAAACTGCCCCTAATTCAACACTAATCCATTAAATTGTAAACTCACTTACAGGTGACACTAGTATGACTGGCACTGCAAACAGAAAACTATCATTGGTGCAGTTGGGATTCCATTTTAAAGCTGGCGTGAAGGCTGTTGTTGCTGATTAAAGGCTGCTATACTTGACTGCATCGACCTCAGTGCTAGCATTTAATGCCATAAGTGGAAAATCATTCAGTCCCTAAAAGGTGACATCTACGATCTTGCTGAAAGGGGAAAAAAGATCACCAGGAAAAATAATAAAAAACATTTTTAAAGTTTGGAATTTGTTATAGCGAGAAAACACTTCATTGAGTGGATAGTACTTTTTTTTTATTCGTTCATGGGATGTGGGCATCGCTGGCAAGGCCAGCATTGATTGCCAATCTCAAATTGCCCTTGAGAAGATGGTGGTGAACCACCTTCTTGAATCGCTGCAGTCCTTGTGATGAAGGTACTCCCACAGTGCTGTGAGGGAGGGAGTTCCAGGATTTTGACATGGCAATGATAAAGGAACGGCGATATACTTACAAGTCAGGATGGTGTGTGACTTGGAGGGGAATGTGGAGGTGGTGTGCCTGCTGCCCGTGTCCTTCTAGTGGTGTAGGTCGCAGGTTTGGGAGGTGCTGCCAAAGGAGCCTTGGCAATACTTGTTTTTCTATTACAAGAATCTTAGGCCTTCAATCATAACATATAAAAAGAATATTCCTCAGTAGAGTAACTTTAACTTTGAGCATCAATGTGCAAAGGTCATCCCAAAATCATTATTGTCTTGCAATGGCTGGCATAATTGGTGCTGGCATTTAATTGATGTTTCTGAGACTGGAGTGGTGAAGCATGATATTCCTATATTAAGCCTGGTTTCCCAACATCTCAAAGGTAGGGCGAGGATTACTGGGCGACGAGGCATGTTTGCCAGCTAGCACTGGAAACAACACAGTGCTGATAGCCTGAATTGGTGAGCAGCACAATGTGGTATCTTTGTTTTTTAATAATGTGTTTTTCACTCATTCAGATATTTAAATATAAGTTTACAAAGACAAGGGATTTTCTTTACAGTTTAAAATTGAGCTGCGTCTGAGGTTGTTCGACAGTAGTGTGATCAGAGCACCATCTTGTGGTTGCACATCTTAATGCAAGCCTGTGGTTCGAGGAATATCTTGGCCCAGAAATTGAGCCACATAGCACCCGTTTTTCAGGTACTACACGACCACCCAAGGATCCAAAATGGCGATCAAGATGCACGTGCACCCCTCCGACAGAACATGCACAGTGCACCATCTCGGTGTTGGAAGGAGCGCTCGCAAGAGAATCACACGCAGTACAACGATCTATCAGACAGGTAACTGAGGCTCTATACACTATGAAAAATACTTACATCTCCTTTTATGGACAGAACGAAGCAGGACGAGAGAACACGCTTCCTCATGGTGTGAGGTGCCATTGACTGCACGCACATTGCCTTGCGCGCTCCTCATCAGAATCCTGGAATATTTATCAATCGAAAGCGATGCTATTCCTTCAACATGCAAACGGTTTGCAACCACAGGCAGCGCACCACGCATGTCTGTGCCTGCTATCTGGGCCACAGTCATGACTCTTTCATTCTTTGTCAATCTTCTGTGTCCCCTTTACTCCAACCAGGCCTCCAAGCTAAAGGCAGGCTATTGGGTGGTGGGCTACCCCCTCCAGACATGGCGCATGACTTCAGTTAGGAACCCGGGCACACCTGCACAGCAGGCTTATAAGAAGAGCCATGCTGCCACAAGGAACATCATTGAGCAGACAATCGGCATCCTCAAACAATGCTTCCGCTGCCTGGACTGTTAAGGAGGAGCCCTGCATTACACTGCTGGGCGGTTAGCCAGATTTGCTGTCAGGTGCTACACCCTCCATAACCTCGCCATCATGAGGGGTCGGTCTTTGCCACCACCTGCGCACCAACAAATTGAGGAGGAGGAGTGGAGGTGGAAGAAGAGCAGAGGCAGAATACCATGGGAGCCCCTTTCTCCTTGAGCTCTAAGACATATTTCTCAGTCAATTATGTGGAGCAGCTCTACTAATTACAACTCCAATTCAGTATTCACCACCCGACCCACACTCCTTACCGCTCTTCTTACAATTGCCATCAATCACGTTGTCCTCTTTACTCAAATCTTATTATTATTTCCTTCACTTGACTGCAAACAGATCCAAAACCAAATCCAAATTTAGTATATCAATAATCTCACACTTTATGCAAAGTTAAACGAATCAGCATTGTACATTGCCATAGTGCCAGTTTTTGTTGTTGCTTTCCCTATCCGGGTGCTCCGACAAATCTTCCGGAGTGGCTGGAGCATGGGTGGTGGAATGCTGCTGACCTCCAATTGAGCAGACTGCAGATTGTCTTGGAGGGTGACCTCGAGCAACACTAAGCCTAGCGGGCCGGGTTTCAGACTGCACCATCTTGGTCTGGGCTGCAGAAGTCTGGGCTGGCTAGCTGGCTGACAGGCAAGGGCACTGGCAGAGTGGCAGGGATGGGAGTAGGAATGCTGTCATCCTGAGAGAAGACAACGGATTCCTCTCCCATCGAGCTAATGCCACTCTCCTGGAGTGGTCCCTCAGCATTCCTGTGATCAGTTAGAGAATAGAGTGCTGGAGCGATGTGACTCCCTGGAAGCCCCTTTCAACAGTGGCATCCGGAGCCAAGATGGCAGCTGTCTGAGATTCCATGGTGATATTTTTGTGCTGTGATGGAAGCTGTCAGATTTTCCATGAGGTGCTCCATCATGGTGGATTCCACTGTGATGCTGATGGTGCTGTTCCACATCGGAAAGAATGGTCTCCATACTCTGCGCATAGCCTTGCGCCAAGTTGGAGGTGGACTCCCCCATACTCTGCGACATTGTGGGTAAGCTCTCCGCAGACTGCCCAGTGCACCAAGCATTTCCCAATGTATGCACATTCGCTTTCTTCGGTAGCCTGGCCCATTAAAATCTGCATCTGAGTCCTCCACAGTAGAACTAGTATCTGACCCTACCATCTGATTGAGCAGTAACCTTTGGCATCCTATTCCCCGCCTTACTCCAGGGCACTTGAGCCTGGTGAGAAACCATGAGCAGATACCTCTTCTAACTTAGTCTTTAAGGTCTGTGAAGTGTCAGTATCTATGCTGATTGCCGTGAAAGTGTGAGCAATTTGAAGGTTGTTCCTACCTTGTGAGCCTTGTCAGATCATTCAGCATCTTCCAGCACTTCATCCATAGTTTAGGAGCCATTCTCCTCACAGTCACCTTGTCTGCAACCAGCTCCCACTACCTACGCATGACATGCCTGGAGGGCTTCCTGCATCCTGTGGGATAGAGGATGTCCGTCCTCCTCGCCACTTCCTGCACCAAGGCTGACAAAGGTCTATCCAGCCTGATATGTAAGTAAACCTGTAAATACCATGTCTAACCACCAGAGGGCTTAAATCCTGGAGTTCTAAGCGATCCCACAATCCCTTGGGAGCACCTGTATATAAGGAGGCCTCACAGGCTGGAGAGGCACTCTGAGATCTGTAATAAAGGACTACGATCACACCTTACTTTGAGCTTGCAATATCTAGTCTGACTCTTTATTCAAGACATGACAACTGGCGACGGGATACAGTTGACGAACCTCACGCAACAATGCAGAGAACCGTGGGCATCCTGGAGAAATTTTCGGAGGGAGATGATTGGGAAACCTCTGTGGGGCGACTCGAGCAATACTTCGTGGCCAACGAGCTGGAAGGAGAAGCGAACACTGCCAAACGAAGGGCGATCCTCCTCACCTTTTGTGGGGCACCAACGTGCGGCCTCATGAAAACCTGCTCGCTCCAGCGAAACCCACAGACAAATCGTACGATGAGTTGTGCACACTGGTCCGGGAGCATCTAAACCCGAAGGAAAGCGTTCTGATAGCGAGGTATCGGTTCTACATGTACAAGAGGTCTGAAGGCCAGGAAGTGGCGAGCTACGTCGCCAAGCTAAGGCGCCTTGCAGGATATTGCGAATTTGAAGGACACTTGGAGCACATGCTCAGGGACTTCTTTGTACTTGGCATTGGCCATGAAGTAATACTTCGCAAACCTTTGACTGTAGAGACCACAACCTTGAGTAAAGCCATAGCGATAGCCCAGCGTTTATCGCCACCAGTGACAATACCAAACAAATCTCTCAGCACATGAGTGCTGCTGCAAGAACTGTGAACAAAGTAATATTGTTTTCGAATAGAAATGTACAGGGCAGAACTTACATGCCTGTAGCTGCATGTCCGTAGATGACTCAGAGTCCACCATCAAGGGTGGTGAATACAAGGCCATTAACACCTTGTTGACGCTGCAGCACCTTGTTGGGGATGATCATCGTTTCCATTCATGCCGCTTCAAAGGATACGTTTGCAAGGGCTGTGGAATAATGGGACACCTGCAACATATGTGCAGGCGAGCTGCAAACCCTGCTAATCCTGCAAACCACCATGTTGCAAGGATCACAATGAACCAGAGTCTTAGACTGAGGAGGCAGAGGTATATGGGGTGCACACATTTACCATAAAGTGTCCCCCGATAATGCTGAAGGTGGAATTAAATGAACTCCCGGTGTCCATGGAGCTGGACACGGGCATAAGCCAGTCCATAATGAGCCAAAAGACTTTTCAATAAATTGTGGTGCAGCAAGGCTTCAAGGCCAGTCCTGACTCCCATTCATACTAAATTGAGAATGTACACAAAAGAACTGATTCCCGTAATCGGCAGTGCTACCGTAAAGGTCTCCTACGATGGAACGGTGTACGAGTTACCACTCTGGGTGGTACCAGGCGATGGGCCCACGCTGTTCGGCAGGAGCTGGCTGGGAAAGATAGGTTGGAACTGGGACAACGTCCGAGCGCTTTCATCCGTCGACAAGACCTCATGTACCCAGGTCATAAACAAGTACCCCTCGTTGTTCGAACCAGGCATCGGGAAGTTCCAAGGAGCAAAAGTGCAGATCCATTTGATTCCAGGGGCGCGACATCCATCACAAGGCGAGGGCGGTACCTTACATCATGAGAGAGAGAGTGGAGATCGAGCTCGCTAGGCTGCAACGAGAAGGCATCATTTCACAGATCGAATTTAATGAGTGGGCCAGTCCGATTGTTGCAGTCCTGAAGGGAGACAGCACCGTCAGATTCTGTGGTGATTACAAAGTAACTATCAATTGTTTCCCACTGCAGGATCAATACCCGCTACCAAAAGCAGACGATCTATTTGTGACGCTGACGGGGGTGGGAAAAGTTCACGAAGCTGGACTTGACCGTGGCCTACATGACACAGGAGCTGGAGGAATCATCGAAAGGCCTCACCTGCATCAACACACACAAAGATCTCTTCCTTTACAACAGATGCCCATGTGGGATACGATCAGCCGCAGCGATATTCCAGAGGAACATGGAAAGCTTGCTGAAGTCGGTGCCGCGCACCGTAGTCTTCCAGGACGACATCTTGGTTACAGGTCGGGACACTGTCGAGCACCTGCAGAACCTGGAGGAGGTTCTTAGTTGGCTTAATCATGTGGGGCTCAGGCTAAAATGCTCGAAGTGCATTTTCCTGGTGCCTGAAGTGGAGTTCCTGTGGAGAAGAATTGCGACGGATGGCAACAGGCCCACCGATTCAAAGATGGAAGCAATCAAGAGCGCACCAAGACCACAGAACGTAATGGAGCTGTGATCGTTTCCAGGACTCCTGAACTACTTTGGTAACTTCTTACCGGGTCTCAGCACAATATTAGAACCCCTGCACTCTTTATTGCGTAAAGGAGATGAATGGGTATGGGGTAAAAGCCAAGAAAATGCCTTTGTGAAAGGAAGGAAACTGTTATGTTCAAATAAGTTGCTTGTGTTGCATCAATATCTTTTCGGGCTCAAATTTGAATTGGAAACCGACCATAAGCCGCTTATATCCCTCTGTTCTGAAAGTAAGGGGATAAATACGAATGCATCGGCCCGCATCCAGAGATCGGCGCTCACGTTGTCCGCATACAACTATGCCATCCGACACAGACCAGGCACAGAAAACTGTGTCGATGCTCTCAGTAGGCTGCCATTGCCCACCACAGGGGTGGAGGTGGCAAAACCCATAGATTTAGTTATGGTAATAGAAGCATTCAAGAGTGAGCAATCACCTGTTACCGCCCGGCAAATTAGAACCTGGATGAGCCAGGACCCCTTACTGTCCTTAGTAAAAAACTGTGTGCTCCACGGGAGTTGGTCTAGTGTTCTGTTAGAGATGCAGGAAGAAATAAAACCGTACCAGCGGCACAAAGTTGAAATGTCTGTACAGGCAGACACTCTCCTTTGGGATAATCAGATAATGGTGCCAAAATAGGGCAGGGACACTTTCATCAGTGATCTCCACAGCACCCACCCAGGCATCGTAATGATGAAAGTGATAGCCATATCCCACATGTGGTGGCCCGGTATCGATGCAGACTTAGAGTCCTGCGTGCACAAATGTAATACATGTTCCCAGTTAAGCAATGCACCCAGGGAGGCGCCACTAAGTTTATGGTCCTGGCCCTCCAAACAATGGTCTAGGGTCCATGTCGACTATGCAGGCCCATTCTTGGGAAAAATGTTCTTAGTGGTTGTAGATGCGTACTCCAAATGGATTGAATGTGTGATAATGTCGGCAAGCACATCTGCTGCCACCATTGAAAGCCTATGGGCCATGTGTGCCATGCACGGCCTGCCTGATGTCCTTTTAGGTGACAATGGGCCATGCTTTACCAGTTCCGAGATCAAGGAGTTCATGACCCGCAATGGGATCAAACAAATCACATCTGCCCCATTTAAACCAGATTCCAACGGTCAGGCAGAACGAGCAGTTCAAACAATCAAGCAGAGCTTGAAAAGGGTAACTGAAGGCTCACTGCAGACTCACTTATCCCGAGTCCTGCTTAGTTACTGCACAAGACCCCACTCGCTCACCAGGGTCCCACCTGCTGAACTGCTCATGAAAAAGGCACTTAAGACAAGGCTCTCGTTAGTCCATCCTGATCTACACGAACAGGTAGAGAGCAGGCGGCTTCAACAGAATACATATCATGATCGCGCAAATATGTTACGCGAAATTGAGATAAATGATCCTGTAATTGTGTTGAACGATGGACAAGGTCCCAAGTGGCTTCCTGGCACTGTTTTGGCCAAAGAGGGGAGTAGGGTGTTTGTGGTCAAACTCTCACCTGCAGGAAACACTTGGACCAAACCAAACTCAGATTTACGGACTATCCAGAACAACCCACAATGGACTCTATCTTTTTCGTCTCCCCAACACACACACAAGTGACAACCGACTCAGCGGTTGACCACGAAGCAGAACCCATCACCCGCAACAGCCCAGCAGGACTCACCACCCCCAGCAGCCCAGCAAGGCCAGCTGCGCAGCAGCCCAGCAAGAGCCCAACAAATGACTCACTAAAACCAGCATTTGCACCGAGATGATCAACCAGGGAAAGGAAAGCCCCAGATCGACTCACATTATAAATAGTTACACTATTGACTTTGGGGGGGAAGTGTTGTTATATATGTAAACCTGTAAATACCATGTCTAACCACCAGAGGGCTTATCCCCTGGAGTCCCAAGGGATCCCACAATCCCTTGGGACCACCTGTATATAAGGAGGCCTCACAGGCTGGAGAGGCACTCTGAGATCTGTAATAAAGGACTATGGTCACACCTTACTTTGAGCTTGCAGTATCTAGTCTGACCCTTTATTCAAGACATAACACAGCCTAATCCCACTTTCCAGCTCCAGGTCCGTAGCCCTGCAGGTTACAGCACTTCACGTGCATCTCCAAGTACTTTTTAAATGTGGTGAGGGTTTCTGCCTTTTAGGCCGTGAGTTCCAGACCCTCACAACCCTTTGGGTGAAAAGAATTCCCCCTCAAATCCCCTCTAACCCTCCTACCAATTACTTTAAATCAATGCCTCCTGGTTGTTGACCCATCTGCTAAGGGAAATAGGTCTTTCATGTCAACTCTGTCTTGGCCCCTCATAATTTTATACATCTCAATAATCTCAATAAGGTCTCTCCTCTGTTCCAAAGAAAATAAACCCAGCCTATCCAACCTTTCCTCATAGTTAACAGTCTCAAGTCCAGACAAAATCCTCTTAAATCTCCTCTGTATCCTCTCTCGTGCAATTACATCTTTACAGTAATGTGGTGACTGGAACTGTACGTAGTATTCTAGCTGTGGCCTAACTAGTGTTTTATACAGTTCAAGTATAACCTTCCTACTCTTGTATTTTATGCCTTGGCTAATAAAGGCAAGTATTCCATATGCCTTCTTAACCACCTTATCTACCTGGCTTGCCACCTTCAGGGATCTGTGGACATGCACTCCAAGGTCCCTTTGTTCCTCTCCACTTAATGTTTATTCCCTTTCCTTGTTAGCTCTTCCCAAATGCATTACCTCACACTTCTCTGAATTGAATTCCATTTGCCACTGCTCTGCTCATCTGACCAGTTCATTGATATCTTCCTGCAGTCTACAGCTTTCTTCTTCATTATCAACCACACAGCCAATTTTTGTATCATCTGCAAACTTCTTAATCATACCCCCTACATTCATGTCTAAATCATTGATATATACCACAAAAAGCAAGGGTCCTAGTACTGAGACCTGCAGAACCCCACTGGAAACATCCTCCAGTCACAAAAACACGCATCAACCATTACCCTTTGCTTCCTGCCTCTGAGCCAATTCTGGGTCCAATTTGCCACTTTGTCCTGGATCCCATGGGCTTTTACTTTCATGACCAATCTGCCATATGGGACCTTATTAAAAGCCTTGCTAAAATCCGTATACACTACATCAAATGCACTACCCTTATCGACCCTCCTTGTTACCTCCTCAAAAAATTCAATCAATTTAATCGAACATGACCTTCCCTTAACAAATCCATGCTGATTGTCCTTGATTAATCTATGTCTTTCTAAATGAAAATTTATCTTGTCACTCAGAATTTTTTCCAATCATTTTCTCACCACTGAGGTTAGGCTGACTGGCCTGTAATTACTCAATCTATCCCTTTCTTCCTTTTTTAAAAAAGGTACCATATTAACAATCCTCTAGTCCTCTGGTGCCACACCTGTAGCCAGAGATGATTTGAAAATGATGGCCAGAGCCTTTACTATTTCCTCTTTTGCTTCTCTTAACATCCTGGGATACATTTCATCAGGGCCTGGGGATTTATCCACTTTCAAGGCTGCTAAAGTCCTTAATTCTTCCTCTCTCACTGTTTATCTCGTTTAATATTTCACACTCCTCCTCCCTGATTGTAATGTCTGCATTACCCCTCTCTTTTGTGAAAACAGACTCAAAATATTCAATAAGAACCATACCCACGTCTTCCGCCTCCACACACAGATTATCTTTATTGTCTCTAAACGGCCCTACTCTTTCTTTAGTTATCCTCTTGCTCTTAATGAATTTATAAAACATCTTTGGGTTTTCCTTCATTTTACTTGCCAAAACTTACATTTATATAGAGCTAGTAAAATGTGGCAAGGTGCATCACTGGAGCCTAATCAGATACTGAGGCAAAGAAAGAACACATTAGGACAAGTGACCTAAAACTTGGTCAAAGTGGTTGGTTTTAAGATGGTTGTAAAGGAGTTGAGAGAGGTGGAGCGGTGTAGGGAGGGAATTCACGAGCTTAGGGCCTAGATTGCTAAAGGCATGGTCACCAATGGTGGGGTGAAGGAATTGAGGGATGGACAAGAGGTCACAGAAATAGGGAGGGGTGAAGCCATGGAGAGGTTTGAAAACAAGGATGAGAATTTTAAATTTGAGGCATTAGTGGACCAGGAGCTAATGTAGGTCAGCGAGTAAAAGGGTCATGGGTGACTGGGATTTGGAGCGAGTAAGAATATGTACAGCAGAGCTTTGGATGAGTTTAAGTTTATGAAGGGTGGAAGCTGGGAGGCCGGACTGGAGAACATTGGAATGGTCAAGTCTGGAGGCAACAAAAGCATGGACGTGGGTTTTTAACTGCACGTGGCCTGGGGCTGGGGCGGAGTCAGGTGATATGCCAGAGGTGGAAGTAGGTGGTCTTACTAATGGAGAGGATATGAGGTTGAAGCACAGCTCAGGGTCAAATAGGACACCAAGGTTGCAAACAGTCTAGTTCAGCCTCAGATGGCTGCCAGGGAAATGGGTGGAAAGTGGTAGCACAATGATAAAAAGATGTATGTAGCGCCCTATCACGTTTTCAGGGCATCATAAAATCCTTCACATAAAATCAGTTTTGAAGTACAGTCGCTGTTATGTAGTGAAACATGGCAGCTAATTTGTACAAAGCAAAAACTCACAAGCAATAAATGAGATGAATGACCTAGCTGTTTTTGGTGATGAGAGAGAAATGTCGCTGGAAAATTTGCAGAACTCTCTGGTCCTCTTTGAATAATGTCATGGGATCTTTTACATCCAGCTGGAGAGTTTGACAGACTATATAGATGCAGCAGTATAACAATTATTGTTTCATATTTGTAATGCGTAAGTTAAATGATTTTGCTCTCATACAAAGAGATACTGGGATTTATTCGATTATTTTTAAAATAACCTTGCACTTTAATTTGCCATGATAAAATAGTTTCTGTGGTATATTTGGAAGAAGTGTTCCGAAAGAAACAAAGGTGCTGTGCTATGACAAATGTTATTGTGAATTTAAAAGACTAGATTTACAGACTTTCAGACAATGTTGCAGCATTACATTATTGTTATTGGAAAAATGTTTTTGAAACAGGTTCAGGTCCTTTGCTTCCAAAGGAACACTCGATCCGGTCTGTCTGTCACTCCTGGTACGGAAAGTTATGGATACTTTGTATAGCAGCCATGAAAGGCTAAACTCAAAATGGAGAATCCATTGATCATAACAGGCCTATAAACAGTAGCCAAGTTGGCCATCAGGGGGAGGGCAATGGGACAAGGTCAATTTCAGCCTACAGCCAGAGAGGGGCTTTGGTGTCTGTTGGGCAGCATATGTCCCACCGCGCACTACCTATAGATGCTTTTAAACTTACCTGTGTTTATTCCTGTTTCTTTTCCAGCCCCCTGTGAAGCGAGCGCTTTCTTTTGTCACAGCAACATGTGCATTAATGACACATTGGTCTGCAATGGCGTGCAAAACTGTGTGTATCCCTGGGATGAAAATCACTGCAAAGGTAACAGCCTCTTCCCTTTTCCTTATGAAGAAATTATCCAACTAAAAAAATATGGATTTTATTTTACTTTTCAACTTCCCCTAACTTCAAGCAAGATGTGTAGTTTTAAAGGAAAGTGTGATGTACAAATGTATTCACTAATTTGGTTAAATGCAAGCTCAATTAAAAAAATATATATATAATCAGCTCAACCAGCATTGGCTGCATATGGCCCTTTTTAAGTTATACTGTGCTTTTTTTCCAATGGTAGCATTGTTTGACTTACTGTTAAATTAGAAAAACGCTGGAGAGAGAGATCTTCGTGCTATTGATCAGGGAAATCTGCTGATCAGCTGACAAGAGAAGGCTGATTGTAGTACAATTTGCTGTAGACACATACGAAAATGTCTGAATTGTTTACATCATTTAATTAAAGTGCAGTCAGCGGTTCCAGATCTGTAGAACAAATGGCTTGTTTCCTTGATTAATTGATTGATTGGCAGAGACATGTAAATTGATCTGTGTCTCCACAGACAGATTTGTGTTACGCTTTGATTGTATTGTGTGAATTCTGTCTAGCTCCACACTGTATTTATTGTTGTGTATAGGTGCAGCTTTGTCAAGGTTATCGGAAAACTGAATTGGAAAGTGTAATTTATGCACCTGTGAGTATGTTTACAGGTTGGTTGAACTGTTTTAGTTGTGAGTGGCTTAGCCAGTCACGTAATGTTCACAAGATTCAATAAAATCCCGGCTAGTTCAGAGGGTCTACGATGAGGCAGGTGGTTGTGAGCCTGGTTGATGAACTGGTAATGTTTTTAGCCAAGGGGCTCTTGTATAATTTCTGTTTGTTAGTGCCCTAAAAAAAAAGGGGCACTGGAAAAAAAAATTATTTTGGAGTGTGACCCCTGCCTTGTAGGGGACATTTGTTTAAAGTGCATGACTGAAATAGTTGAACTGGTAATGTGTAGTGTGATTGTTAAACCTTTGCTAATAAAACAATTATTTCTTAATAGCAATGTGTTGCTATGAATTCTTAAGCAAAGAACCCATGAAGCAAATACATTACAGAAAGAAAGTAACAATGTGGTTTGACATGTAAAAGGTTAGAAGTCGGACTCTGAAACAATACTGGAGTCTTTCAAAAAGACAGTTTAGAAACAGGTCCCTTTGAGGCTCTGTCATGTATTCAACCAGCATTGTAACCCATGTATAATCTGACCTAAGTTGTACACTGTGAAAACAATGACCACTAGGTGGTGAACTTGTGGGAGATACTCTTAACCTGGACCTTCAGGTATAAAAGGGGAAGCTCCACCCACCTTCATCACTTGAGTGCTAAGGAATAAAGGACAGGTCACACATTGACCTTCTCTGAAGCATGGACCTCGTGTGCATTTATACTGTATAGTAAGGACGTATCAATGGAGACGAGAAACTGGGATTTAAACCACGCGAGCATGGCCACTAGCAGAACAGACGAGAGGTACTGTGTTAAGGAATGGTTGGGAAAGAGATTCAACATTGTTAAAGCAGCACACAGTTCTCCAGGCAGACAAGGGCAGTCGGGCATGCACCAACATGTAGTCGAACCCAGAGGGGGAGTTCGACAGAGATAATGGCAAGTTGAACGGCGATTCACGCCATTGCAAGGGACCATGCGGACAGTAATGGGGCCATCAACACCTGTTAATGGTGCACTCAAGGACAATAACAGGGGCAGTCAGGGACGATCGACTGGCAAGGGACCTTTTGTTTCCAACAGCAGCTCATGTTGGAGGCGTGGAGGCGCACACTCAGCTGGAGTTTCCAGAGATGAGCAAAATACCTGCAGAAATTGCAGAAATGAATGCTGGGGGAAATCGCTGGAAGCTGAAGTTCAGCGAAATCATGTGGAGCACGTATACAGTTCATACATCAGGACGTCACTGATAATGATGAAAGTGCTCCTCAATGGCATCCCAATATCAATGGAGCTAGATACGGGGGCCAGCCAGTCCCCGATGGGTATCAAACAGTTTGAAAAGTTGTGGGCGTCCAAGGCCAGGAAACCAAAATTATCGCCGATTGACGCACAGCTACGGACTTACACAAAGCAGATCATTCCGGTGCTAGGCAGCGCCATGGTAGTCGTGACCCACAAAGATTCGGAGAACAGGTTGCCACTCTGGATTGTCCCAGGGGACGGTCCTGCACTACTGGGGAGGAGTTGGCTTGCTGTCATGAACTGGAAATGGGGCGATGTCAATGCAATTTCCTCTGTGGAGCGAGTATCATGCTCACAGATCCTGGACAAATTGACTCATTATTTCAACTCGGCATCGGCACTTTCATGGGGACCAAGGTAGTGATTCACATTGAGCGTCCTTTTCATTAGCAGCTCTACGGGTGGAGCCCCTGTGAGCGAGTGTGGTCGGGATCTATAGGCCAACAGGAGGCGTGATAAGCGCCTTTGTCGGGAACCCCCTTGGATTCTGAGCATCCCCTGTTTGATTATCTGCATTGCTCGTTCTGCATGGTCGTTTGAGGCTGGCTTGAACGGTGCCGTTCTGACATGGTTAATTCCATTGCCTGCCATGAAGTCCTGGAATTCAGTGCTTGTGAAGCACGGGTCATTGTCGCTGACCGTGGGCGGCAAACATTGCCCGTAGACTTTCTACTGTGGCAGAGGATGTGCTTGAATTTAAAATGTCACACTTGATCCATTTGGAGTAGGCGTCTACTACAACCAAAAACATTTTTCCCATGAAAGGACCTGAGTAGTCCACATGGATGCATGACCAAGGCTTGGCGGGCCATGGCCAGGGGCTAAGGGGGGCTTCCCTGGGCGCATTGCCCAGCTGGGCACACATGTTGCAACTGCGAACACAAAGTTCCAGATCTGCGTCTATCCCTGGCCACCAAACGTGTGACCTGGCAATTGCATTCATCATGACAATGCTCATTGTGGAGTTCTCTGATGAACACCTCTCTGCCCAACTGGGGCATGACTATGCGGTTTCCCCACAGTAGGCAATTGGCCTGAATCAAGAGTTCATCCCTGCGCCTGTGAAATGATTTAAATTCCTCAGGGCATGCCCTGTACATGGCTGCCCAGTCCCCAGGACACATTTCTTGACTAGAGACAATAGCGGGTCTCTATTTGTCCAGACATTTTTTTCTGATGGGCTATCACGGGTGAGCCTTCGCTTCCGAAAGCTTCAACAGCCATGACCATCTCAGCAACATGCTCGGTAGCCCCCTCAGTGATGGCTAGTGGGAGCCTGCTGAGTGCATCGGCGCAGTTTTCAGTCCCGGTCTGTGCCGAATTGTATAGTCATAGGCGGCTAATGTGAGTGCCCACCTCTGTATGTGGACCGATGCGTTTGCATTTATGGCCTTGTTGTTGGCCAAAACCCGGCTATCCCTTATACACCCCACCATGAAAGAAATTGTCGAGAGCAGGCGCCAGCCACAATATGACTACCATGACAGGAATGAGGGAGCGCGATTTATTGATGTAAATGATCCTGTTTTTGTCCTCAACTATGCTGCAGGCCCCAAATGGCTCACAGGCACTATGATTGCCAAAGAGGGAAATAGGATTCTGGTAGTTAAACTTACCAATGGACAAATCTGCCGCAAACACGTGGATCAAACAAAAAGGAGGTTCAGCAACCCCATAGAAGAAGCAGAGGAAGAACACGATGTAGAGTTCACTCCACCACAGGTGACCGAACACTGGAACCAAAGGGAGGAGAGCCCAATCACTGTGGGCAGTCCGGATAGGCCTGAAGCACCGCAAACAGCAGACACTCAGGCCAGCGCCCAACAACCGGAGCCCCAACTCAGGCGCTCTACAAGAGAGCGTAAACCACCAGAAAGACTCAACCTGTGATCCCAATAAGACTTTGGGGGGGAGGTGATGTCATGTATTCAACCAGCATTGTAACCTATGTATAATCTGACCTAAGTTATACACTGTGAAAACAATGACCACCAGGTGGTGAACTTGTGGGAGACACTCCTAACCTGGACCTTCAGGTATAAAAGGGGAAGCTCCACTCACTTCATCACTTGAGTGCTAAGGAATAAAGGACAGGTCACAGACTGACCTTCTCTCAAGCAGGGGCCTCGTGTGCATTTATACTGTATAGTAAGGACGTATCAGGCTCAATGAAGGTTGGAGCAGGAAAGAGAAAAAATCAAATGCATTTCTCATTTGAAACAAAACTTCTGCTTGTTATTGATCAGAGTTTTTCAAAGGAATCCTCATCTTTAATCCTGCCTGAAATTGAAATTGGACAGGAATGTGGCAGAGAAGTAGGGAAATTCAGGTGTTGAAACCTGCAACTGCCTTACTGGCTCAACAAAGAATTCCTACCACCTCTATTTCTGCCAGGACTTCCACTGGTTGATCAAACTCTGTCTGCTGCATGGAGATGGGGTGGGGGAAACAGGGGTTCCCTCTCCCCACCTCTATCCCACTTCCCATCACTCTCCAGGGCTGCCACATGGAAAGTGCCCCAAGGGTCCAGGAAGTGACCATAAAGGTTTTGATGTTGTAATGTATGGACCTGTGAGTATGCTCACAGGTTTGTAGAACTTTTGCTGCCTTATGCGTGGAGCCTTTCCTGCGTCTCTTGCGGAAGAGGTTGACAGGACTGGCTCTGCAAGGGCCGAGTGTGGAGGTCATCCTCTCGGCTTACACTGATGACGTGCTCCTCATGGTCGAGGATCCTCTTTGACCTGCAGAGGATGCATGAGTGCCAGGAGATTTACTCGGCCGCATACTCCGCCAGGATCAACTGGGAGAAATGTCCCAGACTCCTGGTGGGTCAGTGGTGGGTGGAATCCCTGCCGGAGGAATTCAGGCCTTTTGCCTGGAGCACAACGCATCTCCTCTATCTGGGAGTCTACCTTAGCCCCAACGAGGAAGCCTGGCCGGCGAAATGGCAGGAGCTGGAGGCCAATGTTGCCGCTCGCCTCGGGCACTGGACAGGACTGCTCCAAGTGCTGTCCTACAGGGGTCGAGCACTCATTATAAACCAGCTGATGGCTGCTATGCTGTGGTACCGGCTTGTTACATTGACCCCTCCCCCTGTGTTAGTCGCCAAGATACAGAAGCAGCTGGTGGACTTCTTACATAGAAACATAGAAAATAGATGCAGGAGTAGGCCATTCGGCCCTTCGAGCCTGCACCATCATTCAATAAGATAATTGCTGATCATTCACCTCAGTAGCCCTGTCTTGCTTTTGCTCCATACCCCTTGATCCCTTTAGCTGTAAGAGCCATATCTAACTCCCTCTTGACTATATCCAATGAACTGGCATCGACAACTCTCTGCGGTCGGGAATTCCACAGGTTAACAACTCTCTGAGTGAAGAAGTTTCTCCTCATCTCAGTCTTAAATGGCTTACCCCTTATCGTTAGACTGTGTCCCATGGTTCTGGACTTTCCCAACATCGGGAACATTCTTCCTGCATCTAACCTGTCCAGTTCTGTCAGTTTCTACTTCTAGCATTGCTAATCAGTTTACTCTTCAGTCGGCATGCCTTTGCCAGATGCCCAGTTTTCTTGCAGTAAAAATACTCTACCTTCATATATGATCAGCTTTGAGCGATGTGTTGTCCCAGGCGCCGATAGCATGACTTCAATGCACTGTTACCTTGGTCTGTTGCTGAGGTCTTGCGGCCCAACTGCCTTTTACTTTTAGCCTGCCGTCGATTAACCTCGGTTGTCTGACAATTGGAAATGGCGCAAAATTCTCGGGAGTATTGGTCAGTCATATCCATCAACATAGCTGTCTGACAAGCTAAATCAAAAGTCAAGTTAGGAGTTGTTAACAATTTAATTCTGATTTGTTTATTTTTCATGCAAAGCTCAGTCCTGAAAGTTTCTAAAATGACAATGATTGGATAGCTTTTTTAAAGCTGCAGTGTCTTCACTAATAGCCTCATCATTTAATTGATTGCGTGTTCCCAAACAATAATTTTCAGCAATTCCAGGAACTCAGAACTGTAGTGTTGTTCTAACTTGGTTAGAATCTCCATCAGTGGCATGTCCTTCTGCTTGGCAGGAACAAACATATTTTTCAAGGTTCCATCCACCTCGCGGCCTGCTTTCTTTTCTAAACCCACCTGGTTACGATTTACATCTTTGGAGACTTCGACAATACTATTCGCAGTGAAAAACATATCTAGCTGCTCGACATAAGCTCCAAAAGACTCTCGGTCATGATGGAACTCACGCAAGTGCCCTATTATTCCCAATGGGCACAGCCATCTGGTCTCTGGCAACATCGACAGTTTAGCTACAAGTGATCGAAATTTACCTGAGATTTTTAAGTTTTTCTGCAAAACAAAGACCCTCTAACAGTTCCTCCGTCAGTTGGCAGGATTATGCTCCAACAAAAATTTCAGCTTGGGAATCCAAAAATCGCCTCCTCATCGCCAATTCTGTAGTATCTTGAGACGCAGTAAATACAGACAACTGTAGAACATGGCTTCCATGTAAGAACTGCACTGCACATGCTTTTTTTTATTTGTTCCTGGGATATGAGCATCGCTGGCAAGGCCAGCATCTATTGCCCATCCCTAATTGCCCTTCGTCATGAGCCATCTTCTTGAACCGCTGCAGTCCGTGTGGTGATGGTACTCCAACAGTGCTGTTAGGAAGGGAGTTCCAGGATTTTGACCCAGCAACGATGAAGGAATGGCAATATATCTCCAATTCAGGATGGTGTGTAACTTGGAGAGGAACTTGGAGTTGTTGGTGCTCTCATGCGCCTGCTGCCCTTGTCCTTCTAGGTGTTGGAGGTAGTAGGTTTGGGAGGTGCTTTTGAAGAAGCCTTGGGGATTTGCTGCAGTGCATCTTGTAGATGGTACACACTGCAGCCATGATGCCCTGGTGGTGGAGAGAGGCAGCGGCCTATAAAAGACTCAGCAGTCCGGGGAGCGTCGAGAGAGGTGGGAGATCGAGAGAGGCAGCGGCCTATAAAAGGCTTAGCAGTCCTGGGAGCGTCGAGAGAGGCGGGAGTCGAGAGAGGCAGCGGCCTATAAAAGGCTCAGCAGTCCGGGGAGCGTCGAGAGAGGCGGGAGTCGAGAGAGGCAGCGGCCTATAAAAGACTCAGCAGTCCGGGGAGCGTCGAGAGAGGCGGGAGTCGAGAGAGGCAGCGGCCTATAAAAGACTCAGCAGTCCGGGGAGCGTCGAGAGAGGCGGGAGTCGAGAGAGGCAGCGGCCTATAAAAGGCTCAGCAGTCCGGGGAGCGTCGAGAGAGGCGGGAGTCGAGAGAGGCAGCGGCCTATAAAAGGCTCAGCAGTCCGGGGAGCGTCGAGAGAGGCGGGAGTCGAGAGAGGCAGCGGCCTATAAAAGACTCAGCAGTCCGGGGAGCGTCGAGAGAGGCGGGAGTCGAGAGAGGCAGCGGCCTATAAAAGACTCAGCAGTCCGGGGAGCGTCGAGAGAGGCGGGAGATCGAGAGAGGCAGCGGCCTATAAAAGGCTCAGCAGTCCGGGGAGCGTCGAGAGAGGCGGGAGTCGAGAGAGGCAGCGGCCTATAAAAGGCTCAGCAGTCCGGGGAGCGTCGAGAGAGGCGGGAGTCGAGAGAGGCAGCGGCCTATAAAAGACTCAGCAGTCCGGGGAGCGTCGAGAGAGGCGGGAGTCGAGAGAGGCAGCGGCCTATAAAAGACTCAGCAGTCCGGGGAGCGTCGAGAGAGGCGGGAGTCGAGAGAGACAGCGGCCTATAAAAGGCTCAGCAGTCCGGGGAGCGTCGAGAGAGGCGGGAGTCGAGAGAGGCAGCGGCCTATAAAAGACTCAGCAGTCCGGGGAGCGTCGAGAGAGGCGGGAGTCGAGAGAGGCAGCGGCCTATAAAAGACTCAGCAGTCCGGGGAGCGTCGAGAGAGGCGGGAGTCGAGAGAGGCAGCGGCCTATAAAAGACTCAGCAGTCCGGGGAGCGTCGAGAGAGGCGGGAGTCGAGAGAGGCAGCGGCCTATAAAAGGCTCAGCAGTCTGGGGAGCGTCGAGAGAGGCGTACTTGTGCAGCTCCAGCTGAGAGAAGTCAAAAAAGAAGTAGAAAGAAATCAAAAGGTGATGTCGCAGCCAACGTGGTAAGTGATTGGCTGCTGATTGGTGAGTAGTTCTTCTTTTTCTTTATTAGTCAGTAACTTTTAACATTGTTGTCGGCAATTTAAGTGTATCTAAGGGTTAAGTCATGGCAGGACAGCTCGGTCACGTGATATGCTCCTCCTGTACCATGTGGGAACACGGGGACAACACCAGTGTCCCTGACGACTACATGTGCGGGAAGTGTGTCCACCTCCGGCTACTGACGGTCCGCGTTGCGGAGTTGGAGCTGAAGGTGGATTCACTCTGGAGCATCCACGATGCTGAGAATGACGTGAGTATCACGTGTAGCGAGTTGGTCTTACCGCAGGAGAAGGGTCCACAGCCAGCGAGGGAATGGAAGACCAGCAGGAAGAGTAGTGCAAGGAAGGTAGTGCAGGGGTCCCCTGTGGTCATCCCACTGCAAAACAGATACACTGCTTTGAGTGCTGTTGAGGGGGATGACTCATCAGGAGCGGGCAGCAGCAGCCAAGTTCATGGCACTGTGGCTGGCTCTGTTGCACAGGAGGGCAGGAAAAAGAGTGGGCGAGCGATAGTGATAGGGGATTCAATTGTAAGGGGAATAGATAGGCGTTTCTGTGGCCGCAACCGAGACTCCAGGATGGTATGTTGCCTCCCTGGTGCAAGTGTCAAGGATGTCTCGGAGCGGGTGCAGGACATTCTAAAAAGGGAGGGAGAACAGCCAGTTGTCGTGGTGCACGTTGGTACCAATGACATAGGTAAAAAAAGGGATGAGTTCCTACGAAATGAATTTAAGGAGCTAGGAGCTAAATTAAAAAGTAGGACCTCAAAAGTAGTAATCTCGGGATTGCTACCAGTGCCACGTACTAGTCAGAGTAGGAATCGCAGGATAGCTCAGATGAATACGTGGCTTGAGCAGTGGTGCAGCAGGGAGGGATTCAAATTCCTGGGGCATTGGAACCGGTTCTGGGGGAGATGGGACCAGTACAATCCGGACGGTCTGCACCTGGGCAGAATCGGAACCAATGTCCTCGGGGGAGTGTTTGCTAGTGCTGTTGGGGAGGAGTTAAACTAATATGGCAGGGGGATGGGAACCAATGCAGGGAGATAGAGGGAAGCAAAAAGGAGGCAAAAACAAAAGACAGAAAGGAGATGAGGAAAAGTGGAGGGCAGAGAAACCCAAGGCAAAGAACAAAAAGGGCCATTGTACAGCAAAATTCTAAAAGGACAGAGGGTGTTAAAAAAAACAAGCCTAAAGGCTTTGTGTCTTAATGCAAGGAGTATCCGCAATAAGGTGGATGAATTAACTGTGCAAATAGATGTTAACAAATATGATGTGATTGGGATTACGGAGGCGTGGCTCCAGGATGAGCAGGGCTGGGAACTCAACATCCAGGGGTATTCAACATTCAGGAAGGATAGAATAAAAGGAAAAGGAGGTGGGGTAGCATTGCTGGTTAAGGAGGAGATTAAGGCAATAGTTAGGAAGGACATTAGCTTGGATGATGTGGAATCTATATGGGTAGAGCTGCAGAACACCAAAGGGCAAAAAACGTTAGTGGGAGTTGTGTACAGACCTCCAAACAGTAGTAGTGATGTTGGGGAGGGCATCAAACAGGAAATTAGGGGTGCGTGCAATAAAGGTGCAGCAGTTATAATGGGTGACTTTAATATGCACATAGATTGGGCTAACCAAACTGGAAGCAATACGGTGGAGGAGGATTTTCTGGAGTGCATAAGGGATGGTTTTTTAGACCAATATATCGAGGAACCAACTAGGGGGGAGGCCATCTTAGACTGGGTGTTATGTAATGAGAGAGGATTAATTAGCAATCTCGTTGTGCGAGGCCCCTTGGGGAAGAGTGACCATAATATGGTGGAATTCTGCATTGGGATGGAGAATGAAACAGTTAATTCAGAGACCATGGTCCAGAACTTAAAGAAGGCTAACTTTGAAGGTATGAGGCGTGAATTGGCTGGGATGGATTGGTGAATGATACTTAAGGGGTTGACTGTGGATGGGCAATGGCAGACATTTAGAGACCGCAAGGATGAACTACAACAATTGTACATTCCTCTCTGGCATGGAAATAAAAAAGGGAAGGTGGCTCAACCGTGGCTATCAAGGGAAATCAGGGATAGTATTAAAGCGAAGGAAGTGGCATACAAATTGGCCAGAAATAGCAGCGAACCTGGGGACTGGGAGAAATTTAGAACTCAGCAGAGGAGGACAAAGGGTTTGATTAGGGCAGGGAAAATGGAGTATGAGAAGAAGCTTGCAGGGAACATTAAGACGGATTGCAAAAGTTTCTATAGATATGTAAAGAGAAAAAGGTTAGTAAAAACAAACGTAGGTCCCCTGCAGTCAGAATCAGGGGAAGTCATAACGGGGAACAAAGAAATGGCGGACCAATTGAACAAGTACTTTGGTTCGGTATTCACGAAGGAGGACACGAACAACCTTCCGGTTATAAAAGGGGTCGGGGGGTCTAGTAAGGAGGAGGAACTGAGGGAAATCATTATTAGCCGGGAAATTGTGTTGGGGAAATTGATGGGATTGAAGGCCGATAAATCCCCAGGGCCTGATGGACTGCATCCCAGAGTACTTAAGGAGGTGGCCTTGGAAATAGTGGATGCGTTGACAGTCATTTTCCAACATTCCATTGACTCTGGATCAGTTCCTATGGAGTGGAGGGTAGCCAATGTAACCCCACTTTTTAAAAAAGGAGGGAGAGAGAAAACAGGGAATTATAGACCGGTCAGCCTGACATCGGTAGTGGGTAAAATGATGGAATCAATTATTAAGGATGTCATAGCAGTGCATTTGGAAAGAGGTGACATGATAGGTCCAAGTCAGCATGGATTTGTGAAAGGGAAATCATGCTTGACAAATCTTCTGGAATTTTTTGAGGATGTTTCCAGTAGAGTGGATAAGGGAGAACCAGTTGATGTGGTATATTTGGACTTTCAGAAGGCGTTCGACAAGGTCCCAACAAGAGATTGATGTGCAAAGTTAGAGCACATGGGATTGGGGGTAGTGTACTGACATGGATTGAGAACTGGTTGTCAGACAGGAAGCAAAGAGTAGGAGTAAATGGGTACTTTTCAGAATGGCAGGCAGTGACTAGTGGGGTACCGCAAGGTTCTGTGCTGGGGGGCCCAGCTGTTTACACTGTACATTAATGATTTAGATGAGGGGATTAAATGTAGTATCTCCAAATTTGCGGATGACACTAAGTTGGGTGGCAGTGTGAGCTGCGAGGAGGATGCTGTGAGGCTGCAGAGCAACTTGGATAGGTTAGGTGAGTGGGCAAATGCATGGCAGATGAAGTATAATGTGGATAAATGTGAGGTTATCCACTTTGGTGGTAAAAACAGAGAGACAGACTATTATCTGAATGGTGACAGATTAGGAAAAGGGGAGGTGCAAAGAGACCTGGGTGTCATGGTACATCAGTCATTGAAGGTTGGCATGCAGGTGCAGCAGGCGGTTAAGAAAGCAAATGGCATGTTGGCCTTCATAGCAAGGGGATTTGAGTACAGGGGCAGGGAGGTGTTGCTACAGTTGTACAGGGCATTGGTGAGGCCACACCTGGAGTATTGTGTACAGTTTTGGTCTCCTAACCTGAGGAAGGACATTCTTGCTATTGAGGGAGTGCAGCGAAGGTTCACCAGACTGATTCCCGGGATGGCGGGACTGACCTATCAAGAAAGACTGGATCAACTGGGCTTGTATTCACTGGAGTTCAGAAGAATGAGAGGGGACCTCATAGAAACATTTAAAATTCTGACGGGGTTAGACAGGTTAGATGCAGGAAGAATGTTCCCAATGTTGGGGAAGTCCAGAACCAGAGGTCACAGTCTAAGGATAAGGGGTAAGCCATTTAGGACCGAGATGCGGAGGAACTTCTTCACCCAGAGAGTGGTGAACCTGTGGAATTCTCTACCACAGAAAGTTGTTGAGGCCAATTCACTAAATATATTCAAAAAGGAGTTAGATGAGGTCCTTACTACTAGGGGGATCAAGGGGTATGGCGAGAAAGCAGGAATGGGGTACTGAAGTTGAATGTTCAGCCATGAACTCATTGAATGGCGGTGCAGGCTAGAAGGGCCGAATGGCCTACTCCTGCACCTATTTTCTATGTTTCTATGTTTCTATGTTAAGGTGGTGCATGGGATGCCAATCAAGCGGGTTGCTTAGTCCTGGATGGTGTCGAACTTCTTGAGTGTTGTTGGTGCCAATATTACAGCTGTTGGCTAGGGGAAGAAAGCAGCAGAGCAATTGGCACAAGGCCTGTTCTAAATCTAAGTGGCAGCAAAAAAAAATCCAGAAATGACTGTAAAACTGCTGAATCAATTTACTCCTGTGTCTATCAAATGTACTCATTGTCACAACTGCTTCCCTAGCAACCCTTGATGGCCATTATATAAGAACATAAGAATTAGGAACAGGAGTAGGCCATCTAGCCCCTCGAGCCTGCTCCGCCATTCAACAAGATCATGGCTGATCTGGCCGTGGACTCAGCTCCACTTACCCGCCCGCTCCCCATAACCCTTAATTCCCTTCTTGGTTAAAAATCTATCTATCTGTGATTTGAATACATTCAATGAGCTAGCCTCAACCGCTTCCTTGGGCAGAGAATTCCACAGATTCACAACCCTCTGGGAGAAAAAATTCCTTCTCAACTTGGTTTTAAATTGGCTCCCCCATATTTTGAGGCTGTGTCCCCTAGTTCTAGTCTCCCCGACCAGTGAAAACAACCTCTCTGCCTCTATCTTGTCGATCCCTTTCATTATTTTAAATGTTTCTATAAGATCACCCCTCATCCTTCTGAACTCCAACAAGTAAAGACCCAGTTTACTCAATCTATCATCATAAGGTAACCCCCTCATCTCCGGAATCAGCCTCGTGAATCGTCTCTGTACCCCCTCCAAAGCTAGTATATCCTTCCTTAAGTAAGGTGACCAAAACTGCACGCAGTACTCCAGGTGCGGCCTCACCAATACCCTATACAGTTGCAAAAGGACCTCTCTGCTTTTGTACTCCATCCCTCTCGCAATGAAGGCCAACATTCCATTCACCTTACTGATTACCTGTTGCACCTGCAAACTAACTTTTTGCGATTCATGCACAAGGTCCCCCAGGTCCCTCTGCACTGCAGCATGTTGTAATTTCTCCCCATTCAAATAGTATTCCCTTTTTTTGTTTTTTTTCCCAAGGTGGATGACCTCACACTTTCCGACATTGTATTTCATCTGCCAAACCTTAGCCCATTCGCTTAACCTATCTAAATTTATTTGCAGGCCCTTATTTAAGGGCTTAAACATTACTGAGCATCGTGCCGGTATGAACATTGGGAAGTTGCATGTGGGACATTTCACTGCCGTAGTTAAATACTTTATTGCAGCTCCCAGCTGTTTCCTCTGAGTGTTTCTGGGCCTCTTCTATATTCCCCACACCCCAGTTGCCTGCACAATGCATAAAGTGAGCAGAGGCCTGGCACTATGGATGTCTGCTCAGTTTTCTGGTTAGGAATTTAGGTAAACTCGATGCACCCGATCAGAAAATCTATGCTAGCTTTCCTAAAATAAAAAAGAACCTTCAAGTTGTACATTGTTAATTAAAACGACAATAGATACTTTGTGTGGAGATTGTGTTTGTGGGGATTACGATTGGATGGTGAATTGTATGGGAGCTGTGAACACTCATAAAAGAGGGGTTGTTTGCCTGGATAAGCAGTGCCTCTTGTGTAATTTGGAATTTGCACAATTTTTATTCAGCCGTTTAGCACTCCACAGCTGGATCACTGACATTTCCAACATTTATGATTATTAAGTGACTCGCCTGCTGTTGAAGAAGTGTTAAAGGATCATTGGTAATGGGATATTGGCTATTAGTTCCACACTTCTGTTTATGGATCAGATCTTCAGCAAGCACACATTTCCCACAAAATAATTAGTGGTTTGAATGAAGAAAAGTAAAGCTTTAATCCATTTATCCTCAACAAAACATAGTTCCAGGTGACCAAAGGTTATCACTGTGAGCATTTTACAATTAATTCGTAGATATTCCAGCTTGTACACTATACCGGGTATATGATAAATCAAATGTATAATTGGGAATGTGACACATTACAACCATTAGGCTTTTGGGCCGAGAAATTGGTCTCCTTAGCGCCTCCCATTATCACCTCTGGGGGCGATATCTGGAGGCGTTAAGCACTGACCGACCGGGCGCGACGAGAAGATCAATTCCAACCATACTCGGCGGGTGGATTGCGGCGGCGGTAAGATGCTGCGCGCTGATTTCCTTCGCCTGGAGATCGTGATGTCATTGCCGTGCACATTGCCCCGATAGAACCCCGGACACGAACTTCGGTTCCATCCCCTACAGCATTGCCGGGCGAAAACACCGGCAGTTGCAGGAGGCGTTCATCGAGAGTCTGGGAGCTTTAGTGGAGATGCTTAGAGATGAGATGGTGAGGTAAGTAAAATAACATTTTAATCCACTTTCAATGTTTTTTTGCCCACAATTGATGAACTGTGATTGGGCCGGATCGCGGCAGTCGTCAGGGACCAGGTAAGTTATTTTGCAGAGCCTGCAGCAATGGCACTTCCCTTTAAGAAGGAAGGAGCCTTCCAACGTGGTGGCGCTGCAGACCTACCTCCCCGCCTGCTGCCTCTTGTGCTCCTGGAAGGAAGTGGAGCGCTTGATTTAGCTCGCCACTTCCTTCCTGGAGCGCAAACGCCGAATTAAAAAAATTATAAAAACATTGTCACTTAGTGCTAATTTTTTTAACGGAGTGCTCCTGAATTTCTCCCCCTTGGAATCTAATGTAACCGTCAGATCATTCTTGTGTCTGTTTTTGACTTCCATATATCCCACTTGTTCCCATTTGTTATTTTCGAACTTATAGGGATCAATTTTCCCCAAAGCATTTTTTTGGCATACTTGAAGAGTTACAGCTGATTTTTGGGGGCCTAAGTAGGCCAAAAAAATGTATTCTAAGTTTCCCCGTTGGATTTCTTCATTTAGGCGTGGCATAACCCGACCTTTAGTTTTGGGGGTGGAGCTTTGATCTGCGCCCAAAAGATGGCAACCAGGGACACAATGTGAGCTGAGGCTGCAAAGTGAAGCATACAGCCAGCTCCCAACTTGCCTCCAACCCCGCCTGAACAGCTTGCCGGTCCGGTCACATTCTCGCTCCCCATTCTCCCGGTCTCTCTCTCTCTCTCTCGAACCCGGGACCGAGAATGGGACCGGATCGGGAGAATGGGAACCGAGAATGGGACCAGACAGCCTTCGGGCGGGGTTGGAGGTAGTTGCTGCTATGTGTTTTTCAATTCTTTTAGTGTGTCCGGCCTGTTATGTATTTAACCCCTTGTAACCTGCATCACACCTGTTCCCCAGAGGGCCCACCTGTTAGAGTCCCAAGGGGTCCCAGCATCCTTTGGGAGCACAGTATATAAGCAAGCCACCTATGAGGTACCTGCACTCTGGAACCTTAATAAAGGAGCTAACATCACACTTGCTCATAACACACAGTTCTCAGTCTGACCATTTAATTTGAGTGTAACAATTGGCGACGAGGTAACGAACAACTGCGCAAAAATTCAAAGAACAGTCGACATGCTGGAGAAGTTCTCAGAGACGGACGATTGGGAGGCCTTCATGGAGAGACTCGACCAATACTTCGTAGCCAACGAGCTGGAAGGGGACGAGAACGTGACCAAACAAAGGGCGATCCTCCTAACAGTCTGTGCGGCAATAATCTATGAAATAATGAAGAATCTCCTGGCCCCGGCAAAACCAACAGAGAAATCCTACAAAGAACTGTGTACATTGGTCCGGAAAGCGTTATGATGGCGAGATATCGGTTCTACACGTGTCAACGACTGGAGGGCCAGGAAGTGGCGAGCTACTTCGCCGAATGAAGGCGCCTTACAGGAAAGTTTGTGGGATTCCTTGAACAAATGCTCAGAGACTTTTTTGTACTGGGCATCGGACATGAGACAATCCTTAGCAAACTGTTGACTGTAGAAACTCCGTATCTGAGTAAAGCCATAACGATAGCCCAGGCATTTATGTCCAGCAGCGACAACACCAAGCAGATTTCGCAGAACAAAGACATTTCAGCCAGTACTGTGCATAAAGTAACGTCGGTTTTGAGCAGAAATGTACAAGGCAGAACGTACACGCCGCCTGCTGTGGCCCGACCTCAATTGACTCAGAGTCCGCTATCATCTGTTAATGCGAGGCAGTTAACACCCTGTTGGCGCTGCTGGGATGATCATCGACCCCATCAATGCCGCTTTAAGCAATATGCGTGCAATGGCTGTAGAACAATGGAACACCTCCAACGTATGTGCAGGCGAGCTGCAAACCCTGCAAATCACCACGTTGCAGAGAAAGATCGATCCACAGTGGATCAGACGGAATTGGAAACTCGTACTGAGGAGGTAGAGGTGTACGGGGTACACACGTTCACACATGTTGAAAGTTGAACTGAACGGTATTCTCGTGTCTATGGAGCTGGACACGGGGGCAAGTCAGTCCATAATGAGTAAAACAGCCTTCGGCAGTCTGTGAGGGAAGAAGGCACACAGGCCCAAGCTCAGCCCCATTCACACCAAACTAAGGACTTACACCAAGGAACTAATCCCTGTAATTGGCAGTGCAGAAGTCAAAGTCTCCTATGATTGAGCAGTACATGAACTCCCACTGTGGATTGTGCCAGGAGATGGCCCCACATTGTTTGCCAGAAGCTGGCTGGGGAAAATCTGCTGGAACAGGGACGACATCCAAGCGCTTTCGTCCGTCGACTACACCGCATGTACTCAGGTTCTAAGCAAATTTTCTTCGTTATTCGAGCCAGGCATTGGAAGCTTTTCGGGGGCAAAAGTACAGATCCATTTGGTTCCCGGTATGCGACCCATCCACCACAAGGTTCGGGCGATACTGTACATGATACGTGAAAAAGTGGAAATCGAGCTAGACAACATGAAGGCATCATCGTGCCGGTGGAATTCAATGACTGGGCCAGTCCGATTGTTCTGGTACTCAAGGAGGACGGTACGGTTAGAATTTGCGGGGAGTATAAAGTAACGAATAAATGTTTTTCGCTGCAGGACCAGCACCCGCTACCCAAGGCAGACGACCTATTCATGGCACTGGCTGGAGGGAAGACATTCACCTAGCTGGACCTGACCTCAGTCTACATGACGCAGGAGCTGGAGGAGTCTTCGAAAGGCCTTGTAAAGTCCTGACCCTGCAGTACAGACTTACACGAGGCACTTGCTGAAGTCAAGGTCACTCTGGACCTGCACCTTGATTTCACAGCTCTCGAGTGCCACACTTGCCTGAGACCTGCCTTTATATACCTGTGTGGAACAGGTATGCAGTGTCTTCTGCAAGTGCACCCCTGGTGGCAAAGCATGCTTGTGGTTACAGGTCATATCTAGTTACAGTCATGTATAGCATGGTAAGATACAGTTATATACAGTAGTGTGTGATACATGACATCACGCTCCCCCAAGGTCTTATTGTCTTTATAGATTCAGTCTCTCAGGTGGTCTACGCTCTCGCATGGAGCATCTTAGTTGTGGTTCAGTTGTTTGCCTTGGTGCCTGTTCTTCCAGTGTGATTGCTGGTATCTCGCCTGGGCTGTCTGTTAAGACTGCCCTTTCCTCAGATTGTTCCCTCTGTCTGTCCACCTGGTGTGGTGTGAGTTCTGCAATGTAGTCTGCCTCTGGTTCTGCAATGTTGTTGGTGAATCTACTTTCACCTGCCTCCGGCAGGTTTGGCCATTGTCCATTTGTACAACCAGTAGCCTGTTTCCTTCCTTGCCTGTTACTGTCCCTGCAAGCCATTTGGGACCCCTGCCATAGTTTAGCACAAACACTTTGTCCCCTATCTCATTCCACCTCCCCCTCGAATTTCGGTCATGGTACTCAGTTAGCTTCTGGCGCTTTGCCTCAACAATTTCATGCATGTCTGTGAGGATTAACAAGAGCCTAGTCTTTAAGGTCCATTCATCAATAGTTGCATGGGGGGAACCCCAGTCAACGAACGTGGACGAGATCTGTATGCCAGCAGCAGTCGCGACAGGTGGCTCTGCAGCGTGGGACCTTGGATTTTTAGCATGCCTTGTTTAACGATTTGCACTGTTCGCTCCGCCTGGCCATTGGAGGCCGGCTTGAACAGTGCTGTCTTAACGTGATTTATACCGTGGTCAACTCTAAAATCTTAAAATGCTGTGCTGGTGAAGCACGGACCATTATCACTGACCAATATGTCAGGAATTCCGTGCATTGCAATCATGGTTCTAAGGCTCTCCACAGTGGTGGAGGTGGTGCTTGAGTTTAAAATGGTGCACTCGATGCATCGACGACTACGAGGAACATTTTGCACATGAATGGGCCCGCATAGTCTAAATGCACCCGCGACCACGGTTTGGTGGGCCAGGGGCTTAGGGGGGCCTCCCTGGGGGCATTACTGAGTTGGGCACAAATGGTGCACCACCGGACGCAGAGCTCCAAGTCCGCATCAATGCCAGGCCACCAGACGTGGGATCTGGCTACGGTCTTCATAAGGACGATCCCCGGGTGCTTGCGGTGGAGCTCCCGGACAAACGCCTCTCTGCCTCACAAGAGCATAACTACTCGGCTGCCCCACATCAGGCAGTCTGCCTGCAGTAATAGTTCATGCATGCGCTGATGGAAAGGTTTGATCTCCTCAGGGCAGGCATCGCGAGTCTCTGCCCAGTCACCAATTAAAATACCCTAAGGATAATGTGGGGTCGCTGGTCGTCCAGGCTCTGATTTGGCGAGCCATCATGGGCGAACCTGTGGATTCAAAGGCATTGATTGCCATGACCATCTCACAGTCCTGTTCATCAGACCCTTCTGTGGTCGCCAGGGGTAGCCTGCTAAGCGCGTCTGCACAGTTGTCTGTGCCTGGTCTGTGCCTTATGGTATAGTCGTAAGACGCCAGCATGAGTGCCCACCGTTGAATGCGCGCCGAGGCTTTGACGTTTATTGTCTTGCACTCGGATAGGAGGGACGTGAGGGGTTTGTGGTTGGTTTCTAATGCGAACTTGGCCCCGAAAAGGTATTGGTGCATCTTTTTGACACTGCACACGCACGCGAGCGCCTTCTTCTCAACCATACCATACCCGTGCTCCGCCCGCGAAAGTGACCTGGAGGCATAAGCAATGGGTTGTAATTTAGCCGCATCATTGACATGCTGTAAAACGCACCCGACCCCATACGCTGATGCATCACATGTAAGAACTAGATTTTTACCTGGGTCAAAAAAGGCGAAAACACTTTTGGAACATAGAAGTTTGCGTGCCTTATTGAAGGCGCGTTGTTGGGTGTGTCCCCAAAACCAATCGCACCCCTTCCTGAGTAGCACATGGAGAGGCTCCAGCAGCGTGCTCAAGTTCTGCATAAAGTTCCCAAAGTAATTGAGTAGCCCGAGAAAGGCGCGCAGTTCCGAGACATTCCGGGGCCTGGGTGCCAGATGAATTGCTTCGGTTTTGGACTCTGTTGGGCAGATTACATCAGCGGCAATCCTTCTGCCCAAAAATTCAACCTCGGGTGCGAGAAACAGACACTTGAATTTCTTAACTCTTAGGCCTACCCGATCCAATCGACTTAGTACTTCCTCCAAATTGTGGAGATTGGAGTCGGTGTCCCTGCCCGTGATGAGTATGTCATCTTGAAACACAACCGTCCCCGGGATGGACTTGAGCAGACTCTCCATGTTGCGCTGGAATATGGCAGCTGCCGACGTGATGCCGAATGGGCATCGATTGTACATAAAAAGGGCTCGATGTGTGTTGATGGTGGTGAGTAGCTTAGACTCTTCGGTCAGTTCTTGCGTCATATACGCAGATGTGAGATCTAGTTTCGAGAAGAGTTTTCCTCCAGCCAACTTGGCAAATAGGTCCTCCACTCTGGGCAACGGGTATTGGTCCTACAGGGAGACTCTGTTTACAGTCGACTTGTAATCCCCACAGACTCTTACGGATCCATCAGGCTTCATGACGGAGATGATGGGACTTGCCCAGTCGCTAAATTCCACAGATGAGATAATGCCTTCCCGCAGAAGCCGGTCCAGTTCGAGTTCAATCTTTTCCCTCATCACATAAGGCACAGCTCTAGCCTTGTGATGGACCAGTCTGGCATCCTGTGTGATGTAGATTTTAACTTTAACCCCTTTGAAGGTGCCCACATCTGGCTGAAAGAGATGTTCAAAACGACTTAGAATTGTTGAGCAAGAGGTCCGTTCCTCTGACGACATGGCGTGAACATCATCCCATTTCCAATTTAGTTTTTCCAGCCAGCTTCTCCCCAACAGTGCTGGAAGATCTCCGGGGACAATCCACAGGGGAAGTCGGTTCACTGTCCCTTTGTGTGTGACTGAGAGCATGGCGCTGCCAAGGACTGGGATGATTTATTTGGTATAGGTCCTTAGTTTGGTGTCGATCCTTGCGAGTTTTGGTCTGTTGCTTTTGTGCGGCCACAGCTGTTTAAATTATTGGACGCTCATGAGAGATTGATTCACTCCCGTGTCCAGTTCCATGCTGACGGCTATCCCATTGAGTAGGACCCTCATCATTATTGGAGGTGTCCTGTTGTAAGAACAGTGGCCATTGATCGTGTTGACCCGCTGTACCTCGGTGTCCCGGGCACTGTCCCCACCGTCTTCTGGTCCACTTTCCGACCCTTCCTATTCGTATAGCAGCCGAGCTGCTGTTTTTCTGCACATGCCCTGTATAGTTGCAGTTTCTGCAAACAGCGTGCTGAAATCGACACCCCCTTGTTGAGTGCCTTCCCCCACATTTCCAGTCAGATCGCTTCCATTGTTTCCGAAGGATGAGCTGTGTCTGGCTGATCTCTTTCGAGCTTCTCTCAGTTTGTAGTTGATTGCTCGCATTGTGGGTTGATGAGGTGTGAACGGCCATTCATGTGGCCCTTGATGGCTTCTGGCACCACTGCCTGCTGTTGAAGGCCTGCTCTCCTGCCTTTGTCTGTGTGTGGGGGTAGCAGCTTGTTTCACGCTGTGAATCCCTTGTTCTGATGTTTCGTCAGTTGTCGTACCCGCAGTATAGATCAATCTCGTTTCTTCTTCTCCTGCCAAGAATGTCTGTGCGACCAGTACTGCTGCCTCTAGCGTCAAGTTCTTGGTCACTATAAGCTTTCGGAATATGCCTGCGTGGCCTATTCCTTCAATAAAAAAATCTCACAGTACGTCTTTCCTTAGTTCATCGAAGAACTCACATAAACTAGCCAGCCCCCATAGTTCCACTACAAAGTCAGGTATGCTCTGGTCCACACAGCATCTGTAGTTGTAGAACCTGTGTCTGGCCATGTGTCGGCTGATCGCTGGCTTCAGGTGGTCTCTCACCAGTGTGCTCAATTCCTCAAACGACTTGCTTGCTGGTTTCTTGGATGCCAGCAGGTCCTTCATTAAGGCGTATATTTTCGAGCCACAGCTGGTCAAAAGATGGGCTCTTCTCTTGTCTGCCTTATTGTCACTCAACCAGTCTTTGGTTACAAAGTTTTGCTGGAGCCTTTCTATAAAGTCCTCCCAATTGTTTCCAGCATTGTATTTCTCATTTGAGCCGTTGGTAGCCTTTCTGTGGATTCTGTGATCCCATAACTCGTCGCCACTGTAAAGTCCTGACCCTGCAGTACAGATTCACACGAGGCACATACTGAAGTCATGGTCACTCTGGACCTGTACCTTTATTTCACAGCTCTCGAGTGCCACACTTGACTGAGACCTGCCTTTATATACCTGTGTAGAACAGGTATGCAGTGTCTCCTGCAAGTGCACTCCTGTGGTTACAGGTCATATCTAGTTATAGTCATGTATAGCATGGTAAGATACAGTTATATACAGTAGTGTGAGATACATGACAGGCCTCACCTGCATCAACATGCAAAAAGGTCCGCTTATCTACAACCGGTGCCCATTCGGGATTCGGTCGGCCACAGCGATCTTCCAGCGGAAAATGGAAAGCCTGCTAAAGTTGGTTCCTTGCACAGTGGTCTTCCAGGACGACATATTGGTTACAGGTCGGGACACCTTGGAGCGCTTAAAGAATCTGGAGGAGTTTCTTAGTCGGTTGCATCGCATGGAGTTCAGGTTGAAACGTGTGTTTTCCTGGCACAGGACGTCAAATTCTTAGGAAGGAGAATTGCAGCAGACGGCATCAGACCCACCGACGCCAAAATGGAGGCCCTCAAGAACGCACCACAACCACAGAATGTGACGGAGCTGCGGTCGTTCCTGGGGCTCCTTAACTATTTCGGTAATTTCCTAACTGGGTTAAGCACCTGCTAGAACCCTTACATGCGCTACTGCGCAAGGGAGATGACTGAATATGGGGAAATTCACAAGAGGCTGCCTTTAAGAAAGCCAGAAACTTATTGTGTTCGAACAAACTGCTTGTCCTGTATAACCCACGTAAACGATTGGTGTTAGCTTGCGATGCGCCATCACATGGGTTCGGGTGTGTGTTACAACAGGCTAATGAATCGGGAATTTTGCAACCAGTTGCGTATACATCCAGGAGTTTGTCCAAGGCTGAAAGGTCCGACAGCATCGTTGAAAGAGAGGCTCTGGCGTGTTTATACAGAGTAAAAAAAATGCACCAGTACTTATTTGGCCTCAATTTCGAGCTTGAAACTGACCTCAAGCCATTCATATCACTATTCTCGGAGAGCAAAGGGATTAATACCAATGCCTCTGCCCACATCCAAAGATGGGCACTCACGCTGTTGGGCACAGAGAACTGTGCAGATGCTCTCAGTCGGCTACCATTGCCCACCACCGGGGTGGAAATGGCACAGCCAGCGAACTTGCTCATGGTCATGGAGGAATTTGAAAATGAGAAATCCCCCGTTACGGCCCACCAGATCAGGAACTGGACGAGCCAGGATCCTTTACTGTCCTTGGTAAAAAAAACTCTGTCCTCCATGGGAGCTGGTCCAGTGTCCCAGTGGTGATGCAGGAAGCGATTAGGCTGTTCCACAGAGACAAAGATGAACTGTCCCTGCAGACGGACTGTCTTTTATGGGGCAATCGCGTAGTCTTGCCCAAGAAAGGCAGAGACACATTTATTTGCGAACTGCACAGCAACCATCCAGGCATTGTAATGAAGAAAGGCATAGCCAGATCCCACGTGTGGTGGCCTGGCATCGACTCAGATTTTGAGTCATGTGTGCGCCAATGTAACACTTGCTCTCAGTTGAATAATGCACATAGAGAGGCACCGCTAAGTTTGTGGTCGTGGCCATCCAAACCGTGGTCGCGGATCCATGTAGAATATGCGGACTCATTCCAAGCAAATTGTTTTTGGTTGTCGTGGATGCTTACTCAAAATGGATTGAATGTGCAATAATGTCTGCAAGCATGTCCACGGCCACTATTGAAAGCCTACGAGCCATGTTTGCCACGCACGGCTTGCCTGATGTCCTAGTCAGCGACAATGGGCCGTGCTGAATTCAAAGAATTCATGACCAGCAACGGGATCAAGCACATCACATCTGCCCCGTTCAAGCCCACATCCAATGGCCAGGCAGAACGGGCAGTTCAGACCATCAAGCAAAGCTTGATATGCGTGTCGGATGGCTCCCTGCAGTCCCGGTTGTCCCAAGTACTGCTCAGCTATCGCACCAGATCCCACTCACTCACCGGGATTCCCCCCAGCTGAGCTGCTCATGAAAATGGTGCTTAAAACAAGGCTCTCTCTTGTCCACCCTGATCTACATGATCACGTGGAGGACAAGCGGCATCAACAAAATGTGTATCATGACCGCGCAAATTAGTCACGCGATATTGAGATCAATGATCCTGTGTTTGTGCTCAATTATGGACGTGGTCCCAAATGGCTTGTTGGCACGGTCACAACCAAAGAGGGAGGTAGGGTATTTCAGGTCAAATTGACCAATGGACAAACGCACAAAAAACACTTGGTGAACCGCAATTTGATTTGGTCTAACAGCTACGAACAACTTGAAGAGGACACCACCAACTTTGACCTGCCAACACACACAAGTGGCAACTGACATCACAGTTGACCACAAAACTGAACTCATCATCCCCAGCAGCCCCGCAAGGCCGGCTACCCAACAGCCTAGTGAAGAACTGACCAACCCACCCACACCAGCATTTGTACCGAGACGATCGACTAGGGAGCGCAAAGCCCCAGATTATCTCACCTTGTAAATAAGTATACTGTTGACTTCATGGGGAAGTGATGTTATGTATTTAACCCCTTGTAACCTGCATCACACCTGTCCACCAGAGGGCCTACCTGTTGGAATCCCAAGGGATCCCAGCATCCCTTGGGAGCACAGTATATAAGTAGGCCACCCACGAGGTACCTGCACTCTGGAACCTTAATAAAGGAGCTAAGGTCACACTTGCTCATTATACACAGTACTCAGTCTCACCATTTATTATGAGCATAACACGACCATCTGCTGCGCTGCTTTCCTTACCTGCGCCGATTTCCTTAACTCTAGGGAAGGTTTTTCTGCTGAGGCCACGTACGCTGGCCTAAGCACAATTGGAGTAACTCTCAGCTGGCCAAACTTCCATAAATGGCCAGAATTGGCGTAGGTGGCTGGTTATGCCCTCTTTGGCTGAAAAAAAAACAGCCTAAAAAAATCGTAACTAACTGAGTTACACTGGTGCAAATTGATTGAGGAAACTGTGGTTTTTCAACTTAGGCCAAAACTAGTAGCCTGCTCCAAAAAAACTGCACAAATCACTGGGGAAAATTGTGCCCATAGAGTTTTGAAGAATGAGCGCCAAATCTCATTGAAACATACAAAGTGCTGGATTTTCGGATGGAGGATTTGTCGGGTGGTAATGCCGACGGGGCGGTAATGTGTGCTCTGGGAAATGGTTTGCGTTTTCAGCCACAAAATTTAGCAGCTGGGCCCTGAATGTGAGGCAGAACGCGAAGGGAGGCATTCCACACCTCTTTTAGGGCACAAGGCCGGCTGAGCAACTGAAAATACATTGCTAAAGAATCGGCCTCGGGGCGCCCTAAGAAAGGCTTCCCTGAAGAAATAAATTGACACCAAACACAGAAAAAACATTAAAATACCTTGACCCCACCCCACATTAGGATACAACACAAAAATAAAAATAAACAAAACAATCACACTTGCCTCATTCTTTACTTACCTCACTCACCATCGCCATGACAGCTCTGACTGCCTGGTTTTCCAGGTGTTCCCTCTAGGGCATGCTACGGGGCGATAGAGGGTCAGTGGCCACCAAAAATCGAAATGCAGTTGAAACCGGGGGCGCTGCACACCGGCCCGACTTTCCTGGGTGGTGCTGCTCTGCACCCCTGCAAAATCGGCACCTCATTTCCTGGCAGGAAGCTGGAAGCTGGCCCCAACCTGGAAATCATTCCCGCTGCCATTACTGCCCCTCCGGGCCGCGAACAATGGCAGTAACATACCAAAAATCCAGCCAATAATTCTTACAGGGTTTGACAGGGTAGATATAGGGAGGATGTTTCCTCTGACTGGGGAGTCTAGGTAGAACTAAGGGTCACAGTCTTAGAATAAGGGGTTGGCCATTTAGGACTGAGAAGAGACACATCTTCATTCAGAGGGTGAATCTTTGGAATTCTCTACCCTAGGGGGCCTGTGGAACCTCAGTCGTTGAGGTTAACGTAGAATCATAGAAACATAGAAAATAGGTGCAGGAGTAGGCCATTCGGCCCTTCTAGCCTGCACGGCCATTCAATGAGTTCATGGCTGAACATGCAACTTCAGTACCCCATTCCTGCTTTCTCGCCATACCCCTTGATCCCCCTAGTAGTAAGGACTTTATCTAACTCCTTTTTGAATATATTTAGTGAATTGGCCTCAACTACTTTCTGTGGTAGAGAATTCCACAGGTTCACCACTCTCTGGGTGAAGAAGTTTCTCCTCATCTCGGTCCTAAATGGCTTACCCCTTATCCTTAGACTGTGACCCCTGGTTCTGGACTTCCTCAACATTGGGAACATTCTTCCTGCATCTAACCTGTCTAAACCCATCAGAATTTTAAACATTTCTATGAGGTCCCCTCTCATTCTTCTGAACTCCAGTGAATACAAGCCCAGTTGATCCAGTCTTTCTTGATAGGTCAGTCCCGCCATCCCAGGAATCAGTCTGGTGAACCTTCGCTGCACTCCCTCAATAGCAAGAATGTCCTTCCTCAAGTTAGGAGACCAAAACTGTACACAATACTCCAGGTGTGGCCTCACCAAGGGCCTGTACAACTGTAGCAACACCTCCCTGCCCCTGTACTCAAATCCCCTCGCTATGAAGGCCAACATGCCATTTGCTTTCTTAACCGCCTGCTGTACCTGCATGCCAACTTTCAATGACTGATGTACCATGACACCCAGGTTTCCTCTTTTCCTAATCTGTCACCATTCAGATAATAGTCTGTCTCTCTGTTTTTACCACGAAAGTGGATAACCTCACATTTATCCACATTATACTTCATCTGCCATGCATTTGCCCACTCACCTAACCTATCCAAGTCGCTCTGCAGCCTCATAGCATCCTCCTCGCAGCTCACACTGCCACCCAACTTAGTGTCATCCGCAAATTTGGAGATACCACATTTAATCCCCTCGTCCAAATCATTAATGTACAGTGTAAACAGCTGGGGCCCCAGCACAGAACCAGGTTGAGTATGTTTAAGATCAAAATCGATAGATTTTTGGATATTAAGGGAATCAAGGGATATGGGGACAGTGCAGGAAAGTGCAGATGAGGTAGAAGATCAGCTATGATCTTATTGAATGGCGGAGCAGACTCAAGGGGCCAAATGACCTACTCCTGCTCCTAATTCTTATGTTCTTATATTCTTATAGTAACCCTTTTTTGACAATTATCAAGGTGAGTTTAGGGTACTGGCCAATGATTTCATTGGATTCAGGATGAGCCGGTGAAGAATAAAGTAAATTATAGAATCATATGTTCAAGGAGCTCAGAAGGTGGCCATTCGGCCCATCGTTTCTGTGCTGTCTCTTTGAAAAGCAATCCGAATCCCACTCCCCTGCTCTTTCCCCATAGCCCTGCAAATTTCTCCTCTTCAACTATTTATCCAATTTCCTTTTGAAAGTCACTACTGAATCTGCTTCCATCACCTTTTCAGACAACGCATTCCAGAACATAATGGGGGGAAATTATAGTCGGAGTCTTCCTTTGGGCGAACGCCTCCGACTGTAAAAGTTTTAACAAAACTACCTGGTGGTCCCAGAGAAACGTAGGATTGCAGTTGGAGACCTAGATGCGCAATCCAGCATACGGGAACATTTCTTCCAGGTATGTATTCGGATCCTGGGATCACGTGGGCCTGGACCACCAATGAACAGCTGGTATTCTCATTGAAAGTATGAGCTCCCATTACTAGCAATGTGAATATTCCCCCAAATCAAGAAACACAACACAATAAATGAAGAAACCATCTCACATACTTAAAATTAATTGAAACTGAATGTTTTAGAAAAATAATTTTTTTTTTGATTTTTAAAAAAATGTGTTTTAATACAATTAAAAATAAACTTACCTTAATGGACAGGGGTTTTAAAATAAAAATTATGATTAATTTTAATTTTTCTATGTTTTAAAACTCTTACGCTGGTAAAAGTAGGCTATGCGCCTGCTTTTATCAGGCGTAAGAGTTTGAAGGACATTCACTGGGCAAGAGTTTGGCAAATTGCCTAATCTCTGCCCCGCAAATGTCCTTCTTCTGGGGATGTGTGCGACCTGTCGACCACTTCAGGTGCCTGCGCACATCATACGCATCCTGCAAGGCCGAAACATTAAGATGTTGTGTAAAATGATTTCTCCTTATCTCCCCTCTGGTTTTATCTTTGCGAATTATCTTAAATCTATGTCCTTCCTGCCAGTGGAAACAGTTTCTCCCCATTTATTATCAAAACCCCTTACAATTTTGAACACCTCTATTGAATCTATAAAAACTGACTGCAAAAGTTTCTATAGATATGTGAAGAGAAAAAGATTAGTGAAGACCAACTTAGGTCCTTTGCAGACAGAATCAGATGAATTTATAATGGGGAATAAATGAAATGGCAGATCAATTGAACAACTACTTTGGCTCTGTCTTCACTAAGGAAGACACAAATAACCTTCAGGAAATACTAGGGGTTCGAGGGTGTAGCAAAAAGGAGGAACTGAAGGAAATCCTTATTAGTCAGGAAATTGTGTTGGGGATATTGATGGGAGTGAAGGCCGATAAATCCCCAGGGCTGATAGGCTGCATCCCAGAGTACTTAAGGAAGTGGCCCTAGAAATAGTGGATGCATTGGTGATCATTTTCCAACATTCTATTGACTCTGGATAGGTTCCTATGGACTGGAGGGTAGCTAATGTAACACCACTTTTTAAAAAAGGAGGGAGAGAGAAAACAGGGAATTATAGACCGGTTAGCCTGACATCGGTGGTGGGGAAAATGTTGGAATCAATTGTTAAAGATGAAATAGCAGCGCATTTGGAAAGCAGTGACAGGATCGGTCCAAGTCAGCTTGAATTTATGAAAGGGAAATCATGCTTGACAAATCTAGAAGTTTTTGAGGATGTAACTAGTAGAGTGGACCAGGGAGAACCAATGGATTTAGTGTATTTGGACTTTCAAAAGGCTTTTGACAAGGTCCCACACAAGAGATTGGTGTGCAAAATTAAAGCACATGGTATTGGGGGTAACGTACTGACGTGGATAGAGAACTGGTTGGCAGACAGGAAGCAGAGAGTCGGGATAGTCGGGTCCTTTTCAGAAGTGCAGGCAGTGACCAGTGGGGTGCTGTAGGGTTCAGTGCTGGGACCCCAGCTATTTACAATATTCATCAATGATTTGGATGAAGGAATTGAATGTAATATCTCCAAGTTGACATTAAGCTGGGTGGCAGTGTGAGTTGTGAGAAAAATGCTCAGAGACTGCAGGGTGAGTTGGACAGGTTTGGTGAGTGCATGGCAGATGCAGTATAATTTGGATAAATGTGAGGTTATCCACTTTGCTGGCAAAAACAGGAAAACAGAATATTATGTGAATGGTGACAGATTAGGAAAAGCAGAGGTGCAACGAGACCTGGGTGTCATAGTTCATCAGTCATTGATGTTTGGCATGTAGGTACAGCAGGCGGTGAAGAAGGCAAATGGCATGTTGGCCTTCATAGCCAGAGGATTTGAGTATAGGAGCAGCGAGGTCTTACTGCAGTTGTACAGAGCCTTGGTGAGGCCACACCTGGAATATTGTGTTCAGTTTTGGTCCCCAATCTGAGGAAGGACGTTCTTGCTATTGAGGGAATACAGCGAAGGTTCACCAGATTGATTCCGGGGATGGCAGGACTGATATAGCAGGAGAGACTGGATCAACTGGGCTTGTATCCACTGGAATTTAGAAGAATAAGAGGGGATCTCATAGAAACATATAAAATTCTGATGGGATTGGACAGATTAGAGGCAGGAAGAATATTACCCCTGCTGGGGAGTTCCAGAACCAGGGGTCACAGTCTAAGAATAAGGGGTAAGCCATTTAGGACCGAGATGAGGCGAAACTTCTTCACTCAGAGAGTGGTTAACCTGTGGAATTCTCTACCGCAGAAGGTTGTTGAGGTCAGTTCGTTAGATATATTCAAAAGGGAATTAGATATGGCCCTTATGGCCAAAGGGATCAAGGGGTATGGAGAGAATGCAGGAAAGGGGTACTGAGGTTGCATGTTCAGCCATGATCTTATTGAATGGCGGTGCAGGCTCGAAGAGTCGAATGGCCTGCTCCTGCACCTATTTTCGATGTTTCTATGTTTCTCCCCTTAGCCACCTCTGCTCTGAGGAGAACACTCCCAGATTTTCTACTCTCTACATAACTGATATCCCACATTCCTGGTACCATTCTTGTTAGTCTCCTGTGCACTCTCTCCAAGGCCTTGACATCCTTCCTAAAGTACGGAACCCAAAATTGGACACAATGGCCCAGATTTTGCAGTCAGCGGCGAAGGAATGGCACTTATCTTTCACCTCGCTGACAGCTGCTTACAAAATATTTCGGGCTTTAGAGCAGAGACTTGCTTTAATCCGGCATCTTGTCCAGTGCGGCACCCTCAACAGGGGATCGATGGTGTCTGTGAGCAGGCTAAGTAACAGCGTGACTCTTCAATCAATCAAATTGAAGAATCTTCACTGAGCCACGAAGAGTCCAAACCAGAAACTGTAAAGCAAGAAATATAAATTAGATTTAAAATGTATAGAAAGCAAAATAAAATTGGGAAACACAGATGGGATTAACAGAGATTTGAAAGAGAGTCAAAAAAAGTAAAAAAAGAACATTTTTTAGAATTAAAAAAAATCCGCAACACCAATTAACATTCCTTAAGTTCATCACATCATTGCATTCATTTCAATGTTGAGTCTGTTGGCGAGGACTGTTACAGCACACCCTGTGGAGGAGCGGGGATATCTCTGTCAGCAACTTCTGGATTTCCACATTTAAATGCACATGTGCAGATGCTGGAAGTTGCCGACCGATTTATCCTGTTATAACGGTGAGCGCCGTTGGCCTCACCATTATGCTTATCGGCCCAATATTGCGGCTGAGGCCTACCAGTGATTTATGAAGGTTTACCATAACTTCTTTGCTTTTGCCTCTATTTAAAAAATAAGCCATATGCTTTATTAACAACCTTATTAACTGCAAAGATTTGTGTATGTGATACACAATACAGTCCAGGCCTCTCTGTTCATGCACCCTTATTAACATTGCATAATAAATTTAAATTCAGTTAATTAAATAAATCTGGAATTAAAAAGCTAGTGTCAGTAATGGTGACCATGAATCTTTGATTGTCGTAAAAACCCAAATGGTTCACCAATGTCCTTTAGGGAAGGAAATCTGCCGTCCTTACCCAGTCTGGCCTATTTGTGACTCCAGACCCACAGCAATTCAGTTGACTCTTACCTGCCCTTTGATATGGCCTAGCAAGACACTCAGTTGTACCAAATCACTACACCAACGCCACTGTCGGAATACCTTCACCACAAGGACTGAAGCGATTCAAGAAGGTGGCTCACCACCACCTTCTCAAGGGCAATTATGGATGAAGCAATAAATGTCAGCCTTGCCAGCGATGCCCACATCCCATGAATGAATAAAAATAAAATATTGCCTCTCCTCATTTCTCCTTCCAAAATGCATCAGCACACTTCTCTGCAGTAAATTTTATCTGCCACATGTCTTCCCACCAGTCATTTCTAAAAAAATGTGCCCTCTCCATTTCTTTGAGGGTCCAGACAATAATTGTTTCAGGAGGCTGGTCCTCTTCTCAAGTGACACATCAGCCTGCCAGCGTACGCCAAATCCCAATAACACCAGGATTCCTAGCACAGGGAAATTGCCATTTCAGTCTCAACACATACCTGCCAGCAGCCTTTTTGGGGGACTTACAGAGACTCTGTCTACACCAAGGCCAGAGTAAACTCCAGAAAAAAGTCCAAAACTCTGCCGTACAGCCAAACAATTTTGGTTCGATTATATTTAAAATTTTGATAAATGTTCATCCGGTTAAAGGAAATCAATATTAGTGACTGGAGTATTCCATGTTTTGTACCAAGTAACAGCGTTAAGTATTCTTAGGTCAGGTATAGCATAACTTAGATACAGTCAAACACTCTCTACATAAGCGCAAGCAATGTCCAAACCTCAGAAGACCAGTGTGACATTTCTATCTCTTCTAACGGCATCCTTTAACTTTTCCGAGTCAGGGTGAATTTCTGAAGGCCCCACATTATCAAAGGTGTCTCAAATCCAGCTGATGCACATTGGAAAACTGCAGGCACAGTGCTCAGAATTTTTCATCCATCGATATCAGTAGTTGGAAATCAGCAGAGTATCTGTGACTTTCTGCTACATCTGTCCCAGTGCAAAGCAGTGTAAAATGTACCCTACCCTGTTCATTAATACTGAATTATAGGCAGTTTGGTGCCATGCCCATCAGCAAATTGCTTAGAGACTTTCTGAGTCCTTTTCATAAATGACCCTAAAAAGATAGTGCATAAAAGACTTTTGCACTCTGGATTCAAGCTCAATTTGCAGATGTGGAAAGATATTGCCTGATCCTTTCTTAGATATTTTTTTGACAAACAATCAATTGTTTATAAAGCTAACACACAGAAGAAAATATCCAGGAATTTTCTAACACTGCACAATGAGCTAAAAATGTGATGTGCAGCCATTTTAAACATCCCGGGATTGAAGCTCAAGTTTAGAAAAGTTGACTGCACAGAATTGTTTTAACAATTATATTTTACACTACTGTGTAATGAATGGTAATTCATTTCTTTACAGTTGATCGTAAGTGGGCCGTAATTATTGGTACATTTTTATTGATATCATTGTGATATTAAGCTGTGTCCAAGAAAGGGATGCGGCAGCTTTAAGTCAAGCTTTTAGTATTGAATCCTGAATTAAAAATTGTAATAATTTCACTTTTCTTTTTCTCATACAGAGAACAGAAAGGCTAACCTGCTGGACCAGCTTACCAACACCAGTGGGACTATAATCGGGATCACAACTTTCATTGTGATTATTCTCATTGTTATCTCTGTTATAGTTCAGATCAAACAGCCGCGCAAAAAATTCATCCAAAGAAAACCAGACTTTGACCAAACAGTTTTTCAGGAGGTTTTTGAGCCCACACACTATGAACTCTGTTCACTTAAAGGCAAAGGGGCCACAGCTGATCTAGGGGACATTGTGGACGACTTTGAGAATTACCATAAACTGAGGCGATCGTCCTCTAAATGCATTCACGACCATCACTGTGGTTCCCAGATATCCAGCATTAAAGGTAGCCGTAGTAACCTCAGTACCCGTGATGCCACCATCCTCTCAGAAATACAGCCACAGCCGGCGAAGCCCAGCGTCCAGTCCTTAAGCAGGCGGAGTATCCTAGTCATGAAGCACAGCTACTCGCAGGACGCAGCGGATGCATGTGATATCGATGAAATCGAAGAAGTCCCGACTACAAGTCACAGGCTGTCCAGAAATGATAAGGCTGTCCAACGGTCAGTATCAATTGATTTTTGACAAAGACTATTCATAAACAAGGACTCCACTGTCCATATTTACTTCTACTGTCAAATGCCCTGTTCCTATTCTGTTTCAGCTCTCAATTACTCTTTTCATTTCTGACTAGGGTATCATTGCATGCACAGTGGAACCTTGGGAAGCTTTGTCAGCAGTTACGTTAACTAGAAAAATGAGGAAACGATCTTCTGATAAATATTGGATGCAACTGACATTTGCTAATGTTTCAGGCGATAAGCAAACTGCAGAGCAATACAAATCAGTATTCTGATATCTAACCTCAGGAGGGGCAACTGACCTCCGAGACCCCCAAGCTAAGAAAGGGAAAATAATCGACCAGTGCTCTCCATTGACTCTTGATGGAAGGTTTACGACTGTAGATGTCAGACATGGAGAGGATTACCCTCAGCAGTAATGCCCCTCCCACTCCCCCCCCCCTCGTTTTCGAATAACCTGCCGACACTCCCTGTCCAGGCTTACAGCTGCAGAATAGGCATTTCAGAGAGGTAACAAAGCGTGGTTAATAGCTGTACAATCCATACTCCATCAAGAGTCGTAACTGTAGGTACTGACATGCAAAATTCTTACAGGGCTTGACGGTAAATGCAGGGAGGCTATTTCCCCTGGCTTGGGAGTCTAGAACCAGGGGTCACAGTCTCAGAATAAGAGGCTGGCCATTTAGGACTAAGATAGGGAGAAATTTCTTCACTCAGAGGGTGGTGAATCTTTGAAATTCTCTACCCTCAGAGAGCCATACATGCTGATTCATTGAGTATATTCAAGAGAAATAGATACATTTTTGGATAATAAGGGAATCAAGGAATCTGGCGATAGGGCAGGAAAATGGAGGTAGAAGATCAGCCATGATCTTATCGCATGGCGGATCAGACTCAAGGGGCCGAATGGCCTACTCCTACTCCTATTTCTTATGTTCTTATGAAAGAAAGAGACAAAAGGGCCTCTTGAAATAAATATTTCAAATAATCAAACAATAGTATATTTTAATAGAAACAGGAGTGAGCTTAGTAGGGTTTCATTGTGCAAAGAAAAATATTCAATGGTGTTGAAGTAGAGTATCTACTAAAGCCAAATAAACTTTTGTAGTGTAAGTCTTAACTCTATCCAGGAGGAGCGCATGTTATCCATATGTTAATGGGAGGAGACTTTGCTATGTTGCTTTTTGACCTAGGCATTTGTAAAACAAAATAATGTTTCTATCTCACTAGATGCATGAAGGAACTAAGTGATAAAATAGTTGCCATCATTTTAAAGAAAAAGACAAGGCTACTTTATCATTTTTTTTCTACAAGGCCAATAGTAATAAATGTTTTTAATCTTAGCAATCGTGATATCATCAGCCATATCTTTGCTCATCTTGTCACGATATAAACCACTCGAAAACATTTATAAAATATAGACAGTGATATATATATATTTATATGTAATGCATATAGATGTTCATGCGCATTCAGTAGGCGATGTAGGTCAGAGTAATCTTTTTACCGCATAAAATAGAAACAAAAGGCATGAAGCAATGTTTTTGATAAAGTCTAATAAAAGAGAAACTATTTTTATTGTGTACTGCACCTTGGATACTTCACTAGAAATTAAAAAGAAAAAAGGTTCAGAGAAAAATTCTAGCTTTCAAGCATTCGTTCTTCAAGTGAATTAACATGCCTGTTTGATAAAACTGCTTTTTGTTTTATGCCAGATAGCCTCAGGTATCAGGAACTTTTGACTTTGCCGTTTTCTTTATTTCCATAATTCCTCCAGCAGTTAAGATAAAGCAATATTCAACCTCGATGCGCATACAGGCTTTGCAAGTGGGAAATGCTTTCTCTTTACCAAGAGGGATATTCCTTCTCCTGATGTTTAGATCTTTTGGGCTTTGGTTGACACCGCACATTGTAAATTGTATGCCGACTTTTCCCAAGTTGACTCAGGTTACAACATGGATCTGTTTTTATGCGTGTGTATATGCACATATACATAGCAAAATACAGATGGATTCAGATATAGTCCTACATATATATCCATATCTGTGTAAAGGAAGACTTCGGCTCTTCATCTACAGTCTGTGAACTATGTGTTGCATTGTCTACTTGAAACAGAAACATTTGTTTAAAATTCATGAAATGGGGCACAGTACTAAATAATTATTACATAAGAAAATTCATTGTTGATAAATGTAAGCCGCTTCACTGTCCCTTGGGCATAACAACGATCCATTATAATAGATTTAGAATGCATATGCACGTTGGATCTCAAAATCCATGTAGCAGAAATGCCTAAAGGTGGCACATAGTTCCAAATTTGCGGCGATCCAGTTCATTTATGATTCCATTATGTATTACCCTTTTTACAGAGGTATTGACCCTGATCCAATCTCCTATGAGGATTTGTCCCAACACATATTATACAATTTTATATTCCTCTGTATTACTACAGTGATATTCTGAGCTTGTCCAGAATGAAGCAGAAAAACATATCTGAATCACGTGCAGTCCTTGGCCTGATGTTCAATCAAATAGTTCCCTCTCGTCCTGAAACTAAGCTGTAGGTTATTACAGTACGAATATTTAAATGTTTTTGCCTGAAGTTGTCCTGCCCATTATTTTAGCTAAGTAAACTGAGGGCTATAACATCAAAACTGATGTTTACTTAAGCATCACGGGGAAGATTTCCTCTGTCTGCTGTGTGTAACAAAATTGTAAATTTGTTGATTATAAATAGGTTTATGACATTTTTATATATTTAACATGCAGAGTAAATCTCCCCTCAACATCAATAATATTATCATGAGCTTCAAGGAAGAGAATCTGAGGATTCCAGTTTAGGGCGCATGTTCTGAAGCTAGGATGGAATTTTTCTTTTGAACCATTGCTAGTTCCTTTAGCTCCAATTGGATCACCAGCTTTTTACCTTCTAAAATGCTAAACCTAACTCTTGCATTGAAAAACTGAGGGATTCCTCATGCTGAGCTGATCATGCAATGCGTTATATGAATGGACAGATGGTTAAAGGAGCAGTACACTGTGATTTGTATTGTTATTATTTACATTTCTAATATCATCACCAATGTTTTGCCAAATAAAACCTAATTATTTGTTTCTAAACTTAACAACAAAGCAGTGTTCCCGCTCTTCTCCCAATCTATAAGGGAATTATAACTGTATATTATTCCCAGTTCCAAACTGACCAATTCCCCAGTAGCATCTGGTTGCACTGTCAATACTTTCACTGGGCTTAGGGTGGAGGGTGATGTGTTAGATAATGAACTAAAAACTACTTTCTGGAGATTTGAAAAAAACAGACTCCAACCAAGAAACATTAATAGTTAAGATCACCATCAAGCTTCCCAGTCTTATAACTTTGAACGTGCTGAACATTCAACATGTTATGAAATATTTCTGTACTGACCATGATAACTATTAACATTGATCTCATGAAATAAAATGACCAAGATTTCTTAGGTAATAACATTTCCTTAGAAAATGCTTTTCAGCTCATTTATCTAAAAGGATTCATTGGGACAAGTTTCTGTTTTCACCAATAATCTGATGGAGCACATCGCCCACCTGTTCTAGAACCTGCCTGATTTTCAGTCCATGGAATAAAATTTGGGTGGGTTCGATATCGGGTCGGAAATTTGCTCCAGACAGTGAAGACAAAAGTTTACCCGACTATCTGTGCAGAACGATTTTAGTCAATGCCATTTCCATAAATTGTACAATGTGTTAGTGGCAATGTGGTTTGAATCTACCTATCCATTGTGTTACATCTACACTGTTTTCATTATATAGACTGCTTGAGAATAATGTGCTGCTGGATGATTTTGAACATGCATCAAAGAATTTTGAAATTGTGGACCTTGGACATACGCCAGCATGAGTCTCTTGGACGTCTATTTACCGCCTGTTTCCTGAACCAAATTTAGATGTGCAATAATGCTGTAAAGACCAGTCTTGGTGTAGCCTTTTATCTAAGCTGCAGTCAGATCCAGGATGGTACAGATATGTATATATGTGTTTAAGACAGGCTGAAGATCAACGACAGTGGTGGAAGACGAGGACCCAGAACAATATAACTCAGCACTGGGGAGTAACTTCTCAGACTCAAAATAAATAAAATTACAATCTGTCCGAAACTGGAGCACTGTAGAATCCGTGCATTTTATCTTTTCTGTTTCATTGCGATTACTATGATTTAAAATAATGTGAGTTATTATCTAGTCAGCTTTCTTTAAATGTTTGCTTCTAAAGTGTTATTTAAATTTGAAAAGTTTATTTCAAAGAAGATAGTTGCAAGAATTCCCAAATTTGTTATGCCAGGGAATGATAAAGTTGTACATCTAATTCTTATTTTCTTTTTAATATGTTACTGAGCTTTTTTAAAATGTGTTCAATATACAATATGCAATAATTACTTTATTGTAGTTTTTTGAGACTAAGTAGCTTCTTGACTCATTAACATCAGTTCCTCACTAGCACTCATTACAGTAACATAATACTCTAGATTGTTTTACTTTAGACTCATTTTGTTACACCTGAGATTCTGAGACAATTCTTACATTAGATCCCAGTTGATTATGAGGGGATCTTAATGTATTTTCAGGGATGATTGAAAATAATAGAATTATTCACAACTTAGAAATTACATATTTTTCTCATTGCATCCCTACTTGTGCTTTAGCCTCCCATTTTCATACTGTTGCTTTCTCAATGGATTACATGTTGAAAAAGATGAGGACAATTGAATCCTGCTTCAAAACTGCTGAGGAATATTCACAAATAACACTTCATTTGTCAGTAGTGTAATTTTGGCCAGCACCAAAAAAATGGAACAGTGAAAATCAAGATAAAAGCATTTGATTCCCAAAAAATGTTATTGCAAATTGTTTATTACACAGGGTATATAACTGTCAGACATTTGTTTTTATCTATGGGCAGGAATTACACTGTGCTGTATACTGAGCATTTCACTGTAATTACAGCCATTTCTTTTGGCAGATGCATAAAGTTGTATTTTTATTAATTAGGGCAAATAACAATACAATGTTTTTACAGTATGAAATGATGGTATGACAGAAACTGTAAACCATTCTTTTTTGCATGCATTTATATGAATATCTACTTTTGTCTAAAATCTTTGCACAGAGTATTGTGTACTTCGGTGAATACATGCACATGACTGATGAATTTTGCAATTGTTAAGACAAATGTCCATTTTATTGTGCATCTTGTTTCTTTACAGTGGGGAGAAGGGAATGGCGTAGAGTAGGATTCTCTAATGGTAATGCATATCTTGATCAGCTAGCACATATGTTATCAGGATAGCTAAACCAGCTGGGGATTTGCCCAGGAAACCGATTCTGATAAATCCTGATTCTGCATTTCACATTCTTCATTCTAAACTATTGTGCTGCAGAACACAGCTACAGATACTGAACTGGGGTACAGACCTTACTGTGATGTTCTAATGGAATCTATGAATATTATTGAGGAGTGCTTAGTAGTGGGTGGGAAAGAAAGGTATGAAACTATTTTACCTCAATAAAGGGGAAAGAAAATCTAAGACGTTTTATTGACTCAGTGTCAGCACTCTTGCCTCAAAGTCAGAAGGTCAAAGGATAAAGGCCCACTCCGGAAACTAGAGCATATTAGCCAGGCTGACACTTCAGGTTAGTATGTAGGTATCGCAAGTGATCAGGAAGGCAAATGAAATCCTGGCCTTTATTGCAAAGGGGATGGAGTATAAAAGCAGGGAACTCTTGCTACAGGGTATTGGTGAGGACATACCTGGAATACTGAGTACAGTTTTGCTTTCCATATTTACAAAAGGATATACTTGCTTTGAAGACCGTTCAGAGAAGCTTCACTAGGTTGATTCCAGTGATGAGGGGGTTAATTATGAGGGAAGGTTGAGGAGGTTGAGCCTCTACTCATTGCAATTCAGAAGAATGAGAGGTGATCTTATCGAAATATATAAGATTATGAGAGGGCTAGACAAGGTGGATGCAGAGAGGATGTTTCCACCGATAGGGGAGACTAGAACTGGGGGCATAAGCTTAGAATAAGAGGCCACCCATTTAAAACTGAGATAAGGATGAATTCTTCTCTCAGAGGGTTGTAAATCTGTGGAATTTGCTGCCTCAGAGAGCTGTGGAAGCCGGGACATTGAATAAATTTAAGACAGAGAGAGACAGTTTCTTAACCGATAAGGGATTATGGGGAGCGGGCAGGGAAGTGGACATGAGTCCATGATCGGATCAGCCATGATCATATTAAATGGCGGAGCAAGCTCGAGGGGCCAGTTGGCCTACTCCTGCTCCTATTTCTTATGCTCTTATGTTCTTATGTGCTGAGGGAGTGCTGCACTATTAGATGTGCCGTCTTTCAGATGAGATGTTAAGCTTGCCTGTCCTCTTGGGTGGACATGAAAGATCTCATGACATTTTTCAACCAAGTGCAAGGGAGTTCTCCCAATATCCTGGCCAATATTCAACCCTCAATATTGTATGCATTAGGTATCTCATTGCTGTTTGTAGGACCTTGTTGTACAAAATTAACTGTTGCCTTTCCTCACAGTATAACAGTGACTCCATTATAAAAAGTACTTCATTGTTTGTAAAGCATTTTGGACCATCTTGAGATGGTGAATGGTGCTATAGTTCCAAAGTGGAACCTGTCGATTGCAATCACCGATGTGACTGGCTGAATTCTAGCTGTAATTCATAGGTGTCCATTCTGAAGATTCTCAGTTGAGGCTCTCTGACTCCGATTCTCATGTGGCTCAAAATCACTGTTACTTAACTGAACACCCTGCTGAGGACACCAATTCATCTCCTCTTACCTTGGAGACATCAAATATCAACACTGTTATTTGAAATATCAAAATATTAAACTTCAGCCTAGTTGAACAGTTATTAACATCAGCAGAAACAAATGCCAACAAACAGAATGAACACGATTCAGTAGGATGTGATTAACAACAGCAATAACAGCAGAATCCAAACCATGCAGTGTCTTGTGAACTCGCTAATGTGTCAGCAGGTGGATGACCGAGTGAATCACTTCCCACACTCAGAGCAGGTGAACGGCATCTTCTCAGTGTGAACTCCCTGGTGTGTCAGCAGGTTGGATGAACAAGTGAATCCCTTCCCAGACACGGAGCAGGTCAACGGTCTCTCCCCAGTGTGAACTCGCTGGTGAGTTAGAAGGTGGGATATTTGATGTCTCCAAGATAACAGGAGACTGATTGATGTCCTGCTTCTGACTGCTCCATTTTTGATCGGGGTGGAGGAGCAGTGAGAGATCGGGACCCAGGAGCGTCGTGGTCGGGGCCGAGGAAAGGTGAGGGCCCAGGGGCAGCACGGGCCAGCCCACACTGCGATCTATGGATAGTAGGCGCATGCGTGCACACTAGGTCCGTGCAACAGAGCTTGGTCTCCAGTCGTCTTGGTTAACCCTTGCCACTGAATCAAGACCTAGCTCTGTCAAGCCCGTGTGGTGGTTGGTGTGCAACAGCCACCCTACGTTAAAAGAACGCACAGGCATCTTCCACCCTTCAGTATGTAATTCGGGACCTAGAATGTCCGGTCCCTCATTGAAACACCTATGAACTGATCCCTTTTTGGTGTGGAAGCAGGTAATCCTCGATACGAGGGACTGCCTGCTGAGGCTTCATACATATGCAGGAGGAGTTCTGAAGCACACACATTTCTAATGGTCACTTACAGAGATGAGGAGGAATTTCTTTTCTCAGACGGTCATAAATCTGTGGAATTCTCTACCCCAGAGAGCTGTGGAGGTGGGGTCATTGAATATATTTAAGGTGGAGATAGACAGATTTTTGAATGATAAGGGAGTCAAAAATTATGGGGAGCGGGCGGGGAAGTGGAGTTGAGCCCAAGATAAGATCAGCCATGATCTTATTGAATGGCGGAGCAGGCTCGACGGGCCAAATGGCCTACTCCTGCTCCTATTTCTTATGTTCTTACCCAAATCCTTGCGCTCACCATTTAGCTACCATCATGCTACCACCAAATTATGCAATGTATCCAGAAGGACGTGTGTTTCCTTTGAGTCTGGTAACTTTGGATCAGCTGATAGGACAGGTTAAATACCAGCCTCAATAAAATGCACGTCCCTCAGCCAAGGATATCACAAAAGTGGTCCTGGTAGGCAGGTCTCCATGAAAAAAGGAAAGTATGTGTGTCAGTGTGAGTGCACGTGTAAGAATGTGAGTGTTTAGACCTTTTCTAGATAGCCACTGTGGGAGTAATTTGGACAAAAAAATATTTCGCCTGGATTATCTTTCCTTTTAAATTTTCTTCACTTAACTAATAAAAGATAACATTTTAAAACACACAGTCTGATAAACATAGTGTGCTCGACAACTAGAATCAGTATCAGCTGATGGAAGGGGTTTGATTAAATTCTTGTCTTTCCCAGCCATACCAATCTTGATATTGGCTCAATTAGCCGAATATACAGGTGGCCAATCTACATAGAATAAATTCCCATAGCCAGTAGTTTAGAGGAATGAGAGGTGATCTTATTAAAACATTTAGGCTAGAAAGTGCATAGCGCCCGGTCGGGGCGTTAGCTTTTGAAATGTAGAAAAAGTAGCGCCAGGTGCTATTGATTCTCTCCTGCCGGATAATTCAGCTTTAGCGCTCCAAGGGGAAAGTGGAACGGTAAATCAAGCACTAACCACTTCTCTTAGTACGTTAAAGTGCGAGAGTGAGATGGTAGCAGCAGCGTGCTGAACAATGTGGAATGCATTGTGAATGGCATCAGAGGCTGCTTCCCTCACTTAAAGGGAAGGACCAATGATGCGGCACACGCTTGTTGTCGGCAGTTCTGTGTTGCAAGGCAACCTGGGCGACTGCCATTACAGCCCCAAACACTCTCACAAAGTGGAGAGCTTGGACATTTTGCAGCCATGAACCTTTCAGCAGGCGCCAGGCTAGTGCAAATAATAAAGGTTGGCCGACTTGAAAACCATTTCCTTTAATTAGCGCTCCCCAAGTGGGCAACCGAGTTGACAACGCCTCCTCTTCCTGTTGTTGGTAGCATATAACGCGAGTGGCCCGCTGCCCTGTACGCGCCCCCTAAAGCTGTTGCTGACAAAAGGGGGCACTCCCCAATTTTTGTTCCGGGGCGATAACGGGGCGCTGCACACGGTGATGATGGCCGCTGCTAAACTCCTGCAAAAGGCTGTTTGACTGGACAGGACAATTGGAGGCAGGAAGTCATGTGATGAAGCCTCCAGAAATACATCCAACCAGACTTAGAAATTCTAATATGCAAAGATGCCCCCTATCGGAGGTGCCATTGGAAGGGCCAAGCAGCAAGGGATACTTGGGGTTCTTCATTGATAGTCTTACAAAAATATCAACAATTTAAAAAATGGTTTGTACGTAATTTTTGATGTAAAAAAATGGGAAGTACTATACTTTGAATAATATGGGGAATACCTTGAAAATAAGTTCTGAATGTTCTGAAGTTGACTTCACTTCCCCTTTATGAAGTATCAAGTTAGGAAACAGATGTCTGCTTAATACAGTGTTGATAGATTTACTTGAAGCAAGAAATAGACTCCTGATTCAACAGAGATGAATGAGATAATGACTGACATAAAGTAACTGGGAAGATGGAAATAACTTGAGTGGAACCATCCATGGTCCTATGTGATGGGTCGTGTTGAATGTTGAATGGAATTTTCTCAATCTTACACTTCCAATTCTCAGCGGTGGAATTTCCACTGGGGTTCCTCAAATGATCCGCTGTAACTTTGGCATAAGAACTGCAGAAACCCTGGAGAAATGGTGTAAATTCTAATTACACTGTTTCTCCTGGATTACCATGGATATTCCATAGCAGACTATCAGGAGAACCCACATGGAAATACAATTCCTTAATCTTTTAGATGGCACAGAATCATCCTCTGTGGACAGGTCACCATTTTAGTGCCCAGATCTTATCCACAAAATTGCTTCCATCAATATTCCACAGATTTTGAAATTCCCCCATTCACTCCGATGGAAATCTTTTCTACAGTGAATATCCTGGCAACAATAGTCATATTGTTCTTGATTTTGAACTGGTTTTGTCATCCAAGATTCATGAAAAAGAAAAACTTTATTAAGGTTTTCAAATTTGATTCCATTTTTCTCAGCATTATATTCTAATATTCCTTCGCTATTTACATTGCTTCATTCAAGTCACTGAATAATTCAATTGCTTTAGTGTAAAAGCTATAAGAGCAATCAGCAGTTCTCAGCTTCTGGTAACGGAACCTCATCTTCTCCATCTGTGGCAGACAGCCTGAAAGTGATTACATTGTTAAGGGTTTGGTAGATAGTTTTACTGGACCAATAATCCAGAGACTTGGGCTATTAATCCAGAGACACCAGTTTAAATCCCACCACAGTAGGTGGGGAATTTAAATTCAAATAATTAAATCTGGAATAAAAAACTAGTATCAGTAATGGTGACCATGAAACTCCAGGATTGTCGAAAAAACCCATCTGGTTCACTCATGTCCTTTAGGGAATGAAATCTGCCGTCCTTACCTGGTCTGGCCTTTATGTGACTCCAGATCCACAGCAACGTGGTTGACTCTTAACAGCCCTCTGAAATGGCCCAGCAAGCCACTCAGTTGTATTCAAAGAAGGCGGCTCACCACCATCTTCTCGAGGACAATTAGGGCTGGACAATAAATGTTGCGACTTCCGCATCCCATGAATGAATTAAAAAACGTTATCAGGCACTGATTGTTAAGAGAATATAGCCAAATTCCATCTAAAATTAATGTAACATAAACTGAGGTAAAGGAATTCTAAATACTCATACATTATAACACTGAAAAGCTTAATGTTCTCTCATCCATGTTCACTCTCCTGATGGCAACTTAAATAAACTGTCAACTGTCTCACCTCTTCCTGTGGCAAGATGCAGAGCCACTGTAAGCAGGTCTATGTGGAAAAACATGGCAGAAGCCAAAGGTACCAACAACAACTTGCATTTATATAAGAGCCTTTAACTAGACAAAAAAAATGCAAGGTGATTCATAGCGAGGTATAGGAAAACAAGTGATGCTGAGGCAAAGAAAGAGAGCTTGGTCAGAGAAGTGTTTGTTTAAGGAGGATCTTAAAGGAGGAAAGTGTGACAGTGGGGGTGAGGAGGGAATATCAGAGCATGGGGCCTAACATGCTGAAAGCATGGCCACCAGTGGTGAGGGTGAAGGCAGTGGGAGATGCACAAGAGGCTGGAATCAGCAGAACAGAACAATAGAAATTCACCTTAGGCAGCAGGACTTCCAGGGAAAAGAAAATTGGCTGGTATAAAATGGGCTGTCGATTCATTATCACCCGTTTCTACTCCAGAGGATTCAGAGGGGGTTGTAGGGCTGGAGCAGTTTGATAGAGAGGAGCAAATCTATGGTAGGGGTCTTAAACACAAGCATGAGAATTTTAAATTTGAACTCAATTAGACCTGCACAAAGAATTCAGTACAAATAGTAGGTTGTATGCTTTGGAGTAGAAATTGCCCTCCGCTGGAAACGGGGCGCACTTACTATTTTTGAAGTGTTCTTGGATGCGACGGCCTATACGGCAAAATTCAGCTTCTCAGGGTTTTTTTTCCAGTGGGGCGGTAGTGGATCATCATGGGGGCGGAAGTGGGAATGGAGCAGAGTGACCGTCACTCGGCTGGCAGAAATGGGGGCGGGATGGAGTATCCACTGCTGTCAGTCATCAGCGCTGCCAAAGCAGCTGTTATATCATTTTGTGTTGTTCATTGAAGTAGTTATCTTAAGAAAATAAGGGCATCTTCTGCAGATCCTAGTTTAGATGCATTACAGCCTTGATTTTCAAGCAATGTTCAGCACTAGTGAGGCTCCCTACTGGTAGTGCAGCCTTCGTGGATTTGCACTCTTGCATATTTTCAAAATATGTGCCGTCCATGCATCTTGCAGTTCTGCAGTGCACAGGAGGGGTCCAAGCAAATATTCAGTGCACACAGCGATAAGCCCCTCCAGCTAACATTGCAAAGTTAATCGGTTGTCTACTTCAGGTAGGAAGAAAAATTTAAAGTCAAGTGTTAAAATCTTTCAGATGTATTTCCTCCCCATTTAATACACCAACTTTTTTCACTCATATTAGTGACTAGAGGAAAATATACCCATTAAAATACTTGGTTCTTGAAAACTCCGTCTCAAGTAACTTTTTCCAACCAATGATGATTAGAGTTGTGGGACACATTCGCTACATTACATACGTTTTTGTGGCTTTTTTACATGTCAGAAGGTTAAACTCCCTGTCAGGGAATTGAATCCCAGTCTCCTGCGTAACAGGCCGGGGTTACTCACCGGTATGTAGTATGTTACATCAACATTAATCTCTATGCTTTAGACAAAAGGCACTTCTGTTTATACTTAGGTGTCAGCCAGTGGCTCAGTGGGTAGCACATTCACCTCTGAGTCAGAATGTTGTATGTTCAAGTCACACTCCAGAGACTTGAGTACAAAAATCTAGGCTGGCACTCTAGTGCCGTCCTGAGGGAGTGCTCTTCTTCAAAATTGTGCCATAATCTTCCACTTGAGAGAGCAGTTTAATGTTTCATCCAAAAGACAACACCTCTGACAGTGCAGTGCTCCCTCAACATTGCAATGGAGTATCAGCTTCGATTATTTTGTGTTCAAGTCCCTGGAATGGGATTTGAACCCACAACTTTTTGATTTGAAGGTGAAAGTGCTACATACTGAGCACAGAGTACTACCACAAGCATTATTTGATACATCATTGAAATAAAGTCTGCTTTCACCTTTGACATAAAGTTCAAATTCATCACTAATGTAATCAAATGGAGTTTTACTTTCAAAGTTTCCTATACTTGTCCCGGATTTTCCGTACACATGTCTTGTTTTGCTGCCTTCAGTCTAGTACATCAATGTCTACCTGTTGCATTGACTCATTATTATGCTTTCCACACATATATATAGTATTAGGCTTTCCTTGTCTCAGCCTCTGTCCAAAGGACCAGGAACAAGACTTTGAGTGTTGATTTAACACCAGCAATAGTCTCTGCCCTTGTCTCTGTTCACTGACCACTTGAGAGCATGATAAGTGTTAATTACTGCCGTTCAACCTCTCTGGAACCGAAAATGAACTATTACAAGTGTGGAATTTCATTCCATCAGGTATTATTTGTTATTGGAAATTTTACAAATGTAATTTAAAAAAAAATTATTTCTCCTTTCTGTCACTTTTTTTTCTCTTCTTTTCCTCTTTCTTTCTCTTTCTATACCTGATTTGATATTGAAATCACCCATTCTAATTTATATTTCCTTCTCAGTCCTTACACTGTTTATTTCTCAATCATTCAATCTGATTGGTTAAGGAGATACACAGTCACTTGCCTCGTTCACTCAGGTTGCAGATTCCCTGCTTCCCTCACTCTGATATTATCAGCTCATCCTTTCATGAACTTGCAATGCAAAAACTGTTCAAACCTAAACAAGCAAGTCTAACTAGCGACAGATGGCGTCAACCCGCTGTGTTCCTGGCCTCTTTAATGTCAACGCCAGCGATTCAGGCCACTGATGAGGCTCACACTAAATGCAGGTGGGAGCCTACTTAACATGCAAAAGTTGCAGCCCGATGATGTCATCGACGCTGTGATGTAATACTAATGTCAAGCCAGGGGGAGTCCCGCATTTGTCCGCTGCACAGCAAATAACGGGAGGAGCCGACGAACTAGAAAAGGCCAAGGTAATGTCATAGGGCGTTGGTGAGACCGCACCTGGAGTACTGCGTACAGTTTTGGTCCTTATTTAAGGAGGGATATACTTGCATTGGAGGTAGTTCAGAGAAGGTTCACAAGGTTGATTCCTGAGATGAAGGGGTTGTCTTATGAAGAAAGATTGAGCAGTTTGGGCCTATACTCATTAGAGTTTAGAAGAATGAGAGGTGAACTTATTGAAGCATATAATATTCTGAGGGGGCTTGACAGGGTAGATGCAGAGAGGATTATTCCCCTCATGGGGGAATCTAGAACTAGGGGGTATAGTTTCAGAATAATGTCAATAAAATGATGAGAAAGAATTTCTTCTCTCAGAGAGTCGTGAATCTATGGAATTCTCTGCCCCAGAGTACTGTGGAGGCTGGGTTATTAAATATATTTAAGGTGGAGATAGACAGATTTTTGTATGATAAGAGAGTCAAGGGTCATGGGGAGGGAAGTTAAGGCCAAGGTCAGATCAGCCACAATTTTATTGAATGATGGAGCAGGCTCGAGGGGCTAAATGGCCTACTCCTGCTCCTATTTCTTATGTTCTTCTACATTTCCTTTTGTTTGAACTCCTCGTGGACCAGGAGGACAAAGCCTCTCAATGGTCCTTGGGTCTCCCCAGTCCCGATCTTGAAGGAACCCCCCACCCACCCCCTGCCCTCCTGATTGCTGACCCACAATTGCCATGGAACCCCTCCTTTCACTGACTGCTGGGGACCCTTCCTGGCTGTTGTCTTATGCTGCCAAATTCCTGCTCCCACCCGTCAGCTAGGTTATGAATCTGGCTAGGTGTTTGGCTAGACTCTGGGAGCTTTAACTTAAATGAATCCTTGCCATTAAGATTGGCAGGGCCTCGATGTCCCTGGACTCTCTCAGTGTGCTGTCCACTATCAAGCTTGCATTCACCATTTCCGCACGTGCCCCAAAAAATCCCTTCACCTTTAGCAAGGTGAGTTGTCCCAATGGTGTAGACTACGGTTGTGCGTGACTTTGTCTTCATCTGCTCCAGGTGGCACTCTAGCATGAAAATTAGTGATTTGCCATTTTATTAAATATTGAACAGAGCAATGGTGTTAAACTTTCGTGTCATTTTTGAAACTATCATTAGGCATGGTTTTAACACTGATGTAACAATGCACAGGTTCTGTGGGCAATGAAGATCTTCCCATTAAATTCTGGTTTCCATGCATGTTGTATACTGGAAAATTTAACAGAAAAAAAATGGTCATGCATCATAGAATTAAAGCGACTTTTAGAAAATTAACATCTGCTCGGCAGGCACTCACAATGCTTCACGCTGCTGGCCAATCACTACCTGCATTTGAGGTTCTAACACAGTAGGAACTGCCTTTCTGTTTCCACAATGTTTTGATCACTATTTGTGGCAAACAGGTAGATTGAAATGTCACTGAGGTAGTACTGACGCTAACGCAGAAATGCCAAATCCTATTTCATATGCAAAATGGGCCATTCAGTTATTCATGTGCATAGGAGAAACCTAAGTGGGGAGCCTCGGTTGATAGTGTGCAATACCATCAAGGCTGAAAAGCAAGTTTGAGTTAGGATAAAGTAAATCAAGAAGTAGTGATTAGGTTGGGTTTTTGAAAGCCTGTAGTTTAATATATTCTTTACAACATCACAAACACACACTTACAAGATGGCTCCATTACACAGGAACTTGTCAGGTGACCTTGTCTCCTGATGTTTTTATTGTATTTGCATGAGCAGTTGCATTACCACAGCAATAGTCCACTAGGTGGATCTATAGTACATGTAGATTGTGGGAGGAAAGGAAGACTGAGAGAGAGAAGGGGGTCTGCATTTCTAAGGTGCTGAGAAAGCATGAGTTTGAGTAGTAGACTGTAGAATGAGACTCGATTTAGAAATAGTGAGAATGCACAGAGATGGAAGAACATGTAGAACAGCAAATTTCAAGCTCTGATGAAAGCAAAAACAGGGTATTTAGAGAAGCAAAATGGGGATCAACAGGAAAGATTGTGATGGAATTTGAAGACTAAGGTTACCTATTAGCTGATAAACTTTTTCTGGTACTATGTCCTGTACCATGATGTGTTCTATTGCTGTCATTAAGTAGACAGCATTACTCCCATCAGCAGAACTGCTTCTGGGGCATTATTTCTCCAGGATTCACTGATATTTGAGGTGATTGGGGAACAGCAGCTAAACAGCATATCGATCAAGAGTCAATGAAATTTCTCTTCTATTTCATTACTAATTCAATCATCTTTTCAGCTACTGTGTGGTTAGTAGAGTACTTTGCCATAGGTTGTTCTCATGATGTTAACCATGTTCTTATCCTCTTCTTCAGAGGGATGCCCTTGAAGCTGGACAAGAATGACAGGGATGATTGTGAAATACATCAAGAGAGGCAAACTGGACCTTACTTCCTCCACCACTGTTAAAAACAAAATCTCACCACTCCTCCCCGGCTAACTAATCCAACTGCCACATTCTCAGGCTCATCGACATAATCAAAATCCATTATGTTAAACATCATTACCAATCTCACTCTGCATCACATTATAGATGCAGAGAGAACAAAAAACAAAATCTAAGTGCCTGAGCCCATACTCATAGACTGACAGGGAGTGGGCTTGGATAACTGGCAGAGTGTTTGCTAATTCAAAACTTCAGGTCCGAAAACCGCAGCAATTATTTCCTTGCAGCACAGCTACAACAGAGTGAACTGTCTCAGCCCGAGATAAAGGTTTGATCCATCATACCCTAACCGCATGTGACTGAAGCCCGGAGTGATTCTATTTCGCTTCTTTTTGCTGTGTTTATTTTTTATCAGGTACAGCAAGTTTCTACTGACAAAAGTGCAATTTCTGTCATTTTCAAAACCAGACTGTGTTTTCAGAGAAAAATGTGCTCGTTAGTCCAAATCAACCTCCACATCATCATGTTAGGGCAGAACAGTACCAGTGAAAGATTATTTGATATCACACCCCCCCACCCCCGCAAAAATAAATGAGTGCCATTATTTCAGATGTCTCCTCTGAGCATTAATATTAAATTGTTAGACCATCTGCGCATTTAGACATTTATTAAGGAGATGCTGTCATTTAAATGCAAAAAAAGTGTTCCATTTAGACATTTGAAAACTGCAATATAAACTCAAGAACATGATGTTTCACTGAAATTATTTTGCAGTTTTGTTTCCATTATACATGAGACATACTGTTCTTACAAGCTGCCAACTACCATTGTCAAATATGTATGTTAAAATGTCATCACTTTTGTTACTGCATTGCTTTGGGCTTTTTACTGAAAATTAAAATAAATAGTTAAATTATTGCTTAAAGGTTTGGTTCTTATTGTTTGAACATAGTCAAATAAAGTGTTACATTGTATATCGGAATATAGGAATAGGCGCAGACCATTCATCCCCTCGAGACTACTCCGCCATTCAATAAGATTATAGCAGATCTGTACTCTAACTCTATTTACCCATCTTCGATCCATATACCTTGATACCCTTACCTAACAAAAATCTATGAATCTCAGTCTTCAAAATTTAAATTGACGCAGCATTTTGGGGGCAAGAGTTCCAGATTTCCACTAAGGTGCCTCCTGATTTCAGTCCTAAATGCTATTGCTCTACTTTGTGTTTCCTTGTTCTCAACCCACCCACTGGAAGAAATACTTTCTCGGTATCAACCCTGTTGAATCGCTTTATTGTTTTAAACACTCAATTAGATCATCCCTCAAAATTATAAACTCAAGAGAATGCTAGACAAGTTTACCCAACCTGGCCTCATAACTTAACCCTTTAAGTTCTGGAATTATTCTAATTAATTGGCACTCTACCCCCTCCAAGGCCAATACATCCTTCATGAGGTGTGGTACCTAAAACTGTAGGCTTGAAACTTTTCTTTTCCATTTCTGCCCTTGTTTTCCTCTTAATTCATGAAGTACAGGTCAACAGGTTCTGCTACCTTGCCCAAGTGGCCAGTGGTCACCCTCAAGCCTAAACAGAATGGAAACAGGAAATTCGACTGTTTAGATGTCTCAATTTGTTGCACTTTCGCCACCACTCCAGAGACTTGAACACATAAATCCAGGCTGACATACCAGTGCAGTGCTGTACTGTCAGAGGTGCCGTCTTTCAGATGAGGCACTAAGCCGAGGCTCCATCTGCCCTCTCTGGTGGACGTAAAAGATCTCGGGTGTTCTGGCCAATATTTAGACATCATCCAGCATCATTAAAACAGTTTGGCCTAGAAATTGGTTACCTTTGCCTTGGCCGTTAACGTTGGTTTTCTGGTAAAAAATGGCGGCTGCCTTATTTCCGGCCGCCTCCAGCATAGGACACGGCAAGCACTACAGCGCTGACTCCTGAAATGTAAATAAGCAGATTGTGACATCAATCAGCATGTAACACCTGACTTGACGCCACAAATGCAAACTTGGACCTTTTCACTCACCATTTCGCTGGGTCCTAAATCCGCACAGAAAAGTGTGCATGAAGCAGCCCTGCACAAATGCTGTCAGTGCTTCCTAAAGGGACATATGCATCTTTCAGGTAAGTTTGGATTTAAGCTTTCGGATTGTTTTTTAAAAATATTTTATTGAAGTAAAACAGATATTAAAAGTTGTTAAAGTGTGCAGGGAGTACAAAGAGTGCTGCTGGATGCTTGCAAGGGTTTGGGTGGTAAAGGAAGGTCTCTGAGAAGCCAGAAAATGCGGCAAATACTCAGTAGGTCAGGCAGCATCCGTGAAGAGTGAAACAAAGTTCATGTCTCATGTCAAGTTGCTGCCTGACCTTTGAGTATTTCCAGCATTTTATGCTTTTATTTCAGATTTGCATCATCTGTTCGCAGAGGGAAACGCAGAAGAGGAGGAAACAGAAGGAAGGATGCATCCCAGAGAGTCCCTTTCTGGCCATGATTTCCATATCAGTGACTGCGGTACCAGTGACCACAACCCCAATTCCCCTTTCAAGATTTGTCCCACACCTTACCTTCCCTCTGTTACTGATTATCACAGTGTTCTCAATACTGAAATAAAAGTCACCACAAAGCAAATTTTCCAATCCAACTTTATACATCTCGAAGACATGAAGAATTCAACTAATGACTGTCTTGTGTGTGACTTTACTTAATATATTGATGTCATGCAGTGCTACCCCAATGGCTGTAGCAGGGCTGCAGCATGGCTGGTGGAAGGCTGCTGACTTTCAGTGGGGACACTGCAGATGGCCTTGCAGGATGACCTCAAGGAGCTCGTGGCTGGGAGTGATGACATTCCTTCTTCTTCTTCTTCACTCTACTCTCCCTCTTCTACATCAACCGCTGGCTAGGCAGGCTGGATTTCTTTGAGCACTGGAGCCAAGTCATGGGGGCAACAATCCTGGTAGTGACAGCCTCCGTGATCTTGTCCCATATCCTTCTTTCTGAAGAGCCCCCTAGTCCCTGTAGTTAGAGGATCTCTCTTGCAATGTTGATTGCACAAATCTGGCTCCAGTGCCCAAAGACGCTTCATAACCTCAGACCAGTGATCAAAGTCAGTGAATGCATTTTCAAAAGCCGTCTCATACCAACTGCAATAAACCTCACACACTGTTCATTGCACAACCCCCACATCATTCACCTACCAACAATTTGTAGAAACACAAGGCACACCTCCACCCCCTTGGAGGAGACAGTGCTGGCAATTCTTGGCAGCGACATGGCTGAACCCTTGGCCAGAGGTAGGGTTGAAAGAACACAAGATGCTGGTGTCCTCATACATTATCCTGGGTGCCCCTTCCCTGGCTTGCTGAGACATTTGTATTAGTGCTGTGGCACTTCTACCATTTTTTACATGCGGAAGGCAGTTCAGCTTTAAGGGATCAATACTGCTTTCCAAAATGACAGCCTTGCTTTAATAGCACGCTGCTCTTGCTCCAGGGATGCTACGGCCACACTACATTGGGCCTCCTGCTGAGACGAGTGTTGCCCTCCAGGTTTCACGCTGCTCTAATGTAAATCAGCAGGCAGCACCAAAATACCGGTGCTGCCTGTACAATTATTGCGGCCGGCTGTTAGCTTTGGTCAACAGTGGCACCTTCTGGCCCACTCTAATTACTAGGCCAGAATATGGTCATTATCATATTCCTGTCTATGGGTCCCTGCTGTGCACAGATTGGCTGCTAAATACAACAGAGCCTGCACTTCAAAGAAAAAATACTTCATTGACTTGAAAGTGCTTTGGGACATCCTGAGGTCATGAAAGATGCTATATCAATACATGTTCTTTCTTTCTAAGAAGTATCATTATGAAGCCATATCCTGTCCATACCCAACTATCATACACACACATATTTTCCAGTAGGGGGTAGGGCACTGGAATGCAATCTGTTTTCTCTCCATAGTCCAGAGCTGCTAAATCTTCTTGATAAATAATGGGCCAGAATTTGCTGGAGTGGTGCATCGAGTGGCACATCCAGTTAGTTAGACTTGTTCCCTCACAACAACAACTTGCGTTTATATAGCACCTTTAATGTAGTGAAATGTCCCATGGCACTTCACAGGAGTGTTATCAAACCAAATTTGACATTGAGCCAAAGAAAATAATCCACAGGCCTTGGTTAAAGAGGTAGGTTTTAAGGAGCGTCTTAAATAAGGAGAGAGGGCTTAAAAAAATGTTGGCATGTAAAGTCAAGGAAAACCCAAAGATATTTTATAAATACATTAAGAGCAAGAGGCTAACTGAATAAAGAGGAGGGTTTATTAGAGACCATAACTGTAATCTGTGTGTGGAGACGAAAGACGTGGGTATGGTTCTTAATGAATACTTTCTGTCTGTTTTCGCAAAAGAGAGGGGCAATGCAGACATTGCAATCAGGGAGGAGGAGTACGAAATATTAGATGAAATAAACATAGTGAGAGAGGAAGTATTAAGGGGTTTAGCAGATTTGAAAGTAAATATATTCCAGGTCCAGATGAAATGTATCGCAGGCTGTTAAGAGAAGCAAAAGAGGAAATAGTAAAGGCTCTGGCCATCATTTTCAAATCATCTCTGGCTACAGGTGTGGCACCAGAGGACTGGAGGATTGCTAATGTTGTACCTTTTTTTAAAAATGGAGAAAGGGATAGACTGAGTAATTACAGTCAGCCTAACCTCAATGGTGGGAAAATGATTGGAAAAAATTCTGAGGGACAGGATAGATTTTCATTTCGAAAGACATGGATTAATCAAGGGCGATCAGCATGGATTTGTTATGGGAAGGTCGTGTCTGATTAAATCGATTGAACTTTTGAGGAGGTAACAAGGAGGGTCGATGAGGGCATTTGATGTAGTGTATACGGATTTTAGCAAGGCTTTTGATAAGGTTGCACATGGCTGATTGGTCACGAAAGTAAAAGCCCATGCTCTTTGTTGGCTGGCACAGACACTGTGCTATAAATTTCTATGATTGTTTGTATGGGCTCAAGTTTCGGACCCCCGCTAGAATGGTGCACATCAGAGAGGTCCGCCTAATTTGTCGAACAGAAATTGCGCCAAATACTTACCTCGCGATTCTCCGATATCTGTCGGCCTGTTTCCAGCTGGGCGCAGTGCCCTATCCCTGGCCGAAGGGACTTTGCCTCTAATCCGGGCTGAGTGACCTGACTGCTCTTACCTCTTCTGCGGTGGGCCCGCCCGGCATCTCCTGGGGGCGAACCCGCCCGAACTTCTCGTCGGCGATTGTGCCTGCCCGCCCGGCATCGCGCTGGGGGCGGGCCCTACCCGAAGTCCTCGTCAGCGGTGGGACCAGCCCACCTGGCATCTCCTGGGGCGGGCCCCGCCCGAACTCCTCATCGGCAGCAGGGCCGCCCAACCGGCATCTCCTGGGGGCAGGTCCCGCCTGAGCAGCTCTTCAGCAGGCTGGTGGAGGGCTCCGGTGCTGCAGTAAGTGAGTAGAAACTTTAAATTTTTTATTTATTGATTGATTTTTTATTTTTTTACATTTTTTATCTTTTTATTTTTTTTTGATTCATTGACTTATTGTTTGATGTATTGATTTATTGATTTATTTATCATTTATTATTGATGATGGCTCTCTATTGGTAAAAGTGAAGTGTTTAATGCTTTGTAAAATCCCCTAACTTCCCTTCCCCCCGCCCCCTATCTCTTGTACCTGCGCCTAATTTATAAAGTGTAGGCAAGGTTTTTCTGAGCATACAAAAATCGACACTTACTCCATTCTAAGTTAGTTTGGAGTAACTTTTCGCTGCCTAAACTTGCAAAACAGGCATAAGTGGCTGGTAACGTCCCCTTTGAAAAAAAAACTGTACTAAAACGATACTATTCTAACTAACTAGAACTGGAGCAAACAAAATGCTGAGAATTGCGATTTCTAAGATACTCCATACTAAACTAGTTGCTCCAAAAAAATAGGAGCAACTCAAGCCGAAACATGAGCCCAATGATTCTAAATGTCGGATAAGCAGTGTGACCAATCAAAGACTGTGGAGGGTTGAGAGAGGTGTTGATAAGATGGAGCTAGGTGTTGTCAGCGTACGCACGACATCCAGCATACGGAAGACACACAGCGTATGGAATCTGATGTGTTTTTGGATGATGTCGCCAAAGGGCAACATGTAGATGAGAAATAGGAAGAGGTCAAGGGTAGATCCCTGGAGAACTCCGAGATAACAGTGCAGAAGTGGGAAAGAAAACTCATTGCAGGTGATTCTTTGGTTAAAACAAGATAGATAAAAATGGAGCAGGTGAGGGCATCTCCGAGCCAACTGGACAATGGAGGAGAAACGTTGGAGTGGAATGGTGTGGTCAACCATGTCAAAGGCTGCAGACCCTTCGAGGATGATGAGGAGGGATATTTGACCTTGGTTACAGACACATTGGCCAGAGTGGATTGCTTGAGGAGGAAGGCAATGATGGCAGATCTCAAGTGGAGGACAGTATCTGAGTAGAGGGAACCATTAACAATATTAGCTAAAATAGAGGCCAGAAATAGAGGTTGGCTGGTCAGCAGTTTGTTACGAATAGGGGCGAGGGGGCAGGAGGTGGGTCCCATGGATAAGATGAGCTCAGAGAGCGCATGAGGGGTGATAGAAGAGAAACAAGAGAAAGATGCTAGTTCAGCACTAGGGCAGAAGGGAACCTTAAGGGAAGTTTGGCCTGATGGGCGAGGAGAAAGTAGGGAAGTGGCAGAGGCAGCTGAATGAATGGTCTCAATGTTAGTGACAAAGAAGTCCATGAGAAGTCCATGAGCTCCTCACACTTGTTGGAGGTGAGGATGAGGCGGCGAGGAGAGAAGAGTTTAAGAAAACAGTTCATAATGGAGGGTAAGTGCATTCCAGGATGATCCTGGAATAGTGACCAGTTTTGGTAGAGGAGAGCAGAACCCGATAGTGCTTTATGTGGTTAAACCAGATCTGGCGACAAATGGCTAAACTGGTTGTCCATCATAAATGTTCATGTCCGTGTTTATCTTCAGCTCAAAAATGTTCTGGCCTGAAAGTTGCTCGAAGTGCGAGCTGATAACGAACAATGGGGTATCTGGAATTAAAGGATTGAGAAACAACCAGACAAAGAACAGAAAAGGAAATAGGGTCAATTCGAGTCAAATCAGGTAGAGAAAGAAAAATAAAAAGAGGGAAAGAAAGATTGTCACATGACCCTTTATTGTATTTAGAACAGCAGTTGCATTACCACTGTAGTCCACTAGGTGGAGCAGTAGTCCACTATGGGGAGCTCTATTACACTTCTCCCTCCTTATTGAAGAAGTAATCATCACAAAATAATTATTATGTGTAACTTGCATGGTATGCACAACAAAAGATCCTCCACTTTTGTGCTTATCACCCAAAAATGGGTGATATTTACGGCATGGGTATTAAAAAAGGATTTTCAGATTGTCGGCAATGGGCGTTACCGTGAGCGATATCAAATGGGCGGTAGAGTTATATTTTTCTGACCTTCTGCCATAAAGTGTGGCTGTCCTTCGCAACAGCATGGCAATGCTCGATTCCCACAATTCAAGAGGTCAAGAATCATCATGAGATGTGCAGAAGAGGAGACAGAGAGAGAGGGAGCTCAGAGGCACTGAAAGCATGTATGACTGTGGTGTGTGCTTGTTTGGTTGTTGTGGGAGGAATGGCGGAGATTCACCAGCAGCAAAAAACCTACTAAGCACCAATAACATAGTTGGCACTGAGTTTTTGTCCAACAAATAAGATATAACATGGAAGGGATGGAGGAGGCCCTGGAGCTGGTAGCCAGGAATACTGGTGGCAGAGGGCTCCCAGTGGTCCTGGAGCGCCGCATTGCACACCAAAATGATGCACCCCCTTTGCCAACCACACAGGAGAGCCAGCAGCAACATCTTGCTTATGGCTCAGAGCATGCTCCCACCTCAGGACCGTCCTCTCCTGTATCCATCCAAGCAGCGCTTCGGCAGTCACCCACCCCCCCACCCCCCGCCAATGAAGTATCAGCTGAGGACCTCCTCGGCCAGGTGGCTTGGAACCAGGAGGGGAAGGGGAAGGGGTAGAGGTGGGGAGGAGAAACGGAGCGGGGGGGGGGGGAAGAGTTGGTTTGTACAGAAATACTGATGATTTCAGACTAATGTTCAGCTTAAATGTTTTTTATTTAACAAAACCTTTTTGCACATAGGCTCAGATAGCTGCACCATTACACGCTGGTGATTCCTTAACATCAAAGGGTATAATCACACTTAACTTCAATCAAATTAAACTTTAACTGTCACCAGTGTGATGCCCACCATTGATGTACACCCAGCAGTGTGTCAGCCTTGTAAATAACACCAACGTTCTTTCAGACAAAGCGATCATTGATGAGCTCCTGACGTAAAGCTCTTGCAGTTATCATGCCATCATGGGCCCTTTCATGGGACTACAGGGGACATGGCTTCAGCATCAGCCTGATTGTCTGGGCCAATGTCAGCGTCCACCTCCTCGTCCTCCTCTTCCTCTCTCTGGTGAGGTGGACTGTCAGACTCATCAGGCAATTCTTGTCCTCTCCTGATAGCCAAGTTGTGTATCATGGAGCACATCACCAAGAATTGAGCTACCTGCTCAGGGTGGTATTGGAGCTCGCCTCCTGAGTGGTCCATGCATCTAAAGCGCTGCTTCAGCACTCCAATGGTTTTCTCCACAATATTGCGAGTTGCTCTGTGGCTCTCATTGTATCGTCTCTCGGCCTCAGTGTGGTTGTCATGCAAGGGGGGGTCATCAGCCAGATGGCGAGGCAATATTCTTTGTCCCCAAGCATCCAGCATTGACCTTGTGGCTCATTGTTAAACAAGTCAGATACAGTGCTCTCACGCAGGATCTGAGCATCATGGATGCTGCCCGGAAATTGAGCATTCACTGCATAATAATTTGCTGGTAATCGACAACCAGTTGGACATTCAGGGAGTGGAATCCCTTACAGTTCCTGAAAACTTCAGAATCCTGAAAAGGTGCCCGCATCGGGATGTGCGTACAGTCTATTGCTTCCTGCACCTTGGGGAAGTTTGCAAATCTGGAGTATCCTAGAGCCCTCTCACTCTGTGCCTCCCTGGTCACAGGGAAGCTGATCAAGTCTCTCCTGAATGTGTACAGGGCTTCAGTGACCTGTATAATGCAGCAATGTGTGGCAAGCTGAGAAAGTCTGCAAATGTCGCCAGCTGTGGCCTGAAAAGAATCCGAAGTGTAGAACGACAGAGCCACGGTGACTTTGAACTTGGTGGACAGTGCTGTACTGATGGTGCTGGCAGGCTGCAGATCTGCCCTTATCAGCTGGCATACCTCAGTGATAACCTCTTTGTGCAAGCGCAGTCTCCAAAGGCAGGTGGTGTCGGGCAAGTCGAAGTAAGAATGCTTCTCCTTATACTTGCCGGGGGTGTAACACCTGGTCCTCCTCATCTGGCTGTCACTTCATACATTGGGCACATAATGCAGTGGAGCATTCCTTCAGTGATGTCGAGTCTGCTACATGTAATTGGGCACCAAGAGAGGGTAAGAAAGGAGAGGCCCCATTGCAGTAGCTCTCTATTTTCTATCGATTGCTCACAAACAAGGAATGTACCGGGAATGTCCCGAAGAACACACCTCTACAATTCCAATCGGTCACAGTGTGGTCAAGATGATTTTAGAGATGTTCACATCAACTCCAAAGACCTGCAGAGTACATCTGAACTCCGCTGAGGTTGAAGCACAGCAGCCTTTTAAAGGACGCGACATGTGATCTATAACATGGCATCCATAACGCTGCGATTCATCCCGTTAGTTCCACTTTTTGTGGGCGGTTTTTTGAATGAGCGATATTGTGGGCGATATGTGTGCAAACAGGTGAAATTAACGATGGACGATCTCCATGGCCGCTAGTTTAGGTAAATATGATCTTTACGACAAAAAACAGTGGGCGGGCGTTAATATTGAATCTTGGTGTTAATTCCGTGTAGATAGTAATGCTGAGTGATATTATGGCGGTTGAATGCACCTATTCTGCTGATTCCACCCAAAAGAAGTGGGCGGGTGGTAATATTTTTTCTTGGCGTTAAGCACATGGGGAAAGTACCGCTCACCGATGTTTTCGAAAAATGTCCGGCAGTTTCCATTTTGTGCCAAAATGGGTGCTATATGGGCATCATATGTCATTTCAGCAGTAAAATTGGCGTTAAGTGGGTCTTAAGCAGGCAGAAAAAGTGGAGGTTCTAGCCCATGGATTTATTTTTCCATATTTACAAATCAAACTGAACCGCTGGTTTTCTGTTTGGAAGAGTATACCTTCGCTCTTGAACAGAACTTTCCAAACTTGGTGTTGAACTTAGGCTCATTCTAGGCTGAGCCTGAGGAGAATTTTTGTCCTTGGGTAGCTAGTGACCTCCATTTGAACTCTCTGCAACTTCAGACTGCTTGTCTGCCTTACTCAGACTCTGAATTAAATTCTGACATTCTCTTGGACTTGTTTCCAGTACATCTGATGTAGGATTTGTTACTGGTACGCTACTTCTAACAAGACTATCTGACTCATCAGAAATAATCCATTCATTCAAACTTTCAACTCCTTCTGTTAGTAAAATATGATCAATGTGAACAAACCTAACCTGTCCATGAGCAAACATCTTGACCAAATATGTGAGAGGGCCACATATTTTCATTACTCTTCCTGATAACGACTTTAACCATTTATGGTGATGGTTCTTTGATTCAATCTCATATTTCTCTCTCTTACTCGATCTGTATCATGATTTTCTTTCTGGCTTTAACAACGAGAACCTGGTTCGTTTGAGAAATAACTCTGCTGATGTTCTACCAGTAGTTTTATGAGGAGTATTACGTTAAGTAATTAGAAAATTTGCTAATTTGTGGTCCAACAACTGCTGTTTCTTTGGATTTGGATCCAAAATTTGCTTGATGAGGGCATGTTTTACAATTTGTACTGTGTGCTCTGCTGCACCATGTGAAGCAGGGTGGTATTTGATATGTTTCACACCATTTCTGCTCATGAACTGTGCAAATTCTTCTGAACAAAATTGCGGCCCATTATCAGACACAATTTCTTCTGGGAGGCCACATGAAGAAAACAATCATCACAAATTGTCTAGTGTTTTAATTGTTGTTACTTTCTGCATTGGAAACACCTCTACCCACTTGGTCAAGCAAATTGCCAGGTGCTGGTCATGAAGATCTCCAAACAATTTGGACCTGAACTTATTTGGAATAACTACTCTTGCACCCCACATGATACAATCTTTATCCACTGATAATTCATTCCTACGAACGAAGTATGGATGAATATCTTCCACTTATACGAGATTTGGCCATCCATTTGCTATATAATCATATACCTTTGACATAACTGGGTCATGTTTGGTTGCTCTACCAATCATTTCAGCTGTGACTGGCAATTCATCAATGTATGAAAAATAGAACACTTCTTCTATCTTAGAGATAATGTCCTCAGTTTCTTGTCTTTTGAGTTCTTGCTCAACTTCCTCTTTGAGTGCGTATGGTACGGGATGTGGCTTGCAGTAAGCTGATCTTGTGTCCTTCTGTAGTCTGACATTCGCCTTGAATATTGCAACTTAATCCCTCAACCTGATGCTGCACTCCAAGGGGTAGAAATTCAGTTGCGTCCCGTTTGGTGGTGGTAATACTCGCAAGGCGCGAGACTTTGGAGCAGATGCAGAAGTCTCAACTCTCATGAGAAATTGGAGTTACCGCCCCCGAAAGGAAGCAGGGCGCACTTCTTGGGAGCGGGGTGCACGGCTCAGCAAGGCTACATATTGGGTCACGTAGCGCTGCTGCATATGAGACACTCGTCTCTGAATTAAAGGGAAAGGCCCAAGCTGCATACTCTGCAGATTGTGAACACACCTACCCAGACCAACAGGGAGTGGAGGTACCGGGCTGAGCGATTGCGACACGTACTCCGCGTCCAAAGCTGCAGTGGTGAGGGAAAAAGTCGACATTTTTTTGACGAGCAGCCAGCCACCTCCCATCTTTCACCCTGCTCGCGGTTGGCCACCTGGTATGTGTCCCCTGAAGCTGTTGCTGTCATCACGTGGTACAGCTTCAGAGGGTGATACTTAATTTAGATTCCAGGGGCACTAACGGGAAGCGAAAATGACCCCAATTTCTCTTCCATAGTATTTACATACAATGACTGTGAACACATGGACATATCAAGAGTTGCTTCAAAGGTCCTGAATCTTGAAGCTTCAAACAGACTAGTTACCACATCCAATCCAACAATCAGTACAGAGTAGGCTAAAATTATACAGGATAATTGGCATTGTAGTACAGATTGAACCTCCCTTTTCCGGCATCCTCAGGACCTGGCCTCGGCCGAATAAGGGATTTTGCCGGTTAAAGGGAGGTCAGCTTGAGGAGGGGTGGGGGAGCTGGCCCGAAGTCGGGGAGGGGGGGGAGGAGGTCGGTGCCCCAGGCGGGCCCGAATTGTTGGCGGGCCCTTGGCGGACCGAGATTCGGCGAGTGCCCAGTAGGCCGAGTATTAGTGGGCCCAGCGGGCTGGGTGTCGGCACGGCCTCAGCGAGTGTCAGCGCAGCCCCCGGCGGGCCAAGTGTCGGTGCGGCTCGAGCGAATATCGGCGGGCCCCCAACTGGCCGAGTGTTGCCGCAGGCCGAACGTCGGCAGCCCCAGCAGGCCAAGTATCGGCGGGGACTCAACGAGCCCAGTGTCGGCGGGCTCCAGCGAGAGTCGGCGCGGCCCCAAAGTCAGGGTGGAGGTCAGCCGCGTTCTGCGCATGCGCTCCCATCCACCAGAATCATGCCAGACGAGGGGTGGTACTGGACAAGGGAGTCCCGGGTAAGGGAGGTCCAACTTGGAGTGCTTTTCAGAAAGTTGTTGCTTTGAGTTGGTAACATGGGTTAGTGGCTATTTGTCAGTCGAAGTCATAGTTTTAAAGGGACCCTATCTTGATGAAAAGATTTGTTAAGTGAAAAAGAATTATTCAAAACACGATGCATGAATTTTGTTGAAACGCATCATCCCATTTTTACATGATAACGTCATTAAAAAAGATGATGCATGATTATTCAGTCTCAAAATTAGGTTTACCCAATCTTTATTTTAAAAGAGTTTGTGTACTTTAAGGTCGCTTCCCAATTGAGAATTTTTAATCAGACTGTTCAGAATCAGAGAATGGTTTCAGTACAGTAGGAGGCCATTTGGCCCATCAAGTCTGTGCCGGCTCTAAGCAAGGGCACCTCAACCAGTCCTACTCCCCCGCCCTTTCCCCGATGCACTGCAATTTTTTTTCCTTCAGGTACCTATCCAATTCCCTTTGAAAGCCACAATTGAATCTTCCTCCACCACCCTTTCAGACAGTGCATTCCAGATCCTAACCACTCACTGTGTAAAAAAAGTTTTCCTCATGTCACCTTTGGTTCTTTTGACAATCACATTAAATCTGGTTCTCAACCCTTCTACCAATGGGAACAGTTTCTCTCTAATCTGTCTAGATTCCTCATGATTTTGAACACCTCTATCAAATCTCCTCTAAATCTTCTCTGCTCTAAGAGTACAACCCTAACTTCTCCAGTTTAACTGAAGTCCCTCATCCTTGGAATCATTCTTGGCCTTGAAACCTCGGCCTCCCCGGTACTGAGTGTGTATGGACCTGGGAAGGCATCGCAAAAGCCGGTTTTCGGTGCGCAATGTGCATGCGCCAAAAACTGGCTTTTTTGATCTGTCAAATTTCTGGCTTGACAGATCCTCCACATCTCGGGGAGAAGGACATTCCTACGGCGGAGAGTGGGCTATTTGCCCATCTCTTGCCCTGTGAATGTCCATAAAACTCTTGTCGCTGGTAAAAGCAGACGGAAAGCCTACTTTTAACAGTCTAAGAGTTTTAAAGCATACAAAAACATATAAAATAAAATTTAAAAACACATTAAACCCTGCCCACTAAGGTAAGTTTATTTTAAACCATAACTAAAACTTTTTTTAAAAATTGGCAAATTTTTTTTTCAAAAACATTTATATCAACTTTAATTTCTATAATGTATTTACGTGAGTTTTAAAAAAATATTTTATGTAGTGTTTGGGTGTTTCGGGGTGTTTCTCATTCATAGCAATAGGAGATTCGGACTTACGAAACTCGTATTACTATGAATGAGAAAATACTTTACTGTGATTGGGTGTCCAGGCCCACATGACTCCTACGGATGTCCCAACGTGCACGTGCCCCGTTGCGCAAGAAGAGGAGGCCTCAGGACCAGGATGTCTGGTCGACGCAGCAGGAAAAAGTAGGTACGGATCTTTTTTGCCATTTTCTGGCGAGCGTCCACGGGAAGCAGAGGACTGGGATTTCAGGAAATGTGTAAATCTTTTCTGCACCCTCTCTAAGGCCTTCACATCCTTCCTAAAGTGTGGTGCCCAGAATTAGATACAATACTACAGTTGAGGCCGAACCAGTGTTTTATAAAGATTCATCATAACTTCCTTGCTTTTGTATTCTGTATTTCATTTATGAAAGAGGTGTGCTGTCTGTCTGTTCCTGTAGAGTATTGAAACCTGTACCGGAACAGATAGGTTAACTTTTATTTGCTTGATTAGAACTCCTTGCAAAGAGTGAACAGTTTAAGATATCCATATCCATAGTCTGGTATGTGTGTATACATATGTATATATATATAGAGAGAGAGATATGTTAGCAGTTTTGCTACTAAAGCCATAAGAACATAAGAATTAGGAGCAGGAGTAGGCCATACGGCCCCTCGAGCCTGCTCTGCCGTTCAATAAGATCATGGCTAATCTTCGACATCAACTCCACTTTCCTGCCCAATCCCCATATACCTTCATTCCCTTAGAGTCCAAAAATCTATCTATCTCAGCCTTGAGTATACTCAACGACTCATCATGCAGAAGGCTTGCACAAGGTATAGCATTGTCAGTATTGCCCCCACGATTACATTTTACCTTTGCAAGAAGCTCAAAATGGCAGGCAGGCAGGACAAGACTCTTTGTTCTCTCTCCCCGCAAGGTCTGCATGACCACACCCAGGTCTGAGCAGGTGCAGTGATCGGGAACCCCGGACAGCCCTCAAAACCCCTGTGCTTCAGTTGATACATAGTGTAGGCTTCTGATGCCTTCCACAGCAACCCCCCACCCCCCCGCCTTATTGCAGCAGCTAACTGCGACATTCCCTCCCTCATGTGCCTTGACAGTATGTCAACGACCTCCAGCATTCCCTCCCTCATTTTCGCCGACAGTGTCTCACCTACCTGTGACATGCCCTCCCTCATGTTGAGCAACAATGTGTCAACTACCTGCAACATTCCCTCCCTCGTGTCCACTGACAGCGCATCAGCTACCTGTGACATTCCCTCCCTCACGTTCACTGACAGTGTTCCCATTTTTCGCAAGAGTGCTGTTACTTCTCCTGCCAGTCCCGATACCTCATCACCCTGCCCACTGATGGTGTCCAGGAGTGATCGGGTGAGGTCAATGGTCTCCGCACTCATTGCCATCTGAATCACATCTGTTGGATCCTGCACCTCAGGAGAGCACAGTCGAGCTCTCCTTCCCCTCTTCAACCTGGCTGGGACCCGCAGCCTCGGCCAGTGGGGTCCTGGTTGTGCCTTTGTGCATCCCACTGAGACCCGCAGCCTCGGACGGTGGAGCCCTGGGTGTGTCTTGCTGCACCCCACTGGAGTTTCCAGCTTCAGACAGTGGGAAATCATGGAATGTTCCACCAAAACTCAAACCACTATTTAGGGAAGGGGCTAACACCTCAATGGGCAGCACCTGCACTTCCTCCAAAGTGAGTACAACAGTGGGGGCTTCATCCATCCCCTCCCCCTGGGCCCCCCCCCCCCCCCACCACCACCTCACCCGCATGCTCTTGGTCTGGAAGGTGAGATTGGAAGATGTTCTCTTCAGGCTCATCCTCGTCTAAATCTTCTTCTGCATCGTCAGGGTTGGCCTCAAGTTTTGCAAAATATAACAGAACAGATAAATGGTTAGCAGCAGAGGAGGGGGCAGGGTGGGTGGCATAAGTAGGCTCACACAGCACAGGCGGCAGACTGATTTGAAGGACCAGGATGAATGATAGCACATTGTATCAACCGAAGCGTAGCTGACGGAGACATCCCCAGGAACTGAAGCATGGCTAGCCCGCACAGTACTTAACATTTAGCAAAGCCAGACTGTGGAATTTGCAGGACTTACCCTCTCCCTCAAGTGTGGGCCCAGCTTGTGCAGTGGTGGTTGCTTCTCTCCAGGCAGGACCCACCAAAGCAGCGGCCCTGTCTTCCAAGTGTGTCAGTTGGTGCAGATTTGCCAGGTATCTTCCTGTTCGCGTTCTTTTTTATTTGTTTTCTTCCACTTTCCTCTGCAAAGATGAAAATATAACTTTTTAGAGAGGGTGTCTTTCTGTTGGGTGGGACATAAATAGCAGATCACATTTACAATTGCATTTCCATTGAATAAATGAAAATATTACTTACACTAAGTACTTGACCAAGGTCCTGCCACTTCTTTTTGCACTAGCCTCCAGACTCAGGGTGGTCACCATTGCATAGTAATTTTATGCAAGTTGGTTCCAGCGTTTCTTCATTTCTTTTGGTGAAACTTTTATGTGACCTGTGCTGGTATCCAGCTTGTACCATCTGCCCTCAATCACAGTAACCAGTGCCTCCACTTCATCTTGAAAGAAATGATCGGTCCTTGCGCCGCGTTGCATCTTGTGAACTCCAATGAGTGGAGGCCCAACCTAACCAACCTAGTGAACCTTCTCTGAACTGCCTCCAAAGCAAGTATATCCTTTCGTAAATATGGAAACCAAAACTGCACGCAGTATTCCAGGTGTACCCTCACCAATACCTTGTACAGTTGTCGCAATACTTCCCTGCTTTTATACTCCATCCCCTTTGCAATAAAGGCCAAGATACCATTGGCCTTCCTGATCAATTGCTGTACCTGCATACTCTCCTTTTATGTTTCATGCACAAGTACCCCCAGGTCGCGCTATACTGCGGCACTTTTGCAATCTTTCTCCATTTAAATAATAATTTGCTCTTTGATTTTTTTTCTGCCAAAGTGCATGACCTCACACTTTCCAACATTATACTTCATCTGCCAAATTTTTGCCCACTCACTTAGCCTGTCTATGTCCTTTTGCAGATTTTTTTGTGTCCACCTCATACATTGCTTTTCTTCCCATCTTTGTATCATCAGCAAACTTGGTTACATTACACTCAGTCCCTTCTTCAAAGTCGTTAATATAGATTGTAAATATTTGGGGTCCCAGCACTGATCCCTGCGGCACCCCACTAGTTACTGGTTGCCAACCAGAGAATGACCCATTTATCCCGACTCTCTGTTTTCTGTTAGTTAGCCAAACCTCTATCCATGCTATTACCCCCAATCCTGTGAACTTTTATCTTGTGCAGTAACCTTTTATGTGGCACCTTGTCAAATGCCTTCTGGAAGTCCAAATACACCACAGCCACTGGTTCCCCTTTATCCACTCTGTTTGTTACATTCTCAAAGAACTCCAGTAAATTTGTCAAACATTACTTTCCCTTCATAAATCCATGCTGACTCTGCCTGACCGAATTTTGCTTATCCAAATGTCCTGCTACTGCTTCTTTAATAATGGACTCCAACATTTTCCCAACCACAAATGTTAGGCTAACTGGTCTATAGTTTCCTGCTTTTAGTCTGCCTCCTTTTTTAAATACCAGCCCTAACTTTCTGCAGCGAGTTTAATTTGTTTCAACAGCGCAAATGCAGCAGTTTTTGAAACTCACGGAGAATTTAACAGTGTGCCTTCGTTTCGGCAAGGCACAAATCATCCAGCAACTTGTGGCAATTCACAAATCAGGCCACATCTCTCCCTCACCCCAAACTGCTGGATTAATTACACACTAATAATGGTGGGAACATTTAAATTACTGTTACTTTCCCAGCAAATTCTGGGCAATTAGTGTTTAAAATATTATCAGATTGGTTAGAAATGATTTCAGAACTCATTAATATAATTTAGAAACTACAGCAATATTTGTGCAGACACACTCGTATAACATTATTTTCTTTGCTATGTTAAAGGAGATTTTAACCTATTTTAAATAAATGCCTTAAAATTGCTATTAAAATACCAGACAAATTCACGATAGGGGGGTTAAATTTGATAACTTCGAAAATGGGCACGGGAATTGTTATGCGCAATTAACTCGCACCCATTCAATGTGAGGCAGGCAGCCCATTCATTTCGAGTTGTCTGCTGATTACAGATTGCAGCATCCAGCCAGTGCAAACTGCACTGTTGATTGGCTGCACACATCAGCAGGGGGTCCAATATTGTGAGAGGCTTGCACCAGTTAAAGCTAGCATGCACCTCTTAAAGGAGAGGTGCATTGTGGCTGGAACAGGTGCTGATTCTGTCCTGGGAAACACTCAATAATGGCACAACCTGGGAGACCAAAGTTTACCGATGCTGAACTGGAGGCCTTGGTGGAGGAGGTGGAAAGGAGAAGTGATATGCTGTATTCACAAAGGGAAATGAGGCACTCCAGACATACAATCAGAAGGCAGTGGAAGCAGAAAGCTGTAGTGGTCAATGCCAGGAGTCAAGTCCCAGAGATCTGAAAACAGTGTCACAAGAAGTTCAATGACCTCACACGGTGGTGAGCTGCCTTCTTGAACTGCTGCAGTCCTTGTGGCGAAGGTATGTTGTGGTGGCTCAAATGTAGATGGCACTGTGGACTACCGCAGAATGAAGGCATCATGACTGTTGCCACGATATTGGGCATTGACTTGCATGATCTGTTGCCTGTGGTTGCACACCAGCTGGATATTGAGGGAGTGGAATCCCTTTTGGTTCTTAACATGGCAGAGTTAACATGCAGCGTTCGCAAACGGTGGATAGCAAACTGGGAGATGTTGCAAATATCTCCAGCTCCAGCCTGGAAGGAGCACACTGCATAAAAGTTTATCACCCTGCAGGAATTACACTTCAGTTAATTAAATGTGGAATTTTTTTAAAAGCTGGTATCAGTAATGGTGACCATGAAACTATCAGATTGTCGTAAAAAAACATCAGGCCCGAAATTCATGACTGCCCATTTCTTGGCAGCCACCGGATGGGAGATCCATTTTTGGCGCCCACTGCTGCTAGGTCCCGTCGGGAGTCACTTTGGTCTCCGTTGTGTGGGCAGCAGCGGGAGGGGAAGCGGACGTAAGTCAGCGAGCGGGAGTGGGTGGGAGCGGGACTCGGCGGCACGCATCATTAGAATGCGTCAGGTGGAGGCCTCGCCACTCGGGTTTCTTCGGGGGACCTCCACTGCACATGTGCAGGATTTAGGCGTTTTTTAAAATTGTAGTTCTGTGCAGCCTGTTGTAGACCTTTTGTGGCCCTTGCATGCTAATTGAGTAAGTGTTCAGGGCCATAAAAGGACACCACTCAATTTTACCTGCGAGGGGAGAGGAGAGAGGCAGGAGACGGAGAAGAGAAGAGAAGAGAAGAGAGCAGAGGATAAAGAGAAGAGAGGAGAGGATACAGAGAACAGAAGATAAGAGAGGAGAGGAGAGAGAGAAGGGAGGAGAGAGAGTGAGGAGAGAGAGGAGAGAGAGGAGAGGAGAGAGAGAATATAAGGAGAGAGAGAGGAAGGAGAGAGGAGAGGAGAGAGAGAGAGGAGAGAGAGGAGAGGAGAGAGAGAGAATATAAGGAGAGAGAGAGGAAGGAGAGAGGAGAGGAGAGAGAGAGAGGAGAGAAAGAGAGGAGAAAGTTGGAGGTTAGAGAGCAGAGGTGGCATTGGAGAGGGGCCAGTCTGAGTTGCAGAGGGGGCAGTGTGTCAAATGTATAACCGAACTGTTCAGCCGCCATTCCTCTCATCACGGAGTATGAGTGGCCAGAAAGCATTAAGGAAGACTGCCAGAACCAAGCCCAGAGCTCCGTGGTTCAATGCACATGAGTTGGAGGAGCTAGTGACCGAGGTGGAGCGCAGGTACAGCGAATTCACCCGTGATGGATGTGGCAACCCTTCACCAGCCCAACACTGACGTTTTTGGATGGACATAGGTCAGATGGTCAGTGTAATGGGTGACATGGAGCGGGATGGGGACCAATGCCACAAACGGTGGAACGATTTGGTGGCGGCCCCTCCTGTCCAAGACCAAAAAGGTTGTGCGCACGACGTGTGTGTGTGTGTGTGTGTGTGTGTGGGAATGTGTGTGCGGGGCATGAGCAAAGGGGGAAAAGGCTGCAACGTTTCTTTGTGCAGAGAAAACAAGCAGCCAAACAAGCCAGCCTGAGTGCCACGGGAGGGGGCCCACAAGATGTGGTGGAATTGACCAGGCTGGAGGAGCGTGCGTTGGCATAGATGGGACATCGCCGCATTCCAACCACAAAAGTTTCTGCAGATCTGGTGCTACTGCAGGTTAAGACTACACTCATCTCTGGTGTCAGCGATGGTCATGGCATGAAAATATTTGCAATGTTGATGCACTCGCGGTTGAACGCACACTTTGTCGTCCATTATTGGTGTGGACATGTAGGGATGGGAATCCTTGCTGACATAATGTGAGATGGAATGGCTCACAACTCATTTTCACCACCATCACTCCCACACCCCCACTACAGACTGAAATGTTGTCCTCTACTTGCAGATGCTGACTCGGGCACCATGGATCTAGAGAGACCATCGACCTCTGGCCTTTACAAAAGCCGTTAGACCCCAGCATCTCCCACCCCGATGTTCTCCACACCTGAGGACACCGGATCCTTCCTGCACCCCCAGCCCACATCACCCATGTCCACCGCTCCGACCTCTTTCACCCTGGGCCATGAAGAAGAGGAGAGAGAGGAGGGAGCAGGGTCCATATTTGTGCCCCTTCACCTGGAGGATCCGGAAGTGCCTGACATCAGCCCCCTGCCAATTCAGCCAAGTGTCCGCAGAACCTCGGCATCGGGCTCAGATTTCCTGGGGTTTCAAACAGACTCCGCTCAAGCAAGCGCAGAGTCCGTGGCTCAAAACGAAGCAAGGCACCAGCACCCAGCAGCATCAAGCAACCACCTGCGGATGCAAGGTGGCTCGCTCTATTGAGCTCGATGGTCCAACTCTCAACCACCAATGTGGAGGTAGGTCGCAAGATGCAGCAGACCATGGCTGGGATAACTGCCAGCATCGCACAATCACTCAGCATCATGATGAAAGGATGGAGCACATCCTCACAGTGTTGGAGCATACATCACAAAGTGTCGAGGCCATGAGGCAGAGATGGCTTCTGCACACGTGTTGCAAGCCCCCAACCCCACACCCTCAAGGCACACACATGCGGAGGAGCAGGAAATCCTGGCACCTTCGGTCCCGCACCCTACATTGTCACTGAGACGCACACGTCTACACACATCATGCTGCCCTCCTGCATAACCTCCTGAACCAGAGGCAGCGAGGGGCAGGGGTGGGCCACTCTGTCGTGTAGGTGTGAGGAGGAAGAGGAAAGCGGGCATGGCTGCAAGGGGGGGGGTCGCGGAAGAGAGGTGGTGGTGTCGGGTAGAGGGGTGGGTGTTACATCCTCATCTAAATGCATGTATATGTGATAATATTATGTAACGTTTATCATTGTGCACTTGTAAATACGCTCACATTGTTGACCCTCAGTTTGTGTGTGTGTCATTTTAACGTCATATTTGTGGTGTGTTGTGCCAACCACACATCTATCCCTCAGGTCATCTGCTTCATCAGGAACATCTTCCCATCCACATCTGACTGCAGTGTATAATGGGTCCTGTCATCAGGCCATCGCAAGATGACAATGAATGCAGGAAGGCTGTCATTCAATTACTCTAATTTACCAAGTTGCAGGGCAGACCTTAAGGCTTGCACTTCAACCCTCTTTTTGCGATGCCAAAGATGGAGAAGGGTCACCCCTGAGATGACCTGATCATCAGTTACATTGCAGTACATTGTGCGAGACAATTAATGAATCAGCTTGGATGTACAACATGTGAGATGCTGAACACTTGTCAGTCACTCATAATAATTTTCCCTTTGCCATTGGCCTTCTTAATGAAGGACTTTCAACAAGGTGCAACAAAAAAGCTCCATTAGCTTACACACATTTCAGTCAGTTTTATCACATCAATTTAAACATCACCATCAGCAAGAAAGTAATGCAACATTGACCTAACTTCTTTCCAGCAGTCCCACTGATATGGTGCAGAATCCGACTGGCTGCTGTGATGTGATGGCCACCAGCATTCCCTCCCAGCAGAAGTGCCAGAGCTGTGCCAATGCCTCCATCTCTCTCATTTTCCACAGTGAAAGTCATCGCACAAATCTTCTTAATCACCTTCTCGCTGAGGCTGAAGAGCTCCTCCCAGAGTCGCAATGTGGATTCCGCCCACTAAGGGGCACAATGGACATGATCTTCACCATGCAGCAGATACAAGAGAAATGCAGGGAACAGCACCGACCTTTATACATGGCCTTCTTCAACCTCACAAAAGCCTTCAACATTGTCAACCGTGAGTCCTCAGAATCGGCTGTACTCAAACCTTTGTCACCATCCTCTGCCTGCTCCACGATGACATTCAAGCCGCGATCCTGACCAACGGATCCACCACAGACCCATTCCACGTTTAGATCATGGTCAAACAGGGCTGTGTCATCACACCAACGCTCTTCATGATCTTTCTTGCTGCAATGATCCATCTCACCCTCAACAATCTCCCAACTGAAGTGGAGCTGAATTACAGTACAAACAGGAATCTGTTCAACCTCTGCCGCCTCCAGGCCAGATCCAAGGTCGTCCCATCCTCTGTCATTGAACTACAGTATGGAGATGATGCTTGCGTCTGCGAACACTCAAAGGCCGAACTCCAAGCCATCATCAACATCTTCACCGAGGCGTATGAAAGCATGGGCCTTACACTAAACATCCGTAAGACAAAGACCCTCTACCAACCTGCCCCCGCCATACAGCACTGCCCATGGTTATCAAAATCCAAGACGAGGCCTTCGACAATGTGGACCATTTTCCATACCTCGGGAGCCTACTGTCAACAAGGGTAGACATTGACGACGAAGTCCAACATGCCTTTAGAGTGCCAGTGCAGTCTTCAGTCGCCTGAGGAAGAGAATGTTTGAAACCAGGACCTCAAACCCAGCACCAAGCTCATGGTCTACAGAGCAGTACTGATACCCGCCCTCCTATATGACTCAGAGACATAGACTATATACAGCAGGCACCTTAAAACACTGGAGAAAAACCACCAACGTTGCCTCCGCAAAATCTTGCAAATCTATTGGCAGGATAGGCGCACCAACGTCAGTGTTCTTGCTCAGGCCAACATCCCCAGAATCAATGAACTGACCACACTCGATCAGCTCCGCTGGCCGGGCCACATGCCTGACACTAGACTCCCAAAACAAATGCTCTACTCGGAGTTCCGAGTAGCCTGCGAGTAGCAAGCGAGCCCCAGGTGGGCAGAGGAAACATTTCAAGGACACCCTCAAAGTCACTTTGATAAGGTGCAACATCCCCATCGACACCTGGGAATACCTGGCCCAAGACCGCCCAAAGTGGAAGAAAAGCATCCGGGAAAGCGTTGAACACCTCGAGTCCCCTCGCTGAGAGTAAGCTGAAGCCAAGTATCGATAGTGAAAGGAGCGCGTGTCAACCCCGGCACCTCAACCTCCCGTTCCTTCAACCACCATCTGCTCCACCTATGACAGAGACTGTAGATCCCACATTGAACTCTTCAGTCACCTGAGGACTCATTTTTAGTGTGGAAGCAAATCATCCACAACTCCGAGGCACTGCTTATGATAATGACCTATTTTATAATATCGCACAAAGTCAAGATCTACCCCAGCAGGTTACCTTCTCTAAATCACATATTTATGACAATCTGACATCTTCATGGTCATTATTACTGACACCAACATTTTTTTAAATTTCCAGTTTTTTTAAAACTGAATTTAAATTCTCAAACTGCCATGGTGGGTTTCAAACTCATGGGAGCATGGAGGCTGGATTGCAGTAGGTACTCAGTCCATGCCGAATTTAATGGCAGGGCCTGATTAGCATTTTTGAGAAGCTGGCTGGCTGTGGGGGGGGATATGCCCGCGGCACTAGGCGACAGCCAGAGAGCAAAGAAGTGGGAGGGAGGGATCAGAGGCCGGAATCAGGGGGGAGGGATTGTTCGGAGATTAGAGGGGGGTGGATCAGAGATCGGAGGGGGTGGTCAGTAGGCTAAGATAGAAGGGGTGGTTTGAAGGCTGGGATCGGAGGACGGGAGCGGAAGGCTGCGATTGGAGAGGTGTGGTTGGAAATTTGGGATTAGAGGCCCAAAGTTCACAGAAACACGGTCCAGCAGTCGTTAATGGATATTAACCAGAAGTGGGAATCTTTGTCAATGTTTCCGTTCTTATGCCCGATAGCATTGTGAACAATTCTGGTGCCTTCACCATAACCTGGAACAAATTCACCTAACTCAGCTGAGGGCATGCCTCAGTGGAATAACACATGGCCCTCAGGAGAACCAATTGAACAAATACTTTGGTTCTGTCTTCACGAAGGAAGACACAAATGACCTTCCGGATGTACTCGGAGACCGAGGGTCTAGTGAGAAGGAGGAACTGAAGGATATCCTTATTAGGCGGGAAATTGTGTTGGGGAAATTGATGGGATTGAAGGCCGATAAATCCCCAGGGCCTGATTGTCTGCATCCCAGAATATTTAAGGAGGTGGTCCTAGAAATAGTGGATGCATTGGTAATCATTTTCCAACAGTCTATCGATTCTGGATCAGTTCCTATGGACTGGAAGGTAGCTAATGCAACACCACTTTTTAAAAAACAAGGGAGAGAGAAAATGGGTAATTATAGACCTGTTAGCCTGACATCAGTAGTGGGGAAAATGTTGGAATCTATTATTAAGGATGAAATAGCAGCGCATTTGGAAAGCGGTGACAGGATCGGTCCAAGTCAGCATGGATTTATGAAAGGGAAATCATGCTTGACAAATCTTCTGGATTTTTTGAGGATGTAATGAGTACCGTGGACAAGGGAGAACCAGTGGATGTGGTGTATTTGGAATTTCAAAAGGCCTTCGACAAGGTACCACATAAGAGATTGGCGTACAAGATCAAGGCACATGGTATTGGGGGTAATGTATTGACATGGATAGAGAACTGGTTGGCAGACAAGAAGCAGAGAGTCGGAATAAACAGGTCCTTTTCGGAATGGGAGGCAGTAACTAGTGGAGTACCGCAGGGCTCAGTGCTGGGACCCCAGTTCTTCACAATATACATTAATGATTTGGATGAAGGAATTGAGGGTAATATCTTCAAGTTTGCAGATGACACGGAACTGGTTGGTGGTGTGAGCTGTGAGGAGGATGCTAAGAGGCTGCAGGGTGATTTGGACAGGTTAGGAGAGTGGGCAAATGCATGGCAGATGCAGTATAATATGGATAAACGTGTGGTTATCCACTTTGGTGGCAAAAACATGAAGGCAGAATATTATTTGAATGGCAGCAGATTATGAAAAGGGGAGGTGCAACGAGATCTGAGTGCCATGGTTCATCAGTCATTGAAAGTTGGCATGCAGGTACAGTAGGCGGTGAAGAAGGCAAATGGCATGTTGGCCTTCATAGCTAGGGGATTTGAGTATAGGAGCAGGGAGGTCTTACTGCAGTTGTACAGGGCCTTGGTGAGGCCTCACCTGGAATATTGTATTCAGTTTTGGTCTCCTAATCTGAGGAAGGACGTTCTTGCTATTGAAGGATTGCAGCGAAGGTTCACCAGACTGATTCCAGGGATGGCTGGACTGACATATGAGGAGAAACTAGATCAACTGGGCCTTTATACAGTGGAGTTTAGAAGGATGAGAGGGGATCTTATTGAACATAAGAACATAAGAACATAAGAATTAGGAACAGGAGTAGGCCATCTGGCCCCTCGAGCCTGCTCCGCCATTCAAAAAGATCACGGCTGATCTGGCCGTGGACTCAGCTCCACTTACCCACCCGCTCCCCATAACCCTTAATTCACTTATTGGTTAAAAATCTATCTATCTGTGATTTGAATACATTCAATGAGCTAGCCTCAATTGCTTCCTTGGGTAGAGAATTCCACAGATTCACAACCCTCTGGGAGAAGAAATTCCTTCTCAACTCGGTTTTAAATTGGCTCCCCCGTATTTTGAGGCGGCGCCCGCTAGTTCGAGTCTCCCCGACCAGTGGAAACAACCTCTCTGCCTCTATCTTGTCTATCCCTTTCATGATTTTAAATGTTTCTATAAGATCACCCCTCATCCTTCTGAACTCCAACGAGTAAAGACCCAGTCTACTCAATCTATCATCATAAGGTAACCCCCTCATCTCCGGAATCAGCCTAGTGAATCGTCCCTGTACCTCCTCCAAAGCTAATATATCCTTCCTTAAGTAAGGTGACCAAAACTGCACGCAGTGCTCCAGGTGCAGCCTCACCAATACCCTATACAGTTGCAGCAGGACCTCCCTGCTTTTGTACTCCATCCCTCTCGCAATGAAGGCCAACATTCCATTCGCCTTCCTGATTACCTGCTGCACCTGCAAACTAACTTTTTGGGATTCATGCACAAGGACCCCCAGGTCCCTCTGCACCGCAGCATGTTGTAATTTCACCCCATTCAAATAATATTCCCTTTTAATGTTTTTTTTTCCAAGGTGGATGACCTCACATTTTCCGACATTGTATTCCATCTGCCAAACCTTAGCCCATTCGCTTAACCTATCTAAATCTCTTTGCAGCCTCTCTGTGTCCTCTACACAACCCGCTTTCCCACTAATCTTTGTGTCATCTGCAAATCTTGTTACACTACACTCTGTCCCCTCTTCCAGGTCATCTATGTATATTGTAAACAGTTTTGGTCCCAGCACCGATCCCTGTGGCACACCACTTACCACCGATTTCCAACCCGAAAAGGACCCATTTATCCCGACTCTCTGCTTTCTGTTAGCCAGCCAATTCTTGATCCATGCTAATACATTTCCTCTGACTCCGCGTATCTTTATCTTCTGCAGTAACCTTTTGTGTGGCACCTATATATAAGGCACCTATACATAAAACATATAAGATTCTGACGTGACTGGACAGGATCGATGCGGGAAGAATGTTCCCGATGCTGGGGATGTCCAGAACCAGGGGACACAGTCTTAGGATAAGGGGTAGGCCATTTAGGACTGAGATGAGGAGAAACTTCTTCACTCAGAGAGTTGTGAACCTGTGGAATTACCTGCCGCAGAGAGTCGTTGATGCCAGTTCATTGGATATATTCAAGAGGGAGTTCGATGTGGCCCTTACGGTTAAAGGGATCAAGAGGTATGGAGAGAAAGCGGGAAAGGGATACTGAGGTGAGTGATCAGCCATGATCATATTGAATGGCGGTGCAGGCTCGAAGGGCCAAATGGCCTAATCCTGCACCTATTTTCTATGTTTCTATGTTTCTATAATGGCCCAAACATTGCGGTTGGAGGCTTCCTGTGAGCGGACGCCTCCAACTACATTTTTTTACGGTGGCACCTGGTGGTCCCGGAGGAACATATACTTACGGTCTGAGGCCTAGATGCGCAGTCCAGTGTATGGGCCCACACATCCCAGGACCGTAAGCATAACCAGGGATCACGTGGGCCTGAACCACCAATGAACATGCAATTTTCGCATTGATCATAATGGGAGCTCAGTTTGTACGAACTCCTATTACTCTCAATGACAACACTCCCAAAAACACAGAAACACAACACAATAAAAAAAAACTCACATATTTAATACTAATTGAAATTGAATGTTTGAGAAAAAAAATATTTTTTTGACATTTTTTAAAATGTTTTAATAGAGTGAAAAATAAACTTAGTTGAATGGACCGGTTTTTTAAATATAATCATTTGTGATCAAATTTAATTTTTCTATGTTTTAAAACTCTTACACTGGTAAAAGTAGGCTATATGCCTGCTTTTACCAGGCATAAGAGCTTGAAGAACATTCACTGTGCAGGAGTTGGGCAAGTAGCCCAAATCTCTGGCTGCAAATGTCCTCTCCCAGGGACATTTTGACAGATCGCAAATGCCGGTTCTCAGTGCATGCACATCACGCACTGAGACTCACCAATTATGAGGCCTCTCCAGATGAGTGCGCACATCGTACACACCCGGTGAGGCCTCAGTATTTTCTTACTATTCCAGCAGCTTTTTCTCAATGGGTGATGTTCGCCATCAATTTAGGGGGAAGAAAACAAATGGAATGGATCTGATTACTATTGGGATTCCTTTATTTATGTGTAACTACAGATTGCTGAACCCCAAGGTACTAAAAATAAGCAGATGAAAAGTGATGTCCAACAGCTGCGAAGATAAGATAATAATATAGCTTTGCTTCAGCCAATGTGCAATAAACAGTCTGCACTAGCATAGGAGATACCCTTATGGAATCATTTAAGAATACTCGATCATCTGCTTTTCACATGCAGCTACTGACATTTTTAATACATGCATTAGACATGATTAAGACCCATTGAGTGCTGTTAAAATATTTCAGCAGATGCAAACAGAGCCTAGAGAAAGTGCTTTTAATGTATAATATCTCGAGTAGATGTCTGATTATTAAAGTAACCATATTTAAAAAAGGTGTCCTCACCAGAGAGTTCCAAATGGCTTTACAACAGCATCTTGAAGCCAGAGCTCAAATCTGAATTTAAAACCTAATAATGGAAAGATTAATTTAGGCAAGGTAGTTCTAGAATAATCGTTACAAAGACAGATAGCGACAGTTAAAATTAACTAAATTTATTATCTTAAAATGAACAATACAAATGCTGGGAATATACAGCAGACCCATCAGAAAAGAGAATAGATATGTCAGCGTTTCAGTTTGAGCTCCTTCATCAGGGCCTTGAGAAATGCTGATGAAGCGTCTCTACCCAAAATATTAGTCCATCATTTCTCTTCTGTGCTGACACAGCTGAAATGTATTTCCAGCACTGGCACTTTTTATCTTTCGGATTATTATCCAGCTGGGTAAAAATATATAGTGCAATAGGTATTTTAAGAGCCCATTTGTCACTGCAGTGTGTGGATTTATCTGCTGCTGCAGGTATTATTTCATCGTTTTTCAAGCTCGCTCTACATAGAATCAGTGCATGTTGGGACTTCAGTTGCCGAAGTCAGGCACAATGCATGGAAAATTGTGTGCGACTGGGATGGGGAGCAGGTGCTAATTGGTAAAATCTTCCAAAGTGTGGTTTGCCTGTGTTTATTCTTGTCATTTCTGCCACTATCTCTGTCCACATAGTCAAAGGGACCAAAGTATACTATTGCAATAAAATATTCTGGACATTCTGACCTCACTGGGTCCGTACAGAATGCACACAGATCCGGCAAGGCCTCGCAAAAGCCAATTTTCGGGACAAGATGTGCATGCGCCGAAAACTGTTTTTTCCGATCCGTCAAGCTTTCTCTTGACAGATCCTCCACATCCCCGGGAGAAGGACATTTACCCAAATCATGCCCAGTGAATGTCCTTCAAAGTTTTACATCTGGTAAAAGCAGGCACATAGCTTACTTTTACCAGCATAAGAGTGTTAAAACATGTAAAAATTAAATGTAAACACTTATTTTTGTATTAAAAACTCTGTCCTTTAAGGTAAGTTTATTTTTAACACTATTAAAACACATTAAAAAAAGTTCGAAAATATATATAGTTTTTCTAAAACATTCAATTACATTTAATTTCAATTAATTTTAAATATGCGAGGTGATTTATTTATTTATTATGCTGTGCTTCGGTGTTTTATGGGTTTTTCTCATTGATAGTAATGGAGCCCGTACAAATAGAGCTCCCATTTTTATCAATGAGAATATTTCACAGTGATTGCTGGTCCAGGCCCACGTGACTCCAGATTCTCCGTACATACCTCGAAGACAGGTCCCTGTGCGCTGCACAGTGAATCTAGACCTCAAACTGGGATTCTTACGATTCTCCAGGACCAATGGGTAGATTCATAGCTATTTTTCGGGTCGTAGGCGTTCGCACAAAGGAAGCCTCCGACGCAATTTTCCCCCCTTTTTTTACGACATCACTAACACACACATTCTACAAAATGGCTTCAATAAAACATATGACTTTATTGTTATGCATCAGTGGTTGTATTACCACAGTATTCCACTAGGTGGAACAGTAGTCCATTAGGGGGAGCTCAACATTAAATTTGTCCCTCCTTAATGAAGAAATAATCATAACAAAATAATCATTATACATAACTTGCATGGTTATACACAGCAAAGATATGGGGGCCAAAATTGCTCCTTTCCTCAAGGCCTGTTACCACCGGAAATCGGCGGCCACGCTGAGGAGTGCATAGGCCAGAGTGCAATCACCAGAATGCGCACTGCCGATGTTTCCCCCTGACGGCGAAATTCCGCCGAAAAAATCTTCCTCCCGCCGGGAGTGCCAAAAGCTGTTTTTCTCAGGCAGTCCCATGAGACTGTGGCCTTCTAAAATGGTGTGTGTCACCCATTAAAGGTCCATCTAAAATCCTCCCAGGTGGCCCAGTGAACTGAACTTTAAAAATGCACAGGCTGATGACTGACAGCGGCGGCCATTCTGCACCCCCCAAGTTCCACCCCTCTAGCGTGCTCACCATCACATATCCAACCCCATTATGAGCGACTTCAGCTCCACCGGAAAAAAAAGTCAAAGAGCAGATTTTTGCTCATTCTTCTAAACTACAATGAGTATAGAACCAACCTACTCAAAGTTTCTTCATAAGTCAACCCCTTCATCTCAGGAATCAACCTAGTGAACCTTCTCTGAACTGCTTCCAATGAAAGTATATCCCTCCTTAAATAAGGAGACCAAAACTGTATGCAGTACTCAAGGTGTGGCATCATCAACGCCCTGTACAGTTGTAGCTAGACTTCCCTGCTTTTATACTCTATCCCCCTTGCAATAAAGACCAACATTCTATTTGCCTTCCTGATTACTTGCCCTACCTGCATACTAACTTTTCGTGTTTCATGCACAAGGACCCCCAGGTCCTCTGTACTGCAGCATTTTGTAATTTCTCTCCATTTAAATATAATTTGCTTTTTTATTTTTCCTGCCAAAATCGATAACCTCACACTTTCCCACATTGTACTCCATCTGCCAAATGTTTGACCACTCACTTAACTTGTTTATATCCTTTTGCAGATTTTTGTGTCCTCCTCACAATTTGCTTACCCACGCAACTTTGTGTCATCAGAAAACTTGGCCTCATTACACTCGGTCCCTTCAACCAAATCATTTGTATAGATTGTAAATAGTTGAGGCCCCAGCACTGATCCCTGCGGCACCCCACTAGTTACTGTTTGTCAACTGGAAAATGACCCATTTATCCCAACTCTTTATTTGCTGTTAGTTAGTCGATCCGCTATCCATGCTAATATATTACCCCCAACCCTGTGAGCTTTTATCTTGTGCAGTAACCTTTTATGTGGCACCTTATTGAATGCCTTCTGGAAATCCAAATACACTACATCTATGATTCCCCCTTATCCACCCTCAAAGAACTCCAGCAAATTTGTCAAACATGATTTCCCTTTCATAAAACCATGCTGACTCTGCTTGACTCTATTATGCTTTTACAAATGTCCTACTACTGCTTCTTTAATAATGGACACCAGCATTTTCCTAACAACAGATGTTAGGCTGATTGGTCCACGTGTTTTCTGCTTTCTGTCTGCCTCCTTTTTTAAATAGGGGCGTTGCATTTACAGTTTTCCAATCGGGACCTCTCCAGAATCCATAGAATATTGGTAGATTAAAATCAATGCATCCACTATCTCTGCAGCCACTTGTTTTAAGTCCCTAGGATGCGAGCCATCAGGTCCAGGGGATTGTCCACCTTGAGCACCATTATTTTACCAAGTACTTTTTATTTAGTGAGAGTGATTGTTTTACATTCCTCCCTCCCTATAGCCCTTGATTATATATTACTGTGATGTTTTTAGTGTCTTCTACCATGAAGACTGATACAAAATAGTTGTTCAAAGTCTCTGCCCTTTCCCTGTTTCCCATTATTAATTCCCCACTCTCATCCTCTAAGGGACCAATGTTTGTATTAACTACTCTCTTCCTTTTTATACACCTGCAGAAACTCTTACTATCTGTTTTTATATTGCTTGTTAGTTTACTCTCATAATTATCTTCTCTCTCTTTATTATATTTTTAGTCATCCTTTGCTGGTTTTTAAATGTTTCCCAATCCTCTGGCCTCCCACTAATCTTGGCCACTTTGTATGCCATTGTTTTAAATTTGATACCATCCTTAACTTCCTTAGTTAGACATGGATGGTTCGCCCTTCTGTTAAAGTGTGTATTTCTGACTGGAATATATTTTTGTTGAGAGTTATGTAATATCTCCTTAAATGTCTGCCATTGCTCATCAACTGTGTAACACTGTAATCTATTTTCCCAGTCTCCTTTCTCCTTTATTTAAGCTCAGGACACTGGTTTGAGATCCAATTTTCTCACCCTCTGATGTAGGATTTGCTACTGGTACTCTACTTGTAATAAGACTATCTGACTCATAATAACTAATCAAATCATTCCAACCTTCAACTCCTTGAACATCTGTAGGTAAAATATGATCAATGTGAACAAACCTACTGTTTTCATTATCAAATATCTTGATCAAATATGTGCGAGGACCACATATCTTCACTATTCCTTCTGGAAACCACTTTTACCATTTATGGTGATGGTTCTTCATTCTAAATGCAGCGCATTTGGAAAGCAGTGACAGGATCGGTCCAAGTCAGGATTTATGAAAGGGAAATCATGCTTGACAAATCTGGAATTTTTTGAGGATGTAACGAGTAGAGTGGACAAGGGAGAACCAGTGAATGTGGTGTATTTGGACTTTCAAAAGGCTTTTGACAAGGTACCACACAAGAGATTGGTGTGCAAAATCAAAGCACATGGTATTGGGGGTATTGTACTGACGTGGATAGAGAACTGGTTGGCAGACAGGAAGCAGAGAGTCGGGATAAACGGGATAAACAAGTTTGCAGATGACAGTAAACTGGGTGGTGGTGTGAGCTGTGAGGAGGACGCTAAGAGGCTGCAGGGTGACTTGGACAGGTTAGTGAGTGGGCAAATGCATGGCAGATGCAGTATAATGTAGATAAATTTGAGGTTATCCACTTTGGGGGCAAAAACACAAAGGTAGAATATTATCTGAATGGCCGCAGATTAGGAAAGGGAGAGGTGCAATGAGACCTGGGTGTCATGATTCATCAGTCATTGAAAGTTGGCATGCAGGCACAGCAGGCGGTGAAGAAGGCAAATGGTATGTTGGCCTTTATAGCTAGGGGATTTTAGTGTAGGAGCAGGGAGGTCTTACTGCAGTTGTATAGGGCCTTGGTGAGGCCTCACCTGGAATATTATGTTGAAGGGGTAATCGCGGTCGTGCAAAATTGCTGTGCTTGTATTTATGTAATTAATGACAGAATGAGATAAGCAATTGCGAAAAGGTCACAAGAAGATGAGCAAGAAAGAAACCAATAACACCAGATGCTGGCCGAAGATGAGGAAGTAAGCCTGGACAAATGCGGGAAAAAAAATTGTTGTGTAGATTTTTTTGCAATGACAGATGGATAAGCAGTGACATGTGACCTTTGCGGTTTACATCTTTAAATACTCATTTTTTGTAATCCCAAATTGAGTTGTAGTCTTTGCAACTCCCCTGGATCCTTGTATGTAATAAACTGTGTGTGTTTTCAAACTTTCTAACGTAGTCTCGGAGTACATTTATTTCTACCTCGGGGTTTTCCCCCAACAGTTTTGGCGCTGCGAGCAACGTATACCCGCAAGCCCTCGACCGAGACTCGAACGTACGGAGATAAGGTCGGATTTCACGACATCCCAGAAATTGGAATGTCGAACCGCAGGCGTGAGGCTACCGGACACCCAACGACCAAGTGAGACTCGGCGAGATTTGATAACAGACAGAGTGAGTAGAAATAAAGTAGAATATAATAAGATAAGTGATGTGTAAGAGAAACGAGTGTCCCTGTCACTGTAATTGTCACAAACTATCTCAATCACCTAACTTGAGCTGGAATTAAGAGGGCAAATGCTCCACGTGATGGCCAAGGATTAAGGTCGAAGGGAACACCGGGAGGACAAAGTGACGACGGAAACCTGTGAGTGAATGTGTGATCCGCATGAACTGGTGTGAGAGTTGAGGGATAATCCCATCGCAATAAATAAGTGACGGAGTAGAAGAAGGCCCGCTTGAAGAGATTCATTCGCAGAGGAAGCGAGGGAAGGTCAGATCACATAATGGCATCGGGGGAAGACCTTGAATGGGGGCCGGGAGGGTCGCTTAGTAGGTTCTATGCAGACGACCAGAAGGGCTTAATAGATGAAACGATTAAAGATGGGTGGGATCCCTCGGCTGTCCCCAAGTAGCAAAAGAATTGGTGGGAGAAACAGAAACAGAAAAAGGCAAAGAAAGCCGGAGTACTTTTAGTATATCAGTTATGTGTGTTACAAAGTAAAACCAAACAATTAGTAGAGAAAAGTAAGGAGACGGAAGCCGAGAATAAGAAATGGAGAGAGCGGTATGAACAAACCGCAAGTGGGGGGATCAGATTATGACATCCCTCCGACTTATGCTGCTGTAGTAGCAGCCTCGGCTCCTCCCTTTGATGAGGAGACCGAGATGGAAGGGTTAAATTCAGTAAATACAGAAAGGGCAGCCCCTCTTCGGGTAACCCAGGGCGTACAGGGAGGGAACCCCCGATATCAATACTACACTTTCACCCCCACAGAAAAACAAATGATGAATCAGGATTTGGAGAGTTACAACCATGGAAGAGAAATGTAGAATTTTGGCAAAAGTTAGAAGAATTGTATGAGACCCACGATATGCATGAGCGAGGTGTCCACAAAATAGTTCGGGCTAAATGTCCAAAGGACCAGTGGACAGGGTTAGCACCCCCTCATAGTGACGGCACATGGATACCTGCCAAGGGTGCCACAAGAGCACAACGGGACGCTGCCAGAACGGGGTTCGTCCAGGCTGTACAGGCCTTAATGGGAGCATCCACTCCAAATTGGGGATTGATAATGCAGACCCGCCAAAAAAGGGAGAAAACGCCAATGACTACAGAGAGAGGTTATGGGTCCTAGATCAAGAATCCTCGGGAAAGGCGGCCCCGAACAGAGACAACCCAGTCTTCGTGAAAATGTTTAAGTATGGCCTTTCGGCCAACCATCAAAAGATCTTAAAAATGGGGGTGGTAGTCACGGACACCTATGACCAAGCTGTCCAGTGGGCATGCCACATTAACTCTGGGGGAATAAAACAAGAAGTGGCCGCGGCTAAGAGTAGTGAGAGTGTGGGTCGAGGGGAATGCTACAACTGTGGCAAGACCGGTCATTTTGCCGCCGACTGTAGGGGCCCCAAAAGACCAACCGTCCGATGTGACAATTGCGGGAAAAAGGGACATGCCACTGATAAATGTTGGGCGCCCAAGGAGAAAAGAAATAGTCAGTCAGGCCTTAGAGTAGAGGAGATGAACTGACAGCAGATAATCACAGCGCTGAGGGACATAGGAAGAGACTGAAGGCCAGCGGCCCCCATGGGGCAGGGAGAGGATCCGTGTATTCACATAACAGCGCTGTTAGGGGGCCAGCAGTGTGATATGTTAGTGGATACCGGAGCATCGGTATCTATGACAGATATCCTCTTACCCACAACTAAACATGTAGTCCAAATAACTGACGTGGGAGGATTTGCCAGCAAAGCCCACCAGAGTGAAATAATTCTATTGGAGATAGCCGGTATTCTGATCCCGGCACAATTTTATGTATGCCCAAATGCAGAAGGGACCATATTGGGGATCGACCTCCTGGAACAGTTAGGAGCAATAATAGACCCACAGAATAAGAGAATAGTTTGGAGAAATAAGGTAGAACGCAAAATCACAACGTACGGGAAACAGACTAATTTGCACAATCACGCAAAGGTCGGAAGTGTGCAACTTCTCACCCAAGATTGGGATACAGCAGGAGACTACGGCCCATTGTGCAAACAAATGAGGGAAGTGTGGGCTCAATCAAAGCAGGATTGTGGGCTGGTAAAGACCAAGCCAGTGGTCTTTCCTGGGCTCGAACACCCTCCTCATAAGCAATACCTCATTAAACCTGAAGCCCGAGAGGCCGTAAAACAAATAATGCAGGACCTCTTGCGGAGCGGTGCCCTCAGGAAGCCGAAAGCACTACGAACTCGCCAAACTGGCCCGTAAAGAAACCAGATGGGTCATACCGATTGACCATAGACTATACGGCGTTAAATAAAGTAACTCCCCGCCAGCACCCCATCGTAGAAAGCCCAATGACCATATTTAATGGACTCAAACCAGAACATAAAATATTCATGGTCTTAGATATAGCTAATGGATTTTGGTCCATACCATTAGCCCAGAAGTCCCAAGATAAATTTGCATTCATGATCGGGGATAGGCAGTACACTTGGACAAGAATGCCCCAGGGTTTTCACAACAGCCTGGCCATATTTCACCGAACTATGAGTTGAGCCTTGGGGACCGTAGATTTAGCCCCCTGCCGAAGTACCATCCTCCAATATGTGGACGATCTGTTGATCGCCTCAGAGGACGAGAGAGGACATATGGGGGCTCTAATAGAAAGCGGGATTTAAGGTAAACCCCAAGAAAGCTCAGATTGGATTGAAGGAGGTACAGTACTTGGGACACCAACTGTCGCAGGGGACAAAAACAATGCCCCAATGACAGAAAGGAAGCAATTCGCATTCTGCCCCGACCGAAAATGGTCCGAGGGGTGCGTAAATTATTAGGACTCTTTAACTACTGTAGGAACTTTATAGCTAACTTCGTGGTAATCGCGGAACCCATACAGAGACTAGTTAAGGGAGGAAAACCAGCTCTAGAAAGCGTGGAGTGGGGCCTGGAACAAGAAACAGCATACGGCCAGATAAAGGAAGCCCTGATGTCGGCACCAGGCCTAGGGCTGCCAAATATGAACGCACTGTTTCACATTCATTGTGAAAACGAGGGCGGGTTTTACGGAGCAGTAGTTACTCAAATGCATGGAGACTGAGCCCGCCCAGTAGCTTACTATTCCACCCAACAGTTGCCTGAGTCAGGAGGTCGGTCAAGATGTGTAGCAGCCTTGGACTGCGCAATGTGGGCGGTGAAAGTTAGTGAGCCAGTAGTAATGACAGGGGAGGTTATACTACATACCAAACATACCTTGGTGGAAATGTTCAACACCGGGAAATTGCTCTCCGTGTCCAACGTCAGCTGGGCCAAATGGGAAGCAGTATTACTTCCCTTAGATGGGTCCGTAAAAATTGTACGAGACACAGGGGAGAACCCGGCAGAGGGTCTCTTATCCGTGGGTGAGCCTCATGAGTGCCAGGCACAGGAATGGGAGGACTCACCGGGACATATAAGTGAGATTCCCCTTGAAAACCCCGAGCTGATCCTGTACGTGGATAGGTTCCGGAAATACATTCAAGGGACCCCGCATACGGGATGGGCAGTGGTAGACGAAGCGCTAAACACTGTCTGAAAGGGAAGGTTAGACGGAGGACTGTCGGCCCAAGTAGCTGAACTCACTGCCCTGACTGAAGCCCTCCAACTGGCTGAAGGCCGGCGGGCAAATATATATACGGATAGCCGCTATGCCTTCGGAGTAGTCCATAACTACATGACTGCCTGGGCAAGGAGAGGGTTCGTCACTTCGGGCGGGGAGTCTATCAAACATGAGGGCCGAATCAGACTACTATTAGACGCCGCCAGTAAACCCGCAGAGGCAGCGATGATCAAGGTTAAGGCTCACCAGAAAGTAGTCGCAATGTCCAACGGGGCAATGAAGCAGTGGATAAAGCGGCACAGGAAGCAAGTATATCCTTAGAAGTGCAGGAAGAAGTTGTATGTAGTATCATTACCAGGGAAGATATAGACATTATGAGATTACATGCCGATGTAAGTGATGGAGAAAAGAAAGATTGGGGCACAAAAGGAGGGAGCCAGGGTGACGACTTCGTATGGAGGAAAGATGGGAAGGTGATAGCCCCGGCTTGTATTTGACAAATGCTCATGGAACTACACCACGGCATCAGTCATGTCGGACAGAACGTCATGATAACAAACATAACTGGGGATTGGTGGTGGCCAGGAATGGGACGGGATGTAGCTAAGTACTGTCAGCAATGTGTCACGTGTGCCCAGCACAACACAGGAAAGACCGTTAAGGTTAGAATGGCTCACCAACCATGACCAAGGGGGCCGTGGGAGTGTATACAGATAGACTTCACGGGACCTTTACCATCCTCAAGGGGCAAGAAATACTGTCTAGTAATAATAGATCAGTTTGCATGGTGGGTAGAAGTGTTCGCCACGCGAAACTGAACCGCAATAACAGTGGCCCGACTATTGACAGAGGAAGTAATCCCACATTGGGGTGTCCCTATCCAAATCGATTCCGACCTGGGGACCCATTTTACCGACAAATAATGAAAGAGGTGTGTGCTATGCTGGGTATTAGACAGAAGTTTCATATCCCCTACCACCCGCAAAGCTCTGGGATGGTAGAACGTATGAACACGACACTTAAAACAGCCCTAGCAAAGGCCATCCAAGAGACGGGACAAGCTTGGACGGATTTACTACCCACAATCTTGAAGAGACAAAAGGAAATTCCTAACCAAGTGACGGGATTAACTCCAGATGAGTTGATGACAGGCAGGGCGATGCGCCTGCCGGAAGGAATCATAATCGGGGGATTCGACGTAGGACCCCTGAGGGATCGGATTAGAAAGTACGTCTTGGAACTGAGTAAGCAACTTAAGGAATTGAGGAAGGAAGTGAGGGAACGGCAAGCAGGCAGGGACGAACAGAAGGAATTGGAGGAATAGGGGGCGGTCCCGCAGGTAGGCGCGAAGGTAATGGTAAAATGTCTGCCAGGACGAACGAGGTTTGCTCCCCGTTGGTCTGGCCTATTTGAAGTCCTAAGTAGCGGAGATACATGTGCCTGCATAGATAGGGGAGGGGTTGGCTGATGGAAACATTGGTCTCAGCTCAAAGAATATGAATCCAACGACCCCAGCACAAGCGAACAAAACAAATAACCCTGCCTTCATACACATTCTAGGAAACTGAAGGCGGACGCATTGGCAGAAAACGGTGGAAGAAATAAAGATGATCCAAGATGAATGCGTTACGTGATATTATGTGCAGTTTGTTTTTTAGTGTGATTGTAATATGTAGCCTAGGGAGGACTCAGGCCAGATTACCCCCATGGACCAAGAGAGAGTTGTATGTGAACAACTTTTTGCACATGCCATACACCTATGCCAAGAAAGCCAATGTTGCCAGCTGTTGGGTCTGTGCCCATGTCCCCACACATTCGGAGGAAGGAATTCCCCTACAATCACTCCCATTTAGTGATAATGAGACGGCCAGCTGGATGTTTGGAGTTAGAACAGGATCCACACACGTTGGCTGTTATGACATAGAGGTAGACGGCAGCACCATAATAAAACTTAAAAGTCATGCGTATAATCCAGAACAGTGCTGTGGGTGGAGACGGTCAACCTATAACGATTCCTATCTACCATCCTTCCTGAGAACAAGGTGTAAGTAGGGACAGGGAGGGGGGCCATGTCTCACAAGGCAGGGACGACCGGAAGACCCTATTGTGGAGTACAGTAACTACACATATAGCCTTACCTTACCTGCCGAAGGGGGTAGGGTGACTCTCCCGTCATTAAACGGAAACGGTGACTTTTCGGTCCAATCCCCAGCGATAAATAAGTATACACCCTACAACGGGACTCATTTTGTGTGCGGTCACAGGGCCTACCCCTGGTTGCCGCGAGAATGGACAGGTTCTTGTTATCTGGCTTATATCGTACCCTATATCTATCACCTGGGTTCTCTGAAGGACCTCTACCGGAGAGCCAGACGAGCCATCACGGAGACTGAAAGATTCTGGGCCATTGAGTTTCCCTGGTATGGAGCGGGTAAATTGGCAAGGGAATCCATTAACATGGCTTCCGTCCTAGAACAGGTGGCCAACGATACAATTGAAGCCCTAGTTAAGGTTAATGCAGAGATGGTAGCCCTCCGCACAGTAGCTCTGCAAAATCAGATGGCCCTTGACTATGTGTTGGCAGAAAAAGGGGGAACCTGTGCCCTCATCGGGGCCGAATGTTGTACGTACATCCCGGATAGCTCGGAAGAAATTACCAATCTGGCAGAGCATATCCAAGAAGTGGTTAAAAAGCTTAAGCAACCACCAGCCTCCACGTTGTGGGACTGGTTCACAGGGTCGTTAGGATCTATGGGAACGTCACTCATCCAAGGTCTGGCTACCTTTGTGGTGGTGGCAATAATGCTGTATTGCCTATGTATATTACTTAAATGTTGTATAATCAAAGCACTGTCATCTTTACTATCGAGCAGACCTGTAACCCAGCCGCCCTCAAACTACGAGAACCTAGCGGCGTCTCAGAAGGTGGCGTACACATGCCCAAAACACCTATATGATGAGGTTTTACAAGCAGCAGAATGAGGTGCAACAGGAGAGGGGAACCTGGACCCCGGGGTGGAGACCCCGGGGCTCAGGAACCTGCACATCACATCACCAATTTCTGCATGAAGACCGGGTATACATTGGCCTAGAAATATGTATGTGAAAAATGTTGGCCAAATGAGGATTGAAGGGTTAATCGCAGTCGTGCAAAATTGCTGTGCTTGTATTTATGTAATTAATGACAGAATGAGATAAGCAATTGCGAAAAGGTCACAAAACAATGAGCAAGAAAGAAACCAATAACACCAGACTCTGGCCGAAGATGAGGAAGTCAGCCCGGACAAAGGTGGGGAAAAAAAATTGTTGTGTAGACCTTTTTGCTATGACAGATGGATAAGCAGTGATGTGTGACCTTTGCGGTTTACGTCTTTAAATACTCATTTTTTGTAATCCCAAATTGAGTTGTAGCCTTTGCAACTTCCTTGGATCCTTGTATGTAATAAACTGTGTGTGTTTTCAAACTCTCTAACGTAGTCTCGGAGTAAATTTATTTCTACCTCGGGGTTTTCCCCCAACAGTGTTCAATTTTGGTCTCCTAATCTGAGGAAGGACGTTCTTGCTATTGAGGGAGTGAGCGAAGGTTCACCAGACTGATTCCTGGGATGGCGGGACTGACATATGAGGAGAGACTGGATCAACTGGGCCTTTATACAATGGAGTTTAGAAGGATGAGAGGGGATCTCATAGAAACATATAAGATTCTGACGGGACTGGAAAGGTTAGATGCAGGAAGAATGTTCCCGATGATGGGGAAGTCCAGAACCAGGGGACAGAGTCTTACGATAAGGGGTAGGACATTTAGGACTGAGATGAAGAGAAACTTCTTCACTTGAAGAGTTATTAACATGTGGAATTCCCTGCTGCAGAGAGTTGTTGATGCCAGTTCATTGGATATATTCAAGAGGGAGTTAGATATGGCCCTTACGGCTAAAGTGATCAAGGGGTATGGAGAGAAAGCAGGAAAGGGGTACTGAGGGAATGATCAGCCATGATCTTATTGAATGGTGGTGCAGGCTCAAGAGGCCGAATGGCCTAATCCTGCACCTATTTTCTATGTTTCTCTGTTTCTATGTTAACTTCTGATACAATTTCACACATCTATCTCTTTACCTCTATCATGATTCACTTTGTTTCTTAATTATTTCTCATCTACTTACTGTGCCAAGTTTGGCTTTAATAATGAGAACCTGGTTCATGGTTGTCATTTGAGAAACATCACTGCTCGTGCTCTACCCATAGTGTTATGAGGAGTATTATGATAAGTAATTAGAAAATTTACTAGTTTGTATTCCAACGACAAATGACGTTTCTTTGGATTTTGGATCCAATATTTGCTTGATGATAGTATGTTTTACAATTTGTACTGTGTCTCTACTGCACCATTTGAAATAGGGTGGTATGGTGGAACCTTGGTATGTTTCACATCAATTCTGCTCCATGAACTGCGCAAATTCTTCTGAACAAAATTGCGGCCCATTATCAGTCACAATTTTTTGGGGAGGCCAAATGAGGAAAACAATTGTCTCGTATTTTACGTGTTGTTATTTTACGCACTGGAAACACCTCTACCCATTTCGAATGGCTCTCAATTCCAATGATTAATTGTTGTCCTACTAGTAAACTTTGCCACACCCTGGGAGGCCATTTCCATGGCTGTAATGCTACTGATGGTGGTTTCTTGCTTATCAATTGACATGTTGTACACTGACTATCAATCTACACTATATCTTATCAAAACTGGCCTCCATAAGTAACTGTGTGAAAAAGTCTTGGTCAAGCACATACCCAGGTGTTAGTCATAAAGATCTCCTAACAATTTGGACCTGAACATATTTGGAATAACTACTCTTGCACCCCACATGATACAATCTTTATCCACTGATAATTCATTCCTATGAACAAAGTATGGAGGAATATCTTTCTCTGATACCTGGTTTGGCCAGCCATTTGCTGTGTAATCATACATCTTTGAAATAACTGGATCATGTTTGGTTGCTCTACCAATCTTTTCAGCTGTGACTGGCAGCTCATCAATGTATGAAAAACAGAACACTTCTTCCCTATTGGGTGTAACTTGTGATGGGATGGCAACCTGGACATAGCATCAGCATTACTGTGATCAGCTGATCGTACTCAATGTCATTTCTTATGCTGACAAAATTAAAGCCCAGCTCTGCATTTGGGCTGTAGCTGAGGTTGGAACTGGGAAATTTGGATGGAGGATTGCTGTCAGGGGCTTATGGTCAGTTACGATGGTAAACTTACAATTATTTGTGTTATTTGTGGAATTCTTGATGTTAAAAATTAATGCCAAGTCTTCTCTTTTGATCTGCACATAATTATGTTTACTGGCACTGACAGTGTGTGAAGCAAAAGCAATTGGTCTCTCCTCCCCACTATGTAATACATGAGAGATCACTGCCCAAACTCTATATGGAGAGGCATCACATACTAACTTGATTTCCTTAGATACATCACAGTGAACTAAAATGGTGCTCTCTACCAACTGGATTTTTCACTCTTTGAATGCTGTGTCACTTTCAATGGACCTTTTTTTTCAACAGCTCATTCAGTGGATGTAACACTGTAGCTGAATTTTGTAGGAACTTCCCATAATAGTTTAAAAATCCAAAAATGATATTCTTGGGAGTGCGCGCATTTTTGATTGCATCTGGCTTTCCCTTGGTTGGATGTAAACCATCTTTGTCTACTCTGTGCCCTAAGTATCCACGGAGTTTTGAAATAACACATACTTGTGATCAGTTACTCGTACTCTGAGCTTCTCTAGCCATTTGAACACCTCATTCAATACATTATTATGGATTTGCCTTTTTGGTGCTGAAATTAGTATGTCATCTAAATAACAAACTGCCCCTTCAATGCCGTGCAAAATCTGGTTCATCACACCTTGAAATATGGTTGGGATGGAAGACTATTAAATTGATGTAGGCCTAGTGGAAAATTTATAGTCAAGCATGACTTGGACTCCTCAACTAGCTCCAATTTTAAGTAGGCATTTGTAAGATCTAACTTTGAGAAGATCTGACCACCTGTCAGCATTGTGAACAAATATTCTACACTTGGCAATGTATTGGGGAGATTACCCTCTAGAACTTGGTTTACGGTTACTTTATAATCACCACGCAACCTTACCTTACCATCAGACTGAGGTAACCAACAATGGGTGCAGCCCAATTACATAGATCTAGCTTAGAGATAATGTTCTCGATCTCTAGTCTTTTGAGTTCTTGCTCAACTCTTTCCTTGAGTGCATATGGTAAGGAACGTGGCTTGCAATAAACTGGTCTAGCATCCTTCTGTACCCTGACACTCACCTTGAAGCCTTGGATTGGACTGACTGTTTCACAGAACACCTTCAGATGCTTCTTCGTGACATCATCCTTCAATGGAAATCTTGTTTCAACCTGAAAAATCTCACTCCAATCCAGCTTCAGTGATCCCAACCAATTTCTACCTAGTAAGATAGGCTTGTCTATGATAGGCAAACTTTGAAACTGATCCTGGTATTTCACCGGTATGCTGATATGTCCTTTTCCAGTGGAAAATCGACTTTTCCAGTGGAAAATCACTCAGCTTGTCGAGACATAACGATTCAAGTACTCCGCTCACGGATACACCAGTGTCGATCTCCATGGATATCCTGGTTCCTGCAACATCTACTTGGATGACAATACATCGTGAATCATTGTTAGATACATGTATCTCCAGAACATCCTCATCCTGCTGCTTTTCTTCAATGCTATGTAGTCTCTGGTGATTTCTACTTAAAGCCTTGAAAGTTGGTTTACTCTTCAGTCGGCATGCCTTCACAAGATGCCCAGTTTTCTTGCAGAAACACACTCTGCCGTCACATATGGACAGCTTTGAGCGAGGTATTGTCCCAGATACTGATTGCCCAATTTCAATTTACTGTTACCTTGGCCAGTTGCTGAGGCCTTGGGACCCAACTGCCTTTTACATTTAACCTGCAGGCGATGTACCTCGGTTGGCTGATGACTGGAAATGGCACGAAATTCTCGGGAGTATTGGACGGCCATATCCATCGACATAGCTGTCTGACAAATTAAATCAAAAGTCAAGTTAAGGGCTGTCAACGATTCTCTACTGATTGCTTCATTCTTCAACCCACAAGCAAAAATATCACGCAATGCTCGGTCCCGAAAGTTTCCGAAATGACAGTGAATGGATAGCTTTTTTAAAGCTACAATGTGCTCACTGATACTCTCATCAATGAATTGATCTTGTATTCTAAAACAATAACTTTTAGCAAGTTCCAAGGGTTTAGGTGCTATACTGCTGTTTTAACTTGATTAGAATTTCCGTCAGTGGCGTGTCCTTTTACTTGATGAATACAAGCACATCTTTCAGGGTTGTATACTGTAAGGGGTGGTCCCGGGGGTCAGGTTCACCTCTGACCTACTTGATTGGTTCGAATCGCTCCCACTCCCTTGGGTTCTAGACTCTGGATTTATTTGGGAGGTGTGATAAAGTGCAAAGGATAACTGGTTTGATGCAAAATCTTTGATTTTATTACAGACAAAAAAGTACAATGTCGAACTTATAATCACTCTAATAAAGAACAATACATTACACATTCAAAGGGGGTTACAGTAAAAATTATACCTCCCACCTCCCAATAGCTAATCCTAGCTAGGTTAGACTCCAGGGCAGGCAGGGACTAGGCTTACCAATCCTTTCTGATCAATTAGTGGTACTTCGCGATTTCGGGGTTCGTTGAATTCTGTAGGTTCTGCTTACCGTACCCCGAACGTCGGAAAGACTTCTCACTGTGCAATCTTCAGTTGGGTTGACTCCGCTGATGCGGTAAGCTGCATTTGGATCTATGGGGTAAGTACCCGGTTTCCTTTGTTAGAAATAGGTTCAAAGTCTCTCTAGGTAATGTTTTCACCTGTTGGTAGTCAGGACTTACGTTGTAGAGTGGAAACTTTGATTCTTCGGGTTCTTCCTTGTGGAGTTTTGTTTTGAAATTGGTCGATCGTGGTGATTTTTCGGTGGTACCACGTTGGCTGTGGTTGGTTGCTGCCGCGATGGTGATGTTCTTCCTTCCTTTTTGGACTTCAGGACTTTGAGGCTGGAGAAGTAAGTTTTCAACTGTCGCGTTGGTTTCTCTCCCTTCTTGATGGCATAGTCGCAGTATGGCACAGGCGTAATATGGCATACCCTCTGTTAAAACAGGGGGCCAGTTATACGGTTTGAGTTGTCCTAATCTTGGTGCCAAATCAGTCCAGAATTCTTTGTTTATATTTGGTGGGCTTGACATTTCTTTGTAATATTTTTGGCGGGCACGTTAAAAGTTAATATGTCTTGGGTGGATTGCCTTTCTAAATCTGTTTCCTGATAGAAATATTAGCTTTGTAATCGCAATGTCCTTTTGTGCTTGGTTTTTGCATACAGGCTGTATTGGGCCCTTTGTTCTTATTCATGTTGAAGATGGCTTTTCTCGGTTCAGTTCTCTGAGTTATTGTTGTAATGTTAATGTCTCTTGTGGAGAAGGGTTTTCGAGTATCCATTCCTCCTGGCAATTTACCTTAGTCCCAACACCCAGACAGTTGCAATAATCAAGTTGGCTCCTTTTGTTCCTTAGGCCCGCCCATAGACTTGAATTTGTGTTGCAAAAGTCCAAACTTCGAATAAAGTTCGTACTTTCTTCCATAAGCACTTTAGGATTTCAAACTTTTCGGTAGATAATCCCAAATTAAATTTCCTTTCCAATGAGCCTAAACACTGGGTGGAGGGGTTCCCGTGAATTCGGACCTTTCAGTCCTCCCATAACACTCTACACTCTTGAGTGTCGAGCAAGGTAAGCAAAATTCCTGATCCCGAGAGTCAACCTTCCCCGCATTTATACGAGCTAAACATTAACATGCATCCACGTTTGAAATGCAATGCAATTTACAAGCAAATACAATCACTACAATTCGGTTACAGCATAGAGGTGGTCCGATGCCCCTCCTTTACTCTGTTTTCACAGTAATGTAATGGTGTACAGTCTAACACAACTTTAAGTAAAATAAAAAACAAAATAAATGGTACATAGTTAAACAGATTTTTAAGTAACGCTCCTACAACACTCGATATTTGCGTTTTACAGCAGGTAAAATCAAACACAAATTAAACATGGTAGTATGGTGTCACCCCTCCCTGCGCAATCCCCAAGTTCGGCCAAGGAGCGTACAGCACCCTTTGGAGCCGACGGCCTCTTTGTTTCTCTCGGCAAGTGAGACAGCATAAGTAAAGAATAAATGCGAGTTGACAGATAACTAAAGTGTGGGAAGCGTTTTGGATCCAGACTGGGACTTCTATATTTCTGAAAAGGTCCCACCAAGGCGGAATTGCGATCGCGAGAATCTTTCTCCCTATCTCAATTGTTTTCTGTTCTCGAATGTAGAAGTGTTTTTGTAAGATAATTACAGCTTTTAGCAAAGCGGTAAGATGTTCGGGTAGAGGAGGAATTGCATAGCCAAAATGTACAACATAATCCTGCAGGTGTGTAATGTTTTTCTTCACAGTGAGGTGGACAGGAATGGGGAAAATCCGTTCCTGTGCCACTTGAACTGATGCCTCAGGTTTGAAGCAAAAACTGCTGTCCCTCACCGGACACCAGAAGTGTCCATGTTGGAAGTGGGGCACACTGGTGGTGACACACTATGTCCCACCCCCTATGTATTCTACCTGTGGAGGGACATGGTCCTGTGCCATTACCTCCATGGTACAGTTAATAGGCTGTGCACCAGCAGCTTTAAACCCACACTGTGACTTTGAATGGGCACTCAAGTACTGGGGACACAGTATTACGTGTGCACCCCGGTTCCGGCACCCGGAGAGGTCAATACACGTTACAGCGTGCTCCCACTTTATGACATAGGGTGGGACCGCTGTGAAACGAATGTGTGCACCTCCCTGTATAACTCCAATGATCTCCACCCGGTATACCGGTGTGAGTCAGGCTGTCCCACCCATGACCAGCATCCTTAGTACTATTCCCATTTGGTGTGGCTAGATTTTCCACAGTCTACTGGGATAGGGTAGGCTTCAGAGGCTAGGTGGAGCTGGCACGGGCTTAGTGAATTGCTGTATGGATGGAGGGCTGCGAGGTGCTTGTTACTGATCCAGGAGGGGACCAAACCTTGTTTTAAATCCACCAAGTTGTTGCGGCCCTTGCCCAACAACCATGCCCCATACAGAACGCACACCTCGTTCAGTGCAGCCTGGTCTGAAGCGTTTCTATCCTCCCGTATGAGTGCATTCACTGTCTGTGCATGTTTTTCCAGCTCAGCCACTATTTCTTTTAAATGGGCAGTCATAGCCTGGTCCTCATGTAGTTCTGAGCCTACTACGGTGTTCTCTTGTTTCAGGATTTTCCTCAATTGGTTCTTAAAATCGTTTATCTGTGTTTGCAGTTCTATCGAGGCTATTTATTACAGAGGATCCTGTATTGTAGGCAGTGAAAACATTGTTTATAATTCCCCTTCTAGGTCTCCCCGAGCCCTTGGTGTCCCTAGCGCTTAGGGTGTATAGGTCTGCTTTGTCTACATTTCCAAAGTCTAACTCATAAAATTTTTTGAACATTTCTCTAAGTAGGGCCTGGTATAGCAGCTCTGTTTCCTTCAGGCACCATGCAGGTAGGTGTACCTCGGTAAGGTTTAAAATTACTGAAGCTACTGCATAATGTACCCCCTGGTATAAACCTTTTCAGTCAGCACCAATACTAATCCGTTCCCTGGACCCTTGGTGGTGGTAGGACACCTTTCTATTATTGTGCGTATTGGCAGGGTCGTGGGCAGGAGTTTCTTAATGTGTGCTCTTAGTTCGGTGGCATTAATTGGGAGTGGGGAGTGTGGGACCATGCACACCTGTGTCGGCTAGAATCCCACCTCATCCCTTCTCCTTCATCTTGTCATTGCCTGGCGAAGGCGATCGATATGCCTGCGGGACAAATATTCTCTGATCCCCACATGCAAACGTAAATTTCTTGTTCGGATTCGCACCATTTGTCCCAAAACAGTTTTACTCCTCCCCGTGTCCCCATAATGGTCGGGTACGTATCATTACCGAGTCTTTCCCAGTCCAATTCCTGGTCCCATGCATCCTTGCTGAGCTTTCTGAGCCACCACCATCTTCCCAGGGAATCTTTCCTTTGCAAGTCAAACATACACGTTTTCCCTCTGTAACACTGACTCGGGCAGCGACGATCCGCATCTGGGGGCATGGAACGGAGGCCTCCCCATAGGTAAGCACTTCCTGGCTGGAGTAGCGGGTAGAATTAGATCCCATCCACCCTGGCCATCATCCCTTGTGGGCATAAAGGGCGAGTTCTTCCACACCCGGTGTGCCACCCCCTGCAGTCACGATTAGTGCTCCCTCTCCTGAGCACCCATAAATGAGGGATTCTTCCATGTCTCCTCGGCCGCCGCTGCTCATCCTTATCAGGGCGAACAGGAACAGGACCCTTCTCATGTTGTTCTCTTTCCTGTAGGGGCACACAAAACAGATTTTCTAGCCCTGAGAAAGCTCTCTAGCTTGACAAAGATAACCGAGTTCTAATTTGGGCACTCTTCCTTTCAAACATTGTACAGTCTTTAATCGACTGGCTGTCTTATTCAGTTCCTTATGGACTGATGTCTGCTTCTAACTTTTATCTCACAGCTGTTTTGCTTGTTATCTCACCGGTGCTTCCTTTAATAGTTATACCAGTAGATATTTTTTATTCCCATGTATTACCCGGCCTGTGCCTGTTTTAATAGCTGCACAGGTGGTTTCTTTCTCTTACCCTTGGATGGGTTTTTACACGTTTTTCCCAATAACTATTATATATGCACTTATCATTGCACAGATAATCTTATACTACTCTAAATTACTCATTAGACATACTTAAATTCATATTGTTCGATATATGTACATCTGCCACCCGTCTCCGAGTGGCCAGGTTAATTCCTGCCTTCTTTTTTTCTTCTTTTGCCTCTAGGTGTCCAGCAGGGCTGATAGTAGATCGGCATGTACTGCAGAACACAGAGTGTCCTGACCGGAAGTGGGTCTGAGTTCCACACTATTGGGGGAATGTCCCCTCCGGTGCTGCAGCACACCGCTCCTTTGGGGGTGGCTGCCTGGTTTGTTTCTTCCCCTGGGGGTTCTGCCTGGTCGAGGGCTACGGGCTAGGGACTCTCACTTGGTGGCCGGTCCACCGCTATCTCTTCTGGGGGTCCCTCGTTGCCCGAGGCTACCGACTGGGTGTCCCTGCTTGTGGGCTGGTCTCTGACCTTTGGTATCCTTTTGCGGCTGGTCCCTTTCCTGGGGTTGAACCATTCAAATTGGGGCACTGGTGACTACGGCATCTTTGGCCGTGGTGTGCGGGGAGTCCTTCTTAAGGCTCCGGCTGCTGGGGGTGCATCCAAGTCCCAAATGATTCGGGGGACAGCTCCTCCTGTAACACAGTCCACCGCCCCTCTAGGTACAGTCTGTGGGTCTGCCACATCCCCTGTGGGACTGTTGGTTGGGGGTCCCTGTCTTTAGTACGGTTTACAGTTTTTGGCTGTATCTTACGTTTAGCTACTGCCCCTGGGTTAAAAAGTTTGCACTGATTTATGTGGAACCACTTTGTATGGCGGGGCAATTTTATGGCATAGACCATGGGGCTTGCCTTGTTGACAATGTGGTATAGTCCCATATACAATGCCTCAAAGACCCCTACTCTAGCTTAGTTCCTTACCATGACCTGGTCCCCTAGCTCCCACTCATGGTGTTTGCGGGGCTCAAGCAGTAGTCGGTTGCTCCGATGCTGTTTTCCCATGTTGTTAGCAGCCTGCCAGTGTATCTGTTTAAGGTGTTCAAACAGATGCCTGACAATGCTGTCCCAGCTCGTTTCCCAAAGCTGACCTTCCGTGAGTACCAGGGCTAACACGTGGGTAGGGGTTCTCATGGCTCTGCCGGTCATGAGCTCGTACGGGGAGTACCCCGTGCTTTTTGACTGGCTGGCCTGGATCCCCATGATCCCCTTGGGTGAGTCCCCTGTTTCTTTGCGCAGCCTTTCTTTGATAGTGCGGTTTAAACACTCCACAGGCTCGGATGACTGCGGGTTGTGGGCGACATGCCATTTCCCTTTGATGCCGAGCACACTAAGGGTCTCCTGCATCACCAGCTCGATGAAGTGACTTCCTTGGTCGAACTCCACGTATTGTGGTAGTCCCCATCGGGAGAACACTTCTCTGACCAGGATCCTGGCTGTTCGGTATGGGAAGGCTTCCACCCATTTGGTGAATACATCCACCAATACTAGGCAGTAATTGTAGCCTCCTTGGGCAGTGGGTAGGGGCCCGATGTAATCGATTTGAATCGACTGCCAGGGTCCCTCTACCCTCCTCATATGTCCCAGGGACACCTTTCTTTTCTGGGGGTCGGGGTTGTTGGCCACGCACACCAGATAGCTGGCGCAGAACTCGCGGACGTCTTCCCTGAATCCTGGCCACCACCCTGCCTGTTCCACTCATTGCCAAGTGGTCTCAGGTCTGGGATGTCCTGCTCCTGGCCACTTGTGGGCCAGCTGGAGGAATTCTCTCCTGTGTTGTTGCGATACTACCCATTGCTCCCCCCTGAATGGTAATTGCTGCGGTGCCGAACGGGCCATCTACCCTTTCCCCTTTTTCGAGTGTGTTCAGGACAGTTTTGAGGATGGGGTCTTGGGTCTGAACCGTTTTCAGGTCCAGGGGCAATGCTACCCCTGCCCACCTTGTCGTCCCAATCCTGCCCCTAACAGCTGCGATAGGGCCTGGGTTGTACGGATCCCAGAGCTTGCCCGTACGGGCACCTTGCTAGGCTAACGTGTCAGGCTACTGGTTTCCCTTGCTACGGGGTTCAGTGGTGGAATGTGCCTTCACTTTATGTTTGTAGATATTCCCTTCCTCCCCTATGGCTTTCATGATCTTTTCCAGTAGGGGCTTAATTACCAGGGGTCTCCCATCTGCGGATGTGTATCCATGGCGGGACCAGTAGCCAGGTACTCCGTACAGGAAATGCACGTGACCATACTGTCCGAGCAAATCGTGTATGGTGTAGGGAATTTTTCGGGGTGTGTGACTACGTACACCACCACAGACAGTTCAGCGTGCTGGGCGCTCATAGTACTAGGGAGTTTAATCACCAGGGCAAAGCCTGCCTCGGGGTCATACACTCCGCAGCCTGTGAGTCGTTCACCCGCAGATACTGTGCTTAAACCGTCAACACAGATCTCTTGGCCTGTGGGGTGTAACCCAGCACGAAAGCCTATGTTCATTTCCCATATCCCTTCTACGGAACACCGGTGGGCTGTCCCTGGATAAATCATATTGGCTGCGAGTCTTGGGTCGCAGAGGCCCTTTACCCTTACGTCCATTTGAGAGAGGAGCAGGGTCGAGCGAGCAATGCGGGCACTGCTCACTGTCCCGTCCTTGATTCTACCATCCAAGACCATTTGGCTGGGCGTATAGTGGGTAAGGGGTGTGATAGGGGACTCCCCTGTGAAGATCAGGTTGCATAATCCACAATGAAATCTCTGCAGTACCCGGTTAGACTTAGAAAAGATCTTACTCCTGTCACTCTGTTGGGGGCTGGTAACTTCTGCACGGCTTCCCTTCTAGCTTTGTCAGTGGCCCTTTCCCCAGAGCGCACAGCCAGTCTCAGGAATTTTAGTTCTTTCAGGCCGATCTGTGCCTTCTTGGGGTTTACTTTAAACTCTTCTTCTTTCAGCAGCTCCAGCAGTTCAGCCAAAAGTGGGCCATGCTGCTCCCCCTCATCAGTGAACAGGAGCAGGTCATCTACATACTGTACTAGCTGCTGGGCTCTGCTGAAGCTCTTTAAACAGTTGACCATACACTGATGGAAAATACTGGGGCTGTGGTGGAAGCCCTGAGGGTGACAGTTCCAAATGTATTGCTGTCCTTTAAAGGTAAAAGCAAACTTGTACTGATCATCTCTTCTTAAAGGTATGGACCAGAACCCGTTGGAAATATCCAGCACCATGAAGGTGGTCGCGGAGGCTGGAATACTTCCAATGAGGTCGGTGACAGCAGCAACGGTGGGTGCACAGGCCGGGATGTTACGGTTGAGTACTCGATAGTCCACCGTGGCTCTCCAGGAGTTGTCCGGTTTCTTAATTGGCCACAATGGAGAGTTCACATGGGTAGCTATTGGTCTCAATACCCCCTGTTTAACCAGAGAACCCAAGGCTGTTTCCATGTCTGCCTCCGCCTCCCTGGGGAAGTTGTATTGTTTCTGTGGTCGGGTCATGGGATCCCCATCTATGCTAACCTCGACACCGTTTATTCTCCCACAGTCTTGTTTGTGAATGGCAAAAGCTGCAAGGTTTTTCCTCACATATTCTTGGTATTCTACAGGGGTGTTACTGACCAATGATTCAAGGTTGTTCCCCTCCTTTGGCTTCATGGTGCACACTGTCCCTTTTCCCCGTTTTCCTGGGATAACCATCACCTCACTCTCCTGTCCCGTACAGACTGACCCCCAAAGATAGTGGTTTCTTAAATCTACTAGGATCCTGTCAGCCCCCAGGATCCCTCTCCCTTCCTGTTCCCACTTCATCCCAACACAAGTCCACTTTGTGTACCCCTAAATGAATGGAGAGCGAAACGGAGAATGAGCCAGTCTGTTCAGTGCCTGTGAAACCAAGCTGAAGGGGACCTCTCTAGACAGAGGTGAGTCAGCGGGGTTAGCTGCATAGACAAGGGTGCTTGAGGCACCAGTGTCCAGCAGGTAAGTCCCTTTCACCTTTTCCACCTTCGTCTGAACGGTCAGTCTCCCCCACGCATCATACTCAAGGGAGCACAGGTAGACACGGTTTGGGTTGGGATGGGGCAGATGGGATTTTGGTACCGGTGGCGATGGCTACCCTCCCAGAGCCATCTAACATGGTTCGGAGTGAGGTTAGGATGGTATCGAACGAGTGGGGAGGGACTGGCTTATCGGTCTCGGCCCTTTTGGTCGGGGCTGGAGAACTCTTTCCTGCACTATTCTTCCAAGGATTTCTACAATCCTTTCTCCAGTGCCCACTTTTTCCGCACCCGAGGCATGTACGTTTTGTAACGGAGGGGTTGCCCCCCTCGTGGCGGCATTCCTTCTTATCCTGGCTAGGTCGGATTTCATGGACCATTCCCTTTTGTGGATGCCCTTCCGTTCCTCTGCCATTCCGGTAAGCTAGGGTCAGCTGCCTACGCACTCCGGTGGCTTGAGGATCTCTTGGGTCGAACCAGGCCTCAGCCTTGGCTCTTATTCAGGTTAAACTGGCTACTAGTAGCCCATTAGCTACTAGGCTTCAGAGCCAGTGGGCTAAGTCGTCCGGGCTTAAGTGATTTTGGTCGACGTCCCTACCACAGGCGCTCTGGTACACAGGCCACATTCGGTCTGCGAAAGGCTATGGGGTTTCCCTGTGAGCTGCACCGTTTTCTCTATTCTGGAGAAGGGACTCCCATCATTGCCACACATGGCTTCTAACATGTCTTTCTGGATGGTGGCAAGTGTTCTACGTCCCCTTTTGCTCTCAGTAGAGAGGAACTGGTACAGCTTGCTGTCCAGGAATAGGAGGAGCATCTTTGCCATTTCTGCATCATCGCACCCATTAATATCCCCTGCCTGTTACACCTCCATAAAGTGAACCGAGGGGTCTCCCTTTGCAGTTAGCTTTCCCAGGTGGCTTATCATAGCTCTAAACTGTTGGGGAGTGTGGGGGACCACAAACTGACTTACCAGGGGCCCTTGACCCCTGGCATTGTGGGCGGGTCAAACTTCTGTTGCCGGACCGGGCACATTGGCCCTGGTTCTGGCTCGCCTTGTTCTGGCTCGCCTACCCCTCCTCCCTGCTGCCAGACCGAGCCGAAACTCAGCGCCACAGGCGGTGGTGGTTCGCTATCCCTGTCTGCCTCGCAACTCGTTCGCCCCTCTTGCTGCTGAACCGGTGTAGTCACCGATGACACAGATGGTGGCTGGACAGTTTCCTCCTTCTCTTCCAGGTTTACCTAGGCCGTACCCGGATTTATTAGGCATACCATGCCTTCTGCCTTGGACAGAGCAAGGTTTAAACTTTTGATTTGTTGCTGGCAGGGACCGTGGTCTCCCGATTCAAACCCATTAGTGCTAGCTACTTTATATGCTGCCTGCATTTTTTATAGAGCTCTTTTACTTGTAGGGTGAGGCGAGTGCTTTCCTCTCGCAGTAACTTTTCATTATTTTTGGCCTCGGTAACCTGACACTATAGATAGTCCTGACTGTTTGTAAACCTTTCCATTAGCTGGGTCTTTTCCTGTTTTAGCTAACGGAGTTCTCCCCATAACCTCTCTTCTGTCATAGCCTTTTCTTGGTGGGCCTCTGCGCATTCCCATAGTTCTACCTATAGTGACTCAATGGTTTTATCAAGGAGTTGGATCTGTCGCTGTAGACAGACCAACTAAATCGCCTTCTCTACGGCTTCTTTGTGATCCTTGCTTGCTGTCCACTGGGCTGCAGCATCTACTGGATGCTCAGCGCGCAATAGACTAAGTATCCATTCTTTAGTGACATTGACCTTTTTATACACATAGGAGGAAATCCTCTCTTCCATCTTGGTTCTTTCCCCCAAACCAGCACTGTCCACATCACACCCATTTTAGCAGAGTCCTGCCACGGTCGCCATTTTGTAAGGGGTGGTCCCGGGGGTCAGGTTCACCTCTGACCTACTTGATTGGTTCGAATCGCTCCCACTCCTTTGGGTTCTAGACTCTGGATTTATTTGAGGGGTGTGATAAAATTCAAAGGACAACTGGTTTGATGCAAAATCTTTGATTTTATTACAGACAAGAAAGTACAATGTCGAACTTATAATCACTCTAATAAAGAACAATACATTACACATTCAAAGGGGGTTACAGTAAAAGTTACACCTCCCACCTCCCAATACCTAATCCTAGCTGGTTAGACTCCAGGGCAGGCAGGGACTATGCTTACCAATCCTTTCTGGTCAGTTAGCGGTAGTTCGCGATTTCGGGATTCATTGAATTCTGTAGGTTCTGCTTGCCAGATCCCGAACGTCGGAGAAGAATTCTTACTGTGCAATCTTCAGTTGGGTTGAGTCCGCTGATACGGTAAGGTGCATTTTGGATCTATGGGGTAAGTACCTGGTTTCCTTCGTTAGAAATAGGTTCAAAGTCTCTCTAGGTAATGTTTTCACCCGTTGGTAGTCAGTACTTAGATTGTAGAGTAGAAACTTTGATTCTTCGGGTTCTTCCTTGTGGAGTTTTGTTTTGAAATTGGTCGATCGTGGTGATTTCTCGTTGGTACCACGTTGGCTGTGGTTGGTTGCTGCCGCGATGGTGATGTTCTTCCTTCCCTTTTGGACTTCAGGACTTTGAGGCTGGAGAAGTAAGTTTTCAACTGTCGCGTTGGTTTCTCTCCCTTCTTGCCATAGTCACAGTATGGCACAGGCATAGTATGGCATACCCTCTATTAAAACAGAGGGTCAGTTATACGGTTTGAGTTGTCCTAATCTTTGCGCCATATCAGTCCTAAATTCTTTGTTTAAATTTGGCGGGCTTGACATTTCTTTGTAATATTTTTGAAGGGCTCATTAAAAGTTAATATGTCTTGGTGGGTTACCCTTCTAAATCTGTTTCCCAATGGAAATATTAGCTTTGTAATCACAATGTCATTTTGTGCTTGATTTTTGCATACAGGCTGTAATGGGCCCTTTGTTCTTATTCATGCTGAAGATGGCTTTTCTCAGTTCAGTTTGATGGACATCTTTGAGTTATTGTTTTAATGTAAATGCCTCTTGTGGAGAAGGGTTTTTGAGTATCCATTCCTCCAGACAATTTACCTTAGTCCCAACACCCAGACAGTTCCAATAATCAAATTGGCTCCTTTTGTTCCTTAGGCTCATCCACAGACTTGAATTTGTCTTGTGAAAGTCCAAAATTCGATTAAAGTTTGTAGCTTCTTTCATAAGCACTTTAGGATTTCAAAATTTTCGGTAGGTAGTCCCAAGTTAAATTTCCTTTCCAATGAGCCCAAACACTGGCAGGAGGGCGGGGTGGTGGGCGGAGGGGGGTGGTGGTGGTGGCGATTCCTGTGAATTTTGAACTTTCAATACACCTCGATGCCTGCTTCAGTCAAGAAAATTTCCCGTTTTCTTTCTAAAACCACACAGTTATGGTTTTCATCATTGGAGACTTTGATGATACTATTTGCAGTGAAATTTTTCTAGCCACTCCACATACACTATGAAAATCTCTCGGTCATGATGGAACTCACCCAAGCACCCATTTATTTTCATAGGCATGGTTATCTGGACTCTGATAGTTCTGCCAGGTGTGCTTGTAATTTACTTTGGATTTTTAGCTGTACTGCAAAAAAAGAATCTCTCAAAATCTCTCTCTTGTTTGGCTGGAAACAACCACCAACAAAAATTTTAGCAGGGAATCCAGAAATTTGTATCCTATTTCGCCAATGTTCTTTACGACATCACTAATACACACATTCTACAAGATGGTTCCAATACGTCATTTGACTTTATTGTTATACATCAGTAGTTGCATTGCCACAATAGTCCACTAGGTGGAGCAGTTGTCCACTAGGGGTAGCTCTATATTACAACTATAAGGGATCAAAGTATAGTGTGGTACTTGGGTATAGTCTGAGGAGCTAGGTTATATTGTGAGGTACCACAGGGGATAGAGTGAGGGAACAGTTAATAGTGTTAGATCTCATAGCGTGAGGAAACATTGTATCATGTGAGGGGCCAGGGTATAGTGTGAGGGAGCAGGGTTTAGTGTGAGGGACCAGGATATAGGGTGAGGGACCAGTGTATAGTGTGAAACCCCAGGGTATAATGTGAGGGACCAGGGTATAATGAGAGAGCCAGGGTATCGTGTGAGGGACCAGAGTATAGTGTGAGGGACCAGTGTATGGTGTGAGTGAGCAGCTTATAGTGTGAGACCCAGGGTATAGTGTGAGGGACAAGGATATGGGGTGAGGGGCCACGGTATAATGTGACGGACCATAATCTATAGTGTGAGTTCCCAGGGTATAGTGCGAGATGCCAGGATATAGTGTGAGAGACCAGGGTAGAGTGTGTGTGGCCAGAGTATAGTGTGAGAAGCCTGGGTATAGTATGATGGGCCTGGGTATAGTATGAGGAGCCAAAGTATAGAGTGAAGGGCCAGAGTATAGTGTGAGCAGCTAGGGTATAGTGTGAGGGAACAGGGTATAGTGTTAGACCCAAGTGTATAGTTTGAGAGACCAGGATATAGAGTGAGGAATCAGGGTAGATATATACTCTGCAGCTGCGACAATGAGTTCCGAAGATTGCATTGCCTGCCCGGCGCCAGGGTTAAAAATATCTCCTGGGAGTGGGAGGGGTAGGATCCAGTTGTCGAGGTCCATGTAGGAACCAATGACAAACGTAGAACTATGAATGAGGTTTTGGTGAGGGAGTTTGAGGAGCTAGGGTCTAAATTAATAATCTCTGGATTACTACCTGAGACACATGCAAACTGGCATAGGATTAAGCAGATCAGAGTGTTAAATCTGCGGCTCAAAGAGTGGTGTGGGAGGAAGGTGTTTCAATTCATGGGGCACTGGCACCAGTACTGGGGAAAGAGGGAGCTGTTTGGTCAGGACGGGCTCCATTTAAACCGACCTGAAACCAGTGTCCTGGCGAATCGAATAACTAGGGCTGTTGATCGGGCTTTAAACTTAAAAATGGAACAGGCAGGGGGGGGCGGGGGGGTCAGGTGAGTGGAAATTTAGATATCTAAAGAGAAAGGTCAATGCAATAGAGCAGTGTAGCGATTTGGATAAAAATAAGCAGAGTGTAACAGGAAGAGACAGAGGGGCCGAAATTGCATCCTGCCGAAAACACAGCACATCAACCGTGTTTCGAAGTGGTGGTGTCTTGCACGAAATTCCATTCTTTGGCTTTTTTTTTTGAGCGGCCCGGATGTCGTCATAATGGGAGCAGATGTGTGGCAGTGAGCGGAAGTTCGGTAAGTAGAGGGACGGAAGTGGGGGTGGCGAGCATAGTGTCCGCCGCATCCTCACATCTCTCCCCTTCACTTAAAGGGGAGAGCCTCTGCGATTCTTTAAGTTAAGTCCACTGGACCACCAGGGAGGGTTTTGGCCGGGCCAGTGGGGGTGCTTGGCTGCCTATTGGTGGCCCGGCCGAACGCGGGGAATAATTGTCGGCCCGATCTGGCAGTCGGCCGACAATAAAAAATAAGATGGCGGACACAGCAGTGTACCCTCCTCTGTAATGGTAGCTGCAACACCATTTTAGAAGCATTCCAAGCACAGTGCACCAACAGAAAAAGCTGTCAGTGACACCAAGCAGTGGGTAGAAGATTTTCTGTGCAGAATTTCGTGTTTGTGGGAAATATCGGCGAAGCGCGCGCGCCAATGACGTACTTAGGATAGATCGGCAGCAACAGAGCGGTAGAGGTAGGAGCGGGTCACCGCCGGGATACCACAGGAGTGGAATGTTCAAAATGGCGGCAATTCCACTGCGCAGCATGGAGCCAATTTCTGGCAGTAACAGGCCTTAAGGGAAGGGGCAATTTCAGCCCTAGAGAGTTTAATTGTAGCAGTGCAGCAGAAAATAAGGTGAAAGCATGGAATAATGGCAAAAAAATTAAATTAAAGGCTCTTTATCTGAATGCACGGAGCATTCGTAACAAAATAGACAAACTAATGGCACAAATAGAAATAAATGGGTTTGATCTAATAGCCATTACAGAGACATGGTTGCATGGTAACCAAGGTTGGGAACTAAATGTTCCAGGGTACTTGACATTTTGAAAAGACAGGCAGAATGGTAAAGGAGGGTGGGTATCCCTGATAATAAAGGATGACATAAGAAATGAAGAGAGCAAGGATCTTGGCTCAGAAGATCAGGAAGTTGAATCAGTATGGGTGGAGAATGGAATAACAAGGGGCAGAAAACACTTGTGGGAGTAGTATATAGATCCCCTAACAGTAGCTATACCAGTGGACCAAATATTTATCAAGAAATAGTAGGAGCTTGTAACAACAGAAATGCAATAATCGTAGGGGCCTTTTATCTTCATTTAGATTGGACAAATCAAATTGCCAAAGTTAGTCTGGAGGATGAGCTCTTGGAATGCACTTGGGACAGTTTCCTAGAATAATACGTCATAGAACCAACAGGGAACAGGCTATTTTAGATTTTGTATTGTGTAATGAGACAGGGTTAATTAGTAATCTCACAGTAAAGGATACTCTGGGGCAGAGTGATCATAATATGGTAGAATTTCACATAACGTTTGAGAGTGATTTGCCTACATCAGAAACTAGAGTCTTAGGGCTAGAACCTCCACTTTTGTGCTTATCGCCCAAAAATGGGTGTTAAAAAAGGGTTTTCAGATCGCCGGCTTCTCGTCCATTCTCAAAGCATCTAGTCTCCATTTTTGAAAATGGGCGTTACCGTGAGCGATATAAAATGGGCGGTAGCGTTAAATTTTTTTGACCTTCTGCTGTAAAGTGTGGCCGTCCTTAGCAATGACATGGCAACGCTCGATTCCCGCGATTCAGGAGGTCAAGGGTCATCATGACATGTGCACAAGAGGAGACAGAGGGAGCTCAGAGGGACTGAAGGAATGTCTGGGTGTGGTGTGGCTGCTTTGGGCAGAAGGAGGGAGACTTTAGAGCTTCACAGCAAGTAGGCAAACAAAAATTAGCTGATACCAGCCACATATTTGCGCGAATTTGGCCTATAATGGAGAGAGAAGAGGAGGCATCACAGCATGCTGTGCAGACTGAGGTTGGAGAGAGCAGTGAGGTGGGAAAGGAGCACATTGGAGGACGCAAAAGAGCCAGGAGGTTCTCGCATGAGTCAAATGTCTCCCTACTGCAGGAGGAATAGTTACGCTGAGGTGATTTGACACAGGGAGGGCGTGGGAAGCCCACTCCAAAGGCCTATCAGAAGATATGGGCCGAGATAGCAGAGGTGGTCTCGTCGGCGACCAACGAGGTGCGTGAGGGCAACCAATGCTGCAAACGATGGAACAACCTTGTGGGATCCGCAAGAGTAAGTATTACATTGATTTACATGTACTTATGTATTTATATAATTTGATTTGCAACAGTCATGAGTGCCTATCAGCAGATGTGAGGTCTTTCACTTTTACCGGGAATGTTGTACTCAAAACCTGCAGTGTAGGTGCACGCCTTTAGGTAAAGAATGATAATTATCATAATAATCATGATTACTTCTGTTGATTATGTGTTGTATCAGTCTCTGTCACAGTACTGATATCACACAATGATCTCATGCCATGTCGTCCTGTTACCTTTTACAGAAGAAGCTATCGACGATGAGGTCCGTGCAGAGGCAAACGGGTGAGGGCCATCAGTTCCCAGTAACATCACTGACATGGAGGAATGGGTGCTCGCACTCGTGGGGAAGCACCCCCTAGACAGCCACGCAAACAGCTGCAGACCCTGAAATGATGCCACGTGAGTAACTTTTACACCATTGCGTGATGTAAAGTCAATAGATGTCACACCCACTGATATCCGAACAACCATATGAAAGATGATTTCTAAAATTGTCCTATAAATAATGCTGGTCTAATGAAAATCACTGTAATGCAGAATGTGTTGATGGTCGTGAAATGTGATGTCTGTGAAGATTTTCGTAGCGGCGGTGCTTTTGTTGTACATTTGCTGTGTGTAACGCTGGATTCACCTTGTGACCCTAGCATCCCCTTCTCCTCGAATAACCTCATTTATATTTTGCAGCTCAGCCAGCAGCATGGCCCCAGGCAAGACCACAGAGGCCAGAATGTGGGGGCATGGGCCTGGACTCTCCGGACGAACCTACATCTGGTACTGATGAACTCCGATTCTCACCCGTCAATCCGCTGGGTCTGTTCTCTATGGATGAGAGCGCAGACTTTGAGGAATCTGCATCGCTCCGGAAGCCATTCCCACCCACGGCCATCTAGTGTTCCTCCGGTCATTTCCGCCTCCACTCTGGAGGTACCGGGCCCAAGCACCTCACCACAGGGCACCAATTTGGCCTCAGGACGGCGCCAACCCCGCGGAAGTTTCGTAGACATGGCAGGTCTGGTCCGACAGCTGGCCACCGTGACTGAGAACGTTCCGCGGATAGCAGAGGCCCTTGAGGCGATAGCCAGGAACACTCCTGGCACAGGCCTCCCAGTGGTCCCAGAGCGCGGCACTCCACCCCTAGTTTCTGCACCACCACTGCGAATGACAGATGAGAGGGAGGACCAAGATCCTGATTCTGGGTCAGAGAATGTTCCCCACCTTGGCACCCCCCGCTCCCGTACCCTTCCAACCACCACCTCTGCCTTCATCCCCCCCAATGAGGCACCGCCTGAGGAGCTCTTCGGCCAGGCGGCGTGGAGCGAGGAGGGGAAAGGGTAGAGGTGGGGAGAAGAAGGGGAGGGGGGGGGAAGGAAAGTGAGTTGCATGTCCACAGGTGATGGCTGTGTTATATCTCCATCTGTGTGTATGCAATTTGTTGTAATGTATGGGGGGAGGGGGCCACCCTCTGGCTTTGCATTTGTATTCTGTGTTGCTGGACATGTTGGCCATTTGATTGATGTCAATGGTCAAAAAAGTGGGGTGGGGATGGGGTGCTTTTGCCCGTGATACTTATGATTTAAGACCAATGGTCGTATAAAAATTGTTTTTATTCAACATAACCTTGTTGCACATTGTCTCAGATAGCTGGACCTTTACACACTGGTGATTCCTTGACATGAAAGGGTTAAATAAAACTTTACTTCAATAAACTTAAACTTTAACTGACACCAAGGTGTCAGCATTGTCACTCACAGTCACTCACTCCTGACGTAAGAGTCTTGCAGCTATGTAGCCACCACTGGCCCTTTCCCGAGGTCTGGACGGGGGTGTGGGCATGGTTGCATAGCCAACCTGATTGTCTGACCCTAGGTCAGCATCCAGCCCCTCATCCTCCTCTTCCTCTCTCTCCTGAGGTGGATCCACAGTCTCTTCTAGCAATTCTTGTCCTCTCCTGATAGCCAAGTTGTGCAGCATGGAGCACATGACAACAAATTTAGCTACTTGCTCAGGGTTGTATTGTAGCTCCCCTCCTGAGTGCTCCAGGCATCTAAAGCACTACTTAAGCACAGGTATTGATTTCTGGACCAAATTGCGTGTGTCTCTGTGGCTCTGGTTGTATCGCTTCTCGGACTCGGTGTGGGTGTCACGCAGGGGGGCGTATCAGCCAGGTGGCTAGGCCATATCAGTTGTCACCAAGCATCCAGCATTGTCCTTGTGGCTGACTCTTAAACATGTCATAGACAGCGCTCTCACACAGGGTGTGAGACTCATCGAAGGTGCCCGGACATTTGACATTCACTGCCATTATGATCTGGTTGTGGCCGACAACTAGTTGGACCTTCAGGGAGTGAAATCCTTTTCCGTTATGAAAAAGCTCTGGGTCCTGAGAAGAGGCCCGCCTGGTGATGTGAGTACATTGTATTTCTCCTTGCACCCTTGGGAACTTAGCAATGTGGTAGAATGCTCCAGCCCTGTCAGTCTGAGCCTCCGTGGTCATGGGGAAGCTGATAAAGTCCATCCTACGTGTACAGGGACTTCATGACCTGTCTAATGCAGCGATGTGTGGCATGGTGAGACAGAGGGGAAATCTTGACCGTGGAGGCCCGAAAGGAACCGAATTCGTAGATGGATAGTGCCACGGTGACCTTGACCTCGACCGACACTGATGTCTTGATGGCAGGCTGCATATGTGGCCTGATGAGCTCGCATATTTCATTGATCACCACCTTGTGGATGTGCAGGTGTGCTCGGACACGTCGAGGTAAGACCACTTCTCTCTTTAAGTGCAGGGTGTGTATGGTCTAGACCTCCTCCTCTTTCTGGCACATCTTAAATTGGGCACATAATGATATGCATGAGACATTGAGCCATTTGCACCCTGCAGCATCTGCATATTAATCGATGCAGGCTGAGAAATGGCTGGCCCCGTTCCAATGAAAGTATAATAGTGATTGATCAGAAGCAATAATTTCCTCACTAAAATACACCTACAGTAAACCCCCAATAGTCAAGAGTCTGAAAATATATCTATTGAGATGGTCAGTTCACCTGAGAAGAACTCCAGTGTCAATCCAAACGACCCGAAGTTGAAGTAGCGTTTTGAATGAAGCGACCTGCGATTTAAAAAATGGCGCCTACACCGCTGTGATTCGTTCAGAACAGTTCAACTTTTTCTGAGTGGTATTTTGGGCGAGCGATATTGTGGGCGAGATGTGTGCAAGGTGGTGAAAGTCAAGCTGGGCGATCTCCTGGGTGTTAGTTTCGGCAAATGTGATCTTTACGACAAAAAAAAGTGGGCTGGCGTTATTATTGAATCTCGGCGTTAATTGCTTGCAGAAACTAACACTGGGTGATGATTACGCCAAAAAAAGTGGGCGGACAGTATTATATTTTCCCGGAGTTACGCACATGTGGAAAGTAACGCTCGGCGGTAAGTGTCCAAAAAATAGGCATCAGTTTCCATTTAGCAGCTAAATGGGCAATATCTGGGCGTTAACCCTCATGTCAGCAGTAAAATGGATGTTAAGTGGGCATTCTGCATGCAAAAAAAGTGTAAAATCTAGCCCCATAACATGATTAGGCAGAGTCAACATGGTTTTAAGAAAGGGAAATTGTGCTTGACAAATTTATTAGAGTTTTTTGAGGATGTAACTAGCAGGATAGATAAAGGGGACCCAGTGGATGCAGTATATTTGGATTTCCAAAAGGTACCACATAAAATAAGGGCTCATGGAATTGGAACTTATGTATTATTAGCATGTGAGGGGCCAGGGTATAGTGTGAGACCCCAAGGTATAGTGTGAAACCCCAGGGTATAGTGTGAGGGACCAGGGTATAGTGTGAAACCCCAGGGTATAGTGTGAGGGGCCAGGGTGTAGTGTGAGGGGCCAGGGTGTAGGGTGAGGGGCCAGGGTGTAGTGTGAGACCGCAGGGTATAGTGTGAGGGACCAGGGTATAGTGTGAAACCCCAGGGTATAGTATGAGGAGCCAGGGTGTAGTGTGAGGGGCCAGGGTGTAGTGTGAGACCGCAGGGTATAGTGTGAGACCCCAGGGTATAGTGTGAGGGACCAGGGTATAGTGTGAGACCTCAGGGTATAGTGTGAGGGACCAGGGTATAGTGTGAGAGACCAGGGTATAGTGTGAGACCCCTGGGTATAGTGTGAGGGACCTGGGTATAGTGTGAGGAACCAGGGTATAGTGTGAGACCCCAAGCTTTAGTGTGAGACCCCAGGTTATAGTGTGAGGGACCAGGGTATAGTGTGAGAGACCAGGGTATAGTGTGAGACCCCAGGGTATAGTGTGAGGGAGAAGGGTGTAATGTGAGATTCCAGGGAATAGTATGAGACCCCAGGGAATAATGTGAGGGGCCAGGGTATAGTGTGAGGGACCAGCGTATAGTATGAGGGACCAGGGTATAGTGTGAGACCCCTGGGTATAGTGCGAGGGACCTGGGTATAGTGTGAGGAACCAGGGTATAGTGTGAGACCCCAGGCTATAGTGTGAGGGGCCAGGGTATAGTGTGAGATCCCAGGGTATAGTGTGAGGGGCCAGGGTATAGTGTGAGACCCCAGGGTATAGTGTGAGACCCCAGGCTATAGTGTGAGGGGCCAGGGTATAGTGTGAGGGACCAGGGTATAGTGTGAGACCCCAGGGTATAGTGTGAGACCCCAGGGTAAAGTGTGAGGGACCAGGGTATAGTGTGAGGGACCAGGGTATAGTGTGAGGGGCCAGGGTATAGTGTGAGATCCCAGGGTATAGTGTGAGACCCCAGGCTATAGTGTGAGGGGCCAGGGTATAGTGTGAGACCCCAGGGTATAGTGTGAGACCCCAGGGTAAAGTGTGAGGGACCAGGGTATAGTGTGAGGGGCCAGGGTATAGTGTGAGACCCCAGGGTATGGTGTGAGGGACCAGGGTATAGTGTGAGAGACCTGGGTATAGTGTGAGACCCCAGGGTATAGTGTGAGACCCCAGGGTAAAGTGTGAGGGACCAGGGTATAGTGTGAGGGACCAGGGTATAGTGTGAGGGGCCAGGGTATAGTGTGAGATCCCAGGGTATAGTGTGAGAACCCAGGCTATAGTGTGAGGGGCCAGGGTATAGTGTGAGACCCCAGGGTATAGTGTGAGACCCCAGGGTAAAGTGTGAGGGACCAGGGTATAGTGTGAGGGGCCAGGGTATAGTGTGAGACCCCAGGGTATAGTGTGAGGGACCAGGGTATAGTGTGAGAGACCTGGGTATAGTGTGAGACCCCAGGGTATAGTGTGAGACCCCAGGGTATAGTGTAAGGGACCAGGGTATAGTGTGAGGGACCAGAGTATAGTGTGAGGGACCAGGGTATAGTGTGAGACCCCAGGCTATAGTGTGAGGGACCAGAGTATAGTGTGAGGGGCCAGGATATAGTGTGAGGGACCTGGGTATAGTGTGAGACCCCAGGGTATAGTGTGAGGGACCATGGTATAGTGTGAGGGACCAGGGTATAGTGTGAGGGACCTGGGTATCGTGTGAGACCCCAGGGTATAGTGTGAGTGACCAGGGTATAGTGTGAGGGGCCAGGGTATAGTGTGAAGCGCCAGGGTATAGTGTGAGACCCCAGGGTATAGTGTGAGACCCTAGGGTATAGTGTGAGGGACCAGGGTATAGTGTGAGGGGCCAGGGTGTAATGTGAGACCCCAGGGAATAGTATGAGGGGCCAGGGTGTAATGTGAGACCCCAGGGTATAGTGTGCGTGACCACAGGTTTTAGTGTGAGGTTTTAGCTGGTGAAGCAGCTTGACCTATGGTAAAGTTCCCAAAGGTATGACCGCTTTAGTCATCATCATGTCTACTGAGGGGCACAATTAAGGCACTAATGGAAGAAATTCCTCCTGTTAATAATGGGCCGTATATTGCAGCCTCTCCGCCGAAGGCGATAGGCATGTGCCTAAAACCGGCATTTGAGATCTTTTGACAGATTGTATGCATCCCCGGGAGAAGGACCTTCGCGGGCTGAGATTTGGGCTATTTGCCCAACTCTTGCCCAGCGAATGTCCTTCAAACTCTTACATCTGGTACCAGCATAAGACTTTTAATAAATAGAAAAAATAAATGTTATTATTTATTTTTATATTAAAAACCCTGTCTATGAGGGTAAGTCTATTTTAACAGTTCTAAATCATTTTTTTATTAAAAATTGTTTTCTTCTCTAAAACATTTAATTTCATGCAATTTCTAGTAATTAAAAAACTGAAGTGTTTTTTAAAATTTATATTTGTGTTTTATTTGACGTTAGGGGTGTTCTCATTGATAATAGTGGGAGCTCAGAGTTCGGAGCTTCCATTACCATGAATGAGAATACTACATTGTGATTGGTGGTCCAGACCCATGTGATCAACGGATAAGCTTACCCTCCTGGAAGACATGGGCCCATATGCTGGACTATGCAGCTTGGCTTCGGAGTACAAGTCTACGTTCATTCAGGACCATCAGGTATTTTCTTAAAAGAAATTCTGGTCAGTGGCATCTTCAAGTCTCTGACCCCAATTCTTGGGCCAATGTTAACCGAAAAGTCGGTACGGTTATAATACAGGATTTCTCATTTCGTATTTACATTGCCATTTTTGCTAAAACAGTAGAAATGTCATTTAAGGTTAGAAATGCACCTAATTAGCTTGACTGACATAGGAACAGGGCCAGCCTTAGGGAAAATAACGCCCTGGGCAAACTTGTATTTGACGTCCTTGCTTCAAGTTTAAGTATGTAATAGTATTAGCAGAAGTTTCAGAAATAAAGCTATAATCTCACAAGTTTTTTTATAATTTAAATTATAAACGATATTACTCACGTAACAAACAAACTAAACATCAAGGGGCCGAAATTGCCCCATTTTAGCACCACATTAGCACTGCCGGCACTATTGCCTTTTCGCCCGGGAAAGGGCGGCAGTGGCACCTGGGACGAAATTTACCCCGAGATCCTGGGGGCGATTTGGAGTTCACGCAGCACCCCATGATTTGCACCCTGGTCCAGTGCACACATGACAATAATGTTATCGCTGTGTGTGCCCGACCCCTCACCGCCTCGTGCCGATCCCTTTGCACCTCGCGGGGGAAATTGTCCCATGGGAAGCGAGGCTGGCGCGGGCCAATGTCAGCGGCCACTTTGCAGGGCACTGACATTTGCCCCAGTGCCCCTTAAAGGGGAAGCTGTATGCATCCCAGGCCCTCATTTTCATTTGTCAGACGACTTTTCCGTCGGCCCGACAATGGTGGCCCTTGTCCCGACCGGGCCTTCATCATGTAGCCCGTCACTCCTCTTTGCATGCTGGGCCACTGGCTTGGTCGAGATTGTCCCTGGTGGCCCAGTGGTGGCCATTAAAGGGCCATGCAGAGTCCGCAGCGGCCCTTCCCTTTAAATTAAGATGGCGCTCCACCTCGTTTGAGGGGCACAAAGGGCAATTCCACTCCAGGGGCAGGACTTCCGCATCGGGCATTTACTGACCCAGAAAGTCACTACCCCCATATGGGCCATGGGGCAATTTCAGCCCCTAAATTAACGCAAAACTAATAAATAACAATAACAAATAAAAAACTTTGTGCACCTAGATACTTTGTGGCACAAGATAGCCCAGATAGCCAGTGAAGATAACCTTTCATCTCCCAGCGACTGCAGCAGGACCCCAATATTGGGAATAGGATGACGGACACAAAACCAGGGCAAGAGCCCCGAGGGAGGCTTGGTTAAGTGTAAGGTCGGCTAAAGTAGTCCAAAAGGATCTTCTCAGGGGCAGCTAGGGCAGTCAGCAGAGGAAGGAAACAGTCTAGGGGAGGCTGGAGTTATCACGCTTGACTGGGGTAATCACCGAGAGAAGCCAAAAGATAGTCGCGGGTAGTCTGCAAACAGGGGTCTCAAGGAGGCCAAGGCGACTAGGGGACCAGGAGAGAAACAGTCTCTGACAGACCGGAGTAGTCTTGGGTCAAATAGGGTAGCCAAAGAGAGATGTCTGAGTAACTGGAACCTTTGGGGAGACCAAGGTAGTCAGGGATAATTTCTCAGCCAGAGGCACTGGAAATGGACTCACCGCAGCAAAACATGGTAGAGCCCATGACTAAGAGCAGTCATAGAAAGTCCATGGAGGCCAAGGTAGCTGCATATATATGCAACAAATTGGACATTTCAAAGCCATGGGCACGGGAAATGTTGCACTCTGGGGATCCGCAAGAAAAAGCGGCACAGTTGACAGTCAGTAGCAAACACAAAGGGTCAAAAGAGAAGGCGGTTTGTCTCATGTGCCTGCAACTATTAAGAGAAAAGGAAAAAAAGCTGGAGGAGGAGAATAAAAGGTTAAAAGATAAGGTAGCCAGTTTCGAGAAAGAAAGGCAGGGTAGGAAGGAAGAAACACTTAGAGTATTTACAGTACTAGGTTACCGAGGCTAAGTTCAACGAGCAAGTCCTCCGAGAAGAAAATTCCCGACTAGCAGAGAGAGCAGACAAGGCTGAGGGTCAGTTAAAAGATATAAAGGTGGCATACAGGGTAGCTCAAAATCGGGTATGTGAAGAGGCCGATCACGGGCCCTGTAATGAAAAAAATCAATAAGTTGACTCTAGCATTATCTGAGGCCAGGGGTATGGCTTGTCTAATGACATTGGGGAAAGTTGGGGTAGATTGGGATGAGGAGAGAAAGGAGCCTAATGATGGGACCCAGAATAGTGAGGGTCGACGGCCTCCTGAAGCACCAGGACCACCGGGACCAATCAATAACAATGATGAGGACGAATTGGCAGCATTGAGCCGGGATATAGACCTCATTAACTCCACGGAAAGTCCTCTGGATGTTAATAGATGTTGGGTAGATTTTTGGAGGGGTAACCCGGAGTTGGGGGATGTGAACTTGAAGCAGATCCTCCTCAGTAACTGCAAATGCAGTTTTAGAAATTTGAAAGCTGACAGTAAGGTAGTGCAGGAAAAGGTGAAACTAGGTGAGCAGAAGGGCCCTGCGGGATCCAAAGGATGCACAAAGCAGGGCAGGGAAGCATTGTGTTTACGGTGGTAAACCGTTTGTTTAAGAGACGAAAAAAAAATAGAAAAGCATTTCTATGAGTCTAAGAAGATGAACCCGACACTTAAGCTTCTAACTTTCGTGCCGAGAGAAATAAAATATAGGATTTGCAACTATGGATGTTTGAAAAGTTATGAAATGTATTGTGTGTGATGTTTCAATGTGAATGGTAAAGTTAAAAAAGACATGTGGATGTTTATTTGTCTGTGTATCTATAGTTTTTTCAACAGGCACTGGTTAGTTTGAGATTGGTTTGAATTAATTTGGAGTTATTGAGGTTAATTAACCTGCGAAAACCAGGCTTTCATTATGACCGTGGTGGAATTTTGGTTGCTTTAAATTGCGTGGAAAAACCTCTAGTTCCAGACATGAGGCAATCACATATATTTGGTATTTAAAAAAATAAAAATTTCTGACCAATTTCAAGAATGTGTGACCAGTGGAGAAAAAGGGAAGGACTGCTATTATGCGTGAAAGAGAGAATCATTATAATGTATGCGTGGTGTTGCTTTACAGATGCATAGTACCATTGTTATGTATTTGTCAAACTTTTAAAATGCGAAAAAAAGAAAGGAAATTCTCTGTACAAGACTTCAGAAAGAAACACCTTGTGAAGAGTTGAATAAATATTCTGAGCATTTGTAAAATTTTTAAGAACATTTTAAGTTTAGAATTTGAGTAGATGTTTCCCTCAATAACAGAAAGGGGATCAGAATTGATGAATGAACCCATTGGGATGGCAGGAAAGCCACAATGGATGTTCTTTTTCTTTTCTTTTAAGCAGGAGTGCTGATTACCGAAGAGGTCCTTTAATATGGAAATGCCCTCAAGGTATAACCGAACTTGAGCTTTGAGAGGGAAGCAGTGATTGTAAAAAGGTATTATGTACATATGTGAATAACTGAAGAAGGATCTGTGAAGGGGAGGCTCCCACAGAGCAAAATCATTTTCTTTCATTTTATTGTCTTAATAGGAGCGACTCGAGCCAGGGATACAAGATGAGGTGTACATTGTGGATAAGCTTGCGGATGGCCATTATTATTAAAGGATTGGGAAACCGGGGAAACATCGAGACATTCGTTACACACGGGTGTAGGGGAGGAACTGGCCCCACTGTAACTCAATGGGGGAGCCATACGGAGCAACAAGGGATAAACGCCTATGCACACACTGGGAGTTGGCCAGGGTGGTTAGGGTCAAATTTGACCAAGTACTCCAGACAAACCGGAAACAAACTTGGGGAGGTATCAGCATCCTGCTGCAGGCTAAACATCAAGACCAGAAAGGTATGGGTGAGAGAGGGTAGACAGGTTTGCCTGGAATGTAAAGGGATTACCCCCATGGGAGGATGATGTGGTTATGGAAAACAGCCAGGGGATAAACTAATGCATCCACGGAGTGGGAGAAACTGGGTAATAGTTCTAAAAGGCAAACCCCAGGAACAAAAGAAGGGACAAAATTGTGTTGGGAAAAGTGGTGGAAGGAGGAACAAGGGATTTATGTCTGTGTGGTTGGATCTAGCCACAAGAGCAGGGGAGTTGAGGGTATTGTCTTTAAAAGGCAATGGCAAAATTCTGGGTCAGGGATGAATTGGATGCAGGGTTTTGATTCCTGTGTAATCTTAACCCTAACCCTAACCCTAACCTGCCAAAAACAGTCAATGCACCGAGTTGATCGCGAGCAAATTAAAACCTCTCCCAAAAATGCTGGAGATTCCATACCAAGAAATTCCATGTCCTGTCCTAAAACCCGGGCCTAAGAATGGGCTGGTGTTAATCCCAACTGACAAAATGTTGTATCATTCTGTATATTATGAATTAGCATTGGTTATTCTAAATTTAACAGGGTTTACAATTAACCTGATGGTGTCCGCCAGAAATGGAAAAGTTACATGAAAAATTGTTAAAGGAGATGTTCAAACAATTCTATCAAAAGACTTATGGGACGAGAGTCTGGGGGAAGCATACAAACCGAGATGGAAAAGGGTCTAATGAGTGATGTAGCTACAGCATTTAATATTGGGACAACACCGGTAAATAGTGTGGACAACGCGCAGTTGCAAGTTCAAGTGAATACCTTAAGGGACCAGTTAAAGAAAATACTGGCAGAAGGTTGCAACATAGAGGGTAATGAATTACAGGAGGACCAGGCAATGACAATTCATTTGAAAGTGGTGGTAGCTGAGATGGAAAAACACGCTCAGACCATCAATGCTTTAATCAAGGAGGGTAGAAACGCGTCAGATCAAGCTGCTCAAAGTGACGTGTGTACCATGTACAGAGCGTGGTTGTTAGATGAAGGACGCAGTAATTTAGAGGATTTAAAACATGGCCACGTACCGTTGTGGGTCAGTAACAAGCATCTAAAAGCATTGAGTGTCTATAACAACCTCCTGAATTCGTTCCAGCTACGATCAGCCTCCGAAACGTATCCAGTCCCGGTCAACTGTGGTCAAAGTAAACAATCCATAATGGGGATAGTACTTTGAATACTGGTGTTGGATCAGTCACAACAACCCGTACCAGTATAACGGGTGGAAAACATTGGGGTAATTCGGAACGGGGTACATGTGAAACATCATAAAACCTCACAGTATGTGGTAAAATTGGGAGACTCAATAACCGGTGCTAGTCTGGAGGGATGCCAAAGAGGGGATACACATATGAAGTTGTGCCCCTATCATCTGAACCCTTTCGACCGGGTTCAAGTACGGGGACCGGCAGCCTATAAGCTGTATCATGGAAGTGACGGCTCAAGACCATGTTCCGCCACAGGTTGCATATAAAGGAAACAGGACATACTGTGTCACCACCAGCGAAAGTCAGTATAGAATACACCAGGACACTTGGTGCCCAGTGAGGGATTCTACCTTTTGTTTCAAACACCAGGTAGAGACACAAGTAGCACAAGAAAGGATAATTCCTATTTCAGACCACACACACATAAGAATCACAGTTAACAGTATTTAACCGAACCTCCAGGAATACATATCGCGTTTTGGATATGATATCCCGCCGTTACCCGAACATCTAACTGAACTATTAAAGAACATCGAGCTGTCCCACAACATTATTACACATTACACCAGGAGAATGATAATGTAAGGGGAGAAATCGAGGAAATGATGGCCCCTCCATGATGGGATCTGGGACTCAATATTGAAATCCACCCCTGGGTTTGAATCGTATCACACTCATTAGTAATGGTACAGTTGATAATAGTGTTGCAGCTACTTGTCCTGTCCTGTAAATTAAAGAAAAGGATGAGGCAAGGGAATCTGGAAGGTTTATTAAAGTAAATCCAGGCCGAAGTGTTTGTAAAAAAAGGTATAAACCGAAGTCAGATTAAGGCCAACCATGGTTTTGTTGTAAGAAACACTGTTGTATTGTAAAAACATCGGGTTTTGAGTGTAAAAAGAAATGTAATGGGGCGATTTGACTGAAGGCTGCAATCACCCACAACGCCTGTGGAAAAGAAGACGCCACCCAGAATAATGTATCTATTATAAGAAATATTAAAAGGAGGGAGTGTAAGGTTACTAATCTTCAGAAAAACACAGAAGAAGACCATGTACTAAAAATTGATTAATCCAAGCTTTTGGAATTTAATACAAGCTGTTGGAATTAAGCCGGACAATTAAGGATATTCTGTGGTCAGGAACTAAAACTGACTTCATGCATAACAACAATGGAGTTGTTACATGAGGCCTTGAACTTGATTAATAGGGTAGTGAAAACAGCTCACTGGAGACACCAAGTCTGTAAAAAGACCGGACAACAAAGGACCCTATGAAATACAAATTTTTGGATAACAGCATTCAGCATAAGGAAATATCTTTTGCATTGTTGACTCCATGTGCAAATTAGTAGCCATTCAATCTCATCAGCACAGGCAGTTAAACAAATCACCACATCGATAATCGGATCTCGGCCTAGCGGGAAACTTATTCAAAAGCTGGATATAAATATGTGAGCAAAAAGCAACTCAACAGAAGAAGAAGAGGAAGACAGAAGAAGCAGCAGAAAGGAGAACCGGAGCTGCAGAGAACAGCCAGAAGAAGAAACAGCAGGTCACAGAATCAACGACCACGAATCTCTGCCGATTGTACATCTAAAGTCAAATTTCTCTCAGAAGTCTAGTCCTGTAGTTTTAGTCGGTTTTTGTTGCGTACTAAAACTGACACTGAGTTAAGCCTAAATTTTGTGCCACATGCTGTCCTTTCCCACTATAAGTTCTGAGGTCTATGAATCAGAGCAGAGTGAAAAACAAACACACTACACATAGTCGATCGCAAATATGTTTTTATGAGCATCAAGCTCTGTTCGTTGCTCGCCACCGATGCAGACATGGTTAACAGGGTCCTGAGTGCTATCTATCGCCACCGATACTGGCATGGTTAACAGGATCCTGAGTGCTATCCAGTTGCTTGGGACTTGCTCTTGAAACTTGAAGTTTGCTTTTCTTGAAGAGCACTACAGTCCATTGGAAGCAGATTTTGGAGACAACCATGTTCTTCGGTTAATGTCAGACCCTCTCGACCACTGCGCAATCCCTCCCCCCCCCCCCCCATTCCACAGTGCCCTGGGGGGTCATCCATGTCACCCACCTGTAAGGCTGGCCTTGTTGTGTAATTAGTATTCTGATTGACTGGCCACCCATCTCCAAATCTAAAAGGCAGGCGGCACAAGTCTACAGTTGACATACCCAACAGACTATAACAATGAGAAGTTGATCTGGGCTGAGCTCGGTTTCTTATCTAGTGTAAACCATTTTATCTGCTTCTATTTCTGAGTGTTATTAGCTGAGCAAAAGAGCTTTAAGCATGGGATAGCTTCTTTACGAACACATGCATATAAAAGATGGTGCTACAGGAACTTGTCATGTGCCTTTATTGTATTTACATCAGCAGTTGCATTACCACAGTAGTAAACTAGGTGGAGCAGTAGTCCACTAGGAGGAGCTCTATATTACAAAGCATAAGTACCATATAGAGCTAAAGAATAGGTATCATCATCATAGGCAATCCCTCGTATCGAGGATTTCTTGCTTCCACGCCAAAAAGGGATGAGTTCACAGATGTTTTAATGAAGGACCTAATATTCCAGATCCAAAACTACATCTTGAAGGGTGGAAGATGCCTGTGAGTGAATTTTTTTAACATGTGGTGGCTGTTGCACACCAGCCACCACATGGGCTTGACAGAGCTAGGTCTTAGTCCAGTGGCAAGGATTAACCAAGACAACTGGAGACCAAAGGAGAATAGGTATGGCTCACCACTCACCACTCACTACCTTAACAAGTTGAAGTACTGGGGAGCTAATTCTAATGTTCTAATTCTATCATCATTTCAAGGTAACTTTCCTTGATACAGAAACCCTTCTGTATGATTGCCCAGTTAGACCCATACAGAAATCTGATCCACTGAAAACACAGTTATATCATGTCTCTTACATTCACTGTCTGGAAAGTAACCAGAGTTAGTTGGAGGCTAAAGTATGGAGTGAGAGAGTTAGCTATAGGCTAAGGTATGGACTAAAGGAGTTAACTGGATACTGGAGTCTGGAGTGAAAGAATTAGCTGTATACCTCTTAACTGGCTCTCTTCAAACTGATATGACACCCAGCCAGAATATATTGTATATTGATTGAACCTAGATCAGTCCAACAGCTCGACTCAAGTCCAATGATGAACAAAGTATAACTTTACTCTTACTTGCAAGGGAAATCAAAGAGTAAATTGGATACAGAGACAGGAAACTTTGTCCTTATCTTCTTTTTTCAGGCTTCATTCGTATTAACTTAGTTCAACTGACATGTACTGTGACTTTCTATTATCTGTTTTGTGGTACTTAGTGCTTAAATTGTATGGCATTAACACTTTGCATTCTAAGTGCTTTGTGTTCAGGCAGATAGGCAAGTAGGACAGAACTGCTTAGAATGTGCAGAACAAGCCAAACTTAGCCTGAAAGGCACCAGCATTTAAGTTTTGTTGTGTGTCAGCACTTTAGGCTAACAAAAGCTTACATTAATGAAGCACATATGTTAATGGTGAAATTCAGTTTTTTACTTGCTGACCTGGTGCAATTGAGCAGGCAGAGCGACTGAGCTAGATCCCAAATGGAACCATATTTCAAATGTCTCAAGTTGTCAGAAATGAAATCTCACATCAGATCACTTAACCAATCAAAGGAGAATTTTGTTATAAAAATCACTTTGTTCAAGTAAAAAGATGTGCTTTAAAAAGGCTGTAACTGTCTGATGTAAAATGGAATGCTCTCCTGATACCAGAGTCAGACATTTTCTGATCAATCCCTTCAGTCAATTGAGTCAACGTACTCAGCAATCACTCTGATGAAGTCAAAGCACCGCTCGCAACAGCTGGACAGAAACCTAGAAGCTGCACGAAGACAGTGTTATCCAATAGATATTGCTGACTAACCACAGATTTGGCTATGCTCCACCGTGTTAGCCACACGCAGTAAGTTTAGTAGGAAATGCCTTACATGCACTCACACAATGCAAGTAAATGTACTTCACATGTCTCTATTTACTTAACAAGCATCGAGCCCCATTAATATGTACTTTGGTTTCATCAGAGTGATTGCTGAAAATCTTGACTTGCACAATCAAGTGGAATCGAACGTGCTGGCGATTCTCAAAATCAACATTCGCACTCAGTCAGGGCATTTTGCTACAATTTCAGCACTGACTCTGTCTAATTCATGTATCCAGTTTTCAGCATCAGCAGTTTTATCTCTTCCTTTCTGTCCTGCACGGAGAGGATTCCTGTATAGGCTGCTCTTGCACACCGTCCACTTTGCCATCCTCGTCTGCCGTTCGGACATGCTGGCACATCAACTTGCCATCCGGAGGAGGCGGGGTGCCCCAATGGAGGGCACTCTATGTGGGGATCCTCCCTTTATCTATTGGGGACTTGGTCTGGAGTGTTGCATGGGGAAGTCCCTTGCAATAAAATCTTAAGTCGGTTCACCGACTCCCAGGTCATCTGCATTTTCTGCATGTTCCATATACACACAGAGTTCAAGAGGTTCCACTATTTGTAGGGGCTGCTCCTCGATTTTTGTTTCCACTTCAGTTCCACGCTCCTGATCTTTAGGCATCCGGTGTAGCGGGGGGAAGCGGGCAGGTCGGAGGGCCTCCTTATAGGACTGCTCCTGGACCTGGCCACCAGGTCCAGGCAGCGGGAGGTCCAGGGAGTCTTTTGGCCTGACTGCCTGGACCTTCCGTGGCTACATTTGCGCCAGGGTGTCCCTGGAGATGGAGCACGTGGTGTCCACTGTCACGCTCACGGCCTTCCGCGAGAGGTGGGCACCGGAGGGACTGGAGTGCATCATCACCACTAGAAATAGCACATTAATCTAATTTGTTAAGGTTTATTTAATCTGTCTAATTCATTTACAGGTTTTAATGGTTGTGCATCTTTAACAATGGGGCACATGGTTGACTTTTAAGAAAGAGTCAGCAGTTCCATCGCCAGTCCAGGTCTGTTCATAGGGACTAATTCTATTAATTCCCGTGAGTTCCCGATGTCAACGCGGAATGGATCATGCACGAACTGAGAAGTTAGATTAAAACTGTCAAAATCATTTCCATGATGCTGAAATCCAACCTTTTCACCTGTGTTAGGCATCATTTTAGCAGATAACTAATAACCAGCAACCAAAGAAGTAAAGCACTCACAATGAGCACAACGCACTCTCTGCCTTATGTTTTATCATTTTACCAACAAATGCACAACAAAAATTGAAGTAAATATGAATATTGAGATGTGTATAATTTTATATTTATTAATCAGAAATGTGTTTTTCCACATCTGGATTCCCAATTCACCATATGTGGCTATCTTATTGGACAGCATGGGATTAAGGTGCCGTGTCTAATAGATTTATGCCAAAATTTCAAACTTCGATAACAAATAGAAAAACTGCAAAGTTTTGCACTGAATGGTGATAGATGTTTGTTAATTAAGTAAATATACACCAGAAGTACACTTACCTGTATTGTGTCTAAGGTGTTTTCAACTAAAAATTAGTGCTTGTGGCTAAAACGGTGTTGCCATGGCCACACCCGTGGCTAGTCAGTGGTTTCTATTGGACAACACTGTCCTGGAAATACTGTTGGCAATAATAGTGGATTAACCCTTAACATATTCATATGACAATCCTCTGTTTTCTCTTTTAACATCTTTATTTTATCTCCACTAAAAGAGCAGATAAAAGAATGCCAATCGAATGCATTAGGCTTTGTTCCACTAATATTGGCAACAGTGGTTGCTAGGCTTAGAACACAGACAGAATCATTCATCATATCCTTTGAATGAACTGAGTTTTGAATAAAAAACTTGCAAGTTGTCAGCAAATGTATTATGTTTGTTATTATGAGAATCTTACAACCATCAGTAGGCTTTGTAGGACGATGATTTCATCCAGATTAATTTGTAGCAGGCAAGAACAATTAATTGATACTACCAGCTACTTCTCAGATTTTGACACTGGGAAATAATGATAAGACACCAATAAATATAGTTCCCACTTTGCGTGGCAGTCTTTACTGAGTACTGATCAACCTGTTTTCAACATTGCACATATCATTCTGTCCCTTGAGCTGCTAGGCTACATTATAGTTACTAGTTCCTCAGTTCCCTGCGTGCTCACGATCGTCCCAGTGGTCCGCTGACGTGTCGTGATGCGTGTCTTCTGATGACTGACCGGGTCACCCTTCAATGACTGCAGCCGTGTTCCCACTCATCTTTGCTGAGTCTCTGCCTCAGTTTCCCTGAGCACTCACGATCGACCCGGTGGTCTGACGGGTTCATGGAGCACAACTTCTGATGACTGACCACGTCATCTTTCTCTGACAACTACAGGCTGCTGTTCCGTGGTCTGTGTGTTGTTTCCATGGCTACCGAATCCTCATTGAATCCTTCCTTTGATCCATCGATGATCTTTCTTCTTTGTGAGCACGCATTTAGCACTTCAGAACCTGGCCTATTGCCTAGTCTAGCGCTATCATGGACCTCACTGTGTTCGGTGTTTATATTTCTACAGAAGGTTTCTCAGCAGTCACTATTATTTCCATTGTGTTGGGGGTTCTCTTCTGATTACAGTTATGTGATTTTACATTTCCACAAAAGGTTTCTTACAGTCCTATTGTGTTGTGGGTTTTCTACATATTAACATTAAACATTTCAATCAGGAGTTTCCAAGAGTTCTTACATCTTACAGGAGGTCAGTATTTACAGCTTTCGTGTTTTACATTAAGCATTTTATAAAGAATGTTTAAAAAGATTAATCACAGAGTTCAGTTTCCTCAGCCTTACATGGGGTTCAAGCCCTACAGCTTACAATATTTATGACCTCTTTGCTCCAGAACTAGTTGACATGCCATGAACTAATGGAAATGCAAATTTGCAGCAGATTAAATTGATAGAATTTCCCCTTGGAATCTTTAATTTAAATGCCTATTATTCCTTTGCTCCTGTTTTGTTCACAATTTATCATCATCATAGCCAGTCCCTCGGAAACAAGGAAGACTTGCTTCCACTCTTAAAATGAGTTCTTAGGTGGCTGAACAGTCCAATATGAGAGCCACAGTCCCTGTCACAGGTGGGTTGAGGGGAAGGGTGGGTGGGACAGGTTTGCCGCATGTTCTTTCTGCTGCCTGCGCTTGATTTCTGCATGCTCTCGGCGATAAGACTCGAGGTGCTCAACGCCCTCCTGGATGCACTTCCTCCACTTAGGGCGGTCTTTGGCCAGGGACTCCCAGTTGTCAGTGGGGATGTCGCACTTTTTCAGGGAGGCTTTGAGGGTGTCCCTGTAACGTTTCCTCTGCCCACCTTTGGTTCGTTTGCCGTGAAAGAGTTTCAAATAGAGTGCTTGGTTTGGGAATCTCGTGTCTGGCATGTGGCCTACCCAGTAGAGCTGATCAAGTGTGGTCAGTGCTTCAATGCTGGGGATGTTGGCCTGGTCAAGGATGCTAATGTTGGTGCGTTTGTCCTCCCAGGGGATTTGCAGGATCCAGCAGAGGCATCGTTGGTGGTATTTCTCCAGCGACTTGAGGTGTCTACTGTACATGGTCCATGTCTCTGAGCCATACAGGAGGGTGGGTATGACTCCAGCCCTGTAGACCATGAGCTTGGTGGCAGTTTTGAGGGCCTGATCTTCAAACACTCTTTTCCTCAGGTGGCCGAAGGCTGCACTGGCGCACTGGAGACGGTGTTGAATCTCATTGTCAATGTCTGCTGTTATTGATAAGAGGCTCCCGAGGTACAGTCCACATTGTCCAGGGCCGTGCCGTGGATCTTGATGACTGGGGGGCAGTGCTGTACAGTGAGGGGAGGTTGGTGGAGGACCTTTGTCTTACGGATGTTTAGCATAAGGCCCATGCTTTTGTACACCTCAGTAAATACGTCGACTATGTCCTGGAGTTCAGCCTCCATATGTGTGCAGACGCAAGCGTACTGTAGCTCGACGACAGAGGTTGGGGTGGTCTTGGACCTGACCTGGAGATGTCGAAGGTTGAACAGGTTCCCACTGGTTCTGTAGTTTAGTTCCACTCCAGCGGAGAGCTTGTTGACTGTGAGGTGGAGCATGACAGCGAGGAAGATTGAGAAGAGGGTTGGGGCGATAACGCAGCCCTGTTTGACCCCGATCCGGACATGGATTGGGTCTGTACTGGATCCATTGGTAAAGATCACAGCCTGCATGTCATCGTGGAGCAGGTGGGGGATAGTAACGAACTTTTGGGGGCAACTAAAATGGAGGAGGACGCTCCATAGACCCTCGTGATTGACAGTGTCAAAGGCCTTTGTAAAGTCGTAGAGGACCATGTATAAGGGCTGATGCTGTTCCCTGCATTTTTCCTGCAGCTGTCGCACTGCAAAAATCATGTCAGTTGTACGCCATAAGGGACAAAATCCACACTGTGACTCCGGGAGGAGCTCCTCAGCCACGGGGAGAAGACGGTTGAGGAGGATTGAGAATTGGTTGTCAGACAGGAAGCAAAGAGTAGGAGTAAATGGGTACTTTTCAGAATGACAGGCGGTGACTAGTGGGGTACCGCAAGGTTCTGTGCTGGGGCCCCAGCTGTTTACACTGTACATTAATGATTTAGATGAGGGGATTAAATGTAGTATCTCCAAATTTGCGGATGACACTAAGTTGGGTGGCAGTGTGAGCTGCGAGGAGGATGCTGTGAGGCTGCAGAGTGACTTGGATAGGTTAGGTGAGTGGGCAAATGCATGGCAGATGAAGTATAATGTGGATAAATGTGAGGTTATCCACTTTGGTGGTAAAAACAGAGAGACAGACTATTATCTGAATGGTGACAGATTAGGAAAAGGGGAGGTGCAAAGAGACCTGGGTGTCATGGTACATCAGTCATTGAAGGTTGGCATGCAGGTGCAGCAGGCGGTTAAGAAAGCAAATGGCATGTTGGCCTTCATAGCGAGGGGATTTGAGTACAGGGGCAGGGAGGTGTTGCTACAGTTGTACAGGGCATTGGTGAGGCCACACCTGGAGTATTGTGTACAGTTTTGGTCTCCTAACCTGAGGAAGGACATTCTTGCTATTGAGGGAGTGCAGCGAAGGTTCACCAGACTGATTCCCGGGATGGCGGGACTGACCTATCAAGAAAGACTGGATCAACTGGGCTTGTATTCACTGGAGTTCAGAAGAATGAGAGGGGAGCTCATAGAAACATTTAAAATTCTGACGGGGTTAGACAGGTTAGATGCAGGAAGAATGTTCCCAATGTTGGGGAAGTCCAGAACCAGAGGTCACAGTCTAAGGATAAGGGGTAAGCCATTTAGGACCGAGATGTGGAGGAACTTCTTCACCCAGAGAGTGGTGAACCTGTGGAATTCTCTACCACAGAAAGTTGTTGAGGCCAATTCACTAAATATATTCAAAAAGGAGTTAGATGAGGTCCTTACTGCTAGGGGGATCAAGGGGTATGGCGAGAAAGCAGGAATGGGGTACTGAAGTTGAATGTTCAGCCATGAACTCATTGAATGGCGGTGCAGGCTAGAAGGGCCGAATGGCCTACTCCTGCACCTATTTTCTATGTTTCTATGTTTCTATGACTCTAGCAACGACTTTCACAATGGCTGATAACAGGGAGATTCCTCTATAGTTGCCGCAGTCGGACTTGTCCCCTTTTTTAAAGATGGTCACGATCACTGCATCTCTGAGATCTCTCAGCATGCTCTCCTCCCTCCAGATGAGAGAGATGAGGTCGTGTATTCACGCCAACATGCCTCTCCACCATACTTCAGTGCCTCAGCAGAGATTCAATCTGCTCCCGTAGCCTTGTTGTTCTTAAGCTGTCTTATGGCTTTTTCTACCTCGTGCAGTGCTGGGCTTTTACTGAGGTGATGGCGGGTAGCCACAATTTATAACACTGAGTTGGCAATCCTTTTATAACGGGAATCCTGCACCACCGATATGCTTGTATTTTCTCTCCAGGTGGTATTATAGGATAGTACTAGCACAGAACGGCTAACACAGTTAGACAGCAAAGATTGTCTTGTTCAGAAAGAGGACCATCTTCAAACTACCAGTGTTGTCAGCTGAAAGTCATCAATGGAGCATATGACTGGTCCAGCTCCAGTCTGCAGTGAAGCTCATTGACTCTCTCATACTTTATAAGTAATAGCAGAGAAATTCTCTTCAAGTATTCTTTGTTTATTCAACTGTTTTCCTCATGTACTTTCTGTGGTGTATGTAGGCACCTTTTGTAATGACTCCACGAGGCAGGGTATGGTACTTAAACTGTGTAGACTGTAGTCCTTTATTTTCAGCTCCTCGAGTGAGGACACCAAGCTGTGAGCTTCCTTTTATACTGAGTTACCTGCAGTGTGCAGGTAACACTTAGGTCTCCAGCAGCAGCACCCTCTGGTGTACAGGTAAGGTGTGTACAGTGTAAGGGTACATACAGTGTTACAGACATCACAACACAAACAAGCATGCATATATAACAACACTCCACCCTAAGCATTTTTAATATCCATATTGTCATGACCTGGGGAGGTGATCAGTAGTGGGCTATGGGAGGTTGTGGTGAGAGTTGTGTGGGTGCCAGGTGTGATCCCTGTACTTGAGGCTGGCCTCATACATTTCCCCCCTTCACACACAGACCATGTGGGTGTCACTGTTGTGGGATCCCCGAGCGTTACCATCACAGCAGCAGTAGGTAGGGTGCATTCTCTGTGATGTGGGTAATTGTGTGGTGGTGAACAGGGCCACAGAACTGGGTGGGCGCCTTATCCTCCAATTGGGATGAGGGTCAGGTCATCCCAGGGTTTGCCAGAGAAGCTGGAGGGTATTGGCCTCTCGCTCCTGGGGTTGGCCCTGGTGGCCAGGGGGTGTAGGGTTGGTCTGGGGCAGGTGGCCAGTGGTGGTTGCTGTGCTGCCCATTGACCACTGTCCCTGTAGTGGGTCTGCTCCCACTGGGTGTGTGTGTGTGCCCTTCCAGGGGCATCACATTTGTTCCAAAGTTCCAGGCTTCATGGTCAGGTAGCCAGCTAGACCTGGGGGTCTCCCACAGGGGGATTCCTCTAACATTTGCATGGTCCCTGAAGAACCCAATGTTCTTCAGCAGTGTCCTACGTGTATACATGACACCTTGGCTCTGATCACACATATTTGAGCCTACATTATACATTACAGCATTTGCATCATTTTGGGTGTCATGGTCTCACCAAACATGGTTACATTAGGCATTTCAAACTCTCTGTCATAATCATCAAACATAATAAGCTTGTTCTTAACCTTACTTACACAAGTATTCGTCTCATTTGTCACATTAGTTGCACTAGCATTACCATTCATGGTTACTTTATCATACTTGCACCCTTTTATTGCATCTTTAGCTTTAAAGTCCTTGTCCTCATTTAGTTGAAACTGTCCCTTTAAATTTTTTGGGTTACCGGTCTCGTTTAAGGGAGCCTTCCAATCCGATTGGCTACTCGGTGCCACGTGTCGCTCCTCCAACGCTGCCCCTCGTGGTCTGGCCGCAGCCATTTTGATTACAGGTTCTTCTCCTCGTGGTGCGGCTGCCATCTTCTGGCTCTCCTCCAGGTAGGCTGTGGTGGTCCTTTCTTCCTCAGGTTTGGCCCTGGATGTCGGGAATCCACGTCTTTCGATGATGTTCACCTCTTGGAGTCCTGCTCCGGCCCGGAAGGTGGAGTTTTCGGTCCTGGAGATTTAGTCGCGATGTTGTGGAGTCGTCGCCGCGCAGTCGAGCTCGACGTTTGGATCTCTGGATGCAGCGGTGGATCCATGTTCGATGTCGATTGCTGGAGCCCAGAGGCCGTCGCCATTTCGACTGATTTGGACCGGGTTCATCCAATTCTTTCCCAGCAGCGTGGGACCATCGCTGATTTTGATCCACAGGGGGAGTTTGTTCAACATGCCGCCCTGGGAGACCTGGACGTTCACGCTGCCAACGACCGGAATTTTACCTTTGGTGTAAGTTCGCTTGGACAGGATGCAGTGTTGGTCGATTGGTGGGATTTATCCAAAGTTTTTCAAAGGTCGTTTGGCTCTTCACAGACTGGCTCGCCCCTTTGTCATTCTCCATAGAAACTGGCACCCCGTCGATGTCTACTTCCATCGTCCACGGAGAATTTTCGGTGGAGCAGGTATAAACTCCATACTCTTCTTCCGAGGTTTGAGCAGCTTCACCTTCATCTGTGTCAGAGCCCCGGTGATCAGCCAACTCATCAGAGACACAGTGAGTACAGCTTTTTCTGCACATTCTTTGAAGGTGCCCTTTCTCTTTGCAGCCTTTGCATGCATAGTCTTTGTAGCGGCACTGGTGGGCCCTGTGGTTTCCTCCACAGTGCCCCATTGTTTGCCCCATATGGCGGACTCAGGGTTGCTGGACTCGGGGCAGCATTTCTGCCTTTAGAAGTATCCATGTGGTGCACTGCATTCGCGGTTTAGAGTCCTGGGTCAGTATTCGCCTGGAGTCGCCGGCCAAAACCATGTAGGCCTGGCTCACTTGAATTGCTTTCTGCCGGGTGACTGTGGTGTCGGCAGAGAGCAATTTGTGCAGGAGACTCTCTAGGCCGATTCCAATGACGAATATGTCCCTTAGTGCTTCATTAAGATGGTCTCCAAAATCACACGGTGCAGCTAGTCTTCTTAAATATGCAGCATATTTAGTAATTTCTTGGCCTTTGGGTCGCCGGTAAGTGTAGAACCGGTGCCTGGCTGTGAAGATGCTTTCTTTTGGTTTTCATTGCTGCTGTATAAGTGTTACCAGTTCCTCATATCTTTTGGTGGTTGTCTTCGCTGGGGCTAGCAAGTCCCTGATGAGACAATGGATGGTGGGCCCATAACTGCTAAGCAGGATGACTCTGCGTTTGTTCGGTCGTGTAGCCGGTGTGCCCCCATCCAGGTCGTTGGCTATGAAGAAATGTTCCAATCTTTCTACAAAAGCGCCCCAATCTTCCCCCTTGGTAAATTGCTGAAAGTTGCTGAGATTTGACATGCTGAGTGTATTGTTCGTGACCTCATATCCTCGTCGCCAGATAGAGGCACCTTTTGTAATGACTCCACCAGGCAGGGTATGGTACTTAAACTGTGTAAACTGTAGTCCTTTATTTGCAGCTCCTTGAGTGAGGACACCAAGCTGTGAGCTCCCTTTTGTACTGGGTTACCTGCAGTGTGCAGGTAACCCTTAGGGCTCCAGCAGCAGCACCCTCTGGTGTACAGGTAAGGTGTTTACAGTATAAGGGTACATACAGTGTTACAGACATCACACAACAAACAAGCATGCATATATAAAGCTTTCTGTCTTCCTTTCACTGTCTTAGTAAATGAAGAAAAATAAACAAACCATCTGCCCAGCTCTGATATTTATCTTATTTTCTTTTTCTGCTTGTTTTATTGCTTCATATTTTCCTTCTATTCCCATTACTATTTCTTAGCCTGCAGCATTATTTCATTACCTTATGTTTCATTTTATTCCCTCTCTTTGGTAATTTCTCCAGACACCAACAGGGAAATCAATACGAGTTGAAGTATACCGAATTAATATCATTTCAATGGGTCTGTTTTGAAATGGTTTTAATCCAGAACATTGAAGTATAGGCATTCGGGCAAATGCATGTAGTGTCACTGCGTGCCTGAAAAAGGATTACTTCATATACGAGAGACAAAATGAAAATCATTATGCATTCTAGTGTTTGGGGAAAATGACACCTCACTACTAATTTCAACAGGTGATAAAAAAGAGCACTACTTTGAGTCAATTATTCTTAAGCCTATAATAAAAATGATGATGCAGTGTGAATTTGGCAGTCGTCCAGTACACATGAGGTAGCCTCGTATAGGTCAGGATTTCAAGAATAATCCTAGTTGTTTAATCCAGCACCCAATTAGTCTCTCTGATTAGGGCTTACTGACTAAATTTTTGTTCATGCAAATGGTGTCCCTGTGTAAAGTATACACATTTTCACGATCGAGGCACAGCAAGATGCCACAGACTTAAATGGTTGAAAAAAAAACCTTTGGGAATGCTTGGGCGGGAGAAAAGTGCGCCAGCCTGGGGCAGGTGGTGATTAATGCAATTTCTGCAGTCAGGAGCTAGACCTGATTAAACATTGAGACAAAGGGCTAGATTTTACACTTTTTTGCCTGCATAACGCCCACTTAACGTCCATTTTACTGCTGAAATGAGGTATAATGCCCAGATATCGCCCATTTAGCTACAAAATGGAAACTGAAGCCTATTTTTCAGATACTTGTCACCGAGCGTTACTTTCCTCATGTGCGTAACGCTGGGAAAAAATAATACCACCTGTTATGTAATGATGTGTGTATTGTCCCAGTACCTTAAATGTAATGTAAGTACTATGCCACACCACAGATGGCGCTGCGGTGGGAAACCCTGGTAGTACCTGTAAGAAGGACTATATAAGGCTGACCACCACATCTGGGAGGCACTCTGGAGCTGAACAATAAAGGACGAAGGTCACAGCAGTTAGACTTACACCAGACAGTGTGGAGTCAGTGATTTGTGTGCTACATACACCACATTGGCAACGAGGAAGCGGACGAACTCCACGCAACCATGGCTACTCTGGGCTCGCTAAAGGATTTTACCGTGGGCAATGATTGGGAGGCCTTTACGGAAAGGCTCGAGTACTACTTCACAGCAAACGACCTGACGGAGGACACATACGCAATGAGAGATAAGCGTAAGGTGATATTGCTCTCCAGTTGTGGAGATGAGGTTTACTGTCTCGTCAGGGATTTGCTGGCACCTGGGAGCGCCAGGGACAAGTCATACGAGGAGCTGACTGAACTCATTCGTGACCAGCTGAAACCGAAGGAGAGCATCCTCACAGCCAGATACAAATTTTACCATCACTGCAGATCTGAGGGCCAGGATATCACCAAATATGCTGCGGACCTCAGGAGACTCGCGGCGCCGTATGATTTTGGGGCACACCTTGACGAGGCTTTGCGGGACGTTTTCGTTATGGGGATTGGCCATGAGGGCCTCCTTCACAAGCTGCTAGCCACGGAACCCACAGTCACTCTGACAAAGGCCATCACCATCAGCCGGGCATATATGACATCGACTTGCGGCACCAAGCAAATGATCCACACAATCTCGAACCCAGCAGGCACGGTCCACAGGATAGCGCCCACCATGGACAAAACTGCAGAACGTGGCTCTGCCCGGGGCAGAGAGCACGGACCTCAGGATCCTGGAGCTCAGAGTCCGCCGAGGGGGGCCAATCAAGCAGCACCATGCTGGCGCTGTGGAGGAAGCCATGGGGCTCACCGGTGCAGGTTTGCGGAGTACATGTGCAATACCTGCCATGTTAAAGGCCACCTTCAGCGTATGTGTAAAAGAAATCAGACTCACCATGTGGCTGAGGAGATGGGGGATGTTCAGCGAGGAGCAGGCAGAAGAAGATGAGGTGCTTGGACTGTATACGTGCACCGACGGCTCGCCCCCAGTGATAAGGGAAGTAAAAATCAGCGGAGTCCCAGTGAGTATGGAAGTGGACACGGGCTCGGGTCTGTCGTTGATGAGTCGGAGAATGTTTGATAAACTGTGGATTAACCCAGCTGCACGACCCAAGCTGGTCCCGGTCACGGCGAAGCTGCGTACCTACACCAGGGAACTAATACCTGTTCTCGGCAGAGCGATGGTGCAGGTATCCCACTGGGACGAGATGCACGCTTTACCTCTGTGGGTCGTTGCAGGCGATGGGCCGACGCTCCTCGGCCGGAGGTGGATGGGGACAGTCCATGGGTGCTGGGAAGACTTCACCACTCCACAGGCTGCTGCTCCCCGGGGTGCTGCCGTGCCCCGGGTCCCCAGAGAGCAGCGCCGACTGAGCTGGAGCTGCAGCCTCAATCAACCACAGGCATGTCCCAGGCCCGGACCTCACACAGAGACCCTGCAGGCCCAGCCCCCACAGGCAAGTCCCAAGCACGGATCTCACACAGAGACCCTGCAGGCCCAGCCCCCACAGGCAAGTCCCAAGCACGGATCTCACACAGAGACCCTGCAGCCCCAGCCCCCACAGGAAAGTCCCAGGCCCAGCCCCCACAGGCATGTCCCAGGCCCGGATCTCACACAGAGACCCTGCAGCCCCAGCCCCCACAGGAAAGTCCCAGGCCCGGACCTCACACAGAGACCCTGCAGGCCCAGCCCCCATAGGCAAGTCCCAGGCCCGGATCTCACACAGAGACCCTGCAGACCCAGCCCCCACAGGCAAGTCCCAGGCCCGGATCTCACACAGAGACCCTGCAGCCCCAGCCCCCACAGGCAAGCCCCAGGCCCGGATCTCACACAGAGACCCTGCAGGCCCAGCCCCCATAGGCAAGTCCCAGGCCCGGATCTCACACAGAGACCCTGCAGACCCAGCCCCCACAGGCAAGTCCCAGGCCCGGATCTCACACAGAGACCCTGCAGCCCCAGCCCCCACAGGCAAGCCCCAGGCCCGGATCTCACACAGAGACCCTGCAGCCCCAGCCCCCACAGGCAAGTCCCAGGCCCGGATCTCACAAAGAGACCCTGCAGCCCCAGCCCCCACAGGAAAGTCCCAGGCCCAGCCCCCACAGGCAAGTCCCAGGCACGGATCTCACACAGAGACCCTGCAGCCCCAGCCCCCACAGGAAAGTCCCAGGCCCGGACCTCACACAGAGACCCTGCAGGCCCAGCCCCCACAGGCAAGTCCCAGGCCCGGATCTCACACAGAGACCCTGCAGCCCCAGCCCCCACAGGCAAGCAGCCCTGCACAGAGGGGCCTAGTGGGGGGGTGGTGAGCCGGCGGGGCGCTGCGGGAGGTGTGCTGTGGGATCCAGGGGCTGGCGGTTCGGAAGGGCCTCACAGAGGAAGAGGCCGTTTGGCGGCCATGGCAGCCGCCGGGGAGGCCGCTACGGAGGCTGTGGGGGACGCGGCAAGTGCGGCCGCAGGAGAGGCCACGGCGGCCGCAGGAGAGGCGGCAAGTCAGGTGGCAGCGGAGGGGAGCGGAGGCTGTGACGGCGGAGGGCATTCGGAGCGGCGGAGAAGAAGATGGCGGCGGCATCGTGTCGGAGCTGCAGAGCATCAAAGATGGCGGCGCCCAAGGAGAAGCCTCGTCGAATCCTCCTGCGTCAAAGATGGCGCCTTAAAGAGGAAATGCACCCGGGAGTCTTAAAAGGGCCTTACAAAGAGGTGGTCCCCACAAAGGACTTTTGTTTGGCAGAGCGAGTCTAAAATGAGCTTTGTTAATGTGAGATAGTGAATTTATAATAAGAATTACTTTTTTAATGCTGAATGGCGACTGTATTTGTGTAAAATAATGGATGAAGTACAATTAATAATAACGGCTAACAAGGAAATCAAGGTTCTGCTACCAGTCAATAACCAGTTAATATACCAGATAATATGTACCATACTAACGCACTGTCTATGCCCACCTGCCTTCCGTTGGACAAGTGTGATGTTATGTAATGATGTGTGTATCGTTGTCCTGCGTCCAGGTGTGGGGGGGGAAGGTGATGTTATGTAATGATGTGTGTATCGTCCCAGTACCTTAAATGTAATGTAAGTACTATGCCACACCACAGAGGGCGCTGCGATGGGAAACCCTGGTAGTACCTGTAACAAGGACTATATAAGGCTGACCACCACACCTGGGAGGCACTCTGGAGCTGAACAATAAAGGACGAAGGTCACAGCAGTTAGACTTACACCAGACCATGTGGAGTCAGTGATTTGTGTGCTACATACACCACACCACCTGCACACTTTTTTGGGGCGAATCTTCAGAATGGGCGAAACCAATGCCCATAATATCGCCCAGTGTTCCTTTCCGCACAGAATTAATGCTGAGATTCAATAATACCGACCACCCACTTTTTTTTTGTCGTAAAGATCACATTCGCCGAAACTAATGCCCAGCTGATCACCCAGCGTCACTTTCACTACCTCGCACACATCTCGCCCATAATATTGCTCGCCCAAAATACTGCTCTGAAAAAGTGGAACTGCTCTGATCGAATCACAGCGATGTGGGCGCCATTTTTAAAATCGCAGGTCGCTTCATTCAAAGGGCTGCTTCAACTGCGAGGGAGTTTGAATTGACTCTGGAGTTCTTCTCAGGTGAAATGATCATCTCAACAGACATCTTTTCAGACTCTGAACGATTGGGGTTTACTGTAGGTGTATTTTTGTGAGGAAGTTATTGTTTCTGATCAATCGCTATTATACTTTCATTGGAATGGGGCCAGCCATTTTCCAGCCTGCATCGATTAATATGCAGATGCTGCAGAGTGCATTTGGCACAACATCGAATGCATATCATTATGTGACCAATCTAAGACATGCCAGAATGAGGAGGAGGTCTAGACCATACACACTCTGCACTTACAGGGAGAAGTGGTCAGGCCTCAATGTGTCCGAGCACACCTGCCTTTGGAGACTACGCTTCCACAAGGTGATAATCAATGAAATATGTGAGCTCATCGGGCCACATATGCAGCCTGCCATCAGGACATCACTGTTGGTCGAGGTCAAGTTTACCGTGCCACTGCCTTTCTATGCATCTGGTTCCTTTCGGGCCTCCGCGGTCGAGACTTCCTCTCTGTCTCAGCGTGCCACACATCGCTGCATTAGACAGGTCACGGAGACCCTGTACACGCGTAGGATGGACTTTATCAGCTTCCCCATGACCACGGAGGCTCAGACTGACAGGGCTGGAGCATTCCACTGCATTGCTAAGTTCCCCAGGGTGCAGGGTGCAATACAATGCACTCGCATCATCATGCGGGCACCTTCTCAGGACCCAGAGCTTTTTTGTAACAGAATAGGATTTCACTCCCTGAAAGTCCAACTAGTTGTCGACCACAACCATTTCATAATGGCAGTGAATGCCAAATATCCAGGCACCTTCGATGAGTCTCATACCCTGTGTGAGAGCGCTGTCTTTGACATGTTTAAGAGTCAGCCACAAGGACAATGCTGGATGCTTGGTGACAACCGATATGGCCTAGCCACCTGGCTGTTGACCCCCTTGCGTGACACCCACATCGATGCCAAGAAGCGATACAACCAGAATCACAGCGACACACGCAATGTGGTCCAGAAAACAACAACTGTGTTTAAGCAGCACTTTAGATACGTGGACCACTCAGGAAGGGAGTTAAAATACAACTCTGAGCAAGTAGCTGAATTCATGGTCGTGTGCTCCATGTTGCACAACCTGGCTATCAGGAGGGGACAAGAATTGCTAGAAGGGACTGATGGTCCACCTCAGGAGAGAGAAGAAGAGGGGGACAAGGGGCTGGACGCTGACCTCGGGCCAGACAATCAGACTGACGATGCAACCTTGCCCACGTCCCCCGCCAGACCGCGGGAAAGGGCCAATGGTGGCTACATAACTGCAAGACTCTTACGTCAGGAGCTGATAACTGAACGATTTGCCTGAAAGAACGTTGCTGTGGCTGACAATGCTGACACACTGCTGTGTGTGTGCAGCTCAGACATCAATGGTGGACATCACCTTGGTGCCAGTTGAAGTTTAAGTTGATTGAAGTTAAGTTTTATGTAAACCATTTATGGTAAGGAATCACCAGTTTGTAACGGTCCAGTTATCTGAGACAATGCGCAACAAGGTTATGTTGAAAACATTTTCTTTTACCAGATTCATAAGTATCATGGCTAAAAACATCACCCCCGCCCACACCCCACTTTTTCGACCATTGACATCAATCAAATGGTCAACATTTCCAGCAACACAGAATACAAATGCAAAGCAGGAGGGTGGCCCCCCTCCCCCCAAATATTGCAACAGGTGAAAAGGAACCCAATAAGTTGACACCCCCACTTTAACGTTGCGCCCAGCCAGAGTACCTGTGTCTGCTCATCTACGATGATTGGGGCAGGCCATGTGTGGATGTGAAGATGGAAGCAGTTAGGGGAAGGTATCTGGTAGACGCAGGAGCCTCTAGCATGGTTGTCCACACACCGATTCTGACCACTTCCCCATGGTTGAGTGGAGTCCCATTTACACTGGCAGGCTTTATAGGTAATGAGCAGACTGGGGCAATGTCAAAACCCTTAACCATAGAATTAGGACCGAACAGGACAAAATGGGAATGCATTTCAATGAGTGGGAACAGCCTGGTTGGGGACTTCTCGGGCCGGCTACATGTTGGCACCACGCCATAATGGATATGAAGAACAATTGTCTATGGGGGGCAGTTGATGCAGATTGGATAAGTGAGATTGTAGTGATTCCCAGGGACAATACAGACAAAGGCAGCACCTGCACGATGAAAGCCGAAAGGGAGTTATGACTGAGAAGGATTAATCGATAACATTCCGGCCAGGTATCAAGGGCATGTACGGGAGAATATGGATCCATTTGCAATGCACAAGCGGTAGATTAACTGGGGTAGAGGCGAAGATAGACAGGGACCCGCTGGCACGGCCCAGCAACAGTATAATTAGCCCCAGGAAGCAGAAAAGTATTTGGAAACTGCTATAAATTCCCCGGTGGAGCAAGGTGTATTAACAACCATAGCCACACACGTAAACTCACCCCTATGGCCAGTAAAGAAGCCCAATAACTCATGGAGGGCCACGTAGATTACCAAGTCCTGAATAAAAATATTCCAGTCTGTACACCCACGGTTGCCGTGGTAGCAGATTTGATAGGGAGTGTCCCTGCGGCCGCAACAATTTTTACCATGCTGGACATTTCAAATGGGTTTTCAAATGCCTGCAATTAAGAAGTATAATTGTTAAACACAAGGCCGCTCTGAAAAACTGGGTTATTAACAGAAGATCTTTTTTTAATTAAGACAACTTGAGGGATCATCAATTCATAATGTGGACATTACTGCTGCAGTGATATAAACAGATCCACTAGATGGCAGCAGATATCAGTGTAAGATCACAGAGGAATCCAACCCACAACAATCTCCACAGGTAGAGCTTTGGGTGTTTGGACTGTAGATAGCCTTGACTGCGATGAAGAAGCCTTGCACATTATGGCTGTCGGCCAGCTGTTGTATCTCCTGTGCTTTCTTCAGCCACCACCTGTTCTTTAGGTCCTGAGTTTTTTGTTGGACCTCAGACTTAAGATGTCTGTAATGCTGCCTTGCTGATCCTGAGTTGGGTTGTTTAAGGCTCAGATTGGGTCGACTCAGGCCTGTATTCACTAGAGTTTAGAAGAATGAGAGGGGATCTCATTGAAACGTATAAAATTCTGACTGGGTTGGATAGACTGGGTACGGGGAGAATGTTTCTGTAAAGTCCTGTCCCCTCAGTACAGATTCACACGAGGCATGTAGTGAAGTCAAGGTCACTCTGGACCTGCACCTTTATTTCACAGCTCTGGAATGCTGCACTTGCCTGAGAGCTGTCCTTATATACCTGTCTCTTGCAAGTGTACCCCTGGTGGTAAGGTATGCTGATGGTTACAGGTCATATCTTATTACAGTCATGTATAGCATGTTAGGATACAGTTATATATAATAATGTAAGATACATGACATCACCCTCCCCCAAGGTCTTATTGTCTTTATAGGTTCAGTCTTTCAGGTGGTCTACGCTCTCGCGTGGAGCGTCTGAGTTGTGGTTCAGTTGTTTGCCTTGGTGTCTGTTTTTCTTTGGGTTTGGTTGCTGGTATCTCGTCTGGGCTGTCTGTTTCGATTGGTGTGATTGTTGTTGACTCGCCTGGGCTGTCTGTTGGGATTGCCCTTTCCTCAGGTTGTTCCCTCTGTCTGTCCACCAGGTGTTGTGCGAGTTCCATATTGTAGTCTGCCTCTGGTTCCGCAGTGTTGTTGGTAAATCTGTTTTTGACTTGGTCTACATGCCTCCGGCAGGTTTTGCTATTGTCCATTTGTACCATCAGTAGCCTGTTTCCTTCCTTGCTCTTTACTGTCCCTGCAAGCCATTTGGGACCACTGCCACAGTTTAGTACAAACACTTTGTCCCCTATCTCATTCCATCTCCCCCTCGAATTTCTGTCATGGTACTCAGTCAGCTTACGGCGCTTTGCCTCAATGATTTCGTGCATGTCTGGGAGGATTAATGAGAGCCTTGTTTTTAAAGTCCTTTTCATCAACAGTTGCGCGGGGGGGATCCCAGTCAATGAGTGCAGACAAGATCTGTATGCCAGCAGCAGTCGCGACAGGCAACCCTGCAGCGTGGGACCTTGGATTTTAAGCATGCCTTGTTTACCGATTTGCACTGCTCTCTCTGCCTGGCCGTTGGAGGCTGGCTTGAATGGTGCCGTCTTGACGTGATTTATGCTGTGGTCAATTATAAAGTCTTGGAATTTTGCGCTGGTGAAGCACGGACCATTGTCACTGACCAATATGTCAGGGATTCCGTGCATTGCAAACATGGTTGCAAGGCTCTCCACAGTGGTGGAGGTTATTCTCGAGTTTAAAATGGTGCATTCGATCCACTTTGAAAATGCATCTACAACTACGAGGAACATTTTGCCCATGAATGGGCCTGCATAGTCTACATGCATCCGCGACCACGGTTTGGTAGGCCAGGGCCAGGGGCTCAGTGGAGCCTCCCTGGGGGCATTGCTGAGTTGGGCACAAATGGTGCACCTTCGGACGCAGAGCTCCAAGTCCGCGTCAATACCAGGCCACCAGACGTGGGATCTAGCTATGGCCTTCATGAGAACGATCCCCGGGTGCTCGCGGTGGAGCTCCCAGACAAATGCCTCTCTGCCTCGCAGAGGCATGACTACTCGGCTGCCCCACATCAGGCACTCTGCTTGTAGTGATAGCTCATGCATGCGCCTGTGAAAGGGTTTTAATTCCTCGGGGCAGGCATCGCGAGCCTCTGCCCAGTCACCGGTTAGGACACATCTTTTTACTAAGGATAAAGTGGGGTCGCTGACCGTCCAGGCTCTGATTTGGCGAGCTGTCATGGGCGAACCTGTGGACTCAAAGGCATTGATTGCCATGACTATCTCACAGTCCTGTTCGTCAGACCCTTCCAGGGTCGCCAGGGGTAGCCTGCTGAGCGCGTTGGCACAGTTGTCTGTGCCTCATCTGTGCCTTTGGTATAGTCGTGGGACACCAGCATGAGTGCCCATCATTGAATTCGCGCCGAGGCGTTGGCGGTTATTGCCTTGCTCTTGGATAGGAGGGACGTGAGGGGCTTGTGGTCGGTTTCTAACGCGAACTTGGCCCCGAAAAGATATTGGTGTATCTTTTTGACACCGTACACGCATGCGAGTGCCTCCTTCTCTATCATTCCGTACCCGCGTTCCGCCCGCAAAGTGAACTGGAGGCATAAGCTACGGGTTGTAATTTGCCCGCACTATTGACATGTTGCAAAACGCACCCGACCCCATACGCTGACGCATCGCATGTGAGACCTAGCTTTTTACCTGGATCAAAGAAAGTCAAAACACTGTTGGAACACAGAAGGTTGCATGCCTTATTGAAGGCGCGATCCTGGGTGTCCTCCCAAAACCAATCGCACCCCTTCCTGAGTAGCACGTGGAGAGGCTCCAGCAGCGTGCTTAAGTTCTGCATAAAGTTCCCAAAGTAATTGAGTAGCCTGAGAAAGGCGCGTAGTTCTGAGACATTCCGAGGCCTGGGTGCCAGGAGAATTGCTTCTGTTTTGGACTCTGTTGGGCAGATTCCATCAGCAGCAATCTTTCTGCCCAAAGATTCAACCTCGGGTGCAAGAAACAGGCACTTGGATTTCTTGACTCGTAGGCCTACCCGATCCAACTGCTTTAGTACTTGATCCAAATTACGGAGATGGGAGTCGGTGTCCCTGCCCGTGATAAGTATGTCGTCTTGAAAAACAACTGTCCCCGGGATGGACTTGAGCAGACTCTCCATGTTGCGCTGGAATATAACAGCTGCCGACCTGATGCCGAATGGGCATCGATTGGCCTCGATATGTGTTGATGGTGGTGAGTAGCTTGGATTCCTCGGTCAATTCTTGCGTCATATACGCAGATGTGAGGTCTAGTTTTGAGAAAAGTTTTCCTCCAGCCAATGTGGCAAATAAGTCCTCCGCTCTGGGCAGCGGGTACTGGTCCTGTCGGGAGAATCTGTTTATGGTAGATTTGTAGTCCCCACAGATTTGTACGGATCCATCAGGCTTCGTGACTGGGACGATGGGACTTGCCCAGTTGCTAAATTCCACAGGTGATATAATGCTTTCCCGCAGAAGCCTTCTAGTTCATGTTCAATCTTTTCCCTCATCACATAGGGTACAGCTCTGGCCTTGTGATGGACCAGTCTAGCATCCTGTGTGATGTAGATTTTGACTTTGGCCCCTTTGAAAGTGCCCACACCTGGCTGAAAGAGATGTTCAAATGGCTTTATAACTGTTGAGCAGGAGGTCCATTCCTCTAATGACATGGCATGGACATCATCCCATTTCCAGTTTAGTTTTGCCAGCCAGCTTCTCCCCAACAGTGCTGGGGGGTCTCCGGGGACAATCCACAGGGGAAGTCGGTTCACTGTCCCTTTGTGTGTGACTGAGAGCATGGCACTGTCGAGGACTGGTACGATTTCTTTGGTATAGGTCCTTAGTTTGGTGTCGACCCTTGTGAGTTTTGGTCTGTCTCTTTTATGCGGCCACAGTTGTTCAAATTGTTGAGCGCCCATGAGAGATTGACTCGCTCCCATATCCAGCTGCATGTTGACAGGTATCCCGTTGAGTAGGACCTTCATCATTATAGGAGGCGTCCTATTGTAGCAGCAGCGGCCATTGATCGTGTTGACCGCTGTACATCGGTGTCCCGGGTACTGTCCCCACCGTCTTCTGGTCCGCTTTCCGACCCATCCGATTCGTATACCAGCCGAGCTGCCGTTTATTTGCACATGCGGGCCAAATGCCCTGTATATTCACGATTTCTGCAAACAGCCTGCTGAAATCGACATCCCCTTGACGAGTGCCGACCCCCACACCTCCAGCACAGACCTGTTCCATTGTTCAAAGTGTTCCCAAAGAATGAGCTGCGTCTGGCTGATCTCTCTTGAGCTTCTCTCAGTTTGTAGTTGATTGCTCGCATTGTGGGTTGATGAGGTGTGAACGGCCGTTCCTGTGGCTCTTGATGGCTTCTGGCGCCACTGCCTGCTGTCGAGAGCCTGTTCTCCCGGTTTTGTCTGTGTGTGGGGGCAGCAGCTTGTTTCGTGCTGTGAACTTCTTGTTCCGATATTTCGTTAGTTGTCGTACCTGCATTGTAAATCAACCTCGTTTCTTCTTCCCCGACCAAGAATGTCTGTGCAACCAGTGCTGCTGCCTCTAAGGTCAGGTTCTTGATCTCTATGAGCTTTCGGAATATGCCTGCGTGGCCTATTCCTTCATTGAAAAAGTCTCTCAGCATTTCTCTCCTCAGTTCATCGGAGAACTCACATAAACTAGCCAACCTCCGAAGTTCCGACACAAAGTCGGGTATGCTCTGGCCCACACAATGTCTGTAGTTGCAGAACCTGTGTCTGGCCATGTGTAGGCTGCTCGCTGGCTTCAGGTGGTTTCTTACCAGTGTGCTCAATTCTTCAAACGACTTGCTTGCTTGTTTCTCGGGTGCCAGCAGATCCTTCATTAAAGCATATGTTTTCGAGCCACAACTGGTCAAGAGATGGGCTCTTCTCTTGTCTGCCTTATCGTCGCCTAACCAATCTTTGGTTACAAAGCTTTTCTGGAGCCTTTCTATAAAGTCCTCCCAATTGTCTCCCACATTGTACTTTTCATCTGATCCGTTGTTCACCATTCTGTGGATTCTGTAATCCCGTAACTCGTCGCCACTGTAAAATCCTGTCCCCTCAGTACAGATTCACACGAGACATGTAGTGAAGTCAAGGTCACTCTGGACCTGCACCTTTATTTCACAGCTCTGGAATGCTGCACTTGCCTAAGACCTGTCCTTATATACCTGTCTCTTTCAAGTGCACCCCTGGTGGTAAGGTATGCTGGTGGTTACAGGTCATAACTTATTACAGTCATGTATAGCATGTTAGGATACAGTTATATATAATAATGTAAGATACATGACAGTTTCCCCTGGCTGAGAAGCCTAAAACAAGGGGTCACCGTCTGAGGATACAAGGTAGGAAATTTAGGACCTAGATGAGGAGAAATATTTTCACTCAGAGAGAGGTGAACCTGTGGAATTCTCTACCACAGAAAGCTGTGGAGGGCAAGTCACTGAATATATTTAAGAGGGAGAAAAATAGGTTTCTGGAAACAAAAGGCATTAAGGGATCTGGGGAAAAGCGGGAATATGGGTGCTGAGATAAAGGATCAGCCATGGTCATATTGAATGGCGGTGCAGACTCGAAGGGCCGAATGGCCTACTACTGCTCCTATTTTCTATGTTTCTATCTGTTAACTCTTGGATCTCCTGGTCATTCTCATCAAACTACATCAAATGCAGTCATGCCTACTCCATCACATCAGAGCTCACACCTACTTAGCTTGCAGGTGCCCCATCCTTCTCATTGTATCCACTTCCTCACACCCTCATCTATCCACCCACCATTGCCATGAACCCTGGTCCTGATGCAATTCTATGCCTCGCCCAGGAAGTCATCCTCACCAAAGACACTATCCATCAGTTGAACACATGCCATGACAGTCACTCATAGATTTGTTCTTTCCCCCATTGCAGCAGAAGAGAGCACAGAACACTCGAGAGAGGGAGAGAACCAGAACCATGCACTCTCAGTTCAAAAGTGAGCAAGTACAGACAGTGGTGGCAGGGAGAGCTTTAGAGAATCTGCAATGGAGGGAGTAACTCTCTCCAAGATCTGCTCAGTTGGACATTGATGCTGCATTCCAGGGGCCATTGGTGAAGAGGATAATTTTTGAGGGGCATAAGAGATTGGAATTTGCACAAGCAGTCGATGGGTCTAGAGAGGTGGTGGAGAGATACAGCTGGCTACCATCAGAGTTCATGACCCCATGTCTGTGGATGATATTGCCAAGCGGCAACATCTAGATGAGGAAGAGGAGGGGGCCTAAGGATAGATGTTTGGTGAAAGATGTGTGTTGGGGGCGGGAAGAAAAGCCATAATGATGGAACCGGTCGCTCCAGGACACAGGCGATGTTCCGACTGCACTTGCTCAGGCAAGGGTGGAACCCAATGAGGGCAGTCCCACTGAGTGGAACAGCAGAGGGGCGGCATTGGAGGATGATGATGTGGTGTACCATGCTGAAGGGAGAACATAAGAACATGGAGCAGGCCATTTGGGCCCTCGAGCCTGCTCCACCATTCAATAAGATCATGGTTGATCTGATCTTCGCCTCAACTCCATTTTCCTGCCTGTTCCCCAGAAGCCTTGACTCCCCTATAGTTCAAGAATTTGTCCATCTCAGCCTTGAATATATTCAATGACAGCCTCCACAACTTTCTGGGGCAGAGAATTCCAATGATTCGCGATCCTCTGAGAGAAGAAATTCCTCCTCTTCACAGGTACAGCAAGCAATTAAGAAAACAAATGTTATGTTGGCCTTTATTACAACAGGATTCGAATATAAGAATAGAAATGTCTTACTGTTATTATGTAGGGCCCTGGTGAGATCGCACCTGGAGTATTGTGTACAGTTTTGGTCTCCTTCATGGATTTGTGAAAGGGAAATCATGCTTGACAAATCTTCTGGAATTTTTTGAGGATGTTTCCAGTAGAGTAAACAAGGGAGAATCAGTAGATGTGGTATATTTGGACTTTCAGAAGGTCCCACACAAGAGATTAATGTGCAAAGTTAAAGCACATAGGATTGGGGGTAGTGTGCTGACATGGATTGAGAACTGGTTGACAGACAGGAAGCAAAGAGTAGGAGTAAATGGGTACTTTTCAGAATGGCAGGCAGTGACTAGTGGGGTACCGCAAGGTTCTGTGCTGGGGCCCCAGCTGTTTACATTGTACATTAATGATTTCGACGAGGGGATTAAATGTAGTATCTCCAAATTTGCAGATGACACTAGGTTGGGTGGCAGTGTGAGCTGCGAGGAGGATGCTATGAGGCTGCAGAGTGAATTGGATAGGTTAGGTGAGTGGGCAAATGCATGGCAGATTAAGTATAATGTGGATAAATGTGAGGTTATCCACTTTGGTGGTAAAAACAGAGAGACAGACTATTATCTGAATGGTGACAGATTAGGAAAAGGGGAGGTGCAACGAGACCTGGGTGTCATGGTACATCAGTCATTGAAGGTTGGCATGCAGGTACAGCAGGCGGTTAAGAAAGCAAATGGCATGTTGGCCTTCATAGCGAGGGGATTTGATTACAGGGGCAGGGAGGTATTGCTACAGTTGTACAGGGCCTTGGTGTGGCCACACCTGAAGTATTGTGTACGATTTTGGTCTCCTAACTTGAGGAAGGACATTCTTGCTATTGAGGGAGTGCAGCGAAGGTTCACCAGACTGATTCCCGGGATGGCGGGACTGACATATCAAGAAAGACTGGTTCAACTGGGCTTGTATTCACTGGAGTTCCGAAGAATGAGAGGGGATCTCATAGAAACACTTAAAATTCTGATGGGTTTAGACAAGTTAGATGCAGGAAGAATGTTCCCAATGTTGGGGAAGTCCAGAACCAAGGGTCACAGTCTCAGGATAAGGGGTAAGCCATTTAGGACCGAGATGATGAGAAACTTCTTCACCCAGAGAGTGGTGAACCTGTGGAATTCTCTACCACAGAAAGTAGTTGAGGCCAATTCACTAAATGTATTCAAAAAGGAATTAGATGAAGTCCTTACTACTAGGGGGATCAAGGGGTATGGCAAGAAAGCAGGAATCGGGTACTGAGGTTGCGTGTTCAGCCATGTACTCATTGAATGGCGGTGCAGGCTCGAAGGGCCGAATGGCCTACTCCTGCACCTATTTTCTATGTTTCTATGTTTCCCGAAGGAAGGATATATTGCCATTGAGGGAGTGCAACAAAGGTTCACCAGACTGATTCCTGGGATGGGCGATTGTCCTGTCAGGAGCGATTGAGGAGATTAGGCCTATATTCTCTAGAATGTAGAAGAATGAGAGTGATCTCATTGAAACATACAAAATTGTTAAGAGGGTTGACAACGTTAATGCTGAGAAAATGTTTCCCCTGGCTGGGGAATCTAGAACAAAGGGTCACAGTCTCAGAATAAGGGGTCGGCCATTTAGGACTGATAGCAAGAGTTTCTATAGGTATATAAAAAGAGAAAGAGTGGCTAAAGTAAATGTTGATTCCTTCGAGGACAAGACTGGGGAACTAGTAATGGGGAACATGGAGATGGCAGAAGGCAGAAACTCCAAACAAGTACTTTGTATCAGTTTTTATGGTAAAGGACCCTAACAATATTCCAACAGTGGATCGTCATGGGGCTATAGTGGGGGAGGGAACTTTACACAATCACAATCACTAAGGAGGCAGTGCTCAGTAAGATAATGGGGCTAAAGGCAGATAAATCCCCTGGACCTGATGGCTTGCATCCTCGGGTCTTAAGAGAAGTAGCAGCAGGGATTGTGGATGCATTGGTTGTAATTTACCTAAATTCCCTGGATTCTGGGGAGGTCCCAGCAGAAACTGCAAATGTAATGCGCCTATTCAAAAAAGGAGGCAGACAAAAAGCAGGAAACTATAGACCGGTTAGCCTAACATCTGTAGTTGAGAAAATGTTGGAGTTCATTATTAAAGAAGCAGTAACAGGACATTTAGAAAGCAAAATTTGGTCAGGCAAAGTCAGCATGGATTTATGAAGGGGAAGTCATGTTTAACAAATTTGCTGGAATTTTTGAGGATGTGACGAACAGGGTGGATAAAGGGGAACCAGTGGACGTGGTGTATTTGGACTTCCAGAAGGCATTTGACAAGGTACCACACAAAAGGTTTCTGCACAAGATAAAAGTTCATGGGTTTGGGGGTAACATATTAGCATGCATGGAAGATTGGCTGACAAACAGAGAACAGTGAGTTGGGATAAATGGTTCATTCTCTGCTTGGCAATCAGTAACAAGTGGGTTGCTGCAGTGATCAATGCTGGGTCCCCAACTATTTACAATCTATATTCATGACTTGGAGAAGGGACTGAATGTAACGTAGCCAAGATTGCTGACAATACAAAGATGGGAGGAAGGGTAATGTGTGAGGAGGACATAAAGAGGCTGCAGGAGGACATAGACTAAGTGAGTGGGCAAGAATTTGGCAGATGGAGTATAATGTTGGAAAGTGTGAGGTCATGCACTTTGGCAGAAAAAAATCAAAGACTAAGTTATTATTTAAATGGAGAAAGATTGCAAGTGCTGCAGTACAGCGGGACCTGGGGGTACTTGTGCATGAAACACAAAATGATAGTATGCAGGGACAGCAAGTGATCAGGAAGGCCAATGGAATCTTGGCCTTTATTGCAAAGGGGATTCAGTATAAAAGCAGGGAAGTCTTGTTACAGTTATATAGGGTATTGGTGAGGCCATATCTGGAATACTGCGTGCAGTTTAGGTTTCCAAGGTTACGAAAGGATAAACCTGCTGTGGAGGCAGTTCAGAGAAGGTTCACTAGGTTAATCCCGGGGATGAGTGGATTGACTTATGAGGAAAGGTTGAGTAGGTTGGGCCTCTACTCATTGGAATTCAGAAAAATGAGAGGTGATCTTATCGAAACGTATACGATTATGAGGGGGCTTGACAAGGTGGATGCAGAGAGGATGTTTCCACTGGTGGGGGAGACTAGAACTAGAGGGCGTGATCTTAGAATAAGGGGCTGTCCATTTAAAACAGAGATGAGGAGAAATTTCTTCTTTCAGAGGGTTGTGAATCTGTGGAATTTGCTGCCTCAGAGAGCTGTGGAAACTGGGACATTAAATAAATTTAAGACAGAAATAGATAGTTTTTTAAATGATAAGGGGATAAGGGGTTATGGGGAGCGGGCAGGGAAGTGGAGCTGAGTCCATGATCAGATCAGCCATGATCTTATTGAATGGCGGAGCAGGCTCGAGGGGCCTTATGGCCTACTCCTGTTCCTATTTCTTATGTTCTTATGTTCTTAGGAGGAGACTGATGTTGGTGACTCTTTGGAATTCTCCACCCCAGAGGGCTGTGGAGGCTCAGTCTTCGAGTATACTCAAGACAGAGATCGATAAGTTTTTGGGAACTAAGGGAATTAAGGGATATGGGGATAGTGTGTGAAGGTGGCGTGGTGGTAGAAGGTCAGCTATGATCTTGTTGAATGGTGGAACAGGCGCAAGGGGCTGAATGGAGGGGCCTTATGGCCTGCTCCTATTTCTTTTGTTCTTATGAGATGAAAACTCCAGGAATATGTCAACCAGAGTTGGCATCCCTAGGCCCAGTGGAACTTACTTTTCCTTTCATGAAGGGAACGTATCATTTTAGTAGTGAAGTACATTCACACTGGCAATTAACTTTTTTCCTGGTAAGTGGTCCTGGTGATTCAGGAATAAATCTGTGAAAGAACTACAATCACAAATCCCAGCAGTTTTGCCTCATCAGTATAATGGTAAATATTATTTTTTAAAATGCTTGGCAATAAACTTTTGTAAGCAATAAAATGTTAATTAAAGAAGTTAAAGAAGAGAAAGACTTGCATTTTTATATCGCTTTTCACGACCACCGGATGTCTCAAAGCACTTTACAACCAATGAAGTACTTTTGGAGTGTAGTCACTGTTATAATGTGGGAAAGTTAGCCACTGATCCCAATGAGCTGGCAACAAGAGAGTGAAAGTAATGGGGAGCTGGCGGGGAACTGGAGCTGAGCCCAGGATCAGATCAGCCATGATCTTATTGAATGGCGAAGCAGGCTCAAGGGACAAATAGCCTACTAATGGACCCAAGTTTCGGGCCCCGCCTAGAACGGCGCAGCCCCGACCTGGACGCCTGTTTTTCGCGCCACAAAGTGCGCCTAAAAAAAACTTCCGTATTCTCCGGCTCCCTGCAGGTCGTTTGCAGCTCGGAGCGGCGCAGCACGAGCAGTTGGGAGCGGAGCTAGGTCCCTGCGCTGAAAACAGTGCCGGGACCTCTGTACATGCGCGCTACAGTGGGCGCGCATGTGCAGTAGCTTCAGGCGCCCAAAACTGTGTGGGAGGGGCCCGAAACATGCAGGCCCTAGCCCTGGCCGAATGGTCTCACTGGGGCTGCTTGCACAAGGCTGCCTCCCACGCCCAGCTCCTGCTTCCTCGTGCCCCGACTCGACACCCGCTTCTCCCCCCGCACCCCCGGACCCGACCCGACCCCGACACCGATCCCCGCTTCCCCCGCTCCGCAGCCCCCGGACCGGACCGGACCGGACCCCCCGGACTGGACCCGATACGCGCTCCTCCCCCCCCCGACCTGACCTCCCTCTCCCTCCCTCCCTCCCACCACACCCCCGACCCGACCCGCGCTCCCGACCCGCGCTCCCCCCCCGGACCCAACCCGCGCTCCCGACCCGACCCAACGCCACCTACCTGTAAATCTGGTGCTGGGGACGGGCCCTGCCCGAAGTCTTGGGCCCGGCCGGGCCCGGCACGTTCAGCCTCCCCCCCCTTCTCCTTGCCCCCCCCCTCCTTCCCCCTTCCTTCCCCCTTCCTGCCCTTCCCCCCTTCCTCCTTCCGCCCCTCCTTCCCCCCTTCTCCTTTCCCCCCCTCTCCTTTCCCCCCCTTCTCCTTCCTCCCCTTCCCTTTTCCCTTCTCCTCTCCCCCCCTTTCCCCTTCTCCTCTTCCTCCCTTTCCCCTTCTCCTCTTCCCCCTTTCCCCTTCTCCCCTTCCCACTCTCCCCCTCCCCCTTCTCCCCCCCTCCGTCTTCTCCCCATCCCTCCCCCTTCTCCCCCATCCCTCCCCCTTCCCTCCCTTCCCCTCTGCGTCCATCTCCTCCCCCTGCCCCCCCTCTCTCCCTCTACCCCCCGTTCTCCCCCTCACCTCGCTGTCAGAAACACAGAGTGAGAGACATACACAGACAGACAGACAGAGAGATAGAGACGCTGACAGAGACACACTGGGGGGGGGGGCGGGGAGGCATCCCAGCATGCTGTTGGAGGGCTCCCGGTGCTGTAGTCGGTAAGTAGAAAATGTTTTATTTTTTGATTTTTTTTGATTGATTTATTGATTGATTTATTGATGTATTTATCATTTATTATTGATGATGGCTCTTTATTTGTAAAACTGAAGTGTTTAATGTTTGTAAACTTCCCTTTAAACCCCGCCCCCCATTCCCTACGCCTGATTTGTAACCTATACCTGATTTTCTGAAGTGTAGACAAGGTTTTTTTGAGCGTACAAAAATCTTCACTTACTCCATTCTAAGTTAGTTTGGAGTAAGTTTTCACTCACGAAACTTTGAAAACAGGCGTAAGTGGCCGGACGCGCCCCCTTTTGAAAAAAAAATTCTGTTCCAAAGTGAAACTGTTCAAACTGGCTATAACTGGAGCAAACTAAATGCCGAGAATTTGATTTTCTAAGATACTCCGTTCTACACCAGTTGCTCCAAAAAATCAGGAGCAACTGAGGCCGAAACTTGGGCTCCTTGTTCCTAATTCTTATGTTCTTATGTTAACAAAGGCTTTGAATTTCTTGAAGAAATTGAGCACTGATTTTATTGGTGGAGAGTAGTTTGAAATGGCTTTGGTTGAAATACTTGAAGTCAGGGTTAGTGTTTCTTGTTGAGGTTTTAAAATATCAATGTTCATTTGCGATCAACAAATTATGCTCCTTAAACACAAACAGAAAATTCTGGAGATACTCAGCAGGTCAGGCAGTATCTGTGGAGAGAGAAGCAAAAGTAATTTTTCAGGTCGTTTGATACATTTGCTGTCAGTGGCGAAGTTGACGCGTTCACCGCTGGCCCCGAAGATGCCGCTGGCATGACAATCTAGCTATTCCTGTGTCAAAAACTTCAGGTTTTCCGACCAATTCAATGAAATGGAAGTTAATGGGTATCCCCTTGTGCGAGCTGCTGCGACGTCAACAAGCTGTCTAAGCTGCCAATCAAAAGGAAGAATTCTCAGACAGCGAACCAGGAAGTGAGCAAGCTCTTAAAATTCTATCTTTTTGAAATCGTTGGAGAGAGCAAAACAAAGATTGGGGCTCCTGCATGGGGAAAAGGCAAACTCAAAATAAATATGGACAAAGTTTAATAAAAATTTTAAATTTGTTTAAAGTTTCTTAATTTTAATTTTTATGAAAATGGACAAATTTCACATTGCACAAAAGTTTTTCAGGCCCTTAACATATATTTAGCCGTCAACATGCTGTTCAAACCCCAGTTACTCCTAGTCCCTTTGGGTCTAACTTTTAATGTGGAATTTAATATCGCACTTACTGTGGAAGAGCCAAAGTTTTTTCAGTTTTCATGATTTTGGTGATTACACAGAGTGCTGGCTCTGTCGGGTGTATATGGGGGTGAGTGAAGGGGGTTCCGGGGATAGGGCACAGCACAGCCTGTGTCAGAGCAGTCAATGACCGATCGCAACTTCAGGATTTCCGTCTGCTCCTGTGCCTACACCAGATCCCGAAGTTGCAATCAGTTTCAAGGGCAGAATGACGGCGAACTTTGCCGGTGTGTCGTCATCCTGGCCGTTAATTCCGGGCAATTAACTCTGTTACTCTCTCCACAGATATTCCCTGGCCCGCTGAGTGTTTCCAGCATTTTCTGTTTATATTTCAGATTTCCAACATCCGCAATGTTTGGTATTTGTTGAGTATGCCCCTTGCTTGACAATGTTATGCTGGATTAAATCTGCTAATATTAATAACTTCAATTTCAAAAGCCAACATTAGTAGGAAAATAGGATTCTAGGAACAGGAGGAGGCCATTCAGTCACTCCAGCCTGTTCCCCCATTCTATTAGATTATGGCTGATTTCTACTCGAACTCCATTTCTCTGTCTTTTCTCCATATCTTCGTCATTTAATACCCATATCTCTTCACTCCCTTATCGCTCAAAGATCTGTCTATCTCTACCTTAAGTTGCACCATGGATTGCTGTACATTGAATGAATTATGGCAAGAGGCAAGGTAGCAGATGTTCTTGTGCATGATTCTGTATTATGCCCACAGAGCAGCTTCATATTTACATGCCGGCAATTTTGTCGCAGCTGCTCCCGCTGTAACTTCACTGGAAGTGCAGCGTTTAGCACATACAGGGTGGGAGCAGTTCCGAGGAAATTCACGGCCATGGAGTGGAACTCATTTCTGTTCAGGAAGGGGTTCGGAGTCCAGGAGGCCATCAATAATGTCCACCATTTTGGTGAATCAAAACAGGGAATGCAAGAACTCTCTTGTGTTGCTGAATATTTACACAGGGAAGCAGATGGATTGACTGGCCTGGGAAAACAAAGCATGTGCGATCTGCATGATGCAACCTGCTGTTGCTTGGAAGGACCCTGTCATGTTAAAGCTAAAAGGCAGCTGTTATCTTCACAGCCACTGACAGCCATTCTGACTGTAGATGTCTGTACTGTGTTGTGTGGGCCTCCTTACGTAGTTGTAGTCTCCACACATAGGTGCCTCCGGACATGTCCAGCTATGATTGTGTGGCCCTGTATACACAGGTAGCAAATGAAGCAGGTGATTATTATGCATTTAAGTTGCAATGATATTCATTTGACGTGTCCCCTCTGATTCTCCTCCTCCTGTTCTAAGAGAGACAGCCAGAGGGGCAGATTGATATTTTGTGTGGCCAGGGAATGTCATCAGCATATACAAACTTGCGTGACTCTGTTTCGGGCAGATCTCTGGTATAAGCATTGAATAACATGGATGCCAGGACCGAACCTTGTCGGAGTCCATTGTTCAATGTTCTATATCTGCTCTTCTGGTTGTCAGAGTACACACGGAAGCGTCGGTTGCTAAGCATGGAATTAAGATGGATTGTTGATCTGCAGGGTAAAATGGTGGAGAGTTTTGAAAAGAAGCCCATGCTTCCATACTGTGTCATCATATCATAGGCAAACTTGCTTCCACTCAAAGTGAGTTCTCAGGTGACAGTACAGTACAATACAGGAATTACAGTCTCTGTCACAGGTGGGACAGATGGTCGTTGAAGGAAAGGGTGGGTGGGAAGTCTAGTTTGCCATACGCTCCTTCCGCTGCCTGCGCTTGATTTCTGCACACTCTTGGCAATGAGACTCGAGGTGCTCAGCACCCTGCCGGATGCTCTTCCTCCACTTAGGGCGGTCTTTGGCCAGGGATTCTGAGATGTTGGTGGGTATGTTGTACTTTATCAAGGAGGCTTTGAGGGTGTCCTTGTAACGTTTCCTCTGCCCACCTGGGGATCGCCTGCTTGTAGGAGTTCCGAGTAGAACGCTTGCTTTGGGAGTCTTGTGTCAGGCATGCGGACAATGTGGTCTGTCCAACAGAGCTGGTCGAGTGTGGTCAGTGCTTTGAAGCTGGAGATGTTGGCCTGATCGAGAACACTGACGTAGGTGTGTCTGTCCTCCCAGAGGAATTGCAGGATATTGCGGTGACATCATTGGTGGCATTTTTCCAGCGATTTGATGTTTCTACTGTATATGGTCCACGTCTCTATCATACTATGTCATAGGCCACTGACAGGTCCACAAGTGCTACGGTGTTCTTGAGCTGGCGCTGGAAACCTGCTTCAATATGTGTTGTTAAAGCTACCACTTGGTCGCAGCAGTTACAGCCGCTCCGGAAACCCACTTGTTCCTAAACGATGGTTGGCTCGATGATGAGAGCTAGTCTGTGGAGCAGTAGTTTCTCCAGCACTTTCGAACAAGCAATGCACTTGCTTGATTCTATTCTTATCTATCTAATCGTAGTCAGAAAATCACCTGCAATGGCTTCTCTTCCCGCCTCCGCTTCGTTACCTCTGGTGTCCCCCCAGGATCTATCCTTGGGCCCCTCCTATTTCTCATCTATATGGTGCCCCTTGGTGATATAATCTGAAAACACAGTCAGTTTCTACATGTATGCTGACAACACACAGCTCCACCTCGTCACCATTTCTCTCGACCCCTCCATGGTCTCTAAATTGTCAGACTGCTTCTCCGACATCCAGTATGGGGTGAGCAGAAATTTTCTCCAATTAAATAATGGGAAGACCAAAATCTTTGGTCTCCACCACAAACTGCGTTTTTATTATATTTGACCCTGAATTGAGCTTCCAGCCACATATCCGCAGCATAACTAAAACTGCCTATTGCCACCTCCATAACTTTGCCCATCTCCGCCCCTGCCTCAGCTCATTTGCTACTGAAGCCCTCATCCATTCCTTTATTACCTCTAGACTTGACTACTCCAAAGCACATTATACCCTATGTAAACTTGAGGTCATCCAAAACTCAGCTGCCCATATTCTAAATCCCAACAAGTCCCATTCACCCATTACCCTTGTTCTCGCTGACCTACATTGGCTCCCGGTTATGCAACGCCTCGACTTCAAAATTCTCATCATTGTTTGCGAATCCCTCCATGACCTTGCCCCTCCCTATCTCTCTAATCTCCTTGATCCTCACAAGCCCCCCTCCCCTGCCCCCCCCCAAGATATCTGCACTCCTCAAATTCTACCAGCTTGAGCATCCCTGATTTAAATCACTCAACCATCGGTAGCTGTGCCTTCTGCTCCCTCGGCCCCAAGCTTGGGAATTCCCTCTCTAAACCTCTCCACCTCTCTTTCCTTCTTTATGAAGCGCCTTGAAATCTACCTTTTTGACCAAGATTTTGGTCATCTGCCGTAATTTCTATGTGGTTCGATGTCAAAAAATTTTTTTTGTCTTACAACACTCCTGTGAAGTGCCTTGGGACATTTTACTACATTAAAGGCACCATATAAATACAAGTTGCTGTTGTTGCTTCAGGAGGGCAATTACTTTAGCCTCCCTCCAAATAGATGAAATTTTACCAGTCTATGGTCACGCTAAGTTACATGGGAGTGTGGCAGGAAGCAGGCTTCTACACGTAGGCGCTCGCAACGTCATTAGACCCGCAGGGAGCGGGCTCCTATGTGTGAGAGAGCTCACTGGAATAAAACAGGCAGTGGCACCATGGCATAACAAATGGGTTCGATTGGAATGGATGAAACACCGAAGAATCAGCAACCTAAATTGGGATTCTCATCACTATATTGCTCTGAAAGATGGAGAGAAAAGCGAAATGAAGGCAATGAAGGGAAGGAAGAAAAAGAACGCTGGAACTACTCCCTTGTTCTGCTTTTTGTTACACTCGCTCATCAATGCCGGGTAAAAAACAACCTGTAAAAAGCTGGGAGAATTGAACCAAAAAGGGAGAGAAAATGCTGCCAAAACCCAGGATTGAATGAGGCACCATCAAACTGCCTTTTTAACCGTCTCCTCACTGGGGGATTGTGATCAGTTAGCAATATTATTCTTTGATTTTCAGTTGTTAAATGAAGCCAGAACTGTCACTTGGAGTTAATATCTGTGTTCTCACTGCTGAAATTAAAATTGTGCATTTTCTAATCTTTTCTGAACAGATTTCCTGCTGAAAGCTTACAATTTAGCTGATGTAAAGCTGAAGAACGAAGGAAATGTTATTTGGGTTGTGAATTTCTTTAAGTATTGCAGGTTTTTTTGCAATTATTAAAAGTCATGTTCCTGTGTAAAAGTAACACATTCCACATTGGAACTGCACCAAAATCCATCGCACAGCTGCATGCATGCTCTGCGTGCTTTGGAGAGAGCGTTAAAAGGAGCCACAACGTCCAACACACCAGATTGTACTTCATTTCAGCGATGCACGCTAATTGACATCACGATCTGTCTAATTTCCATATCTGGAGCGAGCGCAGCCAACAGCAGCACTGCCGACCTGCCCAAAATGGCGGCTGCTGTGTTCTGCGCCGGAAGTGGACTGAGGTGAAGCAACCACCATTATTTCATCCAAACTGGCCTTAGGTAGCCGGCGAAAAGGGGTTAAATTTCACAGCCTATATCTGCACGACCCGCTGCACCTACCTGGCAATAACTATGGAGAACAGCATGGAGCCAGTTGTCGATGGATGCCAACTGCTGTAAGGACACCTACAACCAACCATTCCCATACAGACAGCATTGAGTGGGAAGTCAATGGCCAGAATTTTCCCTTCTGAGACGGGTTGGGTGCGTGCATGCCGCATCGCGGGTCAATACCACGATGTCTTTATCAGCCCACTCAGAGCGACTTTAGTATAATGGCCCCTATTAAGCTAGGCATGTGTGTTTCTCAATCCTATTTCCAGCACCCAGTGCCTTGCACACAACTCATTTGAAGGTTGGTAAAGGAGTGTGAAAGGTTGGAGTTATTGTGGAAAGTGACAACCATGAATACCCAAAGGCAGGGGCTGCACCCTGCTTTACAGATGCCTCGCTGCATATTCTGGTCGAAGTGGTAAGGGCACACAGGGAGGTCCTGTTCCCAGCAGATGCAGGAGACCTCCCCAAGACACCAAAAGAGCCTGGCTGGAAATAGCAGAGGTCAGCATCAGGGAGGGTGTGAGGAGGATATAGATCCAGTGCAGGATGAGATTCAATGATATCATGAGGTCAGGAAAAATGATTGCAATGCCACACTCCACTACATCCTGATGTGCCTGTCATCCCAACCCCATCACTCTGCCTTCCCAAGCCTATTGCTGCACATCATTACTCGCACCAGCATACCTTGCAGGTCCACCCTTCCCTCTTTACATACACACTCACATCCCCATCTGACTAACCACTCCTCACACTCATTCTAATACAATCATACCAAGTAACACCACAGAAGCAGGTCATTTGGCATTGGCACCCCCATCCTTCATATTCACACTCATTCCATCACTCTCACTCAAATTTCACTTCTTTCCCTTGCAGGTGGTAGAGAGCCGGAGGTGGCCCTTCAGTCTTCGTACACCTAACCGCAGCAGAGGAGGGGGCTCTGGAGATCTCGGGAGCTCGAGAGACGCTGGTTGTGGGAGATAGAGAGTGGAGGACATCCCAGCAACCTGGTGACAGAATCACACCTCATAAAGCCACATGGTAGTCACTCATATGGTGACTGATGTCATCACCTGCATAATGGTGACATTACCATTCTTATTATAACACTTCCAATTCATCTATTTACTCTCCCACAGGTCTATCAAGAGACTCCCACCCACTGTCCAATCAGAGGAGGAAGACGACTCCACAGACGAACCTTCAGCCTCTGAGGATACACCGTCCGCAGACCCAAGCGCAGCCAGCCCCAGAGCAGATACGCACACCCCGGTGGGTCCCTAAAGTAGTGTTGTCACCTGGTGGCTCACAATTCACAAGTGAGCAAGAGCAGGTGGTGTTGACAGACAGCAGTGGAGAGTCCTCACCAGAGGATGCAGGACACTCCAAGCTCTGCATGCAGACGCTGAGCCTCGAGAGCCATCGAGAAAGAGGCTGATCCTGGAGAGCAGCAACAAATGCGGTTTTGTCATCTTTTTCAGCTACGCTGTCTGCAAATGTTCAGAGAGCAGGAGTCAGTCTCCAACATGAGCACCACCATGTCGCAGGCGATGACGATGATGAGTTCTTCCATGGAAAGGATGGCCACCTGAATGGAGCATCTAATGTGCCACTCACAGGAGCACATGCTAGCTATGGACAACAGATGGCAGAGGCTCATAGACCTTATCTAAAGGAGGGATATAAACGTAGACTTGGGCCTTCATTGCCCCACTGCTGTGCAGCAAGGTGCTCTCCAGCTCCTTGCTCGCAGGAAAGTGCGGGTGACCCATGAGAGGGATGATGGAGAGCGGGGACATGGAAGTGGGGGCTCTGCTCAAAGTGCTCCCACTTCTCCCCCTATGCCTCCACTTCAGCCAGACCCCCACAACTGCCTCGGATCCTGATGGCCAAGTGTCTGCCCCTGCACTGTTGCAGGAGAAGCAGTCTTTATTGGGGCCCTCACAGGCTCCAAAATCCAGAGAATGTCCGGCAAAAGTGTGACGAGTCACAGTAGGGAAGTGAGCAGTTGCAATTAGCTCTGCTGAAGATACAGGGGTTGCACCTTGCAGAAGCACGTGGAAAAGAAAACTGACACAAAAGGAAATGTACACGGGCATGCACATGGGTGTATGAAAAACCTTCATGGTAAGTTTTAGTTATTTTTTTTATGAGATATATAAAATGTTTTTCTTTGCAGTACTTTCAGGTCTTATCCAGTTTTGCCTCAAATCTTGGATGTGGCTTTGTCACTTGAGTGAATAGTGAGACATTATTAACATCGAGCACTGGGGCGTTTGTTGAGAGGAATGGCTTGGTCATTGTAGGGATGCTTTATGGTGTTGTGGGTGTGGGGGAGGATGAACTTAGTACAGCATGTGGCACCGATGTGGCTGCATTGGAGCAAGTGAAGTAAATCTGGCCATGATGAAGTCATCCCGGTCCTCCTCGACAGCAATGTGCGCCATTGCTGGTGTCTTCCCCGCCTCGGGTTCTTCCTCCTCTGAAGAGACTGCGCGCTCTGCACCTTGTTCTTCCAGCAGCTCAAATCTTCGTTGCTGGGCTATGTTGTGGTTCATGCAGCATATGACGATGATTCTGGAGCCCTGGCTGGTGCGTACTGAAGGGCTCCTCCAGATCAGTCAAGGCAACTGAAGCACATCCTCAGCATGTCTATTGCTTGTTCAATGACTCATCTGGTGGAGTTGTGGCTCACTGTAGCGCTCCTCGGCCTCAGTACTTGGCCGCCTCAGGGTTGTGATGTGCCATGTCTTCAGTGGGTGGCCCTTCTCTCCAAGCAGCCAGCTGGAAAGTTTGTTTGGAGGTGCAAAGAGCTGAGGGAGGGTGGACTGGCGCACCACAAAAGAGCCATGGCATTTGTCAGGGTATTTGGTGCACACATGCATGATAATATTCCTAAGGTTGCAGAAGAGCTGTACATTGAGGGAGTGGAAGCTCTTGCAGTTCACAAACACTCTTAGGTGATGATAGGGTGCCCTGATGGCCACATGTGCGCAGTCGATGATGCCCTGCACCTGTGGGAAGCCAGCTAGAGTGGCAAAGACCGGCGCTCGTTCAATAACACTGACCTTATCAATGACAAAGTTGATATAATTGGCTGACTTGTGCAACATGGCATCGGTGACCTGGATGGCAACTGTGAGATCCCACAAATGTCTGCTGCAGATCTGTGGAAGGAGCATGAAGCAAATAAGTTGAGGGCACTGGCGATTTTGACAGCCACTGGTAAGGCATGTCCACCAGGACCACTTGGCAGCAGGTCTTGTTCCAGCAAGCTACAAATGTCTATGGTGACCTGAGCCTCCTGAAACACTGCTGCTCAGTTATGTTGAAGAAGTTCATCATCAGCCTGTAAATCCTGTTTTGGGAAAATCAACTCCAGCCTGCTGCAGCCCTGCGCTGATGCTCTCTGTTCTGTGGAGCATCTGGTCATTGAGGGAAAGGCTAGTGTTGTGGCTGCTGCTGGTGTGGCTGCTGGTGTTGGTGGTGTGGATCACCTTGATCTGATTCTGAGGTCCAAGGTGAGACAGCATAAGTGGCACCCATGCTGATGTAATAGATGGCAACAATGTGGAGATCAGTGGCCCAATCCTTCAATGTTGTGATAGTAAGCAGCAATGTGGTGAGAGTGGGTTCCAAAGTTTTAAAAATGGCCTGCAATGAGCTGACTGCTCAATCTGTGGATAAAATGGAATGAACTGGAGCCTTTCCAGGAGATAAGTAATGAGGTGTACTGTGCAGTATTTATGCACTTTTCCCAGCAATCAATGAATAGAAACATAGAAACATAGAAAATAGGTGCAGGAGCAGGCCATTCAGCCCTTCTAGCCTACACCGCCATTCAATGAGTTCATGGCTGAACATGAAACTTCAGTACCCCCTTCCTGCTTTCTCGCCATAACCCTTGATCCCCCCAGTAGTAAGGACTTCATCTAACTCTCTTTTGAATATATTTAGTGAATTGGCCTCAACTACTTTCTGTGGGAGAGAATTCCACAGGTTCAACACTCTCTGGGTGAAGAAGTTTCTCCTCATCTCGGTCCTAAATGGCTTACCCCTTATCCTTAGACTGTGACCCCTGGTTCTGGACTTCCCCAACATTGGAAACATTCTTCCTGCATCTAACCTGTCTAAACCCGTCAGAATTTTAAACGTTTCTATGAGGTCCCCTCTCATTCTTCTGAACTCCAGTGAATACAAGCCCAGTTGATCCAGTCTTTCTTGATAGGTCAGTCCCACCATCCCGGGAATCAGTCTGGTGAATCTCCGCTGCACTCCCTCAAGAGCAAGAATGTCCTTCCTCAAGTTAGGAGACCAAAACTGTACACAATACTCCAGGTGTGGCCTCACCAAGGCCCTGTACAACTGTAGCAACACCTCCCTGCCCCTGAACTCAAATCCCCTCGCTATGAAGGCCAACATGCCATTTGCTTTCTTAACCGCCTGCTGTACCTGCATGCCAACCTTCAATGACTGATGTACCATGACACCCAGGTCTCGTTGCACCTTCCCTTTTCCTAATCTGTCACCATTCAGATAATAGTCTGTCTCTCTGTTTTTACCACCAAAGTGGATAACCTCACATTTATCCACATTATACTTCATCTGCCATTCATTTGCCCACTCACCTAACCTATCCAAGTCACTCTGCAGCTTCATAGCATTCTCCTCGCAGCTCACACTGCCACCCAACTTAGTGCCATCCGCAAATTTGGAGATACTACATTTAATCCCCTCGTCGAAATCATTAATGTACAATGTAAACAGCTGGGGCCCCAGCACAGAACCTTGCGGTACCCCACTAGTCACTGCCTGCCATTCTGAAATGTACCCATTTACTCCTACTCTTTGCTTCCTGTCGGACAACCAGTTCTCAATCCACATCAGCACACTACCCCCAATCCCATGTGCTTTAACTTTGCACATTAATCTCTTGTGTGGGACCTTGTCGAAAGCCTTCTGAAAGTCCAAATATACCACATCAACTGGTTCTCCTTTGTCCACTTTACTGGAAACATCCTCAAATAATTCCAGAAGATTTGTCAAGCATGATTTCCCTTTCACAAATCCATGCTGACTTGGACCTATCATGTCACCATTTTCCAAATGCGCTGCTATGACATCCTTAATAATTGATTCCATCATTTTACCCACTACTGAGGTCAGGCTGACCGGTCTATAATTCCCTGTTTTCTCTCTCCCTCCTTTTTTAAAAAGTGGTGTTACATTGGCTACCCTCCACTCCATAGGAACTGATCCAGAGTCAATGGAATGTTGGAAAATGACTGTCAATGCATCCGCTATTTCCAAGGCCACCTCCTTAAGTACTCTGGGATGCAGTCTATCAGGCCCTGGGGATTTATCGGCCTTCAATCTCATCAATTTCCCCAACACAATTTCCCGACTAATAAAGATTTCCCTCAGTTCCTCATCCTTACAAGACCCTCTGACCCCTTTTATATCTGGAAGGTTGCTTGTGTCCTCCTTAGTGAATACCGAACCAAAGTACTTGTTCAATTGGTCTGTCATTTCTTTGTTCCCCGTTATGACTTCCCCTGATTCTGACTGCAGGGGACCTACGTTTGTCTTTACTAACCTTTTTCTCTTTACATACCTATAGAAACTTTTGCAATCCACCTTAATGTTCCCTGAAAGCTTCTTCTCGTACTCCATTTTCCCTGCCCTAATCAAACCCTTTGTCCTCCTCTGCTGAGTTCTAAATTTCTCCCAGTCCCCGGGTTCGCTGCTATTTCTGGCCAATTTGTATGCCACTTCCTTGGCTTTAATACTATCCCTGATTTCTCTAGATAGCCACGGTTGAGCCACCTTCCCTTTTTTATTTTTACGCCAGACAGGAATGTACAATTGTTGTAATTTATCCATGCGGTCTCTAAATGTCTGCCATTGCCCATCCACAGTCAACCCCTTAAGTATCATTCGCCAATCTATCCTAGCCAATTCACGCCTCATACCTTCAAAGTTACCCTTCTTTAAGTTCTGGACCATGGTCTCTGAATTAACTGTTTCATTCTCCATCCTAATGCAGAATTCCACCATATTATGGTCACTCTTCCCCAAGGGGCCTCGCACAATGAGATTGCTAATTAATCCTCTCTCATTACACAACACCCAGTCTAAGATGGCCTCCCCCCTAGTTGGTTCCTCGACATATTGGTCTAGAAAACCATCCCTTATGCACTCCAAGAAATCCTCCTCCATCGTATTGCTTCCAGTTTGGCTAGCCCAATCTATATGCATATTAAAGTCACCCATTATAACTGCTGCACCTTTATTGCATGCACCCCTAATTTCCTGTTTGATGCCCTCCCCAACATCACTACTACTGTTTGGAGGTCTGTACACAACTGCCACTAACTTTTTTGCCCTTGGGTTTTCTGCAGCTCTACCCATATAGATTCCACATCATCCAAGCTAATGTCTTTCCTAACTGTTGCATTAATCTCCTCTTTAACCAGCAATGCTACCCCACCTCCTTTTCCTTTTATTCTATCCTTCCTGAATGTTGAATACCCCTGGATGTTGAGTTCCCAGCCCTGATCATCCTGGAGCCACGCCTCCGTAATCCCAATCACATCATATTTGTTAACATCTATTTGCACAGTTAATTCATCCACCTTATTGCGGATACTCCTTGCATTAAGACACAAAGCCTTCAGGCTTGTTTTTTTAACACCCTTTGACCTTTTAGAATTTTGCTGTACAGTGGCCCTTTTTGTTCTTTGCCTTGGGTTTCTCTGCCCTCCACTTTTCCTCATCTCCTTTCTGTCTTTTGCTTTTGCCTCCTTTTTGTTTCCCTCTGTCTCCCTGCATTGGTTCCCATCCCCCTGCCATATTAGTTTAACTCCGCCCCAACAGCACTAGCAAACACTCCCCCTAGGACATTGGTTCCGGTCCTGCCCAGGTGCAGACTGTCCAGTTTGTACTGGTCCCACCTCCCCCAAACTGGTTCCAACGCCCCAGGAATTTGAATCCCTCCCTGCTGCACCACTGCTCAAGCCACGTATTCATCTGAGCTATCCTGCGATTCCTACTCTGACTAGCACGTGGCACTGGTAGCATTCCCGAGATTACTACTTTTGAGGTCCTACTTTTTAATTTAGCTCCTAGCTCCTTAAATTCGTTTCGTAGGACCTCATCTCTTTTTTTACCTATGTCGTTGGCACCAATGTGCACCACGACAACTGGCTGTTCTCCCTCCCATTTCAGAATCTCCTGCACCTGCTCCGAGACATCCTTGACCCTTGTGCCAGGGAGGCAACATACCATCCTGGAGTCTCGGTTGCGGCCACAGAAACGCCTATCTATTCCCCTCACCATTGAATCCCCTATCACTATCGCGCTCCCACTCTTTTTCCTGCCCTCCTGTGCAGCAGAGCCAGACACGGTGCCATGAACTTGGCTGCTGCTGCCCTCCCCTGATGAGTCATCCCCCCCAACAGTACTCAAAGCGGGGTATCTGTTTTGCAGGGGGATGACAACAGGGGACCCCTGCACTACCTTCCTTGCACTACTCTTCCTGCTGGTCTTCCATTCGCTATCTGGCTGAGGACCCTTCTCCTGCGGTAAGACCAACTCACTACACGTGATACTCACATCATTCTCAGCATCGTGGATGCTCCAGAGTGAATCCACCCTCAGCTCCAATTCCGCAACGCGGACCGTCAGGAGCTCGAGGCGGATACACTTCCCGCACACGTAGTCGTCAGGGACACCGGAAGTGTCCCTGAGTTCCCACATGGTACAGGAGGAGCATAACACCCGACCGAGCTCTCCTGCCATGACTTAACCCTTAGATACACTTAAATTGGCAACAACAATGTTAAAAGTTACTGACTGATATAATAGACTCACCAATGGGCACTGAGCTTCTGCCTCTCCTGCACAGGTGAAGAAACTGAACTCCGTGAATCCTGTGCTCTTGCAGTAAAAAAAAAAGAAAGACTTGCATTTCTATAATGCCTTTCATGATCACTGGATGTCTCATAGAAACATAGAAGCAGAGAAAATAGGTGCAGGAGCAGGCCATTCAGCCCTTCTAGCCTGCACCGCCATTCAATGAGTTCATGGCTGAACATGAAACTTCAGTACTCCCTTCCTGCTTTCTCGCCATAACCCTTGATCCCCCCAGTAGTAAGGACTTCATCTCACTCCCTTTTGAATATATTTAGTGAATTGGCCTCAACTACTTTCTGTGGTAGAGAATTCCACATGTTCACCACTCTCTGGGTGAAGAAGTTTCTCCTCATCTCGGTCCTAAATGGCTTACCCCTTATCCTCAGACCCCTGGTTCTGGACTTCCCCAACATTGGGAACATTCTTCCTGCATCTAACCTGTCTAAACCCGTCAGAATTTTAAACGTTCCATGAGGTCCCCTCTCATTCTTCTGAACTCCAGTGAATACAAGCCCAGTTGATCCAGTCTTTCTTGATAGGTCAGTCCCGCCATCCCGGGAATCAGTCTGGTGAATCTTCGCTGCACTCCCTCAATAGCAAGAATGTCCTTCCTCAAGTTAGGAGACCAAAACTGTACACAATACTCCAGGTGTGGCCTCACCATGGCCCTGTACAACTGTAGCAACACCTCCCTGCCCCTGTATTCAAATCCCCTCGCTATGAAGAACAACATGCCATTTGCTTTCTTAACCGCCTGCTGTACCTGCATGCTAACCTTCAATGACTGATGTACCATGACACCCAGGTCTCGTTGCACCTTCCCTTTTCCTAATCTGTCACCATTCAGATAATAGTCTGTCTCTCTGTTTTTACCACCAAAGTGGATAACCTCACATTTATCCACATTATACTTCATCTGCCATGCATTTGCCCACTCACCTAACCTATCCAAGTCACTCTGCAGCCTAATAGCATCCTCCTCGCAGCTCACACTGCCACCCAACTTAGTGTCATCCGCAAATTTGGAGATACTACATTTAATCCCCTCGTCTAAATCATTAATGTACAATGTAAACAGCTGGGGCCCCAGCACAGAACCTTGCGGCACCCCACTAGTCACTGCCTGCCATTCTGAAAAGTACCCGTTTACTCCTACTCTTTGCTTCCTGTCTGACAACCAGTTCTCAATCCACGTCAGCACACTACCCCCAATCCCATGTGCTTTAACTTTGCACATTAATCTCTTGTGTGGGACCTTGTCGAAAGCCTTCTGAAAGTCCAAATATACCACATCAACTGGTTCTCCTTTGTCCACTTTACTGGAAACATCCTCAAAAAATTCCAGAAGATTTGTCAAGCATGATTTCCCTTTCACAAATCCATGCTGACTTGGACCTATCATGTCACCATTTTTCAGATGCACTGCTATGACATCCTTAATAATTGATTCCATCATTTTACCCACTACTGAGGTCAGGCTGACCGGTCTATAATTCCGTTTTCTCTCTCCCTCCTTTTTTAAAAAGTGGGGTTACATTGGCTACCCTCCACTCCATAGGAACTGATCCAGAGTCAATGGAATGTTGGAAAATGACTGTCAATGCATCCGCTATTTCCAAGGCCACCTCCTTAAGTACTCTGGGATGCAGTCCATCGGGCCCTGGGGATTTATCGGCCTTCAATCCCATCAATTTCCACAACACAATTTCCCAACTAATAAAGATTTCCCTCAGTTCCCCCTCCTTACTAGACCCTCTGAACCCTTTTATATCCGGAAGGTTGTTTGTATTCTCCTTAGTGAATACCGAACCAAAGTACTTGTTCAATTGGTCTGCCATTTCTTTGTTCCCCGTTATGACTTCCCCTGATTCTGACTGCAGGGGACCTATGTTTGTCTTTACTAACCTTTTTCTCTTTACATACCTATAGAAACTTTTGCAATCCGCCTTAATGTTCCCTGCAAGCTTCTTCTCGTACTCCATTTTCTCTGCCCCAATCAAACCCTTTGTCCTCCTCTGCTGAGTTCTAAATTTCTCCCAGTCCCCAGGTTCGCTGCTATTTCTGGCCAATTTGTATGCCACTTCCTTGGCTTTAATACTATCCCTGATTTCCCTGGATAGCCACGGTTGAGCCACCTTCCCTTTTTTATTTTTACGCCAGACAGGAATGTACAATTGTTGTAATTCATCCATGCGGTCTCTAAATGTCTGCCATTGCCCATCCACAGTCAACCCCTTAAGTATCATTCGCCAATCTATCCTAGCCAATTCACGCCTCATACCTTCAAAGTTACCCTTCTTTAAGTTCTGGACCATGGTCTCTGAATTTACTGTTTCATTCTCCATCCTAATGCAGAATTCCACCATATTATAGTCACTCTTCCCCAAGGGGCCTCGCACAATGAGATTGCTAATTAATCCTCTCTCATTACACAACATCCAGTCTAAGATGGCCTCCCCCCTAGTTGGTTCCTCAACATATTGGTCTAGAAAACCATCCCTTATGCACTCCAGGAAATCCTCCTCCACCGTATTGCTTCCAGTTTGGCTAGCCCAATCTCAAAGTGCTTTATAGCCAAAGCAATACTTTTGGAATGCAGTCACTGTTGTAATGTGGGAAACATGGCAACCAATTTGCAAACAAGCAAGCTCCCACAAACAGCAACATGATAATGACCAGGTAATCTGCTTTAGTGATGTTGTTGGACAGATAAATGCTGGTCAGGGAACTGGGAAGAACTCCTTTGCTCTTCTTTGAAATAGTGCCATGAATCTTTTACATCCACCTGAGACAGCAGACAGGGCCTCAGTTTAACATCTCATCTGAACATCTCAAAGAGTGGAGCACTCCCTCAGCACTGCACTGCAATGTCAGCTTGGATGTTTTTGGTGCTTAAGTCCCTGGGGTGGGACTTGAACCCACAACCGTCTGACTCAAAGGCAAGTGTGCTACCCACTAAGCCACGGCTGACACAGCTGCAACTCAGAAGCTGACGATAAAATTAGTCAATGGTCTGTAAACAAGCAGTTAATGATTTCAATGAGGTCACCTGCCTCTGCCAATCAGGTCCATATGGCACCTTCAAAGCCGCCAGAGTTAAATGTTCGAGATGGCGGGATGACGGCGGGTTCCCGACGCGCTCGCTATTTCCTGCACTTTTGCTGTCGCTCCGCCCCCAAACCTGCACGCATGCCAATAGGGAAATTCCAGCCAGCGTCACCTTTTCCCTCAATGTTTCGCTACATAGGTCTGCAGGAGCAGTGCCTTCACCTCCGTCCCCACTTAGAAGTGGGCTCCATGTCGTAAAATCATGACCATGCAGTACAGACTTAAACAAGGCACACGATGAAGTCAAGATCACTCTGGACCTGCACCTTTATTTCACAGCTCATGAGTGCCACACTTGCCTGAGACCTGCCTTTATATACCTGAGTGGAACAGGTATGCAGTGTCTCCTGCAAGTGCACCCCTGGTGGTAAAGTATGCTTGTGGTTACAGGTCATATCTAATTACAGTCATGTATAGCATGGTAAGATACAGTTATGTACAGTAGTGTGAGATACATGACATCACCATCCCCCAAGGTCTTATTGTCTTTATAGATTCAGTCTCTCAGGTGGTCTATGCTCTTGCATGGAGCATCTTAGTTGTGGTTCAGTTGTTTGCCTTGGTGCCTTTTTTCGTTCAGTATGATTGCTGGTATCTCACCTGGGCTGTCTGTTGAGACTGCCCTTTCCTCAGGTTGTTCCCTCTGTCTGTCCACCAGGTATGGTGTGAGTTCCACATTGTAGTCTGCCTCTGGTTCTGCAGTGTTGTTGGTGAATCTACTTTTTACTTGGTCTAAATGCTTCCGGCAGGTTTGGCCATTGTCCATTTGTAAACCAGTAGCCTGTTTCCTTCCTTGCCTGTTACTGTCCCTGCAAGCCATTTGGGACCCCTGCCAAAGTTTAGCACAAACACTTTGTCCCCTATCGCATTCCACCTCCCCCTTGAATTACGGTCATGGTACTCAGTTAGCTTTCGGCGCTTTGCCTCAGCAATTTCATGCATGTCTGGGAGGATTAATGAGAGCTTAGTCTTTAAGGTCTGTTTCATCAATAGTTGCGCGGGGGGAACCCCAGTCAACGAATGCGGACGAGATCTGTATGCCAGCAGCAGTCACGACAGGCAGCTCTGCAGTGTGGGACTTTGGATTTTTAGCATGCCTTGTTTAACGATTTGCACTGCTCGCTCCACCTGGCCATTGGAGGCCGGCTTGAATGGTGCCATCTCAACATGATTTATGCCGTGGTCAACTATAAAATGTTGAAATTCTGCGCTGGTGAAGCACGGACCATTATCACTGACCAATATGTCAGAAATTCCGTGCATTGCAAACATGGTTCTTAGGCTCTCCAGAGTGGTGGAGGTGGTGCTCAAGTTTAAAATGGTGCACTTGATCCACTTTGAAAATGCATCGACAACTACGAGGAACATTTTGCCCATGAATGGGCCCGCTTAGTCTACATGCACCCGCGACCGCGGTTTGGTGGGCCAGGGCCTTAGGGGGGCCTCCCTGGGGGCATTACTGAGTTGGGCACAAATGGTGCACCGCCGGACGCAGAGCTCCAAGTCCGCATCAATGCCAGGCCACCAGACGTGGGATCTGGCTATGGCCTTCATAAGGACGATCCCCGGATGCTCGCGGTGGAGCTCCCGGATAAACGCCTCTCTGCCTCGCAAGGCATAACTACTTGGCTGCCCCACATCAGGCAGTCTGCCTGCAGTGATAGTTCATGCATGCGCCTATGGAAAGGTTTGATCTCCTCGGGGCAGGCATCGCGAGCCTCTGCCCAGTCACCAGTTAAATCTCATCTTATGACTAAGGATAACGTGGGGTCGCTGGTCATCCAGGCTCTGATTTGGCGAGCCGTCATGGGCGAACCTGTGGATTCAAAGGCATTGATTGCCATGGCCATCTCACAGTCTTGTTCGTCGGACCCTTCCGTGGTCGCCAGGGGTAGCCTGCTAAGACCGTCGGCACAGTTGTCTGTGCCTGGTCTGTGCCTTATTGTGTAGTCGTAAGATGCCAGCATGAGTGCCCACCGCTGAATGCGCGTCGAGGCGTTGCCGTTTCTTGCCTTGCACTTGGATAGTAGGGACGTGAGGGGTTTGAGGTCGGTTTCTAATGCGAACTTGGCCCCAAAAAGGTATTGGTGCATCTTTTTGACACTGCACACGCACACGAGCGCCTCCTTCTCAACCATGCCGTATCCGCGCTCTGCCCACGAATGTGACCTGGAGACATAAGCAATGGGCTGTAATTTTCCCGCATCATTGCATTGACATGCTGTAAAACACACCAGACCCCGTAAGCTGATGCATCACATGTAAGAACTAGATTTTTACCTGGGTCAAAAAAGGCTGAAACACTGTTGGAACATAGAAGGTTGCATGCCTTATTGAAGGCGTGTTCTTGGGCGTACCCCCAAAACCAATCGCATCCCTCTGAGTAGCACATGGAGAGGCTCCAGCAGCGTGCTCAAGTTCTGCATAAAGTTCCCAAAGTAATTGAGTAGCCCGAGAAAGGTGCGACATTCCGGGGCCTGGGTGCCAGACGAATTGCTTTGGTTTTGGATTCTGTTGAGCGGATTCCATCAGCGGTAATCCTTCTGCCCAAAAATTCAACCTCGGGCGCGAGAAACAGACACTTGGATTTCTTAACTCTAAGGCCTACCCAATCCAATCGACTTAGTACTTCCTCCAATTGCGGAGATAGGAGTCGGTATCCCTGCCCGTGATGAGTATGTCATCTTGAAACACAACCGTCCCTGGGATGGACTTGAGCAGACTATCCATGTTGCGCTGGAATGTAGCAGCTGCCGACCTGATGCCAAATGGGCATCGATTATACACAAAAAGGCCTCGATGTGTGTTGATGGTGGTGAGTAGCTTAGACTCTGTCAGTTCTTGCGTCATATACGCAGATGTGAGATCTAGTTTCGAGAAAAGTTTTCCTCCAGCCAATGTGGCAAATAGGTCCTCCACTCTGGGCAGCGGGTATTGGTCCTGTAGGGAGACTCTGTTTATGGTAGACTTGTAATCCTCACTGATTCGTACGGATCCATCAGGCTTCATGACGGGGACGATGGGATTTGCCCAGTCGCTAAATTCCATGGGCGAGATAATGCCTTCCCGCAGAAGCCAGTCCAGTTCGTGTTCAATCTTTTCCCTCATCACATAAGGCACAGCTCTAGCCTTGTGATGGACTGGTCTGGCATCCTGTGTGATGTAGATTTTAACTTTAGCCCCTTTGAAGGTGCCCACACCTGGCTGAAAGAGATGTTCAAAACGACTTAGAACTGTTGAGCAGGAGGTCCGTTCCTCTGACGACATGGCGTGAACATCATCCCATTTCCAATTTAGTTTTGCCAGCCAGCTTCTCCCCAACAGTGCTGGGAGATCTCTGGGGACAATCCACAGGGGAAGTCGGTTCATCGTCCCTTTGTGTGTGACTGAGAGCATGACGCTGCCAAGGACTGGGATGATTTCTTTGGTATATGTCCTTAGTTTTGTGTCGATTCTTGTGAGTTTTGTCTGTTGCTTTTGTGCGGCCACAGCTGTTCAAATTGCTGGACGCTCATGAGAGATTGACTATCTCCCGTGTCCAGTTCCATGTTGACGGGTATCCCGTTGAGTAGGACCCTCATCATTATTGGAGGCGTCTTGTTGTAAGAACAGTGGACATTGACCGTGTTGGCCCGCTGTACCCCGGCGTCCCGGGCACTGTCCCCACCGTCTTCTGGTCCGCTTTCCGACCCTTCCGATTCGTATACCAGCCGAGCTGCTGTTTTTCTGCACATGCGAGCCAGATGCCCTGTGTAGTTGCAGTTTCTGCAAACAGCATGCTGAAATCGACACCCCTTTGCTGAGTGCCTTCCCCCAAATCTCCAGCACAGACCGCTTCCATTGTTTCCGAAGGATGAGCTGCATCTGGCTGATCTCTCTTGAGCTTCTCTCAGTTTGTAGTTGATTGCTCGCATTGTGGATTGATGAGGTGTGAACGGCCATTCATGTGGCCCTTGATGGTTCTGGCGCCACTGCCTGCTGTTGAAGGCCTGCTCTCCTGCCTTTGTCTGTGTGTGGGGATAGTGGCTTGTTTCACGCTGTGAACCCCTTGTTCCGATGTTTCGTTAGTTGTCGTACCCGAAGTGTAGATCAACCTCGTTTCTTCTTCTCCTGCCAAGAATGTCTGTGCAACCAGTGCTGCTGCTTCTAGGGTCAAGCTCTTGGTTTCTATGAGCTTTCTGAATATGCCTGTGTGGCCTATTCCTTCAATGAAAAAGTCTCTCAGTACTTCTCTCCTTAGTTCATTGGAGAACTCACATAAACTAGCCAGCTTCCGAAGTTCCGCTACAAAGTCAGGTATGCTCTGGCCCACACAGCATCTGGAGTTGTAAAACATGTGTCTGGCCATGTGTAGGCTGTTCGCTGGCTTCAGGTGATCTCTCACCAGTGTGCTCAACTCCTCAAATGACTTGCTTGCTGGTTTCTTGGGTGCCAGCAGGTCCTTCATTAAGGCGTATGCTTTCGAGCCACAGCTGGTCAAGAGATGAGCTCTTCTCTTGTCTGCCTTATCATCGCCCAACCAGTCTTTGGTTACAAAGCTTTGCTGGAGCCTTTCTATAAAGTCCTCCCAATTGTCTCCAGGATTGTATTTCTCATCTGAGCCGTTGGTAGCCATTCTGTGGATTCTGTGATCCCGTCCTCGTTGCCACTGTAAAGTCCTGTCCCTGCAGTACAGACTTACTCGAGGCACATGCTGAAGTCAAGGTCACTCTGGACCTGCACCTTTATTTCACAGCTCTCGAGTGCCACACTTGCCTGAGACCTGCCTTTATATATCTGTGTGGAACAGGTATGCAGTGTCTCCTGCAAGTGCACCCCTGGTGGTAAAGTATGCTTGTGGTTGCAAGTCATATCTAGATATAGTCATGTATAGCATGGTACAGTTATATACAGTAGTGTGAGATACATGACACATGTGACTTGAACATCTTTTGTTGGTAAATCATGTACAGTGTGAGCCTGAATATCCAGTAAGTGCTGCATTGGGGGAGAATCGCTGCTGGGAAGTGTGAAATCAGAAAATTACAGCTGAATTCCAAACTGAGTCAAAACAGGTTTAGAACAGAAAGGCAAGTAAATGTTAATCCACCGATGCCATCGAGTGGCTGGTTTTAATATTACAGAATAGTTTGAAACTCAAATGACAGTAGTCCATGGTGAAGCTAAATATTTTGGTTCAAATTAAACTACATTTTAAACTTATTTCAGACATTTTTAAATTATTATTTTAACTAATTATCCTAAATTAATTTGGTCACTTAACCAAAAATTAATTGTATATGTTACCCTCTGTTGAGATACAAGAACAAAAGAACATAAGAAATAGGAGCAGTAGTAGGCCATTTGGCCCCTCGAACCTGCTCCGCCATTTAAGAAGATCATGGATGATCTTCTACCTCAACTCGACTTTCCCACAATATTCCTATATTCCTTAATTCCTTATTAGAGATCCTCTATTTAAAATTGTCACTTACATTGCAATTAATAAGACTTAGGACCATGTTACAACACTGGGGCTTATAAATTCAGGGCTTTTGCACTGGCCATTCAGGCCCGTTGTGTTGAAAAAATGGTGACCGCCTCGCTTCTGCCCGCTTCCAGTGGATTCAGCAACGGCACCATTGCCGGTGCTCGCTGCAGATATTTAGATTAGCCAGATCATGACGTCAGTGAGTGTGCAATGCTCGTTTGACACCAGATCTGCCATTTGTGCATTCGCCGCTCCACTTACCAAAGCCAGGTCGCTAATTGCAGTGCGGGTAGGCACAGCAGGAGTGGCGAAGGAACAGCAAGAATTTCTAGAAGGAAGTGACCGGGGTCCCGGAGAGGCATGAGACTGGGGCCCAGAAGAGGCGAGGGGCAGCACAAGCCAGCCCACACTGCGCACTCAGTCCATGCAGCAGAGCTGGTCTCCAATCGTCTTCAGTAATCCTTGCCACTGGACCAAGATCTAGCTCTGTCAAGCCCGTGTGGTGGCTGGTGTGCAACAGCCACCACACATTAAAAAAATCCAAACACAGGCATCTTCCACCCTCTAAGATGTAGGTCGGGATCTGGAATATTAGGTTCTTCATTGAAACACCTGTGAACTCATACCTTTTTGGCATGGAAGCAAGTCATCCTCGCTTTGAGGAACTGCTATGATGATGATGATACCAGCCTATGTTAATCACCACCAACTGAGCAAATATTCAGGAAAGAGCCTCCTGCAGCGCTATTTAAAGGGACCATCAGCAACTACTTGCAGCTGACATGGTTTTTCAGTTTGACTGGCTCTGTGGAACTTTATGCAAATCTTGCAGCTTTTTAAACTTCTTTCAAGTTCCTGAGATCACAGGGAGTTTGGATGCATGTGGGGAATGCTTTCATTTTCATCTGAAGGCTTCTGCTCACAACATAGCTCCCAGTCATGGGGGCTGTACTTGCATCTTCAGCCATAATCTTATTGAATGGTGGTGCAGGCTCGAAGGGCTGAATGGCCTACTCCTGCACCTATTTTCTATGTTTCTATGTCCAAGGGCCAGTGAATGCAACTTCAAATGCCATATCCTACCAACTGCATCACTAGCCTCAGCCACTGCTCAATTCACCACACCCCCATCACTCACCTACCAACAATCTGTCAATCAGGACTCGTACCTAACAGTATATGCTTCACCTCACCCTCACAAGCTTAGCACTGTTGCAAGCCTGACACCCACATCTCACACCGCCAACTATTCAACCATGACAGCCACATCACCCAAACAGATTGCACAGCACTCGGACATATTTCACTCTCTTGCACGAGAAGGTGGCGTATAATCAGAGGAAGAAGGAGGGGGAATGGGAGAGACACGCCTGCATATTCTAACCCCCATGGAGGAGACAGTGCTGGTCATTATCGGAAGGGCCATTGCTGTGGCAGTGGCCACCGGCGGGGCTAAATTAATTGAAAATGAGGGTCTCCACGTACCTAATCCTCCTCATCCCAATTCTCTCTCATTCGGCAAACTCTGGGGAATTAATAATGGGGAACAGGGAAATGGCAGAGACGTTGAACAAATATTTTGTATCGGTCTTCATGGCAGAAGATATTAAAAACATTCTAATAGTGGATAATCAAAACACTACAGGGAGGGAGGAACAATCAAAATCACTGAAGAAGTAGTACTCAGTAAAATAATGGGACTAAAGATGGACAAATCCCCTGGACCTGATGGCTTACATCCTAGGGTCTTAAAAGAAGTGGCTGTGGAGACAGTGGATGCATTGGTTGGAAAAATGCAGGGAACAGCACCAGCCCTTATACATGACCTTCTTCGACCTTACAAAGGCCTTTGACACTGTCAACCGCGAGGGTCTATGGAGCGTCTGCCTCCGTTTCGGATGCCCCCAAAAGTACATCACCATCCTCCGCCTGCTCCACGATGACATGCAGGCCGTGGTCCTTACCAACGGATCCATCACATATCCAATTCACGTCCGGACCGGGGTCAGGCAAGGCTGCGTCATCGCCCCAACCCTCTTCTCAATCTTCCTCATTGCCATGCTCCACCTCACAGTTGATAAGCTCCCCGCTGGAGTGGAACTAAACTACAGAACCAGTGGGAAGCTGTTCAACCTTTGCCGTCTCCAGGCCAGATCCAAGAACACCCCAACCTCTGTCGCCGAGCTACAGTATGCGGATGATGCCTGCGTCTGCGCACACACAGAGGCTTAACTCCAGGACATAGTCGACGTATTCACCAAGGCATATGAAAGCATGGGCCTTACGCTAAACATTAGTAAGACAAAGGTCGTCCACCAGTCTGTCCTCACCACACAGCACTGCCCCCCAGACATCAAGATCCACGGCGTGGCCCTGGACAACGTGGACCACTTCCCCTATCTTGGGAGCCTCCTATCAACAAGAGCAGGCATTGACAACGAGATCCAACACCGCCTCCAGTGCGCCAGTGCAGCCTTCGGCTGCCTGAGAAAGAGTGTTTGAAGACCAGTCCCTCAAAACTGTCACCAAGCTCATGGTCTACAGGGCCGTAGTAATACCCACCCTCCTGTATGGCTCAGAGACATGGACCATGTACAGTAGACACCTCAAATCGCTGGAGAAATACCACCAGCGATGTCGCCGCAAGATCCTGAAAATCCCCTGGGAGGACAGATGCACAAATATTAGAGTCCTCGTCCAGGCCAACATCCCCAACATTGAAGCACTGACCACACTTGATCAGCTCCATTGGGCAGGCCACGTAATTCGTATGCCAGACACGAGACTCCCAAAGCAAGTGCTCTACTCGGAACTCGTCTACGGCAAATGAGCCAAAGGCAGGCAGAGGAAATGTTACAAGGACACCCTCCAAGCCTCCCTGATAAAGTGCAACATCCCCAATGACACCTGGGAGTCCCTGGCTGTAGACTGCCCTAAGTGGAGGAAGTCCGCTGAGCTCCTCGAGTATCGTCGCCGAGAGCATGCAGAAATCAAGTGCAGGCAGCGGAAGGAGCGTGCGGCAAACCAGGCTCCCTGCCCACCCTTTCCCTCAACGACTATCTGTCCGAGCAGAGACTGTGGTTCTCACATTGGACTGTATAGTCACCTAAAAACTCATGCTAATCGTGGAAGCAATTCTTCCAAGGGATTGCCGACAGTGATGATGATGATCTACCAAAATTCCCTGGATTCTGGGGAGGTCCCAGTGGGTTGGAAAATCGCAAATATAATCACCCTATTTAAATAAGAAGGCGGACAGAAATCAGGAAACTATAGACCAATTAGCCTAACATCTGTTATTGGGAAAATGTTGAAGTCCATTATTAAGGAAGCAGTAGCAGGACATTTGGAAAAGCACGATTCAATCAAGCAGAGTCAGCATGGTTTTATGAAAGGGAAATCATGTGTGGTGCATGTAGCACACAAATCACTGACTCCACACGGTCTGGTGTTGATATAACTGCTGTGACCTTAGTCCTTTATTGTGTAACTCCAGAGTGCCTCTCAGGTGTGGTGGGCAGCCTTTTATACTCTGTCTTGCAGGTACTTTCAGGTCTTCCACCACAGCGCCCTCTGTGGCGCACCATTGTACTTATGTATTGCCCAGGTACATTAAATGTATAACATCTCACTTCCCGCCGCCCCCCCCCCCCCCGCCCCCCCCTCAGTTCCAAAAGCTATTGCCGGTGACCTCAGCCTTGTTGATTTGTGAGTGTGAGTCCATGACCATCCACTTCCCTCTTCTCCCCCATGTGGAGGACCCGGTGCAAGCATGTGGCATTTGCAGCCCTGACATGGGTGATAAGGTACACGAGCATAACCTCCATCAGAAAGCAGGTATACATAGACGGTACATTTGTATGGTACATATAATATGTGGTACAGATGTTATGTGAAAGGTTGCAGGTACACTGAACAGTTATTTAATCCCAGCTCCTCTGGGTGAGGTACGGTGGCGGTACACAGCCCCTTTTTGCCCGAGGTAATGGGCTGCGCTGAGACAGGGTATCGCAACTGGTGCGTTGCCTCTGTTCTCATGAAGTAGTCATCTTAACAGTCGCTGAACCATTGCATGAATCACCTAAATCGAAAATCGCATTAGCCCATTGGTCATGTTAGTCACGGATCCATATCCCTTTTACTTGAACCTCGTGGTATTAACTCTTATCATAAATTGTAATTCATATACATTATTTTAAACACAGTAACCATTCAGCATTAAAATATTAATTCTTATCATAAATCTGTCATCCTAAATTCACAAAGCTCATTTAGACTCGCTCTTGCCTTACAAAAGTCTTTTTGTGGGGACCGCCAACGGTGTAAGGCCCTTTTAAGACTCCCAAGTGCATTTCCCTTTTAAGACACCATTTGTGGTTCCCATGAGGCTTCCCTTGGGCGCCGGCATTTTAGGTGCTCTGCTGGCCTTTGTCTGCAGAGCTCCGTTGCCACGAGGCTCACCACCATCCTGAGCTTGCTGGCGAAGAAAGAACAGAAGGGACAAGGAAGAAAGGAAGGAAAAAAACGGCCCAAAGCAATCTTGGCAGAAGTGACTCCCTGGACTCGATCAGTCACAGTCCCTGTGAGTCCCTCCGTACTTGCTGCCGCATCCGCTGCTCTGGCTCACGTTCTCCCGAGTCACGCCAGCTGCCGCCGCAGCCTCCACTCCCACCGTTGTCTCCGCACTTGCCGCCCCTCCTGCGGCCGCCGTCATTGCAGCCACTACCGCCGCCCGACTTTTCCTCTGCGTGGGCCGCCCAGATTCGCCGGCCATCGATAGACCTCCCGCTCATCGCCCGCAGCGCCCCGCCAGCCCGCACCCCAGCAAACGTGCTCTTCCAGGATCTGCTCGTCTGTGGAGGTTGAGGCTGCAGAATTGCTTGAGGTCAGGAGTTCTGGGCTGTTGTCGCCTGTGCGTGGATTTAGGCTGCAGCTCCAGCTCGGTCGGCGCTGCTCTTTGGGAATCCGGGGGACAGCGGTCTGTGGAGGAATGAAGTCTTCCCAGCTCCCACGGACCTTTCCCATCCATCTTCTGCCGAGAAGCGTCAGCCCATCACCTGCAATGACCCATGAAGGTAAACCGGGCGTCTCGCCCCCGTGAGATACCTGCACACCCGCTCTGCCAAGAACAGTTATCAGTTCCTTGGTGTAGGTATGCAGCTTTGCCGTGACCGGGACCAGCTTGGGTCATGCAGCTGGGTTGACCCACAGTTTTTTGAAAGTTCTCTGACTTATCAACGACGGACCCGATCCCGTATCCACTACCATGCTCACTGGGACTCCGTTATCACTGGCGGCGAATCGTCGGTACACATATACAATCCCAACACCTCATCTTCTTCTGCCTACTCCTCACTGAACAGTGGATTATTCCCCATTTCCTCAGCCACATGGTGCGTCTGATTTCATTTACACATACGCTGAAGGTGGCCTTCAGGTGGCAGGTATTGCACGTATACTCCGCAAACCTGCACCGGTGAGCCCCATGGCTTCCTCTGCAGCACCAGCATGGTGCTGCTTGATTTGTCCCCCTCAGCGGACTCTGAGTTCCAGGACCCCGAGGTCCGTGCTCTCTGCCCCGGGCAGAGCCACGTTCTGCAGTTTTGTCCATGGTGGGCACTATCCTGTGGACAGTGTCTGCCGGGTTCAAGATTGTGTGGATCATTTGCTTGGTGCTGCAAGTCGAGCTCATATATGCCCGGCTGATGGTGATGGCTTTTTTCAGGGTGACTGTGGGTTCCGTGGCTAGCAGCTTGTGAAGGAGGCCCTCATGGCCAATCCCCATAACAAAAACGTTCCGCAACACCTCGTCAAGGTGCGCGCCAAAATCACACGGCACCGCGAGTCTCCTGAGGTCCGCAACATATTTGGTGACATCCTGGCCCTCAGGTCTGCAGTAATGGTAGAATTTGTATCTGGCTGTGAGGATGCTCTCCTTTGGTTTCAACTGGCCACGAATGAGTGCGATCAGCTCCTCATATGAGTTGTCCCTGGCGCTCGCGGGTGCCAGCAAATCACTGACGAGACAGAACCTCATCGCCACAACTGGAAAGTAATATCGCCTTACGCTTCTCTCGCAGTGCATCGGTGTGCCCCGTCAGGTCGTTTGCTGTGAAGTAGTACTTGAGCCTTTCCGTAAAGGCCTCCCAATCATTGCCCACGGTAAAATCCTTTAGCGAGCCCAGAGTAGCCATGGTTGCATGGAGTTCGTCCGCGTCCTCATTGCCAATGTGCTGTATGTAGCACACAAATCACTGACTCCACACTGGCTGGTGTTGATATAACTGCTCTGACCTTAGTCCTTTATTGTGTAACTCCAGAGTGCCTCTCAGGTGTGGTGGGCAGCCTTTTATAATCTGTCTTGCAGGTACTTTCAGGTCTCCCACCACAGCGCCCTCTGTGGTGCACCATTGTATTTATATATTTAATGTACCTGGACAATACATAACATCATGTTTGACAAATTTGCTGGAGTTCATTGAGGATGTAATGAGTAGGGTGGATAAGGGCGAACCAGTGGATTTGGAAATTGCAGAAGGTGCCCATAAAAGGCTACTGCACAAGATAAGAGTTCACCGGGTTGGGAGTGATATGGATAGAGGATTGTCAAACTCACAGAAAACAGAGAGTTGGGATAAATGAGTCATTTTACTCTTGGCAAACAATAACTAGTGGGGTGCTGCAGGGATCGGTGCTGGGACCTCAATTATTTATAATCTATATTAATGATTTGGATGAAGGGACTGAGTGTAATGTAGCCAAGTTTGCTGATAATACAAAGAAGGGTGGGAAAGCAAATTGTGAGGAGGACACAAAAAATCTGCAAAGGGATATAGGCAGGCTAAGTGAGAGGGCAAAAATTTGGCAGATAGAGTATAATGTGGAGAACATGTGAGGTTATCCACTTTGCCAGAAAAAAATAGAAAAGCAAATTATAATTTAAATGAGAAAAGGCATTTGGCCAGCAAATAGTTGCTCCAAACTAACTTAGGCCAGCGTATGTTGCCACTTCTGTCCACACAGATAAACCTTATCTAGAGTTAAGGAATTGGCACAAGTAACTACATTTAAAGCACCACCAAGCATCAAATGAAGCACAAAAAGTAATAATGCAATTAATTAACAAATAAAATAGAAGGAACCCTGCAACTAAAGCACCAAGATCAAATAATAAGCAATCAATAAATAAAAAATAAAAAAATAGAAGGAACCCTGCACCAAGAGCAATCAGTAAATAACAAATAAAAAATAGATGTCCTACTTTAGGGAACGTAGCAGGCCACCGATGAGGGAACCCATTCAGCCAAGATTAGGGACAGCGTGCTTTGTGCCCTTCCCACACAGCCTGTAGCGCACGTTTGCAGAAACGGCCTGCCAAGAGCTACTGCACATGCGTGCATGTGCAGAGGTCCCAACACGGTTTTCAGCGCTGGGACCTGGCTCCGCCCCCAATCCATTGGACCATTGTGCCACCACCGAGGAGAGGCTGGGGTGCAGCCAGAATACGGACATCTTTTTTCGGCGCACTTGGAGGCGGACAAAAGCGGCGCACCTCGAGTGAGGGCGCCAGAAAAACAGGTTAGGGAAACTTTAGCCCATAGTCTCAGAATAAGTGGCCGCCCATTTAACACTGAGATAAGGAGACATTTTTTCTCTGAGGGTTATAAATCTGTGGAATTCTCTGCCCCAGAGAGCCGTTGAGGCTGGCTCAATGAATATATTGAAGGCAGAGATAGACAGATTTTTGAGTGATAAGGGAATAAAGGGTTATAGGGAGCGGGCAGGGAAGTGGAGCTGAGCCCATGATCAGATCAGCCATGATCTTATTAAATGGCGGAGCAGGCCCGAGGGGCCAAGTGACCTAATCCTGCTCTTATGTCGTATGTTCTTATGTTCCAGCAGCTTGACCTGCTCTGTATGACTTCTCTTCATTCTTGCAGTCAAATTCAATGCGAAGAGAAAGCCCTACTAGGCAACCCATGTCTGTAAGCCACTGGTTTGTACTCAAGTCACTGAAAAATATTTCAGCATCAGCCAGACCATTCCCTGCAGGTGATTGAAACCTTTATCAAGTATGAAAAAGCACTCAAAGCATGTATAATTGCAGCAAAAGTCAGAAGAAGTAATCCAGCAACTAACCTATAATTGGTTGATGATCCTTTAAATAGTGCTGGGGGGGATTCATGCCATTGAACAAGAGTGTAGCTGTGGGAGGTTAAGAATGTGTCGGCTGGCGCACAAATAGTAGCACTCGCATAAATTAGAGTTGCACACTGATTGACATCATGATCTGCCTGCTCTGCACATTTCCGGTGCATGTTGGGTGATTGTGTGCTAACCCCTTTACCTGTCAGAGGTGCGTGCATGTCACGGATGCCATTTTGGAACTTTAAGGGGGCTTAACCCAAAAAAAGGTTGCCACGAGCCCAAATTTGCCCTCGTACAGTGCATGCCTGCACTACAAGTAATGTGGCTATTCTGTGGCCTGAATTTTACCGGCGCTGATAGAACGGAATTGGAGGCGGGTCAGCTGTGAAATTTGAAATGTTTGACAGTGGGTCGTAATCCCACTGACAACCCGCCACCACGCCAGTCTCCCCGGAGGTGAATCTGTCAGCGCTGAACAGACCCGACACCAAGCAGCGGGGGAGGCAATTTAGATTATTAACTGCTTGTTAATAGGCAATTAACCGATTTTAACCTCACATTTAGATTTTACAAGTTCATTAATTATTCTCCGCTGCTCAGGGATAATGTCAGGTTAAGGAGGTTGGGTGTTGTGTCAACATGGGATGACTTCTTAATTTGACAGCTGAAAATGGTCTATAAAAGCTCACATTTAAGGTGTTCACTTCCCATGGTTAGTGTTATATATGAATAAAGAGTCTGACTGGATACTGTGAGCTCAAAGTAAAGTGTGACCATATTCTTTTATTGCAGGTCTCCAGAGTGCCTCTGCAGCCTGTAAGGCCTCCTTAAGTACCTGTACTCCCAAGGGATTGTGGCATCCCTTGGGACTCCAGGGGATGAGCCCTCTGGTGGCTGTACAAGGTATATACAAGTTTACATACATAACAGGTTTGGAACAGGTTGAACTTTGTGCAACTTGAAAACTCTATCCAGTGTCACCTCATTTGGACAACCTTTCTCACCATTCACGGATTGCTCCTGTCATCTATACCTCAGCTGCCATCTATTCTATCAGCATCAGTGCCCTTGAAAAAAATCTCACTTTGGTCCTGAGAATCACACCACGATCAGCCCCAACACTAGCATCACCACCAATAACACAAAACTTCTCCACAATCACCTGATGCTGCACATTACTGCCTGGGACACCAGGGATGGCCTCACCATGCCCACATTTACTTCACTTGACAATGTATACCTTGGCTACCACATGATATGCCAGGTTAGCACCACTGCACACCAACATTATAAAGCATCCCTACAATATCCAAGCCATTCCTTTCACACTCATCGTCATTGCGGGAGGTACCGTTATGTCTCACCATTTACTGCAACACACTAAGCCACTTCCAAAGGTGCACACAAGCCTGTCCATGAATGCAAAGTTTTGAAAATAAAGGTTTGAATGTTTCACAACATATTAGCAGAAACTTGACATGAACTTTGGGGAAAACACCCAAGTGCCTAGCCTTGTGTGTTATTAGTTGGTATGAATGTTCAAGGAGGAGGATGAGTGTGAGGGGTTGCTAGTGAGATGGAGATGAGATTATGGTCCTGAAATTCCGGTCGGATGCTTCATCGGACAAACGCCTCCGACCCAATATTTCTCTACAAATGTACCTGGTGGTCCCAGAGGCACCATGGATTCCAGTCGGAGGCTAACAAAACTGGTAGCAATATGGTGGAGGAGGATTTCCTGGAGTGTATTAGTGATGGTTTTCTACACCAATATGTCGAGGAACCAACTAAAGGGCTGGCCATCCTAGACTGGGTGATGTGTAATGAGAAAGAACTAATTAGCAATCTTGTGCGAGGCCTCTTGGGGAAGAGTGACGATAATATTGTGGAATTCTTTATTAAGATGGAGAGTGACACAGTTAATTCCGAGGCTAGGTCCTGAACTTAAGGAAAGGTAACTTCGATGGTATGAGACGTGAATTGGCTAGAATAGACTGGTGAATGATAATTAAAGGGTTGGTGGTGGATAGGCAATGGCAAACAATTTAAAGATCACATGGATGAACTTCAACAATTGTACATCCCTGTCTGGAGTAAAATTAAAATGGGGAAGCTGGCTCAACTGTGGCTAACAAGGGAAATTAAGGATAGTGTTAAATCCAAGGAAGAGGCATATAAATTGGGCAAAAAAACCTGAGGACTGGGAGAAATTTAGAATTCAGCAGAGGAAAACAAAGGGTTTAATTAGGAGGGGGAAAATAGAGTATGAGAGGAAGCTTGCTGGGAACATAAAAACTGACAGCAAAAGCTTCTATAGATATGTGAAGAGAAAATTTTTTAGTGAAGACAAACGTCGGTCCCTTGCAGTCAGAATCAGGTGAATTTATAATGGGGAACAAAGAAATGGCAGACCAATTGAACAAATACTTTGGTTGTGTCTTCACGAAGGAAGGAACCTTATGGAAATACTAGGGGACAGAGGGTCTAGCGAGAAGGAGGAACTGAAGGAAATCCTGATTAGTTAAGAAATTGTGTTCGAGAAATTGATGGAATTAAAAGTCGATAAATCCCCAGGGCCTGATTGACTGCATCCCAGAGTACTTTAAGGAAGTGGCCCTAGAAATAGTGGATGTATTGGTGATCATTTTCCAACAGTCTATTGACTCTGGATCAGTTCCTATGGACTGGAGGGTAGATAATATAACACCACTTTTTAAGAAAGGAGGGAGAGAGAAAATGGGTAATTATAGACCGGTTAGCCTGACATTAGTGGGGAAAGTGTTGGAATCAATTATTAAAGATGAAATAGCAGCACATTTGGAAAGCAGTGACAGGATCGGTCCAAGTGAGCATAGATTTATGAAAGGGAAATCATGCTTGGCAAATCTTCTAGAATTTTTTGAGGATGTAACTAGTAGAGTGGACAAGGGAGAACCAGTGGACATTGTGTATTTGGACTTTCAAAAGGCTTTTGACAAGGTCCCACACAAGAGATTGGTGTGCAAAATTAAAACACATGGCATTGGGGGTTATGTATTGTTGTGGCTCGAGAACTGGTTGGCAGACAGGAAGCAGAGAGTCGAGATAAATGGGTCCTTTTCAGAATGTCAGGCAGTGACTAGTGGGATGTCACAGGGCTCATAGCTGGGACCCCAGCTATTTACAATATACATCAATGATTTAGATGAAGGAATTGAGTGTGATATCTCCAAGTTTGCAGATGGCACTAAGCTGGGTGGCGGTGTGAGCTGTGAGGAAGATGCTAAGAGGCTGCAGGGTGACTTGGACAGGTTAGGAGAGTGGGCAAGTGCATGGCAGATGCAGTATAATGTGGATAAATGTGAGGTTATCCACTTCGGTGGCAAAAACACGAAGGCAGAATATTATCTGAAACGCGGCAGATTAGGAAAAGGGGAGGTGCAACGAGACCTGGGTGTCATGGTACATCAGTCATTGAAAGTTGGCATGCAGGGACAGCAGGGGGTGAAGAAGGCAAATGGCATGTTGACCTTCATAGCTACAGAATTTGAGTATAGGAGCAGGGAGGTCTTACTGCAGTTGTACAGGGCCTTGGTGAGACCTCACCTGGAATATTGTGTTCAGTTTTGGTCTCCTCATCTGAGGAAGGGCGTTCTTGCTATTGAGGGAGTGTAGCGAAGGTTCACCAGACTGATTCCCGGGATGGCAGGGCTGACAAATGAGGAGAGACTGGATCGACTGGTCCTGTATTCACTGGAGTTTAGAAGGATGAGAGGGGATCTCATTGAAACATACAAAATTCTGACAGGACTGAACAGGTTAGATGCAGGAAGAATGTTCCTGATGTTGGGGAAGTCCAGAACTGGGAGTCACAATCTAAGGATAAGGGGTAAGCCATTTAGGACTGAGATGAGGAGAAACTTCTTCACTCAGAGTTGTTAACCTGTGGAATTCTGTACCGCAGAGAGTTGTTGATGTCAGTTCATTTGATATATTCAAGAGGGAGTTAGATATGGCCCTTACAGCGAAAGGGATCAAGGGATATGAAGAGAAAGCAGGAACGGGGTACTGAGGTGAATGATCAGCCATGATCTTATTGAATGGTGGTGTAGGCTCGAAGGGCCAAATGGCCTACTCCTGCACCTATTTTCTATGTTTCTATGTTTCCACGCGCTTCGCAGCGCATCCATATCTTCGAGATACAGATGGAGAATCTGGAGTCACGTGAGCCTGGGTCACCAATCACAGTATTCTCATTGATAATAATGGGAACTCCAATTTTACGAGTTCCCATTACTATCAATGAGAATAACCCCCTAAAACTCCCAAACACAACGTAATAATTTATTTAAATTAAAGCTAATTAAATGTTTTAGAAAAAAAAATATTTGGGTTTTTTATTTTAAATGTGTTTAAAATAAACTTACCTTAGTGGACAGGGTTTTTACTATAAAAATAAAATTTAAATACACATGTTTATATGTTTTAAAACTTTTATGCTGGTAAAAGTAGGATATGTGCCTGCTTTTACCAGGTGGAAAATTTTGAAGGACATTCGCTGGGAAAGAGATGGGCAAATTGCCCAATCCCACCCACACAGATATCCTTCTCCTGGGGATGCGGAGGATTTGTCAAGAGATATCGTGACAGATCGGAAAAGCCAGTTTCCACCGCATGCGCATTGCGCGCCAAAAACTGGCTTTTACGAGGTGTCGCTGGATCTGTAATTATTCCGTACAGAGGCAGCGAGGCCAGAATTTCAAGGCCAATGTAGTTAGAGAGAGAGGGTTGGATGGAAGTTGGTGTGAGTAAGGATGTGTAGGAAGTTGGTGTGAGTAAGGATGTGTAGGAATAGGGTCAGGAAGGCAGAGTGATCAGGATGTGATGAGTGGCACGGTAGGATGAGGTTGAATGTGGCTTTGCAGTAACATTTTGTGATGTACTGAGACCACTGCAGCCAGGTCCTCCTAGCTCGTGCCCTTCTGTACAATGTGCAACCAGGCTGCGTTGATCTCCTGGGGATGTCTCTTCTGCCCATTGGAAGGGAAGAGAACCCCTCTGTGTGTTGTGACTCCCTCCAGAAGCATATGGAGGGAGTCATGGGAGAGCCTGGGTGCAGCTGTGTACCTCTGTGCACCTCCATGCTGTGGAACACTGACAGCATAATGGTCAACAAAATCAATGGGGACATGATCTCTTTTAAGGAAACCAGCTGATGACGTGTCATCAAATGAAGTCATCAGACCTTCTTCCTTTTAATTGGCTGGGAGCATCGTTGGGCAGGCTTAACAAGCCCAATTATTGTAAAATCATTTCTACACAGCAGGATGGTGCTGGCAGCGGGTTGGGACTTGGCTACTGACCCCAGCGTCAGCGAACCTGCCTCGGCAGGCAAAATCACAGCCTACATCTTTCTTTTGTCATCAGCACAAATGTGAATGTGCAGAAGGCAATTCAAATGCAAAAATGTAAGTTTGTTGACTGATTATGATCTGGAAACTATTTTGTTTATAATGGTTTGAAGCATTCATATGACATTAAGCTCCAGTGTTAACCCAATTTAAACAAATAGGATATTGCTTCTGATAAAATAATGAAAATCATACAAGTGTGTTAAATATTTATCTGCTATTATCACAAAACTAATTTCTGGTCTTATAAATAATGCTCACATTGCAAGCATTGTTCTTGCTGATGTTGGTGATGATTAAGTTAAGTCAAATTACAAAGTTGATGGGCTCCATAATTATAAACTCTAATTTTATACTTGGGCTTGGATTGTGCATTTAGATCAGCGGTCATCTTTATTATGGAATAAATTAAACAGCACCTTCCCCAGTCCACACATGCGCAGTTTAGCGTGGAAATGCTGTCTGATTTACCCTGCTCCTCTACAAGCTTCGCTACACAGTCGAGAGATATGGCATTGAAATACATGCACGGGTGTGACCTTGTGGTACTTGCCCTCCAGTTACCAACTAAACATGACAGAAAATGTTAGGGCTGGTGCATTCAGGTGTAAGTGAATCTTTAATGGAGAGTTTTAGTCTTAATTATTGCCAAACAACCTCTCTGGCACTGAAAATTTAATTTTACAAGTGTGGAGTCTCATTCCTTCAGAATTTAATTATTGTCAGATTTTTTTTTAAGTAAAATTACAATAAGAACTTAAAAAAAAACTTTTTCCTTGTGTCTCCTTAATCTGGGGGAAAATTTGACCCCTTAGCACCTTCTGTTAGCGCCCATAGATTGCGCTAATGGATCACTAGATTAAGATCACCGGTCAAGGCGAATCCAATGCAACACGGCAAATCTGCCCCACGCCCCCTCCCCTGGTAGTGCCGCTGGTAAGAGGTATTGGCGGGAACTTAAACGGCAGGTAGATTTGATTTGTCAGTGAATGTACAAAACTCACTGACCATCCGATTTGCAAAATCGATTCTCGCCACTTACCTCACCGCCTAGAGCAAACACTGATGGAGAGCTGGCCTGCAGCACCAGGAAGCCGGCTCCATGAACGTTATTTAAAGGAATCATCAATAATCACTCACAGCTGTTGGGTTAGTGCAGTTTGTGGGTTTTTTTTGTTAGAATCACCCACAGCAACAGTTTCATTCATTAACTTCAAGGTTCTTTTGTATCAGGAGACTTCTGGCAACATTTATTCTTCAAAGATTCAAACTGCTACAGTTGGTAACATTAATGGGGGCTGTACTGATATTCGACCTCGGATCTACGGCGGAAACACCTTCTATGGGAAGATGTGCACAGATATATGAGGAGGGACATCAGGGCTTTCACCAGTAGGCCTTACCATCCGAGGGTATCCCAAGAGCACTTCTCCTACCTTCAAATAAGTGAAGAGCTTAATAGACGGCTCTGCTTCACCAAGGAGGTGGCCACAGAACTCTATCACCTCCTCTAGCCTCACACCAGGATGACTTAAACCCCAGATCCCCTTTGCTCCCACATTCCCATCATTCCATCCATCTCAAAGGTCATATCACAGCACCAAACTGAAATGAGAGACACCATAAATGAATATAAGTGAAGTAATAAATACATTTATCAACACGTAGTAGACACATATTTAGACCAAAAATTATTATTTACCTTGTCCAATCCCTTAGTGCCTCTGGTTACTGTGCCTTTTTCTACTCTGGTGCTCCTACAAAGTGTTGGCCCAGTAGCTGCAGCAGGGCTGGTCATCATAGGCAGTCCCTCGAAATCAAGCAAGATTTGCTTCCACTCTAAAAGTGAGTGCTCAGGTGACTGACTTTACAGTCCAATGCAGGAATTACAGTTTCTGTCACAGGTGGGACAGACAGTCGTTGAAGGAAAGGGTGGGTGGGGAGTCTGGTTTGCCGCACGCTCGTTCTGCTGCCCATGCCTGCTTTCTGCATACTCACGGTGACGAGACTCAAGGTGCTCAGCGCCCTCCTGAATGCTCTTCCTCCACTGGGTTGGTGGAAGACTGCTAAGTGTACATGCAGGAGACTTTAGATGGCCTTGTAGGACCTCCTTGATCCACTCTGGACCTGGAAGGCCCAACTATAGATTGCACCACCTCAGCATGGGTGGCAGCAGTCTGGGCTGGCTGGATGACAGGCAACCACAAGGACAATGGCAGAGTGGCAGTGGTGTGATAGTGAGAGAACAGCAGGTTCCAGCTCCACTGACCCACTGCCACCTCCCTGGGGCAGCACCTCAGCATCCCTAGCAATCTGTTACAGTACAGATTGCTGACCTGCTGTGACACCGTGAAAGCCTTGGTCGACGGTGGGGTAGACCCAGTCATGATGGCAGCAGTCACAGCTTGCATGACATCAAGCTAAGACTGCATGAGTGCAGTCTGAGTTTGGATATTACCAAGCAGAGGCTGCATTACAGTACTAAGACATTGCATCACTTCCACCTGTGCTGCAGTGAAAGCTGCCAGATCAGCCATCACCATGACATCAGGTCTGCCACTGTCTCTTTGGGAGTCTATCATCCTTTTCAGATCTGGTGGCATAGCTGTTATGTCACTTGACTAGTAATCCAGAAACCTGGACTAAGGATCCAGAGACAGGAGTTCAAATCCCAGCCCTGCAGCTGGGGAATTTAAATTCAGTTAATTAAATAAATTTGAAATAAAAAGCTAGTATCAGTAATGGTGACCACGAAACTACTGGATTGTTGCAAAAACCCATCTGGTTCACTAATTTCCTTTTAGGGAAGGAAACCTGCTGTCCTTATTCAGTTTGGCCTATATGTGACTCCAAACTCACAGCAAAGTGGTTGACTCTAAACTGCCCTCTCAAATAGCCTAGTAATCAACTCAGTTGTTCCACACCTTCTCAAGGGCAATTAGAGATGGGGGTTAATGTCACCGGTGGCCATGGTGTCCACCAGCTGTTGCCCAATGATTTGCAGAATTCAATTCTCCTGTGCAGAGAGTTTGGGTGTCGGCTTGTCCCCCGCCTGCGCGCTCATGCTCCACCCTTGGCCTGCCACAGTTGAATAGCTGTCATTGTATGCAAGGTGTGAGATTTGGATGTGAGTGTTTATTGGTGGGGGTGTGCTGGGGGTGTGGTGCTTTGGGCAATGTGTGAAATTGTGGTGCAGATGGTGCTTATGTAGCATTTGTTGATGCAGTCACTCACCCTGACTACCCTGTGTGTTGGTCCTGGGCCCACAGTGCTGCCCGAGACGTGCTGCACTACCTCCCTCCACATGGTGCGGAAGACCTGTGGTGAGGGCCTCCTGCCACTTGCTGTGTAGAGCACCGCTCTCCATCTCCCCACAGCGAATACCAACACCTCCAATACTTGATCTGCAGAACCTGCAGGTTCTCTCCCTGAGGCGTGGATCTGCCATGATTACATCTGCTTCAGTCTTCCAGCTCCTTCTCCTTGACCTGCTGTTGCTTGTTGAGGTAGCTGCACAGCCAGTATTGCTGAGAATGAGGTTCTGCAGCAACAACGAACCTCCCCTTTAAATAGTAAAAAAAAGCCTGTGGCAATTATGAGTTGTGATTAGACTGCACCTGATATTGATCCACCCTTTAACTGTAATGCTAATAAACTTGGGGGATAAGACTCGATTTTGGATTCCAAAATCATTTTATTCAGCAGTGAGCGCAAAGTTTTCGTGCAATCTAAAGCATTTGCACCTGGCACCAATTCTCCAACTTTTCTACTGACATCGGCCATTATAAGAACATAAGAATTAGGAACAGGAGTAGGCCATCTAGCCCCTCGAGCCTGCTCCACCATTCAACAAGATCATGGCTGATCTGGCCGTGGACTCAGCTCCACTTACCCGCCCGCTCCCCATAACCCTTAATTCCCTTATTGGTTAAAAATCTATCTATCTGTGACTTGAATACATTCAATGAGCAAGCCTCAACTGCTTCCTTGGGCAGAGAATTCCACAGATTCACAACCCTCTGGGAGAAGAAATTCCTTCTCAACTCGGTTTTAAATTGTCTCCCCCATATTTTGAGGCTGTGCCGCCTAACTCTAGTCTCCCCGACCAGTGGAAACAACTTCTCTGCCTCTATCTTGTCTATCCCTTTCATTATTTTAAAAGTTTCTATAAGATCACCCCTCATCCTTCTGAACTCCAACGAGTAAAGACCCAGTCTACTCAATCTATCATCATAAGGTAACCCCCTCATCTCCGGAATCAGCCTATGAATCGTCTCTATACCCCCTCCAAAGCTCGTATATCTTTCCTTAAGTAAGGCGACCAAAACTGCACGCAGTACTCCAGGTGCGGCCTCACCAATACCCTATACAGTTGCAGCAGGACCGCCCTGCTTTTGTACTCCATCCCTCTCGCAATGAAGGCCAACATTCCATTCGCCTTCCTGATTACCTGCTGCACCTGCAAACTAACTTTTTGGGATTCATGCACAAGGACCCCCAGGTCCCTCTGCACCTCAGCATGTTGTAATTTCTCCCCATTCAAATAATATTCCCTTTTACTGTTTTTTTTCCCAAGGTGGATGACCTCACACTTTCCGACATTGTATTCCATCTGCCAACCTTAGCCCATTTGCTTAACCTATCCAAATCTCTTTGCAGCCTCTCTGTGTCCTCTACACAACCCGCTTTCCCACTAATCTTTGTGTCTTCTGCAAATTTTGTTACACTACACTCCGTCCCCACTTCCAGGTCATCTATGTATATTGTAAACAGTTGTGGTCCCAGCACCGATACCTGTGACACACCACTAACCACCGATTTCCAACCCGAAAAGGACCCATTTATCCTGACTCTCTGCTTTCTGTTCGCCAGCCAATTCTCTATCCATGCTAATACATTTCCTCTGACTCCGCATACCTCTATCTTCTGCAGTAACCATTTGTGTGGCACCTTATCGAATGCCTTTTGGAAAACTAAATACACCACATCTATCGGTTCACCTCTATCCACCATGCTCATTATATCCTCAAAGAATTCCAGTAAATTAGTTAAACATGATTTCCCCTTCATGCATCCATGCTGCATCTGATTGATTGCACTATTCCTATCTAGATGTCCCGCTATTTCTTCCTTCATGATAGTTTCAAGCATTTTCCCCACTACAGATGTTAAACTAACCGGCCTATAGTTACCTGCCTTTTGTCTGCCTCCTTTTTTAAACAAAGGCGTTACATTAGCTGCTTTCCAATCCGCTGGTACCTCCCCAGAGTCCAGAGAATTTTGGTAGATTATAATGAATGCAGCTGCTATAACTTCCGCCATCTCTTTTAATACCCTGGGATGCATTTCATCAGGACCAGGGGACTTGTCTACCTTGAGTCCCATTAGCCTGTCCAGCACTACCCCCCTAGTGATAGTGATTGTCTCAAGGTCCTCCCTTCCCACATTCCTGTGACCAGCAATTTTTGGCATGGTTTTTGTGTCTTTCACTGTGAAGACCGAAGCAAAATAATTGTTTAAGGTCTCAGCCATTTCCACATTTCCCATTATTAAATCCCCCTTCTCATCTTCTAAGGGACCAACATTTACTTTCGTCACTCTTTTCCGTTTTATATATCTGTAAAAGCTTTTACTATCTGTTTTTATGTTTTGCGCAAGTTTACCTTCGTAATCTATCTTTCCTTTCTTTATTGCTTTTTTAGTCTTTCTTTGCTGTTGTTTTAAATTTTCCCAATCTTCTAGTTTCCCACTAACCTTGGCCACCTTATACGCATTGGTCTTTAATTTGATACTCTCCTGTATTTCCTTGGTTATCCACGGCTGGTTATCCCTTCTTTTACCGTCCTTCTTTTTCACTGGAATATATTTTTGTTGCGCACTATGAAAGAGCTCCTTAAAAGTCCTCCACTGTTCCTCAATTGTGCCACCGTTTAGTCTGTGTTTCCAGTCTACTTTAGCCAACTCTGCCCTCATCCCACTGTAGTCCCCTTTGTTTAAGCATAGTACGCTCGTTTCTGACACAACTTCCTCAACCTCAATCTGTATTACAAATTCAACCATACTGTGATCACTCATTCCGAGAGGATCTTTTACTAGGAGATCATTTATTTTTCCTGTCTCATTACACAGGACCAGATCTAAGATAGCTTGCTCCCTTTTAGGGTCTGTAACATACTGTTCTACGAAACAATCCCGTATGCATTCGATGAATTCCTCCTCCAGGCTACCCCGTGCGATTTGATTTGATTTGACCAATCAATATGTAGGTTAAAATCCCCCATGACTACTGCCGTTCCTTTTTCACATGCCTCCATTATTCCCTTGATTATTGCCCGCCCCACCGTGAAGTTATTATTTGGGGGCCTATAAACTACGCCCACCAGTGACTTTTTCCCCTTACTATCTCTAATCTCCACCCACAATGATTCAACATTTTGTTCATTCAAGCCAATATCGTCTCTCACAACTGCCCTGATATCTTCCTTTATTAATAGAGCTACCCCATCTCCTTTCCCTTCTTGTATATCGTTCCGAATCGTCAGATACCCCTGTATGTTTAATTCCCAGTCTTGGCCATCCTGCAATCATGTTTCTGTAATGGCCACCAAATCATACCCATTTGTAATGATTTGTGCCGTCAACTCATTTACTTTATTTTGAATGCTGCGTGCGTTTAGGTAGCGTGTTTTAATCCTCGTTTTTAAACCATGATTTTTAGTTTTGACCTCTCCTGCAGCCCCTTTGTATTCAGTGGCCCTTTTTGTTTTTTGCCTTGGGTTTCTCTGCCCTCCACTTTTACTCATTTCCTTTCTGTCTTTTGCTTTTGTCTCCTTTTTGTTTCCCTCTGTCTCCCTGCATTGGTTCCAATCCCCCTGCCATATTAGTTTAACTCCTCCCCAACAGCACTAGCAAACACTCCCCCGAGGACATTGGTTCCGGTCCTGCCCAGGTGCAGACCGTCCGGTCTGTACTGGTCCCACCTCCTCCAGAACCGGTTCCAATTCCCCAGGAATTGAATCCCTCCCTACTGCACCACTGCTCAAGCCACGTATTCATCTGAGCTATCCTGCGATTCCTACTCTTCCTATAATGAATTTCTAGCCCAATCCCATCTGTATTTCTTTCACTTTATTTTGCTTTCTGTACATGATTTTACAAAGAATTAAATATTATAATTTGTACTTCCTGCTTTAGACCCTGCAGCCTCGACTTTCATTTTGTTACGCGCTGGGAGCAGAGAGCGGGGATCCAATCATGCGTGGGAAACCCAAAAGCAGGTGCATGTGTCTTTCAGTGGCTTTTTAACTCAGCTACCTCATTATAATTGTACTTCCAGGTTTCCTGTCCAATCAGTGGCAGCAGGCATGACGAGAACCTTCATGAGGTGATCTCAACTCTAATATGTAAAAGGAAACTCCTTCAATTGGTGTTTGGAGTTGAGGGGGCTGAAATTGTTCCTTTCTCTAAGCCCTCTGGCCACCTGAAAGCGGCGGCCATAACTCAGTGCAGAATTGTCGGCAAGTCTCCGTGGAGGGGCCGCCATTTAAAAATTTGCCCTTCCTCAGGTTTGGACTGCTTTCCCACCGTGGCATACATATGCCGATTCCTTACCGACTGGCGGGGACCCCATCCCAAAATTGCCCCTCGGGAAATTGGCCCTTTTCCGGAATTACCCCGCAGGAGTGGGGCTGCCGCCAGTCGGTGCCCCTGACAGCTTTTTCTGTCGGTACACTCTCTGTGGCTTAAGAGTGCGGCTGACGATGCCATGTTATTTTTTGTTGTCAGCCGACTGCCAGGTCAGCCCAAGAATTATGGCGGCGGGTTCGGCGGTGTTGGTGGCCTGGCTGACCCCACAGTCATCTTGGGTGCCAGGCCGCTGACCCTCCCTGGTGGCACAGTGTTTGGCACTGATGTGGCTGCAGAGTTCGTTGTGGCCATTGTAATATATTTCTGTATGCCATCACAAATGCACACTCACAAGATGGCTCCATTTCTAGGCACTTATCAGGTGACCTTGTCAACTGATGCTTTTATTGTATTTACAGCAATGGCTGCATTACCACAGAAGGCCACGAAGGGGAGCAGTAGTCCACTAGGTGGAGTTCTATATTACACTTCTCCCTCCTTAATGAAGAAGTAATGAGAACTAAATAATCATTGTACATAACTTGCATGGTTATACATTACAAAAGACTTATTTTGCTATATTTATAATTCAAACTTAATCACTGATTTTCTGCTTTGAAGAGGATACCTGCACTCTCGAACAGAACTTCCCACACTTTGTGTTGAACTTAGAATCATTGGGGGCAAGTTTTGGCCTGAGATGCTTCTATTTTTTTGGAGCAACTAGTTTAGAATGGAGCATCTTAGAAATTGCAATTCTCAGCATTTAGTTTGCTCCAGTTCTAGTGAGTTAGAACAGTTTCATTCTTGAACAGATTTTTTTTCAAAAGGGGGCGTGTCCAGCCACTTACACCTGTTTTGCAAGTTTAGATGAGAAAACTTATTCCAATCTAACTTAGAATGGAGTAATTGTAGATTTTTGTACGTTCAGAAAAACCTTGCCTACACTTACAAATCAGGCGTAGGTTACAAATCAGGCATAGGGAACGAGAGATGGGAGGAGGGTGCGGGGAAGGGAAGTGATTAAATTTTACAAGCATTTAACAGTTTCACTTCTACAAAAAAAGAGTAATCCTGAATAATAAAAGATAAATAAAGCAAATAATAAACATTTTTAATTTTCCGACCTACCTGAAGCAGCAACAACAGCAGCCTCCAAGCTGCAAAGTTACTTGTAGACTGCCAGGCCATTCGGCCAGGAGACAGGGGCAAGCGACATTCGTGAGGCAGACCACCGAGACGTACGCCGGCAGAACAGCAGCCTCCGAGCTGCGATGTTATTTATAGGCTGCCAGGCCGTTCGGCCAGGAGACAGGGATGGGAGACGTTTGGGAGTTGGGCCACAGAGGCACACGTCTGCAGCACAGCAGCCTCCGAGCTGCGACATTATTTATAGGCTGCCAAGCCATTCAGCCAGGAGACAGGGGAGGTGTACAAAGCACTGGGAGAGAGAGCCAGCCAGCCAGCCAGCCAGCAAGTTCAAAAGTTTAATTTGTAATTCAAGTATGGGTGCTGCATTATCAACACCACGGATTATGCAATGGTTCTCCATCAATTCACTGCATAGGAGAGAATTAATTAGAGCTCACCGCACCAGGAACATCATAGCCTGTAGGCAGATGTGCAGGAGACCTTACCCACATCGGCAATATCGAGCCACTCGTTCGTACTTGGACATGAGTGAGGCTGATTGTGTCAAAAGGCTACGTTTCCGCAGAGAAGTTCTCGTTGAGATCTGTGATATGCTGAGAGCAGATTTGCAGCCAGAAGCAGAACGCCAACTGCCTTGTCTGTTGAAGTGAAGATAACAGCTGCACTTGCCTTCTATGCCTCGGGATCGTTTCAAGCTACAACTGGAGATGTGTGCGCCATCTCTCAATGTGCAATACATGCCTGCGTTTACCAGGTCACGGCTGCACTGTATGCGTGGAGGAATGACTTCATCAAGTTCCCATTGACTGCACAAGCAATGCATGACAGGGCTGTGGGCTTCTCCAGGATTGCTGGATTCCCAAAGGTACAGGGCTGCATTGATTGTGCCCATATCGTCTTGCGAGCACCTGTGGAGGATTCTGAGCAGTACAGGAAAAGAAAAGGTTTCCACTCCATTAATGAGCAGCTCGTGTGTGGCGACAAGCAGCGCATCATGTCAGTCGATGCAAGATACCCTGGCAGCACGTATGATGCGTTCATCCAACGTGACAGCGTGTGGAAGAAAATGATCTAAGCCCGATTTTTAAGGAAAGGGTTAAGTTCACTTCTTGCTGAGTTAATTAAATTAGTGGAGCTAAAAAAGAAAATACCCAAACCTCTCAGATCTTGGAACAAAGAATGTTGTAAATACATGACTATCTAGTGTTTACATGAGTTTCCAGATATCCTGCTTATCAGAATACAGACAGGGAGAAACTATGCAAGGACAAGATAAAAGTCTGCCTCCTGAAATGACCTTTGTATTTACAGGATGTATGATTAATGCTCATATGAGATGTTTTAGATAAAGTTCTTGCTTTGATTGCATTTACAAGAATGTATGATTAATGTACTTGTGTGGTGTGTTTTAGATAAAATTCCTGTTTCAACTGTATAAAGATAGAGCGGGTTTTCTTGTAAAATTCAGAGTTTTTGCCTCGGTGCGGACTGAGCAAGCTCTCCGAGAAATCTCGCTTGTAAAATAAAATTCTCTTGAAGCACGACTCTGAAAGCCTCCGCCTGAGTTAATTTAAGCTAAAATTTCCTCGATAGATTCTGGCGTAGTCGGGCAGGATCTCTAAAAAATAACGAGATCCAAAAGAACTAAAATTTAACTTTTAAAGAGAAAAGAGAAATTTTAAGGACCTTCCTAGCTGAAAGGAGGAAGGTGCCTAGGCCGTCCTCGCTAAGAGGGGGACGAGCCGCCGAGATCCCCCGGGGGGTGAGGAATTTAAGGTAGCTACCGTAAAGAAGCTAAAGTAACAAAAAGGCAAAAGGAGACCCCGAGCTGAGCAGAAGAGAGAACACCGGTGAGCGCTTTGTAAATTATTGTATATTTTGTAGGAGTGTCCTAACTCTCATTTCAGAAAAAAACCGCGAGACGTTGCACCCGGAAGAATGGGAAACGGCTGTAATCGAGCAGGGCGCTCGCGCCCAGCTCCTAGAAAAGAAAAGAAGGACGACCTCTCGACTGAAAGAATGAAAGTTAATCCTATGACCAAGAAAAGAATCCGTAAGGTAGTAAAGCAACGAGAGAAGGTAGGAGATCCCATTGTGCCGCCCGGCTCGCCGACGGACACTGTAATTAAGGAAACAGGAGATGACAGATATGCGGTAACGTTTAGCAGCGATTTGTACGGTTGGTCTGATGGGGATTGGCCATATGGAGGAAGTTTTAAGTTATCTTTGATTGAGGAATGGAGAAAAACAACCAAGGAAGGAGGGGGAGACCCCACTTGGGATAGGGACTATATGGAAAACTGTTTTAAAAAATGGACAGAGGTTGCTAAAAGGCATCAACCCCCTAAAAATAAATCAGAAGAAAAAGAAAGAGGGGAGAGTGAAAAACCTCCCTCTTATAGTCCTCCGGGTTTTCACCAGCAGTAGGACTCTATCCCCGTATAGAACCCCCAAAACAAGATAGCTGGCAGGAATTTATAGAAATAATCGCTGCCCATAGAAATCAAGCTCCGAGGGAACTAGCAGCCCCTCTGGATCAGCCACCTAGTGGAGGAGCCGATGGAGGAGACCCGGAAGCATCGGGGGCAGGGGAAGCTAGACCTATAGAGCATGGAGAAGTAAGTCGGGACCAGGGAGAAAGAAATCCCTATCCAACAAGGCTGCAAACGGCCAGAGAACAAGAAGGAGAACAGGCACAGGCCGATTCTACTGTACAACTGCCTAGGGTAATGATAGGAACTACGGCAGTCTTAAAACCATGGTCCCCTGGAGAAGCCAGAGATATGAGCTTGGCCGCCCCAAATCCGGTAAAGAAACTGGTAGCATTTCACAGCTGGCTTGAGCAAACATGTACAATTTACAATCCACTCCCAGGAGATGTTAAATTATTATTGCAAGCGGCCTATGGATCTTCCTGGCAGTGGGTAAAAGATATTTTCCCTATCCCAACAGGGGAAAATGGAGACTGGAGAGTTAATGATGACTTGCTGGATGCCGGCAATGAGTCATTAACCCATTGGCTGAAACACCGAGGAAAGAACGCAATTCTGCAAGGGGCTAAAAAGCATGGGGATATAGGGGAAGTCACCCGCTGCTTACAGAAAGCAGAAGAATCAATAATAGATTTTGCAGGCAGATGGAAAAATAGTTGGGACAAACATGCAGGAATACCGATGGAGCAAAACAAACCTTTGGCAGTGCAAACCTTGTTAAATTGTATGTTGCCGCAACACGCAAGAACATACAAAATAAAGGTTTTGGACTGGCAAGGAAAAAGTTGGAAAGAGACAATTACAGTACTGGCCAATATGGATAGGGAGGGACTATTCAACTACAAAGACAACAAGGCTAAAATAACAGGTCAATACTATCAACAAAAGGGAAGAGGACAAGCACAGAATAATAGAGGAGGGTTTGGGGGACGAGGACGGGGAAGAGGAAGAGGACAGTGGCCCCAACGAGATCGCTCCCAAGATGAGTGTAGAAATTGCGGAAGGAAAGGGCATTGGGCTCGAGATTGCAGATGCCCACCGAAACAGCTTGGAGGGTTACAAAGGGATTTCCCCGAACCTCCACCTTCATTGGCCCCTCAGTTTTCATTCTCTAACCCCAACCCGCACCAATCAGCATAGGGATGCCCCGGAGGCTTAGTGGTACAAGCGGCAGCCCTCCGCTTATCAGCAGACATAGAAGAAAACCCTTTAGCAATAGTAAAAGTGGGAAACACTTATGTGAAATTCCTGGTGGATACCGGTGCTACTAAGTCTTCTGTACCACCCTCTGTGGGACTATCTGTAAGCAACACCACCATCTTAAGTTTGGGCGTGGCCGGTATCCCCATGAAAGAATTTTCATCTGAACCTACCAAATTGATAGTTGAAGGACAACAAGTTAATAATGAGACTTTGATAGTCTCTAAAACAACACCTCTCCCTCTATTGGGAAGACAGACTTTGTGCAAACTAGGAGCCACAATTTATTGCACAAAGGAAGGGATGTTCATGGAGCTCCCTCCAAATAAAATCCATCAGTTCTTTAAGGGGATTGAAGAAGAGAAAAGGGAAGATAACAAAGAAAAGGCTGCCCTCTATTGTTGGCAATTGAATGGCAACTTCTACTCCTCTTTAATATGTGAAGTTATACAAAATTTAAAAGCTAAAATCGACCCCAATACTGAAGAATTGATGTATATAATTTTGACAAGCTTTGAGGCAGTTCAGCTTCACTGTACAGCCTCGACAAAAAGCTGAAACTTACCAGTGTCTGGTACAATCCTTTTTAAAAAAAGAAGAAATAGTAGAAGCTACGCCCCGCATTTATTTTGGACCAGAAGGATTGGGGGTAGCCATGGATTTGACACCCTTACAGCAGCAGCGGTATAGAGAAGAAAACTCAATACCCCATCTGACATTGGCTGTAAAACCGCCAGCGAAACCTAAAGATATGGGTCCGATGATTGTAGGAATAGAAAAAGAAAAGCAGCAACAAGGCTATCAACCTTGGGCAGTAATAAAATTGCAGAATGTTCAGATAGAACTTATCACCCACAACAGGGGGATTCTCCAGTGGAAAGGTAAAAATCATGCCTCCACTTTTGAAAAACAGCAACCGGAACAACCAAGCCCTAAGCTGTCAATGGTATTGAATCAAGTATCTTCTGAACTTTGGGCAAAGCATAAGAATCATGTTGGGCAAGTACATTCTGCAGTACCCCATCGGGTACAATTGATAAAGAACGCCGTGTTACCAAGCATTAGGCAGTACACACTGCCTTCAGAGGCAGAAAATGGGATAGAGCCAGTCATTTCTGCATTGTTGGAACAAGGAGTTCTAGAAAAGACACAGAGCCCGTGTAACACTCTGATACTGCCCATACCAAAGGTTAATAGGCCGAATGAGTGGAGATTTGTACAAGATCTGAGAGCTATTAATAAGATAGTAGTCCCTATCACCCCTGTGGTACCAGACACCAACATTATACTATCTGCTATACCACCAACAGCAACTATCTTTACTGTGATAGACCTCTGTTCAGCCTTTTTCTCCATCCCGTTAAATCAAGAAAGTCAGTATCTGTTTGCTTTCACCCACAAGAAGCAGCAGTACACATGGACCAGGTTGCCCCAAGGATACACCGAAAGCCCCGCAGTATATGCAGCAGCAGTAAAAAGAGACCTCGAAGACTGTTCATTATCAGACCAGTCTGTACTGCTGCAGTATGCGGACGATTTGCTTGTGGCTTCCAGCCACGGATACAGGTGCATGCAAGATTCCCTGAAACTGCTACAGCACCTATGTGAAAGAGGGCACCGAGTGTCATTACAAAAGTTACAATTTTGTCAGACTCAAGTCCAGTACCTGGGTTTTCACATATCTCAAGGGCAGAGGCAGCTAGGACCAGAAAGAATTCAGACAATTCAAAGTGCCACCATACCAAAAACAAAGAAGGATATCTTGTCATTTTTGGGGATGGTTGGGCACTGTAGACAATGGATCCCCGATTATCGAGAATGGGATGCGGTCCTAAGATCAGCTGCCCTAAATGATGCCCCACCCTAGGTGGAGTGGACCCCAGAGAGAGAGGAGGCATTTGAACAGTTAAAGAAAGCCATTACTAATGCTCCGGCGTTGGGACTTCAGAATTATGGAAAACCTTTTCAGATGTATGTGAATGAGAAAGAAGGATTTGCAACAGCAGTACTAACCCAAGAACATGGTGGGGCAAATAGACCAGTTGCTTATTATTCGGTTTTGCTGCCTCCAGTAGTAAGGGGAATGCCAGCATGTCTACGTGCTGTAGCTGCTACCGCGGTCATGGTGGAGAAGTCGGTATCCATTGTTTTGGACTATCCATGTACTGTCATTACAGCCCATGCTGTGTTATTACTTTTGAATTCAGCTGCCACACAACACTTTACAGCGTCTAGAAGAACAGGTTATGAAGTATTACTGCTGTCACACCCTAACTATACCTTTCGATGCACACCGGTAGTAAACCCAGCCACCTTTCTCCCTACTAAAGAAGTAGAGGATCCAGACTAGCATGATTGTCTGTTAACAGTGGAAATAGCCACCTTACCAAGACCCGATTTGCTCACAGAGCCCATGGACAATCCTGATCTTATTCTTTATACGGATGGATCATCGTATAGACTGTCGGATGATTTGCTTTTGGCAGGCTAGGCTATTGTAAACCCTCACGAAACTGTTGAAGCATTTGCCCTGCCTCCCAGAACCTCGGCTCAGGCTGCTGAATTGTTTGCCCTCACTAGAGCTTGTATAATAGCTAAAGATCAAACTGCTAATATCTATACTGATTCTAGATATGCATTCGGTGTGGTCCATGATTTTGGACAACTGTGGAAAAACAGAGACTTTATCACCTCTGGTGGAAAGCATATTAAGCACTCTCAACTGGTGCTTAATCTATTAGACGCCATTCAGTTGCCAAGTAAGGTAGCCGTTATCAAATGTGCAGCTCACACAACCGGTGAGGATGAAGTATCAGTAGGAAATAGGAGGGCTGACGAGGCAGCCAAACAGGCCACTTCGGCACAGGCAGACTGCCTTCAAGCAGTCTCAGTCTCCCCTCCACAGATGCTTGACATCCAACAACTTAAAACAGCCCAACAACAATTTACTATACAAGAAAGAAGGACTTGGGAACACCAAGGTTGTTTTCTCAAAAACAACATTTGGTGTCACCCTGATGGGCGAACTGTTTGCCCTAGGTCTCTATGTTTGCCCCTGTCTCGCCTAGCACACGGTCAGGCTCACATGGGCAAAGGAGGGATGATACATGCTATTAATGCACAGTGGTATGCACCAGGAATAACAGTAGTAATTGAAAAAGTTGCTAGAACATGCCAAATTTGTCAACAAAATAACAGAGGTAAAACACCTGCTGAATATGATCATCTACCCCAACCAAGTATGCCCTTTGAAAATTTGCAAATTGATTTTGTTCACATGCCTCCAGTTTCAGGTCTCAAGTATCTATTAGTCATAGTAGATATGTTCACAAGGTGGGTAGAAGCGTACGCCACTAGGAGAGACGATGCCCGAACAGTAGTTAAAATTCTATTTAAAGAAATAGTACCAAGATATGGGATACCTATGGGAATCAACAGTGACAGGGGAACACACTTCACAGGAAAAATAGTGAAAAATCTTGCAGAAGCATTAGGATTCCAGTGGAAGTTACATATACCATATCAACCACAGTCCTCGGGAATTGTAGAGAGAGTAAATGGGATAATAAAATCTACCCTTACCAAGGTATGTCAGGAGACAGGACTAAAGTGGCCAGATGCCTTACCATTGGTACTGTATACAATGAGAAACCAAAGAAACCGAAATACTGGTTTGACACCACATGAAACCTTGTTGGAAAGACCAATGCCTACCGGCGTAAAACCACCATTGGTGGCTGAAAAAATAGCATTAATTTGGAATGATGAAAAATCACTAAAGTATGCTCAAGCCATGTGTGAAATAGCGAGGAGTCTGCACGAACAAATAAAGCAGACACAGGTGCCCCCGTCAGAGGGAAATATGCACCCTTTCAGGCCTGGAGATCAAGTGTTAGTAAAAACATTAAATAAAGAATCCTTTTCTCCTAGGTGGAAAGGACCGTATCAGATAATTCTCACAACACGAACCGCTTTGAAGTTGGAAAAGCACCCGAACTGGGTGCATGCAACCCGCCGTAAATATTATTTCCCCGACGAATCACAGCCAAAAGAAAAGGCATTGAACCAGGATGAGCTACAGTTGCCCGACTAAGAAAACAGCCATCTTCTCGCCAAAGAACTGTACCTGCCCTTATTTTGTGTTCACTCCCAATTGTGTATTGTGGACTTAAAAGTATCTATAGTTACTCAAAAATCCAGGAACGAATGTCAGAACTCATTTGTGCGCCAGCCTGGGCATTTATTATTTTGGTTACGGTTACTATTGCGCTTGCGTGTTGTTATTGTAATGAATTAGTTCAAGAGTGTTATAGAAATAAGCAGAAAAGAGAAGATGAGGTGGGACTTTTGGAAAAACTATAAATGGACATTGGGCGTTCTGATCATTTTAGCAGTAAGGAGAGTCAGACAGGAGGAAGAATTACTTGAAGAAGGAAAAGTATGGAAGGGAGATGTAAAGTGTGAGAAAATTGATAAGGCAACGCAGCAAGGTAACTTTACATGCCCAGAAGGAAAAAATTATAAGATGGGGAACTTCACAGTGATGTGTAAAGCTTGCGGAGTAGGAATAGATCAGCGATCAGGAGAAGTGAAAGTGACCAGTGAGGAAGGATTTAATATATCCATGAACTGGAAGGTGGATATGACTTGCCTGACCAGCACGGACCAGGGTGAGAGTCGGGAGACCAATGGAACATTGTGTGGACCGGAAGAGAATTGCTACTTTGAATTAGGAAACAGAGAATGGGTAAAGTGTATGAACCTCACGAAAATAATAAATGGAATAACCTATACTAAACAATGGACCCATTATAAAAATAAGCATTCCCCGCAAGATCCGGGACACCTGAAACGAATATTGACCACCTGCGTCCCAGTGGTAAAGTCCCCAGACGTATTAAATTTAACAATACAAATTAAATATCCCCCGAAGGAGAAAGGCGGCTGCAACACAACCAGTGTTGCGGTATCTTTTAGAAAAGAAAGGCCCCCGAAAAGGAAACGGGATGTGTTAGGGACTGTGTTAGGTGGAGTGGGAGCAGGAATAGGAGCATTGAACTCCATGGATATCGAAATCCTACAAAATAAAATCCAGGTCATCGGAGGACTGGTAGGGGAAGGCATAAAAATAAGAAATGCCTGGAATGAAGGAATACAGCAATTGCAGGTATCAGGTTACGTCACAGACGTAATGACCTGGAAGCAGAACGAAAGGATAGAAAAGGAAATCGAGAACCTGATGAAGGAACAACAGGGAGTAAACAGGTACACCCATTGCATGTTTAAAGAAACGATCAGACAGCTATTGAGAGCCGTGCTAGAAAGGAAAATATTATCCTTCCATGCTGACACGTGGGAAGGGTTGCTGAAAATCAATCAGAAGGATAGGCTTCTTAATTTGACCATTAAACCCCAAGAAAGATATACCAGTTGTGATGCGTGAAAGGAGTCTACACCCTGTATGACCCTGAAGAAAAAAGAACTTATACCTTTGGGCAATGGCAAAATGTAGAAAAATATCTGTCTGTGCACAAGATTGAACCCTTACCCCCTGTAATTAATTTGACCAGACTGCACAATTTGATACATAATGACAAGCAAATTGAGGAAGCTCTGTCAAAAAGAGGCAGAGACATCCACCAATTTAGAGTCGAAATGAGTTACAAGAAGGGGCAGCTAGTAAGAATCGCAGATGAAGTTACCTCTTTGATGGTACATCACTGGTGGGATGTGTTTTTCGGATGGTCCCCAAAAGCTTCCGCAGTACTGAAGCTAGCTGTACACCCCATAATAATCATGGGTGTAGTGATGCTTACATTATTAATAATCATTTGTGGAATATGGATAAAGTTGAAAAAATTTATTAGTCAAGTAATGAGCCTGGTATCCCAAGTAGAAAGGAAAAGTGTGTCCATAAAAGGAAGGTTAAATCGCATAGCGGGAAAAGTAGATGATTACAATGAAGAGGAACGTATTAAAATGCGACCCTACCCTGAGGGGTATGAACCCCCTTTTGAACAAGAAAAGAATATATAAGAAACTGTGTTGATCTAGTAAAAGATCAACAAGGAGGGAATTGTGGAAGAAAATGATCTCAGCCCTATTTTTAAGGAAAGGGTTAAGTTCACTTCTTGCTGAGTTAATTAAATTAGTGGAGCTAGAAAAGAAAACACCCAAACCTCTCAGATCTTGGAACAAAGAATGTTGTAAATACATGACTATCTAGTGTTTACATGAGTTTCCAGATACCCTGCTTATCAGAATACGGACAGGGAGAAACTATGCAAGGACAAGATAAAAGTCTGCCTCCTGAAATGACCTTTGTATTTACAGGATGTATGATTAATGCTCATATGAGGTGTTTTAGATAAAGTTCTTGCTTTGATTGCATTTACAAGAATGTATGATTAATGTACTTGTGTGGTGTGTTTTAGATAAAATTCCTGTTTCAACTGTATAAAGATAGAGCGGGTTTTCTTGTAAAATTCAGAGTTTTTGCCTCGGTGCGGACTGAGCAAGCTCTCTGAGATATCTCGCTTGTAAAATAAAATTCTCTCGAAGCACGACTCTGAAAGCCTCCGCCTGAGTTAATTTAAGCTAAAATTTCCTCGACACAGCGTTATACCTGACATGTTTGAGCAGCAGCCAGAAGGGCAGAGCTGGCTCCTGGGAGACAAAGGGTATGGCCACCTCATCGGAATCAAAACCATGGAAGATGGAACCAGAACCTATGCAAGTGGGAGGCGCAGGCTGGGACGGTGAGGCACTGGCTGTAAACTGCTGGATTACACCAGCAGCACAACTGGCACATACAAACATAGAAAATAGGTGCAGGAGTAGGCCATTCGGCCCTTCGTTCCTGCACCGCCATTCAATAAGATCATGGCTGATCATTCACCTCAGTACCCCTTTCCTGCTTTCTCTCCATACCCCTTGATCCCTTTAGTCGTAAGGGCCATATCTAACTCTCTCTTGATTATATCCAACGAACTGGCATCAACAACTCTCTGCGGTAGGGAATTCCACAGGTTAACAACTCTCTGAGTGAAGAAGTTTCTCCTCATCTCAATCCTAAATTGCTTACCCATTATCCTTAGACTATGTCCGCTGGTTCTGGACTTCCCCAACATCGGGAACGTTATTCCTTCTAAACTCCAGTGAATACAGGCCCAGTCGATCCAGTTTCTCCTCATATGTCAATCCTGCCATTCTGGGAATCAGTCTGGTGAACCTTCGCTGCACTCTCTCAATAGCAAGAACGTCCTTCTTCAGATTAGGAGACCTCAACTGAACACAATATTCCAGGTCTGGCCTCACTAAGGCCCTGTACAACTGCAGTAAGACCTCCCTGCTCCTATACTCAAATCCCCTAGCTATGAAGCCAACCTACCATTTCCCTTCTTCACCGCCTGCTGTGCCTGCATGCCAACTTTCAATGACTGATGTACCATGACACCCAGGTCTCGTTGCATCTCCCCTTTTCCTAATCTGCCGCCATTCAGATAATAATCTGCCTTCGTCTTTTTGCCACCAAAGTGGATATCCTCACATTTATCCACATTACACTGCATCTGCCATGCATTTGCCCACTTGCCTAACCTGTCCAAGTCACCCTGCAGCCTCTTAGCGTCCTCCTCACAGCTCACACCGCCACCCAGCTTAGTGTCATCTGCAAACTTGGAGATATTACACTCAATTCCTTCATCCAAATCATTAATGTATATTGTAAATAGCTGAGGTCCCAGCACTGAACTCTGCGGCACTCCACTAGTCACTGCCTGCCATTCTGAAAAGGACCTGTTTATCCCAACTCTATTGTTCCTGTCTGCCGACCAGTTCTCTATCCACGTCAGTACATTACCCCCAATACCATGTGCCTTAATTTTGCACAACAATCTCTTGTGTGGGACCTTGTCAAAAGCCTTTTGTCAGTCCATATACACCACATCCACTGGTTCTCCTTTATCCACTCTACTAGTTACATCCTCAAAGAATTCTAGAAGATTTGTCAAGCATGATTTCCCTTTCATAAATCCATGCTCACTTGGACCGATCCTGTCACTGTTTTCCAAAAGCGCTGCTATTTCATCTTTAATAATTGATTCCAACATTTTCCCCATTACTGATGTCAGGCTAACCGGTCTATAATTCCCCATTTTCTCTCTCCCTCCTTTCTTAAAAAGTGGTGTTACATGAGCTACCCTCCAGTCCATAGGAACTGATCGAGAGTCGATAGACTGTTGGAAAATGATCAGCATTGCATCCACTATTTCTAGGGCCACTTCCTTTAGTACTCTGGGATGCAGACAATCAGGCCCCGGGGATTTATCGGCCTTCAATCCCATCAATTTCCCTAACACAATTTTCCCCCTAATAAGGATTTCCTTCAGTTCCTCCTTCTCACTGGACCCTCGGTCCCCTAATATTTCCGGAAGCTTATTTGTGTCTTCCTTCATGAAGACAGAACCAAATTATTTGTTCAACTGGTCCGTCATTTCCTTGTTTCCCATTATAAATTCACCTGAATCCGACTGCAAGGGACTTACATTTGTCTTCACTAATCTTCTTTTCTTCACATATCTATAGAAGCTTTTGCAGTCAGTTTTTATGTTCCCAGCAAGCTTCCTCTCATACTCTATTTCCCCCTCTCCTAATTAAACCATTTGTCCTCCTCTGCTGAATTGTAAAATTCTCCCAGTCCTCAGGTTTGCTGCGTTTTCTGGTCAATTTATATGCCTCTGCCTTGGATTTAATACTATCCTTAATTTCCCTTGTTAGTCACGGTTGAGCCACCTTCGCAATTTTATTTTTACTCCAGACACGGATGTGCAATTGTTGAATGTGATCTTTAAATGTTTGCCATTGCCTATCCACCGTCAACCGTTTAAGTAGCATACTCCAGTCTACTCTAGCCAATTCAGTTCTCATACCATCGAAGTTACCATTCCTTAAGTTCAGGACCCGCAACATCGGAATCAAAACCATGGAAGGTGGAACCAGAACCTATGCAAGGAGTGGAAACTCTGATGCCCGCTAATGGCTCATAAGTATTCATTTGGAAGGTCTCCCCTGAAGACATTTCAGTCATCGCCGTCTGCAGCCAGTCTGGATCGCCCGCATCTGGTTCTTCTGGTTCTTGTTCTGGATCTTCAGGATCTTCAGGTTTGGCATCATCATCATCATCTTCTGCAAAATATATCAGAGCAGTCAAATGTTTAGCAGCAGAGGAGGCGGCAGGATGGGTGGCATGAGTATTGTAACACATAGCAGGCCAGGCAGCAGGTTGATTTGAAGGGCCATGATGCATTTTCAGGACGTACCCTCTTCCTCGCGTGTGGGCCCAGCTTGTGCTGTACTGATTGCTTTTCTCCATGTACTGTAGGATTACAAATTTCGTGGGAACACCCCAGCACCCCCCCACCCCCCCCCCCCCCGGGCTGCGCAGCGCCCCCCCCCCCCTCCCCCGCAGTGTTTGGACTCATTGGAAAGGGAATTTAATTTGGAACTGTCAACCAGAAAGTTTACACCCCACAAGTCGGGAAATCTATGTAGACGGTTCAAGCATAGTATCTGCGGATCAACGACTCATAGGCTGTGGAGTGTATGACCCAGAGACACGCATTGCCCTGGCGATTAATCTCACCAGTACTATGAGCGCCCAGCATGCTGAACTGTCAGTGGTGTTGTACGTTGTCACACACCCTGAAGAATTCCCGACCCCATACACGATGTGCTCGGACAATATTTTCACGTGCAATTCGTGTACGGAATACCTGGCTATCTGGTCCCATCGCGGGTACACATCTGCTGACAGGAAGCCCCTGTCAATCAAGCCTCTACTGGAAAAGATCATGGCAGCCATGGGGAAGGAAGGGAAGGACTATATGCACAAAGTGAAAGCACACTTGTAATGTCTGTAAGCTTCTAATGTTTGTAGCTCCACACCGTGGATGTGGACGTATTGTGTACTGCAAGTGCAGGGTTAATAATAAACAGAACTTGGCAGATTTCCGGAGACTTCCGAGAGAGCTGCCTGCTATGTTAGGAAGGTGTGTGTGTTGTGCTCTGTGAATATATCACAACACTCAACTACTGAACCACGTAGCGAGGGAAACCAGCAGGCTGACATGTTGGCCAAGCAAGGTGCCCGCACGGGCAAGCTCTGGGATCCGCATAACCCAGGCCCCATGGCAGCAGTCAGAGGCAGGATTGGGACGGCAGGGAGGGGAGGGGTAGCATTGCCCCCGTACCTGAAAACGGTTCAGACCCAAGAACCCGTCCTCAAAACTGTCCTGAACACGCTAGCTAAAGGGGAATAGGTAGACGGCCCGTATGGCACCGCAGCGATTGTCTTAGAGAAGGCATGCTGTTCAGGGGGCAGCAATGGGTGGTACTGCAACAACACTGGAGAGAATTTCTCCAGCTGGTCCACGAGGGTCCAGGAACAGGACACCCCGGACCTGAGACCACTTGGCAACGGGTGGAACAGGCAGGGTGGTGGCCGGGACTCAAGGAAGATGTCCGCGAGTTCTGCACTCGCTGTCTGGTGTGCGCTGCCAACAACCCTGACCCCGCAGAAAAGGAAGGTGTCTATGGGACATATCAGGAGTGTAGAGGGACCCTGGCAGTCAATCCAGGTCGATTACATCGGGCCGCTACCCACCGCCCAGGGAGGCTACAAGTACTGCCTAGTGTTGGTGGATGTGTTTACCAAATGGGTGGAAGCCTTCCCATGCCGAACAGCCACTGCATTACGGACAGCTAGGATCTGGATCAGAGAGGTGTTCTCCCGATGGGGACTACCCCAGTACATGGAGTCCGACCAAGGGAGTCACTTCACCGGGCAGGTGAGGCAGGAGACCCTTAAGGTGTTTGGCATCGAGCGGAAATGGCATGTCGCCCACAACCCGCAGTCATCTGGGCCTGTGGAGCGTTTAAACCGCATTATTGTAGAAAGGTTACATAAGGTGATGGGGGAATCACCCAAGAAGTGGATAGAGGTCCTACCACTGGTCCTTATGGGGATCTGGGCCAGCCAGTCAAAGAGCATGGGGTACTCCTCGTACGAGCTCATGACCGGCAGAGCCATGCGCACCCCCACCCATGTACTCGCCCCGGTACTCACGGAAGGTCAGCTCAGGGAAGCGAGCTGGGACAGCTTTGTCAGGAATCTGTTTGAACACCTTAAACAGATTCACTGGCAGGCTGCTAACAACATGGGAAAACAGCATCGGAGCAACCGACTGCTGCTAGAACCCCGCAAACACCACGAATGGGAGGTAGGGGACCAGGTCGTGGTAAGGAACTACGCTCGAGTAGGGGTTTTTGAAGCACTGTACATGGGGCCGTACCACATTGTCGATAAGGCAAGCCCCTTGGTCTATGCTGTAAAGATGCCCCGCCGTACAAAGTGGTTCCACATAAATCAGTGCAAACCTTTCAACCCTGGAATAGCAGCCAAGCGTAAGGGACAGCCAGGAACAGTGAACCGTGCTAAAGGCAGGGACCGTCAGCCAACAGCCCCCGACTGTGGAAATCCCACAGGGGAAATGGCAGACTCACAGACCATACCTAGAGGGGCGGTGGACTGTGTTACTGGGGGAGCTAACCCCCAAATCATTTGGCACTCGGACACACCCCCAGTAGTCAGAGCCTTGAGGAGGACTCTCCGCACGCCACGACCTAAGACACCGTGGTCGCCAGCACCCCAATTTAAGTGATTCAGCGCTGGGAACGGGGCCAGCCGCAAAAGGGTACCTAAGATCAGGGACCAGCCTGCGAGCAGGGACCCCCAGCCGGTAGCCTTGGGTGACGAGGGACCCCCGGAAGAGAAAGTGGTGGACCAGCCACCAATTGGGAGTCCCCAACCCACAGCCCTCGACTGTGTCGAACCCTCGGGTAACGAAGTGAACCCTGCCACCACCCCCAAGGAGGCGATGTGCTATAGCACCGGAGCGGACGTTCCCCCAATAGTGTGGGACTCAGATCCACCTCTGGTCAGGACACTCCGGGTCCTGCAATACAGGCCGACCTACTACCAGCTCCGCTGGAAACCCAGAGGCCAGAGAAGAAAGGAGAAAAATAGGAGTTAACCTGGCCACCCGGAGATGGCTGGCGGATGTACATAATTAGGATGATAAGAATCGAGTGTAGCGTAGGATTAAGGTTTGTTTTTGTTAGGGACACCACGACTGAAAGAATCCCGGCGTATGGAAGTAGTGAAATGAGTAACATAGGATAAAAGCATGTGTATAAATGTATGATGGAAGAGCTACCTTTATTTTCTGTAAATCGGAGTAATGGAGGGGCGTCGGACACCCTTTATGCTGTAACATAAATGGAATTACTGTATTTGTCTATAAACTGCATTGCATTTCAAAGGGGGTATGCACGTTTAAGTTTAGTTAGGTAAATACAGGGGAAGGTTGACTCTCGGGAGTCAGGAATTTTGCTCACCTAGCATGACACTCTAGCATGTAGAATATCACGGGGGGACTGTAGGATTGCAAAATTTGTGGGAAATCCCCCCCCCCCCACCAGTATTTGGACTCATTGGAAAGGGAATTTAATTTGGAACTGTCAACCAGAAAGTTTGCGATCCTAAAGTGCACTGGGAAGAAACTACAAGTTTTAATCGAATTTGGGATTTTACAAGGCAGATTGGGTCCATATGGAAAGGGCTGAAAACTAAAGGATATCCTTCAAAGAAACTAGTTTGCGTATTGAAGTTGTCTGGGGTATTGAAGCTAAACAAATTGTCTGGGGAATTGTGTAAACTCGAAAACCCTTCTCCCCGGGAGACATTAACATAGCAACAATCAACCCAGAAATAGCCAGCCATCACTCTGAGCAGGCAACCCATCCAGCGCATACATAATGATAATGGCCCACCCAGCCCCCATGGAAACCCAGGCCTAGGCAGACATTGCAAATGTCAAAGCTAATTTTTCCTGATCAAGAAACAAATTCAAGAGATCAACACATCCGAGACAGGTTAACATTAATGGGCCCGCCAATATATGACAAATAGATATCAAGCCCGCCAAAAATTAAACAAAGAATCGGGGCTGATTTGACACGTAGATTAGAATGGCTCCAAAAGTATAACCGGGGCCCGGTTTGTAACAGAAAAAAAAAGCAAGAAAGGAGGAAGCGAGAGAGCGAGCAGGCATTCATTTGTTCGAAGAGGGGAAGGACGGAGAAAGACCACCGCAACAGTTTATGCAGCTCAGCTGAGCACCAAAATCTTCAACCTTGACGACACTCCTGGGCTTCACTGCCCTACTACCGAAAAGAAGAAGGAAGAACATCATCACGGCAGAAAGCAGTCCCAATAACTTTGGACATCGCCATCGCAGCAACAACTGACCACAGCCAACGTGGTAACATCGAAAAGCACCGCGATCGACCAATTCCGAAACAAAAACTCCTCAAAATGAAACCAAAGATTCGAAAGTTTCCACTCTACAATCTAGTCCTAGCTACCAACAGGTGAAACATTACCTAAAAAGACTCTAAAACCTATTTCTAACGGAAGAAAGTGGGTACTCACCCAATAATTCCACTACGCGCCCTACCGCATCAGCGGACACCACCCAACTAAAGACTACGCAATCAGAAGTCCTCTACGACGTTCGGGGTACGGCAAGCAGAACCTACAGAGTCCAGCGAATCCTGAAATCATGAACCACTGCCAACGGATAATAAAGGATTGGTGAGCATAATCCCTGTTTGCTCTGGAGTTTAACCTTGTCAGAGTTAGGCATTGGGAAGTGGGAGGTGTAGTATTTTCTGTAACCCCTTTTGAATGTGTGGTGAAGTGTCTTTATTCTAGTCATTTCAAGTTTGACATTGTACGTTTCTTGTCTGTAATAAAATCAAGGTTCTTTGCACCAAAACAGTTGTCTCTTGCACTTTGTCACATCCCCAAAATAAATCTGAAGTCGAGAACCCAGGGAGTGGGAGCGATTCGAAACGCTCAGAGGGTCAGAGGTGAACTTGACCCCACACATAACCCCCTGCAGTACGACTCATCATAGCAGCTACCCTCTGTTCCAAGGGTGTCAGTGGATGTATATTTGGCGGGCCTCCTCCTGTTTGAGTTCTTTCCCTTTTGTTGCGGGCCAATTTTTTCTGCAAAGATTAAAATATAAGTTTTTACAGAGTGCATCTTTCTGCAGGGTGGGACATCTACAGATAGTCACATTTACAATTATGATTCCATTGAAAAATGAAAATATTACTTACACTAACTACTTGACCAAGCTCGTGCCATTTCTTTTTACACTGGCTTCCAGATCTCCTGGTATGCACCACTGTACAGTAATCTTCTGCAACTTGGTTCCAGTGTTTCTTCATTTCTTTGGGTGGCAATTTATGCAACCTCTGTTGCTGGTATCCAGCTCCTGCCATCTCTGCTCAATGACATTAACTAATATCTCCACTTCCTCATGCAAGAAATTCTTTGTTCTTGTTCCATTGCTGTATTTAATTAACACTCTGATTTTTCAAAACAAACAGTCCTTATTTTGCATGCAACTATGCAGCACTTGTTCTGGAAGTTTAGCAGCAAAAAGCAGCATTCACTGATTTCAGCAGGTGATTTCTTCAACAGTGCTGCTAAAAGCATTCCTTCAGGCACAAAAAATCGGCAAAATTCACTCACAAGCCTTTCTCCAGCTCCACAAAACAAATCAGCACTTTTCCTCATTTACCTTTAAAAATGGCCAAGTGCCAATGTTTAACTCACACTGTGCATGCGCGCACGCTCCAGCTGCATGCACAGGGCTGCCGGCACGACGTCGTCTTCTCCGACTTAGCCCCGTCCCCCTGCAGTCACAGAGTCGGTGCCACGCTTTGGCCCCGCCCCCCGTAGATCTCTCCACGCCATGCCGACCTGGAATGGAGCAGCTTTCCACCAGAGAATTACTCGGTCAGTTTTTGACGCACTTTTCAGCACTGAAAACAGGCGTGGATCTCGGAGCTGCGCCGTTCTAGGTGCGGCCCGAAACTTGAGCCCATTCTAGGCTGAGCCTGAGGAGAATTTTTCTCCCTTGATCTATATTTGAACTCTTTACAACTTCAGACTGTTTGTCTGCCTGACATGGACTCAGACTTAAATTCTGACTTCTTCTCGGACTTTTTTCTATTACATCTGATGTAGCATTTGCTACTGGTACTCTAATTGTAACAAGACCATCTGATTCATCAGAAGTAATCGAATCATTCCAACTTTCAAGTCCTTCCACATCTGTAGGTAAAATATGATCAAACATCTTGACAAAATATTTGCGAGGACCACATATCTTCACTACTCTTCCTGGTAACCACTTTAATCATTTATGGTGATGGTTCTTCACCCTAATCTTCAGATTCAATTTCACACTTTTCTCTCTTACTCTACCTCTATCATGATTCTCTTTCTGTCTTAATTGTTTCTCTTTTACTGACTATGCCAAGTTTGGCTTTACCAGCAAGTACTTGCTTCATGGCTGTCGTTTGAGAAACAACTCTGCTGCTGTTCTACCAGTCGTTGTATGAGCATATTATGATAAGTGATTAGAAAATATGCTCATTTGTGATCCAACAACAACTGTCATTTGTTTGGATTTGTATCTAACCTTTGCTTGATGAGAGCACGTTTTACAATTTGTACTGTGTACTCTGCTGCACCATTTGATGCAGAATGGTACGGTGGAACTTTGATATGTTTCACACCATTTCTGCTCATGAACTGTGCAAATTCTTCTGAACAAAATTGCGGCCCATTATCAGACACAATTTCTTCTGGGAGGCCATATGAAGGAAACAATCTTAAGAAATTGTTTAGTGATTTACTTGTTATTTTTCACATTGGAAACATCTCTACCCATTTCAAATGGCTATCAATCATGAATAACAATTGTTGTCCTTCTAGCTCAGCAAAATGTACAAGTAAACTTTGCCACACTCTGGGAGTAATGGTACTGATGTCAGTTTCTTGCTTACCGATTGACATGTTGTACATTGACTATCTATGTTCTCTATATCTTTATCTAGACCTGGCCACCATAAGTAACTGTGTGCAAAGGACTTGGTCAAGTACATTCCCAGGTGCTGGTCATGAAGATCTCCTAATGTTTGTTTGCTCTACCCATCTCTTTAGCTGTGACTGGCAGTTCATCAATGTATGAAAAATAGAACACTTCTTCCCTCTTAGGTGTAACTTGTGATGAGGATAGCAGCCTGGACATAGCATCAACATTTCTGTGATCAGTTGATCGTCTGTACTCAATGTCATACTTATATGCTGACAAAATCAAAGATCATCTCTGCATTTGGGCTGCAGCTAAGGTTGGAACTGGGAACTTTGGATGGAGGATTGCTTTCAGGGGCTTATGGTCCACAATGATGTAAACTTATGATCATACAAGTATTTGTGGAACTTCTTGACCCCCAAAATAATTGCCAAAGCTTCTCTTTTGACCTACACATAATTACACTCACTGGTGCATGAAGCAAAAGCAATTGGTCTCTCCTCTGCACTATGTAGTACATCAGAGACCATTGCCCCAAGTCCCCACGGAGAGGGGTTGCATGCTAGCATGATCTCCTTAGATACTTCAGCGTGAGCAAACATGGTACTCTCTACCAACTGGCTTTTACACTCTTTGAATGCTGTGTGGCATTCTTCTGACCAAGTCCAATGGACCTGTTTTTTCAATAGTTCATTTAGTGGATGTAACACTGTTGCCAAATTTGGTAGGAACTTCCCATAATAGTTCAAAAGACCCAAAAATGATCGAAGTTCAGAGTCATTCTTGCTAGTGGGTGCATTTCTGATTGCATCCAACTTTCCTTTGGTTGAATGTAACCCATCTTAGTCTACTCTGTGCCGTTTGAGGACTTCATTCAATATATTATTATGGATATGCCTGTTTGGTGCTGAAATAAGTATGCCATCTAAATAACATACTATCCCTTCAATGCCTTGAAAATCTGTTTCATCACTCCTTGGAATATGGCGGGGATGGAAGACACTCCAATTGGTAGCCTATTAAATTGATATAGGCCTAGATGAGTATTTATAGTCAAGTATGACTTGGACTCCTCATCTAGTTCAAGACCGGGTCGACTAGGCTTATATTCAATGGAATTTAGAAGAATGAAAGGGGATCTCATCGAAAGATATAAAATTCTGACGGGATTGACAGGTTAGATGCAGGAAAAATGTTCCCGATGTTGGGGAAGTCCAGAACCAGGGGTCACAGTCTAAGGATAAGGAGTAAGCCATTTAGGACCGAGATGAAGAGAAACTGCTTCACTCAGAGAGTTGTGAGCATGTGGAATTCTCTACCACAGAAAGTTGTTGAGACCAGTTCATTAGATATATTCAAAAGGGAGTTAGATGTGACCCTTATGGCTAAAGGGATCAAGGGGTATGGAGAGAAAGCAGGAATGGGGTACTGAACTGCATGATCAGCCATGATCATATTGAATGGTGGTACAGTCTCGAAAGGCTGAATGGCCTACTCCTGCACCTATTTTCTATGTTTCTAAGTTGTAAGTAGGCATTTGTAAGATCTAACTTTGTGAAGAGCTGGCCACCTGTCAGTGTTGTGAACAAATCTTCTACATTTGGCAATGTATTGGATAGATTACCCTCTAAAACCTGGTTTACGGTTATTTTCTAATCACCACACAACCTTATCTTATCATCTGACTTGGGTACAACACCAATAGATGTAGCCAAATTATTTAGATAGATCAATCTTAGAGATAATGTTCTCAGTTTCTATTCTTTTGAGTTCTTGCTCAACTTCCTGCTTGATTGCGTATAGTATGGGACATGGCTTGCAGTAAACTGGTCTAGCGTCCTTCTGTACCCTGACACTCGCCTTGAAGTGTTGGATCGGACTGCCTGTTTCACAGAACACCTTCGGATACTGCTTGATGACATCATCCTTCGATGCAAATCTCATTTCAACATGAAAAATCTCATTCCAATCCTGTGATCCCAACTTCAGTGATCCCAACCAATTTCTACCTATTAAGGCAGGCTTGTTACCTGGCACTACTAAGAGAGGCAAGCTCTGAAACTGATTCTTGTATTTCACAGATACGGTGATACTTCCTACAACAGGGATTTTCTGATGTCAGTAACCATTGATTTCTCCATTGGAAAATCATGCAACTTATCGAGATATAGCAATTCCGGTACTACGCTCATGGATGCACCAGTGTCGATTTCCATGGGTACCTGGTTCCTACAACATTACTTGGATGACATTACTTTGTGAATCATTGTTAGATACCCTCGTGCTCCTGATGATGTGTATCTCCTCGTCCTGTTGCTTTCCTTCAATGCTCTGTAGTCTCTGGCGATTTCTACTTAAAGCATTGAACATCGGTTTCCTCTTCAGTCGGCATGCCTTTGCAAGATGCCCAGTTTTCTTGCAGATTACATATGGACAGCTTTGAGCGATGTGTTGTCCCAGGCACCGATAACACGACTTCAATGTACTGTTACCGTAGCCACTTGTTGAGGCCTTGGAGCTCAACTGCCTTTACCTTTTAACCTGCAGGCAATTCACCTTGGTTGTCTGATGACTGGAAATGGCACGAAATTCATGGGAATTATGGTCGATCACAGCCATCGATATAGCTGTCTGACAAGCTAAATCAAAAGTCAAGTTAGGAGTTGTCAACAACTTTCTTCTGATTTCTTCATTTTTCATCCCACAAACAAAACGGTCACGCAATGCTCGGTCCTGAAAGTTTCCGAAATGACAGTGACTGGATAGCTTTTTATAATGCTACAATGTGCTCATTGATACTCTTGTCAGTTAATTGATTTAGTATTCGAAATTTCAGCAATTTCCAGGGGCTCAGACTGTAGTGTTGTTCTAACTTGGTTAGAATCTGCATCAATGGCGTGTCCTTCAGTGACCTTGTCACCTGATGCTTTTATTGTATTTAGAGCAGTGGTTGTATTACCACAGTAGTCCACTAGTTGGAGCTATATATTACACTTGTGGCACGTACACATCGCGCTGACATCATTAGCGTTGCGCTGACGTCATCAGCGTTGTGCTGATGATTGGTTGGGTCGGCGGATATGCTGTAAGGGCAATTCCGCCCCACAGCCGACTGGAACACTGCCCCAAGCAAAAGAAAACTAAAAGATGTGAATTACTATCTCTTTCAAAAATATGGTATCTTTCAAAACTTTCAAAAATGGTAGTTGCACCCTGTTTGGGGCGGTGCTCAATTTTAGTCCCAAGAAGAAAAGAGAAGCAAGCAGCAGAATGGAGTCCAGATGGGCAAATGCTGTGCCTTGTTTCAGTGATGTCTCTCTTGATGTGCTGCAGGGGGCTGTGAGGAGTCAGAGTGAAATAATGGGGGCGAAATTGTCCTTCACCCCGATTAAGGGCGGTGAACTTCCGGGGCCGGGATTTCCTGCACCCGGTCGGGACGTCTCACCTCGACACGGAATTTTGACGTGCGCCCCTCAAAGGAAGTGGAGTGCTGTCTCCAGCGTTCCGTTTCCTTTGAGGGGCACACCCAGGGCAGTAGCACAAAGGTTAGCGCTGACACGCTACAACCCCCCTCCTCTTACATTAAAGGGGGGAGCTGCTGCTGTGCACTCAGCAAGCTCTTTGCTGGCTGCCACTGGGCCACCAGGGACACATGAGTCCGGGCCAGCAGCCCGACACCCAAGGCGGAGTGCTGGGTTGCACAATGGTGGCCCAGTCCACGCTAGGGCTGCCATAGTCGGGTCGATGCAAGAGTCAGCTGACCAACAAAGATGGCGGCCCGGGGCACTAAAAGCCTCCCCTTTAAATAATATCCCAGGAGCAGATGTCTGCCAGCTTCTCAACATCCACTTGCGCCCACCTCGTGCCCGTGGGGTGGAAAGGGGTCAGCTGCATGGTAATTACATCATCGCCGGTTGCACACCAACCCAGGGTATTAACCATGTTGCGTGGCACTGCCGTGATAGCAGCCCTCAAACCACCGGGGCAAATTCCCGGGATGTGGTATTGCCCCCCTCACCCGGGCAAAAACTGCATAGCGCCCCATTTGCACCCCCTGGAGGAGCTAACGGGTTGTAAAAATGGGCAATTTAGTCCCCAATGTTCCCTACCAATGGGAGAAAGTAGACTGTAGCAGAGACCAATAAAGCATGGTTGGAGGTAACGGTGGAGGTCAGCAGAATCAATGCAGAATGCGATTTAATGACCTGACCAGTTCAGGAAGGGTGAGTACATTTCCATAGTCAGCTACAATCCTGCTGTGTGCATCACCCCAACCCCTCACTCTGCCTTGTCAAGCCTACTCCATCATATCACTCCTCACATCCACTTACCTTGCAGGTGCACCCATCCTTCTCTGTCTATACACTTGTTTAAATCACCATCAATTATCCACCACTGCCACTCAATCTTATCCTTCTGCAATGTCATGCCGCTCCCTCATAGCCATCCTCATCAAATGTTCTTCATACATCGGATGAACAAATGCCATAACAGTCCCTCACAGGTCTCTTCACAGTGTCAGCTGTGGCTCAGTGGGTAGCATTTTTGCCTCTGAGTCAGAAGGTTGTGGGTTCAAATCCCACTCCAGGAACTTAAGCGTAAAAATTATAGGCTGACACTCCAGTGGAATGCCGAGAGAGCACTATTAAACTGAGGCCCTGTCTGCTCTCTCAAATGGATGTAAAAGATCCCATGGCACTATTTTGAAGATGAGCGGGGAATTTATCCCTGGTGTCCTCGCCAATATTTATCCCTCAAATCAAAAAAACAGATTATCTGATCATTATCACATTGCTGTTTGTGGGAGCTTGCTGTGCACAAATTGGCTGCTGTGTTTCCCACATTACAACAATGACTACACTCTAAAAGTACTTAGTTAGCTGCAAAGCATGTTGCAATGTCTAGTGGTCGTGAAAGGCGCTATATAAATCCAAGAACTGGAGGGGGCACTCCACAGATCATGCAGCTGACAAGCGATGAGGAGGATGAGGTGGAGATCATTGAAGTTTTGGCGTGCCTGGCAATTGGAGATGGGGAAATGGGGAGCTCACAGCCATCTGGTGACACAATTAAATAAAAGGTAGCCACATGTCATACAGTAATCAGTCAAGTTGACTTGATATCAACCGTGAGTGAAACATGATCATCTTCATAATGATAACTTGCAACATATTCTGAACTTGCCAAGATTAATTCATGTGTTTTATCTCCCATTGGGCCATCATGTGTGCAGCAGCAGTCAGTGGAGGTCTCTGACGACGATTCCTCAGTGAAGCTGAGTCCTTCTGAGCGTGCACCATCACAAAACTCATGTTTATAGTGGGAGTGTGGTGCATTGAACAGGGTGTGAGGCACGTGGTGCAGATTGTGTGATATGGCATTTTTGGATGAATTCATTGACCTTGACAACTCGGATGAGGTCATGAAACTTCTTCCTGCTCTGCGTCCAGGTGTTGCTGGCAGTCACCACAGCAGCTATCTGCTCACATGTGGAAACAGGACCTCTATTCTTGAGTTGACCTCCTGAAACAAATGTGTCATCCAAGAACCTTGGCCAATGCTAAGCTGTGCGGTTGGTTGTGAGCCACCTCCAAGGGTCTAGAGATTCCGCGCAGGCCATCCATCGGCTTTTCAATGGAAAAAACCACACATGCACGGAAATTTGAATGGGCCGTGCCGCCAGTTAAAGGGACCGCCTATTTCTTATGTTCCTATGGTCTCATCACCATTCACTCACTCAACACCATGTACAGTGCTGGGCTGAAGGCCCGAGTCAGCAGGCAGCACAAAGTTAGCATGGTGCCTGCATTCCTTTGAATGGGCATGGGGTGATCACCCATCGCGATCCCTGCACCTGTTGTTGGGGGCAAACAAAATTCTAGGCAAGTATATTCTTCCATGGATAGAATGGTCAGCACCATGGACCATTAACGATTTTTCATTAATAAAGAGAAAAGAGTGACTAAAGTAAATGTTGGTCCCTTAGAAGATGAGAAAGGGGATTTAATAATGGGAAATGTGGAAATGGCTGAGACCTTAAACAATTATTTTGCTTCGGTCTTCACAGTGGAAGACACAAAATCCATGCCAAAAATTGCTGGTCATGGGAATGTGGGAAGGGAGGACCTTGAGACAATTACTATCACTAGGAGGGTAGTGCTGGACAGGCTAATGGGACTCAAGGTAGACAAGTCCCCTGGTCCTGATGAAATACATCCCAGGGTATTAAAAGAGATAGTGGAAGTTATAGCAGATGCATTCGTTATAATCTACCAAAATTCTCTGGACTCTGGGGAGGTACCAGCGGATTGGAAAGCAGCTATACCAGCGGATTGGAAAGCAGCTAATGTAACGCCTCTGATTAAAAAAGGGGGCAGAAAAAAGGCAGGTAACTATAGGCCGGTTAGTTTAACATCTGTAGTGGGGAAAATGCTTGAAGCTATCATTAAGGAAGAAATAGCGGGACATCTAGATAGGAATAGTGCAATCAAGCAGACGCAATATGGATTCATGAAGGGGAAATCATGTGCAACTAATTTACTGGAATTCTTTAAGGATATAACGAGCATGGTAGATAGAGGTGTACCGATGGATGTGGTGTATTTAGATTTCCAAAAGGCATTCGATAAGTTGCCACACAAAAGGTTACTGCAGAAGATAAAGGTACGCGGAGTCAGAGGAAATGTATTAGCATGGATAGAGAATTGGCTGGCTAACAGAAAGCAGAGAGTCAGGATAAATGGGTACTTTTCGGGTTGGAAATCGGTGGTTAGTGGTGTGCCACAGGGATCGGTGCTGGGACCACAACTGTTTACAATATACATAGATGACCTGGAAGAGGGGACAGAGTGTAGTGTAACAAAATTTGCAGATGACACAAAGATTAGTGGGAAAGCGGGTTGTGTAGAGGATACAGAGAGGCTGCAAAGAGATTTAGATAGGTTAAGCGAATGGGCTAAGGTTTGGCAGATGGAATACAATGTTGGAAAATGTGAGGTCATCCACCTTGGGAAAAAAAGTAAAAGGGAATATTATTTGAATGGGGAGAAATTGCAACATGCTGCAGTGCAGAGGGACCTGGGGGTCCTTGTGCATGAATCCCAAAAAGTTTGTTTGCAGGTGCAGCAGGTCATCAGGAAGGTGAATGGAATGTTGGCCTTCATTGCGAGAGGGATGGAGTACAAAAGCAGTGAGGTCCTGCTGCAACTGTATAGGGTATTGGTGAGGCCGCACCTGGAGTACTGCATGCAGTTTTGGTCACCGTACTTCAGGAAGGATATACTAGCTTTGGAAGGGGTACAGAGACGATTCACTTGGCTGATTCCGGAGATGAGGGGGTTACCTTATGATGATAGATTGAGTAGACTGGGTCTTTACTCGTTGGAGTTCAGAAGGATGAAGAAGGATCTTATAGAAACATTTAAAATAATGAAGGGGATAGACAGGATAGAGGCAGAGAGGTTGTTTGCACTGGTTGGGGAGACTAGAACTAGGGGGCACAGCCTCAAAATACGGGGGAGCCAATTTAAAACCGAGTTGAGAAGGACTTTCTTCTCCCGAGGGTTGTGAATCTGTGGAATTCTCTGCCCAAGGAAGCAGTTGAGACTAGCTCATTGACTATATTCAAATCACAGATCGATAGATTTTCAACCAATAAGGGAATTAAGGGTTATGGGGAGCGGGCGGGTAAGTGGAGCTGAGTCCACGGCCAGATCAGCCGTGATCTTGTTGGGTGGCGGAGCAGGCTCGAGGGGCTAGATGGTCTACTCCTGTTCCTAATTCTTATGTTCTTATTAATGTTGGGGAAGTCCAGAACCAGGGGTCACAGTCTAAGGATAAGGGGTAAGCCATTTAGGACCGAGATGAGGAGAAACTTCTTCACCCAGAGAGTGGTGAACCTGAGGAATTCTCTACCACAGAAAGTTTTTGAGGCCAATTCACTAAATATATTCAAAAAGGAGTTAGATGTATTCCTTACTACTAGGGGGATCAAGGGGTATGGCGAGAAAGCAGGAATGGGGTACTGAAGTTGCATGTTCAGCCATGAACTCATTGAATGGCGGTGCAGGCTCGAAGGGCAGAATGGCCTCCTCCTGCACCTATGTTTCTATGTTTTTAGATGAGGGGATTAAATGTGGTATCTCCAAATTTGCGGATGACACTAAGTTGGGTGGCAGTGTGAGCTGCGAGGAGGATGCTATGAGGCTGCAGAGTGACTTGGATAGGTTAGGTGAGTGGGCAAATGCATGGCAGATGAAGTATAATGTGGATAAATGTGAGGTTATCCACTTTGGTGGTAAAAACAGAGAGACAGACTATAATCTGAATGGTGACAGATTCGGAAAAGGGGATGTGCAACGAGACCTGGGTGTCATGGTACATCAGTCATTGAAGGTTGGCATGCAGGTACAGCAGGCGATTAAGAAAGCAAATGGCATGTTGGCCTTCATAGCAAGGGGATTTGTATACAGGGGCAGGGAGGTGTTAATACAGTTGTACAGGGCCTTGGTGAGGCCACACCTGGAGTATTGTGTGCAGTTTTGGTCTCCTAACTTGAGGAAGGACATTCTTGCTATTGAGGGAGTGCAGCGAAGGTTCACCAGACTGATTCCCCGGATGGCGGGACTGACATATCAAGAAAGACTGGATCAACTGGGCTTGTATTCACTGGAGTTCAGAAGAATGAGAAGGGATCTCATAGAAATGTTTAAAATTCTGATGGGTTTCGACAGGTTAGATGCAGGAAGATTGTTCCCAATGTTGGGGAAGTCCAGAATCAGGGGTCACAGTCTAAGGATAAGGGGTAAACCATTTAGGACCGAGATGAGGAGAAATTTTTCACCCAGAGAGTGATGAACCTGTGGAATTCTCTGCCACAGAAAGTTGTTGAGGTCAATTCACTAAATATATTCAAAAAGGAGTTAGATGTAGTCCTTACTACTAGGGGGATCAAGGGGTATGGCGAGAAAGCAGGAATCGGGTGTTGAAGTTGCATGTTCAGCCATAAACTCTTTGAATGGCAGTGCAGGCTCGAAGGGCCGAATGGCCTACTCCTGCACCTATTTTCTATGTTTCTATGTCTATGTTTTTATCTTTCTATGTTTCTATGTTTCTATCATACGTTCCAATCAAATGATTCCATGCACGCCTTCAACACCACTGTACAGACTTTGAATGCCAACAGGTCTGTCATCTGAAACAGGTTGACATATACCTGAGCCTTGGCATTACAGGGCCGCACTGATCTGCACCAAACATGTTCTCCAGCACAGTGGTAGCAATCAAGTGTGGCTGGGCCATTAGAGGGATGATAGCGAAAGGGATAAAAGATGTGGGGACTTCACTCAAAGCGTTTCCACTTCTCACCCACAGCTCCACTCTCAGTCTGCAGCCCATATGTTGCATCTTCTCCTGATGGCCTAGTCTGCCCCTGCAGAAGTGCAATGAAGCAGTCCTTGGTGGGGCCCCCACGGGCTCCAAATCCCAGAGGACATTGGCCAAGTGCATCTCAGAATCCAATACAACCTGCCTCTCCCTCTGTTGAAACCATGCAGGTTGCACCACATAGGAGTAGCAGGAAGGCTGTGTAGTTGTACAAGGGCATGCACATGGATATCTGAGAGAATGTTGTTTTGATAAGTTTCGCTCACATAAATGTTGTTCTTTATCACCACTTTCCCTTCTTGTCCATTGTTGGGTGCTGGATGGTAAGTGGCCTTCTAACTTGTTTGATGATGAATGTGTGGACATGGATTGATGGGAACCATTGTGGGGTGTTGAAGGTGTGGTTGGTTGTTTTCAGGTCTGCTTTGTGTCAGTGCATGGTGGGGCGAGGAGGTGTGGATGCAGTTGGGGGGCAGAGTGGCCATTGCCTTTTCTGGTGACTTGTGTCCATTGGTGCAGCCTAAGTGAACCTTACATTAATAAGGGCATTCCAGGCAGCAATGTGAGCCACTGGTGCTGCATTGCCCTCGTCACCTTCCTCTTACTCTTCATCCTCCTCCCCTTCCGAATCGTCCAAAGAGGATCTGAGCTCACTGCTTGTTCGTCCTGCATGTCCAACCCTCACTGTTGCACAATGTTGTGTAGAGGGCAGCACACCACGACAATTCTGAAGACCCTGACTGATGCGTACTGAAGAGTGCCTCCCGATCTGTCCAGGCATCTGAAGTACCTCTTCAGCATGCCGATGGTCTGTTCAATCACACATCTGGTGGTAATATGGCATTCTATGCAGTGATGTTGAGCTTCATTGGTCGGGTTTCTGGTGGGTGTCAGCAGCTACATTTGAAGTGGGTATCCCTTCTCACCTACCAGTTAAGTCTCCTCAAAGTCCAAAGAGATCATAGAGATTGGAGTGCCGCAGGACAAAAACATCATGGCAACTGCCCAGGAATCTTGTGCAAAGCTGCATAAACATCGTTTTGTGATTGAATACCAGCTGCACATTGATGGAGTGGAAGCTCTGGCCATTGATGAATACTTCTGGTTGATTTGGGTTGCCCAAATTTCCATGTGTGCATAGTCAATGACGCTCTGCACCTGTAGGAAGCCAACTAGAGCTGCAATGCCAAGCACTTGCTCATTCTGACTGGCTTCATCGGTGGCAAAATTGATATCATTGTTGGCCCTGGCAAACAAGCCTGTCACATGTCTTATGCATTTGTGTGTGGACAGCTGGGAGTACCTGGATATGTGCCGGCAGAACACTGGAAAGATCCCGAGGCGGTGGTCACCTTGACAGGCACTAGTAATACCTGCCCACCAGGTCAAGCACGCAGCAGGTCTTCTTCTCGGAGCTTAGAGATGTCTACCACTACCTGGCGTGACAACCCGAGCCTCCTGAGACACTGCTGTTCAGACATGTCAAGGAAATTAGGCCTCTGCCTGTTGACCCTGTTTGATGAGTCGTGCCTGCTTCAAACTGCACCTCTCTGCTGGTCCCCTCTTTGCTGGCTGTAACTAGTACTGATTGTTCCCCTTGGAGAGCAAGACCAGATTTCTGATTGGTCCCCGTGGAGGACAAGATCCACCCAGCAATTTGTCTAGATTGTGTAATTAGATCCTGAATAACCAAGATATTTGCAATGTGTAATTTGATTCATTCATTGTGACAGCAAGGCTCCAGAGCTCACAGTGCTAATAGTACTGCTTTCAGAGAATGGAGAGGGCTCACCCTCCCAGCTTAGGAGCACTCACAGTGCTTACACTGCCGAGTGCAGACAAGAAGGTATGAGGCCATGGAGGGATTTTAACATGAGGATGAGAATTTCTAAATTAAGGTGTTGGTGGACAATGTTCTGCCTAATTAATTTTTGGATGTCCGGTTCCTTTAACAGACCTCCAGACAGCTGCACAGCTTAGCAAACACAGGGGTGATGAGTGAATGAACTTGCTGCGTGTTAGGATACATGCAACAGAGTTTTGGATGAGCTCCAGTTCATTGAGGGTGGAAGATGGGAGGCTGACCAGGAGAACATTGGAATAGTCAATGCAGCAAATAACACATAAATGTAATGTTATGCATGTTGTAGGACCAACATAGAATAGGATCTCAGTTTTTTAAAATTCATTTATTTATTGTCCATCCCTAGTTGCCCTTAAGAGAATGATCGTGAGCTGGCTTCTTAACCTGCTGCGATCTGATGGGGGTGGGTGAGGAAAGAGAGAACATGGTGTAGGTGTAAAGGGCGTGAGGTGGAAAACATGATCCAGGCCTAACAGCGGGCAGGGAATGTGATCTGTCTTCCCATACAGATCACATTCTTGCTCTCATCCGCCCCCGCCTCCTTTAGGCCTGGATCACATTCTTTCCCCCTCTCCACTGTTACAGCCAGCTAAAAACACTGATTAAACCAGGCAGTGAATTTAAATACTCTGCTTTTTTTTCATTGTGACACTTCTGTATTCGTGTTACTGAAAAACTATCATAAGAACATTAGAACATAAGAAATAGGAGCAGGAGTAGGCCATTCGGCCCCTCGAGTCTGCTCTGCCATTCAATAAGTTCATGGCTGATCTTCTACCTCAACTCCACCTTCCACACTTTCCCCTTATCCCTTAATTTACTTAGTTCCCAATAATCTATCAACCTCTGTCTTGAATATATTCAATGACTGAGCATCCACAGCCCCATGGTGCAGAGAATTTCAAAGATTCACAACCCTTTGTGTTAAGACATTTCTCCTCATCTCACTCCTAAATGGCCGACCCCATAATCTGATGTCGTAGTACACTGTGATTTACCCCCACATTTGATCTTTGCCTTCCACACCTAATCTCCATTTTGCTGTGTGTTGAATGATTTATATTTTGGGGTAACTGATCTTCCTTGGCAGTAATCTGCTGGAGGGGAATGAAAATCAGGCAGGTGCTGTAACTGGCGGCTGATCTGTTGCACCAGATTACAGCCCCCGATGGTGAAGACAAAAATGTGTTTCATCATTGAGACATGGAACAAAATCAGAGTTCTATATGATTCAAGTGATAATAAGTATTGAGTGTACTGTAATCATTTGGTGTTATATTCAACATTGGGCCAAAGGTTGTGGTCGGTGGTGTACCTCCGGAATACACCTGTGAGAAGATTTGACAACCTACCTGTTGGCGGCTCTCCTGCGTAAACTTGTGCTGTGACGCTGTGAGTAGGAGGGCAGCGTAATGGCCCTCGGATCCCAGCCTGGTCGTGCAATCAGAAAACAGACTGTCTTTCATTCATTTAAATCACTACATAACTTCATTACCACAGCCTTTGAAATATATACACATTTAGCTTTTATCATGGGAATCCAATTCCAATTGCTAAACAAATACTGACATTATTTTATTTTAAACTTACACTAGGATTGCTTCTCATTAAAGCTTTTAATGTTCCTGGATGTCATTTAATTAATAAAAAGTATCTTTTTCATTTTGAGTGTCCCCTTACGCCATGGAAATGGTGGATTTCAAAGGCGGTATAACAGCGTAACCTGAGAGCATGTCGACATACCTGTGATGTATGTTGCACTCAAATCACTGACTCCACACGGTCTGGTGTTGTAGTAACTGCTGTGACCTTAGTCCTTTATTGTGTAACTCCAAAGTGCCTCTCAGGTGTGGTGAGCAGCCTTTTATACTCTGTCTTGCAGGTACTTTCAGGTCTCCCACCACAGCGCCCTCTGTAGCGCACCATTGTACTTATACATTTAATGTACCTGGACAATGCATAACATCTCACTCCCGCTTCAGTTCCAAAAGCCATTGTCGGTGACTTCTGCCTTGTTTGTCCTGGTTGATTTGTGAGTGTGAGTCCATGACCATCCACTTTCCTCTTCTCCCCCATGTGGAGGACCCAGTGCAAACATGTGGTATTTGCAGTCCTTACATGGTGGATAAAGCACACGAGCATAGCCTCCAACAGAAAGCAGGTACACATAGACGGTACATTTGTATGGTACATATATGTGGTACAGATGTTATGTCAAAAGGTTGCAGGTACACTGAACAGTTATTTAATCCCAGCTCATCTGGGTGAGGTATGGTGGCGGTACACAGCCCCTTTTTGCCCGAGGTAATAGGCTGCGTTGAGACAGGGTATCGCAACTGGTTCTATTATATTCAAAAGGGAGTTAGATGAAGTCCTTACTACTCGGGGGATCAAGGGTTATGGCGAGAAAGCAGGAAGGGGATACTGAAGTTTCATGTTGAGCCATGAACTCATTGAATGGCAGTGCAAGCTAGAAGGGCTGAATGGCCTGCTCCTGCACCTATTTTCTATGTTTCTTATTTTCTCTGTTCTCATGAAGTAGTCGCCTTAGCAGCCACTGAACCATTGCATGAATCACCTAAATCGAAAATCGCATTAGCCCATTGGTCATGTTAGTCACGGGCCCATATCCCTTTTACTTGAACCTCGTGGTATTAACTCTTTTTGTAATTCATATCCATAATTTTAAATACAGTAACCATTCAGCATTAAAATATTAATTCTTATCATAAATCCGTCATCTTACATTCACATTGCTCATTGAGACTCACTCTTGCCTTACAAAAGTCTCTTTGTGGGGACCGCCAACGGTGTAAGGCCCTTTTAAGACTCCTGGGTGCATTTCCCTTTTAAGACGCCATCTTGTGGTTCCCACGAGGCTTGGGCGCCGCCATTTTAGTTGTACTGCTTGCCTTTGTTCTTTGCAGAGCTCTGCTGGCCTGCCGTTGTGCTCTCTGGAAAAGAAGAAATAACAAAGAAAGAAGGAAAGAAAACAGCCAAAACATGATCTTGAATCTGGCCGTATCCTCTGTTCTGGCTCCTGCATCTGTCCGAGAATCACGTTCTCCCGAGTCGTAGCTGCCGCCTCCGTAGCCTCCACCGCCACTGCAGCCTCCATTCCTGCCGCTGGTGCCGCCTCTCCTGTGGCCTCCGCTCCTGCTCCAGCACCTGCCGCCGCTCCTGCAACTGGGTTGAAAAGCTGCTCTTCCAGGGTTGGAGCTGCAGGGTTGCTGTGGCCTGTGGAATTGAGACTGCTGATGAACTGCTTGTGTCTTCTCCAGCTCGGTCAGCGCTGCTGTTTGGGGACCCGAAGGACAGCGGTCTGTGGAGGAGTGAAGTCTTCCCAGCTCCCACAGACCTTTCCCATCCATCGCCTGCAATGACCCACAAAGGTAAACCGTGCATCTCGCCACCGTGAGATACCTGCACATCCACTCTGCCAAGAACAGGTATTAGTTCCTTGGTGTAGGTACGCAGCTTTGCCGTGACTGGGACCAGCTTGGGTCGTGCAGCTGGGTTAACCCACAGTTTTTCAAAAGTTTCCTGACTCATCAACGACGGACCCGATCCAGTATCTACTTCCATACTCACAAGGACTCCGTTAATCTTGACCTCCATAATCACTGGGGCCGAACCATCGGTACACGTATACAGTCCAAACAACGCCTCGTCTTCTTCTGCCTGCTCCTCGCTGGAAAATAGACCCTCTGGACCCTCTGCCATCTCCTCAGCCACATGGTGAGTCCGATTTCTTTTACAGATACGCTGAAGGTGGCCTTTCGTGTGGCAGGTATTGCATATATACTCCGCAAACCTGCACCGGTGAACCCCATGGCTCCCTCCGCAGTGCCAGCATGTTGCTACTCGATTAGCCCCCCTCAGCGGACTCTGAGTTCCAGGAATCTGAGGTCCGTGCTCTCTGCCCTGGGCAGAGCCATGTTCTGCAGTTGTGTCCATGGCGGGCGCTATCCTGTGGACAGTGCCTGCCGGGTTCGAGACTGTGTGGATCATTTGCTTGGTGCTGCAAGTCGATGCCATAAACGCCCTGCTGGTGGTGATGGCTTGCTTCAGGGTGACTGTAGGTCCTGTGAATAATAGCTTGTGAAGGAGACCCTCATGGCCAAGCCCCATAACAAAATCAACTCGCAACGCGTCTTCAAGTTGTGTGCCAAAATCACACGGCGCCACGAGTCTCCTGAGGTCCGTAGCATATTTGGTGACATCCTGGTCCTCAGATCTGCAGTGATGGTAGAATTTGTGCTGGGCCGTGAGGATGCTCTCCTTCGGTTTAATTTGGTCACGAATGAGTACGACCAGCTCCTCATATGACTTGTCCCTGGCACTCCCGGGTGCCAGCAAATCCCTGACGAGACAGTAAACCTCATCGCCACAGCTGGAAAGTAATATCGCCTTACGCTTCTCTCGCAGTGCGTCCGTGTGCCCCGTCAGGTCGTTTGCTGTGAAGTAGTACTTGAGCCTTTCCGTAAAGGCCTCCCAATCATTTCCACCGTAAAATCCTTTTACGAGCCCAGAGCAACCATAGTTGCGTGATGTGTGAAGTTCGTCCGTGACCTTGTCGCCAATGTGATGTATGTAGCACTCAAATCACTGAATCTACACGGTCTGGTGTTGTAGTAACTGCTGTGACCTTAGTCCTTTATTGTCTGACTCCAGAGTGCCTCTCAGGTGTGGTGGGCAGCCTTTTATACTCTGTCTTGCAGGTACTTTCAGGTCTCCCACGACAGTGCCCTCTGTGGTGCACCATTGTACTTATTTATCCATTTAATGTACCTGGACAATGCATAACAATACCCACCGCAAAATCTGGGCCAATGTATTCCATTCATGAGCGTGTTTTGTTTGAAGTTTGGGTTCTTAATATTGCAGTGTTTTTGAATGTATAGTTATGTCACTTTAAATACCTGGAGCTCTAATTTTAAGTATGACCGTGTTTTAAAGTGCCAGGAAACATTGTTGAACATAACACCAACTGGTTGTGACACATTCGACACACACTCCATTCACCAAGTATCAAGGCATGTAATGCCTGTTCTTGACTCAAGGGCAAGAAAGTGCCTAGATTTATAAAAAAAACATTGCTGGTTTTACGGATGCCATTAACAGTGAGAGGCATGCTGCCCACTATTTTCCATTCTTTAAAAATAAATTCGGCCCATATAACTTTACCCCACCAAGTGCTCATCTGAGCATTCCTTTCCTAATCCAGATTTTGACAGAGAAGGCACTGTAGGGGATGTAACAGGCTCCATATCAGGTGCTCATCATAATCAGGGCCATTATTTTACAATGCCTGAATAACATAAGAACATAAGAACATAAGAATTAGGAACAGGAGTAGGCCATCTAGCCCCTCGAGCCTGCTCCGCCATTCAATAAGATCATGGCTGATCTGGTCGTGGACTCAGCTCCACTTACCCGCCCTCTCCCCGTAACCCTTAATTCCCTTATTGGTTAAAAATCTATCTATCTTTGACTTGAAAACATTCAATGAGCCAGCCTCAACTGCTTCCTTGGGCAGAGAATTCCACAGATTCACAACCCTCTGGGAGAAGAAATTCTTTCTCAACTCGGTTTTAAATTGGCTCCTCCGTATTTTGAGGCTGTGCCCCCTAGTTCTAGTCTCCCCCACCAATGGAAACAACCTCTCTGCCTCTATCTTGTCTATCCCTTTCATGATTTTAAATGTTTCTATAAGATCACCCCTCATCCTTCTGAACTCCAAGGAGTAAAGACCCAGTCTACTCAATCTATCATCATAAGTTAACCCCCTCATTTCTCGAATCAGCCAAGTGAATCGTCTCTGTACCCCTTCCAAAGCTAGTATATCCTTCCTTAAGTAAGGTGACCAAAACTGCACGCAGTACTCCAGGTGCGGCCTTACCAATACTTTATACAGTTGCAGCAACACCTCCCTGCTTTTGTACTCAATCCCTTTCGCAATGAAGGCCAACATTCCATTCGCCTTCCTGATTACCTGCTGCACCTGCAAACTAACCTTTTTTGGGATTCATGCACAAGGGGAGGGGAGCGGGTAGGTCCGAGGGCCTCCTCGTAGGACTGCTCCTGGGCACGGCCAAGGGTGCCATCAGCCGGTCCAGGCAGCGGGCGGTCGAGGGGGTCGTTCAACCTGACTGCCTGCCTCTCTTCCGCTCTTACATCCGGTCCAGGGTGTCCTTGGAGATGGAGCACGCGGTGTCCGCCGGTACACTCGCGGCCTTCCGCGAGAGGTGGGCACCGGAGGGACTGGAGTGCATCATCACACCCGGCAACCAAATTTTAATTTGATTTTACGTTTTAAAGTTAATTTGTTTTATTGCCGGTGCTTTTAGTGTCCCCCTCCCCTTTTATAGGGGGCACTGGAAAAAAAAATGTGATTTTAGTGCCCCCAAAAAAAACACAAAAAAGGAAAAAAAGGGCCTTGTAAATGTCTGGTGTGTCATCCAGGTCAGGTGGCACGGATTAATGTTTTATGTTTTCAGATAAACTCCAAAAAGAGTTTCATGCACAAGGGCCAATGGTGGAGCAGTGGAGGCGTGTCCTATCCAGTTGGAGCTGAGCTACAGAGAGAGAAGGAGCTACCTGCTTTGCTCCTGTTTGGAAGGCCTTGAGAGCCCTGAGACCAGCCCAGGAAGAGAAGGAGGGAAGGGGCTTTCTACAATTCTAATCCATCTAGAGGGAGAGGAGGAGAGCTGCAAATTCAACCACCTTATTACTGCTACAGAGAGTTGGAGAGAGAGGAAAAAGAACACCATCCAGTGTGGAAGGAGGGAGAAACTTCAACAACCAAAGGTGGGTGTGTTTTGGTGCATTCCCCCTAAAAGACTTTGTTGTATTGGTGGGGGGAGGAAAGAAGACCACTCGAGGGCTGGAACATCGTGGGGGGGGTGTGTGTGTGGAAGTGTGTGTGGGGGTCTTGCCTACAGCTAGGCCCCACACAGCACTGAAACACCCCTACACCCCTCCCCCATTGCCTAGCCTGGGATAGCTGGAGCTACCAGGCTGAAGAATATTTAAGTACCCTAATTAAACATCGTTGGGAGTGTGTGCCTGGGTGGCTCCAGCTACCCCAGGTGAAGACATCTTCTCCCCCCACCCGAAGACCACCCGCAAAGACTGTGTTTCTTTTTTTTTCCATCATCTGGGGAGTGCACCAAAAGAAAAACACCCACCCATCGCTGTGAGGGGAGACCTGCCCTCGCAGCATCCCTCTTTCCCACACCCCCTGTCTTGATCTCTCTCTCTGTTTCTCCCCTCTCTCTCTGAGAGCCCTTCCTCCTAATTTTAAAAAACAATTAAACAACTGAGCAGAGGGAGCAAGGCCCCTCCCCAATTGTCAACAAGGGGAGAGGTGTGCCTCGTTAAGAGCTCCTCTGCTCAGTCTTATTAAACGAGGCCAATTAAGATCATTAAGGCCTGTGACTTTGGGGTGGGTGTAGCCCTTAAAGGGACCCCGTGATGGCGACCCCATCCACGCCGGTGGCAGGGCCAGCAAGGACATATGCGCAGGCGGTGTCTACATCCACGGCACCTCCTGCGCCACCTGCTGCCCTGCCACCTTTCAGACTTATCACCAAGAAACACGGAGTCAAGAGCTACACTCACCCCACAATGAGCATCAAGGAATGCGTGCGGGCGATGGCTGGGGTAGTCGGCCCCTCGGCCATTGTCGCAGCCTCCAAGATGTCTGGGAAGGCTGTGTTCTTCCTGGGGTCGGAGCGGGAGGTGTCCCTGGCCCTTGAAAGGGCGGGACGTTCCTGCCGGTGGATCCTCTCATCATTTCAAACGTACCGCCCTTTGTTCCCGCTGAGCTCCTCCTCCCTCACCTACACCAACTGGGGGAGGTAAGGTCGGGGATCAACCCCATACCACTCGGTCTCAGGGAGAACAGCCTGCGCCACGTGTTCTCCTTCCGCCGCCAGCTCTTTGTCCGGCTGGCGCGGGAGGAGACGACAGAGGGCAATTTTAATGTGGTGCACGAGGGGACTGCCTACCGCGTCTTCTGGACGTCGGACGGCGTGCGGTGCCATGCCTGCAGGGAGGTGGGGCACGTTCGTAAGAACTGCCCCGCCTCCAAGGCCGCCAAACCACCAAAGGCGGCCAAGGCTGGCGCCGCCGCCACCCCTCCCCCTAGTAGCGTCCGCGTGCCGGGAGCCGTAGGTGCGCGGGCATCGCCGGGGGCCTTTGCTTTCACGGCCTCTGGCGGGGGGGAGGGAGAGAGTCCGATCGGAAGGAAGGCGCGGAGGGAGGCGAAACATCTCGAGGCGGGTCCCCTCGGTGCGCCAGACAGCTTGAACACCGCGCTCAGCCCAACCCAGTCACCGGCGAGCGCGGGGTGCCCTGAGCCCGTGCCCGAGCCCTTGACCAATACCGCAGAGGGGCTCGGGCACGGGCAAGAAAAGTAAAAAGGGGGGGGTGGAGCGGGAGGCCTCGGCAGACATGGAGGTCTCCCTGCCTCCGCGCACCCCCAGAAACAAAAGAAGGCGCAGCTCCGATGAGGCGGAGGGGGAACAACATCCCTCCGCGGAGGAGTCGGTGCCCGCCGCGTGTCCCGCGTCCCCCACCAGCGCCCCCAAGCTGCGCTGTAGGCGAGAGGAGTCTGTCCCCGGGGAGGGTGAGACAGTCGAGGCTGCCCAGCCTCTGCCTCCCGGGGATGGCGTGGAAGATCTGCCTGTCGTGGGGGGCGTGGGGCCAGCGGAGGAATGCATTGCCGCCGGGCCAAGCGTCCCGGGGACTGAGGCGGGCGGGGCCGAAAAGGCCGAACCTGAGCCCGCCCAGCTATTAATCAACTTCCCCCGGGAGTCACTCGACCCGGCAGAAACTGAAATTAAGAATAATTTTAATGACACTGTACATGCTGGGCCGGGGGGTGGCAGCGGGGAGGGGGAGGAACACCCACCCTCGCCCCCTACTTTGGAGCTGGAGCACTTGGAGGGCCTGGGGATTTCCTATGGCCGGGTCTCTCCTTGTTCCCCGGTTCCTGGGGCGGAGGGGGAACCCCTTCCGCTGTCGTTTCCCGACCCAGCACCATTTTTAAAAGAGCCCAGTGGGGACTCCTCTGCCGACGATCCTGGGGGTGGGATCGGGGCAGAGCCAGGGCCGGTTGGAGCGGCCGGCTCGTTTGCCGTACCTTGTGCGGTCGATGGGCCGGCTGCTGGCGGCCACCTCCTGGAGGAGGACGGAGACTCGGTGGGGGACGCGGGAGAAGATCTAGAGACCACCGCCAGTGAGGCGGTGGATCTGCTCGTGACCGCCGCTGAGACCCTCCTCATTCCTGCAAAGGAACTTTGGGACTTTTTGGCCCAGAGCCGGGGTCGCTGCAACCAAGCCCAACTGGCCCTGGGAAAATGGTCCGAACCAGAGCTGATCAAGGGGTCCATCCGCGCCGCCGCTAAAACCTTGGCCGCGGGTGGGCCCTTGACAAAGGCACAACACCTTGAGCAGGGCGAGCTCGAGGGACTCCTCGCTGGGCTGCAGAGGGAGTGGAGGTCAACAAAAGACTCCGCTCCCTCCCCCACAATAGGTTAAGGTAGAGGTTGCACTATGCTTTTGCCATGAAGATAACCATAGCCAGCCTCAACATCAACAGCGGCAGAGGGGCACGCCGTAGATTTGACAATTTTTCGCTCCTGCGGGAGGGGAAATATGCGGTGTGCTTCCTGCAAGAAACCCACACCGTTCCAGGAGACGAAGCCACGTGGCTCCTGGAATGGCAAGGAGAGGTCCGCATGAGCCACCTCACCGCCACTTCTAGTGGGGTGGCCATCTTGCTGGGCCCGCATTTTCAGCCGGAGATCTTGGGGGTCGAGGAGCCCGTGCCAGGCCGCTTGCTGCACGTAACGGTTCACCTGGGGGACGTGCCGCTCCATCTCGTGAACGTGTACGCCCCTCAGCCCGGCCCGCAGCAAGCGCGCTTCTTCGAAGAAGTGTCCGCTCTTCTTGGCTCCGTCGACGTCGGCGACTGCATTGTCCTCGGGGGGGATTTTAACTGCACCCTCGAGGCGAGGGACCGCTCCGGTGCCCCGCAGAGCATGACGGCGATCGAGAAGTTGGGGGACCTGGTCGGGTCCTTCGACTTGGTGGACGTCTGGCGAAATCTCCACCCCGACTCCAGCGCCTTTACTTGGGTGAGGCCTGGAGTAGGATGGTCCAGAGTCGACCGCCTTTACGTGTCTCGGGCGTACGTTTCCTGCGTCCCGGCGGCCTCCATGCGGCCGGTGCCGTGTTCGGACCACCACCTGGTGTGGGCGGAGCTCGCTTCGCTCCGTGCGAGGACGGGGTCCGCGTACTGGCACTTTAACAACCGGCTGCTGGAGGACGTGCGGTTCCAGGACTCGTTCCGTCGATTCTGGGCCGACTGGAGAAGGAAGCAGGGGGGCTTCCCCTCCTTGAGACTATGGTGGGACGTGGGCAAGGCTCACGTCCGTGTCTTCTGTCAAGAGTACGCGAGGGGGTCGACCAAGAGGCGGGCGGCCAGGGTCGGGCGCCTTGAAAAAGAGGTGCTCGACCTGGAATCCCGTCTCGGTCAAGTCGTCGAGGACCCGGCCCTGCGGACGGTGTACGAAGCTAAGAAGACCGCGCTGAAGGACCTGCAGCTCGTCGGGTCCTGAGGCGCGTTCGTGAGGTTGCGGATCCGGTTCCTGCGGCATCTGGACCGCGGCTCCCCCTTCTTCTACTCGCTGGAAAAAAGGCAGAGTGTCCGTAAGCAGCTCTTGACGCTGTTGGCCGACGACGGCTCTCTCGTCTCGGATCCGGAGGGCGTCAACAACAGGGCCCGTGAATATTACGGGGCTCTGTTCTCTCCGAATCCGTCCAGTGAGGAAGCGTGTAGAGTTTTGTGGGAGGACCTGCCGAAGGTCAGCCCGGAGGGCGCCGAAAATCTGGAAGCTCCGCTAAGCCTGGCGGAGCTGACCGGTGCCCTCGACTGGCTCTCGAGGGGAAAATCCCCGGGGCTGGACGGGCTGACCGTGGAGTTCCACAGGGCGTTCTGGGATGTCCTGGGGGGCGACTACGTGCGGGTCCTGGAGGAAAGTCTGACGACCGGGGAGATGCCCTCTCTTGGCGCAGGGCAGTCATCGTCCTGCTGCCTAAGAAGGGCGATCTCCGCCTCCTTAAGAACTGCCGCCCGGTCTCCCTCCTCAGCACGGACTACAAAATCTTCGCCAGGGCGATGTCTGCTCGCCTTGCTGCCGTGCTGGACCACATGATCCACCCCTACCAGTCCTACACGGTCCCGGGCCGGACAATCCACGACAACATCCATCTGGTCCGGGACCTCATCCATCATTCCCAGGAGGCTGGTCTGTCGGTCGCCTTCCTATCTCTCGACCAAGAGAAGGCGTTCGACAGGGTGGATCACGACTATCTGCTCGGAACTCTGCGCGCTTTCGGGTTCGGGACGCATTTCGTCGCCCAGATCCAACTTTTGTACACCGCCGCGGAGTGTCTGATTAAGGTTAACGGGTCCTTGACGGCGCCCCTTCGCTTTAGGAGAGGGATGCGCCAGGGATGCCCCATGTCCGGCCAGTTATATGCCGTTTGCGTGGAGCCTTTCCTGCGCCTCCTGTGGACGAGGTTGACGGGACTGGCTCTGCAAGGGCCGGGCGTGGAGGTCGTCCTCTCGGCTTACGCCGATGACGTGCTCCTCGCGGTAGAGGATCCCGCTGACCTGCGGAGGATGCGTGAGTGCCAGGAGATTTACTCGGCCGCGTCCTCCGCCAGGATCAACTGGGAGAAATGTTCCGGACTCCTGGTGGGTCAGTGGCGGGTGGACTCCCTGCCGGAGGAGCTCAGGCCTTTTGCCTGGAGCACGACCCATCTCCTCTATCTGGGAGGCTACCTTAGCCCCGACGAGGAAGCCTGGCCGGCGACCTGGCAGGAGCTGGAGGCCAAGGTCGCCGCTCGCCTAGGGCGCTGGACAGGACTGCTCCGAGTGCTGTCCTACAGGGGTCGAGCGCTAGTCATAAACCAGCTGGTGGCCGCAATGTTGTGGTACCGGCTGGTCACTTTGACCCCTCCCCCTGCGTTTGTCGGCAAGATACAGAAGAAGCTGGTGGACTTCTTCTGGAACAACAGGAAGCACTGGGTCTCTGCCGCGGTCTTGAGTCTCCCGCTTGAGGAGGGCGGTCAGTCGTTGGTGTGCGTCAGCGCCCAGCTCGCGACTTTCTGTCTTCAGACCCTGCAGAGATACCTTTACATCGAGCCCCCTCCTAGGTGGTGTGCTCTGGCGATGTATTTCTTCCGCCAGCAGCACGACGGCGCCTAAATTCAGCCAACATCCGCCACGCGGCCGAAGCCATCGAGTCGCTAAAAACAGCTTTGGGCCCTGACTCTGTTAGGTGCATCGAGGAGGCTCAAGCACGTGGGGAGATCCCATCCGAACTGACCCCCGTCCGGACGGAATTCCTCATCGGCGCCAAACCCCGGAACCTCCCTCGGGGGCCGGCGCCTCACAACTTGAGCCGCCTCGGGGAAATCCCCTCCGTGCCTTTCAGTTCCGCGCGGAGGGATTTCCTGTACGGGCTGCTCCTGCACACTCTCAACTTTGCCATCCTCGCCGGCCGTCCGGACACGCCATGGCGTACCATCTTGCTGTCCGGAGGAGGCGGGGGTCCCCGATGGAGGGCACTCTATGCGGGAGTCCTCCCACTATTCATCGGGGACTTGGCCTGGAGGGTGGTGCACGGAGCAGTGCCGTGCAACAAATTTTTAAGCCGGTTCACGGACTCCCAGGCCGCCTGCAATTTCTGCGGTCTGGAGGAGTCCATGTTCCATGTTTTTATTGAGTGCACGAGGTTGCAGCCCCTGTTTTATTATTTAAAGGGGCTGCTCCTGAAATTCTGGCTGCACTTCAGTACCATTCTCCTGATCTTTGGGCACCCTATGCGGAGGGGAGCGGGTAGGTCCGAGGGCCTCCTCGTAGGACTGCTCCTGGGCACGGCCAAGGGTGCCATCAGCCGATCCAGGCAGCGGGCGGTCGAGGGGGTCGTTCAACCTGACTGCCTGCCTCTCTTCCGCTCTTACATCCGGTCCAGGGTGTCCTTGGAGATGGAGCACGCGGTGTCCACCGGTACGCTCGCGGCCTTCCGCGAGAGGTGGGCACCGGAGGGACTGGAGTGCATCATCACGCCCGGCAACCAAATTTTAATTTGATTTTACGTTTTAAAGTTTAATTTGTTTTAATTGCCGGTGCTTTTAGTGTCCCCCTCCACTTTAATAGGGGGCACTGGAGGGAAAAAAATGTGATTTTAGTGCCCAAAAAAAAACCAAAAAAAAAGAAAAACACAAAAAAGAAAAAAAAGGGCCTTGTAAATGTCTGGTGTGTCATCCAGGTTGGGTGGCACGGATTAATGTCTTATGTTTTTCAGATAAACTCCAAAAAGAGTTTCATGCACAAGGACCCCCAGGTCCCTCTGCACCACAGCATGTTGTAATTTCTCCCCATTCAAATAATATTCCCTTTTACTGTTTTTTTTCCCAAGGTGGATGACCTCACACTTTCCGACATTGTATTCCATCTACCAAACCTTAGCCCATTCGCTTAACCTCTCCAAATCTCCTTGTAGCCTCTCTGAGTCCTCTACACAACCCGCTTTCCCACTAATCTTAGTGTCATCTGCAAATTTTGTTGCACTACACTCTGTCCCCTCCTCTAGGTCACCTATGTATATTGTAAACAGTTGTGGTCCCAGCACTGATCCCTATGGCACACCACTAACCACTGATTTCCAACCGGAAAAGGACCCATTTATCCCGACTCTCTGCTTTCTGTTCGCCAGCCAATCTCTATCCATGCTAATACATTTCCTCTGACTCCGCGTACCTTTATCTTCTGCAGTAACCTTTTGTGTGGCACCTTATCGAATGCCTTTTGGAAATCTAAATACACCACATCCATCGGTACACCTCTATCCACCATGCTCGTTATATCCTCAAAGAATTCCAGTAAGTTAGTTAAACATGATTTCCCTTTCATGAATCCATGCTGCGTCTGCTTGATTGCACTATTCCTATCCAGATGTCCCGCTATTTCTTCCTTAATGATAGTTAAGTTCAATTTTTATTTCATATTCTCAGATATATACCAGTTTTTTAGGGGGGGAGGGATTGCTTTCTGCGATTCATAGCATCAAAGAATCTTACAACACAGAAGGGGCCCATTTGGCCCACCGTTCCTGTGCTTCAATAATAAAACACATGACCAAGTAGAGTGATGGTCCCTGTTCATGGCACTCATGAAAGTAGAGTCAGAAAAATAAAATGCTGGAAACATGCAGATGCACTTACATAGCACCTTTCATAATCTCAGGATGTTGCAAAGCGCTTTAAAGCCAGTTAAGTACCTATGAAGTGTAGTCTCTGTTCTAATGTAGGAAACATGGCCGCCAATTTGCGAACAGCAATCTGCCTGAATAGTTGGTGGAAGCAGATTCAACAGTAACTTTTAAATGGGATTTTGATATATATTTCAAAAGGGAAACATTGCAGGAATATGGGTAAAGAGCAGGCGAGTGGGGCTAATTGGATAGTTCTTTCAAAGAGATGCCACATGCATGATGATCCGAATAGCCTCCTTCAGTGCTGTATTATTCTATCTTTGACAGCATTTACTTTTAGCTGTCCAACCACTGATAGCTGGGATGAGACAATATATAGATACTTATGGTCTGGCAGAATAGGGGGCTGAACATAAATGTGCTATTGTGTGTCATTCATCCAATGTATTACTCTCCCTAATACAATTAGTATAATGAAAGAATTATACATATGTTATTTAAACTAGATGCACAAGTGAATGATTTGCAATATTAAGAATAGTTATCACTTTAATTGGTCTCAACTGTGCCAGAGTAAATATTCCAATTGGCCTGTTTAGTTGATCCAACACCACTTACTCCAACATGTGCAAATCTATTTATGAAGACGTGAATCGATGGATCTGGGCTTTCCGCGGTCATGTGGGAGAGTAAGCATAATAAAGATGAATGTTTTCCAAGTCGACTTCTGACAAAGCAGATCTGCAGACTGCTGAATAAAGTCATGTTACCGAAGATGTAGTGCTGTATAAAATGCCACTTGGGAAATAAAAAGCAACACTTATACAGGTGTAGAGAGCTTAGTCTCTCGGTGAAGAGGAGCCAAACTTCTCAGAACCGTCAACTTAAATCTGTATTCTCCCAGCTCCCTGTTCCACATGCCCTGAAATAAAGCAACAATCATGGTTCGATGTTTATGTTGTATTTATGGCACTTCCTCCTTCTTCTTCTTAGGCAGTCCCCTGGAGTCGAGGATGACTTGCTTCCACACTAAAATGAGTTCTAAGTAGACTGATGAGTCCAATGCGGGATCTACAGACTCTGTCACAGGTGGGGCAGACAATGGTTGGAGGGATGGGTGGGTGGGGTGCTTGATTTGTCATACGCTCCTTCCGCTGTTTGCGCTTGGCTTCCGTGTGCTCCTGGCAAAGAGACTTGAAGTGTTCGGATGCTTCTCATCTACTTTGAGCGATCTTGGGCCAGGGATTCTCAAGAGTCGATGGGGATGTTACATTATTTCAAGGAGGCTTTGAATGTGTCCTTGAAGCATTTTCTTTGCCCTCCTGGGACTTGCCTCCGACTGCAGATGAGTGGGGTGAACTTGTGCGGAAATTTGCCGCTAGTGTATCATTGCATCGTGCCGTGTATCTACTTCAGTGTAGTTACATTCCTGGGCTTATTCGATTGGGGACATTTAACAAGATGAGGCTTCCAACACAGGCCCTTGCTCACTGGGAATTATGCTGCACAGGGCAGCGTGCTTGATTCACATCCCTCCCGATTTTATATCATTGAAATAAATGGCTAGAAGATCAGGAATGCTATGAAGCAGGTGGCCCTGAGCTCTGTAGCACCTCTCAGGCATACATTTCTGCAATCTGCAATGGAGCAGCTCCAAGATACTCCCTGTAACTGATGTCAGTAAAGTGCCATAACATCAAGTGGACTCTACTTGATGAGTCTCTATGTCAGTGGGAACATTAGTGATCCTGAAATTCTACAGGGCTTTACCTGTTCTCCCACCGTGATTTCAACGGTTTTACCGATCCACTGCCCAAGTTATCACAAAATCATACAGCACAGAAGGAGGCCATCATGCCTTTGCTGGCTCTTTGAAAGAGCTATCCAATTAGCACCAATTCCCTGCTTTTTCTTCATCACCCTGCAGACTATTCCTTTTCAACTATTTATCCAATTCTCTTTTGAAAGTTACTTTTGAGTCTGCTTCCACCACACTTTCAGGCAACGCATTCCAAATCTTAACAGCTCGCTGCGTAGAAAATAATTCTCCTCATCTCCTCTCCGGTTCTTTTCCTGGTTACCTTAAATCTGTGTCCTCTGATTTACTGACCCTCCTGCCAGTGGAAACAGATTTTCATTATTTACTCTATCAAAAACCCTCATAACTCTGAATATCTCGACCATATCTCCCTTTAACTTACTCTTCTCGAATACAATAATCCCAGCTTCTCCTAACAATCCCTTATGGTGCGAGACCGGGAGAAACAAGTAGAATTTCAGTGCCAATGTTTTGACTTAAAGTGACACCCAGTAAGAGTATTAGGGGGCAAAATTGGGTGCCTTTGTGTCTCCCATTATCACCCCTGGCAGGGCACAGGAGGAGATGGCAAATGGCTTTGCAACCAGGCGCACGCTGACCGACTCCCAACGTAACGGGCGGGAGGTTTGCGGTGACACTACGGCGTTACGCCTCAATATCCTTCACCCGGAGATTGTGACATCATCATCATGCACTTCGTGCCTTTAGCGACCCAGATCCAAAATTGACTACCGGTCCCTTCAGCAGCACTGGGCGAAACCCCGACAGCCAAAGGAGGCGTGCATCACGCAGCCGTCTGCTTCAAGGCGATAGTTAAAGGCCAGGTGGCTGAGGTAAGTAAAAAAAACGTTACCTTCCTTGTTCCAGTTTTTTTTGCGGGATCCTGCCCACGATCAATCAGCCCGATACTCTGCTTGAGTGCCATGCTGATCACGTGGGATCGTGGCCGCTTTAGTGGTCCAGGCAGGTACTTTGAATATTGCCCTTCTCTTTAAGGGAGTGAAGGAGCCACTGACCGCGGCAGTGCTGCATGGCCCAGTGTACAGTGCTGCTGAAGTCTCCGCCCCGCCTGCTGCTGATTGCACTCCAAGAACGAAGTGGAGTGCTTGATTTAGTGCTCTACTTCTGTCTTGGAACGCAAATTGCAAATTTTTTTTAAGTTTGAAATCGTTAGCGCCTGGCGCAAACTTTTCAAACTTTTAAAAATTAGCACCCCTAATGGGGTGATAGGAAATGTCTCCCCTTAGTTTCTTTTTAAAAAGTGGGAGTGCAAAATATGCTGCTTGACTGTCTGTCTGCTAATTATGACAATATTCTAATAATGGAGGATCCACTGCACAATAATTGTCATGAAATAAAATGTATCAAAAAGATTCAACCTGACTCCCCAACCATTTAGTGCCGACATGTCCAAATGTTTGCCATATAAATGCTAACGATCTAACCTTGGAGGCCACATGTGAAGTGCAAATGCAGGTTCCCATTACTTTGCATGTATCACAAGTTGCTGATATTAACAGATTTTGTTTTCATTTTGGATTTATCATTAATAATACAACACCGTTAAAATACGCATTACACACCTCCATGCCAACAGAAATCAAATAGCATAAATAAGCAGATGAGAAACGTATAAATAAGGCAGAGCTTCTTGAGCTTCCAGGTCCAGATTGCAAGGACTCAGAGGCCATATATATTTCTAGGGTCACAGGTAGGACATCTGTTGCTCAGTGAGTTTCCCCAGTGAAGAACTGAACCATACATACTACAAAGCTTGATGTCTGGTTTGTGTGTTAGCTAATCGCGTGGTGGTGGCGGGAGGTGGTGGAATGCAGGGGAAGGGTGGATTCAATAGAAGCGGTGCTACAAATGAGGTCCACAACCTCTGAGGAAAATTAGACAAGACTCCTGTTCTTGATGGCTGTCTGGTGATACCTTCTAGATAAGCACACATCAGGTGGACAGGAACTATGCTGCTACAAATGTCAACCAGCTACCAACACTCATGCCATGCCTCACACATGCATAATGAGCACTTGGATGAGTTGTAGGAGTGTGCCTAATGCTCATGGAACTGCCCCTCATCAGAATACAGGCCCAAAGTAGGAGAGAAGAGGAAATTCCAAAGTGTAAAGAAAATCAAGATGCTCAACCTTTCTCTCTCCAATTTATTACTTTGTATTGATTCTTTCTCTCATGAGACATATAGGGTTAAAAACCAAGTTCAATTTCAAAATTGAGACACAAAGTCCCAGAATAGAGATGGAAACATAGAAACATAAAAACATAGAAAATTGGTGCAGGATTAGGCCATTCGGCCCTTCTAGCCTGCACCACCATTCAATGAGTTCATGGCTGATCATGCAACTTCAGTACCCCTTTCCTGCTTTCTCTCCATACCCCTTGACCCCTTCAGCCGTAAGGGCCACATCTAACTCCCTCTTGAATATATCTAACGAACTGGCCTCAACAACTTTCTGTGGTGGAGAATGCCACAGGTTCACAATTCTCTGAGTGAAGAAGTTTCTCGTCATCTCGGTTCTAAATGGCTTACCCCTTATCCTTAGACTGTGACCCCTGGTTCTGGACTTCCCCAACATTGGGAACATTCTTCCTGCATCCAACCTGTCCAATCCCATCAGAATTTTATATGTTTCTATGAGATCCCCTCTCATTCTTCTAAATTCCAGTGAGTATAAGCCCAGTAGATCCAGTCTTTCTTCATATGTCAGTCCTGCCATCCCGGGAATCAGTCTGGTGAACCTTCACTGCACGCCCTCAATAGCAAGAATGTCCTTCCTCAAGTTATGAGACAAAGGGGCTAAGGGCTAAGCCATTCAAGTGTGGCACAAGCACCTTGGAAATTTTATTTGATGACATGTTTGATTGGCTGTTCTTTTCAAGTTTAAGGTACACAAATTTAGATTTCCTTTGTCCATTTCCCCCCCGCCCCCACACAAAGTTTCTTTCAGCCTTTCTGTTCTAACTGGGGAGTCCATCTGAAGCCATCAGATAGAGCGATAAGTCAGAGAGAGACACTGTGCATGGTCAAAATCAAATCACTCCTTAATGATTACTACTCAAGGATCTTATAAGTGGTTCAGTTTACTTTGCAGTTTAGCACAGCAGATGTGACTGTTATTCTGATATTTTCCAAGGAAGGACAGTTTAGTCAATAACTACTCTAAAGGCCTAGAAATTCGTCTCAGGCTGTGGCACAAACCGGGCGGTATCAAATCGGTCGCCTGTTATATGCTGCGCCTGATATCAGTTCCATTGTAGGCAATAGAACTGGTATCAGGCTCTGCATGTGACAGGCAGCAGATGCAATACTGTCTGTTTTGCGCCACAGCCCAAGACGAATTTCTAGGCCATAATATAACATTGCTTCTGTTCAGTTATGTATTTCTTCTTTAATTAATCTGTTTGGCAGGTCTTAGGTTAACACATGGTCCAGTGAACTGTTTATTCCACCATCTTCTAAAGTTGAGGAGGATCACATGAGGACACGTGCTATAACCAGTCTGGAAAAATAAAATGGCAACGCTTTCCTGTTCCATCTCGAGGCTTATGTAGATATTGGGACAGCTAAAGGTACACTCCGGGCCTTAGGAGTGAGGACTTGCCTAAGGGAGTATTCTGAGGTGCTGATCCCAATATAATTATTCAGAAAAATTGTAAACTAAGCTGCCAGTTGAATAGCTTGTTAACACTTAGACCAAGTCTTTATCAAGAACTATGGCCACTTGGATGAGATACCAGATGATGGGGCTGAAATACAGGCACACCAGAAAGCTGGCGCACCCACGGTTTTTTAACTTTTTTTACCGCCGGCGGCCTTCCGAGCGATTTTCTCCACTTTAAAATCTTTTTCTCGTTGGACCGGAAGTCGGTCGTAGTGGGGGTGGAAGTGTGGCGATAAGTCCTGGTGAGGGGCGGAATTTTGGGCGTGACCAAGTCTCCGCTGCTGTCATTCAGCAGCGGAGCGGCGATGACGTCAAGACGCATTTGCGTCACTATGCTCTCCTCTTCACTTAAAGGGGAGAGCGTTTGGCATTCACAAACATCGGTCCTTGGGCCACCAGGCAGCCCAGCCGAATCCGGGGTAATAATTTGCTGGCCGGCAAAAATAAAATGGCTGCCGCGGCAGTGGGCCTTCCCATTGAATGGCCACCATGCTGCCAGGCCCCGCACAGGCAGGAGAAGGTGCACGGATAGAAAAAGCTGTCTGGAAACCGTGCAGCTGCTCGTGGATTTTTTAAAGTAAATTTGGGGCGGATTACAATGTAGGTGCGGGATAGCAGCGCTGCCCGCTTTGATGATGCGCTTGCAGCAGTCGGCAGAAGCGGTGCGGAAGTGGGGACAGGCCGAAAAATCCTCAAGCTGAATTTGGGTCAGGGTGGCCAATGGACTGCAACGTGGCAGCCACTTGATTCTGTCGCATGACCACCGCAAAATGATGATAATGGGCCTTATACGGATCCTGAATTTCGACCCCGATGCCTGGCACCTTTGGAACTATCCCTCAGTGAAGCCAATACCTTCAGCAAAAAGAAGAAAGAAAGCAATTACATAGTGCCTTTTAATGTCCTGATGTAACTCCAAGGCACTTTATAAGTTTTGTATTACTTTTGAAGCGCAGTTATTGGTGGTAAGTAGGAAAACAGAGACAATGTGCACACAGCAATGTGCTACAATCAGAAAATGAATGAATGACCAGATAATGGGAGCGATTTTCCCAGGATACTTTAGACACTAAAGAATCTGTGAGGTGGCCAAGATGGGGTCTTAAGCTACAACACTGGTGTAGTCGCATTTAGCGCAAGACGTCATCTTGGTAAAGGAGTTGAAGGGTATGCTAATAACGGCCTCCCGCAGGCTCTGATTGACAACTAAATTGCCTGCTAGCTCCCATTAAAGAGGCTGTATAGCATTTTGGTGGCTGGAGCTTTAATTAATTAATGTAACAGTGACCAGCTGAACAGGTAAAAAAGTCATTGCTGAGGATATCGAGCACGACTTAAAGCTATGCTCAGCTAAATTATTAACTTGCTGCTGGAGGTCTGAAGAGGACTTTTGAGGCACATTAGGAGACTTTCTGGCAAACATTGTTAAGACTTCAACAAGATTCTATCAACATTTCTGGAAATTCTCTGAGGACTTCACCTTAAGAGAGTGAGTGATGTGCTACTCTAACATATTGCACACCTTATCGGAGTCACCAGGTGAAAGGCAGTGCCTGATGATGGGAATTTTGCAAGGGGTCGCTTTCTGTCTGAAGGAGGAATGGGAGGAGGACATGAAGCCAGGCAGAGCATGCACCAGCTGCTGCAGGAGGGCAAGAGGGCAAGGTGGACTAGTTTCCTCCAACAGGTACCGGACATCCCTCCTGCTCTGGACCTCCACCAATGGACCTCCAGTGTCATATCTAAGAACCTGTGCACCCTCTTTCTCGGTTCCTGAGTCAAACCGAAATGCTCTGTTGTGTATCAGCCAGAGCACTCCATACCTTCAGTGGAAGTGAGTGCATGGAGACTACATATATCAGCTGCACGAAAATTGCTCCTAACCAGCAATTGAGTGCTAAATCTTCAGGTGTTTGTTTTAACACCTCCAGGCACACTTAAATCATAGTAATCATCAATTAGCTCCAAAATTACAGGCTAAAGACAAACTTCCAAACAGGCATATCTTGTTTGTACAGCAACCATTTAGCAGCTGTTTTCACCCTTTCACCAAAATAAATCCCAATATGTTTTTAGTGGTGATGGTTGAGGGAGGAGTATTGAACAGGGTACTAGGAGAACTCCCTGCTATTTGTTGAACAGTGCCATGGGATCTTTTACATCCACTTGAATAGGCAGACTGAGCGTCATCTGAAAGAAAGCACCTCTTGCAATGTAATGCTTACTACTGCATTGAAGTGTCACCCTAGACTATGTAGGGCTTGAATCCACAACTTTTTGACTCACCGGCATGGATGCTAGCAATTGAGCCAAGCTGCCACTAGCAGATAGAAAAGAATTTACAAGAAATGCAATATTAAGTGTGCTCAACAATAATTTCTTCAATTTATAATATTTTCAATTTGTAGAAAGATTGGAAAGGACACAGACTTCTGGAGAGGAGTAATTGGCAGGGAAGGGGTAGGGAAAACCAACTCCAATGGTATCTTCTTCCTGACGAAATGCTCAGAACATCCAACACTTTGTTTCATCAGAAAGACAAATATAAGACCTCCTGGCAACACTCTCGCTCCATGCGCTGGCATCTGCTGGACTATGTCATCGTCCGAGCGATAGAGTAAATAAAGAGAAACTATTTCCAGTGCCACAAGAGTCTGTAACCAGAGGACACAGAATTAAGGAAATTGGCAAAAGAACCAGAGGCGAGATGAGAAGATGTTTTTTACACAGCGAGTTGTTATGATCTGGAATGCACTGCCTGAAAGCGTGATGGAAGCAGATTCATTAGTAACTTTCAAAAGGGAATTGGTTAAATACTTGAAAGAGAAACGTTTGGAGTGCTATGGGGGAGGGCATGGGATTGGGACTAATTGGAAAGCTCTTTCAAATACTTGGCACGAGCCAAATGGCCTCCTGTACTGCATCATTCTATGATTCAATGATTCTATATGCAAATATCTGTAAAACTGCTAGTAGAGTGAATAACAGACCAGTTCCTTCATTCAGAATGGCTACTGGTTCTGCAATTACAAACTCCAATGAGTTACAGTTCACTTTTCCCCGCCAGTTACTTTTGTCTCTCTCCAAATTGGTTTCGAATGCGATGTCTCCCGATCATGACAAGTGCAGGAGTTCATTTTCTCCGACCGATTCCACAACTTTCATTGTTTTCAAGAAAGTATGAGAGGTCATTGAGGTCATCTTAAGAGATAATGCCAAATCTCTTGAAATTCAGTGTATTTTTAACAGCATCATATATATTGACACAAATCACGGATTTTACACAGGTTGTCATCAACTGCTGAAACCATTTTCAATGAAGGAAACATCAGCTCCCAGTCTCACATTATATGGTTCTGATAATGAGGAATATTGGGTTAGAAATTGCGGTCGGAGGCATACCTCTGGAGTACGCCTCCCAACTGCAAAACAATTCTGAAGTTACCTGTTGGAGGCCAGGCTGTGAAAACTTGCAGTCTTCGACCTTAAGACGGAGGGCAGCAGAATGGCCCACAGATCCCAGGGACGCAGGCAGTTCAGAAGCATCCCTGGGATTATGTGGGCCTGGTCTTCCAGAACAAAAAAAATTCAATTGTAATCATTTACGAAGGGAATCCCCTAATGATATGCAAAGGAATCCCTAAATCTAATAATCATACAATTGCAATTTTATTGGTATTTACCTATATTCCACCAACCTCACTAAGAATTTAATTTTTTGATAATTTTATACATTGTTAAAATTGTAATCAGGACCAATATTGACATAAACTCATTTATACAGTATAGGTACATAATTTAGGGTATGAAAATGTTTAATTAAAGCCTTAGATTTCCACTTACGCTGATGCAAACAGGCCCAGTCCTGCTTGCATCAACCATAAGACTTCTGCACACAATCGTTGGCCGGTCGGTGGGCAAATAGCCCAGCTCTGCGGCAATGATTGCTTTTCCGTGGCCCCCGCAGATAGCCTGTCAACACATACGTTGACAGGCCGCAAGTTCCGGATTCGCACATGTGCGTGCAAAATTCCCGAACTTGTATTCTGAGAGCACAGTGCCATATACACCGCAATATCAGGGCTATTATGTGCATTAGCAAAGTTAAAAGAACTAGCTTACACAACTAAACAAAAGTGATAGCCCTGCTTCTCATTCCCAAAATCTGAAAGATTTCATTGGTTTGTTCCACTCAGCATGAATTTTAATCTCTGCAGAGGGAGCGGTCACCTGCTGGGATTGTCCATATGTCTAGGCAGCATGCCAGGCAATTGTCTGGTCGTCAGCTCTTCCTACTCATGCCTCTTTAGCTTGGATGAAATATTGACTCAGGCATCTCTTGCAGTGTTTCCACTTGGTGCCACATGGAGAAAAAAAATGTTTTGAACCACCTGCCACAGATTTTTTTAACACTTTCAATTAACATCAGCCTTAAGGGAACCCTAAGCTACTATAACTATCATCTGCTGATTTAGCTTTGATCCTTCGGATAGCCATAAGCCTCAAGGTTGAATGGTAGCTCTTCATAAATGATTGCTTAATTAATTATTTCTATTGTTGATTTGATAACTATATGCTAAATTAAGCTGTAACCTGACTATTATGAGGAGGCTCAACAAGGTAGAAGCAGAGAGGATGTTTCCACTCATGGGGGAGCCTAGAACTAGGGGGCATAGTTTAAGAATAAGGGGTCTTCCATTTAGAACTGAGATGAGGAGGAATTTCTTCTCTCAGAGGGTCGTGAATCTTTGGAATTCTCTACCCCAGAAAGCTGTGGAGGCTGGGTCATTGAATACATTTAAGGTAGAGATAGACAGATTTTTAAACGATAAGGGAGTCAAGGATTATGGGGAGCGGGCGGGGAAGTGGAGCTGAATCCAAGATCAGATCAGCCATCATCTTATTAAATTCCCGAATAGAGCAGTCTAGAGGGGACAAATGGCCTCCTGCTGCTCCTATTTCAAATGTTCTTATGTCCTTATTGGGCTCTCTCCCGGGAACAGGAGTAGGTAATTCAGCCCCTCGAGCCTATTCCCTCATTCAATTAGATCAGCGCTGATCTGTACCTTAACTCTGTTTATCCACCTTGGCTCCATATCCCTTAATATCCTTACATAACAACATTTTTTCAATCTCATTTTTGACATTTTCACTTGACTTAGCCTCAACAGTTTTTTGTGGGGACGAGGTGTCAATGCCTTAGCAAAGTTATCCAATGTGTAATTCAGCCATAAAATTCCCAAAACGGATTTGATGGTGTGACAAGGGTAAAGTTAGTGAAGATTCTCAGTCCCGATTACTATCCACTGATTGCTTCTGGAAGTGCATGTGTGTGGACACTAGACGAGAACATGACCTGGTTTAGCTAGAACATCCTCTGTGATCGAGTAGCCTGTCAAATTTCAATGACTATGTTATATTCATGGTCCCTACATTAGGTCTACCCGACAAGTGGAAATATCTTCTCTACGTCTCCCCTATCAAACCTTTCATAATTTTAAAGACCTCTATCAGGTCACCGCTCAGCCTTCTCTGTTCTAGAGAAAAGAGTCCCCAGCTTGTTCAATCTTTCCTGATCGGTGTAACCTCTCAGATCTGGTATCACCCTGTTAAATCTTTTTTGCAACCTTTTGCAGTGCCTCTATGTCCTTTTTATCAAACCAAAGATGCAGTGTAGATTCTCCAGATGATATTGGTAAAGATAAACTATATTTAAGACAAAGTCCTGACCTGAAACGTTAACTCTGTTTTTCTCTCCACAGATGCTGCCTGACCCGTTGAGATTTTGAGCATTTCTTGTTTTTATTTCAGGTTCCGGCAGCTGCAGTGTTTTGCTCTTGCATAGTTAAGAAGAAAGGCTTGAGAAACTGAGGGGCCGAAATTGCCTGTTTTTACAGCCCCATTAGCACCTCCAAGGGGCGCTAATGAGCCGCAATTAAGTTTTCGTTCGGGGGAGGGTGGTGATTGCGCTCCGGGGAAATTGCCCCGGAGGTTTGCGGGGCACTGTACCGGTAGCGCCGCATCCCGCGATCAGAGCCCGGGCCAGCGCACGCCCAGTGATTACATCATCGGGGTGCGCGCCGACCCTTTACCGTCCCGAGCTGTTCCCTTTGCACCCACGGGGGAAATTTCCCCACGGGCCACGAGGCTGGCACGGGTGGATGATAGCACCAGCTTCGCAGGGCGCAAATCTGGCAGACATCCGTGCCAGGGCGTCCCTTAAAGGGGAAGCCTTTTGCGCCCCGGGTTCCCATTTTATTTTGTCGTTCAACTCTTGTGTCAGCTCGACAATGGCAGCCCTCACTACCATCATGCAGCCTGGCATTCCGTATGTGTGCCAGGCTGCTGGGCCAATCGATCGCATCCCTGGTGTCCCAATGGCTAGCCACTAAAGAGCCTGCAGAGTGCACTGTGGCCCTCCCCTTTAAATGAAGTGATGCTCCATGTAGCGCAGGCCTCCTGAGTGCGGTGCTAGACTCAGCACTGCACTCCTGCCCAGGGAGCGCCCCTCCAAGGAAGCGGAGCGCCGGAGACAGCATTCTGCTTCCTTGATGGGCACAAGTGCCCAATTTCGCGTCGGGGCGGGACCTTCTGGGTCGGGCAATTAAAATCCAAGCCTGAAAGGTTACTACCCGCAATTGGGGCACGGGGCAATTAGCGGCCCCTGAGACTATTTCCATTGGAACAGAAAAATCTAGGGACCGGAAATTTGGTGGCGCCTCTGTTGCGGTGTTAATCCAGGCAGAACGGTAAACTTTGCGCCTGCAAATGGTTTATATCCTGCCACTGCATAATACATCAGCTAAGCCCGGAGTTTGGAGCAGAGCGCTCAGGGAGGCGTGTCACACCTCTTTTAGGGTGCTAGACAGGCTGCAGAACTGAAAATCTCGAGCTAAACAGCCAGCCTCAGAGTGGTCTAAGAGAGGCCTCGGGGAAGAAAAACCATTCAAACACCAAAAACATTCCCAAAACATCACTCATGCCACCACAACATAAATCACAAAAGAAACCCAATTATACTTACTTCACTACAGCTGCCACAGCTCGGACCACCAGCTTCCAAATGCATTCCCAATAAAGTGCGCTATATGGCGCTACATCTTGGTCATGAAGCAAATATCGAGCTGGCGTCGCAACCAGAGGCATTGCACCCTGGCTCACCTCTTCCGGGTACGTAATGCTCCATGCCCCCTCGAAACCGGCATCGAATGTCCTGGAGGGGCACTGGAAGCTGATCACCTGCCCAGAAGTGCTTACTGCCGCCATTGCCGCCCCTCTGGGGCACTAACTGGGGCGGCAGAAGGCCAAAAATCCAGCCCTTGGAAGCAATTTAATAGAGTTTTTTTAATTATGAAGGGTTTTGAAAGGATGCAGTGGCAAGGATCTTCAATTGGACATTGTCAAAGAGTAGACAAGGCCAGCATTTATAGCCCATCCCTAATTGCCCTTGAGAAGGTGATGGTGAACCACCTTCTTGAACCACTGCAGTCCGTGTGGTGAAGGTACTCCCACAGTGCTGTTAGCGAGGGAGTTCCAGGATTTTGACACAGCAATGAAGAAGCAACAGCAATATATTTCCACTTCAGGATGGTGTGTGACTTGGAGGGGAAGGAGAAATATAAGGTTAGGAGAAATGTTTTCGCACAGAGAGTTGTTAGAACATGGAATATTTTGCCACAGGAAGTAGTTGATGCAGAGACCACTGCATCTTTTAAGGGAAGAGTAGATAAACATTTGAAGCAGAAGAAGATAAACAGCTATGAGGAGAGGGCAGAGTCATGGAATTCCTCTAGCATAGAACTGATGCAAGCATGAGGACTCAAATGGCCCTGTGCTGCAAACTTCAAAGGTTCTACGCTGGCTCGGAAATTGCGATTGGAGGCTTCCTGTGGGCAGACACCACCGACCAAATTTTTTTTTTCAAAAGTACCTGGTAGTCCTGGAGGAACATATCCTCATGGTCCGAGGCATAGATGCGCTGCCCAGTGTATGGGCTCACAAATCCCAGAAATGTATGCGCAACCTGGAATCACGTGGGCCTGGACCACCAATGAACATGGAGTATTCTCATTGATAATAATGGGAGCTCAGTTTGTACGAGCTCCCATTACTATCAATGGGGAATACCCCCAAAAACACAGAAACACAACACCATAAATAAAAAAACACCTCACGTATTTAAAATTAATTGAAATAAAATTTAATTAAATGTTTTAGAAAAAAAACATACTTTTTATTTATTTTTTTATATGTTTTAATAGGGTTAAAAATAAACATACCTTAATGGACGGGGTTTTTTTATATAAAAATGAATGATAACATTTAATTTTCCAAGTTTTAAAAATCTTACTCTGGTAAAAGTAGGCTATACGCCTGCTTTTACCAGGCAAAAGAGTTTGAAGGACATTCACCGGGCAGAAGTTGGGCAAATAGCCCAAATCTCTGTGTGCGAATGTCCTTCTCCCGGGGATACGTACGATCTGTCAAAAGACATTTTGCTGGATCTCGGTGTATGCGCATTGCGCGCCGATAACCAGCATTTGCGAGGCCTCTTCAGGTGCATGCACACACTGTACGTACCCCGCGAGGCCGCAATTTACGGGCCACATATTCCAGAGGTCTATATTTATATACAGCACTATTGTATTTAAAATGAACAATACTAGATACTTATCTATACAAAAGTTGTGAGATCCTCCATTGCAAATCAGGCATCACACTTCAAAAGTGCCAAAATTATTCAAGAAAAGAAATATAAAAGCATTCCTGACCTGAAAATGTTTCAATTTACCTTGCACTCTGTAAATTTCTCTCAGCAAATGATTGACCTCAGAAAATATTTGCTTACAGGAATTAGATTAAGTGGCCATAAAAGGACAGCTTAAAAACACAGCTTCACCTTTAACAACAGAATCATACAAACATTCCTGTCCTTCTAAAACAGTCAGTCAATCATTGGGCCAAGATCTTGAACAACATGTAAAAGTGAAATGAGGATATATTGTCAGTACACAAAGAAATTCTTTCATTGGTTGATCAATTGATCCATCTATCTATCTGTCTGTGCCTGTCTAAGTAGGAATTAGCACAGTTTATTCGTAGCTTGGCTGCTTCAAATCATGCCCATATAACCATGATAAATCCATGTTGATTGACTTGTCAGAAATTATATGAACATCTTTGCTTCGTTTCTGGGTGACTCTTCAATAACAAAAGGATTGACATGTGCTTCCCCCTAGTGCTGAGTGATCTCAAGCTCACAAAAGGGCATATAACATTTTTACACATCAAACGTCACGTCACTGGAGAAGTCGGGTCAGTATAAATCGACCCGGGGCAAACTCTGCCCAAAGAACTAGCTGTGTTGCAATCAGGCATGTAGACTAGCAATATTGTGAATGCCATGTCTATTTACTCTGACAGCATGCAACATGAAACAACCACTGCAATTGTCATCTACAAATTATTGACCTCATCTTACATGTTCAGAGCCATTGGCATTGTCTTATGAGGAAAGAATTTAATACATGCTTGTCAGTCACTCACAAAGACAAACAACTATCAGCGCGGAAAAAAAGCCAAACTTTCCAGTACCAAATAAGGCCCCTTTCCTGATATTCAGTGTTTTGAAATCTGCTATGCTTTCATTTCCAGGATGTAATTTTTTTTGTCCTGAAAGTTTGATTTTTGTTTGATATGGTACCCAGCATGTTTATTGTCTAATAGAAACATAAAAACATAGAAAGTAGGTGCAGGAGTAGGCCATTCGGCCCTTCGAGCCTGCACCAACATTCAATATGATCATGGCTGATCATGCAACTTTAGTACCCCATTTGTGCTTTAGCCGTAAGGGCCACAAATAATTCCCTTTTGAATATATCTAACGATCTGGCCTCAACAACTTTCGGTGGTAGAGAATTCCATAGGTTCACAATCCTCTGAGAGAAGAAGTTTCTCCTCATCTTGGTCCTAAATGGTTTACCCCTTATCCTTAGACTGTGACCCCTGGTTCTGGACTTCCCCAACATCGGGAACATTCTTCCTGCATCTAAACTGTCCAATCCCGTCAGAATTTTATATGTTTCTATGAGATCCCCTCTCATTCTTCTAAATTCCAGTGAATATAAGCCTAGTCGATCCAGTCTTTCTAAATATGTCACTGCTGCCATCCCGGGAATCAGTCTGGTGAACCTTCGCTGCTTTCCCTCAATAGCAAGAATGTCCTTCCTCAGATTCGGAGACCAAAACTGTACAAAATATTCAAGGTGTGGCCTCGCCAAAGCCCTGTACAATTGCAGTCAAATCTCCCTGCTCCTATACTCAAATCCTCTCGCTATGAAGGCCAACATGTCATTTGCCTTCTTCCCGCCTGCTGTACCTGCATGCCAACTTTCAATGACTGATGTACCATGACACCCAGGTCTCGTTGCACCTCCCCTTTTCCTAATCTGTCAACATTCAGATAATATGCCGCCTTCCTGTTTTTGCCACTAAAGTGGATAACCTCACACTTATGCACATTACACTGCACCTGCCATGCATTTTCCCACTCACCTAACCTGTCCAGGTCACCCTGCAGCCTTTTAGCATCCACCTCACAGCTCACACTGCCACCCAGCTTCGTGTCATCTGCAAACTTGGAGACATTATGTTCAATCCCTTCATCGAAATCATTAATGTATATTGTAAATAGCTGGGGTCCCAGCACTGAACCTTGCGGTATCCCACTGGTCACTGCCTGCCATTCTGAAAAGGACCTGTTTATCCCGACTCTCTGCTTCCTGTCTGCCAACCAGTTCTCTATCCACGTCAATACATTACCCCCAATACCATGTGGTTTAATTTTTCACACCAATCTCTTGTGTGGGACCTTGTCAAAAGCCTTTTGGAAGTCCAAATACACCACATCCACTGGGTCTCCCTTGTTCACTCTACTAGTTACATCCTCAAAAATTTTTAGAAGATTTGTCAAGCATGATTTCTCTCTCATTATTACATGCTGACTTGGACCGATCCTGTCACTGCTTTCCAAATGCGTTGCTATTTTATCTTTAATAATTGACTCAAATATTTTCCCCGCCACCGATGTCAAGCTAACCGATCTATAATTCCCTGTTTTCTCTCTCCCTCCTGTTTTAAAAAGTGGTGTTAGATTAGCTACCCTCTAATCCATAGGAACTGATCCAGTGTCTATAGAATGTTGGAAAATGACCTCTACTGCATCCACTATTTCTAGGGCTACTTCCTTAAGTACTCTGGGATGCAGGCGATCAGGCCCTGGGGACTTATCGGCCCTCAATCCCAACAATTTCCCGAACACAATTTCCTGACTAATAAAATTTTCCTTCAGTTCCTCCTTCTCGCTAGACCCTTGGTCCCCCAGTATTTCCAGAAGGTTAATTGTGTCTTCCTTACTGAAGACAGAACCAAAATATTTGTTCAATTGGTCTGCCATTTCTTTGTTCCCCATTATAAATTCACCTGATTCTGACTGCAAGGGAACTACATTTGTCTTCACTAATCTTGTTCTCTTCACATATCTATAGAAGCTATTTCTACTTTTTTTCCTTTATACCTCATGCTTCTGACACCATTTTACTTCCCTCTGTCTCCCTACATACATTCCCATCCACCTGCCATATTAATTTAAACCCTCCCCAACAGTACTAGCAAACACTCCCCCTAGATATTGAATCCAGTCCTGCCCAGGTGCCGACCGTCCTGTTTGTACTGGTCCCACCTCCCCCAGAACCGGTTCCAATGCCCCAGGAATTTGAATCCCTCCCTCTTGCACCTTTCCTCAAGCCACATATTCATTTTAACTTTCCTGTTATTTCTACTCTGACTAGCACGTGGCACTGGTAGCAATCCTGAGATTACTACCTATGAGGTCCTACTTTTTAATTTAACTCTTAAATGCAGCTTATAGGACCTCATCCCAGTTTTTACCTATATCGTTGATACCTATATGCACCACGACAACTGGCTGTTCATCCTCCCCCTCCAGAATGCCCTGCAGCCGCTCCGAGACATCCTTGACCCTTGCACCAGGGAGGCAACATACCATCCTGGAGTCTCGATTGCAGCCGCAGAAATGCTATCTATTCTCCTTACAATAGAATCCCCTACCATTATAGCTCTCCCACTTTTTTCCTGCCCTCCTGTGCAGCAGAGCCAACCATAGTGCCATGAACTTGAACTAATGAATAGAAAAGGTCTGTCTTTTTGGTGTTTACACTATAACTACCCTAGGGAGTAACAGAGGTGTGCCATCTGTTGTACAGACACCTGAAAAAGAAAACAAAAGAAAGACTTGGATTTATATAGAGTCTTTCACAACCACTGGATATCCCAAAGTTCTATACAGCCAATGAAGTACTTTTGGAATGTAGTCACTGTTGTAATGTAGGAAACGCAGCAGCCAATTTGTGCGTAGCAAGCTCCCACAAACAGCAATGTGATAATGACCAGATAATCTGTTTTAGTGATGTTGATTGAGGGATGAATATTGGCCAGGACATCGGGGATAACTCCCCTGCTCTTCTTCGAATAGTGCCATGGGTTCTTTTGCGTCCACGTGAGAGAGCAGATGGGGCCTCGGTTTAATGTTTCATCCAAAAGACGGTACCTCCGACAGTACAGCTCTCCCTCAGCACTGTATTGGAGTGTCTTCCTAGATTTTTCATGCTCAAGTCCCTGGAGTGGGACTTGAATGCATAACCTACTGACCCAGCGGTGAGAGTGCTACCCACTGTGCCACAGCTGATGCCTAAGGCAACCTGCACCCCATGGAGGGCGCTGCCAGTCACAGTCAAGTTCACCACATTGCTCAACTACTGGTACACCCACACTTGCTTTGATCTTGGTGAGGCCCACTTGCTTTGATCTTGGTGAGGCCTCGGACCCTGCCCCATTGTATCTGTGCTGAATCTGAATGATTTTGCATGTTGCCTCTTTGAAGTGACTCAATGACTGGATATGCTGGGGCCCTCCTTCTGTGTTGGTGTGCTTCCATAGGCTAACTCCTATCCTGTGCCGCAAATAGTCTTGAGATGTTAGAATTGTCGTAACTGCACACAGTGAACCTTAGTGCCCAATCTGAACCCCAGCAATTGTGCCTGTGAATGAACATGAATCATGCAACTAAGTTTATTTGGAAGAATTCCTTGTGTGCATTCCTTTAAAGGTGCAAGTGTTGCACACGTCCAATATTAAGTTAGCTGGAAAGCATGCCCTATCCACTCATGTTAAGCAATTAAAAGTTCTGAAGCTGTCTGAGTGCTTTACATGGGGCACCAGTCAATGTCTAACAAGTTGCAAGGAAGCATTCATTCGTTAGCCGCCTAAGGTAGATGCGTAATGTGGGTAATTGTTTGGAAAACCTGTACTGCCTCTGCTTCCATGTCTTTGGAATTTTGAAGACAGTATTGAGCCTTCCTCTGGGCATCTGTACCACACTCGTGTGGGGGAAGTGCCTTGCATTGTCAAACAGGGGAACTCTCCTTTTGCTCACTTCCTGAAGCAGTAGTACTACAGCTGCATCGGTAAAGACAGATGTCCTTCGCTGCCATTGGTCTATAAATTGAAGGAAATGATTGAGTTCAATTTTCCCTGTCAAAAACATACATTATAGCTCTTTAGGTAGCTGCAGCAGTGATAGAAATGTCACCACACCACTCTGCAAACTTCCAACGGTAGGTAGATTGAACACTAAAAACTCGCATGGATTAAGTAAGTAGCTCTGAATTGGAAGTTGTGGTGGTAATGGTAGGTAGATGCATCATTCACACCATTTTCACAGCTGGAGCACTCCCACAACAAAAATTCCATCCTACTGTGCCTGTCTATGTTTAAAATGGTTGTTATGTACATGACTGATTTTTGCAGCTAGGGTAGAACATCTCTAGCATAATGTTTCAATCAGGATTATTTATAATCTTAGCATATGTAAACCACAGAAGGAACAAGGGCAATAAACACTTGTTCATTCACATTCTGTTCCATGTTAGATCCCTCACATAGACATGCTCAAGTCAACAAAACCTTAACATTATCCATAACATTAAAACCTACCTCTTTGACCAAGAAGCATTCATTCCTTACCCACCTAATAAAGTGGGTAATTGGTTGGAAAACCTGAACTGCGTCTGCTTCCATTTCTTTGGAGTTCTGAAGACAGTATTGACCCTTCCTCTAGGCTGTGCTGATATCTCATTATGCGGCTCAGTTTCAAATTTTGTTCGGTAATGCTCATTTTACTATGTTAAAGGCGCTGTATAAATGCAAGTTGTTTTTGTACAATTGCTAACCCTTCCCAGATAGCAGTCACAGTCAATGCAATAATGTACCCAAGGTTAAATAAAATCATTAAACGAACACAGAAATATCATAAAAGTAACACATATTCTGGAATGATGCACGGTCTGAAACATGGTTGTTGTTTACCAAAAAAATAACAGTGACTGCACTTCGAAAATTATTAACTGGTCTGTAGCACTTTGGGACAGCCTGAGAATGTGAAAGGGGCAAGTTATTTCTTTAGCATTTTGGCAACTGCATAACATGAAAATTAACGCCGATTTGAAAAGTTACGGTTGTGGTGGCTGTAACTATGGATGCCAACCTGTTACTCAGTGGCAAAGCACTGGAATGGTGGGGAATATATGACAAACTAACTTTAACCCAAATATTTTAAATTAGACTAAATGCGAATTTTTTTTTCAAAAAGAATACTCGTGACAGGCAAATTTGGTTCAATTAAATATTTAAATTTAGATTTGGCACTATCTCAACTCAGAACAAAATGATACTAAAATTATCAATGTTGTGGGTTTTCCAATCCTGAAGGTGACACAATGGGGTAGTGGACAAACAGTTCTAGAGCACCCACAGCAAGTCATTTGCAACAACAGCCACAATTACGAGAATGTGATTTGCTAATAAAGTCTCTGATCAATAGTTTAAGGCATGCGGTTCGTTGCCCTCTGAGACACGCACACACAATCCTTCGTTAGAAGGGAGGCTTAAAATGCCAATGCGCTGTATTGCAATCCAGCTGGCTCTTGTAAATGTGACTAATGAAGCAAGTAATGAGTCAACCAGAAATATTTCTCTGTGGGATGTCTAAGCTGTAAATCTTATCCCGATGGTCAAGCTGGTGAGAATGGGGAGTGTTACACTGAGTTAAAGATTTTTGTGATGGAAAACCATCGGAGTTATTAATGAATATTTCTACGGGTTGTCCTTGCCATTGCACGTAAGAATCTCTGAAGATTTCAGTCTCTGGTGTTAGCTGTGGGTCAGTGGTAGCATTCTTGCCTCTGAGTCAGAAGATTGTGGATTCTGAGACTTGAGCAGAAAAACCTCAGCTGCCACTTAGTGCAGTACTGGAGGAGTCATCATCACAGGCAGTCCCTCGAAATCGAGGAAGACTTGCTTCCATTCTAAAAGTGAGTTCTTAGGTGACTGAACAGTCCAATACATGAATTACAGTCCCTTTCACAGGTGGGACAGGCATCGTTGAAGGAAGGTGTGGGTGGGACTGGTTTGCCACACGCTCCTTCCGCTGCCTGCACTTCTTTTCTGCATGCTCTCGGTGACAAGATTCGAGGTGTTCACTGCCTTCCTGGATGCTCTTCCTCCACAGGGCAGTCTTTGGCCAGGGACTCCCAGGTGTCGGTGGGAATGTTGCATTTTATCAAGGAGGCTTTGAGCGTGTCCTTGAAATGTTTCCTCTGTCCACCTGGGGCTCGCTTGCGGTGTAGGAGTTCCGGGTAGAGCGCTTGCTTTGGGAGTCTTGTGTCAGGCATGCGAAAAATGTAGCCCGCCCAACGGAGCTGGTCGAGCGTGGTCAGTGCTTTGATGCTGGGAATGTTGTCCTGATCGAGGACGCTAACGTTAATGCGTCTGTCCTTGCAGGATCTTGCAGAGACATCGTTGGTGATATTTCTCCAGCGATTTGAGGTGTCTGCTGTATATGGTCCACGTCTCTGAACCATACAGGAGGGCGGGTATCACGACAGCCCTGTAGACCATGAGCTTGGTGGTAAATTTGAGGGCCTGATCTTTGATTACTCTCTTCCTCAGTCGGCCGAAGGCTGCGCTGGTGCACTGAAGGCGGTGTTGAATCTCGTCGTCGATTTCTGTCCTTAGAAACATAGAAACATAGAAAATAGGTGCAGGAGTAGGCCATTCGGCCCTTCTAGCCTGCACTGCCATTCAATGAGTTCATGGCTGAACATTCAACTTCAGTACCCCATTCCTGCTTTCTCGCCATACCCCTTGATCCCCCTAGTAGTAAGGACCTCATCTAACTCCTTTTTGAATATATTTAGTGAATTGGCCTCAACAACTTTCTGTGGTAGAGAATTCCACAGGTTCACCACTCTCTGGGTGAAGAAGTTCCTCTGCATCTCGGTCCTAAATGGCTTACCCCTTATCCTTAGACTGTGACCTCTGGTTCTGGACTTCCCCAACATTGGGAACATTCTTCCTGCATCTAACCTGTCTAACCCCGTCAAAATTTTAAATGTTTCTATGAGGTCCCCTCTCATTCTTCTGAACTCCAGTGAATACAAGCCCAGTTGATCCAGTCTTTCTTGATAGGTCAGTCCCGCCATCCCGGGAATCAGTCTGGTGAACCTTCGCTGCACTCCCTCAATAGCAAGAATGTCCTTCCTCAGGTTAGGAGACCAAAACTGTACACAATACTCCAGGTGTGGCCTCACCAATGCCCTGTACAACTGTAGCAACACCTCCCTGCCCCTGTACTCAAATCCCCTTGCTATGAAGGCCAACATGCCATTTGCTTTCTTAACCGCCTGCTGCACCTGCATGCCAACCTTCAATGACTGATGTACCATGACACCCAGGTCTCTTTGCACCTCCCCTTTTCCTTGCTGATAATAGGCTCCTAAGGTATGGAAAGTGGTCCACGTTGTCCAGAGCTGCGCTGCACTGTCAGAGGTGCCGTCCTTCAGAGGAGATTTTAAACCATCTACTCTCTTGGGTGGATGTAGAAGATCCTATGGCTCTATTTTGAAGAAGAGCAAGGGAGTTCCCCCCAGTATCCTGGCCAATATTTTTCCCTCAACCAACATCACTGAAACAGAGAGGGTTAAATTGGATGGCCTTCAAAACAGGCATAGGGATTGCGATTCTTGATTACACCATGTCCTTTCAATATAATGCGGGCAGCTCGCCATCTTCCTGCTGCCTGCTCACAATCATGATTTCTGCGTGCAGCCAGTGCTAATCATGCTGTTCATTGGCTGCATGCATCAGAAGGAGCCCAATATCCTTAATTCCTAGCACTACTTAAAGTGAGCCTGCACTGATTAATGCTGGCCTGCACCTCTTAAAGAGAAGGTGCATTGTGGCTGCTGGAGGTGCTGAGATCACTGGGAATAGTGCTGTGCAACAAAGAACAATGTCTGAATATGGGAGAGAGAGTGCACCAAGGTTTTTGGATGCTGCACTGGAGGTCTTGGTGGAGGAGGTGGAAATGAGGAGAGATGTTCTATATCTGCAGGGGGGAAGACGGCCCTCCAAACACAGCAAGAAGACAATGGGAGCAGATAGCCATGGAGGTTAAAGCCAGGATTCAAGCACTGAGGACCTGGATGCAGTACCACAAGATGTTTACTGGTCAAGATCACGGAATGCCATATCCTACCAACTGCAACATTAGCCTCACACACTGATTAATGCACCACACCCCCATCACTCACCAAGCAACAATCTCTATCAATTAGGACTCATACCTAACATTCACATCACCCTCACACATTTGTCACTGTTGCAAGCCTCACACCCACATCTCACACCTTGCACACACTACCAGCTATTCAACCATGACAAACAAACCATTCAAACATATTGCACGACACTCAATCACAAACTTCCCACTCTCTTGCAGGAAAAGGTGGTGCACAACTGGAGGCAGCAGGAGAAAACTGGTGGGGGATCGGCACGCCTGCATCTCCTATCCCCCATGGAGAAGATGGTGCTGGCCATTATGGGAATGGCCATTGCTGAGAATCTAGCCAGTGGCGGGGCTGAATCTATTGAAGATGACAGTATCCTCATAACTAATTCTCCTTCTCACATCCCACTTCCCCCTCTCTCCTCATCACAACATTACTCTTGTGCCTTTTTCCTTCACATACACAAAAAGTTCAACCTGGCCAGATAGCGGAGGAAGTTCAGCAAGATGATGAACATAGAATCGTAGAAATTTACTACACAGAAGTAGGCCATTCGGTCCTTCGTGTCTGTGCCGATCATGATGAAGACACACCATCATTTGTTTACATACTAGCAGCCACCAGCTCTGACACTGATACTACGAGTATCTTAGAGGATAGCATAGGGGCAGGATCTGTACACTGTGAGACACTCGGCACAAGTAAATTGCAGCTATGGCAGGGGCAAGGATAGTGCAGCTCCAAGCTCCAAGAGTGAGGTCACACACGAGTTTTGCTGTAGAGCACTCAGATGAGGGCTTCGAAGAGCCAGGCTACAGAAGAAGGCTGATGGGTGGAAATAACAAAATGTTTGGTGCATTGGGGGGCCTGCCTGAAAGCTTGCTTTCAATGTCAAGGAAGAAGGAGTCGTCCGACACCAACTTGGTACAGGGCTTTGCCCAGAGCTTGGAGCCCATCCTTTTCAACATGGAAGTGATGGCCAAATCCATCAACACACTTGTGGATCTAACAAGTGTGTTGATGGATTTGGCCACCACGTCTATGTTGAAAAGGATGGGCTCCAAGCTCTGATGCCCAATGTCCCAGCGTCCATTGCCGCACAAGCAACTTCCACTAAAAGTCTGAGTGATGCAGTGGAAGCTCAGACTGATGTTATGCAAGCTCAGCTTTCTGCCATGCAAGCTCAAACTGCTGCCATAATAGCGGTGGATGCCAGTGTTCTAAGCAGCTTGCAGGGTGTCACAGCACTCCAGAAATCTGTGCTCCAACAGATTACTAGGATTGCTGAGGCATAGCTCTGGGAGAGTGGCAGTGGCTCCATGGATGGCAGCATTCATGACCCCACCCCTGCCACTCTGCCAGTGCCCTTGTTGTTGCCTGTCAGACAGCCAGTCTGGGCTACTGCTGCCCAAGGCGGGCAGTGTCACCCGATGCTGGGCCTTCTAGGCTCAGCACTGCTCGGGATCATCCTCATGTGCCAAAAACTGCAGAGCAGGCACATCATGATGTCAATCAGCATGCAACATGTGCACATGCTAATCCCTTTACTAATATGTGTTTGCCATTCTTTGCATCAGAAGTGTGCACATGCACCCTGGATGCCATTTTGGAATGCTAAGGCCATCCGTTGCACCCAAAAAACAGGCACTACTGAGCCTAATTTCTCGCCTTTGGTCATTATCTCATTATTGTTTGTGGGAGCTTGTTTTGTGCAAATTGGCTGCTGGACATCCTATATCCCCTATTTAAAAAAGGAGGCAGACATAAAGCAGGAAACTGTCGACCAGTTAGCCTAACATCTGTGGTTGGGAAAATGTTGGCGTCCATTATTAAAGAAACAGTAGTAGGACATTTGGAAAAGCAAAATTCAGCCAGGCAGAGTCAGCATGGATTTATGAAGGGGAAGTCATGTTTGACAAATTTGCTGAAATCCTTTGAGGATGTAACAAACAGGATGGATAAAGGCAATTGACAAGGTGCCACATTAAAGGTTACTGCACAAGCTAAAAGTTGATGGGGTTGGGGGTAATATATTAGCATGGATAGAGCATTTGCTAGCTAACAGAAAACAGAGAGTCGGGATAAATGGTAGGCAATCAGTAACTAGTGGGGTGCCGCAGGGATCAGTGCTGGGACCCCAACTATTTACAATCTATATTAACGACTTTGAAGAAGGGACTGAGTGTAATGTAACCAAGTTTGCTGATGATACAAAGATGGGAGGAAAAGTAATGTGTGAGGACATATTCTGCAAAAGGACATAGACAGGCTAAATGAGTGGGCAAAAATTTGGCAAATGGAGTATAATGTTGGAAAGTGTGAAGCCATGCACTTTGGCAGAAAAAAAAATCAAAGAGCATGTTATTATTTAAATGGAAAAAGATTGCAAAGTGCTGCAGTACAGCGGGACTGGGGGTACTTGTGCCTGAAACACAAAAGGATAGTATGCAGGTACAGCAAGTAATCAGGAAGGCCAATCGAATCTTGGCCTTTATTGCAAAGGGGATGGAGTATAAAAGCAGGGAAGTCTTAAAACAGCTATACAGGATATTGGTGAGGCCACACTTGGAATAATGCATGCAGTTTTGGTTTCCATATTTACAAAAGGATATACTTGCTTTGGAGGCAGTTCAGAGAAGGTTCACTAGGTTGATTCTGGAGATGAGGGGGTTGATTATGAGAAAGGTTGAGTAGGTTGGGTCTCTACTCATTGGAATTCAGAAGAATGAGAGGTGATCTTATCGCAACGTATAAGATTATGAGGGGGCTTGACAAGGTGGATACAGAGAGGATGTTTCCACTGATGGGAAAGACTTGAACTAGAGGGCACGATCTTAGAATAAGGGGCCGTCCATTTAAAACTGAGGTGAGGAGAAATTTCTTCTCTCAGGTTGTAAATCTGTGGAATTTGTTGCCTCAGAGAGCTATGGAAGCTGGGACATTGAATACATTTAAGACAGAAATAGACAGTTTCTTAACTGATCAGGGGATACGGGGTTATGGGGTGTGGGCAGGGAAGTGGAGCTGAGTCCATGATCAGAACAGCCATGATCCTATTGAATGGCAGAGCAGGCTCGAGGGGTCAAATGGCCTACTCCTGTTCTTATTTCTGATGTTCTTATTACAATAACAACAACTTGTATTCATATAGCGCCTTTGAAGTAGTGAAACATCCTAAGGCACTTCACAGGAGTAATATGAGTCAAAAAAATTTGACATATGCCACATAAGGAGAAATTAGGACATGTGACCAAAAGCTTGATCAAAGAAGTAGGTTTTTAAAAGTGTCTTGAAGGAGGAAGGAGAGGCAGAGAGGTTTAGGCAGGGAATTCCAGAGCTTAGGGCCCAGGCAACAGAAGGCACGGCCACCAATGGTTGAGCGATTATAATCAGAGATGCTCAAGAGGGCAGAATTAGAGGTGCACAGACATTTCGGGAGGGTTGTGTCACTGGAGGAGATAACAGAGATAGGGAGGGCTGAGGCCTAGGAGGGATTTGAAAACAACGATAAGAATTTTGAAATCGAGGCGTTGCATTACCGGGACTACATATCAAAATGTCTTCATTGACTGTTAAACACCTTTTTGGATGTCCTGAAGCCATGAAAGGTGCTATAAAAATGCAAGATGTTTCTTTCTTAAAAGTATGAAGCCCAAACAAAATTATGCCCTGTTCCCTTGTACCAGTGTTTGAAATTGGGTATTCTAGTTCATGGACTGACAGTGACACTGGTCCATACATGTGCAATGCCTCATGGGGCTACAAAAAATATAAACCATGTTAGTCATCAGTTGGACTGTGGTGTGTACCAGGTATTAAAATTATCTGACATGCCGTTCCCTTAGCAGGAGAATTAGGGCTGAATATTCTGGGTGGATAGCGGGCACGATCTGTTGTAGGTCGAGTTAGGAAAGTTGTTTTATTTGACAGCAGCTCAGGAACCCACTGTCATCTCACTTTCGTAGGCTTTTCCACAGGTGTGTCTGTCATCATGGAGCCCACCCAACCGTCAGCGGCGAGGGACCTACTTGCAATCATTATCAGTTACTTTACAGGGACTTAAGAGCCTTTTTCCCCCTACTTTTTAAATTTCCCTGCATAGCCACGGGATTCACACAGCTCAGGAACCATGTCTGTCAACCTGAGGTGTGAGTTCCATGACAATTGCTCCAGCTGATTATTGACAGCATGGAAAACAAACCAAAATAAAAGTGTGTTGATTACATATACAGTATACTGTGATTGCCCAGTTGCACATTAACTAAAGTCATCACCTGTAACAATTTCATTCTCATCACTCATTCCAGTGGTTCAATTTGTTTCAGTCCCTGAATATGACTATTTAAAGTTTTCAATCTGAAACTTTTGGGGTGAATTTCTACGGAAGTTCTCTCACTTGTCCATTGTTAACTTCAATGGAAGAGCTGCAGAAATTCCAGAGACACATTGTAAGCACGTTTGTACCATTTATCGATACAAATGTCTAGGGGACCGAATTTGGTCGCCACCTATTTCTCACCTACCTTTTTGCAGCCCGCTGCCCCCGAGTCCCACTGGGAGCCACTTTTGGCTCCGTTGTGTGGGCGACAGCGTCAGCTGTAGGCAGCAGCAGTCGCTGGACGGGAGTGAGCAAGAGTGAGCGGCCAGCGTCATCAGTGTGCAGCAGTTGGAGGCCTCTCCACTCAGGGATCTTCCGAGGGCCTCGCAATGCACATGCATGAGACTTCGCGATATGTTTTTGTAGTTTTTCTCTTCTGACGTGTCATCATTTTGGGGCCGTTTGAGGCTGAATGCTGTACTGCGCATGTGCATGAAGGCACACCACTTTATTCCACCTGTGAGGGTGAGGGCGGAGAGAAGAAAGTTGACATTTGAGAGGAGAGAGTTAGAGGTTGGAGAGGGCACAGTTGGAGATTGCAGAGGGGGCAGTCTGAGTTGCAGAGGGGGCAGTTGGAGAAATGGAGACACACAAACTGTTGATGATGAGTGGCCAGAAATCAGCAGTGAAGACTGGCAAAAACAGGCCCAGAGATCCATGGTTTAATGAGCAGGAATTGGAGGAGCTCATGACGGAGGTGTAGCGCAGGTAAAATGATTTCGCCTGGGATGGTCGTGGTAAGTCTCCACCACCCCAATACCGACACATTTGGAGGAAGATCGGTGAGATCGTGAGTGCAATGGGCAACATTGAGCGGGATTGGGACAAATGTCGGAAACGTTGGAACAATTTGCTGACGGCAGCAAGAGTGAATACAAATTTATTCGCCCCCTCCTGTCCAACGCCAAAAAGGTTATGTGCCAGATGTGTGTGTGTGTCTGGGAGTGTGTGTGGGGGGCATCAGCAAAGGGGCTAAAGGCTGCAACGTTTCTTTGTGGAGAAAAAAAAGCATCCAAGGCAGCAAGCCTGAGAGCGACGGGAGGGGGCCCAGCAGAGGTGGTCGAATTGAGCAGGCTGGAGGACTGTGCATTGGCATTGGTGGGTGCCCGCCACCGTGCAACCACAAATGTTGATGCAGATCCGATGCCACAGCATGATTAGGTTCTATTAATCTCCGGTGTGAGCGACGCTCAAGGCATGAAACGACATGCAATTTGCCGCACACTTTGTTGGCCATTATTGTTGTGCCCATGTAGAGATGGTATTTCTTGGTGGCAGACTGTGAGATGGCACGGCTGACATCTCAACTTGACCAGCACCCTCCGCCGTCTGCCCCCCTACAGACTGAAATGTCATCCTCTACTTGCGGATGCTGACTTGGACAGCACAGATCAAGGCACACCATTGACCTCTGGCCTTCAGAGATTCCGTCAGACCTCAACATTTCCCACACCACGCCCCCAGCCCAAGACAGCAGATCCCTCCACAACACGCCCCCCCAGATCACCCATTTCCACCCCTCTTACCATGCCATCCTGAGCCACAAAGAAGAGGAGAGAGAGAAGGGAGAAGGGCCCGTCTTTGAGCCCCTTGAACTCCAGGAGCAGGAACAGGATGATAGCAGCCTCCTGCCATGTGAGCCAGATATCAGCAGAACCTCAGCGTCGACCTCCGAGTTCCTGGGGTTTGGAACGGACTCCACACTGGCAAGCTCAACCAAGCGTAGAGACTGTGGCGCGAATGCAAGCAAGGCTCCAGAATCCACCAGGAGCGAGCAACCACCTGAGGATTCACCACAGCTCTCTGCAATTCTAGAGTTGGTCCAGCTATCATTGACAAGTGCACAGATAGGTCGCGATATACTTCAGACCATGACTGGGATAGCTGCCAGCATGGCCACCTTCACCCAGCAGCATGATGACAAGATGGTCCGGCTCATTACTGTTTTGGAGCGCACAACCGAGATCATTGAGGCTGTAGGAGGTGGTGTGTGTGGTCAGGTTCACCTCTGACCTTCTGAGTGGTTCGAATTGCTCCTACTCCCTGGGTTCTAGATTTTGGATTTATTTTGGGGATGTGACAAAGTGCAAGAGACAATTGATTTTGTGCAAAGAACTTCGATTTTATTATAGACAAGAAAAGTACAATGTCAAGCTTGAAATCACTAGAATGAAAACACTTCTCCACACATTCAAAAGGGGTAACAGAAAATACTACACCTCCCCCCTCCCAATGCCTAACTCTGACTAGGTTAAACTCCAGGGCAAACAGGGATTAGAAACATAGAAACATAGAAAATAGGTGCAGGAGCAGGCCATTCAGCCCTTCTAGCCTGCACCGCCATTCAATGAGTTCATGGTTGAACATGAAACTTCAGTACCCCCTTCCTGCTTTCTCGCCATAACCCTTGATCCCCCAATGCTCACCAATCCTTTATTATCCGTTGGCGGTGGCTCGCGATTTCGGGATTCGCTGGACTCTGTAGATTTTGCTTGCCGTATTCCGAACGTCGTAGAGGACTTCTGACTGCGTAGTCTTTAGTTGGGTGGTGTCCGCTGATGCGGTAGGGAGCATAATGGACTTATGGGGTTTTAAAGTCATTTTAGGTAATGTTTCACCTGTTGGTAGCTAGGACTATATTGTAGAGTGGAAACTTTCGAATCTTCGGTTTCTTCTTGAGGAGTTTTGGTTTTGGAATTGGTCGATCGCGGTGCTTTCGGTGTTACCACGTTGGCTGTGGTCAGTTGTTGCCATGATGACAATGTCCGAAGTTACTGGAAGCTGCTTTCTACCATGATGATGTTCTTCCTTCGTCTTTCGGTAGTAGGGCAGTGTGACCCAGGAGTGTCATCGAGGTTGGAGATGTTGGTGCTCAGAAGAGCTGCATAAACTGTTGCGGTGGTCTTTCTCTGTCCTTCCCCTCTTCGAACAGATGAATGCCTGCTCGCTCTCTTGCCTCCTTTTCTCCGTTAAAATCCGGGCCCCAGTTATACTTTTGGAGACATTCTGATTTACGAGCCAAATCAGCCCTGATTCTTTGTTTTAATTTTGGAGGGCTCGATATCTCTTTGTCATATTTTGGCAGGCCCCTTAAGGGTAACCTGTCTCAGATGTGCTTATTGTTTTGAATTTGTTTCTCGATCAGGAAAAATTAGCTTTGGTATTTGCAATGTTTGCTTAGGCCTGGGTTTCCATGCGGGCTGGATGGGCCATTATCATTATGTATGCGCTGGATGGGTTTCCTGCTCAATGTGATGGCTGGCTATTTCTGGATTGATTGTTGCTATGTTAATGTTTCCCGGGAAGAAGGGTTTTCGAGTTTACACAATTCCCCAGACAATTTGTTTAGCTTCAATAACCCAGACAGCTTCAATCACCCAAAACTGGTTTCTTTGAAGGATAGTTATCTTTTAGTTTTCAGCCCTTCCCACATGGACCCAATCTGCCTTGTAAAATCCAAAATTTGATAAAAACTCTTAGTTTCTTCCATGTGCACTTTAGGATCCCAAACTTTCTGGTTGACAGTTCCACGTTAAATTCCCTTTCCAATGAGTCCAAACACTGGGGGGGTTTTCCCACGAATTTTGCAATCCTACAAGGCGATGAGGCAAGAGATGGCTTCTGGATGCGCAGTTCAAGCCCCTGACCCCACACCCTCAAGGCAGACAGGTCTGGAGGAGCAGGAGATCCCGGCACCTTTGGCTGTGCCCCCTGCCTTCTCACCAAGATGCACACATCTGCAGACATCCCGCTGCCCTCCTGCACAACCTCGTCAATCCAGAGGCAGAGAGGGGCAGTGGAGTGGGACGCTGTGGTGTAGGTGGGGCGAGGAAGAGGAGCTTGAGCATCACTTCAAGGGGGGGGGGGGAAAGAGAGGTGGTGCCGGGTAGAGAGGTGGGTGTTGGTGGTGTAAATGTAATAATGTTATGTAACCTTTGTTACTGTGCACTTGTAAATACACTCACATTGTTGACCCTCTCTTGGTGTGTGTCTGATTTTAACGTCATGTGTGGTGCCTTGAGAGAAACACACATCTGTCCCTCAGGTCATCTGCTTTATCAGGAATATCTTCACATCCACATATTACTGCACTGAATAATGGGTACGGTCATCAGGCCATCGCAGCACGCTTTCTGCACTGTGAGGGCAATTCGATGTGTCAGATTAATTACATCTCTCAGTATAGACTTATGTTTGTCATCACAACAAGGACGCTGGGTACAGGTCTTTTGTGATGAATCAGAACAGATTTTATGAAGTAGTTTCCTTGCAGTGCAAAGAAAGACACATTAAAAAGGCGATAGTGACAGTCTAGTCGTTGAAACCTCAACGGTAGGCCACTGAGTCACCGCGGTGTTTGTCTCTTGCTGCTGTTCTATTGACCATAGTCCTTCCTCAGTTTGGTTTATAATCGTGCTGCCCCTAAAGTCGAATAGCTGTAACTTTATACCCTTTTCTTCCCATACAGATTTTGTCAGAGTCTGCAGCTGTCTCAGGCTTACAATAGATCATTCTAACCCTAAACCTCTCACCCTCTATGTGATTATGTAGTGCTTCCCTGACAACTTCTTGAAGGACTGTGTCACAGAAATCAGTTTGGATGGACAAAACGTGACTTTTTACTTATTCTTATTAACTTAGCCTTCGCCATTGGGCTTTTCAATGAAGGTCTTTCAGCAAGATCAAAGAAAAACATTTCCATCAGCCTAGACACATTTCAGTCGCTTTTATCACATCCAAATTAAACATGACCATCAGCAAGAAAGTAAAGCAACTTCCGCCTAACTTTTTTCCAGCAGCCCCGCTCATGGTGGTCCAGCATCTGCACCATAGCCGCCATGTGCAGCGCTGCAGCACTCGGAGACTTCTCCCTGCCACCCGACTTATGGCCAGGCCAGACCTGCTTTTTGCGAGCGGACCTTCTGGCGGGAGGCAGGTCGATCTGAGGCCAACACCCTTCACCAAAATGGCCAATTTGGGCAAGCGGCATGACGTCTCGCCGGCTGATCCCTCCATGACCAATCTCGCACCGGGCGGAACCTGGGCAGCGGATAAGCGGTTCCAGAGGGATCGGCCAGAAAACATACATTTCCAGGAGATCCTTGGCGGCTGCGGACGCAACCTGCACCAAATTCGGCCCCAATAGATTTGTGACTCAAGTACCAATAACCTTCCAATTAGTGTACTTTTAAATTATGTTCTTGGTCGCATTTGCAGATGGAGTCATAATACTTAATGATAATATTATTTAAGTATTACTTTGTCATTCATATATAACTTTAATAATAAGATTGTACAGTTAAGATTCATTGGAGTAGGCCATTCGGCCCCTCGAGCCTGCTCCGCCATTCAATAAGATCATGGCTGATCTTCTACCTCAACTCTACTTTTCTGTACTGCCCCCATATCCCTTGATTCCCTTAATATCCAAAAATCTATCAAACTCTGTCTTGAATATACTCAAAGACTGAACTTCCACAGCCCACTGTGGTAGAGAAGTCCAAAGATGCACCACCCTCTGAGTGAAGAAATTTCTCCTCATCTCAGTCCTAAATGGCCGCCCTCTTATTCTGAGACTGTGACCCCTGGTTCTGGACTCCCCAGCCAGGGAAAACATCCTTCCTGCATCTATCCTGTCAAGCCCTGCAAAAATTTTGTGAGAATTCAACATCCACTATCTTAGATTAAATGTAAAGTTCAATGTGGCCAGGGTCCGCTTAAGGATCCTGGCTTAAAACACATCATGAGTTATGTTAACTGACCTGCTCCATCTAATTGGGCTGGGAAACGTGCTGGGCAGGCTTAACAGGCCCCATTAAGCTAAGTTGATCTATACAACGGGATGGAGCCAGTAACAGGTTCGGGACCTGCCACGGACACCGGCTGCAGCGGACACGCCAAGGTAAGGAAAATTCCAGCCGTAGTGTTTGAAGCATAAACATCGACATAACCTAGTTGGGCCGAATGGGCTCTTCTCGTGCTGTAAATTCCAGATAATTATGTGTGATATCATGCAGATTATTTGAGATGTCAAAGAATGCTGAGCTGGATCTGGCACACCGTGGAGGTCTGGCTTAAGCACAAGCCAGTCTTTGAAATGCTGCTGCCGCTCATGTGGAGAATCTGACAGTCTTCCATGTTTCTAGCTACAAATGGCAGCCTGTACTCAGAGGGAGGCCAAGATGATGGCAGGAAATTTCTGATATGCTTATGTTCCTGTTTCCCTTCTGCTGATGTATCTGGAATGAAGTTGACTATCCTCATGTATTCTCTGTTCTCAGCAATGCTGGCTTGCACTGAGTTCAGGACCAGGAGATCAGTTTTGCTGTCGCCTGCCAATAGTTTATCACAGGGTGGATATAATATAGCCTCTGCAAAACAATAATGTTGCTGATTGCAGCAAGTAGGGATGAGCTCCCTTGGACAGACAAAGGAATTGGTTATAATAATTAACCAGTTATTATAAGTATGCAATGTAGAAATTACCAACAGCGCTATATTCTATAATTTAGGTGCCCTAACTTCAAAAGCCTACAGTTATAATAGACTCACAAGCTAGGATTTATTGTGATTTGTATATCTTATACGTTCTCCATGCTTCTACGCCATCCTTTCCTCCTTCTTGTGCTGCACAGCAATATTCCTGCCAATGGCCGCTGCACTCATGGGGGGTGATTTTCACTTTCGGCGGAGGTGGAAAGCTGACGGTCGTGGATCAGCTGCCAGTTATCCACGCTGCCTGATTTTTCTTTCCAGTTCCTTTGATGGACACCATGTGACTGATCCTCAATCACCAGTTCTCCACCAACTCCGAAACTTGAAAAACAACCCCATGCTGTCTGACAAAAAGTTCACCTCTTTCACTGTGGCAGTAATTCGTGGAATCCTCCTATTCATTGCGCCCTCGAATACCACAGCTGACCTGGAGTGAAATTTATTCTGCCTTTTGAATTGAACGGCGCAGCTCTGGATTGCTGGGTGGTCTCAACATTATGATATTTCATCATCATCGTACACAGTCCCTCGAAATCGAGGAAGATTTGCTTCCACATTAAAAGTGAGTTCTTAGCTGACTGTGCAGTCCAATACAGGAATTACAGTCTCTGTCACAGGTGGGACAGACAGTCATTGGAGGAAAGGGTGGGTGGGAAGTCTGGTTTGCCGCATGCCCCTTCCGCTGCCTCTCATTTTCTGCATGCTCTCGGCGACGAGACTCAAGGTGCTCAGCACCCTCCCGGATGCTCTTCTTCCACTTGGGACGGTCTTTGGCCAGGGATTCCCAGATGTAGGTGGTGATGTTGCACTTTATCAAGGGGGCTTTGAGGGTGTCCTTGAAATGTTTCCTCTGCCCATCTGGGGATCGTTTGCCGTGTAGAAGTTCCATGTAGAGCACTTGCTTTGGTTATGAAAAAATTTGATCTTTACCAAGGCCATAACAAGCAAAAAAATCCATTTCTGTAGTGGCTTGAATCTTCACTGCAACACTAAATACAAAAGGTCAGGGCTTTCCACTTGTGTGCTCAGCAGCTCACCAACACCACCTCCCACCCGCATCACCCCATTAGGTTTAGTGAAAAGGATAATCGAGGGCTGAGGTGCAGAAGCAGAAAAACAGAGGATGTGGCGCATGTTTATCCAACTCTGGTTGGAGGAAACCCACATCGTCCAAAATAGATATCAGATCATTCAGTTTAAAGCAACAGAAAAAAGGACTTGTGTTTATATGGCACATTATCATGTTTCTCAGCACTCACAATGAATTACTTTGAAGTGTGGTCACTACTGTTAAGTAAATGAATACAGCAGCCATTTTGCACGCAGCAAGATCCCACAAAACACAAACTGAATGATCAGGTATCTACTGTTCATTGTGTGGGTTGGGAGAGGAATGTTAACCAGAACATTGGGAAACTTCAAATAGTGCCATGGAATCTTTAACATTGACCTGAGCAGGTAAGCAGAGGGCATCAGTTTAATGGTCTTGTCCAAAGGGCAGTATCTCAGACAACGTAGCTTCTTCAGATTAGAACTCAAGTTGTGGAGAGGTGCTTGATCACACAACCTTCTAACTCTGAGACTAGAGTATAATCAAATAGGCAAAAAATAGATTGTTGAATGCAATGTCTTGGGGCGGTGTCATTGCAATCGGAAATGTCTCTGATCGATATGCTGAATACAATTGTGCAGATTCAGCAGTCCTACTTTGTAATAACACAAGAGTCCTGTTATTATCAAAACTTGACTGGGTGTGTACCTGGTCACTTTTATTCCCCACCTCAGATAAGTACAAGATCCGACTTCCTGTATTGCCTGCATGACATCCGACAGTGGTGCCCTCTGGTGTCTGGTGATCCGAAGCATAAATATATTACAACATCCCCCTTTCAAGATCTTAATTATCAGTCACTTTACAATACAAGACGCTTACATGGATCATAATGAACAAGCAACTTGTTTGAACAGAGCATACATACTCTTAGCTTTCTCAAGGCTCCATCTTGAGACATACCCCAGACCCAATTGTTACCTTTTCAGAGTAGCAAATGCAGTGGCTCTAATAAAGTGCTCAATCTGGGTAAGAAATTACCAATGCCAGGCTCAAACAAAGAAGGAAACTTCTTCAACACTTGAGCACATGAAGTGTCATCCACCGAGGACAACGCTTTGATATCACTCCAGTTCAGCTTGATGTTGTCGAGCTAATTCCAACCAAACAGCATTGGACCATTACCTGGACAATCCATAATGGTAGCTCTTGGATCACACCTTGACTACTGTACTGCCAATCACCGGTGTGAGTTCCTTTGTATAAGTACGCAACTTGGCCTTGACTGGACTCAGCTTAGGCTTCACAGCCTCAACGTCCCACAGCTTGTCAAATGTCACTTGGCTCATGATCGATTGACTTGTGCCCGTGTCCAGCTCTATTGATGCAGGCATTCCATTCAGCTTCACATTAACAGTTATCGGCTGGCTCTTTCATGAGAACGAATACAAACCATACACTTCCTCCTCAGGTTGTGTATCAAAGTCAGCACTGAACTGGTCATCATCAACAATATGATGAGCAGCAGCAGCAGCACGTTTGCTCAATTGTGGGGACATTTTCTGGAAATGTCCCACTTTTGAACAGCCATTACAGGAGTATTGTGTAAACCGATACTGATGAGGCCAATGATTGCCCCCACACTCGAAGATGACACAATCTTGTTTTCAGTACCTGACAAGCCTGCCGTGGAGCTTCAACCTTTTGATGATATCTGCCTCAAGTTCTCATCAGTCATCATGCATGCCTGGCCAATCATGATGGCCTTTTTCAAGTCCAATTTCCCTTCAGTCAAAGCTGCTCATGACAGGGCCAAGTCAACTGTTTACGTGAAACCTATAGCTGCTCAGAGCCCGACAACTGGTGTGAAGCTGGGTTCACTCTGTTTGCGTTGTGGGGGCAATCATCGGCCTCACGCCCTCTGGTGTCTGGTGACCCCAAGCATAAATATATGACATACTTATCATGCCACAATGTTGACATTCAGACCTCCAATGGGTCAGCGCCATGCCGCCTTGACAGAATGTCGTGCAATCATTCAGAGATTTTCCACTCCTTGCTGAGGGGACAGGTGTGCAGGACACCTCCATGGAGGATTCCCCTTCACAGTTCCACATGCAGTTAAATTAATAAATCTGTAAAATAAACAGACAATCACGTGATCAGAAGTCAGGTGCTCGGGCATCACATGATCAGACCTCCAGCATTGCCTCCAACCAGAGTTGGTAACCCCAAACCACGTCCTCTGGTTTTCTGCTTCTGCCCCTGTCAGCCCATGATTTTCCTTTTCACTAAAACTAATGGAGCATGGGTGGCAGTGGGAGCGGGGGGCAGGAAATTTCAGGCTGGTCAACATACAAGTGAAATGCCCTGATATTTTGTAAGATTGCAAGTGAAGATTCAAGTTACTACAAGAATTGATTTGCCTTACCCAACTAACTTGTTGGTACTTTCATCCAACATTACACATTTTTTTTTAACTCCCATCTGTCTTTTATGACCAAGAAAAGTATGGTCGACAGGTTAATTGGAAGGCAGATTTTATATACTTCAAAACTACAAATTGTAGATGTTTTCCCAGTTTTAGTCCTCTGGATCTGTAAATGGTCTCACCGCATAGTTAACCATCCATGCATAGGTTCATAGCTCACAGAAACAAGGTTCACGTCCAGGAGGAAAATGCTTATTTGCAGGAGTTTTACAGCTGATTTCAGTAAAAAACCAAAGTGCAGCAGTTTCTATTGTACATGAGAGTCGAGATTTATGCTTGTATAGCTGAAGACATGTTTAGGGCACAATTGTTTAAAACATGATTTAAATTTACGAGCTTGACGAGCCCAATGTGTCCCAAATGTATTCTTTTCAACTGCTGTTAGTGATTAAAATATCGGAATTTTAACAAGCAAACAGGACTTTGAACAAAATACTCAAATAACCCCTTCATAAAAAGGTTTTAACTTTTCCATCAATATCACCAGACTTTTGCATATCTATGTCTTCTAAGAAAGACAACAGTGATTATTTTAATGCAATGATTGTTTAAAATCTGTTCACAATATAGCCACGTGTAGAATTTATAGTGCAAGGCCAATCCACAAAGGAATGAATCCACATGGCCATAAGGTTAAACAAAAGAAAGACTTGCATTAATATTGAGCCTTTCACAACCACAGGATGTCCCAAAGTGCTTTATAGCCAATTAATTACTTTTGAAGTTGTAGGAAACATGGCAGCATACAGCAAGTCCCCTTAAGCAGCAATGAGATAATGACCAGATAATCTGCTTCTTTAAGTGATGTTAATGACAGTATAAATATTGGCCAGGACACTGGAGAAACTCCCCTACTCTTTTCGAAATAATGCCATGATATATTTTACGTCCATCTGAGAGGGCAGACTGCATCTGGTTTAATGTCTCATTTAAAAGATAACTGCTCCAACAGTCCTGCACTCTCTCAGTACTGCACTGGAGTGTCAGCCTAGATTTTGTGCTCAAGTCTCATGGAGTGGGACTTGAGCACAAGTCCCTTCTGACTCAGAGGCAAGAGTGGTACCACCGGTGTCCTGGCCAATAATTATCTCTCAATCAACATAACAAAAAATGATTACCTGGTCATTTTTGCTGTTTGTGGGAGTTTGCTGTGCGCAAATTGGATGCCACGTTTCCCACATTACAACAGTAACTACACTCCAAAAGTATTTCATTGCCAATGAGAATGGAGAAAATGTTTCCACTTGTAGGGAAGAGCATAACTTGAGGTCATCAATATAAGGTAGTCACCAAGAAATCCAATGGGGAATTCAAAAGAAACCACTTTACCCAAAGAGTGGTGAGAATGTGGAACTTGCTACAACAGGGAGTGGTTGAAGCGATTGGTATAGATGCATTTAAGGGGAGGCTAGACAACTATAAGAAGGAGAAGGGAATACAGTTTTGCTGACAGATTTAGATTGGGAAAGAAGGAAGGAGGCTCAAGTGGAGCATAAATACCAGTATGGACTGGTTGGGTTGAATGGCCTGTTTTCATGTTGTATATCCTATTTAATGTAATCTATATCATCTCAGATAGCCCCTTTTTGGCCGGGATATCCGGTTTGGAATCGTTTGCCTGCGGTACCAGTGAGCACAACCCCAATTTCCCTTTCAACACTAACCCCACACCTTCCTTTCCCTCTGTTATTGACCATCACAACGTCCTCTTGGCCACGAAGCTGAAATTAAAGCCACCACAAAGCAAACTTTCCAATCCATCCAATGTGACATCAATAAATCAACTCATCATCATTGTGCATTCTCTTAGTGACTGTCTTGTGTGTGCCTTTGCCTATCCTGCTGATGTCACACAGTGCTACCCCACAGTGGCTGCAGAATGGCTGGTGGAATGCTGCTGACTTTCAGTGGGGGCACAGTAAATGTCCTTGCTGGCTGAACTTGAGGAGTTGGTGGCTGGGAGTGTCAAATCAATCTTTTTTTGATCTTGTTCTTCTTCACTCTCCTCTCCCTCTTCTTGGTCACACATTAGTTGGCAGGTTGCATTTCTTGGGTATGTGAAATGAGGAAGGAACAAGAGTGGAGTTGTGGTAATGAAAGCACGGGAAATCACGCGGTGCATGCCAAAAGGAGGATAACGTATGAGGATACTTGCATCTTGTATTCTTTCAACCCCACCGCTGGCCAATGGCTTACCAAGAATGGCCTGAACCGTCTCCTCCAAGGGGGTGAGGTGAGTTAAGAAAGGGAGATGTGCCTTGTGTAATGCATTTAACCCTGTGTAACCTACATGAGACCTGACCACCAGAGGGCCCACCTGTTGGAGTCCCTAGGGATCCCAGCATCCCTTGGGAGCACAGAATATAAGCAGGCCACCCACGAGGTACCTGCACTCTGGAGTCTTATTAAAAGAGCTAAGGTCACAATTGCTCATTATATACAGTACTCAGTTTCATCCTTTATTATGAGTGTGCCACCTTGTGATTGGTGCAGATTGTTATTAGGTGAGTGTTTGGGGGTCAGGCATTGAGCAGTGTGTGATGCTAGTGATGCAGTTGGTAGGAGACAACTTTTGAAGATGGATTCACTGAACTTGACCAGTGGTTTGAGGTCATGAAGCTTCTTTGGGCACTGGAGCCTGTTGGCAGTGACGCCTCGGTGAGGTACTCCCACATCCTTCTTTCTAGAGTGCCTCCTGGCCCCTGTGGGTAGAGGGCCAGTGTTGCAGTTTTGACCCTCTACACAAAGCTGGAGTGCTGTGTGCAAGACCTATGTGTCCCTTCCCTGGTTTGCAGAGCCATTTGTGTTAGTGCTGAGACAGTTTTCCCATTTGTTGAGGTTAGGAAGATAATTCAGCTTTAAGAGCTGTATGTTCACATTTGGGACTTCTTTTTAATGTTGAATAATTTTTTAAAGGCAGAAAGAGCTGCAAAATGCATTGTTTCACTTCATTTTATTTTCTATTGCTTCAGTGTGTATGACCGCTTTAATTCTCAGACCTCTTCATTGCCCACAATTCCTTGCAAGCTCCACAGCCTCACTTCCAGAGGCTGTGCGAAGCTCAAACGTCACCCTGAACACAAGCTTCACCTCGGATGCCTCCAACAACACCACCAGGATAGCATTGCACAGAAGGTACAACTGCACCACCAATCTTCATGTCCCTAGACCAATTTTGCTCCATTAGCTTTGCCGACCTTTTCAGTGGTCGTTAAATTCAGTTGCCAGTGACAACGGCAACTTCACTGGCGAACATGAATTTTTCTGACATACCATTTTAAATGAAGTAGCTGAGAACATTGCAGATGCCATAACGATAATCTTCCAAATTTTCCTCGACTCAGGAACCATTCCTTTACATTGGAAAATTGCACTATTTAGAAAGGTGTGAGAGGGAAAACAGGGTATTATGAACCAGTTAGTCTAACATCAGTTGTCGGTTAATTGCTATAGTCGATAATTAAAGCTAATGGGGCCAAAATTGCCCTCTGCCCTGTTTGGGGCAAATAATTAGAATTATTTGGTGAATTACCACCCCAATCGAAGGGGCAAGGTATAGAGGGAAATTGCCATATTTTCTTCTGAAAATTGTTTGGGGCGGCAGAGGGATGGAAGTGAGTCGGGAGCAGGGCGGAAGGCGGGCAGTGTCATCAGGGCGGCGCTGAGCAGGTCAACGCGACACCAATAACGTCAGCATAACACGGACGTGGCGCGTTGCGCTGACATTCAACAACATCCCTCCCCTTCACTTAAAGGGGAGAACTGCGAGGCCTACTTGGTGCCCACTGAGCCACCAGGGAGGGCTTCAGCCGGGCCAGCGGGCCGGCACCCAAGAGGGGTTGCTGGGCTGCCTGTTGGCGGCCTGACCATTTGTCACGTGGCCGTTCGATTATTTGAGGGCAATGTCGCTTCCGGGCGGGGACAAGGTGATGCGCGCTCTATAGTCATTACTACCGCCGTTCGGACAGGAGCAGGCCTCAAAAAATCATGAGGGCAATGTCACGATCGGCAGAGAGTCTGCCCCATTACTGCTTCTTTGAGGCGGAAACTGTTATATATATAAACCTGTAAATACCTTGTTTAACCACCAGAGGGCTCATCCCCTGGAGTCCAAAAGGATCCCACAATCCCTTGGGAGCACCTGTACCAGGCTGGAGAGGCACTCTGGAGACCTGTAATAACGGACTATGGTCACACATTACTTTAAGCTTACAGTATCTGGTCAGATTCTTTATTCAAGGCATAATAACTGGCGACAAGATACAGATGACGAACCCCAGCGCAACAATGCAGAGAACCGTGGGCATCCTGGAGAAATTTTCAGAGGGAGATGATTGGGAAACCTTCGTGGAGCGATACTTCGTGGCCAATGAGCTGGAAGGAGAAGCGAACGCTGCCAAATGAGGTCTGAAGGCCAGGAAGTGGCGAGCTATGTCGTCGAGCTAAGGCACCTTGCAGGACAATGTGAATTTGAAGGACACTTGGACCACATACTCAGGGATTTCTTTGTACTTGGCATTGGCCATGAAGTAATACTTCGCAAACTTTTAACTGTAGAGACCCCAACCTTGAGTGAAGTCAAAGCGATAGCCCAGGCGTTCATTGCCACCAGTGACAATACCAAACAAATCTCTCAGCACACGAGTGCTGCAAGTACTGTGAACAAAGTAATGTTGTTTTCGAATCATAACGTACAGGGCAGGGCTCACATGCCTGCAGCTACACGTCCGCAGATGTCTCAGAGTCCACCATCAAGGGTGGTGAATGCAAGGCCATTAACACCTTGTTGGCGCTGCGGAGGTGATCATCATTTTCATTCATGCCGCTTCAAAGGATACGTTTGCAAGGACTGTGAAACAATGGGACACCTCCAACGTATGTGGAGGCGAGCTGCAAACCCGGCTGATCCTGCAAACCACCATGTTGCAGAGGAGGACAGATCCACGGTGGATCACGACGAATCAGAGCCTGGGAGTGAGGAGGCAGAGGTATATGGAGTGCACACATTTACCACAAGGAGTCCCCTGATAATGCTGAAGGTCGAATTAAATGGAGCAAAAAGGCTTTCTATAAATTGTGGTGCAGCAAGGCCTCAAGGCCAATCCTGATTCCCATTCGTCCTAAACTGAAAACGTACACAAAGGAACTGATTCCCGTAATCGGCAGTGCTACCGTAAAAGTCTCCTACGATGGAGCGCTGCACAATTTACCACTCTGGGTGGTACCGGGCGATGGCCCCATGCTGTTCGGCAGGAGCTGGCTGGGAGAGATACACTGGAACTGGGATGACGTCCGTGCGCTCTCGTCTGTTGATGATACTTCATGTGCCCAGGTCCTAAACAAGTTCCCCTCGCTGTTCGAATCGGGCACCTGAAATACTATGTTAAGTTCTGGGCACCACACCAGAGGAAGGATATCGAGAGAGTGCAGCGTTCATTTACCAGAATGATATCGGGACTCCAATTACTTACATTATGAAGACAGATTACACAAACTAGGGTTGTATTCCTTGGAATTTAGAAGGTTAAGCGGTGATTCGATTGAAGTTTTCAAGAAATTAAGGGGAACAGAATAGTAGATAGAGAGAAACTATTTCTGCTGGTTGTGGATTCTAGAACTAGGGAGCATAGTCTAAAAATTAAAGCCAGACCTTTCAGGAGTGAAATTAGAAAACACTTCTACAGGCAAAGTATGGTAGAAGTTTGGAACTCTCTTCTGCAAATGGCAGTTGATGCTCGGTCAATTGTTAATTTAAAATCTGAGATTGATAGACGTTTGTTAACCAAAGGTATTAAGGGATATGGGGCAAAGGCCATGATTTCTGTGTGCAATCAGAAAAGAGAAAATGCTCTCCGGAATGCATTATACTCGTGTACACCATCCATGTTTGGCAGAACTATTGTAGCTGTGTTGGAAAATACATTTCCATTCTCAATCCTACATTTAGGAAGAGGTCCTCGGATGTTGGAAAAGGATTAATATTCAAGTGTATAATTTAGCTATCTACATTTTGGCTGTGAACATCAAAGATTCTCAGTGGGGAGCCGAAGAATTATTTCCTTAACGTGAGCGAGACACAATGATTGATAAATAATGAAGTGATTAAGGAATGTAATCCATTTTGTGGGTTAGTGTTAGCTCACATTGTGTGTTAAAGTGCAGTCATTTTGTGATTTATCTTTAATTGTGCAGCTGTTAACGTTTACCCATACTTCTAAATTTCCTCTTGAGAGTAAACATTTCTAATTTAACTTTCACACATAGGCTTGGCATTAAAAAAAAATCGCCTGCAAACAGCTTATTTAACAGGCTTAATGTGGAACAAAAAAAATTACTCAGGATTCAATTCATTCCCACATTGTGTTCATTTCTGCATTTAAAGCTTGCTCCAAAGCATTGGAAGGAGCTGGCAAAGTTCCACTGGTGAGCTGGAGATACTAGGGTAAACAGCCGGAGGCCCTGTGGCACTGGCGGGGCCGCTCAGACCTACCAAAAAGTCTCTAGTGTGTTGTCCATGACTTTCTGAAACACGCAAGCTGGGTCTGAGGTCCTGACAGTGGCACAAGGCCTCGCAAAGTTTACCCTCTTGGCTACAAGAGGTCTTTTTGGGCTAACTCTGCAGCCTCCATGTTGCATAAAGCCTGTCAAATGCCAAGAGCAACAATAGCAAGAATGGCAGCCTGGAAGGTTTGAGGTCACCTGAGTTGGACTTTCAGCATCGCTACTCCACTACTCCAAGGTCTCTCAATCCAACCTTACTGGTGTGTTTCTCTAAGTGTGTAACGCTTTCATTGTAATTTGGACAGTCTCCTCGAGCATTCCTGGGAGCTGCTGCACTGCAGTCTTCTTCTTCTTCTTCTTCTTCTTAGGCAGTCCCCCGGAGTGGAGGATGACTTGCTTCCACACTAAAATGAGTTCCAAGGTGACTGATGAGCCCAATGTGGGATCTACAGTCTCTGTCACAGGTGGGGCGGTGATTAGAGAGACGGGAGGATGGGGTGCTTGTGTTGTCATGCATTCCTTCCTCTGTTTGTACTTGGCCTCCACGTGCTCCCGGCGAAGAGACCAGAGGCATTCAGTGCCTGCCCGGATGCTTTTCCTCCACTTTGAGCAGTCTTGGGCCAGGGATTTCCAGGTGTCGGTGGGGATTTTGCACTTTTTTAAGGAGGCTTTGAGGGTGTCCTTGAAGTGTTTCCTCTGCCCACCTGGGGCTCGCTCCGAGTAGAGTGCTTGTTTTGGGAGTCTCGTGTCAGGTATGTCGATGATGTGGCGATGTTCCAACGGAGCTGATCGAGCGTGGTCAATGCTTCGATGCTGGGGATGTTGGCCTGAGCGCAAACACTGACATAATGTCTATGCACCTGAAGTCTCCCCAGCAGGTATTGTTAATGCTGTATTTGGCTTAATACCAGTTTGCACCGCAAGCAGCTCTTGCTACACAAATGTTCCCGACTGTGTAGTGGAGTCCGCAATTACATCTAGGCCAGATCACATTGACCTGGATTTTCCAGGTGAAGCCCCCTTACTTTGGGCGGTATGAAGGTGTTGTGATAGAAAAAAATGGGATGGGGAGGCCTCACACCCAATCAACCCATCCCAATAAATGGCCATCAGCATTTTCCTCTGGCTGCCCACCCTGAATCCACACGGCTGTAAGTAACTGAAGGCGGGGTCATAAATGACTTCTTCCTGGGAATTCCCTTAGTTTCTGCCCAGTTCCCACTGACAGGAAACTCCACACTATCAAAGTGCCGATGTTGGACCACAACACTGTTGCAGTGGCGAGAAAGCATAGTAGTGGTGTACCATTGCTGACACTTGTCAACGATCCTGGTGGACTTCAAAGTAAGGAATCCACTTGGCATTATCTGAACCTCCTGAAATTAAGGCACTCAAACGGAATCTTCAGATTCTGCATAGATTTTTTTTAAAGTGAACATAATGGGGGGAAAATTGTGGGCACGCCTCTGACCCGAAAAAAATCTACGAATCTACCTGTTGGTCCCGGAGAAACATAAGATCCCAGTCAGAGGCCTAGATTTGCTGTGCAGCGCATGGGGACCTGTCTTTGAGGTACGTTCATAGTAGCTGGAGTCACGTGGGCCTGGACCACCAATCACTATGCAGTATTGTCATTGATTAAAATGGGAGCTCTGTTTGTATGGACTCCCATTACTATCAATGAGAAAAATGCCTAAAATACCAAAACACAGCATAATAAATAAATAAAACACCTCACATATTTAAAATTAATTGAAATTAAATGTAATTAAATGTTTTACCCCCAAAAAATATATTGTTTGGATTTTTTTTAAATGTATTTTATAGGGTTAAAAATAAACTTATTTTAATAGACAGGGTTTTTAATATAAAGATGAGTGTTTAAATTTAATTTTTACCAGGCATAAAATTTTGAAGGATATTCGGTGGGCATGAGTTGGGCAAATAGCCCAATTTCTCCCGCGTGAATGTCCTTCTCCTGGGGATGTGGAGGATCTGTCTAGAGAAATCTTGACAGATTGGGGAAATGCTGGTTTTCGGCGCATGCGCATCACGCCCCGAAAACCGGCTTATGCAAGGCCTCGCCGGGTCGTTGCGCATTCCGTACAGACCCGGTGAGGCCGGAATTTTCAGCTCACTGTTACTGAACTAATGGATTTTCTGTTAGGATTCTGTTGTTCCTGTATTTTAAGGTGGAGGATGATGAGGATATGGAGGAGAGGATGGAAGCCAGAAGAATCTGGCATCATACAGGCATGGTAACTTAATAGTTAGGTTACTGGACGAGTAATCCAGAAAACTTGAGTTCAAATCCCACCATGGCACTTGGTGAATTTGAATTCAGCTTTAAAAAAATCTGTAATAATTTGGAATAAAAAGCTGATACAGCATCAGTAAAAGTCACCATAAAGCTGTTGAATTGTTGTAAATACTTCTTGCAGTTTTCACACAGAAGGACAGAGGTCGTGCTCTTGATCACGCAAATGGAGGAGACCCCCAATCACATAGTTGGCAGGGAGAGGACACGCAGCATTGAAGATGGCAAAATTGGAAGCCATCCACTTTAGACTATTTGGATATTTTCCCTTCTTTTTTTCTTTATACTCAAGTTTCTCACTCACACACTTGCATCAGTTACTGCTTATCCTTGCCACTGCGTACTAACCCTTGTTGCTCATCCCTCATTCTAGTTCCACCAGATGTTTGGGCCTTGCTGCAGCAAATGCTGAAGAGAAGAAACTTCCCGGAGATGCACTGTAACTCATTCTTGGCATTCCAAGCATCAGCACAGAAACTAGCATGCCATGTGCTACACGAGGTGGTTCATTAAGCATAAGTGAGCAAGAGCATGGAGAAATGCCGGCCCAGGAAATAGTTCACCGGAGGGCAACTCTGATCAAAAGGACAGAGATGCAAACGTCAGGGTCCCAGTCTTCAAAAGAATGGCGCTTATGTGCACCATCAGTTACTCAATGCATTAGACGTCCTGCTAAGCAGCTTCTGCAGTGTTTTATGGAGTGTGGACACTCTGCAATCATCTATGGAATGTATGGTCACCTCAACAGTTGGACCCTCTCAGGCCTGACTTCTGGAAGTCATGGATTACAAGAGCCCTTGACTGAGACACAGCACCCTTCCACCTCCCAGGCTGCAGCACCTCGTAGGAGCACTAGGCTAGATAGGAGAGCACTTGAGACCGGTAGTCGGGTCTCACACCAGGGTGATAATTAGTGCTAGGAATTGTTAACATCCACGACAATTGTAATCCTTTTTGTAATCTTTAACTCCAAAGGAAATAAAGCAAGAAATTGCATTTATAGATTGCCTTTCACAACTTCAAGACATCCCAAAGCATTGTACAGTTAATGAAGTATTTTAAAGTGTAGTCACTGTTGTAATGTAGGAAACATAGCAGCAAACTTGTGCTCAGCAAGCTCCCACAAACAGAAATGTGAAAATGACCAGATAATTGGGCTGGATTTTCGGTTCTGCTTATTTCGGGGCGGTAATGGCAGTGGGGCAGTAAAGTTTACGTCCGAGAACAGTTTGCACTGCAGCCGCAAAATTCATCAGCTGGGCCCTGAGTGTGGGGCGGAGTGCTAAGGAAGGCATTACACACCACCCTTAGGGCACTTGGCTGGCTGAGCAAGTGAAAATCCTGAGCTAAACAGCCTGCCTCGAAGTGCTCTAAGAGAGGCCTGTCTAGGAAAAAAAACCTGATTAAAAACACCAAAAATATTCCCAAAACATAGCCCACATCACCACAACATAAATCACAAAAAAAAAGAAAATACAATCACACTTACCTGGGGTGAACATTACTTACCTCACTGCAGCCACTACAGCTCGGACCGTCCGCTTTCACAGGCGGTCCCAGCACGGCGCTCTACAGAGCGCTACGGATCGGGCAGGATGCCAAAAATCGAGCCGTTATCGCAACCAGGGGCGTTACACACCGGCTCGCCTCTTCTGGGCGGTAATTCTCCCTGCCCTGCCGAAACCAGACAAGAATATCCTGGTGGGACACTGGAAGCTGGCCACCCGCCCGTAAGAGCTCACCACCACAATTGCCGTACCTCTGAGGCGAATAAAGATGCAGCAACGTGCCGAAAATCCAACCTAATCTGTTCTAGTGGTATTAGTTGAGGGCTAAATATTGGCCTGAACAGTGGGGTGAACTCCCTTGCTCTTCTCCGAAATAATGTTGTGGGATCTTTTACGTCCACCTGAGAGGTCAGACGGGGCCTCGGTTTGAGGTCTCATCTGAAAGATGGCATCTCTGACAGTACTGCGCTCAACTGTCAGTCTGATTTCTGTGCTCAGGGGCTATAAATTGGATAGCCCCTGAAAATGAGCATGTGGATCACGATGCAACATTCACCTGTGCCCATTGAGTGGAATGCAGGCAGCATGCCAACTCCATTCTGCCTCCTAATTATAATGATTTCTGTGTGCAACCAGTGCTCTCTGTGCTGTTCATTGGCAACCCGCAATAGCAGGGGGTCCAATATCATTAGTAACTTGCACTACTTAAAGCTAGCTCACACTACTAGCTAAATTGCACCTCTTAAAGGGATGGGGCATTGTGGCTGCAGCAGGTGCAGGGAAAATCTGTCCTGGGAAAAAGAGAAAAATGGCTGACCATGTGAGAGCGGGGACGCTGATTTTTGGATGTTGCGATGGAGCTCTTAGTGGAGGAGGTAGAAAGGAGGAGAGATGTCCTGTATCCTCAGGGATGGCAGGGGGTCAGAAGGCCCTCCAGACACATGATGAGAAGGTAATGGGAAATTATTGCTGTGGAGGTCAATCCCAGGAGTGCATCCCAAAGACCTGGATGCAGTGCCACAAGAAGTTTAATAACCTCACACAAGTGGTTAAGGTCAATGAATGCATCTTCAAATGGCATGTCCTACCAATTGCACCACCAGCCTCAGCCATTGCTCAATTCACCACGACCTCCATTACTCACCTACTAACAATCTCTATTAATCAGAACTCATACCTACATTCATATGCTCGATCTCACCCTCACACCCACAACTCACACTTTGCACACAACGTCAATTATTCAATCCACCGTGACAGCCACATCACCCAAACATATTCCATGACACTCACAGATAGACAACCCTCTCTCTTGCAGAAGAAGCTGGCACACAATTGGAGGCAGCAGGATCAACCAGAGGAGGAGAGGTGTAGCTGCATGTTATAACATCAAGGGGCCAAAATTGCCCCTCTCCATAAGGCCTGTTACCACCGCAAATCGGCGGCCATGCTGCGGACTGGAGTGGCCGCCGACTTTTCGTGGAATGGCCGGTGATAGCCCAATTGCCCTTTCGAGGTTTTTCGCCGATGCCCCGATCACCCCCTTACCGCTACGCTGCTGCCGATCCGCCGTATGCGCATCATCACCGTGCACACCGCCCGATCTACCCGCCCCCGATGGGGACATTCCCCTTGGAAAATCTTCGGCCTGCCCAGCGGTGTCAAAACCTGTTTTTTCCCAGTGAGGCTGTGGCCTTCTGCAATGGCAGTGCGGCTTCCCTTAAAGGGGAGGATGCACTGCCGCTGTCGCCATGATTTTTTTGTCAGCCGACTGCCATGTCGGCCCAACAATTATGGCCCCGGGTTCAGCTGGGCTGCCAATAGGCAGCCTGGCACTCCCTCTTGGGTGCCAGGCTGCTGGCCCGGCCGAAACCCTCCCTGGTGGCCCAGTGGGCCGGAGTTTTTTAATCGTGAAGGTTCTTCCCTTTAAGTGAAGGGGAGAGCCGTAGTCACATGGTGCCGTGATGCCATTATCGCTGTTGTCACTCCACACCGTCCCCAACTTCCGCCGCTCAGATGTTTCCACCGCTGCATATCCGCCCCTCTCGTGTAGTCACCGCCCTCATTTAAGAGAAACTTCTGGATCCGAGAAAAAATAAACAAAGAGTGGAATTTCGCTCAAGAGACGACCTCAACAACAGCTGCGGTAAGAACCACTGAAACAGGGTGCATGCGCTCCGTTTCAGGCAGGGGCCAATTTCTACCCCACAAATGTTTCCTCAATCAATATTACAAAAATAGATTATCTGGTAATTATGACATTGCTGTGTGTGAGAACATGCTGTGTGCAAATTGGCTGCCATGTTTCCTACATTACAACAGTGACTACACTTTATAAAATCTGCATAGGATTCAGATGATTACTTTGATGGACCAGGCTACAGAAAAAGGCTGATGGGTGTACATTACCCAAATGCTTGGTGCACAAGAAAGTCTGCCAGAAAGCCTGTGCTCATTGTCAAGGAGAAGTTCATTGGCTGTAAAGCTCTTTGGAACATTCTAAGGTTGTGAAAGGTGCTATACAAATGCAAGTCTTCCTTTCTTTTACTTTTTAACACCCATAGAGGAGATGGTGCTGGACATTGAGGGAAGAGCCATTGCTGAGGCCTTGGTGATGGGCGGGCTTGAAGCCGTTGAAGATGATGATATGCTCATACCTAATCCCACTTCTCACATCACCCTTCTCCCTCATCCCCAACTCTCTTCTGGCTTACAAGCTGCAGATGGTGTAAGCAGTCATTTCTTACTTTCTCCTCACCCCTCATCACAATCCAACACTTGTCCCTTTTTCATTTCAGGTCCCCAAGAACTACAACCTGCCCAGTCAATGGAGGAAGAGCTGAAAGACAGTGAAGATGAAGATACACATCATTCGATTTCACATTCGCAGCCACCAGCTCAGACAGACACACCATGTAATTTAAAGGGTAGCGCAGAGGCAAGTTCTGCACATGGTGGGACAGCGGGCACATGTGCGCTGAAACCAGGGCTGATGGGTGTACACAACCAAATGCTTGGTACGTTGGAAAGCCTGCCGTAAAGCCTGCGCTCAATGTCAAGGTTCATGGAGGAGTCCAGCACAAACTTGGCACAGGGCTTTAAACAGAGAAACATAGAAACATAGAAAATAGTTGCAGGGATAGGCCATTCGGCCCTTCGAGCCTGCACCACCATTCAATATGATCATGGCTGATCATTCACCTCAGTAACCCTTTCCTGCTTTCTCTCCATACCCCTTGATACCTTTAGTCGTAAGGGTCATATCTAACTCCCTCTTGAATATATCTAACGAACTGGCATCAACAACTCTCTGCGGTAGGAAATTCCACAGGTTCACAACTCTCTGAGTGAAGAAGTTTCTCCTCATCTCCGTCCTATATGGCTTACCCCTTATCCTTAGACTGTGTCCCCTGGTTCTGGACTTCTCCAACATCAGGAACATTCTTCCTGCATCTAACCTGTCCAGACCTGTCCGAGTTTTATATGTTTCTATGAGATCCCCTCTCATCCTTCTAAACTCCAGTGAATACAGGCCCAGTCGATCCAGTCTCTCCTCATATATCAGTCCTGCCTTCACAGGAATCAGTCTGCTGAACCTTCGCTGCACTCCCTCAATACCAAGAACGTCCTTCCTCTGATTAGGAGACTAAAACTGAACACAATATTCCAGGTGAGGCCTCACCAAGGCCCTGTACAACTGCAGTAAGACCTCCCTGCTCCTATACTCAAATCCCCTAGCTATGAAGGTCAACATGCCATTTGCCTTCTTTACTGCCTGTTGTACCTGCATGCCAACTTTCAATGCCTGATGTACCACGACACCCAGGTCCCATTGACCTCCCCTTTTCCTAATCTGCTGCCATTCAGATAATATTCTGCCTTCGTGTTTTTGCCCCCAAAGTGGATAACCTCACATTTATCCACATTATACTGCATCTGCCATACATTTGCCCACTCTCTTAACCTGTCCAAGCCACCCTGCAGCCTCTTAGCATCCTCCTCACAGCTCACACTGCCACCCAGCTTAGTGTCATCTGCAAACTTGGAGATATTACACTCAATTCCTTCTTCTAAATCATTGATGTATATTGTAACTAGCTGGGGTCCCAGCACTGAGTCCTGCGGCACCCCACTAGTCACCGCTTGCCATTCTGAGAACGACCCGTTTATCCTGACACTCTGCTTCCTGTCTGCCAACCAGTTCTCTATCCAATACCATGTGCTTTAATTTTGTATACTAATCTCTTATGTGGGACCTTGTCAAAAGCCTTTTGAAAGTCTAAATACACCACATCCACGGGTTCTCCCTTGACCACTCTACTAGTTACATCCTCAAAAAATTCTAGAAGATTTGTCAAGCATGATTTCCCTTTCATAAATCCATGCTGACTTGAACTGATCCTGTCACTGCTTTTCAAATGAGCTGCTATTTCATCTTTAATAATTGATTCCAACATTTTCCCCACTACTGATGTCAGGCTAACCAGTCGAAAATTCCCCATTTTCTCTCTCCCTCCTTTTTAAAAAAGTGGTGTGACATTCACAACCCTCCAGTCCATAGGAACTGATCCAGAGTCAATAGACTATTGGAAAATGATCACCAATGCATCCACTTTTTCTATGGCCACCTTAAATACTCTGGGGTGCAGACTATCAGGCCCTGGAGATTTATCGGCCTTCCACCATCAATTTCCTGAACACAATTTCCTGACTAAAAAGGATTTCCTTCAGTTCCTCCTTCTCGCTAGACCCTCGCTCCCCTAGTATTTCCAGAAGGTTATATGTGTCTTCCTTCGTGAAGACAGAACCAAAGTATTTGTTCAATTGGTCTGTCATTTCATTGTTCCCCATTATTAATTCACCTGATTCTGACAGCAAGGGACTTATGTTTGTCTTCACTAATCTTTTTCTCTTCACATATCTATTGAAGCTTTTGCAGTCAGTTTTTATGTTCCCAGCAAGCTTCCTCTCATACTCTATTTTCCCCATCCTAATGAAACCCTTTGCCCTCCACTGCTGAATTTTAAATTTCTCCCAGTCCTCAGGTTTGCTGGTTTTTCTTGCCAATTTATATGCCTGTTCCTTAGATTTATCACTGTCCCTCATTTCCCTTCTTAGCCACGGTTGAGCCACCTTCGCCATTTTATCTTTACTCCAGACAGGCTTTTATAATTGTTGAAGTTCATCCATATGATCTTTAAATGTTTGCCATTGCCTATCCACTGTCAACCCTTTAAGTATCATTCGCCAGTCTATTCTAGCCAATTCACGTCTCATACCATCGAAGTTACCTTTCCTTAAGTTCAGGACCCTAGTCTCTGAATTAACTGTGTCACTCTCCATCTTAATAAAGAGCTTGGAGCCCATCATTTCCAGCATGGAATGGATGGCTAACTCTATCAATGCACTTGTGGACCCAACCATGAAGCAGCGTCTGATGACCGATGTCTGAGCTTCCATTGCAACACAAGTAGCAGCCACCTAAACTCAGAACTGCAGTGGAAGTTCTGATCGCTGCCATCATGGCTCTGGATACCAGTGTTCAAAGGGGCTTCCAGGACATCACAGGAGCCCATCAATCTGTTCCCCAAGAGATTACAAGGATTTCTGAGGCGCTGCCCTGGGAGAGTGGCAGTGGATCCATGGAGCACGAACCTGCTGTCCTTTCTCAGGATGACAGCATTCATACTCACACTCCTGCCACACTGCCAGTGCCCTTGCCGTTGCCTGTCGGCCAGCCCAGAACATTGCCGTACATCCCGAGATGGTGCAGCCTGAAGCCGGGTCTTCTGGGCCCAGAGCTGCTTGAGGTCATCCTCCAAGTCTATCTGCATTGTCCCCCACTGAAAATCAGCTGCCTTCCACCAGCCATGATGCAGCCACTGGGGTAGCACTGCATATGAGCATTAGGACAGGAAAAGGCACACAGAAGACAGGCACTAAGGGAATGCACAAGGTTGATTAGTTTATCTTTTATAAGCAATATAGCATGATTTAATTTAATTTGCTTTGGAATGTGTATATTGTGCTTTTAATTTTGCTTTGTGATGAAGAGAGCGATGTGATGGTCAATGATAGAGGAAATGTAAGGAGTGTGGGACTGTTGGTGAATGGGGAATTGGGGTTAAGGTAACTGGTATCATACTTGAATGAGTTGTTCACTTACAGCTCAAGCAGAAAGGGGCTCTAGGTTGCCTTCTCCCTTCCTTGTCTTCCTCTTTCACCTCCACCTCTTCCTCTGCCTCCTCCTCCTCTGCCATCTGCTCCTGCTCCTCAGCTTGTTGCCTGATAGTTGGTGGCAAGGGCTGTTCCCTCTTGATGGCGAGGTTGCGCAGCAAGCAGTACACTACACAAAACTCAAGACCTGCTCTGGTAAGTACTGCAGGGCTCCTCCAACATGCCAACGGTCTGCTCTATCAGATGTCTTGTGGCTATATTTAAGGCAGAGATAGACAGATTTTTGAGCGATAAGAGAATAAAGGGTTATGGGGAATGGGCAGGGAAGAGGAGTCCAGTCCATGATCAGATCAGCCAGGACGTTACTAAATGGTGGAGCAGTCTCAAGGGGCCAAATGGCCTACTCCTGCTTCTATTTCTTATGTTCTTATGTTCTTAAATACTCAAATTTCTGGACAGGACATTAAATGGCATCACCATCACCCAGTCCTCCACCATTGACTTCCTGGGGGTTGCTGTTGACCAGAAATTTAACTGGACCAGCCACATAATGATATGGCGAGTGGCTTAGCTCTTGACTCTCTAAAGCCTCCCCACTATCTACAGGTCAGGAGTGTGATGGAATGCTCTCCACTTTCCTGGATGAGTGCAGCTGCAACAAGACTCAAGAAGCTCAATCCCATCCAGGACAAAGCTTGCTCAGCAGCCTATCCACCACCTCAAACATCCATTCCCTCCGCCACTGGCACCCCATGGCTGCAGTATGTATCACCTATAGGCGGCACTGCAGCAACTCATCAAGTCTTTTCGCTAGCACCTCCAACATCTGCTATTAAAACTAAAGCAATGTAAAAACATATTTGGGCTAAATTTGTGTTCCCTACAGGCGTGTACAAGGTGCGCATGCACCCGCAGGGGCCTCGCGATTTCCGGGTTTAGGCATGCAATGTGTATTCGCCTAAACCCGGAACTTGTGATCTGTCAAGAATCCTCATTCGCTGCCGGACAGTTGAGCTATTTGCCCAACTTCTAGAATCATAGAATCATAGAAATTTACAGCATGGAAGGAGGCCATTTCGCCCATCATGCCTGCGCCGGCCGACAAAGAGCTATCCAGCCTAATCCCACTTTCCAGCTCTTGGTCCATAGCCCTGTAGGTTACGGCACTTCAAGTATATATCCAAGCCCTTTTTAATGTGGTGACGGTTTTTGCCTCTACCATCCTTTCAGGCAGTGAGTTCCAGACTCCCACTATCGTCTGGGTGAAGAAATTTCTCCTCAAATCTCGTCTAAATTTCCGACAAATTATTTTAAATCTATGTCCCCTGGTAGTTGACCCTTCTGCTAAGGGAAATAGGTCCTTACTTTCCACTCAATCTAGGCCCCTCATAATTTTATACACCTCAATAAGGTCTCCCCTCAGCCTCATCTGTTCCAAAGAAAACAAACCCAGACTGTTCAATCTTTCCTCATAGCTAAAATTCTCCAGTCTCGGCAAAATCCTCGTAAATCTCCTCTGTACCCTCACGAGTGCAATCACAACTTTCCTGTAAACTGGTGACCAGAACTGCAAGCAGTACTCTAGCTGTGGCCTAACTAGTGTTTTATACAGTTGAAGCATGACCTCCCTGCTATTCTATGCCTCGACTAATAAAGGCAAGTATTCCGTATGCCTTCTTAACCACCTTATCTACCTGGCCTGCTACCTTCAGGGATATGTGGACCTGCACGCCAAGGTCCTTTTGTTCCTCTACTCTTCTCAGTGTCCTACTATTTAATGTGTATTCCCTTGCCTTGTTAGCCCTCCCTCAGACTTCTAATGCTTGAATTCTATTTGCCACTGTTCTGCCCAACTGACCAGTTCATTGATATCTTCCGGCAGTCTACAGCTTTCTTCTTCATTATCACAGCCGATTTTAGTATCATCTGCAAAATTCTTAATCATACCCACTTCATTCAAGACCAAGTCATTGATATGTACCACACAAAGCAAGGGATCTAGTACTGAGACCTGCGGAACCCCACTGGATACAGCCTTTCAATCACAAAAGACCCATCAACCATTACCCTTTGCTTCCTGCCTCTGAACCAATTTTGGATCCAACTTGCCACTTTGCCCTGGATCCCATGGGTTTTTACTTTCGTGAGCAGTCTGCCACATGGGGCCTTATCAAATGCTTTGCTAAAATCCATATCATCATCATAGGCAGTCCCTCGGAATCGAGGAATACTTGCTTCCACTCCCAAAGTGAGTTCTCTGGTGGCTGAATGGTCCAATACGAGAGCCACAGACCCTGTCACAGGTGGGGCAGACATTCGTCAAGGGAAGGGGTGGGGGGGGGCTGGTTTACCGCGCGCTCCTTCCGTTGTCTGTGCTTGACCTCTTCACAATCTTTGCGTTGATACTCGAAGAACTCAACGCCCTCCCGGATGCACTTTCTCCACCTCGGGCGGTCTTCGGCCAGGGTCTCCCAGGTGTCAGTGGTGATATCGCACTTTACCAGGGAGGCTTTGAAGGTGTCCTTGTAACGTTTCCGCTGCCCACCTTTGGCTCGTCTACCGTGAAGGAGCTCCGCATAAAGCATTTGCTTTGGGAATCTCGTATCTGGCATGCAAACTATGTGACCTGCCCAGCAAAGCTGATCGAGTGTGGTCAGTGCTTCAATACTGGGGATGTTAGCCTGGACAAGGACACTGATGTTCGTGTGCCTGTCCTCCTAGGGGATTTGCAGGATCTTGCGGAGACATCGTTGGTGATATATCTCCAGCGACTTGAGGTGCCTTCTATACATCATCCATGCCTCAGATCCATACAGGAGGGTGGGTATTACTACAGCCCTGTAGACCATGAGCTTGGTGATAGATTTCAGGGCCAAGTCTTCAAACACTCTTTTCCTCAGACGGCCGAAGGCTGCACTGGTGCACTGGAAGCGATGTTGAATCTCCGCATCAATGTCTGCTTTTGTCGATAAGAGGCTCGCGAGATATGGGAAATGGTCCACGTTGTCGAGGGCCGCGCCATGAATCTTAATGACTGGAGGGAAGTGCTGTGCGGCGAGGACAGGCTAGTGGAGGACCTTTGTCTTACGGATGTTCAGCGTAAGGCCCATGCTTTCCTATGCCTCAGTGAATACATTGACTATATCCTGGAGTTCAACCTCTGAATGTGCGCAGGCACAGGCATTGTCCGCGTACTGCAGCTCAACGACAGAGTTTGGGGTGGTCTTGGACCTGGCCTGGAGGCGGCGTAGGTCAAACAGCTTCCCACTGGTTCTGTAATTTAGTTCCACTCCAGCGGAGAGCTTGTTGATTGTGAGGTGGAGCATGGCGGTGAGGAAGATTGGGAAGGCAGTTGGAGCGCTGACGGAGCCCTGTTTGACCCCGGTCCGCACGTGAATTGGGTCTGTGATGGATCCATACACATTACATCAAATGCACATCAACATCGGCCCTCCAAAACAGCCATTGTGGAATTGAGCTCATATTCTTTGGATTACTAGTTCAGTAACATAACATAGAAACATAGAAGCCTGCACCAACATTCAATATGATCATGGCTGATCATGCAACTTCAGTACCCCATTCCTGCTTTCTCTCCATACCCCTTGATCCCTTTAGCCATAAGGGTCACAACTAACATCCTTTTGAATATATCTAATGAACTGGCCTCAACAACTTTCTGTAGTAGAGAATTCCACAGGTTCACAATTCTCTGAGTGAAGACGTTTCTCCTCATCTCGGTCCTAAATGGCTTACCCCTTATCCTTAGACAGTGACCCCTGGTTCTGGACTTCCCCAACATCGGAAACATTCTTCCTGCATCTAACCTGTCCAATCCCGTCAGAATTTTATATGTTTCTATGAGAACCCCTCTCATTCTTCTAAATTCCAGTGATTATAAATCTTGTCAATCCAGTCTTTCTTCATATGTCTGTCCTGCCACCCCGGGAATCAGTCTGTTGAACATTCGCTGCACTCCCTCAATAGCAAAAATGTCCTTCCTCAGATTTGGAGACCAAAACTGTCAATATTCAAGGTGTAGCCTCACCAAGGCCCTGTACAACTGCAATATGACCTCCCTGCTCCTATACTCAAATCCTCTCGCTATGAATGCCAACATGCCATTTGCCTTCTTCACCGCCTGCTTTACCTGCATGCCAACTTTCAGTGACTGATGTACCATGACACCCAGGTCTCGTTGCACCTCCCTTTTTCCTAATCTTTCACCATTCAGATAATATTCTGCCTTCCTGTTTTTGCCACCAAAGTGGATAACCTCACATTTATCCACAGTATACTGCATCTGCCATGTATTTACCCACTCACCTAACCTGTCCAAGTCACCCTGCAGCCTCTAAGCATCCTCCTTACAGTTCACACTGCTATCCAGCTTAGTGTCATCTGCAAACTTGGAGATATTACGTTCAATTCCTTCGTCTAAATCATTAATGTATATTGTAAATAGCTGGGGTCCCAGCACTACACTACACTACAGTTAAATTCTGCCCAGCGTAAGGCCTGCTTTTATCAGTGTAAGATTTTTAAAGGACAGAAAAATCGTTTTTTTTTCAATTATTTAAACATTTAAAAACTTGTGAAAGAAAATAATTTGATTTTTAGTCTCTTTAAAATTAGTAAATATATTTTTCAAAAATTTTAATTTTTTTTTCAATAATTAATTCAAACCAATTTTGATTAATGTTAAATATGTGATTTTTACTTTTTTTATTTTAAGTATTTGTGTGTTTTTAGGGGTATTCCCATTCATACTTATGGTGATTCCGTACACACGGGGCTCGAACTTGGTCAAAGCCAAGGCCCGCCCAAGTGCCGCCCAAAGGACCGCCGAAAGACCTGCCGATGCTTTACCAGGAAGATTCCTCTAAACGATCTGCCAGTACCACCCATTGGCAAAATAATGACTTATGCCTTCAATCTGGCTGCAGCGGGTGGGAACTCCCAATCTCGGCGGCAAATGCGAACCTCGCCAAAGTGCCGCCGAGGATTGAGTTGGGCCCAGGGAGGGGGGAGCACACAGTAATAAAAATTTTCATTAAAAAAAACACTGGAAGACCTTCAGGGGACCCCATACACATAAATTGCTGAAAATAAATTATTAAAAGTTCACTAACCTTTTTTTGCATGTCTTCTTACTTACCGTTGGGGTTAGACCTGCCTCCATGCAGCAGTCCTTCCCCCTGCTTTACCGCCGACTCCCGCCCGGAGGAATCTGCCAGCTCAGCGGGCGGGAGGACACTTACGCGACTTAAGTGCCAGCGGGCGTCAGCGGCCAATTCCCAGCAGTACACCCCTTTTGCCGGTGGGAGGCCTCTACGAAAATAGCAGTGAGTGGAGACAGCCCAAAAAATTTGGCGGCAGCCGGCAGCAGTGGGCGGTCAGGCCAGCAAGTTTGGGCCCACGGATCCCACCACAAGTATGAATGGGAGTATCCCTACTTGCAAAATGCCTCCGTCCCTGGGATACGTGGACCTCTACGCAGGCAAACGTGGAGAGGCCCAGGGCCGCACATCTCCGAAACTCCCGGAACAGCAGGTAAGTTTGGAGATTTTTTCAGGTCAGAGGCATCCGCCCGCGGGAAGCCTCCGACCGTAATTTCTCCACCAATGTTATTCTTACACTCGTGACCTTGGAACATCCTATAAAATTTGTCACTTTCTGAGTGCATAACCCATTACAGAGATCAATATTTTAAACTTTTGTGATTTACATTTTAAATTGTAGACGCTGGTGTGCATTAATTTTAACTAAAGCTTATTTGTGCAACTGGTAAAAAGCACAAATAATTTTTTTTTTAAATGAAAATGAGGTGAAGAAGTACAAGTTACAGTTGCAGGATGGTGTCTGGCTTTAAATCAATTTGAACTTCTTCAAAGCACTTTGTTTTAATTGGATTACAACTAAAAATTGCTATTGTTGTATGCAGATTAAATGAGAGACCCATGGTCTTGCTTTAAATCTTTACAACAGCAGCGATTTCTTAATTCATTTATTACAAATCTCTGATCTGCTATTGTGATTAACTCCTCTCCCACACCCTAAGGTTTTGGCAAGCAAGAAGTAATTTGGAATAACAGCAAATTTAACTCTGCGGACAGCAAGGTGTTGCCTTCGGCAGGGCTGATCCAGTGGATTCTGGCAGAGGCTGAGAGGATATATCGGCTCTTAAAGGTGGTCAAAGTCCGAAACCATTCCAAAATAGCCCCCAGGGCCAGTTAGAATGACAAGTCACATTAGCTAGCCAAGAAGTTCAAAATTGCCCTGGTAGTGGAGGGTCAGATAAATAAAGTTCAAAGTGAAATACCCCCTTTAAATCTTGCAGGGGTGTAGGATTAAGTGAGTCCAGGCAGCCATCAAAAGTGAGGGCCTATGGCCTAGAGTTGCCTTTAAACAGAGAAGACAATTTTACAGTACAGGGTATCAATGCAAATCGGTGTTCCTGCAGTCACTTCATAATGAGTTGGCCCATGGGGCCCATAAGCCTCATGGGCCCTAGAGGGTGACAGCCTAGTCCAAAGGCCAATGCAGTAGATGTGGTGGCCTTACATAAGAATATAAGAAATAGGAGCAGGAGTAGGCCATTTGGCACCTCGAGCCTGCTCCGCAATTCAATAAGATCATGCTGATCTGATCCTGACCTCAATTCCACTTCTCCACCTGCTCACCATAGCCCTTGACTCCCTTATCATTCAAAAATCTGTCTACCTCCACCTTAAATATATTCAATGACCCAGCCTCCACAGCTCTCTGGGGTAGAGAATTCCAAAGATTCATGACTCTCTGAGAGAAGAAATTCCTCCTCATTTCCATTTTAAACGGGGACCCTTATTCTGAAACTCTGCTGCCTAGTTCTAGATTCTCCCACAAGGAGAAACATTCTCTCTGCATCTACCCTGTCAAGCCCCCCTCAGAACCTTATATGTTTCAATAAGATCACTTCTCAGTCTTCTGAACTCCAATGAGTCTAGGCCCAATCTGCCCAACCTTTCTTCATATCACAACGGCTTCATCTCAAAGCAACCTCATGAACCTTCTCTGAACAGTCTCCAATGCATGTATATCCATCCTTAAATAAGGAGACTATAACTGTACACAGTGCACCAGGTGTGGTCTCACCAATGCCCTGTAGAGTTATAGCAGGACTTCCCTACTTTTATACTCCATCCCCCTTGCAATAAAGGTCAACATTCCATTTGCCTTTTGAATTACTTGCTGTACCTGCATGCTAACTTTTTGTGTTTCATGTACAAGGACCCCCAGATCTCTCTGTACTGCAGCATTTTGCAATCTCTTCCCATTTAAATAATAATTTGCTTTTTTATTTTTCTCATATTTTCTCACATTATATTCCATCTGCCAAATGTTTGCCCACTCACTTAGCCTGTCTATATCTCTTTGTAGATTCTTTGTGTCCTCCTCACAACTTGCTTTCCCACCTATCTTTGTAACATCACCAAATTTGCTTATATTACACTCAGTCCCTTCATCCAAGTCATTAATATAAATTGTAATCAGTTAAGGCCCCAGCACTGATCCCTGTGGCACCCCACTAGTTACAGATTGCCAACCTGAAATTGACCCATTTATCCCCACTCTCTGTTTTCTGTTAGTTAGCCAATCCTCTATCCATGCTAATGTATTACCCCCAACCCCGTCAGCTCTTATCTGTGTAGTAACCTTTTATATGGCACCTTATTGAATGCTTTCTGGAAATTCAAATACATGACATCTACTGGTTCTCCTTTATCCATCTTGCTCGTTAAATTCTTAAAAAACTGTAGCAAATTTGTAAAACATGATTTCCCTTTCATAAAACCATGCTGACTTTGCTTGACTGCATTATGATTTTCTAAATCTCCTGCTATTACTTCCTTAATGATGGATTCCAGCATTTTTCCAATGACAGATGTTAGGCTAAATGATCGATAGTTTCCTGTTTTCTGTCTCCATTTGCGGTTTTCCAGTCCCCCGGGACCGCTCCAGATTCCAGGTACTTCTGGTAGATTGCAACCAATGCATCCACTATCTCTGCAGCCACCTCTTTTAAGACCCTAGGATGTAAGCCATCAGGTCCAAGGGACTTGTCCCCCTGTAGTCTCATTAGTCTGCCTAGTACTTTCTCTCTAGTGATAGTGTTTGTTTTAATTACCCCCCCCCCCCAATAGCCCCTTGATTATCTATTACTGGGATGCAAAATATTTGTTCAAAGTCTCCGCCATTTCCATGTTTCCCATTATTAATTTCCCAGTCTCCTCTTTGAAGGGACCAAATTTTACTTCAGCTACTCACTTCCATTTTATATACCTGTAGAATTTCTTACTGTCTATTTTTATATTTCTTGCTAGTTTACTCTCATGAGCTATCTGCTCTCTCTTTTTCATTTTTTTAGTTGTCCTTTGCTGGTTTCTAAAAATTTCCCAATCCTCTGGCCTTCCACTGTTTTTCGCAACATTGCATGTCTTGTTTTCAACTTAATATTTGATAAAGGAAGTAAGGAAGCCTTTACTTCCTTAGTTAGGCACAGGTGGTTCATCTTTCTCATCGTCTTTCTTTCTCACTGGAATATATCTTTACTGAGAGTTATGAAATATCTCCTTAAATGTTTGCCACTGCTTTTCTACAGTCTTACCCTTTAATATATTTTCCCAGTCCTCTTTGACCAACTCTACCTTCATACCTTTGTAATTACCTTTATTTTAAGTTCAGGACATGAGTTTGCGACCTAGCTTTCTCACCCTCAAACTGAATTTGAAATTCTATCATGCTATGATCACTATTCCCAAGATGATCCTTCACTCCGAGATCATTAATTAATCCAGACTTGTTACACATTACCAGATCTAAAATAGTTTGCTCCATGATTGGTTCCAGAATGTATTGTTCCAAGAAACCATCCCGCATACACTCTATGAACTCTTCCTCAAGGCTACCTTTGCCAATTTGATTTGTCCAATCAATATGAAGATTAAAATCACCCATGATTATTGCTGTGGCTTTCTTATAAGCCTCCATTATGTCTTGATTCATCCTCCGTCCTACAGTGTAGCTACTGTTAGGGGGCTTATAGACTACGCCCATCAGTGACTTCTTTCCCTTATTATTTCTTATCTCCAGCCAAACTGATTCTACATCTTGATCTTCTGAGCCAATATCATTTCTCACTACTGCACTGATCTCATCCCTTATTAACAGAGCTACTCCACCTCCTTTTCCTCTCTGCTTATTCTTATGAAATGGCAAATACCCCTGAATATTCAGTTCCCAGCTTTGGTCACCTTACAACCGCGTCTCTGTAATGGCAATCAGGTCATACCCATTTATTTCTATTTGTGCTGTGAACTCATCTATCTTGTTATGAATGCTGTGTGCATTCAGATATAGAGCTTTTAATTTTGTCTTATGTCCCTTCCTGTCACACTCTGGTTATCATTACCCCTATCGCTACCCTGCACTTTTGCCTTCTCCTTTCTCTTTCATTTTTTAAATTTCCACTCACCGAATCTCTCCCCCCACTATTTAGTTTAAAGCCTTGTATGGATCAAACCATAAATGCCATTATTAATGACTACCTCACATTTGGGTAGTATGTGAGGTAGTCATTAATAATGACTAGTATCATCCTGCTTCACCATCCATGGCCCGTGGAGAAATGTGCAGAGAGATTACATTGATCCACTTCAGAGGACTCAAAAAGGTAACCAGAATACCTTGATTATAATTGACCGTTATTTTCCAAATGGGGTTAAGTAGCAAACATCAGAAATTTAAAATTGATTTGAGAGAAAAAAGATAAATTAGTCCATGACTGAACAAAGAAGGAGAAAGGGAAAATTCTATCGCTTTTCTGCAAGAGTTCTTTTGTTTTCAGCGTACTGTCACTTTAACAGCCAGTGTGAATGTTTCGGAGCCCACAAGATGTGAGAAGCTCCAACACTAAATATTTGTGTAAGAATGTTAAAGGTTTTATTTCATTGTGAAAGTGAACTTTTTCTTCAGTTATATTCAGTATTTTAACAGTCATTTGGGAAAAGCGCCTGAAGAAAGAATAAACAGAAAAATTATTTATTTAACTGGGTTTTTCTAAGCACTTGCTATTTTGGTAAATTTAACTGATCAGTATTGTGTTTAGTTTAAGATATTGGTCTGAATGAAATTAGAATCACTGAGATTAAATAACCTATTGAATTGTGAGAACCGGGCTTTTATTGTGGCCACAATGAAATTCTGGTTAGTGTCATTATTAGAAGGTCTCTAATTCTGATCAAGAAACTTGGCAGTTTTGAATTTCTTAAATGCTTAATGATATGAAGTGCACAAGGAATTAATTTTGAGTGTATTTGATGTGGTTTGGTGCCAAAAGTTTGGATATTTGAGGTGATTCTGCTCGTTTAATCATCTTGGTTGTAATGGGAAGTGTACTAGCAAATCCCTTGACCTTTTTTAAGATTCATAAAAAAAGATCGAAGCATCTATTGCTATCTCTATGATAACAACCTAAAAATATCTTGTGGAAGCCCGTAAAATAAATGCTAAATGCTCGATCAACACTCGATGAATTTGAATCCTGTTTCCCTGATGAACATGTTTTTTTAAGTTAATGTTGAGGTTATTAATGATTTCTGTTGTTTAATGGTTTTCAATTCCTGAGAATGGAAATAAAAAGGCCTTTGTGAAAGTTTTAACAGTAAAAAGACTTTGAAAAAAAAGTAAAAAATTGAGTTTGGTTCTTTTACTTTCGACAACATTTTTTTCAAATTTCGTGACGCGACACAAGTGTCTGAGCCTGACAATATTTCGCTCCATCTTATAAACATGCAAAGAAGATAGTCCTTTCAACTGACAGCTGTTTTAAATTCAGCAAGTAACACGTTTTGTATTGCTGAATGCAAACACATATTAGACATTCTTAAATTTTAAGTTTCTTAATTTGAGGGGAGCTTGGAGGTGCCAAACCCGCAACCTATACCACCTAGAAGGACAAGGGCAGCAGGCGCATGGGAACACCATCACCTCCAAGTTCCCCTCCAAGTCACACACCAGCCTGACGTGGAAGTATATCACCGTTCTTTCATCATCACTGGGTCCAAATCCCGGAACTCTCTCCCTAACAACACTGTGGGAGTACCTTCACCAAAAGGACTGCAGCGGTTCAAGAAGGCGGCTCACTACCACCTTATCAAGGGCAATTATGATGGGCAATATGTGCTGGCCTTGCCAGTGATGCCCACATCCCAGGAACAAATGTTTTTGAACACTGTGCAATCATCAGCGAACATCTCCACTTCTGATCACATGATTGAGGGAAGGTCATTGATGAAGCAGCTGAAGATGGTTGGGCTGAGGTCACTGCCCTGATGAACTCCTGCAGTGATGTCCTGGGGCTGTGAGGATTGACATCAAGCAACCACAAACATCTTCCTTTTTGCTAGTTATGACTCCAGCCAATGGAGAATTTTCCCCCTGATTCCCATTGATTTCAGTTTTACTCGGACTCCTTGATGCCACACTCGATCAAATGCTGCCTTGATGTCAAGGGCAGTCACCCTCACCTCACCTCTGGAATTCAACTCTTTTGTCCATGTTTGGACAAAGGCTGTAATGAGGTCTGGGGCTGAGTAGTCCTGGCGGAACCCAAACTGGGCATCAGTGAGCAGGCTATTGGCGAGTAAGTGCTGCTTGATAGCACTTTTGATGACACCTTCCATCGCTTCGCTGATAATTGAGAGTAAACTGATGGAGCGATAATTGACCGGATTTTATTTTCCTGCTTTTTGTGGACAGGGCATACTTGGATAGTTTTCCACATTGTTGGATAGATGCCAGTGTCGTAGCTGGAACAGCTGGGCTAAAGGCATGCCTAGTTCTGGAGCACAAGTCTTCAGCACGACAGCCGGGATGTTGTCGGGGCCCATAACCTTTGCTGTATCCAGTATAGCCTTTTCTTGATATCATGTGGAGTGAATTGAATTGGCTGAAGACTGGCTTCTGTGATAGTGGGAACCTCAGGAGGAGGCCGAGATGGATCAGCCACTCAGCACTTCTGGCTGAAGAAGGTAGCAAATGCTCCCACCTTGTCTTTTGCACTCATGTGCTGGGCTCCGCCATCATTGAGGATGGGGATATTCATGGAACCTCCTCCTCCTGTTAGTTGTTTAATGATCCACCACCATTCACGACTGGATGTGGCAGGACTACAGAGCTTTAATCTGATCCATTGGTTGTGGGATCGCTTAGCCTTTTTTATAGCTTACTGCTTCCGATTTTTAGCATGCATATAGTCCTATGTTTCAGCTTCCCTAGGTTGGCACCTCATTTTTAGGTATGGCAGGTGCTGCTCCTGGCATGCTCTTCTACACTCTTCATTGAACCAGGGTTGGTCCCCTGTCTTGATGGTAATGGTAGAGTGAGGGATATGCTGGGTCGTGAGGTTACAGATTGTGGTAGAATGCAATTCTGCTGCTGCTGATGGCCCACAGCACCTCATGGATGCCCAGTTTTGAGCTGCTTGATCTGTTCTGAATCTATCCCATTTAGCACGGTGGTAGTGCCACACAACACGATGGATGGTGTCCTCAGTGTGAAGACAGCACTTCGTCTCCACAATGACTGTGTCGTGGTCGCTGCTACCAATGCTGTCATGGACAAATGCATCTGCAACAGATTGATTGGTGAGTGTTATATATGTGGACTTGTATTTACTCTCTACAGCCACCAGAGGGCTCATTCCCCGGAATCCCAAGGGATCCCATAATCCCTTGGGAGCACAGGTATTTAAGAAGGCTTCACAGGTTGGAGAGGCACTCTGGAGACCTGCAATAAAAGACTAAGGTCACACGTTACTTTGAGCTCACAGTATTCAGTCTGACTCTTTCTCCATACACAACAGTGAGGACAAGGTCAAGTAGGTTTTTCCCCCGTGTGGTTCTTTCACCACCTGCTGCAGGCCCAGTCTGGCAGCTATGTCCTTCAGGACTCAGCCAGCATTGGTGCTACCGACCCATTCATGATGATGGCCATTGAAGACCCCCATCCAGAGTATATTCTGTGTCCTTGTTACTTTCAGTGCTTCTTCCAAGTGCTGTTCAACATGGAGGAGTACTGATTCATCAGCTGAGGGAGGGCAGTAGGTGGTAATCAGCAGGAGGTTTCCTTGCCCATGCTTGACTTGAAGCCATGAGACTTCATTTAGTCCAGAGTCAATATTGAGGACTCCGAAGGCCACTCCCTCCTGACTATATACCACTGTGCCACCACCTTGGGTTGGTCTGTCCTGCCAGTGGGACAGGACATACACAGGGATGGTGATGGAAGTGTTTGGGACATTGGTTGAAAGGTATGATTCAGTGTCCCCAGATGTTGGTGAGAAGGACTTTGCAGGGTTGACTGGGCTGGGTGTGCCGTTGTCGTGTCCATAGCCAGTGCCGAGGTTGATGCCGGGTGGTCCGTCCGGTTTTATTCTTATTATTGTTTTTCGTAGCAGTTGTGTACAACTGAGTGGCTTGCTAGGCTATTTCAGAGGGCATTTTAGAATCAACTACATTGCTATGGGTCTGGAGTCACATATAGGCCAGACCAGATAAGGACAGCAGGTTTCCTTCTCTGAAGGATATTAATGAACAATGGGTTTTTACAACAATCCGGGAAGTTTCATGGTCATGGTGATCATTCCTGATACTAGCTTTTTAAAAAAAATCAGATTTATTTAATTTAATATCCACAGCTGCTGAGGTGGGATTTGAACTCATATCTTGCACATTATTAGTTTAGGCCGCTGCATTACTAGGCCCGTAACTTAACTACTGTGCTACCAATCCCTTGTGATCTTAAGTAGAGCCACGATGGATTTTCTGTTTTTCATTTCTTTTAAATAGGGGATCATGATTTTTGGAACTGCATGAATGTTGATGGTACAGGATTACTGAGAATAGGTCCTTCATATAAAAATGGTGAGAATATTTAATTGATAGCTTTCTTTTGGAGAGTCTGTGTCCTTGCCTATACTGAATAGTAAGAAAATTGTACAAAAGCAAAATACTAACATTTTTCTAACTTCTGCCATTACCATTTCAATTCGGCCCACCATCCCCTTTTGTCTCCCTAATCTCTCCTAGCTTCCACCCTAACACAGACCGTCCCTTTTGTTCTTTCTTCCCCTCCGTCTTTCAGTGCTCTTTAAGATCTGTTCTTTTTGAACATTCGCCAGTTCTGACGAAGGGTTATTGACCTGAATTATTAACTCTCTTTTTTTCTCCACAGATGCTGCCTGACCCGCTGAGATTGCTATCATTTTCTGTTTTGAAGTAAGAAAATTGTATTTGATAGCCTGGCCACTACCCAAAACTTTGGGATCATGCAGGAGGAGATAAGAAAAGAGCTCCAGACACCCCTCAATCTTTAGATATGATAACCTGAAAGTGCAGTATTGGCTTGTATATTATGTCAAGCTTGGCATGATGTTAGAATACGATGTATGCAAATGATAGGTTGCGCGGAATGCATGGCGAAGATGCACTGAAGTACGGGTCTCAGACATGCTCAGTTACTTGACAACAGCACAACATGAAATGGTTAATGTGGCTCAGGAGAGCGGGAAACCTTTTAATCAAGGCACTGACACACACTCCATAGAGAAACTGACTAATTAATAAAACAATTAAGATGGAGTTAAACACACTAGTACACATCAGAGGGATTGAAATGAAAGTAGTGAAGGACATAGAATTTGGATTTTCAAAATTCAGGGTTGGGTTCCTTTGAATTAACAGTGTAATTGGGACAATTGAGGGTTCGGGAGAAATAATATTTAGCAAGAATTATCCACAAGATGGATAAGGCTAAAAGAAGAGTTTGGGAATCATTTAACTCCATCATTTCTTGATAATATTGTACACTGTAGCTTTCTGTGCAATGTATTATGATTTTCTTTTTCTGTATCATGATGTGTAATATTGGCCAAATTAAATTTAGATTAATGACTCGAGAAAGTTGAGTGATGCTATTACCTTTATAACTCTGTGTTGCAGTGTAATGCATTGTGTGCCCGGGAGAAACGTTAACTTCCACACTGGTGAGATGTAAATCTGGCGGTTCGCTATCATCTGTCTTACATGATCACACAAAGGCAAACTCTACCCCAGAGTGTTGTGGATTTTGGTGAGTGTTACCTTGTTAGTTCCCAGGGGAGTGCCCCTGTTTCTCTCGGACCACAAATAAACCATAAAGAAATTTAAAATACATACCTACCGGGGATTGTTCACACCCAGAAGCTGCTTGCCACCTGGTTTGTACTGGCGGGTCCAGTGCTGTTCCGCGATTGGCAGTAAAAATCGCTTTGGGGTCCTGCGTGCATCAAAGGGCCTTGACATTTAAATATTAATGCGGATTTTGCCTGCTGGTGGCAATGCCTTTTGCAAGACCAAAAATCCAGCATTTAAAATGGTGGCGAGTGGGAGTGCATTGGGAACGCAGCGGGAATTGTCCATCCATCACTTTATTCAACTGCCCACCCTGTTCTCGTCTAGTGGGCAGGGTTAATATTGAGTCTAATGTAATCACTTAATACAACCTGTTCAAAGATTAGTCAAGAATGGGATTCCAACTCTGGTCTTCCAACTGGTTCCAGTGCTTAATTATTAAAGTTAATGGATTATTCAATATTAGTAAACAAAAAATGTATTAAGCTTTGTTAAATAAGCTTTTCAAATGAAGCCCAAAGATAAGAAAGACGGACGGGATGTAAAACGGGCTGTTGATTCGCTATTGGCCATTTTGTGCTTTTGACCAGGACCAATTTACCCCTATAGGGTTGGATTTTCTGCTCCTTTGCCCTCTAGGTTTCCCCCTGGAGTGGCGTGAAAGGCAGAGTTCAGGTTTCTTGCGCCCCGTCACGATCCTCCGGTCCATTTTTGCAGCAATGCTGAGCAGCACCGTCGGGAAGAGCTGCAATCACACTCGTTGCGACCCTGGCAGGAGTTTGGACTTTTCCCTGACCAGTTCGCCCGAAAGTATGCCCACAATTACCGCCTGGGAAAGCAGTGCAGTCCAGCCATTCTGGCGGTGAGCAAGTTAAAGAACTCCGAAGGTAAGTGCGAGTGTTTGTTCTTTTAATTTTTTCAGCGATTTGTGTTGTGGTGGCATGGGCAATGTTCTAGGAATATTTTTGTGTTTTCTTTAAGGTTCCCCCTCCCCCATCACCGGACTCTCTCGGAGCACACACGGTCCCGCAGTTAAGTTCGTGAGTTTCCCATTTTTGCGCCATGAAAAGTGTACAACGCTTCCCTTCCCGCTGCGCCCTTTGACGCAGGGCCCAGATGCTGAAACTTCCTTACCAAAAAGTGCAAACTGTTCCTGGCCTCCGTTTTCGCCCCGAAAACAGAAAAGCCTAAAATCCAGCCCTTAGACTTTTCACAGCATTGTCAGACCAAGACCCTTTAAACTCCTTATCACTATCGTGGTCAGAAATATCCTGAAGTGTTTCAAACTAGTTTCAGTGGTGATATGAACATTGAGATGAATTGTAAATTTGGATTTTACTGTAAGAATTTAGTGGTGAAGAGTCTATTTCGATGGCAGGGGCAGCAGTTACCTTGCATGGATAGCCACATAGGTTACATAAGAAGGCAATTCCCCAAAAAACATACACAGAACCCCAACAATTGGTGCATTGTATCACTAACTGCATACAATTCTTACAAAGGGTCATCGAACTGAAACCTTAACTCTGTTTCTCTCTCCACAGATGCTGCTTGACCCATTGAGTATTTCCAGCATTTTCTGTCTTTACTTTACAATTCTTAGATCAGTTACGTTCAAATTCCAATTCGAGCAACATTTAATTTATTGAGAGAATTCCACAATCATCCCAGCTCAGATTGATTCAGATTGAAATGTGCATTCAGTTTAGCGTAAGGTCTAAGGATATTAATATGTAGCTAATAAGTACAATGTACTGCTGGTCTGAGAATGGTATTGGATAGTTTTATATATGCAGACTATAGATATACTCCCTGTGTGGTCACTGTATAGTTGCGTAAGATGGAGACTTATTTTACCTGATTTACTGTCAATAAGGTTTGTACTGTGTATATATATATATATATGCTGGCACCAACCACTAGAGGGTGCAACTGATGGAGACCAGGGCTTCCTGCCCTGATGGCAGGGGCTGTATAAAAGGGGAGGCACCATGCAGCTGCCTCACTCTGGAGTTAGGATTAAAGGACCAAGATCACTACAGGTTGAGTACAATGCATTGCCACGTGGAGTTATTCATATGTACACTACAGATATAATAACTGGCGACGAGAATACGGACTTTCACGTGATTATGGCTACCTTTGGCACATTAAAAAACTTTGCAGTGGGTGATCCATGGAAAGGCTTGAGCTATATTTCGTGGCAAACGACCTGGCAGGGGAGGCGGACACATTGGCGGAGAAGCGCAAGGCTATACTGCTGACCAGTTGTGGGCCCGAGGTCTACCGCCTCGTCAGGGACTTGCTGGCACCCACAAAGGCCAAGAGTAAGATATACGATGAGCTGACTGAACTAAGTCGTGACCAACTTAAACCAAAACTGAGCATCCTCACGGCCAGGCACAGATTGTGCACTCACCGTACACCTGAGGGCCAGGAGATTGAAAACTATGCTGCTGACCTCAGGAGACTTGCGGCACCATGTGATTTTGGCACGCACCTCAACGAAGCATTGCGAGACATCTTCGTTATAGGAATTGGCCACGATGGCCTCCTTCACAAGCTATTATCTGTCGACACCACAGTCAACCTGCAGAAAGTCATCAGCATCAGTCAGGCGTTCATGACCTCTACTGCAGCACCAAGCAAATTATTCATCCTGTGGACTCAAACCTGGCAAGTACTGTACACAGAATGGTGCCTTTCATAGGCAAGACTGTAGAACGTGGCTCTGCCCAGGGCAGAGAGCACAGACCTCATGTTTCCAGAACTCACAGTCCACCAAGGGGTGCTAATCGAGTAGCACCATGCTGGCATTGCGGAGGGAACCATATGGCTCACCAGTGTCGGTTTGCTGAGTATGTATGCAAAGCCTGTAACATGAAGGGCCACCTCCAGCATATGTGTTAAAGAAATATGACTCAGTGTCGAGCAGAGGAGTCGGTAGATGACTTTGAAGCCAGCGGGGAGTACGATGATTTGGCCAGAGAGGCAGCTCAGCCCCAAGAAGAAGTGTACGGAGTGTACCACCGATTGTCCTCCAGTGAAGATGGATGTCGAGATAAACGGCATTCCAGTCTTCATGGAAGTGGACACGGGAGAGAGCCAGTCAGTGATGAGCCAGGATGCCTTTGAGAGGCTATGGAATGAAAAACGACCCGAGCTGGTTCCAGTACAGGAAAAGTTACGCACACTACACCAAGGAGCTGATCCCAGTCCTTGGTAGTGTGGATGTAAGTGTAATCCATAATGGCATGTTGCACAAGTTACCTCTGTGGATTGTTGCAGGTGATGATTCAATGCTACTTGGAAGAAGGTGGATGGGGAAGATCCAGTGGAAATGGGAAGACCTCTTCACTCCAGCAATCGATGTCCCCCGTGTTTCGAGGCAGAGCAAAACCTCACCTTCGCTTGGACCAGGCACAAGAGAACAGACCAGCGCAATACCTGAGGCACAGACTGTCCATCACAACTGCGTGACAATGATCCAACCGGAACGACCAAACAGTACCTTCCCGGCTTCAGTGACAGGACTCCTGGGGAGGAAGATCGAATGCACAGGCACTCTTCCAGCTTTTGTGGCAGAATCGCGGGAGAGAAGGATCAAGGCAGTTGACCTTGAGGACAGAGGCAAGATGGTGTCCCTGCTGCAGCGAGGTGCAGCGTGATGTGGTAGGGTTCTCTTAAAGGAGAGCTGCATCCAACTGAACTTAGAGACATTGCATGCATGGCAATCAATGTAATGAACCGATTAAGAATGGAAAGAACAAAATGTTGCGAGATATCGGGAACAGAGTGTCCCCAAAAGTAGCAGGCGAGCGAATTCGGGAGGGTAAAGATGCCCTGCCCCAGATATTCCCACAAGTTATAGGCCAGCGACCTCAGGAGGGTGAAGGCACTGATCCTGATACCCTGCCCCAGGTCTATCCCATGCTGCAGGTACCCAATGACACTATTCGCTGTGGACCTGGAAACGAAAATGGCGCCAATATGCGCAGTTGGCCGCTGTTACCCACCACCCGGGCGGAGATGACGCAGCCCCCAGATCTAGTCGCTACCTTGGCCATGTCCGGGAGCGAAAGATCAGAACCAATGAGTTCCCGAAACAGGACCTGGAACAGCCAGGTTCCCAACACCGTTAGACAGCAGGCAGAAGATTCTGCAGCCCTCAAAGGAGGACAGGGAGGCCACACACATCTGTGGCTCTGTCCACCAATTGGCAACAGCAAAAGCCCTGAGTCCTGGCTAGGTGAGCGAACCCAAGCACACCCCGCTAGCAGGGGGCACAGCGCCGCCATCAGATGACTAGGACCCCATCCGGTTGCTCTGGAACAAGCGTCCTCACATACCTGTACTGCTACCTCAGTACTGACCATGACTGAACCATGAATGCAATCTACCCAATCCTGGCGCATGACCATAAAACATAACAAATGTAATTCACTGAACCAAGCTATCGCAATACAAAATGTAAAAACATTTTTTTTTTCGTCTTTTCTTTGTACTTGCACTGTGTCTAATCCTGTATGTTAATGTAATGGGCTAGCTGCATGATCTCGCTGTGGGGGGGAGGGTAATGGATGTATGTAGCCATGGACACATACATGGATCACACTCAGAACCCACTGGAACCTCCACTGCATCATCAAACCATCCAAACTGATAACCACCACCCAACGTTGTGACAAAAGAACTTGGGGATTAACAGGGAGAGCCAAGCCAAAGCACAGCCAAGGTGCAAGGGCTATTGGCACTTAAGTCTGGGGAGAGCTAAGCCAGAGCACATAGTGCAAAGGTAATTGGCACAAAGGACTTGGGGGAGAGTGATGTTATATATGCAGACTATAGATATACTCTCTGTGAAGTCACTGTATAGTTGCATAAGATGGAGACTCGTTTACCTGATATACTTTCAATAAGGTTTACACGGTGTAGATACATGCTAGCACCACTAGAGGGTGCAACTGGTGGAGACCGGGGTTTCCTGGCCTGGTGGCAGGGGCTGTATAAAAAGGGAGCCACCATGAGGTTGCCTCACTCTGGAGTTATGAATAAAGGACCAAGATCACTGCAGTTTGAGTACAACACGTTGCCTCGTGGAGTCATTCATAAATACATTACGGACGTAATGGATACAGCAAGGGACAGCCAGCGAGATCCTTGTAACATTGCAGACTGCCACACACTTCACCAGAAGAGATATCTGTGCAGGCATGTTTATATGTAAGTACAAAGCTTCAACCCCCGGCAATAAATATTTAATGTTTTGAGAGAGCGACAGGAACAGCCATACTCTCAGAACATTTAAAACAGCTCTTCAGTCTGTTTATAAACTGACTAGCAGGAAAGAAGAGTGCCTGAGGTCCTTTTTCTTTTCAATCTTGGCCTCATACTGTACTGCATTTATAATTCACATCTTATCAAACCCAGATAATATGCAACAACACAGCACTGCTTGGCTTTATTGGGTTCCGGAGTCTAGTTGGGATCTGGCTCTCGAGTTGTACTGCCACTTTCACATTGATGCTCAGCCAAACATGGCTTGCATCAAAGTCAGAGATGTATTATGAGTTAACTTGAGTTCTCAATATAATCAAGGAGACAGAATCTATCCTTCATTCCAGGGAGGCATTTCAAGACACTAAAGGATACACAAATTAAGAAGAAGAAAGACTTGAATTTATGTAGTGCCTTTCATGACTACCGGACGTCTCAAAGCACTTTACAGCCAATTAAGTACTTTTTGGAGCGTAGTCGTTGTTGTAATGTGGGAAACGCAGTAGCCAATTTAAGCACAGCAAACTCCCACAAATAGAAATGTGATAATCACCAGATAATCTGTTTTTGTTATATTGATTGAGGGATAAATAATGGTCAGGACACTGGGGATAACTCCCTTGTTCTTCTTCAAAATAGGGTCATGGGATCTTTTACTTCCACCTGAGAGAGCAGACGGGCCTCGGTTTAATACTTCATCCAAAAGATGGCACCTCTGATAGTGCAGCACACCCTTAGCACTGCACTGGAGTGTCAGCCTAGATTTATGTAGATTTATGTGCTCAAGTTCCTGGAGTGGGATTTGAACCCACAAACTTCTCACTCCGAGGCGAGAGTGCTACCCACTGAGTACAGCTGACAATGACAGATAATAACCAAAGAATAAAACTGGACACAGTACTCCTAAGTGTGAATGGACCAAAGCCTTATACATTCTCAATTTCATTCTTTAATTGAACAAATATTTCAAAGAACCTTACTTGCTTTCACTATAGTTACCTCAAATTTCTTGTGAACCATTAGTGACGGGACAGTGGTCATCCCCAAGTCTCTTTCCTGCGGTGCTACTTTTAATGGGAACCTATGTGTATAGAAGACAAGCGTTGCCTTTCCTGCCCCCATATAATTAGGACAGCTCTTCTCCATGTTAAGTGACCATTACTATTTATTGGCTGTTTCACTTAATTTAACTAATCAGCATGCAACCTATTAATCTCCTCCTTACTGTCAATGTTTCACGCCCTCTATAAATTGGATAATAGTGTTGTTTATGCCCGTTTCAGGAGCAGTGCTAAAAGCAATGAGCAGGAAGTGTCCAAGCAGAAAGTCCATTGTCACCAAAACCCCATCTAAACCATTTCTGTTAAAAACCATATTTGAACCAAGACCCAATTCATTGTGCTATTTTCCCAGTAATATATTGACACTGAATTTTTGCTAATATCTATCTACATAGCCCTTCTCCAATTGAATCATTTTAGAGTGGCATTTACAGTCAAGCCCCGAATCTAACGGTACCCACACACGGTGCCTGATGAGAATGGGGCGTGCCAGAAGTTAAAGGAGGTAATTTTAATCCGCAGGATGGAGAGCAGGGAGCGGGTCGGGGGATCGGTGTAAATTTCAAGAAACTGAAAACCAACCCTAACCCGCCTTGAACGTGCCTACGTCTGGTTTTATCGGAGGCGGGTTGTGGGGTGGGTGCTAATGTGCTCTCCAGAGGTGGGTCAGTGATTTAAGTATGCTAATGAGGCTGCATGGTTCAAATTTTAACAGACTATCAGATTTATCATCTCTGCACGGGAAACCCGGTAGTTGAAGGGAAGCGAAAACAGCCAGATCCAGCAGGTAATTGCCTTTCTGGCATCACTTGTGGGTTGGGAGGAGCAAGAATGCTTCACCCCAGTCCCCCCAAGCAAACTTACTCCCCTCCCCATGATACACCGACACCGGCCTGTGATTTTCCCCTGCCCGAACCCCATCTATTCAACCTCTCCACGATCTCTCCACTGACTAAAGATTATCCAACTGTGATCGCTTCAATGTCTCCACGATCGCTTCAACTCCCCCACCCCCACATCTCCATTCCCATGTGATTTTTAAAAAAAATTTTTTATTCGTTGCCAATCTTTCCAATTCTTTGTCAAATCACAAACGCCAGAGGTCACCTTGCACACATCAAGGATCACTCTGCGCCAATGCTCTTAGCCAAAAGGCCTAGAGCCACTGCACCGTTCCTGGAAGTACTGCAATACCAGGTTCGTGCCATGGAGGTGGATGGGTCAGGCCCCCCACACACCTCCGTGGAGGTGGATGGGTCAAGCCACCCCACCCACCTCCATCCCCATGTGATCTCCCTCCCGACCCTCCCTCCTCTCCGTTTCCTGGCTGCGACTGTCTCGCATGGGCCTTCCCACCTGACAGCCAGCAAGCCCTTTAATCAGGTTGGCTGCTGGGCCAGGCAACAGAAAAAAAATTTAAATATGGGTCTGCCGTTAAATTTGGCAGGACCCACCGCATTACCAACATTTCCAGGTTTCCCGGCCGTTACGATCTGCACCAGTCTCCCCCCACGAACCCCACCCATGCATCCACACTCCTCACCCTCCCCGCCTCTCCATAAATACCATGGCCAAATTGCTTACAGCGCTGTACTCACCCAATCCTTTTCGGCTTTCTGCCATTTTGACAGGCACGTTCTGACCAGCCAGTGACGTCCTCGCACCAGACAGACAGGGGCCCCATTAAAATTCAAAAGTCAGGGATTGATGACGCCATTCTATACACTCCCACTTGGCTCTCGACAACCGTGTTTGGCACACGGGCCAAACTTGAAAGGAGCGCCGGGTATTAATGAGCAGCAGGTCCAGAAGACAGCCGAAAAGATAAGTACATTTTCTTTTTACATAAGATTTCCTTGTGAGCAGAAGCACAACCCAGGAACTACAAAGAAACATAGGCCTCTGTGCTTCCCTCCACTTATATAATTACCTACCTCTCCCCATCATCATCATCATAGGCAGTCCCTCGGAGACTTGCTTCCACTCCTGAAGTGAGTTCTTTGGTGGCTGAACAGTCCAATACGAGAGCCACAGACTTTTTCACAGGTGGGACACTGAGGGAAGGGGTGGGTGGGACTGGTTTGCCGATTGCTCTTTCCGCTGCCTGCACTTGATTTCTGCCTGCTCTCAGCGTTGAGACTCGAGGTGCTCAGCGCCCTCCCGGATGCACTTAGGGCAGTCTTTGGCCATGGACTTCCAGGTGTCATTGGGGATGTCGCACTTTATCAGGGAGGCACACCACATACCTGACCGCCGGTGACCATTCCCTCGGGTTATTGGCCATATCTCCTGCCACCCCTACCTAACCTCTGTCCCCTTTCCTGAATTCATTGAGGTTGGGTTGAGATGGCGATTAAGCCTGGCTAATTTAAATGATGCCCAGGAGTTACAATGGCCTAAGCCTCATGTAGGCAAGCCAGGGCAAGCCAGGATACTCACTCCACAGGCCCCACACTCGGCCCTCACCCCCAATTAAAATCGGGGTTTTCTACTCAAATTAAGTAGACCAGAAAAATACAACTTCAGATTGTGGGAAGTGTTATGTATGTAAACATTACCAATATGCAAAACTTGCCACCAGGGGGCACACTTGTGGGAGACCCAAGGTTCACCTGCACACCATGGGCAAGCAGGTATAAAAGGCAGTATACCATGCTGCTTCCTCACTCTGGAGTTCTCATAAAGAGACCAAGGTCACAGCAGTTTGAGCGTAACAATTCTGAAAGTAACAATTGGCGACGAGAAACAGATCACGAACTTTGGCGGCGGTTATGGCTGCCGTTGATATTCTTGAGAGATTTGTTGAGGGTGATGACCTTCGGAGCCTTTGTTGAGTGTCTTGACCAGTACTTCGTGGCCAACGAGCTGGAAAAGGAAGAAACCGCGGTCAAGCGCAGGGCAATTCTCCTCACTGTTTGCGGTCCACGATATATGGCCTCATCAAAAATCTGCTAGCACTGACAAAACCAATGGAGCAGACATATGAAGAGTTGTGCACACTAGTTCGTGAACACCTCAAGCCGAAGGAAAGCATCTTGATGCCCAGGTATCGCTTTTACACGCACCACGGCTCCGAGGGCCAGGATATGGCGAGCTATGTCGCCGACCTAAGACGCCTTGCAGGACTGTGCGTATTTGCTGGATTTTTGGGCGAAGTGTTGTGGGATTTTTTCGTGCTTGGAATCGGCCACGAGGTCATTCTTTGCAAATTGCTTTCTGCCGAATCCCTAGATCTGAGCAAGGCCATCACGATAGCCCAGGCTTTTATGTCCACGAATGATAACACTAAACAGATATCATTGCAGCATTGAAATTCACCTGCAAGTACTGTGCGTAAAATAATGCCTTCAGCAGGCAGAACTGTACATGGCAGGGCCTACACACCTGCAGAGGCCAAATCTAGGATGACTCGGAGCCCACCGTGGAGCGTGAATGTGAATCCATTAGCACCATGTTGGTGCTGCGGAGGTAATCATCGAGCCCATCAATGTCGATTCAAGCACTACGTGTTCAAGGGCTGTGGAACAATGGGGCACCTCCAGCAAATGTGCAGACGTGCTGCGATTCACCATGTGGCAGAGTTGGCAGAAGATGACTGATCCGGCGCAGATCACGCTGAACGAGCAAGAGAGGCAACTTAACCTGAGGCTGAAGAGGAAGTGCATGGGGTACACACCTTCACCACCAAAAGCCCCCTGATAATGTTAAAAGTCAAGTGAAAAGGCATTCCAGTTTCCATGGAATTAGACACGGGGGCGAGTCAGTCAATTATGAGCCAGAAGGCTTTTGAGAAACTGGGGCAACAAGGCACAAAGGCCAAAACTAAGCCCGATCCACACCAAGCTGCGCACATACACCAAAGAGCTCATACCAATCATTGGCAGTGCGGCATTGAAGGTATCGTACGATGGACCTGTGCATGATTTACCACTATGGATTGTACCAGGTGATGGTCTAACGCTGTTTGGCAGAAGCTGGCTAGGAAAGATCGATGGAACTGTGGCGACATCAAAGCACTGTCTTCGGTGGATGACGCCTCGTGCACCCAAATGCTAAACAAATTCCCGTCATTATTTGAACAAGGCATTGGCAACTTCACAGGTGCCAAAGTGCAGACCCATCTACTCCCTGATGCATGCCCTGTTCATCACAAGGCCCGAGCGGTTCCATACATGATGCGAGAGTTAGTCAAAATCGAGCTGGACAGACTTCAACGAGAGGGGATCACATCGCCAGTCGAGTTCAACGGGTGGGCCAGTCCAATTGTTCTGGTGTTGAAGAACGATGGGATGGTCAGAATCTGGGTACTACAAGGTAACGATCAGCTGAGTCTCGTTACAGGACCAGTACCCACTCCCCAAAGCGGATGACCTGTTTGCAGCGCTAGCAGGGGGGATGTCGTTCACCAAGCTGGATCTAACCTCTGCTTACATGACACAGGAGATGGCTGAACCTTTGAAAAAATATACCACAGATGCCCCTTTGGGATTCGCTCAGCTGCGGCCATCTTCCAGAGGAACATGGAGAGTCTGCTGAAATTGGTTTTGCGCACCATGGTGTTTCAAGCCTTGATCACTGGCCACAACACCACCGAACACTTGCACAATCTGGAAGAGGTTCTCAAACGACTGGGCAGAGTGGGACTCAGGCTGAAATGCTCCAAGTGTGTTTTCCTGGCACCAGAGGTCGAATTTCTGGGGAGAAAGATTGCGGTGGACGGCATCAGACTCCAAGACGGAGGCCATCAAGAATGCACTCAGACCACAGAATGTGACGGAGCTGCGTTCATTCCTGGGACTTCTCAACTATTTTGGTAACTTTCTACCGGGGTTGAGCACTTTGCTGGAACCATTGCATTTATTGCTATGCAAGGGTGACGAATATGTTTGGGGTAAAGCTCAAGAGACAGCCTTTAACAAGGCTAGAAACCTACTATGTTCTAACAAGTTACTTGTATTGTATGACCCATGTAAACGTTTAGTACTAGCTTGTGATGCATCTTCATGCGGGGTCGGTTGTGTGTTACAGCAAGCCAATGGGTCAGGCAAACTGCAACCGGTTGCATATGCATCCAGAAGCTTATCTAATACTGAAAGAGCCTACAGTATGGTTGAGCATGTGTATATGGGGTTAAGATAATGCACCAAAACCTATTTGGGCTCCGGTTCGAGCTCGAAACCGACCACAAGGTACTAATTTCATTGTTCTCAGAAAGCAAAGGTATTAACACCAATGCTTCGTCCCACATCCAAAGATGGGCACTAACATTATCTGCGTATGATTATGTAATCCGCCACAGACCAGGCACGGAGAATTGTGCGGATGTCCTCAGTCGGCTACCATTGCCCACCACCGAGGTGGAAATGGCGCAACCTGCAGACTTGCTCCTTGTAATGGATGCTTTTGCGAGCGAAGGGTCACCCGTCACAGCTCGCCAGATCAGGACCTGGACTAGCCAGGACCCTGTGCTATCATTAGTAAAAAGCTGCGTCCTCAATGGGAGCTGGTCGGCGGTCCCAGGGGAAATGCAAGATGAAATTAAGCCATTCCACTGACGCAAGGATGAAATTTCCATTCTTTCGGACTGTCTCCTATGGGGGAATCATGTAATTTTGCAAAAAAAAGGCAGGGAAATGTTTATACATGACATTGACAGTACCCACTGAGGCATAGTCATGATGAAGGCTATCGCCAGGTCGCAAGTTTGGTTGCCCGGCATTGACTCAAAGTTGGAGCCATGCGTACACCAATGTAACACGCGCTCACGGTTAAGCAATGCACCAAGGGAAGTCCCACTGAGTCTGTGATCATGGCCCTCCAAACCGTGGTCAAGGGTCCATGTTGATTTCACTGGCCCCTTTGTAGGAAAGGTGTTCCTAGTAGCAGTGAATGCTTACTCTAAATGGATTGAATGTATAATAATGTCGTCATGTACGTCCACTGCCACCATTGAAAGCCTCCGGGCCATGTTCGCCATCCATGGTTTGCCCGACATCGCAAGCTCGGAATTCAACGAGTTCATGACCCACAATGGCATCAAGCATGTCAGGTCTGCACCGTTTAAGCCCACATCCAATGGTCAAGCATAACGGGCAGTCCAAACCATCAAGCAGAGCCCTAGAAATAGTGGATGCATTGGTGATCATTTTCCAGCATTCTATAGACTCTGGATCAGTTCCTATGGATTGAAGGGTAGCTAATGTAACCCCACTTTTTAAAAAAGGAGGGAGAGAGAAAACAGGGAATTATAGACCAGTTAGCCTGACATCGGCAGTGGGGAAAATGTTGGCATCAATTATTAAAGGTTTAATAGCAGCGCATTTGACAAGCAGTGACAAGATCGGTCCAAGTCAGAATGGATTTATGAAAGGGAATTTTTTGAGGATGTAACTAGTAGAGTCGACAAGGGAGAACCAGTGCATGTGGTGTATTTGGACTTTCAAAAGACTTTTGACAAGGCCCCACACAAGAGATTAGTGTGCAAAATTAAAGCACAAGGTATTGGGAGTAATGTATTGTGGCGGATAGAGAACTGGTTGGCAGACAGGAAGCAAAGAGTAGGAATAAATGGGTCCTTTTCAGAATGGCAGGGAGTGACTAGTCGGATACCACAAGGTTCAGTGCTGGGACCCCAGCTATTTACAAAATACATTAATGATTTAGACAAAGGAATTGAATGAAATATCTCCAAGTTTACAGATGACACTAAGCTGGGTGGCAGTGTGAGCTGTGAGGAGGATGCTAAGAGGCTGCAGGGTGACTTCGACAGGTTAGTGAGCAAATGCATGACAGATGCATATAATGTAGATAACTGTAAGGTTATCCACTTTGGTGGCAAAAACAGGAAGGCAGAATATTATCTGAAAGGTGACAGATTAGGAAAAGGGGAGGTGCAACGAGACCTGGGTGTCATGGTACATCAGTCATTGAAAGTTGGCATGCAGGTACAGCAGGTGGTGAAGATGGCAAATGATATATTGGCCTTCATAGCAAGAGGATTTGAGAATAGGAGCAGGGAGGTCTTACTGCAGTTGTACAGGGCCTTGTTGAGGCCACACCTTGAATATTGTGTACAGTTTTGGTCTCCTAATCTGTGGAAGGACATTCTTGCTATTGAGGGAGTGCAACGAAGGTTCACCAGACTGATTCCCGGGATGGCAGGACTGACATATGAAAGACTGGATCGACTAGGCTTATATTCACTGGAATTTAGAAGAATGAGAGGGGATCTCATAGAAACATTTAAAATTCTGATGGGATTAGATGTAGGAAGAATGTTCCCGATGTTGGGGAAGTCCAGAACCAGATGTCACAGTCTAAGGATAAGGGGTAAGCTATTTAGGACCGATATGAGGAGAAACCTTTTCACTCAGAATTGTGAACCTGTGGAATTCTCTACCACAGAAAGTTGTTGAGGCCAGTTCATGAGATATATTCAAAAGGGAGTTAGATATGATCCTTACGGCTAAAGGGATCAAAGGGTATGGAGAAAAAGCAGGAATGGGGAACTGAAGTTGCATGATCAGCCATGATCATATTGAATGGTGGTGCAGGCTCGAAGGGCCGAATGGCCTACTCCTGCACCTATTTTCTATGTTTCTATGAAACGCGTGATGGACAGTCCTCTGCAGACCCGGTTATCTCGGATTCTGCTCAGCTACTGCACGTGACCCCGCTCGCTTACCGGTGTTCCCCCTACAGAATTGCTAATGAAGAGAGCACTCAAAACCACGCTGTCCTTAGTCCACCCGGATCTCAATGATCATGTAGAAACCCGGCGTCACCAGCATAACATGTACCACGATCGTGCGGCTGTATCACGTGACATTGAGGTTAATGACCCGGTGTTTGTTCTTAATTATGGTCATGGTCCCAAATGAGTTGCTGGCACGGTGCTAGCCAAGGAGGGGAATAGAGTGCTTGTTGTCAAACTTTTGAATGGACACACCTGCAGAAAGCACTTGGATCAGACCAAACTGCGGTTCACTGACAACCAAGAACAGTTTGAAGAGGACATTACCATCACTAATCGACCCACACACACCCAACCAGCAATCGACCTCTTGATCAACCATGAGCATGGCCCCACCATGCCCGACAGTCCAATCAGACCAGCCGCACCGCACTGCAGCAAAGATCCGAACGACCCAACCATGCCAGGACTTCAACTCAGGCGATCAACCCGGGAACGCAGAGCCTCGAATCGCCTCAACTTGTAAATAACTTGTATCTAAGACTTTGGGGGGGAATGATGTTATGTATGTAAACATTACCAATGTGTAAGACTTGCCACCAGGGGGTGCACCTGTGGGAGACCCAAGGGTCACCTGCACACCCTGGGCAAGCAGGTATAAAAGGCAGTCTACCATGCTGCTTCCTCACTCTGGAGATACATTAAAGAGACCACGGTCACAGCAGTTTGAGCTTAAGATATACAGTCTTGTGGAGTTATTCTGAATGTAACAGTCTATAAAGGTTTCCACTTCATGTGTTCAAAACAAATTATCAGTGCCAGGATGCTGATTGACTGCATTCCCTTTTACCTCCTTTAAGTTCTGTCAAGATTATGCATCTGGATGAAAGATAAGCAAGCAAGCAGAGTTGCCTCTGCAATGTATTTCTGACCAAAAGCAGACACTGTGGGATGCATGACGGCTGTCTGAGAGATTAAGGAACTGAAATTGGCCTTGGTCGGTAGCACAAAACAGCTGATAGCGAATCGGCTGCCCGTTTTACACCACTCCATTGATCTCACTCTCACCACCACCTTTGATGCTCTAGTCTCTGTTAAAACAATTACTCTCTCTCACGCTGGCCTTCCCTCTCATCTTCGCTTCCTTAAGTCCAAGGAATACAGATTTGAACGGATATGACGGACAACTGGTTTAGCCATTCACCGGACCACGTAAAGCATTATTGGGTCCCGCTCTCATCTGCCAAAATTGCACACTATTCCAGAATCATTCTGGGATGCAAAGATAAACCCCGGCTTCTATTCTTCACTGCTAACCGTCTTCCTAAACCCCGCTCCCCTGTCTCCTCCGCCCTAACCTCCAACAACAAGTGTGAGGAGCTCAAGGACTTCTTTGCCTCTAAGATTGAGACTATCCATTCAGCTGTCTCTGCCACTTCCCTTCTTTACCGAGCCCACCAGGCCAAACTTCCTCTAAGGCTCCTCCCTGCCCTAGCCCTGACCTTGAACATGTTGTCACCTCCTAAACTAATGACCATCTTTCCATAACTCCATGTATGAATCCCTTCAATCAGGTTTCTGCCCCCTACCACGGTACCGAAACGGCTCTCATCAAAGTCACAAATCACATCCTATTTCACTGTGACAAAGGTAAACGATCCCTCCTCATCCTCCTTGATTTGTCTGCAGCCTTTGACATGGTTGCCCAATTCAGCCTCTCCATTGTCATCCAGCTGGGTGGGACTGCACTTGCCTGATTCCATTCTTATCTATCCAATCATAGCCAGAAAATCACTTGCAATAGATTCTCTTCCCACGCCCACATATTTACCTCTGGTGTCCCGCAAGGATCTATCCTTGGCCCCTTCCTATTTCTCATCTACATGCTGCCCCTTGATGACATCATCTGAAAACACGGAGTTAGTTTCCACATGTACGCTGACGACACCCAGCTCTGCCTCGCCAACACTTCTCTCGACTCCTCCATGGTCTCTAAATTGTCAGACTGCTTGTCAGACATCCAGTACTGGATGAGCAGAAATTTTCTCCAATTAAATATTGGGAAGAACGAAGCCATTGCTTTCTGTCCCCACCACTAACTCTGTTCCTTATCCACTGACTCTGTCCCTCTCCCTAACATCTGTCTGAGGCTGAACCACACTGTTCGCAACCATAGTGTCATATTTGCCCCTGAAATGAGCTTACGACCAGATATGCTTGGCATAACTAAAACCGCCTATTCCCACCTCCGTAACATCACCCGTCTCTGTCCTTGCCTCATTCATCCGCTGCTGAAAAAAATCATCCATGCTTTTTTCATCTCTAGACTTGAGTATTCCAAAGTAGTCCTAGCTGGCCTTGCATGTTCTATCTTACGTAAACCTAAATGATCCAAAACTCTGATGCCTGGGTCCTAACTAGCATCAAGTCCCGCTCGCTCATCACCTCTGTGCTCACCGCAACTTCAAAATTCTCATCCTTGTTTTCAAATCCCTTCATGGCCTCCTCCCTCCCTATCTCTGTAATGTCCTCCAGCCCCACAGCCCCGCCCGAGATATCTGCACTCCTCTAATTCTGCCCTCTTGCACATCCCTGATTATAATCGCTCACTTATTGGTGGCCGTTCCTTCTGTTGCCGAAGCCCCAAGCTCTGGAATGCCTTGCCTAAAGCGTGCCACCTCGCTATCTCTCTTTCCTCCTTCAAAACACTCCTTAAATCATTCCTCTTTGACCAAGCTTTTGGTCACCTCCGCTAATTTCTTCTTATGTGCCTTGGTGTTAAATTCTTTGGGCAAAAAATTGAACAGAACAGTGTCACCCATTACCACCAGAGAGGGGCGCTAACTGGGTGGTAAACGCTTACCGCCAGTACGCAGTGCTGTCAGTGCCTCCCGAGAACTTGATTGGAGAGCTAACGGCGGTGCTACCAGTTAGCGCTGCGCACTCTAGCGCCACCCACTTGGTGATGTCACTGCACCTGCAAGACCCCAGTAGCGTCGTGGTCAGGAAATTCAATGGTTTTGCTAGCCTTAGTGCCAGAGAAAGCAAGCGTACCAGAAGGTCCTGGGGCGATACTGAAACAGATCATCAGGTGAGTGGTTAGAAGGTGAGGTTATTTCATATATTTGTACTTTATTTAGCTTTGCTTCACTTTGTTCAATGTTTAAAAATGTTCCACTCACTTCCCTTGCATTTATTTTTACTCTTCAGGTGCTCCAGCTGACCTCCCCTTTAAGCACTACTTTGCTGGTATTATAGCGCCAGAACTTCAGTAGCGCGACCGGTTTAGCGCTCTAAGAGACACATCCCTTAGTGCTCCACCCCACTCTTGGTGCCCTAAAAATCAACATCGCTAGCCCCGGCACTAAATATCACCTTCATGCTAAAATTAGCACCGAGGTGATGTTAGCTCCTCAAACTCGCCAATAATCAATTTTTTCTCTTTTGTCTTATAATACTCCTGTGAAGCGTCTTGCGATGTTTCACTACATTAAAGGCACCATATAAATACAAGTTGTTGTTGTTGAAGTCAAAGGAAAAGGAATTGGTGCAGTGTGTAAAATGGACTGCTAATTCGCTGTCGCCCATTTTGCCCCACTGCCCAAGACTGACTTCAGCTCCAGCTCTGTTGATTTTCTGTCCTTGCCTGTGGGAATATGCCTACATCTACTTTGCTCCTCCCCTTGATATATTTGCTGATGCTGAGACACCGTGAATACTCAGCAGGGAACAACAACAAAAGAGGCCTCCAATTGGTAAACAGATCACAAACACCACCATCTCATTGTCACTAGGAATTCTGAGTGGACCGTGCCATATGTTGGCACATCTGCTGCTGTGAAGTAAGTACAGCACTCCACAAAGGAATGCTGCAAATGAGGTTACTGACATAATTAATTCCTTTTCCGACTTACATTTGAAGAATATTCTAACAATCCATAGTACTAAAGAAGCAGAATCTACAACTAAAATAGAGGCAAAATTCGATTAAAACAACAAACCTGCCACAATAAGCAAGTCTGCAGTTGTGCAGAGCAAGATGTAGCCATCCTTTAGTCGAGACCACGGGACTTTTACTGCATGTGGTGTCAGCCTTGGCTCAGTGGTAGCACTCTTACCTTTGACTCAGAAGGTTGTGGGTTCCTAAAAATCTAGGCTGGCGCTTCCATGCAGTACTGAGGGAGCGCTGCACTGTTGGAAGTGTCTTCTTTCGGATGAGATGTTAAACCAAGGTTCGGTCTGCCCTCTCAGATGGATGTAAAAAAGCCCATGACATGATTCATGGAAGAGCTGGAAACTTCTTCCCTGTGTCCTGGCCAATATTTATCCCTCAACTAACACCTGAAATATTATTTGGTCATTACCTCTTCAAGTTCCTGCTTTCTTAAGCCAATTGCTTCTCATTGTCTATGTTTGTCAATTGAGTCATGTTACTAGCTTTCACGATCATTAAGGAGATTCCAATCGCAGCCTAGACCCTTCCCACCCCCATGTTATTCCAATGGGTGGTAGGTGCGAATGATCATGGTGAGAGAAAGGGTGGGTAGAGTGTGGTTGGGGGTTCTGTGATCATGCGACGGTGTGGGGGGAAATATACCAGATGGCGGAAAAAGATCACGGGGGAGTCAGGGAAGATGACAGATCGCGGGGGGGGGGGAGATTGTGGGAGAGTGAAAGTTGCAGGGGTCACTGAATGCAGGGGTTTGGTTGGAGATGAGGGTTCTGGGGAGATGGGGGTCAGGGAGAGGTTGTGGAGTGGGGGAGGACAATTTATAGGGTTAGCTTGTTGAACCAGGAGGAAACACTCGTGCTCCTCTTGGCCCACAAGCAGAGCTGTAAAGGCACTTACCTCATGGATGCTGCCCTTCTCACCTCCTTTTACTTGCTGGGTTTCCCGATGGCCAGGGAAACTTGCCGACAGTAGTTAAAGATAGAAACCTTGTTAAAATAGAGGCAAGCAGCCTCCATAAAATTTTTCAATGACTGACCTTCCTGCAAGCGGGCTGATCGCACACCCCCATCCCGCCTCTGTCTAAACTGGAAGTGGATGGGTTTGTGACGTGTTGGGGTCGTGTTTGAAATTTGTAACATTTTACTTTCTCCCCCATCCCACACCCACTTGGGATGTTTTGTGACTGGAAGGCTGTTTCCAGTGGGGTTCCGCAGGGCTCAGTACTAGGTCCCTTGTGTTTTGTGGTATATATCAATGATTTAGAATTGAAAATGGGGGTATGATTAATAAGTTTGTAGATTATACTAAAATCGGCTGTGTGGTTGATAATGAAATCTGTAGATTGCAGGAAGATATCAATGAACTGGTTAGGTGGCAAATGGAATTCAACCCGGGGAAGTGTGAGGTAATGCATTTGGGGAGGACTAACAAGGCAAGGGAATACACATTAAATGTTCGGACACTGAGAAGTGTAGAGGAACAAAACAACCTTGGCGTGCATGTGGTTAAAAAAGCATACGGAATACTTGCCTTTATTAGCTGAGGAATAGAGTACAAGAGCAGGGAGGTTATGCTTGAACTGTATAAAACACTAGTTAGGCCACAGCTAGAGTGCTTCATGCAATTCTGGTCACCACATTACAGGAAAGATCTGATGGCACCAGAGAGGAGATTTATGAGGATGTTTCCTGGACTGGATAATTTTAGCTATGAGGAAAGATTGGATAGGCTGGAGTTGTTTTCTTTGTAACAGAGGAAGCTGAGGGAAGACCTTATTGAGATGTCTAAAATTATGAGGGGCCGAGACAGAGTGGATTTCCCTTAGCAGCGGGGTCAACAACCAGGGGGCATAGATTTAAAGTCATTGGTAGAAGGTTTAGAGGGGATTTGAGGGGAGTGGGGGTCTGGAACTCATTGCCTGAAAGGATGGTAGAGGCAGAAACTCTCACCACATTTAAAAAGTATTTGGATGTGCCCTTGACGTGCCATAATCTACAGGGCTATGGACCGAGAGATGTAAAGTGGGATTAGGCTTGTTAGCTTTTTGTTGGCTCTCATGGACATGAAAGGCTGAATGGTCTCCTTCTGTGCTGTAAATTTCTATGATTCTATGGGCCCGAACTTGGTCGACTCTAAGGCCCGCCCATTTCTCGGCGGTACCCGGGCGGCACATACCTTTTCGGCGTCTGCTGCTGCTGGGGCCAGTCAGGAGCGAGTTTCGCAATGGTTGTGTTGGTGGCAGCGGCAGCGCCAGCGGCAGGCAATGGAAGTCGGCGGCGGTGGGGCAGTAGGCGATAGCGGGCGGTCGCAGCAGTAGGCAGTAGATACAGGCCTCTCGATTCGGAACACATCGGAGGCCGTGCACCACACATGCGTGAGACTTGGGAATTTTTTTTTTTGTAGTTTCATTTTCCAGCTAACGTTGTTATTGATGCGATTCGGGCTGCTGGGACATCTGCGCATGCGCTTAAATGCTGATCATTCCCTTGCACCTGCCAGTTGGAGAGGGGAGAGTGTTGGAAATACAGAGCTACAAAGTAATCAGCAGCCATTCATCAAGGGAATTAAAATGAGTGGACAAAATGCTTCAAGGAAGACTGTTAAACCCAAGCCCAGAATTCCTTGGTTTAATGATGACGAGCTGGAGGAGCTTGTTTCTGAGGTGGAGTGCAAGTATAAAGACCTCACCTGGGATGGTCATGGCAAGCCTCCACCATCACAACACAGACGCATTTGGAGGGCGATTGGTGAGGCCGTGTATTAATGGGCAACAATGCACGGGATGGAGACCAGTTTAGGAAATTTTGGAACGGTGTGTTGGCGTCAGCAAGAGTGAGTAACCATTGATTGGAGCCCTCCCGTACAACGGCAAAAGGTCTGTGCCAGATGTATCTGTTTGTGTGAGTGTGTATGTGGGGCATGAGCAAAAGGGGTCAAGGCTTGAACTTTTCATTCTGCAGAAGGAAACTACATCCAAGGTAGCAAACCTGAATGCCATGGGATGGGGCCCAGCAGAAGTCATAGAATTGAGCAGCCTGGAGGAGCGTACCTTGGCATTGGTGGGTGATCACCACCATGCAACCACAAAGGGTGATGCAGATCCTGTGATAGAGCATGGTACGCTTATACTAATCTCTCGTGTGCGTGACGCTCCTGTCATGAAAGGTCATGCAATCTTAAGTCAGATGCGTTTTAACGCACACTATGTCAGCCAATATTGGTGTGCCCACGTAGCAATGGAACTCTTGATGGCACAAAGTATATTGGATGGCTCACATGTCATCTTGACGAACCTAACCTCCCCAGCTATAGAATGTTGTCCTCTACTTGCAGATGGTGAGACGGACAGCAATGAGCAATGCACACCATCCACCTCTGACACACAAAGGAGGAGCGTGATCCCAACTTCTCCCACCCAACATTATCACCAGCCCAAGACGGCGGCTCCTTCCTCTAACCCCCTCCCCCGGCCACCCCTTCCCTGCCGCCAAGATTAACCATATCCACCGCACCCACCTCCGCCACCCAGCGTCAGGAAGACCAGGAGGGAAAGGAAGGAGAAGGGCCCGTGGTCGAGTCAATTGAGCTCGAGGAGCTGGAAGAGGACGACACCAGCCTCCTGATATGTATGCCACCTGTCTGGAGAGCTTCGGTTTTGGGGTCCGAATTCATGGGCTTCGAACCGGACGAACCAGGAACAAGTGCTGGCAGATGAAGATGCCATGGCGTTAAATCAGCCACGCCATATTCACTCACACAGACCCAACAATCACCTGAGGAAGCAGGACGGCTCGCAGTTATTCAGGAGATAGTCCAGCTATCAAGGATGAATACCGACCTAGGTTGCAATCTGCTGCAGACCATGGCTGGGATAGCTGCTAGCATCGCAACCTTTGCTCAGCACCATACTGACAGCATGGAGTGACTCATTAGTGCGGTGGAGTGCAACACCGAGTCTGTTGAGGTGATGAGGCAAGCGATGGCTTCTGGCCAGGTCGTGGAAGACCCCAACCCCACATCCTCAAGGGACAGATTCCGAGGAGTCAGAGATACCAGCGCCTTCAATAATGCCCCCTACCTTCTTGCCAAGACGGATGCCCTCCTGCACAATGTGATGGAGCAGAGGCGGTAAGGGGCACGCCATGCCGAAGGTGGAGCGAAGAAGAGGAAGATGGGCCTCACATCGAGCAGGGCGGGGGGGGTGCGGAAGAGAGGTGTTGCTGGTGGATAGAGGGGTTGGTGGTGGTGGATATGTTCGTTAATTTTATGATGTTCTGTCACTTTTGGAATGCAGCACTTTTCAATAAAATCACATTGTTCACCCATTCTTGGTCAGTGGTTCATTGTTACATAATGTGTTGTGCGTTCTGAGAAAACACAGCTCTCCCTCAGGTGTACCGCTGTATGAGGAATATCTTGCCCTCCACATATGATGTTGCTGTATAATGGGTCCTGCCATCAGGCCATCGCGACATGACAAGTAAGGGTTACCAATGCAGGAAGGCTTCCATTCAATGAGAGTCAGTTGAACTACTTGCAGGGCACACATTAAGGCTTGCACTTTACCCCACTTTTTCTGATGTCACACATCACTTAGCGGCAGCCCTAAGATCACTGACATTGCAGTCCATTATATGTATTTTTCCCATCTTCCATACCTCATGTCATGTTGTTCTCACTATCACATGCCAGAGCTTTACATCTTCTAACTTTGGTGTATTTACTCTGACATAAGATCATACCATCTGAGCAGTCATAATCTGTCACTAAATATGTTCTGCCTGAAATGGTATAAAAACTCTTGTAGGGCATCTCCATTGAGCCTTTACCATCTTTCACTACTCATTGCCGCTTCCTCAACCACACCTTCCCTTCAACGGAGTAATATGGATTTACATATTACAACTCTTTCTGTGCGGCTTGAGGTCCATCACATTACTATTTCTGTGCCACTGATAATGCTGTAGCATGTGCACGATACCTGGGATGTGAAGCGCTGCAGCACTCTGAGTGATTCCCCCTGCCACCTGGCTCACAGCCAGCTCAGACCACCTTTTTGCCAGTGCTCCTGGCGAGCGGTAGGGCAATCTTAGTCAATAGTGCCTGAGGAAAATCCCGGATTTCCGGCATGAGTGGGCGGCAGCAAGTAGCGCCGGCGAAACCTCCGTGAGCAATCTCCCGGCAGATGGCACCTTGGCGGCAGGTGGGTGGGACCAGAGGAATTGCCAAAAAAAACCTATTTCCGGTGGAACCTCGGCAGCTGTGGGCTGAACTTCGACCAGTTCAGGCCCTATGAAACTTATTATTGATGAAATCAGCCACATACTGAAATTAGGAACCTGTTACATCACTGAGTCGTACTGGGATATTTACTTATCAAATTGCTGCAGATTAATGTAATATATATAGCTCCACCTGTGAACTCCTGTGACACTGCAGCCAGTGTTGTTTATAATAAAGGGAACAGGCCATCTGATTGGGCAATGTTCTGCCATCTTAAGGCTATGTGTGAGTCTGTGAGTTACTGGAAATTTAACAATGGCGACGAAGACGGGTTTATCGGGGAAAAAAAACTGAAATTTTTGTTCGTGGAGGGTTCAGCCAACTGACAGAAAGACTTTGAGAGCTTTTCTGTTTTGGTTAACAGCTATAAATCCAAGGTAAATTACCTGTTTGAACTGCCAGAATCCCGATGGCTGCGCCTATGGAAATAATAGGGTGTTTGGGAGTTTCAACGCGACCGTAAAAGTTTCAGAGCATATGTGGAGCGGCTAGAAATGTTTTTCACTGCAAATAATATCATCAAAGTCCCCAATGATGAAAACCATAACTGGGTGGTGTTGGAACGACAAAGGGCTATTTTCTTCACTGAAGCAGCGCCCGAGGCGTACGAAACCTTGAAAAATTTGCTTGTGCCTGTCACGCCAAAGGACACAACTCTTAAGGAGATTCAGCACTACAGCCCTGAGCCCCTGGAAATTGCTGAAAGTTATCATTTCAAAATATGAGATCAGTTAACAGAAGAAAATATCAGTGAGTACATTGTAGCATTAAAAAAGCTATCCATTCACTGTAATTTCAGAAACTTTCAGGACCGAGCATTGCGTGACCACTTTGTTTGTGGGATGAAAAATGATGCGATCAGAAGAAAGTTATTGACAACTCCTAACTTGACTTTTGATTTAGCTTGTCAGACAGCTATGTCAATGAACACGGCCGACCAATATTCTTGAGAATTTGATTATCAGAGAACCGAGGTGAATCGCCTGCAGGTTAAAAGTAAAATGCAATTGGGCCCCAAAGTCTCGAAAACTGGCAATGGTAATGGAGCATTGAAGTCCTGCTATTGGTGCCTGGAACAATGTGAAGGCAGAATGTTTCATCTGCAGGAAAAGTGGGCATCTTGCGAAGGCATGCCGACTGAAGGGTAAACCAGCTTTCAAAGCTATGAGTAGAAATCCCCAGAGACTACATAGCATGGAAGAAAAACAACAGGAAGAGAAGATTTTAGAGCTACACATCGTCAGAAGCACGAGGTTAACTAACAGCGATTCGAAAAGTATATTCCGCATAGATGTTGCAGGAACAAAGATACCCATGGAAATTGACACTCGTGCATCCGTGAGTTTAGTACCAGAATCGCTATACCTCGACAAATTGCGTGATTTCCTATTGGAGAAATCCAAGATAGAGCTGCAAGGCTCCTCAGGAGAGAACGTTCCTGTGGTAGGCTGTATCACCGTACTGGTGAAATACAAGGTTCAATTTCAGAACTTGCCTCTATTAGTAGTGGCCGGAGACAAGCCTGCCTTATTGGAAGAAATTGGTTGGGATCACTGAAGCTGGATTGGAGTGAGATTTTCCGTGTTGAAACGAGATTTGCATCAAAGGATGATGTCATCAAGAATTATCCGAAGGTGTTCTGCAAAACAGGCAGTCCGATCTAAGGCTTCAGGGTACAGAAGGACGATTGATCGGTTTACTGCAAGTCACGTTCCATACCATATGCACTCAAGGAGAAAGTTGAGCAAGAACTCTCAAAAGACTAGAGACTGAGAACATTATCTCTATGTAATTGGGCTACACCCATTGGTGTTGTACCTAAGTCCAATGGTAAGGTAACTTTGTGTGGTGATTATAAAATAACCGTAAACCAAGTTCTAGAGGGTAATGTCCCCAATAAATAGCCAAATGTAGAAGATTTGTTCACAACACTGACAATGGTCAGATCTTCTCAAAGTTGGATCTTACGAATTCTTACTTACAGCTTGAACTAGATGAGGAGTCCAAGTCATGCTTAGCTATAAATACTCATTTAGGCCGATATCAATTTAATAGGCTACCATTTGGAGTGTCTTCCGCCCCTGCCATTTTCCAAGGGGTGATGAACCAGATTTTGCAAGGTATTGAAGGGATAGTATGTTATTTGGATGACATACTAATTTCAGCACCAAATAGGCAAATCCATAATAACATATTGAATGAAGTCCTCAAACGGTTAGAGAAACACAGAGTACGAGTGTCAGTTCGTAAGTGTGAGTTATTTCAAAACTCAGTGGAGTACTTAGGGTACAGAGTAGACAAAGATGGTTTACATTCAACCAATGCAATCAGAAATACATCCACTTCCAAGAATGTCACTGAATTTCGATCATTTTTGGGTCTTTTGAACTATTATGGGAAGTTCCTACCAAATTTGGCTACAGTATTACATCCACTGAATGAGCTATTGAAAAAACAGGTCCATTGGAAGTGGTCAGAAGAATGCGATACAGCATTCAAGGAGTGTAAAAGCCAATTGGTGCAGAGCACCATGTTAGTTCACTATGACATATCTAAGGAGATCAAACTAGCATGTGATGCCTCTCCTTATGGAGTTGGGGCAGTGATCTCTCATGTATTACGCAGTGGGGAGGAGAGACCAATTGATTTTGCTTTACGCACTCACAGTGCCAGTGAGCGTAATTATGCACAAATTGAAAGGGAAGCTGTGACTTTAATTTTCGGGGTCAAGAAATTTCACGAATACTTGTATGGTCGTAAGTTTACCATCGTTACGGGCCATAAGCCCCTGACAGCTATCCTCCATCCAAAGTCCCCAATTCTAACATTAGCTGCAGCCTGAATATAGAGATGGGCTTTGATTTTGTCAGCATATACATATGATATCAAATACAGATGACCAGCTGATCACAGTAACGCTGATGCTATGTCTAGATTGCCTTTCCCATCACTAGTTACACCCAATAGGGAATAATTGTTATATTTTTCATACATTGATGAACTGCCAGTCACAGCTGAAGAGATTGGTAGAGCAACCAAACTTGACCCAGTTATGTCAAAGGTGTATGAGTATATTGCAAATGGATGGCCAAACCAGGTAACAGACAAAGATATTCATCTATTTTTCATTCGTAGGAATGAATTATTAGTCGATAAAGATTGAATCAAGTTGGGTGCAAGAGAGGTTATAACAAATAAATTCAGGTCCAAATTATTAGACCTCCATGACCAGCACCTGGGAATGTGTTTGACCAAGAGTTTTGCATGCAGTTACTTATGGTGGCCAGGTCTTGATAAAGATATAGAGTACATCGTGAGTCAGTGTACGACATGTCAATCGGTCAGCAAGAATCCACCATCAGTACCATTACAGCCATGGAAATGGCCTCCCAGGGTGTGGCAAAGGCTACATATCGATTTTGCTGAGCTAGAAGGACAACAATTGTTCATTGTGATTGACAGCCATTTGAAGTGGGTCGAAGTGTTTCCAATGTGGAAAATAACAAGTAAAACATTAGACATTTTACGAAGATTATTTCTTTCATTTGGCCTCCCAGAAGAAATTGTTTCTGATAATGGACCACAATTTTGTTCAGAAGAATTTGCACAGTTCACAAGCAAAAATGGTGTGAAACATACCAAGGTTCCACCGTACCACCCCTGCAGCAGAGCGCACCGTACAAATTGTAAAACGTACCCTCATAAAACAGATGTTGGATCTAAATCCAAAGAAACAACATTTGTCATTGGACCACAAATTGGCTAATTTTCTAATTGCATATCGTAATACTCCTCATACAACTACTGGTTGAACACCAGCAAAGTTGTTTCTCAAATGACAGCCACAAACCAGATTCTCATTTTAAAAAACAAACTTGGCACAGTCTGTAGAAGAGACACAATTAGGACAGAAAGAGAATCATGATAAAGGTAGAGTAAAAGAGAGAAGTGTGAAATTAAATCAGAAGGTGAGAGTGAAGAACCATCATCATAAATGGATAAAGTGGCTACTAGGAAGAGCAGTGAAGATATGTGGTCCTCGCACATATTTGGTAAAGATGTTTGATCATGGACAGGTTAGGGTTGTTCACATTGATCATGTTTTACCTACAGAAAGTAGGTAAAAGTAATTGAAGGTGGGAATGATTAAATTATTTCTGACTCATCAGGTAGTTTTGATACACCAGTAGCATATCCTACATCCAATATACTGGAAACAAATCCAAGAGAATGTCAGAATTTAAATCTGAGTCTGAGTCAGGCAGACAAACAGTCTGAAGTTATCGAGAGTTCAAATGGAAATCAAGGGCATCCCTTGGAGGAAACCTTTCCTCAGGATCAGCCTCGAATTAGTTTAAATTCAACACCATGTTTTGAAGTTTCTGCTCGGGAGCGAAGGTATCCTCTTCGAAACAGAAAACAAGTGATTAAGTTTGATTTGTAAATATGGCAAAAAAAATCAATTTCTTTTGTTATGTATAACCATGCAGGTTATTTTGTTATAATTACTTCTTCATGAAGGAGGGGGAAGTATAATATATATAGCTCCACCTGTGGACTCCTGTGGCACTGCAGCCAGTGCTGTTTATAGTAAAGGGAACAGGTCATCTGACTTGGGAGTTCCGGAATGTTCTGCCATCTTAAGGCTGTGTGTGTGTCTGTGAGTTACTGAAAATATAACAATTAACAAAACATCGCTTGACAGGCCTGGAGTTGCAATCCCTTCTACAGGGACTCGGGTAGAAAAGGCAAATAATTGAAGGTTCTGATGCCTTCCTCCAAAAGTGCCTGCATGGAAAGAAGCAGCTTACAGCAGGTAGCACAAATCAGATACCCCAATCTTGGATGTAGCTGACTCATACGCAAATCCCTCACAGGTAGTACCAGGGACTTCAGAAGCCCTGAAGCCAGTCAGTACACTTACTTTGTCCCTACAGAATAACTTAGGAGGAGGAATAGGTTAGATGACACATTTTTGAAATGAAGCCAAAAAACTGTTCTATTTATATTTGTACCGGGATGTGGGTGTCACTGGCAAGCCCAGCATTTATTGCCCATCCCTAATTGCCCATGAGAAGGTGGTGGTGAGCCACCTTCTTGAACGCTGCAGTCCTTATGATGATGGTACTCGCACAGTGCTGTTTGGAAGGGAATTTCAGGATTCTGACCCAGTGACGATGAAGGAGTGGCAATATATTTCCGAGTCAGAATGGTGTGTAACTTGGAGGAGAACTTGCAGATGATGGTGATCCCATGTGCCTGCTGCCCTTGTCCTTCTAGGTGGTAGAGGTCGTGGGTTTGGGAGGTGCTGCTGAAGTAGCCTTGTCGAGCCGCTGGAATGCATCTTGTAAATGGTACATACTGCAGTCTTGGTGCAGCAGTGGTGGAAGGAGTGAATGTTGAAGGTGGAGTATGGGGGCAGCACCTTAGAAAAGCACACCGGAGCATAAATTTGACTGCCGTTCCTTTCGTTCCTGAAAAAAAGGGCGGTGAGAGGTTGAAAAATTGAGGGGACTGGGCATCTTGTTTGCCTTTTTAATGCCCATGGCCTATTTGATGAAAAATTCAGGTGGGAATGTAAATGACTGAGCAGCCAATCCACCTGAAACAGGTGCAAGGCTGCTTATAATTGCAAATTGGGGTCCTACTGTGGATACAGACTGCTGATTGCAAAGTTTAGGTACATAGAAACATAGAAAATAGAGCAGCAGGAGGCCATTCAGCCCTTAGAGCCTGCACCTCCATTCAATATGATCATGGCTGATCATGCAACTTCAATATACCATTCCTGCTTTCTCTCCATATCCACTTTGGCGGCAAAAACACGAAGGCAGAATATTATCTGAATGGCGGCAGGTTACGAAAAGGGGAGGTGCAACGAGACCTGGGTGTCATGGTACATCAGTCATTGAAAGTTGGCATGCAGGTACAGCAGGCAGTGAAGAAGGCAAATGGTATGTTGGCCTTCAAAGCTAGGGGATTTGAGTATAGGAGCAGGGATTTCTCACTGCAGTTGTACAGGGCCTTGGTGAGGCCTCACCTGGAATATTGTGTTCAGTTTTGGTCTCCTAATCTGAGGAAGGACGTTCTTGCAATGAGGGAGTGTAGCGAAGGTTCACCAGACTGATTCCTGGGATGGCAGGACTGACATATGAGGAGAGACTGGATCGTCTGGGCCTTTATACATTGGAGTTCAGAAGGATAAGAGGGGATCTCATAGAAACATATAAAATTCTGACGGGACTGGACAGGTCAGATGCAGGAAGAATGTTCCCGATGTTGTGGAAGTCCAAAACCAGGAGACACAGTCTAAGGATAAGGGGTAAACCATTTAGGACTGAGATGAGGAGAAACTTTTTCACTCAGAGAATTGTTGACCTGTGGAATTCTCGAGCGCAGTGAGTTGTTGATGTCAGTTCATTGGATATATTCAAGAGGGAGTTGGATATGGCCGTTACAGCTAAAGGGATCAAGGGGTATGGAGAGAAAGCAGGAAAGGGTTACTGAGGTGAATGATCAGCCATGATCTTATTGAATGGCGGTGCAGGCTCAAAGGACCAAATAGCCTACTCCTGTATCTGTTTTCTATGTTTCTATGTTTCTACCCCTTGATCCCTTTAGCCGTAAGGGCCACATCTAACTCCCTTTTGAATATATCTAACAAACTGGCCTCAACAACTTTCTGTGGTAGAGAATTCCACAGGTTCACAATTCTCTGAGTGAAGAAGTTTCTCTTCATCTCAGTCCTAAATGGCTTACTCCTTATCCTTAGACTGTGACCCCTGGTTCTGGAGAAATGAGCAAACCAGGCACCACATGCATGTTTCGTCTCATTGCACCATGATGAACGGCCTAACCGTAGATATTTAAAGGAATCGCTGGACAATGCTCAAAAAACATCCTTTGAAATGCCCCACTTTTTATTTTCATGGTCCCGGAGGGTGCAGGGATGCATCTGTTGCGCCCACAAAATAACTCTAGTCCATTCTTGGCCCTTTCTCAGTCCTGGGACTGCTTCCATCCACCCGCAGAAGCGATCTGCCGTCCAGCTCTGATCTGATTTCTCACCCTCCTACAATTGGCGAGCTGCAGCTGGGACGCACCCGCACCTCGCTGGCAGCATTTAAACATCATCCCAACCTAAATGTACTTTGGCACTCATGCCATGATCAACCAATGGGGGGGCATTAGCTGTGTGTTTTCATGGCCACATTGAGGAACAGTTAGCCAAGGCAGTTTTGAGATAAGAAATGGAACAATGGAAGAACAGAACTTAAGAACATAAGAAATAGGAGCAGGAGTAAACCATTTAGCCCCTCAAGCCTGCTCTGCCATTCAACAAGATCATGGCTGATCTGTTCTTGGGCTCGGCTTCACTTCCCCGCCACTCCCCATAACTCTTGACTCACCTATAGTTCAAAATCCTATCTCCACCTTAAATATATTCAAAGACCCAGCCTCCACAGCACTCTGGGTAGAGAATTACAAAGATTTACAGCCGTCTGAGAGAAGAAATTCCTCCTCATTTCTGTTTTAAATGGGTGACCCCTAATTCTGAAACTATCGCCCTTTGTTCTAGATTCCCCCACGAGGGGAAACATCCTCTCTGCATCCAACCTGTCAAGACCCCCCCAGTATCTTATATGCTTCAATAAGATCACCTCTCATTCTTCTACACTCCAAAGAGTATGGGCTCAATTTTGCCCCAGCCCGTTTTCTGGTGTATTTCCAGAGTTACGCCCGATTTTCTAGGCCAGAATTGCGCCGGAAATAATTTGCCAACATTTCCTTGATCTATAATTCGGATTTGGTGCCGCACAGCGTGTCCAGTCGGCTCAGGGGGTGGAGCCTGCTATCTGCGCCGAAAACGATGCCACACGTTCTGCTCATGCGCGGGGAAAAAAAGTTACATTTCTGATGTCATTGCAATGGGCACGCATGCTCAGTACAGCTCCGAGTTGGCAATCGGCCATTTTTAAAGAGCCAGTTGTGTGTATGAGAATGTTGACTGCTGTGTAAGAGCATTAGAAAAATTGCAGCTGCAGCAGTGCAAGATGCAACGCAGTGCAAGGACCAAGAATTTCTTACAGGAAGAAGTGGAGGCACTAATTACTGTGATTGGGAATAGATGGCAGGAGCTGGACACCAGCAGAGGCCACATAAAAGTTCCACCCAAAGAAATGAAGAATTCTGGAACCAAGTTTCAGAAGATTACTGTGTAATGATAACCACCATGAGATCTGAAGGCCAGTGGAAAAAGAAGTGGCAGGACCTTGGTCAAGTAGTTAATGTAAGTAATATTTTCATTTATTAACTGGCATTGCAATTTTAAATGTGACCATCTGTATGTCCCATCCAGCAGGAAGACACCTTCTCTAAAAAGTTAGGTTTCCATTTTTGTAGAGGAAGGTGGCACACAATAAAAGGGAAAGAACTTTAACGGGAGGAGGCCTGGCAAATCTGCAGCCACTGACACCCTTAGAAGAGAGGGTCGCTGCTTTGATGCATCCTGCCTGGAGAAAATCGACCACCACTGCATAAGCTGGGCCCACACTCGAGGGAGTGGGTAAGTCCTGCAAATTCATCGTGGTCCTCCAAATCATCCTGTTGCCTGGCCTGCCATGTGTGAGCCTAGTCATGCCACCCACCATGCCCCCTCTTCTGCTAACCATTTGACTGTTCTGTTATATTTTGCAGAACTTGAGGCCAACCCTGATGATACAGAAGAAGATTCAGATGCAGATGAGCCTGAAGAGGAGAACATCTTCCAATCCAACCCTCCAGACCAAGAACATGGGGGTGAGGAGGAGGGGATGGAGCTGGATGAAGCCCCCATTGTTTTACAGACTTTGGTGGAGGTGACGCTCATTGCAGTGATAGCGCTTTCTGTGACTAGTGGTTTGACTGCTGGTGGTACATTCCATGGTTTCCCACCTTCCAAGGTTGTACGTCCCAGTGGTGGAGTGCAGCGAGGCACAGCCGTGGGGAGGTGGGGAAGGAGAACTCGACCGTGCTTTCCTGACTTGCAGGATCTAACAGATGGTCCTCTCTATGATGCTGCGTGTCGTAATATGCAACATGTTGTATTCATGGTCAGCTTCCATCTAGGTTACGCGTAAGAGCTTCATGAGCCAGGTGGCGAGGCTGTACCCTTTGTCTCCCAGTAGCCAGCTCTGCCCTTCTGGTTGCTGCTGAAACATGGCAGATATAATGCTGTCGTGTAGGATGAACGCATCTTGGGTGCCCCAGAGTATCTTGCATCGACTGACATGATACATAGAAACATAGAAATTTAGAAAATAGGTGCAGGAGTAGGCCATTTAGCTCTTAGAGCCTGCATGGCTGATCATTTTTGCAACTTTAGTACCCTATTCCTGCTTGCTCTCCATACCCCTTGATCCCTTTAGCCGTAAGGGGCATATATAACTCCCTTTTGAATATATCTAACAAATTAGCCTCAACAACTTTTTGTGGTAAAAAAATTCCACAGGTTCACAGTTCTCTGAGTGAATACGATGCATGTCATCACACACGAGCTGTACATTAATGGAGTGGAAGCCTTTTCTGTTTGTGTACATCTCGGAATCCTCCAAAGGTACTCGCAAGGCGATGTGGGTACAATCAATGCAGCCCTGTACCTTTGGGAAACCAGAAATCCTGGAGAACCCCACAGCCCTGTCATGGATTGCTTGGGTGATCATGGGGAACTTTATGAAGTCATTCCTCCGTGCATACAGTGCAGCTGTCACCTGGCGAATACAGACATGTGTTGCATGTTGAGAGTGCACAGTTGTAGCTTGAAACGATGCGGAGGCATAGAATGAAAGTGCAGCTGTAACCTTCACTTCAACTGACAAAGCAGTCCTCCTGATGCTTCTAGGTTGCAGGTCTGCTTTGACCAACTCACAGATCTCAGTTACAACTTCTTTGCGGAAACGCAGCCTTCTGACACAGTCTGCATCACTCAGGTGGAGGTAGGAACCCCTGTCTCGATATATCCAATGTGGGTAAGGCCTCCTGCCCAGCACCTTACGGGCTTTGATGTTCCTGATGCGATTACGTCAAATCAATTGTCTCCTACGTAACACCATGATGCAGAAGACTCGCACAAGGTATGGCATTGTCAGTATTGCCCACATACTTAAATGTAACTTTTGAAAGAAGCTCAAAATGGCAGGAAAGCAGGCAGGACAGGTTCACAGATCTCGCTCACCAAGGTCTGTATGGATGGACCACACGCAAGGTCTTGTGACTTCTCCTCTCTCCCACCCTCCCCCCCCTTAACTAATTGCAGTCTTGTGATGTCTCCACTTCTCTCCTTCCCCCCGCCCCTCCCTCCACTCACTGCAGTCTTCAGAAGCCTTCTGATCGGCACCTCGCTCCCCGTGCTCAGTCTGCATAAGCCTTACAATCGGCATTTCTTTCTCCGGGCTCTGTCTGCATAAACCTTCCAATTGGCACCTCACTCTCTCTTTCCTGCCCCCATTTACTACATTGACAGGTAAAAAAAACTTGACCTTTTTTATTGATTTTTACAGTTTTCTTGACTCCCTCCAAAATCTTCAATTTAAAAACAATGGCGTCCTTCAGCGCCGATTTCTCAATGTGCACTGGTTTTCTTAAGTGCCCAGAAGGTTTTTCGGGAGTGGCCACATACGCCGACAGAGGAAGAAAAAATGTTGGCAAAACTGCGAAAAATTATATAAACCGGCGCAGACATGATGTAAAAAAAAACTGGCCTAGAAAAATCGTAACTAAGTCAGTTACACCAGCGCAGATCGCAGAGGGAAACTTGGAAAAAAATAAATATTCCAAAAAAACGGCGCAAATGACCCAGGAAAATTGAGCCCTATAGGCCCAACCTGCTCAACCTTTCTTCATAAGACAACCCCTTCATTTCAGGAATCAACCTAGTGAATCTTCTCTGAACTGCCTCCAATGCAAGGATATCCCTTCTTAAAAAAAAAAAGACCAAAACTGTACACAGTACTCCAGGTGTGGTCTCACCAATGCCATATACAGTTGTAGCAAGACTTCTGTACTTTTGGATGTAACAGGATGGAAAAAAAGTTGACATCTGTTGTTTTGAGGGAAATCCATCCTTTCTGTGGTTCTTACTCATAATAACACTTGTCATGCCAAATTAATTATCAATGACAGTATTCACGAGAAACAGACTGTAATGACCGCAATCTTTTCTTAAAAAGTTGTAAGGAGAGTCAGGATTGGAAAAGTACAACGATAGGGTTACGTCTCTACCCGGAGAAAGACACGCTGTAGTATTGTTTATTTCACTGTAAGTCTACTGCTTAAATATATTGTGTGTACCTGAACTTGGTCAAATACAAATAAACAGAATGTTGCAAACCATATTTGGTGTCATAATCAAACTATTGCAACAGCAAAGTTCCTTAAAGGCACAGCTTTCGCATTTAGCTAATGATATCTTGCATTATTGCCCAATCCATGCATCTTTCATTCTGCGCTAATATTTCTCGAGCAATTTCCTCATTGTGACTGCTTCTCCCCAGTCGTAGTTTGCCATCTGGGTTCTGCTTTTCTTCCTGCATGGTTTGGCTTCATTGCAGATCAAAGTTGTGGAGCACACAATAGACAACTGGAACCTTGGAGACCATGAGGCCTGTATTGTAATGTGTCTCCTTATTTGTCAAGACATCTAAAGCACATCACTTCAGCTCATTCCTGTACATGCTTCTGGGTGTCTTCCTTGGCCAAATCTCGTGCCAGGAAAGCATTTAATGCAATTCCCATTGTGTATATGGAACATCCTTCCATCAAAATCCATGGGCTATGTTGGACTCCTGAGTAATAATCTGACAAGATCAGATCATTACTCAGGAGTCCCCATTTAAATGATGTCAGAAAGAATGCACTGCATGGATGATGTGCAAACCCAGATATACTGCTAGTTCCTCCTTAACCAATAATTATGACAGTGTTAATTGACTTCTGCTCACATTAACCCTGAAGTATCTGCATCCTGTTGTAATATATGCACCTGTGAGTATGCTCACAGGTTTGCAGATTTATGCATTGTGAGTGGCTTAGCCAGTCACATGATTTTTACAAGACTCAATAACACCCCAGTCAGTTGGGTCTCGGTCATCCACGATGAGGTATGCAGTTGTGAGCCTTGTGGATGAACTGGTAATGTGTAGTGTGATTGTTAAACCTTTGTTAATAAACCAACTAGTTCTTAATAGCAATGTGTTGCTATGAATTCTTAAGCAAAGAACCCATGAAGCAAATACATTACACCTGTTGCCAGCCATATGGAGCACAATAGTCAGCCACACTCCAGATTTTGCAGCCACTTCTATCCAAATTACCACGTCCAAAATGTTTGTTGGACTATTAGGGATAAAAAATCCACTTTCCCCTCTCAGTGCATGCCATAATAATAACTAAGGAAATTAGTGCTGTGATAATTACTGGTTAAGGTGTAACTAATAGTATTGTGCATCATACGTTTGACGCATTCCTTCGAGCAACATCTGAATCAGTGGGGGTTCCTGAACAATGTAACAAGGACGTAATAAGAACATAAGAACATTAGAATTAGGAAAAGGAGGAGGCCATCTCGCCCCTCGAGCCTGCTCCGCCATTCAACAAGATCATGGCTAATCTGGCCGTGGACTCAGCTCTACTTATCCGCCCGCTCCCCGTAACCCTTAATTCCCTTATTGGTTAATGGGGATATAATGTAACATGGCAGCAAAGGCATACTGTCTGGACAACCCCACTCTATAATGAAATTCAACACCTCCAGTCCATGTTAGTTTGAAGGCGCAGTAAATCATGGGTTGAGGTGGAATTTTATCCTTTAGTTGCTCATTGTTTAGGCACCAAGGAGAATCTGTCATCTAAAGAAAAACTAGACAAGCCTTGTACGAAAAGAAATTGAAAATGTACCACCCTCCTATCATCATATCATAGGCAGTCCCTCGGAGTCGTGGATGACTTGCTTCCACACTATAAATGAGTTCTCAGGTGGACTGAAGGGTCCAATGCAGGAGCTACAGAGTCTGTCACAGTTGGGGCAGATGGTGGTTGAAGGAACAGGTGGGTGGGGTGCCTGGGTTGCCACGGGCTCCTTCCGCTGTTGATGCTTGGCTTCAGCTTGCTCTCGGCGATGAGACTCGAGCTGTTCAGCGCATTCCCGGATGCTTTTTCTCCACTTTGAGCGGTCTTGGGCCAGGGATTCCCAGGTGTCTATGGGGATGTTACATTTTTTCAAGGAGGCTTTGAGGGTGCCCTTGAAGCATTTCCTCTGTGCACCTGGGGCTCGCTTGAAGTGTCGGAGCTTTGAGTAGACTCTTGTTTTGAGAGTCTCCTGTCAAACATGTGGGTGATGTGGCCCATCCAGCAGAGCTGATCGAGCGTGGTCAGTGCTTCGATGCTGGGGATATTGGCCTGAATGAAGACACTGAATTTGGTGCATCTATCCTGCCAATAGATTTGCAGGATCTTGCAGAGGCAACATTGGTGGTACTTCTCCAGTGTTTTAAGGTGCCTGCTGTACATAGTCCATGTCTCTGAGCCATATAGGAGGGCGGATATCACCACTGCTTTGTAGACCATGAGCTTGGTGTCGGGTTTGAGGTCCTGGTCTTCAAACACTCTATTCTTCAGGTGACCAAAGGCTGCACTGGCGCACTGGCATACTGAAGGCGGTGTTGGACCTCATTGTCGATGTCTGCCTTTGTTGACAATAGGCTCTCGAAGTATGGAAAATGGTCCATGTTAGCTCCTATGCATCACAAATATCTTATCATTTTATTGATGATAATGTATCAAGGTGAAGCTGGCTAAAGTAAAATGCTCCATGAAAGTCAAAATCAGTGGCCCAAGTATTCGAACAAAAACCGAGCAGAAAGCTGCCCAGCCTCTCACCCATTACCAGGCTGCATGTGACAGAGACATAAGAACATAAGAATTAGGATTCGGAGTAGATACAATCCTTCAAGCTGCTCCGCCATTCATTACGTTCATAACTGATCTTCGTCACAACTCCACTTTCCGGCCCAATCCCCATATCCTTTGATTCCCTTAGAGTCCAAAAATCTATCGAGCTCAACCTTGACTATGCTCAATGACTTAGCATCTACATCCTTCTTGGGTAGAGAATTCCAAAGATTTAGAACCCTCTGAGTAAAGAAATTCCCCCTTATCTCAGTTTTAAAAGAAATTCCCCCTCATCCTGAGACTCTTCCCCTTAGTTTTAGACTCTCCAGCCAGGGGAACAACCGTTCAGCATCAACCCTGTCAATCCCCCTCAAAATTTTACATATTTCAATGAGATCACCTCTCATTCTTCTAAACTCTGGAAAATATAGGCCCAATCAACTCAATCTCTCCTCATAAGACAACCCTCTCATCCCGGGAATCAATCTAATGAACCTTTGTTGCAACGTCTCTAAGGCATGCATGTCCTTTCTCAGATAAGGGGACCAAAACTATGAACAGCATTCCAGGTGTGGTCTCACCAAAGCCCTGAACAATTGTAGTAAGACTTCCTTACTCTTGCACTCTTGGGGTGCCACAGGGATCAGTGCTGGGGCCTCAACTATTTACAATCTATATTAATGACTTGGATGAAAGGACCAAATGTAATGTAGCCAAATTTGCTGATGATACAAAGATAGGTGGGAAAGCAAGTTGTGAGGAGGATGTAAAGAATCTGCAAACGGATATAGATAGGCTAACTGGACAAAAATTTGGCAGATGGAGTTTAATGTGGGAAAATGTGAGGTTATCCATTTTGGTAGGAAAAATAAAAAAGCTAATTTTTATTTAATGGGGAGAGATTATAAAATGCTGCAGTATCGAGGGATCTGGGTGGTCCTTGTACATGAAACACAAAAGGTTAGTATGCAGGTAGAGCAAGTAATTAGGAAGGCAAATGGAATGATCGCCTTTATTGCAAGGGGGATGGAGTATAAAAGTAAGGAATTCCTGCTACAACTGTTGGTGAAACCACACCTAGAGTACTGTGTAGTTTTGGTCTCCTCATTTAAGGAGAGATATAATTGCATTGGAGGCAGTTCAGAGAAGGTTCAGTTGGTTGATTCCTGAGATGAAGGGGTTGTCTTATGAAGAAAGGTTGAGCAGGTTGTGTCTATACTCAATGGAGTTTAGAAGAATGAGAGGTGATCTTATTGAAACGTATAAGATTCTGAGGGGGCTTGTCAGGGTAGATGCAGAGAGGATGTTTCGCCTCGTGGGGGACTCTACAACGAGAGGGCACAGTTTCAGAATAATTGGCCACCCATTTAAAACGGAAATGAAGAGGAATTTCTTCTCTCAGAGGGTCGTGAATCTTTGGAATTCTCTACCCCAGAGAGCTGTGGAGGCTGGGTCATTGAATATATTTAAGATGGAGATAGATAGATTTTTGAATGATAAGGGAGTCAATGTTTATGGGGAGCAGGCAATGAAATGGAGTTGAGACCAAGATCAGATCAATCATGACCTTATTGAATGGCGGAGCAGGCTCGAGGTGCCAAATGGCCTACCCTTGCTCCTATTTCTTATGTTCTTATATTCTTATGTAACCCCCTTACAATAAAGAGCACAATGCCATTTGCCTTCCTAATTGCTTGCTGTACCTGCATGTTTATTCTCTGTGTTTCCTGTAGCAGGACACCTAAACCTTTCTGAACACCAACATTTGAGTTTCTCACCATTTAAAAGATATTTTGCTCTGCTACTCTTCCTACCAAAGTGAATAACCTCACATAACTTAACAAACTCCACATCTTGTGTCATATATACTTGCTTACGACCTATTTGGGATATTCTATATTTAGACAGACCATAATGACAGAGCATGCATAAAGTAGCATTATATTACATACAAAAACACAAGACAAAACTTATCCAACAGCATAGATTCACTTACTATATTCATTTGTTTATGATACTACAAAGCCTGTGCTGAAGCAACTGACGGCAAAATAAATTATTGGTATGGACGTAATTGTTGTATTGAGGCTGACTCACTTATTTAACTGTATAGTTCATTGCGAACAATGCAAAATAGCCTCAAAAATATGTGCTCATATAAGAACAAAATGAACAATGTAAAACAGTATTAAGAAACATTCTTCAGTTGGGCAAGTGTTAGTCAGAGGAGGTTGAAATCCTTCCACCCAGGATGGGACAGGAGTTAAAATTGGCTCTATTTGCCCCTCCATTGCCCCTCCATTCCTGCCCACAGCAGACCTAACCATGTTGATTTTTCCGTCGGCTGAGGCACCCACCTGATTCAGGCGGAAGCCTCATTGATGCATGCTAATCGGGGTCCTATGATGTACATAATACTCCAATGGCACTTGAACGGCATACTGCCTGATAAGCAGCGGAGTTCCTAAAAGGCAAGTTTTAATTTTATCTTTGTGAGGCCAAGCGGAGAATTGCTCCTCCAGGCTCCAAAAGGCAAGTCTGAATCTTTGCTGCCCTGGGCTCTTCCCCATTCCCATCAGTTACCCTTTGATTTAATAAGACCTAAATATACATAGATTCATGAGCCTACTTTATTGCGTGTCTCTTTTGCCTGCAGAACACTTCAGGTTAAAATCAGCAAAATCAGGAAATGGTCGAGTTATGAACGGGAAAGTAAATCTCTCCACTATAACTTTTAAAAAATTGACCCCATAAATCATCTTAAGGAATGGGAACTACCTTTCTATTGAGTGTTGATATGACACAACAGCCAGTACATTTGAAGAGGTGTATTGTAAAACTATCTTGAGAATAACACAGGCATGTTTTGCAATACTTCTTGTGCCAAGTCTAATGAGCTGTTATTTGCCTCAAAATGCTTGAAGAGTAATAATTGGTGCATAATTCTAGGAAGTTAAATTCTGTGCATCATAGAAACATAGAAACATAGAAAATAGGTGCAGGAGTAGGCCATTCGGCCCTTCAAGCCTGCACCACCATTCAATAAGATCATGGCTGATCATTCCCTCAGTATCCCTTTCCTGATTTCTCTCCATATCCCTTGATCCCCTTAGCCGTAAGGGCCATATCTAACTCCCTCTTGAATATATCTAATGAACTGGCATCAACAACCCTCTGCGGCAGGGAATTCCACAGGTTAACAACTCTCTGAGTGAAGAAGTTTCTCCTCATCTCAGTCCTAAATGGCCTACCCCTTATCCTAAGACTGTGTCCCCTGGTTCTGGACTTCCCCAACATCGGGAACATTCTACCCGCATCTAACCTGTCCCATCCCATCAGAATCTTATATGTTTCTATGAGATCCCCTCTCATCCTTCTAAACTCCAATGTATAAAGGCCCAGTTGATCCAGTCTCTCCTCATATGTTAGTCCAGCCATCCCGGGAATCAGGCTGGTGAACCTTCGCTGCACTCCCTCAATAACAAGAACGTCCTTCCTCAGATTAGGAGAACAAAACTGAACACAATATTCCAGATGAGGCCTCACCAAGGCCCTGTACAACTGTAGTAAGACCTCCCTGCTCCTAAACTCAAATCCCCTAGCTATGAAAGCCAACATACCATTTGCCTTCTTCACCGCCTGCTGTACCTGTATGCCAACTTTCAATGACTGATGAATCATGACACCCAGGTCTCCTTGCACCTCCCCTTTTCCTAATCTGCCGCCATTCAGATAATATTCTGTCTTCGCGTTTTTGCCCCCAAAGTGGATAACCTCACATTTATCCACATTATACTGCATCTGCCATGCATTTGCCTAACCTGTCCAATTCACCCTGCAGCCTCTTAGCGTCCCCCTCGCAGCTCACATAGCCACCCAGTTTAGTGTCATCTGCAAACTTGGAGATATTACACTCAATTCCTTCATCTAAATCATTGATTTATATTGTAAAGGGCTGGGATCCCAGCACTGAGCCCTGCGGCACTCCACTAGTCACTGCCTGCCCATTCTGAAAAGGACCCATTTATCCCGACTCTCTGCTTCCTGTCTGCCAACCAGTTGTCTATCCATGTCAGTATATTACCCCCAATACCATGTGCTTTGATTTTGTACACCAATCTCTTGTGTGGGACCTTGTCAAAAGCCTTTTGAAAGTCCAAATACACCACACCCACTGGTTCTCCCTTGTCCACTCTACTAGTTACATCTTGAAAAAATTCCAGAAGATTTGTCAAGCATGATTTCCCCTTCATAACACTTTTGTGAAATAACAGCAACTTGCATTTATATAGCGCCTTTAACATAGTGAAACGTCCCAAGGAGCTTCACATGAGCATTATCCAACAAAATTTGACACCAAGTCACATAATGAGATATTGGGCAGATGACCAAAATCTTCGTCGAAGAAGTAAGTTTTAAGGAGCACCTTAAAAGCGGAAAGAGAGGCAGCGAGGCAGAGGCAATTCCAGCGCTTGGCAGCTAAAGTCACGGCTGTCAATGGTGGAGCGATTATAATAGGGGATGCACAAGTGGCCAGTATTAGAGGAGGGCAGAGATCTTGAAGGCTTGTAAGGCTGGAGGAGGTTACAGAGATAAGGAAGAGTTGAGGCCACTGAGAGTTTTGAAAACAAAGATGAGAGATTTAAAATTGAGGCATTTCTGGACCGGAAACCAATGTAGGTCAATAAGCACAGGGCTGTTGGGTGAACAGGATTTTGTGCAATTTATGATATGGGTAACAGTGTTTTGGATGAGCTCAAGTTTATATAATGTGGAAGAGGGGAGCATTAGACATGACATGACATAACAGAATAGGCAAGTCTCGAGGTAACAAAGGCACGGATGAGGGTTTCAGCAGCAAATGAGTTGAGGCAAGGGTGGAGTCAGGCGATGTTATAGGTGATGGAGCAGTATGCAGTCAAATATGACACCAAGGTTGCGAACGGTCTGGTTCAGAATTAGGTAGTTACCAGGGAGAGGGATGAAGTCACGGACACAAATCTTTCCAATTACAGGCTATTGTTCTGGTGAAATACATATATTCCAGCAACTATATAATGCCATTGTGTTTCCTACTTATGCATTCTTATTCTTGGAAAACAGGTCTGGAAATCTATCATTCAAAGCTAAACTAATTGTTAAAATTACATAGAGTAAAGATCCTAAAACTTATAATTTATTTGCAGCAACATGCCAAAAACAAAAACACAGAAGAGCAAAGAGTAATTATCATCTTTACCTCTAGAACAACTCAATGATGAATGTCCGGCTATTTTGTTGAAAATGACTAATTTCTCATTTACCGTGGAACTGTTTAAATTTTGCTTGAATGTTCTGCCCACTATACAAAAGCTTTGCTGATTACATCAATTGTCAGAACAAATAAGAGTAAAATATGCTTTAGCTGGCACTAGCGGAAATGTTCACTCCTGCAGAAAAAGATGGTTGATTTTCATACCAGAAAACATACTTGATTCTCTTTGAGTCGAGCTTTAAAGAATGCCCTGAGATATCAACAGCATAGAAGGCGGGAATGTATGCAATATTAATTCACTTTATAAATATCTCCATAGCTTAGGGATGAAATGTTTGCAAATTCCAATTCTTTGTAACATTGTCCTCTCAGTGTGGACGATAAATAGATAATAAGAACCAGACTCTGTGCTAAAAATCTAGACACAGCAGGATGTTCCACACCACCAAAAAAAACACCTTCTGAAACATGACATCCAGAACCACTACTTCAAAGATTTTATCACTTGACTTTGCCAGACAGCATCTTCCTCCAAGTAGTAGTATGACTTTAAGGCAACCAGCAGCTATTTAATAGTTGCTGGGGGTGAATTTGGGCTTGGCAATGTCTGCTTTTTGGGCACTACAAGGCCCAAACTTAGTCTACTTAGGGTTTCAAAATGGCGTACTGACATGAATTGCATCAGGCCCCATATTGTTAAAGGGGTTAGCACACGTGAACTTAACGTCCACCGGAAGCATGCAGACCAGGCAGATCATGTCGTCAATCAGCGTGCAACACTAATTTGATGTCAGCGCTGCCATTTTGGAGCTTCATGTTCCATCTAATGCCCTTTCGGAACCTCACACTTCTGATCACATGTAAGCAGCATGAAGGACCCCCCACCAGTGCTATTTAAAGGCATCATCAAATACTTTCAGGTTATTTGCTGGCTTATTTCCTCTGGCTCTTGCTACAATAATATACGTTTTTGGTGCTTTCCAAATTTGTTTAAAGTTTGAAAAGTCTACATGGAGTGGTGTGGCAGGTGCTGAAGGACATTAGTTGCTCCCAGATATGGGTGCACCAGTAGGCCTTCCTCTTGAAATTGAGCATGACTGGGAGAATGAGCAGAGGCTACGCAGAGCAGGACAGGCTGCTAGAAGAGGGAGGAGGAGGAGGGAGAAAAGGGAGGCCTTATCAGCTCAGGGTGTTCAGGGAGCAATTCACCTACCTGAACCTCAGCAAAAAACAATGTTTCCAACATCTGTGCTTCACTAAGGAGGTAGTCACTGAAATCTGCCAATTACTTCAACCATAGCTTCAACCTCAGAGCAGGATAATGATCACATCGCCAGTGGCGGTGAAGGTGACCGTGGCTCTGAACTTCTATGCATCTGGATCCTTCCAGGCTGCTGCTGGAGATATTAGCAGCATCTCGCAGTTTTCAGTACACTGTTGCATAAGGGAGGTCACTGAGGCTCCTTATGCAAAGAGAGATAACCTCATTTCATTCCCTCTTGGCAGAAAGAAGCAAGTGGAGTGAGTGTGAGGGTTTACAAGGATTGCAGGATTCCCCATGGTGCAGGGTGCCATTCATTGCACACATGTTGCTTTGCACGCGCCTCATCTCAAATCTTCCAAGTACCTGAACAGAAAGGGATTCCACTCCCTCAACGTGCAGCTGTTGTGTGACTGCAGGCAGTGCAACAATGCTCGATACCCTGGGAGCAGTCATGATGCCTTCATTCTGCGGCAGCACTCTGTGCCAGCTATATTTCAGCCACCATGGCAAACCAAAGGGCAGCTGCAGGGCAACAAGGGCTATCCGCTGACGCCATGGCTCATGACTCCGATTTGCAACCCTTGCACACATGAGCAGCAGACATACAATGAGAGCCAAGCTGCCACAAAAAATCTAATAGAGCAGACCTTTGGCACGCTGAAGCAACACTTCTGTTGTGTGGACCACTCGTGAGGAGCCCTACAGTACTCACCTGAACGGATCTCAAGTTTTGTGGTGGTATGCTGCATAATCTTGCCATCATGAGGGAACTGCCATTGCCACTACTAATCAGACGAGAAGCTGAGGAGCAGAAGGAGGAGGAGGAGGAGGAAGGGAGGAAGAGGAAGGCAGACTGCAATCTACATAGCTCCCTTCTGCCTGGGCTGTATGTAAAGAACATATTCAAGTGCGATACCAGTAAGCTCAACCCCAATTCCCCATTCATCAACAGTCCCACACCTTACCTTCCCCCTATCACTGACCCTCACATCGTCCTCTTGGCTAAAAAGCAAAAACAAAAGCCAACACAAAATAAACATTCCAAAACCAAGTTGTTGTCGGACTCCTCCATGATCCTTGGCGTTGTACACATGCATGTGAGCAGGAGGATTAGGTATGAGGATACTATTATGTATAGAGAAAGAGTCAGACTGAATACTGTGAGCTCAAAGTAACATGTGACCTTAGTCTTTTATTGCAGGCCTCGAGAGTGCCTCTCCAACCTGTGAGGCCTCCTTAAATACCAGTGCTCCCAAGAGATTATGGGATCCCTTGGGACTCCAGGGGATGAGCTCTCTGGTGGTTGTACAGAGTAAATACAAGTTTACATATATAACAACACTCCCCCGCAAAGTCAATCGTGTAACTATTTACAATGTGTGTCGATCTGGGGCCCTTCTTGCCCTGGTTGATCGTCTTGGTGTGAAAGCTGGTATTGTTGAATCATTTGTTGGGTTCTCGTTGGGCTGCTGTGCAGCTGGCCTTGCTGGGCTGCCTGGTGTGTTGGGTCCTGCAGGGCTGCTGTGGATGATGGGTTCTGCTTCATGGTCAACCGTGGTGCCGGTTGCTGTGGTGTGTATGTTGGGGGATCAAAAAAGGTAGGATCCAAGGTGGGTTGCTCAGGATAGTCCACAAATCTGAGTTTGATTTGGTCCAAGTATTTCCGGTGAATGAGTCCATTTGAAAGTTTGACCCGAAACACCCTGCTCTCCTCTTTGGCCATGACAGTGCCGGGAAGCCACTTTGGACCTTGTCCATAATTCAATAAAAATACAGGATCATTGATTTTAATCTCACGTGACACATTTGCACTATCATGGTATGTATTTTGTTGAAACCGCCTGCTCTCTACCTGTTCATGTAGATCAGGGTGAACTAACGAGAGCCTTGGCTTAAGTGCAGTTTTCATGAGCAGTTCAGCAGGTGGAATCCCAGTGAGTAAGCGGGGTATCGTGCGGTAGCTAAGCAGGACTCAGGATAGGCGAGTCTGCAGTGAGTCTTCAAGCCTTGCTTGATGGTTTGAGCTGCTCTCTCTGCTGACCATTGGGGCAGACGTGACATATTTGATCCCATTACAGGTCATGAATTCTTTGAACTCAGCACTGGTAAGTCATGGCCCGTTGTCGCTCACCAGGACATCGGTTAGGCCATGTGTGGCAAAGATGGCCCGCAGGCTTTCAGTAGTGGCAGCGGACGTGCTAGCCGTCATTATATCACATTCAATCCACTTGGAGTACGCATCTACAACCACAAGGAACATTTTACCCAAGAACGGGCCTGCATAGTCGACGTGTACCTAGATCACAGTTTGAAGGGTCAAGACCATAAACTTAGCGGCGCCTCCCTGCGAGCATGTATTAAATCTGTGAACACAGGGCTCTAAGTCCACATTGATACCGGGCCTCCACACGTGGGATCTGGCTATCGCTTTCATCATTACAATGCCTGGGTGGATACTGTGGACGTCATTGATGAAGGTGTCTCTGCATTTCTTGGGAACCACTACTCGATTACCCTGCAGAAGGCAGTCTGCCTGTATAGACATTTCATCTTTGCGCCACTGGAATGGCTTTATCTCTTCCTACATTTCCACTGGGACACTGGACCAGCCCCCGTGAAGCACACAGTTTTTGACTAGGAACAATAAGGGGTCCTGGCTCATCCAGGTTTTGATCTGCTGGGCAGTGACGAGTGATTGCTCACTCTCAAATGCTTCCATAACCATGACTAAATCTGCAGGCTGCGCCATTTCCACCCTCGTGGTGGGCAATGGCAGCCTACTGAAAGCATCGGCGCAGTTTTCTGTGCCTGGCCTGTGGTGGATGGTGTAGTTGTATGCGGACAATGTGAGCGCCCATCTCTGGATGCGGGCTGATGCATTGGTACTTATCCCCTTTCTCTTGGAAAACAGGGATATGAGTGGCTTATGGTCAGTTTCCATTTTGAATTTTAGCCCAAACAAGTATTGATGCATTTTCTTTACCCTATAGACACACGCTAATGCTTCTTTCTCAATAATGCTGTAGGCTCTCTCAGCCTTAGACAGACTCCTGGATGCATAAGCAACTGGTTGCATTTTCCTGAAATCATTAGCTTGTTGCAATACACACCCAATGCCATATGATGACACATCACATGCTAGTACCAAATACTTACATGGATTATAAAACACAAGCAATTTGTTTGAGCATAACAATTTTCTCGCTTTTACAAAGGCATTTTCTTGGTTTTGACCCAAACCCATTCGTCCCCTTTTCATAGTAAGACATGCAGTGGTTCAAGCAGTGTGCTGAGACCCGGTAAGAAGTTACCACAGTAGTTCAGGAGTCCCAGAAACGACCGCAGCTCCGTCACTTTCTGTGGCCTCTATATGCATTCTCGATTGCCTCCTTTTTGAATCAGTGGGCTTGATGCCATCCACCACGATCCTCCTTCCCAAGAAGTCCACTTCAGGCACCAGGAAAACGCACTTCGAGCCTTTTAACCTGAGCCCCACATGGTTTAGTCGACTAAGAACCTCCTCCAGGTTCTGCAGATGCTCGAGTGTATCCTGGCCTGTGACCAAGATGTCGTCCTGGAAAACCACGGTGCACAGGACCAACTTCAGTAAGCTTTCCATGTTTCTCTGGAATATTGCCGTCGCTGATCGAATTCCAAATGGGCACCTGTTATAAATGAAAAGACCTTTGTACATGTTGATGCAAGTGAGGTCCTTCGATGATTCCTCCAATTCCTGCGTCATGTATGCTGAAGTCAAGTCCAGCTTCATGAACATCTTTTCTCCTGCCAGTGTTGCAAAGAGGTCGTCTGCTTTTGGTAGTGGGTATTGGTCCTGTAGGGAGAAATGATTGATAGTTACTTTGTAATCAACACAAATTCTGATGGTGCAGTCTCCATTGAGGACAGAAATGATCGAGCTGGCCCACTCATTGAACTCAATCAGTGAAATGATGTCCTCTCATTGCAGCCAGTCTAGCTCGATTTCTACCTTTTCTCTCATCATGTACGGTACTGCTCTCACCTTGTGATGGATGGTTCGCGCCCCCAGAATTAGGTGGATCTGCACGTTTGCTCCTTGGAATTTCCTGATGCCTGGTTCGAACAGCGAAGAGAACTTGTTTAAGACCTGGGCACACGAAGTGTTGTCAGCGGGCGATAGTGCTCGGATGTTGTCCCAGTTCCAGCGAATCTTTCGCAGCCAGCTCCTGCCGAGCAGCGTGGGACCATCGCCCGCTACCACCCAGAGTGGTAGCTTGTGCACCGTTCCATCGTAGGAGACCTTTATGGTAGCACTGCCGATTACGGAAATCAGTTCCTTTGTGTAAGTTCTTAGTTTTGTGCGAATTGGAGTTAAGACTGGCCTTGAGGCCTTGCTGCAGCACAATTTCTCGATTGTCTTTTTGCCCACGATGGACTGGCTCGCGCTCGGTTCCAGCTCTTGACACCAGGAGTCCATTTAGTTCAACATTTACCATTATCGGGGGAAAATTCATGGTGAATGTGTGCACCACATATACCCCTGCCTCCTCGATCTGAGGCTCTGGTTCATTGTGATCCTCCATGGATCTCTCCTCCTCTGCAACACGGTGGTTTGCAGAGTTAACTGGATTTGCAGCTCGACTACACATACATTGGAGGTGTCCCATTGTTCCACAGCCCTTGCAAACGTACCCCTTGAATGGGCATGAATGGAAATGATGATCACTCCCGCAGCGCCAACAAGGTGTTACTGGCCTTGCATTCATCATCCTTGATGGTGGACTCTGAGACATATGCGGACGTGCAGCTGCAGGCATGTGTGACCTGCCCTGTACGTTACGATTTGAAAACAACATCACTTTGTTCACAGTACTTGTAGCAGCACTTGTGTGCTGAGAGATTTGCTTAATATTGTCACTGGTGGCAATGAATGCCTGGGCTATCACTATGGCTTTATTCAAGGTTGGGATCTCTACAGTCAAAAGTTTACAAAGTATAGTTTCCTAGTCAATGCCAACTTCGAAAAATTCTCGCATGTACTCCAAATGTCCTTCAAATACGCAAGGCATCTTAGCTCGGTGACATAACTTGCCACTTCCTGGCCTTCAGACCTTTTGTATGTTAGAACTGGTACTTGCCATCAGAACGCTTTCCTTCGGGTTCAAATGCTCTCGAACCAGTGTGCACAAATCATCGTACGATTTCTCTGTGGGTTTTGCTGGAGTAAACAGATTTTTCATGAGGCCATACGTTGGTGCCCCACAGATGGTGAGGAGGATCGCCCTTCGTTTGGCAGCGTTCCCTTCCCCATCTAGCTCGTTGGCCATGAAGTATTGGTCGAGTCACTCCACAAATGTTTCCCAATCATCTCCCTCCGAGAATTTCTCCATGATGCCTACTGTTCTCTGCATCTTTTGGTTTGCTATCTGTATCTCGTCACCAGTTGTTATGTATGGAGAAAGAATCAGACTGAACAATGTGAGCTCAAAATAAAGTGTGACCTTAGTCATTTATTGCAGGTCTCCAGAGTGCCTCTCCAACCTGTGAGACCTCCTTAAATACCTGTACTCCCAAGGGATTATGGGATCTTTTGGGAATCCAGGGGATGAGCCCTCTGGTGGCTGTACAGAGTAAATACAAGTTTACATATATAACAGATACCTTCATCTTCAATGGTTTCAGCCCCGCTGATGGCCACAGCCGCAGCAATTGCCCTTCCCATAATGGCCAGCACCATCTCCTCCATGGTAGTTACAACATGTAGGCACACCTATCCCCCTCCGGTTAACTCCTGCTGCCTCCGGTTGTGTGTCATCTTCACCTGCACGAGCGAGAGGGAAGTGTTTCAGTGAGTCTCATGCAATCTGTTTGAGCAACGTGAATGTTATGGTTGAATAGCTGACAGTGTGTCCAAGGTGTGAGATGTGGGAGTGAGGCTTGCAACAGTGCTAAGTGTATGAGGGTGAAGTGAAGCATATAATGTTAGGTATAAGTCCTGATTGATAGATTGTTGGTAGGTGAGTGATGTGGGTGTGGTGAATTATGCAGTGACTGAGGCTAGTTGTGCAGTTGGTCGGATATGACATTTGAAGCGACATTCATTCACCTTGACTGCTCATGTGACGTCATTCACCTTTTGGCACTACATCCAGGTCCTTGCGGCTAAACTCCTACGATTGACCTCTATGACTATCTGTTTCCATTACCTTCTCATCATGTGTCTGGAGAACCTCTTGCCCCCCTGAGGATGCAGGACATCTCTGCTGCTTTCCATAACCTTCACAAAGATCTCCAATGCAGTGTCCAAAAACCTGGGTGCCCATGCTATCCCATGGTCAGTCATTCCTTACTCTTTCCCAGGTCAGAATCAGTTTCAGAACAGCTTCCATACCTGCTCTAGCCGACACTGCTCCTCCCCTTTAACAGGTGCAGGCTATCTTTTAGTGCAGGCAAGCTTTAATTATGCAAGTTACCAACAATATCAGGCTCACTGCAGATGTATGCAGCCAATGAACAGCACTGGCTGGCTGGATGCAGAAAATATTATAATGGGCAGGCAACACAAAGTTGGGGTACTGCCTGCATTATACTGAACATCGCAATCTCTGAGCCCATTTTCAGAAGCTATCAAATTTAATCCAGGTAACCCATGCTTTGACTGTCATTATATGTTACACTCCAGGATCACAGGATGAAATGGTAATGAACTGACTTTGCAAGATGGTGTAGTGTCAGCGTAGTGCATTGCAAACGCTGCAGCACCCAATCACAGAAATCCAGTGAGGTGCCTGAAGTGCTGCAAAAAAGGATGAAGACATTTCATTGCATAATATTAATGCGTTTGTTACAAAGGTCATTTTAACTCAAACATGTGCTAAGATCACATAAGTGAGCTAACTTCTGCCTTTGGTGTTCCACATTCTCAACACTCTCTGGGTAAAGAAGTTTCTTCCGAATTCCTTATTGGAACTATTAGTGGCAGTCTTATCTTTATGAGCCCTAGTTCTGGCATTTTAGGATGGAACTAGTTGGAGTGTGTGGCGTGCAATCCACGACCAGTTTCAATGGCGAGAGAGATGAAGAGGCCCCAAAAAGGTAAAGTTTAAATCATTTTTGTGTGACAGAAGAATCAGAAGGGTTCCTCCTGAAGGATGCAAAATTCACAAGAACCTCCCCAGTGTTTGGGCTCATTCGAAAGGAAATTTAATTTGGGGCTATCAACCAGAAAGTTTGAAATCTTAAAGTGCTTATGGAAGAAACTACGAACTTTAATCGAATTTTGAATTATAAAAGACAAATTTGAGCCTGTGGGCGGGCCTCAAGAACTAAGGAAGCCTACTTGATTATTGGAACTGTCTAGGTGTTGAGACTAAGTTAACTTGTCTGGAGAAATGGACATTCGAAAACCCTTCCCCACAGGAGACATTTACATTGCAACAATAATTCAGAGATGGCCAGCCATCAAACCAAACTGAGCAAAGCCATCTTCAACATGAATAAGAACAAAGGGCCCACTACAGCCTGTATGCGAAAAACTAAGCACAAAAGAACATTGCGATTCGCAAGCTAATATTTCCATCAGGAAATAGATTTAGAAATGCAACCCACTCAAGAGATATTAACTTTTAACGAGCCAGTCAAAATATTACAAAGAAAAGCCAAGCCTGCCAAATTTAAACAAAGAATCCTGAGCTGATTTGGCACAAAGATTAGCACAGCTCAAACCGTATAACTGGCCCCTGTTTTTAACAGAGGTTCGGGTTGCTAGGTAGCTGCAAGTTTGCTACTACCTCAGGAGACACTGGATGCCATATTGCTCGTGCTATACTATGACTATGCCATCAAGAAGGGAGAGAAACCAATGCGACAGTTGAAAACTAACTTCTCCAGCCTCGAAGTCCTGAATTTCTGAATGAAGGAACGACATCACCATCACGGAAGCAACCAACCACAGCCAATGTGGTCCCAACGAAAAACCACCGCGATCGACCAAACTCGAAACAAAACTCCAACATGAAGAAACCGAAGAATCGAAAAGTTTCCACTCTACAATCTAAGCCCTGACTACCAACAGGTGAAAACATTACCTAAAGAAACTTTTAACCTATTTCTAATGAAGAAACCCGGGTACTTACCCCATAGATCCAAAACGCGTCTTACCGCATAAGCGGACTCAACACAACTGAAGATTGCGCAGCAAGAAGTCTTCTCCGACATTCGGAATACAGCAAGCAGAACCTACAGAATTCAACGAACCCCAAAATCACGAACTACTGCTAACTGACCAGGATTGGTAAGCATAGTGCCTGCCCGCCCTGGAGTCCAACCTAGCTAGAATTAGGTATTGGGAGGTGGGAGGTGTAATTTTACTGTAACCCCCTTTGAATGTGTAATGCATTGTTCTTTATTAGAGTGATTATAAGTTTGACATTGTATTTTTTTGTTTTTAATAAAATCAAAGTTCTTTTGCAACAAACCAGTTGTCCTTTGCACTTTATCACATCCCCCAAATAAATCCAGAGTCTAGAACCCAAGAGTGTGGGAGTGATTCAAACCACTCAAGTTGATCAGAGGTGAACCTGACCCCTGGGACCACCCCCTTACAAAATAGCGGCCGTGGCAGAACTCTGGTACAAGTGGTGTGATGCGGAGAGTGCTGGTTTGGAGCAAAGAACCAAGATGAAAGAGAGGATTTCCTACTCTGTGTATAAGAAGGCCAATGTAACTAAGGAATGGGTGCTTGGTCTATTGCGCGCTGAGCGTCCAGCTGACATTGCAGCCCAGTGGACAGCAAGCAAGCATCACAAAGAACAGTAGAGAAGGCAATTTGATTGGTCTGTCTACAGCGACAGGTCCAACTCCTAGATAAAACCAATGAGACATTACAGGCAGAGTTATGCGAATGTGCAGAGAACTATCAGAAACGGATTATGTCAGAAGAAAGATTATGGGGAGAACTCCATAAGCTAAAATTGGAAACGACCCAGATAATGGAAAGAGTTAAAAACAGTCAAGACTAATTTCAATGTCAGGTTACCGAGGCCAAAAATAATGAGAGAGGAAAACACTCGCCTCAACCTACAAGTAAAAGAGCTCGAGGAAAGATCAAAAGATGTGCAGGCAGCGCATAAAGTAGCTAGCACCAATGGGTTTGAATCGGGAGACCACGGTCCCTGCCAGCAACAAATCAAGAGTTTTAACCTTGCTCTTTCCAAGGCAAAAGGCATGCTATGCCTAATAAGCCCGGGTATGCCCCAGGTAAACCTGGAACAGAAGGAGGAAACTGCCCGGTCACCACCTGTGGCACCGGTGACTACACCGGTTCAGCAGCAGGAGGGGTGAACGAGCTGTGAGGCAGACAGGGATAGTGAACCACCACCGCCTGTGGCACCGAGTTTCAGCTCGGTCTGGCAGCAGGGAGGAAAGGTAGGCGAGCCGAACAGGGAGAGCCAGAACCAGGGCCAATGTGCCCAGTCCAGCAACAGAAGTTTGGCCCGCCCTTGCCGGGGGTCCAGGGCCCCTGGAAAATCAGTTTGTGGTCCCCCACACTCCCCAACAGCCACCTGGGAAAGCTAACACCCTCAGTTCACTTTATGCAGGTGGAACAGGCAGGGGATATTAATGGGTGCGACGATGCAGAAATGGCAAAGATGCTCCTCCTATCCTTGGACAGCAAGCTGTACCAGTCCCTCTCTACTGAGAGAAAAAGGGGACGGAGAACACTTGTGCCATTTTAGAAGCCATGGGCTGCAATGACGGAAGTTCCTTTTCCAGAGTAGAGAAAACAGTGCAACTCGCCGGGGAAACCCCACAGGCTTTCACAGACCGACTGGCCTGTGTACCAAAGCGCCTGCAGTGGGGACATAGACAGAGATCACTTAAGCCCAGACGAGTTAGCCTACTGGCCCTGAAGCCTAGTAGCTAACAGTTTACCCCGAATAAGAACCAAGGCTGAGGCCTGGTTCGACCCAAGAGATCCCCAAGCCACCGAATGGGGAGTGCTTAGGCATCTGACCCTAGCTTACTGGAACGGCAGAGGGATGGAAGAGCTCCCACAAAAAGGAAGGGTCCATGAAATCCGACCTAGCCAAGACAAGAGGGAATGGCACCACGAGGGGGGCAACTCCTCCGATACAAAACATACCTGCTTCGGGTGCGGAAAAAGTGGGCACTGGAGAAAGGATTGTAGAAATCCTTGGAAGAGTAGTGCAGGAAAGAGTTCTCCAGCCCCGGCCAAAAAGGCCGAGACAGATAAGCCAGTCCCTCCCGACTCATTCAATAGCTTTCTAACTGCGCTCCAAACCATGTTAGATGGCCCAGGGAAGATAGCCACCATCACCGGTACTGAAATACCACCTGCCCCCTCCCAACCAAAACTGTGACTAGGACAGGCGCAGCCTGTCATAAGAACACAAGAACATAAGAATTAGGAACAACTCTGCCCTCATCCCACTGTAGTCCCCTTTGTTTAAGCATAGTACGTTCGTTTGAGACACTACTTCCTCACCCTCAATCTGTATTACAAATTCAACCATACTGTGATCACTCATTCCAAGAGGATCTTTTACTAGGAGATCGTTTATTATTCCTGTCTCATTACACAGGACCAGATCTAGGATAGCTTGCTCCCTTGTAGGTTCTGTAACATACTGTTCTAAGAAACAATCCCGTATGCATTCTATGAATTCCTCCTCCAGGCTACCCCGTGCGATTTGATTTGACCAATCGATATGTAGGTTAAAATCCCCCATGATTACTGCCGTTCCTTTTTCACATGCCTCTATTATTCCCTTGATTATTGTCCGCCCCACCGTGAAGTTATTATTTGGGGGCCTATAAACTACGCCCACCAGGGACTTTTTCCCCTTACTATCTCTAATCTCCACCCACAATGATTCAACATTTTGTTCATTAGAGCCAATATCGTCTCTCACAACTGCCCTGATATCATCCTTTATTAACAGAGCTACCCCACCTCCTTTCCCTTCTTGTCTACCTTTCTGAATTGTCAGATACCCCTGTATGTTTAATTCCCAGTCTTGGCCTCCCTGCAACCACGTTTCTGTAATGGCCAGCAAATCATACCCATTTGTAATGATTTGTGCCATCAACTCATTTACTTTATTTCGAATGCTGCGTGCATTTAGGTAGAATGTTTTAATACTAGTTTTTAAACCATGATTTTTAGTTTTGACCCCTCCTGCAGCTCCTTTATATTCATACATATTGTCCCTTCCTATCAGCTTGTGGTTTACACTTACCTCAGTGCTACTCTGCTCTGTTGCCTCCTGCCTTTTGCATTCTTTCTTGGGGTTCTATTCATCTGAGCTCTCACCCACTCTAATTAGCTCAGAGCCTTCTCCTGGGTTCCGAATACTCCTCGCATTAAGGCACCGAGCTTTCAGGCTTGCGTTTTTATTACCCTTTAGAATTTTGCTGTACAGTGGCCTTTTTTGTTTTTTGCCTTGGGTTTCTCTGCGCTCCACTTTTACTCATCTCCTTTCTGTCTTTTGCTTCTGTCTCCATTTTGTTTCCCTCTGTCTCCCTGCATTGGTTCCTATCCTTCTGCCACATTAGTTTAACTTCTCCCCAACAGCACTAGCAAACACTCCCCCTAGTACATTGGTTCCGGTCCTGCCCAGGTACAGACCGTCCGGTTTGTACTGGTCCCTCCTCCCCCAGAACCGGTTCCAGTGCCCCAGGAATTTGAATCCCTCCCAGCTGCACCACTGCTCAAGCCACGTATTCATCTGAGCTATCCTGCGATTCCTACTCTGACTAGCAAGTGGCACTGGTAGCAATCCCGAGATTACTACTTTTGAGGTCCTACGTTTTAATTCAGCTTCTAGCTCCTTAAATTCATCTTATAGGACCTCATCCTTTTTTTTTACCTATATCATTAGTACCAATGTGCACCACGACAACTGGTTGTTCACCCTCCCTTTTCAGAATGTCCTGCACCCACTCCGAGACATCCTTGACCCTTGAACCAGGGAGGCAACATACCATCCTTGAGTCTCGGTTGCGGCCGCAGAAACGCCTGTCTATTCCCCTTACAATTGAATCCCCTATCACTATCATTCTCCCACTCTTTTTCCTGCCCTCCTGTGCAGCAGAGCCAGCCACGGTGCCATGAACTTGGCTGCTGCTGCCCTCCCCTGGTGAGTCATCCCCCTCAACAGTACCCAAAGCGGTGTATCTGTTTTGCAGTGGGATGACCGCAGGGGACCCCTGCACTACCTTCCTTGCACTGCTCTTCCTGCTGGTCTTCCATTCCCTATCTGGCTGTGGACCCTTTACCTGCAGTAAGACCATCTCGCCACACGTGCTACTCACGTCATTCTCAGCATCGTGGATGCTCCAGATAAATCCACCCTGTAAGGGGTTTTCTCAGGGAGTGTTGTTGTGCCTTGGGTGTCTCTCTCTGGGCTTCTGCCCTCACAGCTTATGCCTGGCCTGTGAGGTACCCTGAGTGCTGCAAGAGCACCCCTGGAGAGACTGTGTCCACAGCTTATGAAGGGGGTTTTGAGACTCGTGTGTCCCCACAGCTGATGCCTAGCCTGTGAGGCACCTGTGAGTGTCAAACACTCCTAACCCCTTTCTTCCCTAGCCTGTGACACACAATGTTTTCGAGGCGCTCCTAGCTTCCCTTACACTGTTCTGACATAAGACTCATGATCAGGAGATGTAATACAATAGAACTGAGACAAGGTGATTCCAAGAGGAACTTTAGGCTTCCAATTTATTTGACAAGGTGTATCTCAACAAACAGCAATACACCAACAAAACAATCCCCCTAAATCCCACTAAACGGATACAACGAAAATCTTTACACAAGTTTAGCAGTACAATGCCCAACCTCCCACCTTTCCTGGCCTAACTGAGTTGGGAGTTCTGGGGACCAGAGGTTATACTCACTACTGTGCCTCTGCAGTCTAGTGGTTTGTTTCTTCTATCTTCGGTGTCTTCGGACACTGGTTTTCCTTCACTGGTCGAGGGTCTTGCTGGTTGTGGTTGTTGGATGACGAGGGCAGGGAACACCACACACACTACTTCAGAAACCCCTTTTTTATAGCCAGATTATCCAGTCCGCCTCTCCTGCTGAAGTCGATTCTTCTCATTGGTGGACTTTGTGATTTTGAAAAAAGCAGCAGTTTTAGATTGTTGGGGTTTTTTTTTCCACTGATGTTAACCGACTCAAGGTTTGATTGGGTGTTGATTGCATTGGCCTCCTGTAGCCATTGTGTAGGTCCTTGGTTTGTTTTGGGTTCCCTGGTTTCTAAAGGTCTGCATAATTTCCTTCCATAGTGTAAACATGGGGAAGACAATAGTCCGATCATGGCTGTGAGTGAGTCCCAGTTTTCGAGCAAGTGCTCTCCCATTGGCTTGAAAGCCCTATGCTTCGGGCTGACTCTGTCTCACCATTGGCCCTCCGGTGTCCTCCCCTGTCCAATCACTGCTCTGCCAAGGTCAAACTGTTATCGGTTTCAATTCACAGCACAGACTGATCCCACAGCTCTTTTCCTTCTGGGTAAAATGAGGGCGTTTTCATCCTCCACTACATAATCCCCCATCTGACACAGTCAGACACCACTCGAGTGTGTCAAAGTTCAGGGTGTGGAAAAAACCCTGGGTCTCCCAAATTTCCCCAGTTTAACTCTAAACTGATCCCGTTGATATATATCGTAATTCCTTTTAACGCCATACAAAACACAGAATCCAACAGGTTACAATATACGACAGCAATATACATATATGTACTTAAGATTACAGCAGTAATTGTACATTGAGTCTCGTTTCAGTCTTAACCGTAAAACAAAGAAACCTGCCCTGCAAACTCCCTAGGGGCCATGTATGAAAACGCAGTCATCCCTGGGAATAACAAAACTGCCTAAGTATCGCGGTCAAGCTTTGTTTACATGCCTTGAGTGTTTAGCAACGGCTCTCCTGTCTATGTAGTAGCCTGAGGAACTGCTTTCTTTTTCTTTTTCTCCTGAGCGTACAGCTTGTAACTAGCAGATATACCACAATCAGGAGTTGTCCGATTACTAAGGCATGCAATCCCACCCAGATCCATGCAGGTATGTCTGCCCGTATTCCCAAATCCCACCATGCTGGGGGTTTAATCTGGGCAATCTCCCCTGCTAGAATTTCAGTTTTCTGCTCCATGGTGTAAAAATGTTTTTGAGACAAATCCACTGCCTGGAGGAGGGCTGTATGTTTCTCAGGTAGTGGGGCAATGGGATAGCCAAAATGGGCGACATATTGTTGTAGGTGGCTGAGGTTGTTTTGTACCGTGAGGTGAATCGTGGAAGGTTCAGGGATGGGTGTGATTCTGGTGTGTGCCACTTGAACCTCTGCCCTGGGTTTAAAACACCACCTTCCCGGTCCATGTTCATACCGTTGGGCACTTGTGGTGACACAATATGTCCCACTGCCGACATATGCTACCTGTGGAGGCATGTGGTTAGGGGCCATTACCTCCATTGTGCAATTGATAGGCTCTGCCCCAGCAGTGCTGAACCCGCATTGTGGCCTTGCAAAAGCGTTCAAGTGCTGGGGGCACAGGATTACCTGTGCTCCCCTGCTCCGACAACCCGAGAGGTCTGTACCTGTCACAGTGTGCTCCCACATTGTGACATAAGGTGGGACCTCTTGGAATCGAATATGCACCCCTCCACGAATGACTCCCACATTCTCCACTCGGTACAGGGGTGCTGGTCGTGGGGACGCCCCCATCACGGGCATCCTGACCACCACACCCATGATGGTATGATTTGACTTTCCACAGTCCACCGGTACCGGGTAGGCTTCCGACGCTACACGAAGTTGGCAAGGACTCAAAACATTATCGTAAGGGTGCAGTGCTGCTAAGTGCTGGTTGCTGATCCAGGAGGGAACCTGTCCCTGTCTCAGATCCTCGAGGTTAATCCGTCCCTCTCCCAGCAACCAGGCCCAATAGAGCATGCACACCTCATTTTGGGCGGCTTGATCGGAGGCGTTTCTATCCTCCTGAATCAAGGCGTTTACAGCCCTGGCCTGTGCCTCCAATTGAGAGATAATCTCCTTTAAGTGAACTGTCAATTGCCACCACTTTGTGGAGCGCGGATCCCATTACGGTATTCTCGTCCCCCAGGATTTTGCGCAGCTGATTCTTTAACCCATTTATCTGGAGGGCCAGCTGCATGTTATCCAAACTGTTTATGGCGGACGCACCGGTGTTAAACCCCGTGAAAATGTCATTTAAAGTGCCACGCCTCTGCCTGCCCGGTTCGGCCCTATCCCACTGTTTATACAAGTCTGTCACTTTGACATCCCCGAAGTCCAGTTCATAGAACTTCCGGAACATCTCCCGCAGCAGAGCCTGGTATCACAGCTCGGTTTCCCGGGGACACCACGTAGGTAGGCGGACTTCTGTCAGAATTAGCACCACTGATGCCACTGTGTAGTGTACCCCCTGATAAAGTAGTTTCTCGGTAGGGACCAATGCTAAACCATTCCCCAGCCCCCTGGTTGTTGTCGGGCTTGGCCGTGGGTGGGGGTTTTCTTTCCAGAACTACAAGTTCGGTGGCATTTACTGGTACCCGGGGATTGGGGGTCACACACGCCTCCCCGCTGCGATCCCATACCACCCAATCCCCGACATCCTGCCACCACCTATAGAAAGCAATGGAGACCCCCTCTGAACACACGCGAGTGGATCCCCACATACACAAATAAATTCCTTGGTCGTACGCAGCACACCGTGACCCCGCCAGATGACCCCATGATGGTTCGGTAGGTATCATTATCCAGACGTTCCCAGTTCGAGTGTCGGTCTCCCACGTCCCTCTTGAGCTTTCTGAGCCACCACCACCGTCCCAGAGGTATGTCCCCTTGGCAAGTTAGGTATACCTTCCTGCCTTCTGTCACTCTCACTCTGGAAGTGGCCACAGTGATCTCCGGGCAGGGGAGGGAGCCTCTCCGTAGGTAAAGTCCTTATGGTTGGAGTACTTGGTGGAGTTCGATCCCAACCACCCAGGCCATTTCCCCTCATGGGAGTAGGTGACCCGGCCATCCGCTGCCGGAGTCCCTTCTCCTGTGGTCACTGTCGGCGCTCTGCCCCCGGAGCACCCGAAAACCAGGGAGTCCTCGGTGTCCCCTCGGTGCCCGGTGCAGATCCTTAGCGATACCAGCATCACTAACGTCCAGTAGGGAGGTATTGACATCTGAAAGGCAAGAAGAACATGGCCTTGCCTTGAGAGACCTCTCCAGGCTCGGCCCACTTAACGTGTTCCAAACACAAAAATGCTGTACCCAACCGTCACTGCCTTACCTAAACACATATACACACAACACAAAGTAACAAAACAGAAAGGGAAAATATATACACCGCCACCCGTCCTCGGGTGACCAGGCTATATCCTGTCACTGTACAGGCGTCGTCGACCACTCGGCTGACCGTACCCTGGGAACCAGGATGCCCTCCGCTGAGGAGCTCGTATAGTCCCCCTTAATGAGTCTTGTGCTGCCCTCCAAGGCCCTCCCGAGCCCCGGATAATCGGTGGGAGACCCTTGCTAGCGCAACAGAGCACCCTCCCTGTTGTCTTTCGCCTTCTCGGTCTGGGGTGGGGAGCTAAGTAAACAGGGGACCACGGCGCCCTGGTCTGTGGCACTCTGTCACTCCTCCTTACTGTCAGTGCAGAGTCCCACGTTATGGGCTGCAGTGCTATCTCCTCCACCTCTTGGGCTAGCCCCAGCTGATCCACCATGGGAGGTTCAGCTTCCCCTTGGACCTTGCTAATGGTAGAGCCTTTCTCCCTACTTCTGTTAGTGGGCTGGGAACCTCTACCCAGTGGTGGGATAGCCTTACTGGAGCAATGAACCAGCCCCGGCTTTAGAGCTTCGGGGCCCACTGCCTCCTCCGGAGCCTCAAAATCCACAGGGGCCTGTTCTTCCCCCAGTGCCTGATTCCCTTCCCTTGCTCGTCCCCTCTGTTTTTTACCTCTTTTGGGGTCAAACAATTTACACTGATTAATGTGATACCACTTCACCCGGCAAGGCAATTGAACCGCATAGACCATAGGGCTAGCCTTGTCGACTATGCTGTATGGTCCCATATACAGTGGTTCAAATACCACCTCCCAATCATGGTGACTACGGGGTTCTAGCAGCAGCCAATTGGCACGGTGCTGTTTACCCATGTTGTTGGCCGCCTGCCAGTGAATCTGTTGAAGCTGTTCAAACAGATTCCTGACGAAGCGGTCCCGGTTCACCTCTCGAAGCTGCCCTTCGGTGAGAACCGGCGCCAACACATGCACTGGGGTTCTCATGATCCGGCCCGTCATCAGCTCATGGGGTGAGTACCCTGTGCTCTTTGACTGACTGGCCCGGATTCCCATGAGGACCAATGGTAAGACCTCCACCCACTTGTTCGGTCTCCTTGCGCAGCCTTTCCTTTAGGGTCCGGTTCAGGCGTTCTACGGGGCCTGAAGACTGAGGTTTATAGGCGACATGCCATTTGGCTCTTATCCCCAGCACCTTTAGGGTGGCCTGTATCACCTGGCCGGTGAAGTGGCTTCCCCGGTTGGACTCCACAATTTGAGGTAGACCCCACCGAGAGAACACCTCCCTCACCAGGATTTTTGCAGTCCCCATCACGGTAGCTGTTCGGCAAGGGAAGGCTTCCACCCACTTAGAAAACACATCCACCAGGACGAGGCAGTATTTATAATCTCCCTGGGCAGCCGGTAGGGGTCCGATGTAGTCGATCTGGATCGACTGCCATGGTCCCTCTACCCGCCTGACGTGTCCCATAGACACCTTCCTTTTCTGAGGGTCTGGGTTGTTTGCAGCGCAAACCAGACAGCCTGCACAGAAGTCGCGGACGTCTTCCCAGAGGCCTGGCCACCACCCTGCCTTTTCTATCCGTTGCCAGGTAGATTCCGGCCCAGGGTGTCCCGCACCTGGACCCTCATGGGCCAGCTGAAGGAATTCCCTCCGGTGTTGTGGTGGCACTACCCATTTGTCCCCTTTAAACAACATGCCTTCCCGCACAGCAATATCTGCAGCACTGTATGGGCCCTCTGCCTTTTCCCCCTTTTTGATAGCAGCCAAGGCAGCCTTCAGGATCGGATTCTGCATCTGGACTACTTTAAGGTCCGGGGCCGCAGCCGCCCCTACGCTCCCTTGTGTCCCTGGCTTGCTTCTTGCTGCTGCTATCCTGCCTGCCTCGTATGGGTCCCATGGGCGACCTGTACGAGCACCTTCCCTTGCCAGCAGGTCTGCCTGCTGGTTACCTTCCCCGCCGTGGCGCAGTTTTGGAGTGGGCCTTTACCTTATGGATATATACATCCTCGGTTTCTCCCACTGCAGCCACAACCTTTTCTAGCAGGGGTTTGGTCACAAGGGGCTTCCCATCCGCAGAGGTGTACCCCCGGCGTGACCAAATCGCCAGATACTCTGTACACGAATTGCAAGTGAACATGCTGTCCGAGCAAATCGTGTATGGGGTAGGGAATTCCTCGGGGTGTGTGACCACATACATCACCGCCGAGAGTTCTGCCTGCTGGGCATTCAATGTGCATGGGAGTTTAAGAGCCAAGGCAATTCCTGCCTTGGGATCCCAAACTCCGCAGCCCGTGAGTCTTGTACCCGCGGACACTGAACTGGAGCCATCAACGTAGATCTCGCGGCCTGTGGGGTGTATCCCTGCCCGAAATCCAAAGTTAATGTCCCATACCCCCTCCACAGAACATCGATGCGGCTGCCCTGGATAGATTAAATTTGCTGCGAGCCTGGGCTCGCAGAGGCCCTTGACCTTTAAAGTCATTTGGGAGAGGAGGAGGGTCCAGCGAGTGATTCTAGCACTGCTCACTGTCCCGTCCTTAATCCTCCCGTCCAACAGCATCTGCGTCGGGGTTTGATGGGTGAGGAGTGTAACGGGGGATATTCCGATAAAGATCTGAGCTCTCTTTACTGCCCAGTGGGTGGCAAGCAAGTGCCTCTCACAATTGGAGTATCCCTTTTCTACCTCCTTGAGGAACCTGGAGGAGTACACCACTGGTCTCAGCTGACCGTTTCGCTCCTGGAGCAACACTGCACTTAAGCTGTCACCATTGGCTGCCACCTCCAGGAAGAATTCCTCCCCCCCCATCAATTGCCCCTAGGGCTGGTGCTACCTGCAGGTCTCTCTTAAGACGGACAAATGCTGCCTCACAGCCCTCGTCCCATTCCCACTCGACCCCCTTATGTAGGAATCTGAGCAGAGGGGCGGCAGTGGCTGCATAGTCCTCGATGAAGTCCCTACAGTAGCCAGTGATTCCCAGGAAAGACCTTACCCCCGACACATCCCTAGGGACAGGGAGTTCCTGCACTGCCTTTCTTCTAGCCTCATCAATGGCCCTTTCTCCTGCCCCTATCGTCAGGCCCAGGAATTTTACCTCTCCTAGACCTATATGGGCTTTCTTGGGGTTAACTTTAAAACCCCCTTCCTTCAGTAAAACCAGCAGTTCGGCCAGCAGTGGACCGTGTTCCTCACTGCTGTCTGTGAACAACAACAGGTCGTCCACATACTGGACCAGCTGGTGTGGCTGGCTGAAGCCTTTTAAGCAGTTCGCCATGCATTGGTGAAAGATGCTGGGACTATTATGAAAGCCCTGTGAGATGCAGCTCCATGTATACTGCTGTTCCCGGAAGGTGAAGGCAAACTTGTACTGGTCTTCCCTCCGTACAGGGATAGACCAGAACCCATTGGATATGTCCAACACTGTGAACGTGGTTGCGGATGCAGGGATTTCCCCGATCAGATCCGCAACCGCCGCTACTGTGGGAGCACAAGATGGGATGTTTTTATTGAGCACCCTATAATCCACCGTAGCCCTCCAAGAATTGTCCGGTTTCCTAACCGGCCAAAGCGGGGAGTTGACATGGGTGGCTATGGATCTCAAAACACCCTGCTCGACAAGCGAGCTTAAAGCTGTCTCCAAGTCTGCTTCTGCCTCTCGGGGAAAGCCAAACTGCTTTTGCGGGCGGGACATGGGATCCCCATCTATTCTAACCTCCACTCCTGTGACTCTCCCACAATCGTGTTTATGGGTGGCAAATGCTGCAAGGTTTGCTTGCACATAGGCCCGGTACTCGGCCGGGGTGTTACTGACCAGAACTTCCAGGTCGTGACCCACTTTTGGCTTCATTGTACACAGAGTCCCTTTTCCCTGTTTCTTATCAATAACCATGACTTCTCCCTCTGCTCCCGTGCCCACTGTGCCCCATAGACAGTGATTCCTCAAGTCTACTAGGATCTGGCGAGCGATGATGAAATCAGCCCCCAAGATCCCTTTTCCCACCTGCTCCCAGTTCATCAGGACGCACTTCTATTGTGTTTGGAGTGCTCCTAAACGAACTGTGAGCGGGACTGAGAAAAACCCAGCCTTCTCATTTCCTGTGAACCCAACTAGTTGATACGGCACCCCGTTTGATAGAGGTGAGGTTGCGGGGTCCTCCGAATAGACTATCGTGCTGGAAGCACCAGTGTCCAAAAGGTAAGTACCCAATACACCCTCAACCTCCATCTTGACCCAGGGTCATCCCCAGGGGTCGTATTCTAGTGGGCACAGGTATGCAGGCTGGGTCTGGGCTAGTTACGGCCTCTGTACTGGCAGGGTTGCTGGTGCTTCCCTGCCTGTTGCCGTGGCTACCTTCCCAGTCCCCTCCAGCGCTGTCCTCACTGCAGCTACTATCTCATCAAGGGATGGTGAGGAGCTCCCTCCACTTCCCCCACTCTGGGCGGATCCTGAAGGACTTCTCCCCCCATATCTCTTTACTGGGCTCCTGCAATCCCTTTTAAAATGCCCAGCTTTCCCGCACCCGTAGCACACTCCCTCCTTATCAATCGAGCGGCCACCCTCCTGGTGCCATTCCCTTTTGGGAATCGAGTTGGGTTTTACTTCATTTACCCGACCTTTGGAGATTTTCTCCTCCTCCCCTCCTCCATTCCGTTGGACCAGTGCCAGTTGCCTGACCACTGCTTCCTCGGTGAGGTTGGGGTCCCGGGAATCGAACCACAGTTCTGCCCTGGCCTTGAGCCGGGGCAAGCAGTTTGCCACCAGCATCCTCAGCCAGCGGCCAGTCTGTACCGCGGAAAGATTCGCACGGTCGAGGAGTTCCCCACAGGCTGCGTGGTATACCACCCACAGCCTGTCCGCAAACGCCTGCGGGGTTTCCCCTGCGAGCTGCCTTGTCTTTTCGATCCGTTCGAAAGGACTGCCATCATCGAAGCCCATAGCCTCAAGGATGGCCCTCTGGACCTCAGTAAATGTACAGTGTCCCCTCCGGCATTGTGCCGGTAGGGCCTGGTACAATTTGCTGTCCAGAGAGAAGAGCAGCAGCTTGGCTGTCTCTTCCTCGTTGCACCCATTAATTTCCCCTGCCTGCATCACCTCCATGAAGTGGACAGATGAGTCCCCACTGCGAGTGAGTTTGGCCAAATGGGCCACCATGGCCCTGAGTGATTGAACTCCATGGGGAATAATAAAGTCGCTCTCCAGCGCTCACCGACCTTGGCCACCTCCCTGTGGAGGACCGTACTTGCGCTGCCTGACTGGGCACGTCCGCCCTGGTTCAGGATCTTTCTGCGCTGGTCCCTCTACCTCCGGCTGTCCCACCATACCCAGTGCAGCAGACAGTGCCTGGTCGTCTGATCCAGCCCTTAACTGACCCTCGGCGGGAGCCTCACATTGGTCCTGCCCCCAGCCCTGGGTATGCTACTACCTGCGCGCCCCGCTCCTCCTGGTACCCCAGCAGACAAACCATCGGTGCCTCAGGAGGTGGTCGGGCGTCTCTTGCCTTTAGATTCTCCTCTACCCACCAATACTCTCCTTTGTCCCCTGTGGATCCTCCGGGTCCTATCAGGACGACCATCCCCTTTGCCTGGGATAGAGCGTGGGTGAGAGTTTTAATCCTCTCCTGGCAGGGACCGTGATCTGCAAACTCACTGCTACTGGCCACTTTATAGGCTGCCTGTACGTCTTTTAATTTATTCTCTCGTTCCCAAATTTTCTGGGTGTACCGAGAGTTCTGTTCCCGGAGGGACCCCTCACTACCCTTGGCCTCAGTGACCTAACACTGAAGATAGTCCCGGCTATTTCGGAAGGTCTCCTCCAACTGTCGGTTCCTTTGCTGCTCCTCAGCTAATTCGGCCAGCAGGTTGTCCCCAACCGCAGCCCGGATAGCAGAGAGCTCCTCTGCTTTCTGAAGACTCTGTTCCAAGTCCTTCACCCGCTGGTCGAGCTTTCGGACTTGGCGGGTGAGGCAGATAAGCCAGATGGCCTTTTCCACCCTGTGGTTGTGGTCCTTCCCTGCTGTCCACTGAGCAGCAGCATCCACTGGGCGCTCTGCCCGAGTGAGGGCTTGTACCCAAGGTTTGGTGAGGTTCACCTTGCCAAAAATGTATGAGGAAATTCTCTCCTCCATTTTAGTTTCCTCTCTTATCACCTCATCTGTTATATTAACATCTCCTGTTAGCTTATGTCCTGCCGCCATCACCATGTTCTGTAAGGGGTTTTCTCAGGGAGTGTTGTTGTGCCTTGGGTGTCTCTCTCTGGGCTTCTGCCCTCACAGCTTATGCCTGGCCTGTGAGGTACCCTGAGTGCTGCAAGAGCACCCCTGGAGAGACTGTGTCCACAGCTTATGAAGGGGGTTTTGAGACTCGTGCGTCCCCACAGCTTATGCCTAGCCTATGAGGCACCTGTGAGTATCAAACACTCCTAACCCCTTTCTTCCCTAGCCTGTGACACACAGTTGAGCATTTTCGAGGCGCTCCTAGCTTCCCTTACACTGTTCTGACATAAGACTCACGATCAGGAGATGTAATACAATAGAACTGAGACAAGGTGATTCCAAGAGGAACTTTAGGCTTCCAATTTATTTGACAAGGTGTATCTCAACAAACAGCAATACACCAACAAAACAATCCCCCTAAATCCCACTAAACGGACAAAACGAAAATCTTTACACAAGTTTAGCAGTACAATGCCCAACCTCCCACCTTTCCTGGCCTAACTGAGTTGGGAGTTCTGGGGACCAGAGGTTATACTCACTACTGTGCCTCTGCAGTCTAGTGGTTTGTTTCTTCTATCTTCGGTGTCTTCGGACACTGGTTTTCCTTCACTGGTCGAGGGTCTTGCTGGTTGTGGTTGTTGGATGATGAGGGCAGGGAACACCACACACACTACGTCAGAAACCCCTTTTTTATAGCCAGATTATCCAGTCCGCCTCTCCTGCTGAAGTCGATTCTTCTCATTGGTGGACTTTGTGATTTTGAAAAATGCAGCAGTTTTAGATTATTGCGGGGTTTTTTTCCACTGATGTTAACCTACTCAAGGTTTGATTGGGTGTTGATTGCATTGGCCTCCTGTAGCCATTGTGTAGGCCCTTGGGTTGTTTTGGGTTCCCTGGTTTCGAAAGGTCTGCATAATTTCCTTCCATAGTTTAAACATGGGGAAGACAATAGTCCGATAATGGCTGTGAGTCAGTCCCAGTTTTCGAGAAAGTGCTCTCCCATTGGCTTGAAAGCCCCATGCTTCGATCTCACTCTGTCTCACCATTGGCCCTCCGGTGTCCTCCCCCGTCCAATCACTGCTCTGCCAAGGTCAAACTGTTATCGGTTTCAATTCACAGCACAGACTGATCCCACAGCCCTTTTCCTTCTAGGTAAAATGAGGGGGTTTTCGTCCTCCTCTACAACCCTCAGATCCAATTCCGCAACGCGGACCGTCAGGAGCTGGAGGCGAATACACTTCCCGCACATGTAGTCGTCAGGGACACCGGAAGTGTCCCTGAGTTCCCACATGGTACAGGAGGAGCATATCACGTGACCGAGCTCTCCTGCCATGACTTAACCCTTAGATACACTTAAATTGGCAACAACAATGCAAATTTTACTCACTGTTATAGAAGAGAAAAAAGAAAAACTACTCACCAATCACCAGCCAATCACTTACCCCCGTGGCTGTGACGTCATCTTTCTGTTTCTTTCTACTTTTTTGCCTTCTCCCTGTAGCTGCACAAGCACACCTCCTCCTCGACGCTGCCCGAACTCCTGAACTCGCGGCCTTTTTATATGCCTCCGACCCCGGACTGTCGCCTCCTCCTCGACGCTACCTGAACTCCTGAACTCGCGGCCTTTTTATAGGCCTCCGACCCCGGACTGTCGCCTCCTCCTCGATGCTGCCCGAACTCCTGAACTCGCGGCCTTTTTTCACCTGTGTTCCCTTGAGTATGATGCGTGGAGGAGACTGATAATAAATGGAGGTGGAAAAGGTGAAAGGGACTTACCTGCTGGACACTGGTCCCTCAAGCACCCTCGTCTATGCAGCTAACCCCGCCGCCTCACCTCTGTATAATGGGGTCCCTTACAGCTTGGTGGATTTCACAGGCACTGAACAGATTGGCTCATTCTCCGTTCCGTTCTCCATTCATTTATGTACACTCCACACTAAGTGGACTTGTGTCCTGATGAAGTGGGAACAGGAACGGAGAGGGATCCTGCGGGGTTAATTCATCCTAGGCCATGGGATCCCAGTGGATTTAAGAAACCACTGTCTTTGGCGGTCAGTCTGTATGGGACAGGAGAGTGAGGTGATGGTTATCCCGGAAACAGGGTGTGCACCATGAAGCCAAAGGAGGGTTACGACTTTAAATCACTGGTCAGTAACACTTCGATAGAGTAGCAACAATATGTGAGGAAAAACCTTCAGCTTTTGCCACTCACAAATACTTCTGTGGGAGAATAAATGGGGTCGAGGTTAGCAAAGATGGGGACCCCATGACCCGACCACAGAAACAGTACAACTTCCCCAGGGAGGCAGACATGGAAAAAGCCGTGGATTCTTTAGATAAACAGGTGGCAGTGAGACCAATAGCTACCCATGTCATGATGTATGCAGCACTCAAATCACTGACTCCACACAGTCTTGTACCACAGAGATTTAATTGAGGATTATGCAGCCACCGTAGTCCCTCTGCTCCGATTCCGACACAAGGGAGTGGAGTGGGAACGGGACAAAGGTTGCGAAGCAGCATTTATCCAACTTACGAAAGACCTGCAGACCGCGCCAGCTCCAGGGGCCATCGATGGGGGTGAAGAGTTTTTCCTGGAGGTAGCAGCCAGTGGGGACAGCCTGAGTGCAGTACTGCACCAAGAGCGGCACGGCCGGCTGAGACCAGTGGTCTACTCCTCCAGGATACTCACGGACATGGAGAAGGGATACTCCAACTGTGAGTGGCACCTCCTAGCCATTCACTGGGCTGTGAAAAGATCACTGATCATTACAGAGGGGTCCCCTATCACACTCCTTACCCAGATACACCCACCCAAATGCTCCTGGACGGGAGAATCAAGGTCAGGACAGTGAGCGCTACCCGCATCGCTCGCTGGACCCTCTCTCAAATGGACCTAAGAGTAAAGGGTCTCTGCGAGCCTAGACTCGCAGCCAACATGATTTATCCAGGGACAGCCCAACGGTGTTCCATAGAAGGGGTATGGGAAATTAACATAGGCTTTCGGGCTGGGTTACATCCCACAGGTCGAGAGATCTATGTGGACGGTTCAAGCACGGTATCTGCAGGTGAACGACTCACAAGCTGCGGAGTTTATGACCCCGAGTCAGGCATTGCCCTGGTGATTAAACTCCCCAGTACTATGAGCGCCCAGCACGCTGAACTGTCTGTGGTGGTGTACGTAGTCACACACCCCGAAGAATTCCCTACCCCATACACGATTTGCTCGGACAGAATGTTCACATGCAATTCGTGTCTGGAGTACCTGGCTATCTGGTCCTGCCGTGGATACACAGCCGCAGACGGGAGACCCCTGGCAATTAAGTCCCTACTGGAAAAGATCACAAAAGCCGTAGGGGAGGAAGGGAATATCTACATACATAAAGTGAAGGCACATTCCACCACTGAACCCCGTAGCGAGGGAAACCAGCAGGCTGACATGTTGGCCAAGCAGGGGGCCCACACAGGCAAGCTCTGGGATCCATGCAACCCAGGACCCATCGCAGCGGTCAGGGGCAGAATGGGGACGGCAGGGAAGACAGGGATAGCTTTTCCCCTGGACCTAAAAACGGTCCAGACCCAAGAACCCGTCCTCAAAACTGTCCTGAACACGCTAGCTAAAGGGGAAAAGATAGACAGCCCGTACGGCACCATAGCAATTGCCATTAAAGAAGGTATGCTGTTCAGGGGGGGAGCAATGGGTAGTACCACAACAACACCGGAGAGAATTCCTCCAGCTGGCCCACGAGGGTCCAGGAGCAGGACACCACGGACCTGAGACCACTTGGCAACGAGTGGAACAGGCAGGGTGGTGGCCGGGATTCAGGGAAGATGTCCGCGAGTTCTGTGCTAGCTGTCTGGTGTGCGCGGCCAACAACCCCGACCCCCAGAAAAGGAAGGTGTCGATGGGACATATCAGGAGGGTAGAGGGACCCTGGCAGTCGATCCAAATCGATTACATCGGGCCCCTGCCCACTGCCCAGGGAGGCTACAATACTGCCTAGTCTTGGTGGGCGTATTCACCAAATGGGTGGAAGCCTTAGCATGTCGAACAACCACTGCCCTGGGAACAGGTAGGATCCTGTCAGGGAAGTGTTCTCTCGATGGGGACTACCGCAATGCGGAGCCATTTCACCAGGTCGGTGATGCAGGAGACCCTTAAGGTGCTCGGCATCAAAGGTAAATGGCATGTCGCCCACAACCCGCAGTCATCCGGGCCTGTGGAACGTTTGAACTGCACCATCAAAGAAAGGCTGCGCAAAGAGACAAGGGACTCACCCAAAGGGTGGGTCGAGGTCCTACCACTGGTCCTCATGGGGATCCGGGCCAGCCAGTCAAAGAGCACGGTGTATTCTCCGTACGAGCTCATGACCGACAGAACCAGGCGAAACCCCACCCATGTGTTAGCCCCAGTACTCATGGAAGGTCAGCTTAGGGAAGCGAGCCGGGATAGCTTTGTCAGGAATCTGTTTGAACATCTTAAACAGATTCACTGGCAGGCTGCTAACAACAACAAGGGAAACCAGCATCGGAGCAACCGCCTGCTACTAGAGCCCTGCAAACACCACGAATGGGAGATAGGGGACCAGGTTATGGTGAGGAACTACGCTAGAGTAGGGGTCTTTAAGGCACAGTACATGGGACCGTACCACATTGTCGACAAGGCAAGCCCCATGGTCTATGCCATAAAATTGCCCCACCATACAAAGTGGTTCCACATAAATCAGTACAAACTGAACAACCCAGGAACTGCAGCAAAACGCAAGGGTCAGCAAAAAACTGTACACCGCACTAAAGACAGGGACCTCCAGCCAGCAGCCCCTGACTGTGGAAATCTCACAGGGGACATGGCAGACCCACAGACAGACTACCCTAGAGGAGCAGTGGGCTGTGTTACTGGAGGAGCTGTCCCCCCAATCTTTTGGGACTTGGATGCACCCCCCAGCCTTAAGAAGGACTCCCCGCACACCACGGCCAAAGACACCGTGGTCACCAGTGCTCCAATTTGAATGGTTCAGCCCTGGGAAAGGGACCAGCCACAAAAGGGCACCTCAGGTCAGAGACCAGCCCGCGAGCAGGGACACCCAGCCGGTAGCCTCGGGCAATGAGGGACTCTCAGAAGAGATAGCGGTGGACCAGCCACCAAGTGAGAGTCCCCAGCCCGTAGCCCTCGACCAGGCAGAACAACCCCCAGGGGAAGAAACAAACCAGGCAGCCACCCCAAAGAAGCAGTGTGCTGTTGCACTGGAGGGGACGTTCCCTCAATAATGTGGGACTCGAACCCACCTCCGGTCAGGACACTCCGGGTTCAGCGGTGCAGGCCAACCTATTACCGACCTCGCTGGACACCCAGCAGAAGAAGAAGAAAGAAAGAAGGCAGGAATTAGCCTGACCACCCGGAGACGGGTGGCAGATGTACATATAAAACAATATGAATTTAAGAATGTTTAGTGAATAATTTAGAGTAGTGTAAGATTATGTGTAATGATAAGTATATATGTGTTAGTTACTGGGGTAAGGAAAAGAATCTACCTGTGCAGCTGCTAAAAGAGGCACAGGCCGGGTACTACCCGGGAGTAAGAGGAATCTACCGGTATTAAGGGAAGCATCTGTAAGATAAGAGCAAAACAGCTGTGAGATAAAAGTTAAAAGCAGACATCAGTCCACAAGGAACTGAATAAGACAGCTTGTCGATTAAAGACCATACTATGTCTGAAAGGAAGAGAGCCCAATTTGGAACTCGGTCATCTTTGTCAAGCCAGAGAGCTTTCTCAGGGCTAGACAATCTGTTTTATGTGCCCCTACAAGAATGAGAACAGTATGGAAAGGATCCGGTTCCTGCTCACCCTGATAAGGATGAGCATCGTCGATTGAGGAGAAGTGGAAGAATCCCTCATTTACGAGTGTTCAGGATGAAGACCACCGATTGTAACCGTCGGGGATGGCACCACAGGCGTGGAAGAACTCGGCGTTTACACCCACGAGGGAAGGTGGCCAGGGTGGCTGGGATCTAATTCTACCTGCTACTCCAACCAGGAAGGTTTTACCTACGGGGAGGCCTCAGTTCCATGCCCCCGGGTACGGATCATCGCTGCCCGAGTCAGTGTTACAGAGGGAAAGCATGTATGTTTAACTTGCAATGGAAAGATTCCCCTGGGAGGATGGTGGTGGCTCAGAAAACTCAACAAGGATGCATGGGACCAGGAATCGGACTGGGAAAGACTCGGTAATGATACGTACCGTAATATCACGGGGACACGGGGAGGAGTAAAAGTGTATTGGGACAAATGGTGGGAATCCGAACAAGGAATTTATGTTTGCATGTGGGGATCAGAGAATATTTGTCCCGCAGGCATATCGATCGCTTTCGCCAGGCAATGGCAAGAAGAAGGGGAAGCAATGGGTGGGATTCCAGCCTATAGAGGTTCGCGGTCCCTCACTCCCCACTGGCAATTAATGCCACTGAACTAAGAGCACACATTAAGAAACCCCTGCCCAGAACCCCGCCAATACGCACAATAATCGAAAGGTGTCCTACCACCACCAAGGGACCAGGGAACGGATTAGTATTGGTCCCGAACAAAAGGTTTATACCAGGGGATACATTATGCAGCAGCTTCAGTAATTTTAAACCTTACCGAGGTACACCTACCTGCATGGTGCCCGAACGAAACAGAGCTGCTATATCAAGCCCTACTAAGAGACATGTTCAAGAAATTTTATGAGTTAGACTTGGGAAATGTAGACAAAGCAGACCTATACACCCTAAACACTAGGGACACCATGGGCTTGGGGAGACTGAGAAGGGGAATCATAAACGACGTTTTTACCGCCGACAATACAGGATTCTCTGTAATAAATAACCTAGATGACATAGCACTGCAAACACAGATAAAAGGTTTAAAGAACCAATTGAGAAAAATCCTGAAACAAGAGAACACAGTAGTAGGTTCGGAACTACACAAGGACCAGGCTATGACTGTCCATTTAAAAGAAATAGTGGCTGAGCTGGAAAAACATGCACGGACAGTGAATGCACTCATACGGGAGAATAGAAAAGCTTAGTGAATTGCTGTACGGGCGAGGGCCGCAACAACCTGGAGGATTTAAAACAAGGTTTAGTCCCCTCTTCGATCAGGAACAAGCACCTCACAGCACTCTGTATAACAATTCATTAAGCCCACGCCCGTTCCGCCTAGCCTCTGAAGCCTACCGTGTCCCAGTAGACTGTGGGAAATCTAATCACACAATTCTGGGAATTGTACTAAAAATGCCGGTCATGGGATCGACAGCCCGACCCGCACCGGTATACAGGGTGGAGAACATTGCAGTTATTCAGGGAGGTGCACACATTCATTTCGCAGTGGTCCCACCCTATGTCATAAAGTGGGAACACGCTGTAACGGGTACTGACCTCTCCGGGTGCCGGAGCCGGGGTGCACACATAATACTGTGTCCACAATAGTTGAGTGCCCATTCAAAGTCACAGTGTGGGTTTAAAGCTGCTGGTGCACAGCCTATTAACTGCACCATGGAGGTAATGGCACAACACCACATCCCTCCACAGGTAGCATACATAGGGAGTGGGACATACTGTGTCACCACCAGTGCACCCCACTATCAACATGGCCACTTCTGGTGTCTGGTAAGTGACAGCAGTTTTTGCTTCAAACATGAGGCATCAGTTCAAATGGCCCAGGAACAGATTGTCCCCATTCCTGAACCCTCCCCTGTCCACCTCACTGTGAAGGAAAACATTACAAACCTGCAGGATTATGGTGTACATTTTGGCTATGCAATTCTTCCTCTACCCGAACATCTTACAGCTCTGCTAAAAGCTGTAATTATCTCACAAAAATACTTCGACACTCTAGAACAGAAAACAATCGAGATAGGGAAAAAGATGCTCGCTATCACAATTCCGCCTTGGTGGGACCTTTTCAGAAATATGGAAGTCCCAGTCTGGATCCGAATCGCTTCCCACACTCTAGTTATCTATCAACTTGCGTTTATTCTTTACTTATGGTGTCTCACTTGCCGAGTGAAACGCAGAGGCCGTCAGGTCAGGCTCCAAAGGGTGCTGTACGCTCCTTGGCCGAACTTGAGAATCGCGCAGGGAGGGGTGACACCATACTACAATGTTTAATTTGTATTTGACTTTACCTGCTGTAAACCGTAAAATATCGAGTGTTGTAAGAGTGTTACTTAAAATGTGTTTAATTGTGTACCTTCGCTTTTACTGAACTTGAGAATGTGTTTGACCATGTGCTTTTACTTTATTAAGGTTGTTTTTGACTGTATACCTTTATTTTACTGTGAAAACCCGAGTAAAAGAGGTGCATCGTTTCCCATCTATGCTATAACCGAATTGTAGTGATTGTATTCGCCTGTAAATTGCATTGCATTTCAACGGGAGATGCACATTAATGTTTATCTAGTGTAAATGCAGGGAAGGTTGACTCTCGGGAGCAGGAATTTTGCTTATCTTGATTGACACTCAAGTGTGTGGAATGTCAACAGGGGGGACTGAAGGATGCAAAATTCACAAGAACCGCGCCCCCCCCCCCCCCCCCCCCCCCAGTGTTTGGGCTCATTCAAAAGGAAATTTAATTTGGAACTATCTACCAGAAAGTTTGAAATCCTAAAGTGCTTATGGAAAAAACTACGAGCTTTAATGGAATTTTGGATTTTAAAAGACAAATTCGAGCCTGTGGGCGGGCCTAAAGACCTAAGGAAGCCCACTTGATTATTGGAACTGTCTAGATGTTGAGACCAAGTTAACTTGTCTGGAGGAATGGACATTCGAAAACCCTTCCCCACAGGAGATATTTACATTACAACAATAATTCAGAGATGGCCAGCCATCAAACCAAACAGAAAAGCCATCTTGAACATGAATAAGAAAAAAGGGCCCACTACAGCCTGTATGCAAAAACTAAGCACAAAAGAATATTGCGATTAGCAAGCTAACATTTCCATCAGGAAATAGATTTAGAAATGCAACTCACCCAAGACATATTAACTTTTAACGAGTCCGCCAAAATATTACAAAGAATCCTGAGCTGATTTGGCACGAAGATTGGAACAGCTCAAACCGTATAACTGGCCCCTGTTTTTAACAGAGGTTGGGGTTACTAGGTAGCTACAAGGTTACTACTACCTCAGGAGACACTGGATGCCATATTGCTCGTGCTATACTACGACTATTCCATCAAGAAGGGAGAGAAACCAACGCGACAGTTGAAAACTAACTTCTCCAGCCTCGAAATCCTGAAGGAAGGAAGAACATCACCATCGCGGCAGCAAATGACCACAGCCAATGTGGTCCCAATGAAAAACCACCGCGATCGACCAAACTCGAAACAAAACTCCAACATGAAGAAACCGAAGAATCGAAAAGTTTCCACTCTACAATCTAAGGCCTGACTACCAACAGGTGAAAACATTACCTCAAGAGACTATGAACCTATTTCTAATGAAAAAAAACAGGTACTTACCCCATAGACCCAAAGTGCGCTTTACCGCATCAGCGGACTCAACCCAACTGAAGATTGCACAGTAAGAAGTCTTCTCCGACGTTCGGGGTACGGCAAGTAGAACCTACAGAATTCAATGAACCCTGAAATCACAAACTACTGCTAACTGACCAGAAAGGATTGGTAAGCATAGGCTCTGCCTGCCCTGGAGTCTAACCTAGCTAGGATTAGGTATTGGGAGGTGGGAGGTGTAATTTTTACTGTAACCCCCTTTGAATGTGTAATGTATTATTCTTTATTAGAGTGATTATAAGTTTGACATTGTATTTTCTTGTCTGTAATAAAATCAAAGTTCTTTTGCACCAAACCAGTTGTCCTTTGCACTTTATCACACCCCCCAAATAAACTCAGAGTCTAGAACCCAAGGGAGTGGGAGCGATTCGAACCGCTCAAGTAGGTCAGAGGTGAACCTGACCCCTGGGACCACCCCTTACACGCCGAACCCTGCTAAAATAATCTGGGCTGCTGCCGCCCCGGACTCCTCCCTCCACTATCGCAACCCCCCTACTCCACCCTCCTGCGGACTGACCTTTTTGCCAACCGGGCTGCCCAATATTGCTCCAGCCTGATTCTGGCGAGCTACATTGGGATGTTTGTTTGGTGCAGGCAGCTACCAGTTCTCGTAAAATGAGACAGTTGCCTCAAATTGGCTCCAATCTCTTTGCTGTCCAAATAGGTTAAAATTGACTCCTTTTAAACCATCATCATCATCATAGGCAGTCCCTCGGAATCAAGGAAGACTTGCTTCCACTCTTAACATGTGTTCTTAGGTGGCTGAACAGTCCGATATGAGAGCCAAGTCTCTGTCACAGGTGGGACAGATAGTTGTTGAGGGTAAGGGGTGAGTGGGACTTGATTGCCGCACGCTCTTTCCGCTGCCTGCACTTGATTTTGCATGCTCTCGGCGATGAGACTCGAGGTGCTCAGCGTCCTCCCAGATGCACTTCCTCCACTTAGGGTGGTCTTTGGCCAGGGACTCCCAGGTGTCAGTGGGGATGTCGCACTTTATCAGGGAGGCTTTGAGACATCCTGGTAACGTTTCCGCTGCTCACCTGGGGCTTGTTTGCTGTGAAGGAGTTCCGAGTAGAGCACTTGCTTTGGGAGTCTCATGTCTGGCATGCAGACAATGTGGCCTGCCCAACGTTGCTGATCAAGTGTGGTCAGTGCTTCGATGATGGGGATGTTGGCCTAGTCCAGGACGCTAATGTTGGTTCGTCTTTTAAAACTCTACAGCATGTAAGGTAACCTTCCTCATCTAACCCCATTAAAATATCTTTCTTTTCCTTTCCCCCTCGTGTTTATCTAACTTCCTCTTCAATACATCTATGCTATTTGCCTCAACTTGTTGTAGTGAGTTCCACATTCTCACCACTCTCTGGGTAAAGAAGTTTCTTCTGAATTCCCTACTGGATTTATTAGTGATAATCTTATATTTATGGCCCCTAGTTCAGGTCTTCCTCGTAAGTGGAAATATCTTCTCTATGTCTACCCTGTCAAACCCTTTCATAATCTTAAAGACCTCTATCAGGGCAACCAAGAAAACACCGTCACAGCAGGTCGAGGATAAACGGAGGAGCCAGCTACTGCAGGGAGTAGCGTGAGCTGGTCCAGGAGTGGACGGATTCTGGGAGGGCGACTGGATTGACGTCATCAGAGTCCAGGCAGCCCATTGGAGAGGAATGAGACCAGTGGCGGGGTCGCAACCCAGGTGGAGGAGAAGCAACGAGGCCCGGAGATCGAGACCAGCGGAGGGCAGCATTTAAGTCCAGCGAGAAACGACATTCGAGACCAGCGGGGAGCCATGATTGAGACCAGTGGGGAGCAGCGATCGGAGGCAGGGAGCGGTGACCAAGACCAGTGGGGAGCAGAGATCGAGACCAGTGGGGAGCAGAGATCGATACCAGTGGGGAGCGGAGATCGAGACCAGTGGGGAGCGGGGATCGGAGGCAGGGAGCGGTGACCAAGACCAGTGGGGAGCAGAGATCGAGACCAGTGGGGAGCGGGGATCGAGATCAGTGGGGAGCGGAGATCGAGACCAGTGGGAAGCGGAGATCGAGACCAGTGGGGAGCGGGGATCGGAGGCAGGGAGCGGTGACCAAGACCAGTGGGGAGCAGAGATCGAGACCAGTGGGGAGCAGAGATCGCGACCAGTGGGGAGCGGGGATCGAGACCAGTGGGGAGCGGGGATCGAGACCAGTGGGGAGTGGAGATCGAGACCAGTGGGGAGTGGAGATCGAGACCAGTGGGGAGCGGAGATCGAGACCAGTGGGGAGAGGGGATCGAGACCAGTGGGGAGCGGAGATCGAGACCAGTGGGGAGCGGAGATCGAGACCAGTGGGGAGCGGGGATCGAGACCAGTGGGGAGCGGAGATCGAGACCAGTGGGGAGAGGGGATCGAGACCAGTGGGGAGTGGGGATCGAGACCAGTGGGAAGCGGAGATCGAGACCAGTAGGGAGCGGAGATCGAGACCAGTGGGGAGTGGGGATCGAGACCAGTGGGGAGAGGGGATCGAGACCAGTGGGGAGAGGGGATCGAGACCAGTGGGGAGAGGAGATCGAGTCCAATGGGGAGAGGGGATCGAGACCAGTGGGGAGCGGTGATCGAGACCAGTGGGGAGTGGAGATCGAGACCAGTGGGGATCGAGACCAGTGGGGAGAGGGGATCGAGACCAGTGGGGAGTGGTGATCGAGACCAGTGGGGAGCGGAGATCGAGACCAGTGGGGAGCAGAGATCGAGACCAGTGGGGAACGGTGATCGAGACCAATGGGGATCGAGACAAGTGGGGAGCAGAAATCGAGACCAGTGGGGAGCGGAGATCGAGACCAGTGGGGAGCAGAGATCGAGACCAGTGGGGAGCAGTGATCGAGACCAGTGGGGAGTGGTGATCGAGACCAGTGGGGAGCGGGGATCGAGACCAGTGGGGAGCAGGGAATGGAGATCGAGACCAGTGGGAAGCGGAGATCGAGACCAGTGGGGAGCAGTGATCGAGACCAGTGTGGAGTGGTGATCGAGACCAGTGGGGAGCGGTGATCGAGACCAGTGTGGAGTGGTGATCGAGACCAGTGGGGAGAGGGGATCGAGACCAGTGGGGAGCGGTGATCGAGACCAGTGGGGAGAAGGGATCGAGACCAGTGGGGAGCGGTGATCGAGACCAGTGGGGAGACAGGATCGAGACCAGTGGGGAGCGGAGATCGAGACAAGTGGGGAGCGGAGATCGAGACCAGTGGAGAGCGGTGATCGAGACCAGTGGGGAGTGGTGATCGAGACCAGTGGGGAGAGGGGATCGAGACCAGTGGGGAGACAGGATCGAGACCAGTGGGGAGAGGGGATCGAGACCAGTGGGGAGACAGGATCGAGACCAGTGGGGAGAGGGGATCGAGACCAGTGGGGAGACAGGATCGAGACCAGTGGGGAGAGGGGATCGAGACCACTGGGGAGACAGGATCGAGACCAGTGGGGAGAGGGGATCGAGACCAGTGGGGAGACAGGATCGAGACCAGTGGGGAGAGGGGATCGAGACCAGTGGGGAGACAGGATCGAGACCAGTGGGGAGAGGGGATCGAGACCAGTGGGGAGACAGGATCGAGACCAGTGGGGAGAGGGGATCGAGACCAGTGGGGAAACAGGATCGAGACCAGTGGGGAGCGGAGATCGAGACCAGTGGGGAGACAGGATCGAGACCAGTGGGGAGCGGAGATCGAGACCAGTGGGGAGACAGGATCGAGACCAGTGGGGAGAGGTGATCGAGACCAGTGGGGAGAGGGGATCGAGACCAGTGGGGAGCGGTGATCGAGACCAGTGGGGAGAAGGGATCGAGACCAGTGGGGAGCGGTGATCGAGACCAGTGTGGAGCGGGGATCGAGACCAGTGGGGAGCGGAGATCGCAGGCGGTGAGCAGTGGAGGATCGATGGTGTCTGGGCCCAGGAGCGGTGGGGTCGTGGCCCAGGATCGGCGGGGTCGTGGCTTGGGAGCGATGGTGTCAGAGTAGAGAAGTGAAGGGGTCGTGGCTCAGCAGGGGCGCAGCATATAATAACAGTGCAGTCAGGGCCCAGGGATGACGCAGCAGATCTTGGTCTCCAGTCGTCTTGTTTAACCCTTGCCACTGGACCAAGCTCTTGCTCTGTCAAGCCCATGTGTTGGCTGATGTGCAACGGCCACCCGACATTAAAAGAATTCACACACAGGCTTCTTCCTCCCCTGAAGGGACCTAGAATGTCAGGTCCTTCATTGAAATACCTGTGAACTCATCTTTTTTTGGTGTAGAAGTGGGTCATCCTCGATATGAGGGACTGCCTGATACTATACTATACTTTGCTAGAAAAATGACCCCCAGCCTGTTCAATCTTTCCTGATAGGTGTAACCTCTTAGTTCTGGTATCATTCCAGTAAATCGTTTTTGCAACTTTACTGGTGACTCTATATCCTTTTTATAATATGGGGACCAGAACATATTCACAGTTCTCCTAGTGTGCTCTAACCAAGGTTCTATACAAGTTTAACACAGTTTCTCTGCTTTTTAATGTTTCCCTCTTGAAAAGAACCACATATGGCGGGCTTCATGGACTGAGATAATTTTGGTGATAGCAGGGAATGAGGTGGAGGAGAAACTTTGGATAAGGGAAGGGGGCACTCAGATGGGAAGAGGGCAAAGGAAGGGTTCGAGCAAGGGGGCCAGTGAGTAGGAGGTTCATAGGAGGCCAAGGCAACAGGGAAAATGCCTTGATTTTGAACGGGAAGAAGTCCATGAGCACCTCACATTTCGTGTTTTATAAAGGGTGTAGTGGGAGGTAGTTGAAGCTGACTGTTTATAGTGAAGAAGTGGAGTTTGGAATTTTAATGTTTTTTCAGGTCAAACTTTGATAATTGTAAGGATTTAACCATGGAAAAGAAGCAGTGGTTGAGCTGAAAGTGGCCAAACCATATTTGGTAATGGATTGTTGGATTAGTTAGTCGGCAATTTTGCTGAAGTTTATGACCTGAGGATTTGAGGACATGGAGATTGTTGTTGTGCTAGGGAAATAGTGAGGATAGGAGACTATCCGGGATCCAACTGGGTCAGTGATCTTCAAAGAAGAGATGAGACCGTCGGGAACAGTGTGACAGAGGTGCTAGGCTAGACTTGAGGGAGGCTTGGGGTGTTAGAAGGCACTTGTGAATGGGTTTGGAGGTAGTATAACATGATAATAGAGGAGGTCGTGGCAGGCAAGGGGATACATAGGGGAAAGGGATGAGGGAGTGATCAGTGAGAAATCTATCGGTGATAGTCTGGCAGCAATATATAATAATAAGATGGAGGAGGTGGCCTTGTGTGTTTAGTGAGGAGTCAACTGGGAATTTGGTTAGTAGATATGATAGTTTGCCACTGAGTAGATATTCTTTAAGATTAACAGTTAAGACTACGTCTGCAAAAAATATTTTATGAGTAGTAACATCAGAGAAAAGAGCCAAGTTGCAATACTGCAAAGGGAAAAACCTATGCTTCCAACCAACAATAGATTTGCTCTTTCGAACAAGATAAGTACTGTTTGAAAGTCTGCCACCTTAATGCACTGTCAGAAAGCATTTTGAAATAGTCCAAATTCCTAATGGCATTCTGCATATTACTTTAGAACAGATTACTGTCATTTCGATACTAAATGACTAACAAGTAATTTGTGCATCTGTTGAAATCAAATGCCACTTTTCATAGTCAATCACAACCAGGTCAAGCTTACTTTTGTCCTGCCATTTGTGATATATTCACAGAGCACAAACACACAGCCTCTAACATGGCAGGCAGCTCTCTCGGAAGCCTCCAGAAATCTGCAATGGTTCTGTTCATTATTAACCCTGCACTTCCAGTACACAATACATCCACATCCACAGTGTGGAGCTACAAACATTAGAAGCTTATGGACATTGCAGTTCTCCCTCTTTAATGAAGAAGTTACTATAACAAACATCATACATAACGTTCATGTTTATACATAACACAGGATATAAACTTATTTTTTTCCATATTCACAAATTTAACTTTAACAATTGTTTTCTGTTTCGAAGAGGATACCTTCGCTCTCGAACAGAACCTTCCAAACATGGTGTCGAATCTAAACTCATTCGAGGCTCATCCTGAGGAATGTTTTCCTTCACAGAATTTCCTTGATTTTCATTTGAACTCACTCTAACTTCAGGCTCTTTGTTTTCCTGACTCAGACTCAGACTTTCATTCTGATTCTCTCCTGGATTTGTTTCCAGTACATTGAATTTAGGGTTTGCTACTGGGATATCAAAACTATCTGATGAGTCAGAAATAATTGAATCATTCCCACCTTCAATTCCTTCCATGTCTGTAGGTAAAATATGATCAATATGAACAAACCTAACCTGTCCATTATCAAACATCTTTACCAAATATGTGCGAAGACCACATATCTTCACCACTCTTCCTGGTAACCACTTTAACCATTTATGGTGATGTTTCTTCACTCTAACCTTCTGGTTTAATTTCACACTTCTCTCTTTTACTCTACCTCTATCATGATTCTCTTTCTGTCTTAATTGTGTCTCTTCTATGGACTGTGTCAAATTTGGCTTTAACAACGAGAATCTGGTTCGTGGCTGTCGTTTGAGAAGCAACTCTGCTGGTGTTCTACCAGTAGTTGTATGAGGAATATTTTGATATATAATCAAAAAATTAGCCAATTAGTGATCCAATGACAACTGTTATTTCCTTGGATTTGGATGTAACATTTGTTTTATGAAGGCACGTTTTACAATTTGTACAGTGCACTCTGCTGCACCATTCGAAGCAGGATGGTATGGTGGAACCTTGGTATGTTTCACACCATTTTTGCTCATGAATTGTGCAAATTCTTCTGAATGCAATTGTGGTCCATTATCCGAAACAATCTCTTCAGGGAGGTCAAATGAAGGAAATATTTTTCATAAAATGTCCAACATTTTACTTGTTGTTATTTTCCACATTGGAAACACCTCAACCCGCTTCGAATGGCTATCAATCACAATGAACAATTGTTCTCCTTCTAACTCAGCAAAGTCAATATGTAGCCTTTGCCACACCATGGGAGGCCATTTCCATGGTAGTTGCTTGCTTACCGATTGACATGTCGTACACTGACTCACGATGTACTCTATATCTTTCTCAAGACCTGGCCACCATAAATAACTGCGTGCAAAACTGTTGATCAAGCACATTCCCAGATGCTGGTCATGAAGATCTCCTAATAATTTGTAGCTGAATTTATTTGGTATAACCACTCTTGCACCCCACATGATACAATCTTTATCGACTGATAATTCATTCCTACGAATGAAGAATGGATGTGTATCTTTAGCTGTTTCCTGGTTTGGCCATCCATTTGCAATATACTCATAGACCTTTGACATCACTGGGTCACGTTTAGTTGCTCTACCAATCTCTTCAGCTGTGACTGGCAGTTCATCAATGTATGAAAAATAAAACACTTCTTCCCTATCGGTTGTAACTTGTGATGGGGAAGACAATCTAGACATTGCATCAGCATTACTGTGATCAGCTGATCGTCTGTATTCAATATCATATGTATATGCTGACAAAATCAAAGCCCATCTCTGCATTCGGGCTGCAGCTAATGTTGGAACTGGGGACCTTGGATGGAGGATTGCTGTTAGGGGCTTATGGTCCGTAACAATGGTAAACTTACGACCATACAAGTATTTGTGAAACTTCTTGACCCCAAAAATTAATGCCAAAGCTTCCCTTTCAATTTGCGCATAATTACTCTCACTGGCACCGAGAGTGCATGAAGCAAAAGCAATTGGTCTCTCCTCGCCACTACTTAATACATGAGAGATTACTGCCCCAACTCCATATGGAGAGGCATCACATGCTAGCTTAATCGCCTTAGATATGCCATAGTGAACTAACATGGTGCTCTCTACCAATTTGCTTTTACACTCCTTGAATACTGTTTCGCATTCTTTTGACCACTTCCAATGGACCTGTTTTTTCAAAAGTTCATTCAGTGGATGTAATACTGTAGACAAATCTGGATGGAACTTCCCATAATAGTTCAAAAAACCCAAGAATGAACGAAGTTCAGTGACATTCGTGGGAGTGGGTGCATTTCTGATTGCATCCCATTTTTCCATGGTTGGATGTCAACCATCTTTGTCCACTCTGTACCCTCAGTCCTCCACTGAGTTTTTAAATAACTCACACTTACGAGCAGACACTCGTACTCTGTGCTTCATTAGCCGTTTGAGAACTTCATTCAATATGTTATTATGAATTTGCCTATTGGTGCTGAAATTAGTATGTCATCCAAATAACATACTACGCCTTCAATACCTCGCAAAATCTGGTTCATCATCCCTTGGAATATGGAAGGGGCAGAAGACATTCCAAACGGTAGCCTATTAAAATTGATATAGGCCTAGATGAGTATTTATAGTCAAACATGACTTGGACTCCTCATCTAGTTCAAGCTGTAAGTAGGCATTCATAAGATCCAGTTTTGAGAAGATCTGACCACCGGTCAATGTTGTGAACAAATCTTCTATATTCGGCAATGTATTGGTGACATTACCCTATAGAACCTGGTTTACGGTTACTTTAAAATCACCACACAATCTTACCTTACCATCAGACTTAGCTACAACAACAATGGATGTAGCCTAATTACATCGATCTATCTTACAAATAATGTTCTCAGTCTCTAGTCTTTTGAGTTCTTGCTCAACTTTCTCCTTGAGTGCATATGGTACGGAACGTGGCTTGTAGTAAACTGATCTAGCGTCATTCTGTACCCTGACACTCGCCTTGAAGCCTTGGATCGGACTGCCCGTTTCATAGAACACCTTCGGATACTTCTTGATAACCTCATCCATTGATGAAAATCTTACTTCCACACAGAAAATCTTACTCCAATCCAGCTTCAGTGAGATCAATCAATTTCTTCCGAGTAAGGCAGACTTGTCTCCTTTTACTACTATTAGAGGCAAGTTCTGAAATTGATCTTTATATTTCACCAGTACGGTGGTACGACCTACCACAGGAATTTTCTCTCCTGAGTAGCCTCGCAGCTCTATCTTGGACTTCTCCAGTTGGAAATCATGCAATGTGTCGAGGTACAGCAACTCCGGTACTACACTCATGGATGCACCCGTGTCAATTTTCATTGGTATCTTGAATCCCGCAACATCTATGTGGATTTTGATGCTTTCTGAATCGCTGTCCGTTAACCTCGTGCTCCTGATGACGTGTAACTCTAACATCTCCTCGTCCTGTTGTTGTTCTTCCATGCTATGTAGCCTCTTTGGATTTCTACTCATAGCTTTGAACGTTGGACTCATAGCTTTGAAAGCTGGTTTACCCTTTAGTCGGCATGCCTTTGCAAGATGCCCAGTCTTTCTGCAGAAGAAACACTCTGCCTTCACGTATGGACAACTTTGAGCAATATGTTGTCCCAGGCATCTATAGCACGACTTCGACGCTTTGTTAGAATTTCAAGTTTCTGAGACTTTGGGCCCCCACCATCTTTTACCTTGAACCTGCAGGTGATTTACCTTGGTTCACTGATGACCGCAATTATTATTTAATTCTTGGGAATATTGTTCGGCCATGCCCATCAAATTCATTGTCTGACAAGCAATCTCCAAAGTCAAGTCATCCGTCGTCAATAACTTCCTTCTGATCGCATCATTTTTCACCCCACAAAGAAGACGATCCCATAATACGTGGTTTTGAAAGTTTCCAAAATTAAAGTGCATCGATAGCTTTTTTAATGCTGTGATGAAATCACTGATACTTTCACCAGCCTTTTGATTCTGAATCCCAAAACAATAGCTTTCAGCAACTTCTAACGGTTTGGGGTTATAGTGCTACTCCAGCTTCATTAAAATCTCTTTAAGCGTTGTGTCCTTTGGCTCGTCAGGCACAAGCAGATTTACAAGAGTGTCATATAATGCCGGACCTGCCTCCGACAAGAAGATCGCCCTCTTACGTTCCAACACAGCCCGGTTCTGGACTGCATTGTCTGGATCTTCGATTCTGTTATTTGCAAGGAAATACATTTCTAGCCGATCCACATATGCTTTAAAACGTTCCCGGTCATGTCCATATTCCCCCAAATGTCTGATTACACCTGCCATTTTAATCTCTAGCTGTTCACACCGTGTGCTGTATTTTACCTCAGATTTTGTAGCATTTTTCCAAAGACAGAAACTTCCAAAGTCTCTCTGTCGGCTGGCTGAATCCTTCACCAACAAAATTTAAGCTTTAAATCATCTGAAAAATCCCATCTTGCCGCCAAATGTGATATATTCACAGAGCAAAAGCACACACAGCTACTAACATGGCGGGCAGCTCTCTTGGAAGCCTCCGGAAATCTGCCTGGTTCTGTTTATTATTAACCCTGCACTTGCAGTACACAATATGTCCACATCCATAATGTGGAGCTACAAACATTACAAGCTTACAGACATTAAACCACTCAAACAGATGCTTACATTGGAGCTACGTGATGTCGATCAGCTATACTTACAGGTAAGTGTCTGTTTCGATTCTTGCAGATTCGAGTTGAAATAAGCAGGGCTTCACCGCACTTAACAGCGACTCAGGTAAAAGTAAAATATGAACAAAAACTGCTGGGAATAGTCAGCAGGTCAGGCAGCATTTGTGGAGAGAGGAACAGAGTTTCAGGGTTCTGACGGAAAGTCACCGACCTGAAACGTGAACTCTGTTTCTCTCTTCACAGATACTGCGGATTATTTCCAGCATTTTCGGGTTTTATTTCAGATTTCCAGCGTTCGCAGTATTATGCTTTTTTTTCTGTTAAAAGTAAGTTCTGCTTATCAGCAAGTAACTGAGGCTTTGATTTTACTACATGGTGTAAGATTAGTGGCTGGGTTTTCTGATGGAGGCTTTTTCGGGCGATATCAGCGGCGCGATGGTAAAGTTTGCACCGGAAAATGGTTTGCGTCAGCAGCCATAGAATTCAGCAGCTGGGTCCTGAGTATAGAGTGGAGTGCTCAAGGAGCCATTCCACACCTCTCGTATGGTGCTAGGCCAGCTGAGCAACTGAAAATCTGTTGCTAAAGAGCTGGTTTCAGAGCGACCGAAGACAGGCCTCCATGGAGAAAAAAAAAATCACCACAAAAAACATTCCTAATATTTTGCTCACCCCACATAAACATAAATCGCAAAAATAAAACAAAAAAAACAATCACACTTACCTCATGACGTCATTCCTACCCTCACCGCCGCTGGGACAGCTTGGACTGCCTGCCTTCTCAGGCGGGTTGGCTATGGGGCGCTACAGGGTCAACGCGAAACAAATTTTGAGATCGGGATGATAACGGGGGCGTTGCACACTGAAACAACGCTCCCGGGCGGTACTGCTCAGTACCGCCGCGAATCAGGCGCCAAATGTCCCGGTGGGGCATTGGAAGCTGATCACCCGGGTGGAATTCAGTTGCAGATCCATTTCCGCCCCTTCGGGGTGCTAATAGAGGCGCAAGCCCAACAAAAATCTAGCCCCAGGTGTTTAACGTACAATTATAGCAGATTAGGTATTCTACATTTTACCAGCTCACACATATAAATAGCTAAATCCGGAGAATGATCAAGTTAGAACCTAACCATAACACAGAAGAGCCTGGATAATAAATAATGCACCAAGCTGCTTACTCTGGAATATGTTTGAAACCTTGAGTAGTCAAGATAGAGAGGCACTGAGAAAGTCCAGACTTCAACATGAGAGCCCCAAATCATTCCAGAGTCTGGAGAAAGTGAGACAAGAAATAAGTAGCTGTGGGAAGAAACAGAACCTCTGTGAAAAGCCGACTGTTGTGATATATTCTTTATGACAACACACACAAACACAAGGGGTCCGAAATTCACTGTCTCCTAAGGGACGGCTACCGTGGGGTTTGGGCGGCCGATTGAAAAAAACGAGCCATATTCAGCTGGGGAGGATTTGAGCAGTGTTCACTTCCGCCGGAGAAGTGACTTTCCAGTGGAGTGGGAAGCAGCGTGCGGGCCACTGGAAAGGGACTACCACAGCTAAATTCACCGAGGAAAAGGTAGGACTTTTCCCGACAGTGCCCCGCAAGGTTTGCGATGCCGTGCTCGAACGCAACATCGCTGGGGCCCTTTGGTAGGTAAAGAGTTTTATTACTTATTCGTGTTTTTAATGTCATTTTCCATGGTCCGCAGTATTTAGCTTTTCATATAGTTCTATTAATTGTTTTAGCTCCATTAAACCTGCTGAGTGCTGCTCAGAGGCTTGCACATAATTTTGTACAACTTTCAGGTCTGACTCTTTAGTGGAGGCCTGCGGGCTGCAGAGACCTACTTGGCAGGGTCACCCTAAGGATGGAAGGAGTGTTGGGAGGATGACACCTGGCACATCTGCTCACCGCCAGCACCGTGCAGAGAGGCAGTGGGCAAGGGAGGCAGCAGCCATGAATCGTTCATATTGCGCCAGACCAGTGTGCCCAACATCTTGACTGACCCAAATCAGGATTGCGGTTGGCTGCTTGGGGACAAGGGATATCCCCTGTCTACTTGAATGCTCACTCCACTGTGGAACCGCAGGACAGTGTCAGAGCATGCATACAATGATGCTCATTGTACCAACAGGTGCATCATCGAGTAGTTCACAGGCATCCTTAAGCAGAGGTTCCGGTACCTGGACCGCTCTGGTGACATCATGCAGTACTCTCCTCAATGGGTCTCCATAATCATTGTGGTCTGTTGCATGCTGCACAACCTGACCATCATGAGGGGACAGCCACTAGAGGTTGAGCCAGCAGTACCACCTGATGAGGAGGAAGAGGAGAAGGAGGAGGAGGTGCAGGAGGAGGAGGAGGAGACGCAAGAGGAGGAGGAGGATCCCTGTCGCCCCAGACCTAGGTGCCGTCGACCCATCTCCACCCTGGAAGGGCCGGGTGCAGACTGGCCAGCACTCTCCTGGGAGGGTACATCCTCACATATATGGAGGTGCCTGACACCTCCCCTGCAATCTCCCTTCATGCATTATGTACTGCCTGTCGACCAGGTCTCCCCATGTGAGGAAACAGTATTCTTCTTCTGTCCTCCACACCGTCCATCAGTGTCTCCAACTCCATATCAGTGAACCTGTTGGCTCTCCTTGCACCTCTTACACGAGCCACCCTTCCAAACTCCTTCCAACCCCCTTCTCCCCTCAGGGCCTTGCTGCAAACTCATTAAAAAACTCATCAGATGGCTCATTAGAAACTCCTACCTGCATGCTGAATTTCTCAGTGGTGATAACGCTTTGGAAGGGTTCATCAGTGCTGGCACCTATTTGTTCACTTTTAGAGCTGAATATTGGGTGGCCCAGCCACAAATAATTTTGTCGCTAATGGTCACAAAAAGTTGGCGGAAGCACCAGCTTCCCAGTGGTACTGAATTTTAGGCCCAAGATGTCTCTGCAGGAACTTGTCATCATGTACATGACCCTTTTCTTGTACTTACCTCAGCAGTTCCATTACCACAGTAATCCACTAGGTGGAGCAGTAGTGCACTAGGGGAATCTCTATTACAGCTATAAGGCAGGAGGGAGTCGAGACAGCTTGAAGGCCGCAAAACATTCTGTGGTTTACGCCCTCTCTCTCCATAGGGGAAACAGAAAATGCTGGAAATACTCAACACATCTGGTGTCATCAGATAACATTTTAAGTGGATGACCTTTCATGAGAACGTTCATTCAGGTCGTCGATCTGAAACCTTAACTCTGTTTCTCTCTCCACAGATGCTGCCCGACCTGCTGAGTATTTCCGGCACTTTCTGTTTTTATTTCAGATCTCCAGCATCTGCAGTATTTTGCTTTTTTATTCATTAATATAGGCCCTGAAATGGAGATCGGAGGCTTCTTTTGAACGTACGCCTCCGACCAGAGAATTGTTACGAATTTACCTGGTGGTCCCAGAGACGCCTGGGATTATGGTGGGGAGGCCTTCTCTTCCCAATCTTCGGAGCGTGCTCTCGTCCACGAGGTTCCAATGCAGATGGTGCAGTCACATGTGACTGCACAACCAATCAGGTACAGTATTCCACAGCATTCTCATTAATAGCAATCAGAACGACGTATCTACGAGTTTTCATTGCTATTAATGAGAAAAAAAGACCAAACACACTAAACACCATAATCAAAAATAAAAAACACACCTCACATAATTTAAATTAATTGAAATTAAAGTTAATAAATGTCTTTGAAAAAAAAATATTTTTCCGATTTTTAAAAAGGTTTTCTAATTAGTGTTAAAAATAAACTTACCTTAATGGGCAGGGTTTTTAACATTAAAATGTGTTTTTTAAATTTTATTTTTATATGTTCTTGTATGTTTTAAAACTCATACACTGGTAAAAGTAGGCTATGCGCCTGCTTTTACGAAGCGCAAGAGTTTTCAGGACATTCACTGAGCAAGAGATGGGTAAATACCGCAATCTTGCCCAGGCGACTGTCCTGGCTGTGGGGATATGGAGGATCTGTTACTCCAGAATTTGACAGATCGGAAAAGCCTGGCTTTAGCGATGCCTTCCTGGGTCCGTACACACTCTATTGCTTAAACTTTGTGTGAGATAAGACTTGATTGAATTCAATTTAGGATTATTCACAGTCAATTGGTGTCATAGAAACATAGAATCATAGAAAATAGGTGCAGGAGTAGGCCAATCCGCCCTTCGAGTCTGCACCACCATTCAATATGATCATGGCTGATCATGCAACTTCAGTACCCCATTCCTGCTTTCTCTCCATACCCCTTGATCCCTTTAGCCGCAAGGGTCATATCTAACTCCCTTTTGAATATATCTAACGAATGGGCCTCAACATCTTTCTGTGGTAGAGAATTCCATTGGTCAACAACTCTCTGAGTGAAGAAGTTTCTCCTCATCTTGGTCCTAAATGGCTTACCCCTTATCCTTAGACTGTGACCCCTGATTCTGGACTTCCCCAACATCGGGAACATTTTTCCTGCACCTAACCTGTCCAGTCCCGACAGAATTTTATATGTTTCAATGAGAACCCCTCTCATTCTTCTAAATTCCAGTGAATATAAACCAAGTCGATCCAGTGTTTCTTCATATGTCAGTCCTGCCATCCCGGGAATCAGTCTGGTGAACCTTCGCTGCACTCCCTCAATAGCAAGAATATCCTTCCTCAGATTCGGAGACCAAAACTGTACACAATATTCAAGTTGTGGCCTCACCAAGGCCCTGTATAATTGTAGTAAGATGTCCCTGCTCTTATACTCAAATCCTCTCACTATGAAGGCCAATATACCATTTGCCATCTTCACTGCCTGCTGTACCTGCATGCCTACTTTCAATGACTGATTTACCATGACACACAGGTCTCATTGCACCTCCCCTTTTCCTAATCTGTCACCATTCACATTTGTCAAGTCTGAATCAGTCTTACAGTGGGATGTTAAAATCTTGGTTTTATATTTGACCCAATGTTGAGCTTCCGACCACATATCTGCGCCATCACTGAGACCGCCTATTTCCACCTCCGGAACATCACTCGACTCCGCTCCGCATCAGTTCATCTGCTACTGAAACCCTCATCCGTGCCTTTGTTACCTCTAGACTTGACTATTCCAATGCACTCTTGGCCGGCCCCCTACGTTCTACCCTTTGTAAATGTGAGATCATCCAAATCTCTGCTGCCTGTGTCCTAACTCGCCCCAAGCCCGGTTCACCCATCAGCCTGTGCTTGCTGACCTACATTGGCTCCCGGTTAACCAAAGCCTCAATTTTAAAATTCTCATCCTTGTTTTCAAATCCATCCATGGCCTCGCCCCTCCCTATCTATCCTCAGATATGGTAATGGTGACATTAACCTGTCGCAATAAGTGGCTTTTAATGGCTCCAGAACAGCAGACAAAGGAATCTGCTACACTGCTTTAATAGTTCAGACACTAGCATCCCAGTATTCAAGGTCTATGACTATATTAACCCCTTGTCCTCTTAGAGGTGACTGGATGGTCAGGCACTCTGAGCACAGAGCAGCAAACATGGTGTGCGTTGGTCAGAAAATTACAAGCACTGATTGAAATGAATGGACAGAAATCAGGCTCAGAACCCATGATATTCCTGCCAGTGCTCCCTCTGAGCGACGCTCTGTGTTGGGAGTGCCCAGCCACAGAATCACCCCCCATAGCCTCCAATATCTATCACTCCTCTGAATTTTTTATTGTGTCAACTATATATATATATATGTAGATTGCGCAAATTTTAATCATGCATATCTTAACCATGCATAAATTAATAATGTATATATTAACTATCTATATATTAACAATGGCAAATACACAAAATTAACAAATTACACCATTTTGTTTGTAACATTCCGATTGATTTTCTAGATGGTACATAAATCTTAAATTATTTGCACCTATTACAGTGAAATTTGTTCTATCATTATTAACATTATCCTCTGTCTGAAATCATTACTTTTCAAACCCAGGCATCAGTTTTTGTGTAAAGAGTCCTTTCTCTATTAATTCATACACCTTTCATGGAAGACCCACTCTCGCTCTTCTCTTTTGATGCCTTTAAGTATTGCTATTCAGTAAAGTACCATATCTGGTTGAACAGATCCATTAGGCTGATGTTCTAAGACCATCACTCCATGCTAATATTGTCCTACAATGCATTGTCCTGCCACAGAATAGAAAGTGAAGTTTAAGGTGTGATTGATAGCCTTTTAGCCATCAAGGCAGCAGACTATTTGGAGTGGATTTTAACGGGTGGGTTGGGGACAGATAGATGTTAAAATGTATTAAATCTCAAACCCAACCCTAACCCGTCTCCAACCCGCCCACTTCTGGGCTTAACAGAGGCGGGACTGGGGGGTTAGCAGCCAACCCATTCCCAGGAGGCAGATTAGCCATTTAAATGTTATAATGATGCTGGGAGCCTCACATTTAACTTTCCTTACAGGTTTAACCCTGGCCAGCTGGGTTTTCTGGGCCTTGGGAAAACTGGCAGCTCAAGGGAGGAGAGGACTACTTCGGGGCAAAGGTAAACACCCTTACAGCACTGCTTTAGGCCAGGAGGAGATGGTGTGCTCCTACCTGGACTTGCAAGCTTAACTGATTCTCTGGCAGCGGACCCGTCCAATCAGCCCCAGCCACCATCCAAACCTCCCCCACCACCCAATCAGAGATCAGACCCCCAGGATTGTACCCCCGGGTAGACGACTGGACCACCCCCATGCTCCCACTAGCAGCTACAGACTCCTTAGCTGGGATTGCTGCCTGTTCCAGAGTGCTCCCTTCCCAACTGGAAACCAAGCCCGTCAATCAAATTGACTTCCGGGGTGGGATCCTGTTAAAAAGAAGTTGTACGCTTTAGAGGTAAAACTCGATAGCATATGGGGAAACCCAACTTCCTGACTTCCTTTCCCCACTTGGTAAGCATGCCCCTTTCAATATCAGGGCCTTTGCGGCAACACTGGGAAGGCGTGCCAAGCCAAGTGATCACCAATGGCAGGCAGTGACTAGTGGGGTACCGCAAGGTTCAGTGCTGGGACCCCAGCTATTTACAATATACACTAATGATTTAGACGAAGGAATTGAATGTAATATCTCCAAGTTTGCGGATGACACTAAGCTGGGTGGCATTGTGAGCTGTGAGGAGGACGTTAAGAGGTATAGGGGATGGTGTGTGGGGTCAGGTTCTCCTCTGGCCTTCTGAGCGGTTCAAATCACTCCCACTCCCTGGGTTCTAGACTTTGGATTTATTTGAGGGATGTGACAAAGTGCAAGAGACAACTGGTTTGGTGCAAAGACCTTCAATTTTATTAAGGACAAGAAAATACAATGTCGATCTTGTAATTATTCAAATAAAGCACACTATATCACACATTCAAAGGGGTTACAGAAATAGTACACATCCCACCTCCGAATGCCTAACTCTGACTAGATTATACTCCAAGGCAAACAGGGACTATGCTCACCGATCCTTTACTGGTAGTTGGCGGTGGTTTCGCGATTTCGGGGTTCACTGGATTCTGTAGGTTCTGTTTGCCATACCCCTAACATGGTAGAAGACTTCTCACTGCATAGTCTTCAGTTCAGTGGCGTCCGCTGATGCGGTAGAGTGCATTTTGGACTTATGCGGTAAGTACTCACTTTCTTTCATTTGAAATAGGTTTCAAAGTCTCTTTAGGTAACATTTTCACCTGTTGGTAGTCAGGCCTAGATTGTAGAATGGAAACTTTTGAATCTTCCGTTTCTTCTTTGAGGAGTTTTGTTTTGGATTTGTTCGATCGCGGTGTTTTCGATGGTACTACGTTGGCTGTGGTCGGTTGCTGCCGCGATGGTGATGTTCTTCCTTCCCTTTTGTTAGCAGGGCAATGTGGCCCTGGTAGTGTCCTTGAGGCTGGAGAGGCTGGTTATAACTGCTTTGGTGGTCTCTCTCTCCTCCCTTCTTGATGCTCTCTGATGCTATGCACCCGATGCCCAATGTTCTCATTTAAAACAAGGCCCCAGTTATACTTTTGGAGCTGTTTTAATCTTCGCGCCAAATCAGCCCTGAGGTTTCCCACAAACTTTGCAACTCTACAGAGGCTGCAGGGTGACTTGGATAGGTTAGGTGAGTGGGAAAATGCATGGCAGAAGCAGTATAATGTAGATAACTGCGAGGTTATCCACTTTGGTGGCAAAAACAGGAAGGCAGAATATTATCTGAATGGTGACAGATTAGGAAAAGGGGAGATGCAACGAAACCTGGCTGTCATGATACATCAGTCACTGAAAGTTGGTATGCAGGTATAGCAGGCAGTGAAGAAGGCAAATGGCATGTTGGCCTTCATAACCTGAGGATTTGAGTATAGGAGCAGGGAAATCTTATTGCAGTTGCACGGGGCCTTGGTGAAGCCACACCTTGAATATTGTGCACAGTTTTGGTCTCCTAATCTGAGGAAGGACATTCTTGCTATTGAGGGAGTGCAGCCAAGGTTCACCAGGCTGAATCCCAGGATGGCAGGACTGACATATGAAGAAAGACTGGATCGACTAGGCTTATATTCATTGCAATTTAGAAGAATGAGGGGGATCTCATAGAAACATATAAAATTCTGATGGGATTGGACAGGTTAGATGCAGGAAGAATGTTCCCGATATTGGAGAAATCCATAAAAAGGGGTCACAGTCTAAGGATAAGGCGTAAGCCATTTAGGACTGAGATGAAGAGAAACTTCTTCACTCAGAGAATTGTGAACCTGTGGAATTCTCTACCACAGAAAGTTGTTGAGGCCAGTTCGTTAGATATATTCAAAAGGGAGTTAGATGTGACCCTGACAGTGAAAGGGATCAAGTGGTATGGAAAGAAATCAGAAATGGGATACTGAAGTTGCATGACCAGTCATGATCAAAGGGCCAAATGGCCTACTCCTGCACCTATTTTCTAAGTTTTTAATCCATGTCTGCCAAATACTGCAGAGATCCTGGTTTGAAATTCAGTCAAGGTGGGGATTTTAAAAATTTAATTCTCAGGATATGAGCTGTAGGAATGCAAAATGTGTCGGAAACCGCCCCCCCCCCCAGTGTTTGGACTCATTAGAAAGGAAATTCAATTTGGAACTGTCAACCAGAAAGTTTGGGATCCTAAAGTGCACATGGAAGAAACTATGAGTTTTTATCAAATTTGGGATATTACAAGGCAGATTGAGCCCATGCGGAAAGAGCTGAGAACTATCTTTCAAGGAAACCAGTTTTGGGCATTGAAGCTGTCTGGCGTATTGAAGCTAAATAAATTGTCTGGGAAATTGTGTAAACTCGAAAACCCTTCTCCCCGTGAGACATGAACATAGCAACAATCAACCCAGAGATAGCTAGCCATCACTCTGAGCAGGAAACCCATCCAGTGCACACATAATGACAATGGCCCATCCAGCCTACATGGCAAACCCAGGCCTAGTCAGACATTGCCAATACCAAAAAGCTAATTTTCCCAATCAAGAAACAAATTCGAAAGATCGACACATCTGAGACAGTTTACCATTAATGGGCCTGCCAAAATATAACAAAGAGATATCAAGCCCACCAAAATGAAAACAAAGAATCTGGGCTGATTTGGCACGCAGATTAGAACGGCTCCCAAAGTATAACTGGGGCCCTGTGTTTTTAACGAAAGGAGAAGGGGAAGGACGGAAAAAGGAGAGAGACCGCCGCAGCAGTTTTTAACAAGCCCTCCAGAGAACTTGCTACACAGCCTCCTATGCAGCTCTTCTGAGCACCAACATCTCCAGCCTCGACGACACTCCTGGGCCACACTGCCCTGCGATTGAAGAAGAAGGAAGAACATCATCACGGCAGAGAAAGCAGTTCCCAGTAACTTCAGACATCATCATCGCGGCAGCAACTGACCACAGCCAACGTGGTAACATCGAAAACACCGCGATCGACAAATTCTAAGAACAAAACTCCTCAAGAAGAAACCGAAGATTTGAAAGTTTCCACTCTGCAATCTGTTCCTAGCTGCCAACAGGTGAAACATTACCAAAAGAGACTTTGAAACCTACTGCTGACGGAAGAAAGTGGGTACTCATCCCATAAGTCCAATACGCGGCCTACCGCATCAGCGGACACAACCCAACTGAAGACTACGCAGTAAGAAGTCTTCCACGACATTCAGGGTACGGGAAGCAGAACCTACAGAGTTCAGCAAACCCTGAAATCGTGAACGATCGGCAACTGACAATAAAAGGATTGGTGAGCATAATCCCTGTTTGCCCTGTAGTTCAACCGAGTCAGAGTTAGGCATTGGGAGGTGGGAGGTGTATTATTGTTCTGTAACCCCTTTGTATGTGTGGTAAAGTGTTTTTTTATTCTAGTAATTACAAGCTTGACATTGTACATTCTTGTCCTTAATAAAATCGAAGTTCTTTGCACCAAAACCAGTTGTCTCTTGCACTTTATCACATCCCCAAATAAATCCAAAGTCTAGAACCCAGGGAATGGGAGCGATTCGAACCACTCAGAAGGTCAGAGGTGAAACTGACCCCCGAGACCACCTCCTAGCATTGTTAACATGGTTGGCATTTATTGCCCAGTCATTACTGTCCTTGAGAAGATGATTGTGGGCCTTCTTGAACCGCTGCGGTCCAGGTGGTTAAGATAATCGCACAGTACTGTTATGTATGGTATTCCAGGGATTTGACACAACAATGGTAAATGAACAGCACTATATGTCCAGGTCAGGATGCAGCGCTGGATTAAGCGCCTGATGGGCCTGGGGCAAACTGATCCAAATGGGTCGAAAGTTATGTTTGTTCATGTTCATTACATTACCTATATGATTCTGATTCTGAATATGAAAACATAGACTGGTATATTCAGCAATGAAAGCATATATTCTGTGTCAAGTAGCTATATATTCTGGTTCTGGTAACATTGCAATACTATATTCCTATGCATATATACAAATAATAAAGATCTTGTCTCTGCAAAAATAGATATGTACACCGTAGGCCAATAAACAATATTTTCCTCGGTCTTATTTTTCCTCTCTTATTGTCTATTCTATTCAGCCTATTTGGGAGGCCTTATATTTTTTTCCTACATTTATTTGCTGGTCCTATATTCTTTTGTGGGCCTAGGGCTGCAGCCCCATTCACCCCATGGTTAATCCGTCCCTGTCAGGATGGTGTGTGACTTACAGGGGAACGTGGAGTGGTGGTGTTCCCATGCATATGTCTTGTCGTTCTAGGTGGTGGAGATCGTGGGTTTGGGAGGGGCTGTTGAAGAAGCCTTGACAAGTTGCTGCAGTGCATTAAGAGTGGATGTTTAAGGTGAGCTGCCGATCAAGTCCTTTGTCCTGGATGAGGTTGAGCTTCTTAAGTGTTGTTACAGCTGCTCGTAGAGAGTATTCCATCACAATCCTAGCTTGGGCCTTGTAGATGATGGCGAGGCTTTGGGGAGTCAGTAGGTGATCCACTCACCAAAGAACACCCAGCTTGTGACCTGCTCTAGTAGCCACGGTATTTATGTGGCTGGTCTAGTTGAGTTTCTGCTCAATGGGGACTCCCAAGATGTTGATGGTGGGGGATTCAGTGAGAGTAATGCCATTGAATGTCAAAGGGAAGTGGTTAGACTATCTATTGTTGGAGATGGTCATTGCCAGGTACTTGTGTGGCACAACTCTCAGCCTAAGCCTACGGCTGGATGTTGTCCAGTTGCTGCTGCATGCAGGCACAGACTGCTTCATTCCTGAGGAATTGTCCACAACACAACACCTTCCTCTTTAAACAAACAAGTGTCTAGAAATTCCTCTACATGTTACACTTATCCCATGGCCAATATTTTATGGGTGCATGTATTTGCCCATGGGGTAAGTGTAATGCCCAGGATTTCTAAATGGCCATTAGAATATTGTCAGTCCACATGTCCTTCTTATCCTCTAACTTGTTCAAAATATAGTACTCCTTTCTCAAACATCCTCTATGTCATTTCTCAGCCCATATACACACTGCTAGAATCTTTGCAACTATGCCTCGAATGATTTCAGAAATCAAAAGCCTCTTGCTAACATTTGTGAAAACGAAGAACAAGGATAATGTAAAATTCAAAGTATGTTGCAACGTACACACTAGGCTTCACAACAACAACTTGCATTTATATAAACTTCCACAGATGCTGCCTGACCCACTGAGATTTCCAGCATTTTCTGTTTTTATTTCAGATTCCAGCATTCTCAGTATTTTCCTTTTGCATTTAGAAAGCTCCTTTAACATAGTACAACAACCCGCGGCGCACCATAGGGGTGTTAACAGAAAAAAATTGACACCGAGCCACATAAAGAGATATTAAGACAGGTGTTCATAGAGGTAGGTTTTAAGCAATGTCTTAAAGGACGAAAGAGAGTCAGAGGCAGAGAGGTGTCGCGAGGGCATTTTAGAGCTTAGGACCTAAACAACTGAAGGCACAACTGCCAATGGTGGAGCGAAGCAAATCGGGGATGTTCAAGATGCCAGAACACAGTGAATCACAACACAGAGGTTTGTAGGACTGGAGGAGGGAGCTAACCTCTCCCCCGTACCCCGTAGGTTCTTTACTCCACTATTAATTATCTCCTTAAAGCTCTCTCTGCTTCCCCCTCCACTCTTATGTTGAGCAACAAATGCGAGGAGCACCTGGACTTCTTTGTAGCCAACATAGAAACCATCCATTGGGCTGCCACTGCAACTTATCCTCTTCCACCTTGCCTGCCAAGCCAAACCTACTCCCGTCATCCAATCCTAGCCCTGAACCCCCGTCTCTCTCTAGCTAAACATTAGGAAGACCAAAGCCCCATCACAAACTCTGTACCCTCACCACTTACTCCATCGCTCTCCCCAACTATTGTCTCAAGCTGAACCAGACTGGTTGAAATCTCAGCATTTTATTCAGCCCTGAGCTGAGCTGAGCATTTAATCTCATTTCCTCTCCAATACATAAGCTGCCTACCTCCACTTTCGAAGAATCACTCATTAATGACCCTACTTCAGCCCACAGCCACTGAAACCCTCATCCAAATCTTTGGCACCACCAGACTCAACTAGTCCAATGATCTAATATAAAAACAGAAAATGCTGGAAATCTCAGCTAGTTAGGCAGCATCTGTGGAGAAAAACAGAGTTAATGTTTCAAGTCGATGACCTTTCATCAGAACTGTGTAAGGTTTGAAAATCCACGGCCGCATTTGAAACACCGTAAGGACAAGAAAACTAACAAGGGATCGTTCCATACACTAAATGAACATTTTTGGCCAAGTAAAAGCAGGCTGGGAAAACGTGTGGGCGGACACAGACATTGTGGAGTCTGGCTCACAAGCGAGACCGAGGCATTGGCCAATGGGGGAAAAGTGCATTCTGGCAGGCCAATCAGGGGCCGAGTCGGGCCTGAAGTGGGGAAATCTTCAACCAATAAGGACTCCCCAGCCCAGTTTGAAAATGACTTCACCCCCCCCAAATCAAACTACGAATGTGGGCCATTATCTACCAAATTAATATGGACAATAGCTCTGAATCAAAACTATGAATCACTGCAGGAATGGCCCACTGACTCCCAGGACTATAACAAAGGACCCACAGACGTCCAGGCACCTATGTGCACTGAAACAATACCCTGGTCCTCACACCTGCGTGTACCTGTGACATCTTCTGATTAAATATTCAAAGCGATCTCCCCACCCAAACTTACACAATGGATCACCCACTGGGTTTGAGCGCGAAAAGAGCAGAACTGAATTGAATACAAATATAGGACACAGAACCACCAAAAAACACAGTTGTGGAGAAAAGCAGTTGTGGAAAAAGAGAGTTGTGGACCAAATAGGAGCTGAGAGAGTTTGGCAAACTTTGTTTTGGTCAAGACTAAAAACCCACGAGCTAACCTCCTGGTTGGTAAGTGGCAGCAGGTGCTGCTGTTAGCCCTGAACACACTGGACAGGGTGAGAATAGCCGAAGCTTGGGCACGCAGAGCTGTGCAGAGCTGGACACCTGGTTCAATAAACTGGATTCACAGCTGTAGTCTGACGATAACCGAGAGGCAAATAGAAGAAACCGACGCAACATTGAGGAGGAAACCCGAACAACAACGTAAAACCCACCCCAGAGGGATCCCGAGCTGAAATAAGTGCCCCCAGAACCCCGCAGTTGATAGGATTGTGAGTGTAGCCCAAACCCCCCTCACAGACTCAATTTAGGACAGGAATTGGTAGGAAGGGTGTGAGTGGGAGGTGGGGTTGTGTGTGAGTGGGATGTTTTAACCTCTTGTTTTCCCCTTCCCTGTTGCGAGATTTTTCGGGTTGTTGAATGAGATTTTGCCATTACTGCTATTTTATGACCTCTTCCTATGCCCTCTATCTTTGTGTTTGCTATTCTAATTAAACAACATTAGCCATTTTGTACTCTTACCCACTGTGTCTGGTGCCTCATTACTCACCCATCCTCATAAATCACACGTACAGAACCCAAGGGGAGTGTGGATTCGAACCCAAACCCCAAACTCCCCTTACAACTGACAAAAGTTCAAAATATAACAGATTCTTAAGGAAGCACTGGGGCCCTGAAAGGAAGAGGGGAGTAAAGAACAAAGGGGAAGGTGTGTGATAGGGTGGAAGGCAGGAGAGATTAGAGAGACAAAAGGATTGAGGTGGAAATTGCACGTTCGGAAACAAACAATGAGTCTAGATAGGGTGTGAATGGTGGAATAATTATCAGCTGCCATGGGAAACATGAGGTGCTGTTCCTCAAGCTTGCGTTGAGCTTCATTGGAACCATGTAGGAGGCCGACGATGGAGAGTTCAGGATGGGAGTGGAGCAGAGAATTAAAGTGACAGGCAACCAGAAGCTCAGGGTCATGTTTACGCACTTTACAGCCTTCCGTACGCAACATCGAGTTCAACAATTTCAGACCATAACCTCTGCCCATATTTTGTTCCCTTTCCTCCATTTTTTTTACAAATCCTGCCTTATTTATTTTTATTTTGACCCACTAAGATTTCCAGCCTTACTGTTTTAATTTCAGATTCCAGGATCCGCAGTATTTTTCTTTTGTAGTAGTCCAATGCTCTCCCGGCCAGCTGCCTATCGTTCAACTGTCGATATCCTATCCTTCACTGTCCCATCACAGGTCACCCATCATCCCTGTCCTCACTGATCTATATTGACTCCCAGTTCCCCAATGCTGCAGATTTAACATTTTCTTCCTCGTGCTTAAATCTCTCCTTGTCCTCACCCCTCCTTAACTGTGTAATTTTCACTAATGTTACAAGCACCCTCTCCTCTCAATACTCCACTCTTTTTCATTTTGCAGTCCCTTCATTAGCAGCAGTGCCTTCAGCCATCTAGCCTAAACCCTCTGGAACTCCTGCTTTAAATTCATCCACCTCTTCATATCCCTGTCTTCCTTTAAGATTCTATTTCAAATCTACCTCTGACCAAGTTTTTGGACACCCCTCCTAATATATTGTTCTTTGGCTGAGTGTCCATTCGTTTTCATTTCACCTCTGTGAAATGCCTTGAGACACTTTTCTATTTTTACTGAACTATATAAATTTTATTATTTATCACTGAACAGTTCTTTTCTTCAACATGGCCTTTCCACTGTCCAGACAGCTTAAGAACTGTCATGTTCCACACAGCAAAATCTCTATTTATACTTATTCATAAAGCCTGCAATCCTGCATCTAACTACATATCCATCCAAATCTTTTTAAGTGTTTTAATTTGACACAAAATGAATTGCTGTGTAAAAAAGTGGATGACATTGGCTGGTGATTGGTGAGTAGTTTTTCTTCTTTTTTTTTTCCTTTATCATTGTTGCCAAATTTAGTTAATTTCAGGGTTAAGTCATGGCAGGAGAGCCAGACCCATGTCATGCTCCTCCTGTGCTATGTGGGAACGCAGGGACACTTCTAGTGTCCCTGACGATGACATGTCCAGGAAGTGCATCCTTCTGCAGCTCCTGACAGACCGCATTGCGGCACTGGAGCTGCGCATGCATTCATTCTGAAGCATCCGCGATGCTGAAGTTATTGTGAATAGCACGTTTAGTGAGTTGGTCACACCACAGGCAAAGGTTACAAAGGCAGAGAGGGAATGGGTGACCAACAGGAAGAGCAGTGGAAGGAAGATAGTGCAGGAGTCCCCTGTGGTCATCCCCCTGCAAAACAGATACACCATTTTGGGAACTGTTGGGGGTGATGACTCATCAGGGGAGGGCAACAGCAGCCAATTTTATGGCACCATGGGTGGATCTGCTGCACAGGAGGGCAGGAAAAAGAGTGGGAGAGCTATAGTGGTAGGGGATTCTATTGTAAGGGAAATAGATAGGCATTTCTTTGGTCGCATCCGAAACTCCAAGGTGGTATGTTGCCTCCCTGGGGCAAGGGTCATGGATGTCTCAGAGTGGCTGCAGGACATTTTGGAGGGGGGAGGGTGAACAGCCAGTTGTCGTGGTGCATATAGGTACGGGATGAGGTTCTACAAGTTAAATTTAGGGAGCTAGGAGGTAATTAAAAAGCAAGATCTCAAAGATAGTAATCTCAGGATTGCTACCAGTGTCACATGCTAGTCAGAGTAGAAATTGCAGGATAGCTAAGATGAATGCATGGCTTGAGGAGTGATGCAGAAGGGAGGGATTCAAATTGCTGGGACATTGGAACCGGTTCTGGGGGAGGTGGGACCAGTACAAACCAGACGGTCTGCACCTGTGCCGGACTGGAACCAATGTCCTAGGGGGAGTGTTTGTTTGTGCTGTTGAGGAGGGGTTAAACTAATATGGTAGGGGGATGGGAACCTATGCAGGGAGACAAAGAGATGTAAAATAGGGGCAGAAGCAAAAGATAGAAAGAAGAAAAGTAAAAGTGAAGGGCAGAGAAACCCAAGGCAAAAACCAAAAAGGGCCACATTACAGCAAAATTCTAAAGGGACAAAGTGTGTTAAAAAGACAAGCTTGATGGCTCTGTGTTCAATGTGAGGAGTATTCATAATAAGGTGGATGAATTAACTTGCGCAGGCAGCTATTAACGAATATGATATAATTGGGATTATGGAGACATGGCTCCAGGGTGACCAAGGCTGGGAACTCAACATCTAGGAGTATTCAACATTCAGGAAGGATAGACAGAAAGAAAAAGGAGGTGGAGTGTGGTTGCTGATTAAAGAGGAAATTAACTCAATAGTAAGGAAGGACATTAGCTTGGATGATGTGGAATCTGTATGGGTAGAGCTGCGGAATACCGAAGGGCAGAAAACGACAGTGGCAGTTGTGTACAGACCATCAAACAGTAGTAGTGAGTTTGAAGATAGCACTAAACAAGAAATCAGTGATACGCGCAATAAAGGTACACCAGTTATCATGGGCGACTTTAATCTACATATAGTTTGGGCGAACCAAACTGGTAGCAATACGGTGGAGGAGGATTTCCTGGAGTGTATTAGGGATGCTTTTCTAGACCAATATGTCGAGGAACCAACTAGAGGGGTGGACATCCTAGACTGGGTGATGTGTAATGAGAAAGGACTAATTAGCAATCTTGTTGTGCAAGGCCCCTTGGGGAAGAGTGACTATAATATGGTAGAATTCTTTATTAAGATGGAGAGTGACACAGTTAATTCAGAGACTAGGATCCTGAACTTAAGGAAAGGTAACTTCGATGGTATGCGACATGAATTGGCAAGATGATACTGGCAAATGATACTTAAAGGATTGACGGTGGATAGACAATGGCAGACATTTAAATATCACATGGATGAACTTCAACAATTGTACATCCCTGTCTGGAGTAAAAATAAAACGGGGAAGATGGCTCAACCGTGGCTAACAAGGGAAATTAGGGATAGTGTTAAATTCAAGGTCGGGGTATATAAATTGACTAGAAAAAGCAGCAAACCTGAGGACTGGGAGAAATTTAGAATCCAGCAGAGGAGGACAAAGGGTTTAATTAGGAGGGGGAAAATAGTGTATGAGAGGAAGCTTGTTGGGAACATAAAAACTGACTGCAAAAGCTTCTATAGATATGTGAAGAGAAAGAGATTAGTGAAGACAAATGTAGGTACTTTGCAGTCACAATCAGATGAATTTATAATGGAGAACAGAGAAATGGCAGACCAATTGAACAAATACTTTGGCTCTCTCTTCACGAAGGAAGATATGAATAACCTTCCAGAAATATTAGGGGACAGAGGATCCAGCGAGAAGGAAGAACTGAAGGAAATCCTTATTAGTCAGGAAATTGTGTCAGCGAAATTGATGGGATTGAAGGCCGATAAATCCACAGGGCCTGATACTCTGCATCTCAGAGTACTTAAGGAAGTGGCCCTAGAAATAGTGGATGCATTGGTAATCATTTTCCAACAGACTCTGGATCAGTTCCTATGGACTGGAGGGTAGCTAATGTAACACCACTTTTTAAAAAAGGAGGGAGAGAGAAAACGTGGAATTATAGACCGGTTAGCCTGACATCAATAGTGGGAAAAATGTTGGAATCAATTATTAAAGATGAAATAGCAGCACATTTGGAAAGCAGTGACAGGGTTGGTCCAAGTCAGCATAGATTTATGAAAAGGAAATCATGCTTGACAAATCTTCTAGAATATTTTGAGGATGTAACGAGTAGAGTGGACAAGGGAGAATCAGTGGATGTGGTGTATTTGGACTTTCAAAAAACTTTTGAAAAGGTCTCACACAAGAGATTGCTGTGCAAAATTAAAGCACATGTTATTGGGCGTAATGTACTGACGTGGATAGAGAACTGGTTGGCAGACAGGAAGCAGAGAGTCGGGATAAGTGCGTCCTTTTCAGAATGGCAGATATTGACTAGTGGGGTGCCGCAGGGCTCAGTGCTAGGACCCCAGCTATTTACAATATACATCAATGATTTAGATGATGGAATTGAGTGTAATATCTCCAAGTTTGCAGATGACACTAAGCTGGGTAGCGATGTGAGCTGTGAGGAGGATGCTAAGAGGCTGCAAGGTGACTTGGACAGGTTAGGGGAGTGGGCAAATGCATGGCAGATGCAGTATAATGTGGATAAATGTGAGGTTATCCACATTGGTGACAAAAACATGAAGGCAGAATGTTATCTGAATCGCGGCAGATTAGGAAAAGGGAAGGTACAACGAGACCTGGGTGTCATGGTACATCAGTCATTGAAAGTTGGCATGCAGGTACAGCAGGCGGTGAAGAAGGCAATATACATCAATGTATGTTGCCTTCATAGCTAGGGGATTTGAGTGTAGGAGCAGGGAGGTCTTACTGCAGTTGTACGGGGCCTTGGTGAGGCCTCACCTGGAATATTGTGTTCAGTTTTGATCTCCTAATCTGAAGAAGGACATTCTTGCTATTGAGGGAGTGTAGCGAAGGTTCACCAGACTGATTCACGGGATGGCAGGGCTTACATATGAGGAGAGACTGGACCAACTGGGCCTGTATTCACTGGAGTTTCAAAGAATGAGGGGATCTCATAGAAACATATAAAATTCTGACGGGACTGGACAAGTTAGATGCAGGAAGAATGTTTCCAATGTTGGGGAAGTCCAGAACCAGGGGTCACAGTCTAAGGATAAGGGGTAAGCCATATAGGACTGAGATGAGGAGAAAATTGTTCACTCAGAGAGTTGTGAACCTGTGGAATTCTATACCACAGAGAGTTGTTGATGCCAGTTCATTAGATATATTCAAGAGGGAGTTAGATATGGCCCTTATGGCTAAAGGGATCAAGGGGAATGGAGAGAAAGCAGGAAAGTGGTACTGAGGTGAATGATCAGCCATGATCTTATTGAATGGTGGTGCAGGTTCAAAGGACCGAATGGCCTACTGCTGCACCTATTTTCTATATTTCTATGTTTCTATGAGTCTATTCAATATATCCACTACTCTGGAGAGAGAAAAAATATTTCTAATCTCAAATCTTGCTTCACACTTGCTCATTTAATTCTTGTGCCCTCTAGTTCTGTCTTCATGAAATTAATTGACTTGCTCCATAATTGATTTATCTCAGCAGCAAAAACATTCTTCAATTGACTTCTTACCCCTGACAACAAATTGAGCTTTGTGAATCTTTCTTTGAAATGATGAGCTCTAAGACCTAGAACTATTCCAGTTGATCTCAAAACCCTCCCAACAAATCAACGACCTTCTGAAAGTACTGTGCTGAAAACTTCACAATTTATTCCAGATATGGCCTCACGTGCAATCACCACTAGCTCGCTTTAATTTATGGTCAGAAACCCTTGCGATGTATTTCAATACTAGATTGAACTTGTTATATTTTGTTTTATGCTCATTGCGGCATGTTAGTGCAGAGCAATGCAAATATCTCCATTTCAACTTGTCCCAGCTCAGGTTAATATAGCAGAAGCAGATGCAAAGGTCCTTCTGTTCTGCCTCAGCAACATGCCTTTGCCTTCAACCTCAGAAGCAAACCTCCCTACTGTGACATCTGATATTGTTGTCCATCTCCCATACCTCTTGAGTGAGATTGCCAATTATTGTTGAATGGAGGTCATTTTTGTTTTGTGTTTTTGGCCTCGGCCTGCGAGGAACTCGATTGAGCCTGCCAAAACTCATTTCACATAGGACCGATACAGCCAACAAAGAAAACCTTCATCACATCAGTCTGGGCTGCATTTGAACCTCAGTCTCAGAGGTGAAATATCCACACCTAACCCACTGCAGCACCACTTCTTCCTTGATCAAACCTGTTTATGACAGCCTCACATTGACCAAATATTTTCAGTGAATGATCAATAATCTCATTCAAATTCCTTTCCTTTTCTCCTTTGCGAACAGATGGATTTTTATTTGGATATTAAGGGAATCAAGGGACATGTGGATAGTGGAGGAAAGTGCAGTTTAGGTAGAAGATCAGCCATGATCTTATTGAATGATGGAGCAGGTTCGAGGGGCCGAATGTCCTACTCCTGATCCTAATTTTTACGTTGTTATGTTATGTTATATTGCTTGCACAGATCTCCACTTGGAATGAGACTCAATCATTTTGGCTTAAATAATCTACACCTATTTCTATTTTATATATATGAAGAACATAAGAACATAAGAAATAGGAACAGGAGTAGGTCTTACGGCCCCTCGAGCCTGCTTCACCATTCAATAAGATCATGGCTGATCTGATCATGGACTCAGCTCCACTTCCCCACCCGCTCCCCATATCCCCTTATCCCCTTATTGATTAAGGAACTGTCTCTTTCTCTCTTAAATTTATTCAATGTCCCAGCTTCCACAGCTCTTTGAGGCAGCAAATTCCACAGATTTACAACCCTCTGAGAGAAGAAATTTCTCATCATCTCTGTTTTAAATGGGCGGCCCCTTATTCTAAGATCATGCCCTCTAGTTCTAGTCTCCCCCATCCGTGGAAACATCCTCTCTGCATCCACCTTGTTAAGCCCCCTAATAATCTTATACATTGCTATAAGATCACCTCTCATTCTTCTGCATTCCAATGAGTAGAGGCCCAACCTACTCAACCTTTCCTCATAAGTCAACCCACTCATCCCCAGAATCATACCAGTGAACCTTCTTTGAACTGCCTCCAAAGCAAATATATCCTTTTGTAAATATGGAAACCAAAACTGCATGCAGTATTCCAGGTGTGGCCTCACCAATACATTATATAGCTAGAGCAAGGCTTCCCAGCTTTTATACTCCATCCCTTTTGCAATAAAGACCAAGATACCATTGGCCTTCCTGATTGCTTGCGATACCTGCATACTATCCTTTTGCGTTTCATGCACAAATACCCCCTGGTCCCGCTGTACTGCTGTACTTTGCTATCATTCTCCATTTAAATAACAACTTGCTCTTTGATTTTTTTTCTGACCAAGTGCATGACCTTACACTTTCCAACATTATGCTCCTGCCAAATTTTTGCCCACTCATTTAGCCTGTCTATGTCCTTTTGCAGATTTTTTGTGTCCTTCTCACACATTGCTTTTCCTCCCATCTTTGTATCATCAGCAAACTTGGCTATGTTACACTCAATCCCTTCTCCCAAGTTGTGAATGTAGATTGTAAATAGTTGGGGTCCCAGCACTGATCCCTGCGGCACCCCACTAGTTACTGGTTGCCAAACAGAGAATGAACCATTTATCCCAACTCTCTGTTCTCTGTTAGTAAGCCAGGCCTCTATCCATGCTAATATATTACACCCAGCCCCGTGAACTTTTATCTTGTGCAGTAACCTTTTATGTGGCACCTTGTCAAATGCCTTCTGGAAGTCCAAATACACCACATCCACTGGTTCACCTTTATCCACCCTGTTTGTTACATTCTCAAAGAAGTCCAGCAAATTTCTCAAACATGACTTCCCCTTCACAAATCCATGCTGACTCTGCCTGACCGAATTTTGCTTTGCCAAATGCCCTGCTACTGCTTCTTTAATAATGGACTCCAACATTTTCCCAACCACAGATGTTAGGCTAACTGGTTTATAGTTTCCTGTTTTTTGTCTGCCTCCTTTTTTAAATAGGGGCGTTACATTTGGAAGTCGCCAATCTGCTGAGACCTCCCCAGAATCCAGGGAATTTTGGTAAATTACAACCAATGCATCCATAATCCCTGCCGCTACTTCTCTTAAGACCCTCGGATGCAAGCCATCAGGTCCAGAGGATTTATCTGCCTTTAGCCCCATTATCTTACTGAGTACCACCTTCTTAGTGATTGTGTTTGTGTTAAGTTCCTCCTCCACTGGAGCCTCTTGACAATCCATTGCCGGAATATTGTTAGTGTCCTCTACCGTAAAGACTGATACAAAATATTTGTTTGGAGTTTCTGCCATCTCCATGTTCCTCATTACTAATTCCTCGGTCTCGTCCTCGAAGGAACCAACATTTACTTTAGCCACTCTTTTCCTTTTTATATTCCTATCGAAACTCTTGCAATCTGTTTATATATTTTGTGCTAGTTAACTTTCATCGTCTATCTTCCGTTTCTCAATCATTTTTTTAGTCGTTCTTTGCAGGCCTTTCAAAGCTTCCCAGTCTTCTGTCCTCCCATTAGTTATGGCCACTTTGTATGCCCTTGTATGTAATTGGATACCATCCTTTATTTCTTTAGTTAGCCATGGATGGCTATCTTTTCTCTTACACCCTTTCCACCTCACTGGAATATATTTTTCTTGAGAGTTGTGAAATATCTCCTTAAATGTACACCACTGTTCATCAACCGTCCTACACTTTAATCTATTTTCCCAGTCCACTTTACCCAACTCTGCCTTCATACCTTCATAGTCTCCTTTATTTAAGCTTAGTATGCTGGTTAGAGATCCAACTTTTTCACCCTCCATCTGAATTTGAAATTCAATCATGTTATGATCACTCATTCTGAGGGGATCCATTACTAGGAGATTGTTTATTAATCCTGTCTCATTACACAGGACTAGATCTAAAATAGCCTGCCCCCTGGTTGGTTCCGTTACATACTGCTCAAGGAACCCGTCCCTTACGCACTCTATGAAATCCTCCTCAAAGCTACCCTGACCAATTTGATTTGTCCAATCAATATTGAGGTTAAAATTACCCAAGATTATTGCTGTTCCCTTTTTACAAGCCCCCACTATTTCCTGGTTTTTGCTCCGACAACAGAGTTGCTACTGTTAGGGGGGTCTATATACTATGCCCACCAGTGACGTTTTCCCCTTATTGTTCCATATCTCCACCCAAACTGTTTCAACATCCTTATTATTTGAGTCAATATTGTTTCTTACTATTGCAATGATTCCATCCTTTATCAATAGAGTTACCCCACCTCCTTTTCTTTTCTGTCTGTCCTTCCGGATTGTCAAGTACCCCTGAATATTTCATTCCCAATCCTGGTCACCTTGCAACCACGTCTCTGTAATAGCTATCAGAACATACCCATTTGTCTCAATTTGTGCCGTCAACTCTTCTATTTTATTACAAATGCTACGTGCATTTAGACAAAGTACCTTTAAGTTTATTTTTTTACCCTTTTTTCCTGCTTGTTTCCTCTCTCCTTCAAAATCACTTTCTTTATTTTTGCATTCTAATTCCAGCTTTACTCCCCTCCCTACTGAATCTATTTTCAGGTTCCCACCCCCCTTCCAAGCTAGTTTAAACCCTCCCCAACAGCACTAGCAACCCCCCTGCGAGGATATTGGTCCCAGCTCTGTTGAGGTGCAACCCGTTCGGCTTATACAGTCCCACCTCCCTCAGAAGCGGTCCCAATGCCTCAGGAAACTAAAGCCCTCCCACCTGCACCATCTCTCCAGCCACATATTCATCTGCTCTATCCTCCTATTTCTATAGTCACTAGCCCGTAGTACTGGGAGTAATCCAGAGATTACTACCTTTGAGGTCCTGCTTTTTAATCCCTCTCCTCGCTCCCTAAACTCTGCCTGCAGGAACTCATCGCTCTTCCTATCTATGTCATTGATACCGATGTGGACCACAACCTCTCGCTGTTTACCCGCTCCCCCGAGAATGCCCTGCGTCGCTCAGTGACATCCTTGACCCTGGCACCAGGGAGGCAACATACCATCCTGTAGTCACGTTTGCGGCCGCAGAAATGCCTGTCTGCTCCCCTGACTATTGAATCCCCTACCACAAAAAGAACATAAGAAATAGGAGCAGAAGTAGGACTTACGGCCCCTTGAGCCTGCTCTGCCATTTAATAAGATCATGGCTTTTCTGATCACGGACTCAGCTCCACTTCCCCACCCACTCCCCATAACCAATTATCCCCTTATCGTTTAAGAAACTGTCTATTTCTGTCTTAAATTTATTCGATGTCCCAGCTTCCACAGCACTCTGAGGCAGTGAATTCCACAGATTAACAACCCTCTGAGAGAAGAAATTTCCCCTCATCTCAGTTTTAAATGGGTGGCCCTGTATTCGAAGATCATGCCCTCTAGTTCTAGTCTCCCCCACCATCAGTGGAAACATCCTCTCTGCATCCACCTAGTCAAACCTTCATAATCTTATACATTGCTATAAGATCACCTCTCATTCTTCTGAATTCCAATGAGTAGAGGCCCAACCTACTCAACATTTCCTCATAAGTCAACCCCCTCATCTCCAGAATCACCCTAGTGAACCTTCTCTGAAGTGCCTCCAAAGCAAGTATATCCTTTTGTAAATATGGAAACCAAAACTGCACGCAGTTTTCCAGGTGTGGCCTCACCAATACCTTGTATAGTATTAGCAAGACTTCCCAGGTTTTATACTCCATCCCCTTTGCAATAAAGGCCAAGATACCATTGGCCTTCCTAATCAGTTGCTGTACCTGCATACTATCCTTTTGTGTTTTATGCACAAATACCCCCAGGGTCCCACTGTACTGTGGCATTTTGCAATCTTTCTTCTTTTCAATAATAACTTGTTCTTTGATTTTTTTCTGACCAAGTGCATAACCTCACACTTTCCAACATTATATTCCACTTGCCACAATTTTTGCCTGTCTATGTCTTTTTGCAGATTTTTTGTGTCCTCCTCACACATTGCTTTTCTCCCACCTTTGTATCATCAGCAAACTTGGCTGCGTTACACTCAGTCCCTTCTTCCAAGTCATTTATATACATTGTAAATGGTTGGGGTCCCAGTACTGATCCCTGCTTCACCCCACTAGTTATTGGTTGCCAACCATAGAATGAACCATTAATCCCGACTCTCTGTTTTCTGTTAGTTAGCTAATCCTCTATCCATGCTAATATATTAACCCCAACTCCATGAACTTTTATCTTGTGCAGTAACCTTTTATGTGGCACCTTGTCAAATGCCTTCTGGAAGTCCAAATACACCATAGCTCTTCCATTCTTCCTCCCCCCCCTGTGCAGCTGAGCCACCCGTGGTGCCGTGGACATGGCTCTGGCTGCACTCCCCAGAGCTGCCAACGCCCCTGTTAATCAGAACAGAGTACCGGTTGGAAAGCGAGGTTGAATCTGGGGACTGCTGCACTACCTGCCTCGTCCTCCTCTTCTGTTTGGCGGTCACCCACTCCTTCTCTGCCTGCACACTCTTAAGCTGCTGGGTGACCGCTTCTAGAAACGTGCTATCCACGTTGCTCTCAGTCTCACGGATGCACCGCAATGACCCCAGCTGTCGCTCAAGCTCCAAAACACGGAGCTCGAGTTGGTGCAGCTGGAGACACCTCCTGCGCACATGGTCGCCCCGGCTGCGCGAAGCATCCGGGACTTCTCACATGCCACAGGATGTGCAATCCATGGGACTGAGCTGTACTGCCATCCCTCTAGTTACACTCGCAACTATCGAGTAGAACTAAACTCTAAACCTTAGCACAACACACCCAGCCGCTACTCAGCAAACAGCCGATTTAATTATCTAGCTCTCCTGAGATAATAAAGCTCACATATATTTACTTGCAGTTCCTACTTACAGCAACGCAAAAAGTTTCCTACTGAAAAGAAAAAGAAAAAAAAATACTCACCAATCCACCAGCCAATCACTTACCCACTTGGCTGTGATGTCACACTTCGATTTCGATTTTTTAAAAACTTTTTGTCCCTGCACCAGCTGGCTCCTCCTGACTCTCGGGCCCCTTTATCTGGGCCTGGAACTCCCGCTCCCGCTTCTGTGGTTCCTCCCGACTCTCGGTCCACTTTATCTGGGCATGGAACTCCCGCTCTCGCTCCTGTGGCTGCTCCAACTCTCGGGCCCCTTTATTTGGGCCTGGAACTCCCGCTCCCGCTGTTGTGGTTCCTCACGACTCTCAGGCCCCTTTATCTAGGCCTGGAACTCCCACTCCCACTACTGTGTTGTTCATGGGACATTATTCTTCAGAGAGATGGATGGCTGCTACATGTCAGTATACACTGCTATGGATGTAGATAATCTAGTAACTCCTTGTCCTGGATCAATAGAACTAGATCTACCATGATAACAACAGCTATCACAGGTATTGGCCCAGAAATTCCTCTGGGGGTCTTCCCGCAGGCAATTTCCTCCTCGCTGGATATTTTTTACAAATTTACTTGGTGGTGTAGGAGGCGCCCTGATTTTCGATGGGGAGGCCTTCTTCTCCCGTGATGCGAAGCGCGCTCCCATGCAGAGGGTCCCGATGCAGAAGATGCAGTCATGTGTGACTGCTCAGCCAATCAGGCAAGTATTTCACAGGTTCTCATTAATAGCACTGAGAAGCACGTATCTATGAGTTCTCAGTGCTATTAATGGGAAAAAAAGCAATCATACAAAATCATAAAAAATCAAAAACAGATCACACATATTTAAAATTAATTGAAATTAAAGTTATTATGTCTTATAAAAATAAAATATTTTCCCGATTTTAAAAAAGTTTTTTTAATTATGGTTAAAAATAAACTTACCGTAGTGGGGAGGGTTTTTAAGAATAAAGTGTGTTTTTATAACTTTATTGTAAAATGCTTTTTCTATTTTTAAACACATGCGCCTGTAAAAGTAGGCTATATGCCTGCTTTTCCAGGCGCAAGAATTTTGAGGACATTTGCTGGGCAAGATATCCGTAAATATCGGAAATCTTGCCCTACAAGTGTCCTCGCTCCCGATCTGTCAAGCTAGAAACTTAACAGATCGGAAAAGCCAGTTTTCAGCGCATGCGCATGGCGCGCTGAAAACCGGATTTTCCGATGCTTTCCCGGGTCCGTAGAAACATCGTACGGACCCGGGACATCGGAATTCCAGCATCATTTTTGTGGTGGCTGCCCGAGCGTTTATGCGAGTTGGCAGATCTGCAGTTATTTAAGCAATTTAACTGAGTTATATTACTATGGCATTGTTCTAAGAGTCTTTTTTTAAATTTATTTGTTCATGGGATGTGGGCGTCGCTGGCAAGGCCGGCATTTATTGTCCATTGTAAGGGGTGGTCCCGGAGGTCAGGTTCACCTCTGACCTACTTGAGCATTTCGAATCGCTCCCACTCCCTTGGGTTCTCGACTCTGGGTTTATTTGGGGGGGAGGTGATAAAGTGCAAAGTCAATAGATTTGATGCAAAAGAACTTTGATTTTATTACAGACAAAAAAATACAACATCAAACTTATAATCACTCTAATAAAGAACAATGCATTACACATTCAAAGGGGGTTACAGTAAAATTACACCTCCCACCTCCTAATACCTAATTCTAGCTAGGTTAGACTCCAGGGCAGGCAGGGACTACGCTTACCAATCCTTTCTGGTCATTTAGCGGTAGTTCGCGATTTCGGGGTTCGTTGAATTCTGTAGCTTCTGCTTGCCGTACCCCAATCGTTGGAGAAGACTTCTTATGCGCAATCTTCAGTTGGGTTGAATCCGCTGATGCGGTAAGGCATGTTTGGATCTTTGGGGTAAGTACCTGGTTTTCTTCATTAGCAATAGGTTCATAGTCTCTTTAGGTAATGTTTTCACCTGTTGGTAGTCAAGGCTTAGATTGTAGAGTTAAAACTTTGAAATCTTAGGTTTCTTTCTGTTGGAGTTTTGTTTCGAGTTTGGTCGATCGCGGTGGTTTTTCATTGGTAAATCGTTAGCTGTGGTTGGTCGCTGCCGCGATGATGTTCTTCCTTCCTTCAGGATTTCAGGTCTTCGAGGCTGGAGAAGTTAGTTTTCAACTGCTGCATTGGTTTCTCTCCCTTCTTGATGGCATAGTCATCATATAGCACGAGCAATATGGCATACCCTCTGTTTATACAGGGGGCCAGTTTTATGGTTTGAGTTGTCCTAATCTTCATGCCAAATCAGTCCAGAATTATTTGTTTAAATTTGGCGGGCTTGACTTTTCTTTGTAATATTTTGGCGGACTCGTTAAAAGTTAGTATGTCTAGGGTGGGTTGCATTTCTAAATCCATTTCTAGATCGAAATATTAGCTTTCCTCCCGCAGTGACTTTTCATTATTTTGGCCTTGGTAACCTGACATTTAAAATAATCCTGACTGTTTTTAAACCTTTCCATTATCTGGGTCCTTTCCTGTGCTTATGGATTTCTCCCCATAACCTTTCTTCTGCCATAGCCTTTTCCTGATAGTTCTCTGCACATTCCCATAACTCTGCCTGTAATGTCTCATTGGTTTTATCTCGGAGTTGGACCGGTCGCTGTAGACCGACCAACCAAATTGCCTTCTGTACTGCTTCATTGTGATCCTTGCTTGCTGTCCACTGGGCTGCAGCGTCAGCTGGACGCTCAGCGCGCAATAGACCAAGCACTCATTCCTTAGTGACATTCACTTTCTTATTCACATAGGAGAAAATCCTCTCTTCCATCTTGGTTCTTTGCCCCAAACTAGCACTCGCCACATCACACCACTTGTAGCAGAGTCCTGCCGCGGCCGTCATTTTGTAAGGGGTGGTCCTATGGGTCAGGTTCACCTCTGACCAACTTGAGCAGTTCGAATCGCTCCCACTCCCTTGGGTTCTAGACTCTGGATTTATTTGGGGGGTGGGGGTGATAATGTGCAAATGACAACTGGTTTGATGCAAAAGCACTTTGATTTTATTACAGACAAGAAAATAAAATGTCAAACTTATAATCACTCTAATAAAGAATAATACATTACACATTCAAAGGGGGTTACAGTTAAATTACACCTCCCACCTCCCAATACCTAACTCTAGCTAGGTTAGACTCCAGGGCAAGCAGGGACTATGCTTACTAATCCTTTCTGGTCAGTTAGCAATAGTTCGCGATTTCGGGGTTTGTTTAATTCTGTAGGTTCTACTTGTCGTACCCCGAATGTCGGAGAAGACTTCTTACTGCGCAATCTTCAGTTGGGTTGAGTCCGCTGATGCGGTAAGGCATGTTTGGATCTTTGGGGTAAGTACCTGGTTTTCTTCATTAGCAATAGGTTCATAGTCTCTTTAGGTAATGTTTTCACCTGTTGGTAGTCAAGGCTTAGATTGTAGAGTTAAAACTTTGAAATCTTAGGTTTCTTTCTGTTGGAGTTTTGTTTCGAGTTTGGTCGATCGCGGTGGTTTTTCATTGGTAAATCGTTAGCTGTGGTTGGTCGCTGCCGCGATGATGTTCTTCCTTCCTTCAGGATTTCAGGTCTTCGAGGCTGGAGAAGTTAGTTTTCAACTGCTGCATTGGTTTCTCTCCCTTCTTGATGGCATAGTCATCGTATAGCACGAGCAATATGGCATACCCTCTGTTTATACAGGGGGCCAGTTTTATGGTTTGAGTTGTCCTAATCTTCATGCCAAATCAGTCCAGAATTATTTGTTTAAATTTGGCGGGCTTGACTTTTCTTTGTAATATTTTGGCGGACTCGTTAAAAGTTAGTATGTCTAGGGTGGGTTGCATTTCTAAATCCATTTCTAGATCGAAATATTAGCTTGGTAATCGCAATGTCCTTTTGTGCTTGGTTTTTCACATAAAGGCTGTAGTGGGCCCTTTGTTCTTATTCATGTTGAAGATGGCTTTTCTCAGTTTGGTTTGATGGCTGGCCATCTCTGAGTTATTGTTGTAATGTAAATGTCACTTGTTGGGAAGGGTTTTCAAATGTCCATTCCTCCAGACAATTTAACTTAGTCCCAACAACCAGACATTTCCAATAATCAAATGGGCTTCTTTAGTTCCTTAGGCCCGCCCACAGGCTTGAAGTTGTCTTGTAAAAGTCCAAAATTCGATTAAAGTTCGTAGTTTCTTCCATAAGCACTTTAGGATTTCAAACTTTCCAGTAGATAATCCCAAATTAAACTTCCTTTTGATTGAGCCAAAACATTGGGGGGTTCTCGTGAATTTTGCACCCTTCACCATCCCTAATTGCCCTTGAATCACTGAAGTCTATGTGGTGAAGGCAATCCCACAGTGACTCGATCGTAGTGGTTTGGTACAAACGGCTGGGCCATTTCAGAGGGCAGTTAAGCGTCAACCACATTGCTGTGGGGTCTCAAGTCACATACAAGCCAGACCGGGTAAGGACAGCAGATTTTCTTCCCTAAAGTACATTAGAGAACCAGTTGTTTTTTTTAACGATAATCCGGTCATGGACACCATTACTGACACTAGCTTTTTATTTGAATTAACTGAATTTAAATTCCCCAGCTATGTGGGATTTGAACTCATGGCTCCAGATTATTAGTACAGGCCTCTGGATTTCTAGTCCAGTAACATGATCACTATGCTACTGTACCCTTGTACTTCTCCACCATTTGTGGAAGATCATGTTATTTTCCTGCTGCTGGATCCTCTCTCAGTGTAGCCAGAGAACTTTGCAGGAGCAGCCCTTCGGCTGGGTTGTTGGAGTCCTCTGTTATCTGATTCTCCAACATTTCTAAATGCAGAGATAACAGACTAGAGCCCAAGGTAGCATTTGTAATGGATGAGGATCTCAGCTGAGGAAGTCTGTACTGCAGAGGGCCTTGCAGTGGCCATATTCTCCATGGTGGTAGTTGGCAGGTCAACGGGCATTCAGGCAGCACTGCACAGAGAGAGAATGTAGTTTTCTCTGAAAATTGCTCAAAACTGTGCAGGCTGCTTGATATACGCGCAAATGGCTGCATGTTCTGAGGCTGAAGTAACAAAGTGTGTTTGTAGGCACGCCTTGGACTCAGTAGCTAAAGGAGGTTTTGAGTTGGCTGCCCCAACCACAAGGTTAAATTCCTGCAAGTCCACCTTCTCTTGCTCCTCTTCAATTATGTTCATTGCTTCATGCGCTGCCACCTGCAACTCACTGCTGAGCCCCCCTGGAGTGGTGTCGCCCCTCTGGGAACAGGTGGAGTTGTGCAGAGCCAGGTTTATTCCAGCTTTACCACCATTTGATGTCGACAACTTAAAAGAGTAGAAGAAGAAAATATTTTAGAATATGGCATATAGTCACCCCTTGAAACAGATCTTAAATAGTAAGTCATTCTATTCTGTTATACTTCAGTGTGAGATGGAGGGAGTGAATGAGTCAGTCATAAGGAGATAAATAAAATATGATACTCACCATGAGCTTGAAGAAGATCTTGGACTTCTCCGTCTCACAATCTCTTTATTGCCTCCATTACAACAATCCAGTACCCTCACCTCAAATGGAGTCAAGCACCATAACATGACTCCTCCTCTTGTGTGTAGCTTCTCCTGAAAACAGGTAAAAAACCAACCTATGTCAGAAAGAGGGATCTAAAAGGATATATGCCATTTAAATGCCCAGGTCAGCAGCCATTTTATGTGAGTCTGTGAACAAGCAGCAACTATCTCATATTGACAATGTCTTTTGTGTTTGTTGCTTGCCATATATAATGATCTGCAGGGTAAAAAGAAAGACTTGCAGTTATATAGCGCCTTTCACAACCACCAAACATCTCAAAGCACTTTACAGTCAATGAAGTATTTTCTGTAGTGTCGTCACTGTTGTAATGTAGGAAACGCAGCAGACAATTTGCGCACAGTAAACCTCCACAAACAGCAATGTGATAATGACCAGATAATTTGTTTTTGTTATGTTGATGGAAGGATATATGTTGGCCATGACACCGGGGATAACTCCCCTCTCTTCTTTGAAATAGAGATCTTTTACATCCACCTGGGAAAGCAGACCTGCCCTCGGTTTAACGTCTCGTTTGAAAGACAGTGCAACACTCCCTCAGCACTGCACTGGAGTGTCAACCGAGATTTATGTGCTCAAGTCTCTGAAATGGAACTAGAATCCACAACCTTCTGACTCAGAGGCGAGTGTGCTACCAAATGAGCCATGGCTGGCACTTCGTTTCTATTCATTTGAATGGAAAAGAAAATCGCTCGGGGCATATAGCTGTCGGATGCTTTGCACTATTGCTGAAGTTGAATTTCACAACGTCTAAATTTTATTTTTAGGGGTGTTCAGTGAAGTGGTTGTGAACCACCATGCCCACTCAAAGGACTTTGAGGGGATCATTTTAATCCAAGCCCCCGGTGGGAATCTTACATGGTCAGATTGGACATGTGTTTCACATGCTGTGACGTCAATGGAAAGTAAAATCAGCAGTCGATCTGATAACACAATTTCTAAGCGGATGAGTTAGATAAAGTTATCCTCTAAAACATTTTTTCAGGGGTTACTTTTGTGATTGTTTGTTATTTAATTTTTAGTTACTCTACATTAAATAAGAAGAAATTGGGCCTGAAGTAGGAATTGGGCCTGCTTTACTAGTTTTAAAATTGGCCAAGGCAACACACGTCACCAGGTCTATGTTAAGACTTGTGGTAGGCTCGTTGTTGAACAACAGGAAGCCTAGCAGTCTGCATTTCTTAGAACAAAGGATGCTAGAAATGTAGAAAGTCCCCAAAGGTCCAAACTGTATGAATTTATCAAAACAAGTCGTATATCTGTATCTTTGACCGAAAAAGGTAATGTAGATGGACAATGAATGTACATGCCAACTTGCTTTCTGTATAAACAGCTATGCAGATCAGTGAATCTTTGAGTTCGGGTTGGAGAACTCAGTGAGGGGCTGACAGAGATTACCCATCTCCTTTGCAAGTAATAAACTTGTCTTTTCACTTCTACAGAACGTGGTGAGAGTGTTTTCCTTGAAATATTCCACAACAAAATGGCGTTGTCGGCAGGATTCCTCGGCGGGCGGACAAACAGCTGTCTACAGACCATCACAGAGAGTGAGTAGTTTTTGATAGCGCTCTAAAATCCGATGTGATCTGTGACGTGACGTGTCAGTTGACCGGGGAATCCGAATCTGGGGAGTCTATAAAGTAAAAAGACTTGTTATACAGTGAATAGAAGTAAATAACATATAGTTAAAATAATTGGACAGGAAACTGTGGTTGCGATATATGTCGGCAAGTTGGAAGTAAATTGAGTTCATTATTAATTGTATAAGTCGAGAGTGTACAATATAACTTTCCGGATATCAGTCGAGGACTAATTGATCTGGGTCTAGGAAGTACTTGAGTGCATGGGAGTTGTCTAGAGACTTACCCAACTCGGAAGAGATTAAACTATCAAGTATCGGTTCGGACCAAGGGATGGCCGACAGAGGTAAAACAGACTGAGGACCAGAAGAGTCGCTCACGAGGTTTTACGCCGATGACCGCCAGGGACTTATAGATAAAATGATAAAAGATGGTTGGGACCCGTCCAGAGAGCCACCTACTCAAAACGAGTGGTGGGAAAAAGAGAAGAGAAAAAGGGCAACTAAAGCTGGCATAATTATAGCACGACAATTTCTGAAATACGTAGAATTGCACAAGCCAAAAAAATAGAGAAAATAAAAGAATTGAAGTGGGACATTGCATCCTTCAGGAATTAAGGGGTTAACAACACAAGGTGCAAACTAGCTACAATGGCTGAAATGGCACGTACACATAAACCCCAGACAGGCTTAAGCTAAAAAGAATTTTCCCTTCATAGTCCACAAAATCTCAAGCGGGCAGCGGACACCGGCAGATGAAAGCCATGACAAAGGCGTGAGTACATTTTAATTACCACGCACAGTTAGGACGAGGGCAGAAATCGGTCTGGTGTCAGCTGGTTTGAGAGATCCGAATCTGCAGGTCTGGCCGAGACTTCAAGTAGTCAGCAGAAGATCCCAGGTAAAACAATTGCGGTCGGTTATATAGAAGTGTGTCTGTGTAACGTTGCGATTGATAATTGATATATGTTGCAAGTATCATCTCACTCAGGGCAAGTAATTAAGGGATGTACCGCTGAACATATAGCCATGGGAAATGAGAAACTCTAGTTGGGACCAGAGGTATCTCTGGCACGGTACTTAGCAGATAAAAAAAAATCAAAACTAATTGAAATAATGATTAAACAAAATTGGAAACCAGACGACCCACCCGCGGCACAAATGAAGTGGTGGGAGTCGGAAAAGAAACAAAAAGAGGAGAAAGCCCTCGTTTTAGTGACTCGTGCGTATTATGAATTAAGTAGATGAATTAGACTATTGACTGAGAAAGCGACAAAATAAGCCGACAGTAGATGTGATGGTGACATCACCCGTCAGGATGACAATATAGAAGAGGAGGAGGGTTTAGAGAAGATCTCTTTACCCAGTGGGTGGTGGGGGATCTGCAACGCACTGCCTGAAAGGCAAGATTATGTTTTTAAACTGAAAAGACTGCAAGCTGTGGGCGAAAGTTGACATTGATTGATGGTGTCTGTGTTTGTCGACTATCAAAACACAGGAAGTTAACTCAGTGGTGATAACTTTTGAATATTGGAGATTTTCTTAATTTGAAGAGAATATTTGCTCCTGGGATGGAAAGAATTTTAGGATCAGTTTCTCCAGGCTCTTAGGGACCTGGCAAGGGACTGAAAGCCAACGGCCCCCACTCAGAGTGAAGGCGATCCTCGGGTCCACATTACAGCATTGTTAGGGGGCCGGCAGTGCGACATGTTAGTGGATACAGGCGCCTCTGTCTCATTGACAGATATCCCCAGACCTACAACTAAACGGAGAGTTCTAATCACAGGGGTTGGAGGATCTGCCACAAGGACACACCTAAACAAAGTAATATTATTGGACGTGGCAGGGATTCTAATCCCCGCACAATTTTATGTTTGTCCCAATAATGAGGGTACGATATTAGGAATCGATCTCTTAGAACAATTAGGAACATAGATTGATCCACAGAGGAAGAAAATAGTTTGGAGAAGCCCAAATTGGTGCAAAACTACTACCTTGGGGGAACAAAATAAATTGAACAGCCATGCGAAGGTGGGGAACGTACAACTCCTCACCAGGGACTAGGATACATTAAAAGGATATGGCCTAGTGTGTCTGCAGATTGATGGAATGTGGGCACGGTTCAAACAAGATTGCGGGCTGGTAGAAACCAACACAATCATTGTCCCGGGACTCGAGCACACCCCTCATAAACAAGGTCCAGTCAAACCTGAAGCCAGGTAGGAAGTCAAACAAATTGTACAGGACCTGCTGGACAGTGGCATACCCCGGGAAGCTGAGATTACCACTAATTCACCCGTGTGGCCGGTAAAGAAGCCAGACGGCTCATACTGGCTGACTATAGATTACACGGCTCTGAATAAAGTGACACCTCGTCAACACCCCATTGTAGCCAGCCCAGCCACAATCTTAAACAGATTGAAACCCGAACATGAGATATTCACAGTGCTTGAAATAGCCAATGGATTTTGGTCCATACCTCTGGCTCGGGAATCACAGGACAAGTTTGCCTTTATTGTAGGGGACCGCTAGTATACCTGGACATGGGTGCAACAGGGATTCCACAATAGCCCGGCAACATTCCACCGGACTATGAGTCGAGCTCTATCTAGAAAAGGTGGATCTAACCCCTTACAGAAGCACAATCCTCCAGTATGTGGATGATCTGCTGATTGCCTCGGAGGGTGAACGGGGAAACATGGGCGTGCTCATAGAAATCTTAGAAACACTACAAAGGGTGGGATTTAAAGCCAATCCCAAGAAACCCCAGATCGGGCAGACAGTGGTACAATATTTGAGATGAGATATCAAAAGGGACTAGAACAATGTATCAAGATAGAAAAGAAGCTATCAGAATTATGCCCCGCCCAAAGACAGTCCGAGAGGTACGGAAAGTACTGGGAATCTTTAATTACTGCAGAAACTTTATAGCCAACTTCGCAACAATTGCAGAACCAATACAGAAACTGGTGAAAGGGGGGAAACCCTCCCTAGAAAGTGTAGAATGGGGCCCGGAGCAGGAAGTAGCATATGGTAATCTGAAGGAAGCCTTAATGTTTGCACCCGGCCTGGGACTCCCGAACATGGACACACCTTTCCTGTGGAAATGAGGAAGGATTCTATGGGGCAGTGGTGACTCAGATGCACGGGACAGGATGCGTCCTGTAGCCTATTACTAAACCCAACAGTCACCCGTGGCGGTCGGTCTGTCCCGGTGTGTGGCGGCTCTGGACTGTGCAACGTGGACAGTGAAAGTCAGTGAACTGGTAGTGATGACCGGGGAGATTGTACTGCACACTAAGCACATTCTGGTAGGAATGCTCAAAACCGGGAAACTAAGATCCGTGTCCAATATACGCAGGGCTAAGTGGGAGGCAGTTTTACTCCCCCATGATGATACCGTGAAAATAGTACGAGACATAGGGGAAAACCCTGCAGAGGGTCTCCTGGTCACGGGTGAACCCTATGAGTGCCACGCACGAGAGTGGGAAGACTCACCCGGTAATATAAGTGAGATCCCACTCGAGGAGCCCAATTTAACCCGAAACTGCACTGCAACCACAGTAGCTCGTATCTTAGCCGAGGAGGTGATTCCCCGCTGGGGCATCCCCACCTAAATAGACTCCGATCAGCGAACCCACTTCACAGGACAGGTGGTAAAATTATTATGTATTACATTGGGTACTAAACGAAAATTTCACATCCCCGACCACCCGCAGAGTTCGGGATGATAGAACGGATGAATTGGACAATAAAGACAGCCCTGTCAAAAGTGATCCAAGAAACCGGACAGGCTTGGGCTGAGCTGCTGTCTGCTATCCTAATGAGACAAATGGCAACCCCTAACCGGCAAACAGGATTAACTCCATATGAGTTCATGACTGTCGGGCAATGCGATTACCCGAAGGTATAATCACAGGAGGGTCCGATGTGGGCCCATTGCGGGATCAGATTAGGAGAAATGTAATGGAGTTAAGTAAGCAACTTAAGGATATGAGACAGGAAGTAAGAGAACGACAGGCAAGCCGGGACGAACAAGAAGAGTCAGATCCCTGGTAGATCTTCACTAAGTGGGGGAGAAAGTAATGGTTAAAGGGCTACTGGGACGAACCGGATTCATGCCGCGGTGGTCGGGACCATACGAGATATTGATCAGTGGTGACATGTGTAAATGAGTGGATATGAATGGAGTAGGATGGTGGAAACACTGGTCCCAGCTAATATGACTCTAACAGAATACCCCACCTAGGGGGAAGTTTGATTTTGCAGGATTGAAATCATGGGGCTGAAAGTGATGAGCTACACCCGTATTATGAAGACCCGGACAATCAAAAGACCCAAGTTGGAAATGGAGTCTACCTGACTGGTGTATTCCAGCAAGAGGGTGCAGAGATTCCCCTCGGACCAGACAAAAACTTTCGCGGGTGTAAGGAAACCCAACCCACATTATTAGATGTCGCGGTACGGTAAATAGGACCTTATATATTGAATATGGTCGAACAATCGGAAAGCCTTAAAGACACAGTCAGGAAGTTGCTGGAGAGGCAGACAGACACAGCCAAAGGGGCTGCTTGGGAAGGCGATGGGACAGCAGGGAACTTAGTCAAAGGGATTACAGTCCTAGAGGGCCATGCTAATACCATTAACCACCTGACTGACCGAGAATTCAATGTGGAAAAGGCAGAGGTTCAGCGAGACCTCTGCCATGCTTACGGGGGATAGATGATTGGGCAGGTCAGGGAGAACCTGGACCAAATACCCAGGGGCGAAATCCTGGACTGGATTAACAGCACCCACCTGTTCTGCCTAGCACAGCATTCAGGGTCACTGGACATGTGCACCATGAGAGGAATGGCAAGAGTCTTTCTGGTGACAGGCGGATGCACAGATTCACATTCTGCCCTGGTGGGGATGGTCCTAATGATTCCGATAATGGCGAAGAGGGAGTCTGGACCACACCTCCAGTTTGAGGTTGAAAACTTGGGGCTAATCCAGGGTGAGAACTACATGTGGTACTACCCAATGGATCAAAATGCGATCAAACGGAACGGAACCATGAGAGGGGTCTCATTATCAGGGTGCCACAGGGTAAGAAACCTAACTTATGTCCATATTCAGTAGGCTGGGGAAGCGAGGATGGGTGAGGATTTAATCGAACCATTGGGTGTGTCTTAGAAATAAGCCCATCAGAATCCAAATAAACCCACTCAGCCTATAGCAGAAAGGGGGAATACTGTTTGGTAACCAACCAACTTATGACTATGGTATTTATCAATGTAATATCACTAACCCCAACTTCTGCTTCACATCGAGGCTACTGGTAACAATCGGACGGGTGCGAATGATGTATATTCATGCTCAAGAAACTATTACCCTGAACCTGACTGATGAAATCAAACAAGATCTATACCAATATTAAAGTTAACTGTCTGCACCAATACTCCACCTGCCCGAGGACCTGAGAGACATAAAGGATCCTCTGCTGGCATGCATAAGATGATATCACATACTCAAACAGGAGCTACGCGAACTGGACAAGGACATTGCAAAACACCTTCAATGTACCCCCTAGTACAAGAAGGCATGGAACTGGGGACTGAACGTTAATATCCATCCATGGATATGTATCATTTCTCACATATTGGTGGTAGTACAACTGGTTCTGGCTCTATGCTGGTTGGGAATGGCCGCGCTGCTTGTTCATAACGAAATAATAAAAGAAAGCTAAAGCTATAGTAAAGGAGCAGAGTAAGCTATTGAGATAGAGTTTAGGTGAGGGAGCCATACAGCTCCCCCAAACCTAGTGGCTGATCACCGCAACCGGGGCGGGGACCCTAAGGCAGTGTAGAATTTAGACGGGTTGGTTACCTTGAGCTGGGTAGTCAAGGACCAAAAGGGGGATTTGAAGTAGGAATTGAGCCTGCTTTAGCCAATAGCCTGCATTAGTAGTTTTAAAATTGGCCATGGTAACACACATTATCAGGTCTATGTTAAGACTTGTGCTAGGTGTTGAATAACGAAGCCTAGCATTCTGCATTTCTTAGAACAAAGGATGCTAGAAATGTAGAAAGTCCCCAAAGGTCCAAACTGTATGAATTTATCAAAACAAGTCGTATATCTTTATCTTTGATCGAAAAAGGTAATGTAGATGGACAATGAATGTACATGCATACTTGCTTTCTGTATAAACAGCTATGCAGATCAATGAATCTTTGAGACCGGGTTGGAGAACTCAGTGAGTGGCTGACAGAGATTACCCATCTCCCTTACCAGTAATAAACTTGTCTTTTCACTTCTACAGAACTTGGTGAGAGTATTCTCCTTTAAATATTCCACAACAGGGCCCAGACTGCAAATTTTTGACAAGTTTATTTTAGCATTATAAATCGTTTCAACTATTCTCCAAGCTGTCGGGCTGCATCCAGGTAATTTGTGATTAGCTGTCACCAGGTCAGCACTTGGTTATAGCACCTTGGTTAAAAGGCTTCTGTTCAGTTCCCAACAGTAAATTCCACTTGCCCTGTGACTACAGTACTTAGCTCCTATTTAACGCAGAGTGAGAATGTCCTTCACCCTTTCTTCTAATTGCATTAGTTGTCCTGTTCTTTGAGGTTTACTTGCTGCAGCTTAATCTATAATATACCCTCCTGTCATCACCGTACAGGCCTCTGAAAATATTTGAAATAAACTGAAACCATGTTATCTGTGAGGAAGTTTGTACAAATCTTTCTCTGTTTTACAAATAAACTTTGAGGCATTGAGAAGCATGTCCTCACCTAGTACTCTTAATAATCTAATGGTCTTTCATCTTTACATAATAGTGGCATAACCATTATAATAATTCATTCCACAGATGTGCCACTGCCACCTCAATGGTTTCCTGAAAATCTAGAAGGCAATTAGTCTCAGTGTAAGTAGCTTGGCTATGAGAACACCGCATAGATTCACTCATGGTAGAATTACGTCGCTGCCAACAATTTGACACTCATCTTGCTGTTGGATAGATTCAGTCGCCCTGGTTTTTTCTGTCCAGCAATGAGCCAAACACCAGATTAAATTCCATGCCCCCACCCCCCCACCCCCAACAAGCACTTTGCTAACGAGACTTGACACCACACTGGATTTACAGTCAATCATGGCGTCAAACTGAAACAATGTACCACTACACCCTCCAATAATCTCACTCCACTTTACGGGCAGGGAAGTGGAGCTGAGCCCAGAATCAGATCAGCCATGATCTTATTAAATGGTGGAGCAGGCTCGAGGGCCGGATGGCCTACTCCTGCTCCTATTTCTAATATTCTTATGTACTCTGCTGGAGTACTCAAATGTATCACAGTTCCAAGCTCCATATATAGGCTGCAGACCTTTGTATCCTAAGTCTCTGTGTCAACATCCACTTTTAATATCATTTTGTTGCCTCTTCTACTTGACAGTCTAGGCATTTCTGTATTACTGCAACTCGATATAATGTGAATTTTAATGAGGATTATTCCCTTATTGTGGCTTCTCTTCCCGCTTCCGTATCGTTATCTCGAGTGACCCCAAGGATTTAACCTCGGCCCCCTCAAATTTCTCATCTATATGCTGCCACTCAGCAACATCATCCAAAAACACAATGTCAGGTTCCATATGGACGTTGACGACACCCAGCTCTACCTCACTACCATCTCTCTCGACCCCTCCAGTACCTCTGATCTGTCATGCTGCTTGTCCGACATCCTGTATTGGTTGAGCAGAAATTTCCTTGAATTTAAATATTGGAAACCGTTGTCTTTGGTCCTCGCTACCAACTCTGTTCCATAGCCACCAACTTCATCCATCTCCTTGTCCACTCTCTGAGGCTGAACCAGACCATTCACAACCTTGGAGTCCAATTTGACCCAGAGATGAGCTTCCAATCCCATATCCTCTCCATTACCAAGACTGCCTATCTCCACTTCTGTACTTCACTCGTCTCCGGCCCACCTCAGCTCATCTGCTCCTGAAACCTCCATCTATGTCTTTCTTATCTCTAGACTCGACTATTCCAATGCTCTCCTGGACGAGCTCCCATCTTGCACCCTCTGTAAACTTGAGCTCATCCAAAACTCGGCTGCTGGTAGCCTAACTCGCCCCAAGGTACGTTCACCTATCACCCTTGTGCTCGCTAACCTGCGTTGGCTCCCGGTCCAGCAATGCCTCGATTTTAAAATTCTCATCCTTGTTTCCATGTTGCTCCATGGCCTACTTGCCTCTCATTATCTCTGTAAACTCCTCCAGCCTTACAATGCTCCAACATCTCTCCGCTTCTCCAATTCTGGCTTATTGCGCATACTTGATTTTTAGTGTTTTACCATTGGCATCCGTGCCTTCAGATATCAAGGCCCTAAGCTCTGAATTCCCTCCTTAAACCTCTTTGTGTCTCTACCTCTCTCTCCTCCTTTAAGATGCTCCTTAAAACCTACCTCTTTGACCAAGTTTTTGGCCTCCTGTTCCAATATCTCTTTATGTGGTTCAGTTTCAAATTTTGTCTGATAATGCTGATGTGAAGCGCCTTTGGGATGTTTTACTATGATAAAGATGCTATATAAATACAAGTTGTTCCTGTTGTCTTTGTTGTCAATAGCTTTAGTTTTAATGACTCGCACTCACATCTTTGTTACCTCATCAATAGTTCCACTCTATCAAGTGAAACTTCTATAAAAAGGAAGAGAGTAGCTCAAGTAAAAGCTGGTCCCTTAGAGGATGATACTGGAGAATTAATAATGGGAAACAAGGAAATGGCAGAGACTCTGAACAAATATTTTGCATCATTTTTCATGGTTGAAGACTCTAAATCATTCCAATAATCGAAAATCAGGGGCAAAAGGGAGTGGGAAAATTAAAACAATCATTATCATTAGAGGAAAAGTACTAGGCAAACTAATGGGACTAAAGGTGGACAAGTCCCCTGGACCTAATGGCCTGCATCCTAGGGTCTTAAAAGAAGTGGCTGCAGAGATAGTGAATGCATTGGTTGCAATCTTCCAAAATTCCCTAGATTCTGGAAATATCCCAGCGGATTGGAAAACCGCAAATGTAACTCCCCATTTCAAGAAAGGAGGGACACAGAAAGCAGGAAACTATAGACCAGTTAGCCTAACACCTGTCATTGAGAAAATGCTGGATTCCATTATTAAAGAAGCAGTAATAGGACATTTAGAAAATCATAATAGAGTCAAGCAGTCAGCATGGTTTTATGAAAGGGAAATTGTGTTTGCTAATCGTGTTAGAGGGTGTAACGAGCGGGGTGGATAAAGGCGAACCATCAGATGTGGTGTATTTGAATTTTCAAAAGGCATTCGATAAGGTGCCCCATAAAAGGTTACTACATAAGATAAGAGTTCATGGTGTTGGGTATAATATTTTAGCATGGATAGATGAAAGGATAACTAACAGAAAAGAGACAATCGGGATAAAGGGGTAATTTTCAGGTTAGCAAACTGTAACTAGTGGGGTGCCACAGGCTTCAACTATTTACAATCTATATTAATGACTTGCATGAAGGGACTGAGTGTATTGTAGCCAAATCTGCTGATGATACAATGATAGGTTGGAAAGCAAGTTGTGAGGAGGACACAAAGGGCTGGATTTTCGGCCTTCTGCTGCCCCTGTTAGTGCCCCAGAGGGGCAGCAGTGGTGGTGGTAAGCACTTCCGGGCGGGTGGCCAGCTTTCAGCACCCCGCCAGAATATTCGGTGCAGGTTTCAACGGAGCGCAGAGCATTATCACCCAGAAGAGACGGGCTGGTGTGCAACGCCGGCTCAATTTTTGGATGCCACCCGATCTATAGCGCTCCGTAGAGCGCCGTGCTGGGACCACCTGTAAAAGCGGATGGTCTGAGCTGTAGTGGCTGCTGTGAGGTAAATACTGTCGACCTCAGGTAAATGTGATTATTTTTTTGTTTTTTTGTGATTTATGTTTTGGTGGCTTGAGTTATTTATTCGGAAAGTTTATGGTGGTTTTTTTTTTTCAGGTTTTATTTTCCCCCCAGGCCTCTTTTAGAGCGCTCTGAGGCAGGCTGTTTAGCTTGGGATTTTCACTTGGTCAGCCAGCCTAGCACCTAAAAGAGGTGTGCAATTCCTCCCTTAGCGCACCGCCCCACACTCAGGGCTCAACTGATGAACTTTGCTGACTGAGGTGCAAACTGTTCACGGATGCAAACTTTACCGCCCCGTCACCATTACCCCCCCCTGAAATGAGCAGAACCGAAAATCCAGCACAAAGAGTCTGCAAAGGGATGCAGATAGGCTTAATGAGTGGTCAAAAACTTGGCAGATGGAGTATAGTGTGTGAAAATGTGAGGTTATCCACTTTGGTAGGAAGAATACAAAAGCAAAATATTATTTAAATGGAGAGAGATTACATAATGCTGCAGTACAGAGGGATCTGGGTGTCCTCGTACATGAAATACAAAAAGTTGGTATGCAGGTGCAGCAAGCAATTAGGAAGGCAAATGGAATGTTGGCCTTTATTGCAAGGGTGATGGAATCTAAAAGTAGGGAAGTCCTGCTACAACTGTACAGGGCATTGGTGAGACCACACCTGGAGTACTGCGTTTAGTTTTGTTTTTTAAGGAGGGATAAACTTGCATTCAGGCAATTCAGAGAAGGTTCACGAGTTTGATTCTTGAGATGAAGGGGTTGCCTTATGAAGAAAGGTTGAGCAGGTTGGGCCTGTACTCATTGGAGTTTAGAAGAATGAGAGGCGATCTTATTGAAACATATAAGATTCTGAGGAGTCTTGTCTGGGTTGATGCAGAGAGGACGTTTCCCCTCGGGGGGAATCTAGAACTAGGGGGCATAGTTTCAGAATAAGGAGCCACCCATTTAAAATGGAGATGAGAAGGCATTTCTTCTTTCAGAGGGTCACGAATCTTTGGAATGCTCTACCCCAGAGCACTTTAGAGGCTGAGCCATTGAATATATTCAAGACGGCGATAGACAGATTTCTGAACTATAGGGGAGTCAAGAGTTATGGGGAGTGAGCAGGGAAGTGCAGTTGAGGCCAAGATCAGATCAGCCATGATCTTATTGAATAGTGGAGCAGGCTCGAGGGGCCGTATGGCCTACTCCTGCTCCTATTCCTTATGTTCTTCAGGTCTAATTATAAATCTGAACTATTCTATACCCATTTCCTACATCTCAAATAGATGATGTAGTCGCAGATGTTTTCCTCTTGCAAAATTTGTTAGCAACGAATTAAAGTTCTCTGCCATATGCATTGGAATGTCTTTTAATTAGGTTTATTTTCTAAACTGACAATTGCTTTAATTCAACAGTTCAGTGATCACTGCATCTAAGTTGGGGCAAGTGACAGGGGCAGGTGCACGGTACAGGATGTTTTCCACCCCATCAAAGTTCTGCTGCCATTGGGCCAAAAGGAAAGCCAGTCCATTTATCGCCACAACTCCCATGTGACCAAACCTTCGTTCAATAATGATATTCACAAAACAAACAGTTAAATTACTGCAGATGCTGGAAATCTGATATAAAAACAGCAAACACTGAAAATAGTCAACAGTTCAAGCAGCATCTGGACGTCTGCACGTCAGGACGTCTGTAAGTTGGAGCTGCAGTCACATGGCTCTGGGCAGCCAATCAAGGTACAGTATTTTCTCATTCATAATAATGGGAACTCCGTAAGTAGGAGTTCCCATTATTATGATTGAGAAACAACCCCCAATACCAAAATACGAATAAAAAATAGAAAAAATACACTCCATATGTAAGATTAATTTAAATTAAAGTTATTAATGTCTTATAAAAAAATATTTTTCTGATATAAAAAGTTTTTAAAATTATTGTTTCAAATAAACTTACCAGTTTTATCAGGCGCAAGAGTTTTCAGGTCATCCGATGGGCAAGAGATGGATAAATTCCGCAATCTTGCTCATGTGAATGTCCTGGCTGTGGAGATGTGGAGGATCTGTCAAGCTGAAGCTTGACAAATCGGAAAAGCCGGTTTTCAGCGTATAAGAACATAAGAACATAAGAATTAGGAACAGGAGTAGGCCATCTAGCCCCTCGAGCCTGCTCCGCCAGTCAACAAGATCATGGCTGATCTGGCCGTATGCACATTGCGCACTGAAAACTGGCTTTTGCATTGCCTTCCTGGGTCCGTACACACTCCATACAGGTAACTCTGCTTCTCTCCACAGACGCTGCCTGACCTGCTGAGTGTTTCCAGCATTTTCTCTTTTTTTTTGAACAGTCTTCTGCAATGGTTACTCCCCGTAGAGAATTGGAATTGTTTTCTCAACATTTTTCAAAGCAAAGTAAAAAATGTATTTCTGAAACAAAGGGTATAAACAAGGTAAATGAGGAAATTCAGCTCTTTGTAGGAAAATAAATCACCGGTAAACTGAGTTTACATAACTTGCTCCCAATTCGGGGCTGCTAACCTATGGGCCCAATGCCAATTGATTGTTTTCCTATCAATAGAAAGTTGAGTCATGTGCCTTCGGTGCCTCTTATATAACCTTATTAGCAGCAACCTATTTCTGTGTGAGTAGTGTTCCAGGTTGTCGTGCTTCTTTTCCAGTCCAATTGACCTGTCTCCTAGCTCTGATACTGTTCCAAATGTCTTCCTCGATTTGTATTCCTATTCTTGACTGATGAGCCTCCAGCTCAGTCAAGTCTGCCCTTTACTTATTTTATGTCTTGAATTAAAGCCTTGAGTTTTTCTTTATGCTCATTAACTCACTGATTGATGCAGGTTTTAATGTTAGTAAGCTCTTGCATCAGTGCTCCTGGTCCTGGGTTTGGAGGAGGGGTGGATGCTGGTCCATACTCTCTATGTTGGGTGGAAGTAACGCTACTGTTGTATAAAGCTCTGGTTAGACTGCTGCTGTGAGGCTGGAGTGCTGTGTTCAGTTCTGGGCACTGCACTTCAGTAAGAATATACTGGACTTGGAGAGGGTACAGCACAGATTCATCACAATGATACCGGGGCAAAAATGGTATCAGTGGACAGATTGCATAGATTAGAATCATAGAATCATAAGAACATAAGAATTAGGAGCAGGAGTAGGCCAATCGGCCCCTTAAGCCTACTCCGCATTTCAATGAAATCATGGCTGATCTTCTATCTCAACTCCACCTTCCTGCACTGTCCCCATATCCCTTGATTCCCTTATAGAATGGGAATCTTAGAATGGTTATAGCACAGAAGGAGGCCATTCGGCCTGTCAAGCCTGTGCCAACTCTCTGCAAGAGCATTTCAGCTGGTCTCACTCCCTCGTCCTTTACCCGTAGCCCTGCAAATGCTTTTTCTTCAGGTACTTATCCAATTCACTTTTGAAAGCCATGATTGAATTTGCCTCTGCCATTCTCCTAGGCAGCGAATTCCAGATCATAACCACTCACTCCGTAAAAAGGTTTTCCTCATGTCGCCTTTGGTTCTTCAGCCAATCACCTTTATCTGTGTCCTCTGGTTCTCGACTTTTCCGCCAATGGGATCAGTTTATCTCTATCTATTTTTTAACATTTTGTATCGCATAATACTCCTGTGAAGTGCCTTGGGACGTCCCACGCCGTTAAAGGCGCTATATAAATACAAGCTGTTGTTGTTGTTTTTGTCTAGACACCTCATGATTTTGAATACCTCTATCAAATCTCCTCTCAAACTTCTCTGCTCTCAGGAGAACAATCCCACATTCTCTAGTCTAACCACATAACTGAAGTTACTCATCGCTGGAATCTTTTTTGTAAATCTTATCTGTACCCTCTCTAAGGCCTCCACATCCTTCCAAAAATGCGGTGCCCAGAATTGGATACAATACTCCAGTTGAAGCTGAATCAGTGTTTTGTACAGATTCATCATAACCTCCTTGCTTTTGTACTCTATGGGGTAGAAATTCAGCTGTTGATGGGTTTTCACCATTGCTGTGGATGAGCTGGCCTCTTGCGCAAAATTCAGCTCTTTGTCATTTTTTTTGAGTGGGTCGTAATAGGGGCGGTAGTGCGGCAGTGAGCACTCTAGAGGGGCAGAAATGGAGGCGCAAAGCCGTCTCCGCCACTGTCAGTCATCAGTGTAGCGCTGATGACATCATGACGTTTGTGCATCGCCACGTCTCTCCCCTTCACTTGCGATTATTTTAGTTAGGTCCATTGGTCCAAGAGCGAGGGTTTCTAATTCGGCAACAGCGGAGCGGTAGGGGGAGGATCAGGGCACCACCGGGAAAACTCAGCAGGGCAATTGGGCTAGAGTGGCCATTCCACCAAATGTCAGCGGCCATTCTGCAGCATGGCCGCCGATTTTCGGTGGTAACAGGCCTTAAGGAGTGGGGCAATTTCGACCCGAACGTGTTTTGCCAACAGTTTTCATATGAAGGTGGAATACATCTCATTCCTCATGTCGCGACAGAAGTAGCAAGAGCGCTCAACTGGCTTTGTCAGGATGTCGCGCTTCCGCATGGTGCAGGGTGCCATAGATTGCATTCACCTTCCTTTGAGGCCTCCACACCGGAATCCTGGGATCTTTCAAAACCAAAAAGGATATCACTCACTCAATGTGCATTGGTGAGTAATCACAGATGCTAATAATAGCTGTTAATGCCCGCTATCCTGGCAGCAGCCACGATACCTTCCTCCTGTGCCAGCTCTGTACCAGCCACCCAATGCAGCTCCCGGCTGGCTCCTCGGAGATAAGGGCTACCCGTTATGCTAATGACTCCCCTCCACAACTCCACCACTCCTGCCCAGCTCATCATCATCATAAGCAGTCCCTTGGAATTGAAAAAGACTTGCTTCCACTCCTAAAGTGAGTTCTTTGGTGGCTGAACCGTCCAATACGAGAGCCACAGACCCTGTTACAGATGGGACAGACATTCATCGAGGGAAGGGGTGGTTGGGGCTGGTTTGGGGCACGCTCATTTCGCTGCCTGCGCTTGACCTCTTCACGCTCTTTGCGTTAAGACTCGAAGAGCTCAATGCCCTCCAGGTGCACTTTCTCCACCTCGGGTGGTCTTTGGCCAGAGTCTCCCAGGTGTCAGTGGTGATGTCGCACTTTACCAGGGAGGCTTTGAGGGTGTCCTTGTGACGTTTCCGCTGCCCACCTTTGGCTCGTTTACGTTGAAGGAGTTCCGCATAAAGCATTTGCTTAGGGAGTCTCAAATCTGGCATGCGAACTATGTGACCTGCCCAGCGAAGCTGATCGAGTGTGGTCAATGCTTCAATACTGGGGACACTGATGTTGGTGCACCTGTCCTTCCAGGGGTTTTGCAGGATCTTGCGGAGACATTGTTGGCAATATATCTCCAGCGACTTGAGGTGCCTTCTATACATCGTCCATGCCTCAAATCCATACAGGAGGGTGGGTATTACTACAGCCCTGCAGACCAGGAGTTTGGTGGTAGATTTGAGGGCCTGGTCTTCGAACACTCTTTTCCTCAGATGGCCGAAGGCGGCACTGGCGCACCGGAGACGATATTGAATCTCTGCATCAATGTCTGCTTTTGTTGATAAGAGGCTCCCAGGGTATGGGAAATGGTCCACATTGTCAAAGGCCGCGCCGTGTATCTTGATGATTGGAGGGCAGTGCTGTGCATCGGGGACAGGCTAGTGGAGGACATAGAAACATAGAAACATAGAAAATAGGTGCAGGAGTAGGCCATTCGGCCCTTCTAGCCTGCACCGCCATTCAATGAGTTCATGGCTGAACATTCAACTTCAGTACCCCATTCCTGCTTTCTCGCCATACCCCCTGATCCCCCTAGCAGTAAGGACCTCATCTAACTCCTTTTTGAATATATTTAGTGAATTGGCCTCAACAACTTTCTGTGGTAGAGAATTCCACAGGTTCACCACTCTCTGGGTGAAGAAGTTCCTCCGCATCTCGGTCCTAAATGGCTTACCCCTTATCCTTAGACTGTGACCCCTGGTTCTGGACTTCCCCAACATTGGGAACATTCTTCCTGCATCTAACCTGTCTAACCCCGTCAGAATTTTATATGTTTCTATGAGGTCCCCTCTCATTCTTCTGAACTCCAGTGAATACAAGCCCAGTTGATCCAGTCTTTCTTGATAGGTCAGTCCCGCCATCCCGGGAATCAGTCTGGTGAACCTTCGCTGCACTCCCTCAATAGCAAGAATGTCCTTCCTCAGGTTAGGAGACCAAAACTGTACACAATACTCCAGGTGTGGCCTCACCAATGCCCTGTACAACTGTAGCAACACCTCCCTGCCCCTGTACTCAAATCCCCTTGCTATGAAGGCCAACATGCCATTTGCTTTCTTAACCGCCTGCTGCACCTGCATGCCAACCTTCAATGACTGATGTACCATGACACCCAGGTCTCTTTGCACCTCCCCTTTTCCTAATCTGTCACCATTCAGATAATAGTCTGTCTCTCTGTTTTTACCACCAAAGTGGATAACCTCACATTTATCCACATTATACTTCATCTGCCATGCATTTGCCCACTCACCTAACCTATCCAAGTCGCTCTGCAGCCTCACAGCATCCTCCTCGCAGCTCACACTGCCACCCAACTTAGTGTCATCCGCAAATTTGGAGATACTACATTTAATCCCCTCATCTAAATCATTAATGTACAGTGTAAACAGCTGGGGCCCCAGCACAGAACCTTGCGGTACCCCACTAGTCACTGCCTGCCATTCTGAAAAGTACCCATTTACTCCTACTCTTTGCTTCCTGTCTGACAACCAGTTCTCAATCCATGTCAGTACACTACCCCCAATCCCATGTGCTCTAACTTTGCACATCAATCTCTTGTGTGGGACCTTGTCGAACGCCTTCTGAAAGTCCAAATATACCACATCAACTGGTTCTCCCTTATCCACTCTACTGGAAACATCCTCAAAAAATTCCAGAAGATTTGTCAAGCATGATTTCCCTTTCACAAATCCATGCTGACTTGGACCTATCATGTCACCTCTTTCCAAATGCACTGCTATGACATCCTTAATAATTGATTCCATCATTTTACCCACTACCGATGTCAGGCTGACCGGTCTATAATTCCCTGTTTTCTCTCTCCCTCCTTTTTTAAAAAGTGGGGTTACATTGGCTACCCTCCACTCCATAGGAACTGATCCAGAGTCAATGGAATGTTGGAAAATGACTGTCAACGCATCCACTATTTCCAAGGCCACCTCCTTAAGTACTCTGGGATGCAGTCCATCAGGCCCTGGGGATTTATCGGCCTTCAATCCCATCAATTTCCTCAACACAATTTCCCGGCTAATAAGGATTTCCCTCAGTTCCTCCTCCTTACTAGACCCCCCGACCCCTTTTATAACCGGAAGGTTGTTCGTGTCCTCCTTCGTGAATACCGAACCAAAGTACTTGTTCAATTGGTCCGCCATTTCTTTGTTCCCCGTTATGACTTCCCCTGATTCTGACTGCAGGGGACCTACGTTTGTCTTTACTAACCTTTTTCTCTTTACATATCTATAGAAACTTTTGCAATCCGTCTTAATGTTCCCTGCAAGCTTCTTCTCATACTCCATTTTCCCTGCCCTAATCAAACCCTTTGTCCTCCTCTGCTGAGTTCTAAATTTCTCCCAGTCCCCAGGTTCGCTGCTATTTCTGGCCAATTTGTATGCCACTTCCTTGGCTTTAATACTATCCCTGATTTCCCTTGATAGCCACGGTTGAGCCACCTTCCCTTTTTTATTTCTATGCCAGACAGGAATGTACAATTGTTGTAGTTCATCCATGCGGTCTCTAAATGTCTGCCATTGCCCATCCACAGTCAACCCCTTAAGTATCATTCGCCAATCCATCTCAGCCAATTCACGCCTCATACCTTCAAAGTTAGCCTTCTTTAAGTTCTGGACCATGGTCTCTGAATTAACTGTTTCATTCTCCATCCTAATGCAGAATTCCACCATATTATGGTCACTCTTCCCCAAGGGGCCTCGCACAACGAGATTGCTAATTAATCCTTTCTCATTACATAACACCCAGTCTAAGATGGCCTCCCCCCTAGTTGGTTCCTCGACATATTGGTCTAAAAAACCATCCCTTATGCACTCCAGAAAATCCTCCTCCACCGTATTGCTTCCAGTTTGGTTAGCCCAATCTATGTGCATATTAAAGTCACCCATTATAACTGCTGCACCTTTATTGCACGCACCCCTAATTTCCTGTTTGATGCCCTCCCCAACATCACTACTACTGTTTGGAGGTCTGTACACAACTCCCACTAACGTTTTTTGCCCTTTGGTGTTCTGCAGCTCTACCCATATAGATTCCACATCATCCAAGCTAATGTCCTTCCTAACTATTGCCTTAATCTCCTCCTTAACCAGCAATGCTACCCCACCTCCTTTTCCTTTTATTCTATCCTTCCTGAATGTTGAATACCCCTGGATGTTGAGTTCCCAGCCCTGCTCATCCTGGAGCCACGTCTCCGTAATCCCAATCACATCATATTTGTTAACATCTATTTGCACAGTTAATTCATCCACCTTATTGCGGATACTCCTTGCATTAAGACACAAAGCCTTTAGGCTTGTTTTTTTAACACCCTCTGTCCTTTTAGAATTTTGCTGTACAATGGCCCTTTTTGTTCTTTGCCTTGGGTTTCTCTGCCCTCCACTTTTCCTCATCTCCTTTCTGTCTTTTGTTTTTGCCTCCTTTTTGTTTCCCTCTATCTCCCTGCATTGGTTCCCATCCCCCTGCCATATTAGTTTAACTCCTCCCCAACAGCACTAGCAAACACTCCCCCGAGGACATTGGTTCCGATTCTGCCCAGGTGCAGACCGTCCGGATTGTACTGGTCCCACCTCCCCCAGAACCGGTTCCAATGCCCCAGGAATTTGAATCCCTCCCTGCTGCACCATTGCTCAAGCCACGTATTCATCTGAGCTATCCTGCGATTCCTACTCTGACTAGCACGTGGCACTGGTAGCAATCCCGAGATTACTACTTTTGAGGTCCTACTTTTTAATTTAGCTCCTAGCTCCTTAAATTCATTTCGTAGGAACTCATCCCTTTTTTTACCTATGTCATTGGTACCAACGTGCACCACGACAACTGGCTGTTCTCCCTCCCTTTTTAGAATGTCCTCCACCCGCTCCGAGACATCCTTGACCCTTGCACCAGGGAGGCAACATACCATCCTGGAGTCTCGGTTGCGGCCGCAGAAACGCCTATCTATTCCCCTTACAATTGAATCCCCTATCACTATCGCTCTTCCACTCTTTTTCCTGCCCTCCTGTGCAACAGAGCCAGCCACGGTGCCATGAACTTGGCTGCTGCTGCCCTCCCCTGATGAGTCATCCCCCTCAACAGTACTCAAAGCAGTGTATCTGTTTTGCAGTGGGATGACCACAGGGGACCCCTGCACTACCTTCCTTGCACTACTCTTCCTGCTGGTCTTCCATTCCCTCGCTGGCTGTGGACCCTTCTCCTGCAGTAAGACCAACTCGCTACACGTGATACTCACGTCATTCTCAGCATCGTGGATGCTCCAGAGTGAATCCACCTTCAGCTCCAACTCCGCAACGCGGACCGTCAGTAGCCGGAGGTGGACACACTTCCCGCACATGTAGTCGTCAGGGACACTGGTGTTGTCCCCGTGTTCCCACATGGTACAGGAGGAGCATATCACGTGACCGAGCTGTCCTGCCATGACTTAACCCTTAGATACACTTAAATTGCCGACAACAATGTTAAAAGTTACTGACTAATAAAGAAAAAGAAAAACTACTCACCAATCAGCAGCCAATCACTTACCACGTTGGCTGTGACGTCACCTTTTGATTTCCTTCTACTTCTTTTTTGCCTTCTCTCCCAGCTGGAGCTGCACCGCTACGCCTCTCTCGACTCCCGCCTCTCTCGACGCTCCTCGGACTGCTGAGCCTTTTATAGGCCGCTGCCTCTCTGGACTCCCGCCTCTCTCGACGCTCCCCGGACTGCTGAGCCTTTTATAGGCCGCTGCCTCTCTGGACTCCCGCCTCTCTCGACGCTCCCCGGACTGCTGAGCCTTTTATGGGCCGCTGCCTCTCTGGACTCCCGCCTCTCTCGACGCTCCCCGGACTGCTGAGCCTTTTATCGGCCGCTGCCTCTCTGGACTCCCGCCTCTCTCCTTTGTCTTATGGATGTTAAGCGTAAGGCCCATGCTTTCATATGCCTCAGTGAATACTTTGACTATATCCTGGAGTTCAGCCTCAGAATGTGCGTAGACGCAGGCATCGTCCGCGTACTGCAGCTCAACGACAGAGGTTTGGGTGGTCTTGGACCTAGCCTGGAGACGGCGTAGGTTAAACAGCTTCCCACTGGTTCTGTCTAGCACTCTTGCAATGACAGTCATGCTGCCAAAAGGAGCATCATTGAGCAGACCATCGGAGAGCTAAAGCAGTGATTCCGCTGCCTTGATCGCTCAGGAGGAGTCCTGCAGTACTTGGCTGACCGGGTGTCCCTACTCGTATTCATACTCTGCATGCTTCACAACCTGGCAATCATGAGGACACATCAATTGCCTAAAGACAGCCATTGCAGCTCAGGAGGAGGAGCAGCAGGAGGAGAACAAGGAGCTGCAGGGGGAGGCACAGCCAACAGGCAGGATGCACTGACACCATCCCGATCCTGATACTACAAGTGGCCTTCTATGACACCATTGACAAGCTCTGGGCTTGGAAGGCCCGGCTACATACTGAAGCACCTCAGGCTGGATGACGGCTATAGACAGTTGTAATGGGGGGCAGTGCTGTGTGGAGAGGACGGCGAGCACCTGGGAGTCCCTGGCCAAAGACCACCCTAAGTGGAGGAAGTGCATCCGGGAGGGCGCTGAGCACCTCGAGTCTCATCGTCGAGTGCATGCAGAAATCAAGTGCAGGCAGCGGAAGGAGCCTGCAGTAAATCTGTCCCACCCTCCCTTACCCTCAATGACTATCTGTCTCACATGTGATAGGGACTGTGGCTCCCGTATTGGACTGTTTAGCCACCTAAGGACTCATTTTAAGAGTAGAAGCAAGTCTTCCTCGATTCTGAGGGACTGCCTATGATGATGATGATGAGTTGTAATGACGGGCGGTGGTGGGATCAGAAATGCTGTCGTCCTGAGAGAGGTTCCTGCTCTACTGAGCCAGTACCACTCCCCTGGGGCAGCATCTCAGCTTCCGTATCAAACTGATGGAGCACAGATTAGTGGTCTGCTGTGCACCGTGTGATGCCCGATGGACCATCATGGACCCAGCGGCGATCGCAGCAGTCAGGGCTTGCAAGGCATCATTCTGAGGCTGCATGAGAGCAACAATTGACTATATTGCAGCAGCAAGACGTTGTACTGCTTCTGCCTGTGACCCAATAGAAGCTGCCGCATCGCCCATGAGAAATCTCATGAGGTCTGGATCCACACAGTCCGTCTGGTGCCCACCATCATCTGCACACTGCCAATGATGGGCTCCATGATGTGCACAGAGCTGTCCGCAATGTGGGGGGCAGACTCCTCCACGCTCCTTACCACTTGCGATAGCTGCTTGGGCACCATTGTCATGGCCTCTATCATGGCAGAGTGCAAGGCCATCACACTTTGTTCAAACACCTCCCCAATGAAGTCCTCACCTGAGTCCTGTGGCGCAGAACTGGTGCACGAGTTCGCCCTCCATGGAGTTGGCCCACGAGCTTGCCTTCCCCCTTGATCCTGCTGCAGCCTGCTAGGCCTCGGTGATCACCCAGTGCAGATCTCTCTCATAAGCTCAACTGCAACGACCGCATACTCCCAGCAACTGAGTTGGTGCGTGCACGTGTGAGAAGCATTGATGCTGTGATTGCATCGCCCTCCCTCTCTTCCTCCTCCCCCACTTGTTCTCTCTGCCAACTGAGTTGGGGTGGGGGTGCTCAGGAACAGGCTTGGATGCATCCGGGGCATTGTCTGAAAGCACAAATGGCACAAGAGTGGTGTTAAGGTGAGGGAAGGGGGCAGGCATGCAGGAAGAAAGATGGTCAGAATGTGGAGCAGCTAAATGATAAGGCCTTCTGCTTAAAGAGGAAGGGTTTCACTGACCAATGTTGACCCCAGTGGGCTTGGTTGTCCCCACTACCATGGGGATGGCCACCTGCGGGACCAGAAGACGCAGTTCAAACTTCCCCCACCCCCACCCCCACCCTCCTGTTTGCTGCTGCTGCAGCCTGTTATGTACCATCTTGACCTGCAAAAGAAAGGAATCTTGTTGAGTCACAGTGCACTTATGTATGTGGAAGAAATGCATAGGCATCTTAACCAGCAAGCAAAGACAATAACTGTGAGTAGGCACACATCCTCAGTTGAATGCTGGTTTGCCAGCCTCGTGGGTCGTTAACTGGGCTGTACATCCATCACAGGGCGAAAGTTAAAGGGGAGGTGCGCTGCACGTGCACCGCTATCCTTTTTTTCAGCCACTTACCGATCAGCAGTTGTGCATCATGTCACGGGGTCCGGGTCACGATCGTTCAGATTGCACTTTATTTCGGTGCGGCCACGGCACCCCTGTAGGGGGTGGTCTCAGGGGTCAGGTTCACTTCTGACTTCTGAGCGGTTCAAATCGCTCCCATTCCCTGGGGTTCTAGACTTTGGATTTATTTGGGGATGTGACAAAGTGCAAGAGACAACTGGTTTTGGTGCAAAGAACTTTGATTTTATTCAGGACAAGAAAGTAAAATGTCAAAACTGGTATTCACTAGAATAAAGAACACTTTATCACACGTTCAAAAGGGGTTACAGAAAATGATACACCTCCCACCTCCCAATGCCTAACTCTGACTCGGTTGAACTCTAGGGCAAACAGGGATAATGCTCACCAATCCTCTTATGGTCAGTTCGCGGTGGTTCTCGGTTTCGGGATTCGCTGGACTCTGTAGGTTCTTCTTGCTGTATCCCGAACGTCGTGGAAGACTTCTTACTGCGTAGTCTTTCGTTGGGTGGTGTCCGCTGATGCAGTAGGGAGCGTATTGGATGTATGGGGTGAGTACCCACTTTCTTCCGTCAGCAGTAGATTTTAAAGTCCTTTTCGGTAATGTTTCACCTGTTGGTAGCTAGGAACAGATTGTAGAGTGGAAACTTTCGAATCTTCGGTTTCTCCTTGAGGAATTTTATTTTTAGAATTTGTCGATTGCGGTGGTTTCAATGTTACCACGTTGGCTGTGGTCAGTTGCTGCCGTGATGGCGATGTCCGAAGTTACTGGGAACTGCTTTTCTCTGCCTTGATGATGTTCTTCCTTCTTCGTCGGTAGCAGAGCAGGAGTGTCGTCGAGGCTGAAGATGCCGATATTCAGAAGAGTTGCGTAGAAGGCTGTGTAGCAAGCTTTCTGGAAGGTTCATTAAGGCTGCTGTGTCTAACCCGTAAAACAGGGCCTCAGTTATACTTTGGGGGTCGTTCTAATCTGCGTGCCAAATCAGCCCTGATTCTTTGTCTTAATTTTGGCGGGCTTGATATTTCATCGTCATATTTTGGTGGGCTCATTAATGCTAACTCATTTTGGATGTGTCAATCTGTCGAATTCATTTCTCGATCAGGAAAATTAGTTTTGGTATTTGCATTTGTCTGCCTAGGCCTCGGCTTTCCATGTGGGCTGGATGGGCCATTAACATTATGTATGTGCTGGATGGGTTTCCTGCTTGGAGCTATGGCTGGCTATCTCTGCGTTGATTTGTTGCTATGTTATTGTTTCCTGGGTAGAAGGGTTTTCGAGTTTACACAGTTCCCCAGACAATTTTTTTAGCTTTAATACCCCAGACGGTTTCAATACCCAAAGACTAGCTTCTTTAGAGGCTAGTTGTACCTCAGTTTTGCAGTCCTTTTTCCACACGGACCCAATATGCCTTTTAAAATCCCAAACTTGGTTAAAACTCGTAGTTTCTTCCGCATGCATTTTAGGATCCCAAACTTTCTGGCTGATAGTCCCAAATCAAATTTGCTTTCCAATGAGTCCAAACTCTGGGGGAGTTTCCATGAATTTTGCAATTTTACACCCCTTAACCCTGGTGGCCCAGTGGAGGCCATCAAAGGCCCCACCAATCTCACAGCGTCCCTCCCCTTTAACAGAAGGGAGGGACATTGAAACACATCAGCACGACGCAGAGAGACCACATAATGCTCCGCGATGTGCCCGGTTAGCACCCCCGATCGCACTGCGAAAGGAAGTGGAGCGCGCGACATTGAACTCCACTTCCTTTTAGGGGCGGTAACCTAAATTTCACTTCTGGAGCGGAATTTTTGTGCTGGGTGCAGAATGTCCGGCCCTGGAGAGGTTACTGCCCCTAACTGGGGCGATGGGGAATTTTGCCACCTTAATCTTTATTTTCGAAGTGTTTGTACCATCAATATCTTGCTGCTCTTTCATTTCTGTGCTGTATCATAGAATGATACAGCACAGAAGGAGGCCATTTGGTCAATTATGCCTGTGCAGACCATTTAAAAGAGCTATCCAATTAGACCCACTCTTCTGATCTTTCCCTTAGCCATGCAATTTTTTTCCCTCACTTGTTATCTTGATTATCTTAATTATCTTATTTGTGAAAAAATCTGACTCCTAAGTTTTAACCTGAATGTAATATGTTCCTTGGTGATATTTCAGTCTTTTGGAATGTACAGAAGAACTTGGTGGGTAGCCCATGTGGTTTCTGATGTGCACTTGCTGTGGTAAGAGAGTCATATTGCTAGTTCGGTGCTGCTCTATCCTATTCATGCCAGACATTCTTGCCTCAGAAGCGGTGAAATGAAGGTTCACTGGATTGATTCCTGGGATGTGAGGATTGTCCTATAAGGAGAGATTGAGTACATTAGGTCTATAGTCTTTTGGAGTTTAGAAGAATGAGAGGTGATCTTATTTGAAACATATAAGATACTGAAGGGGATTGACAGAGTAGATATTGAGAGGTTGTTTCCCCTGACTGGAATGTCGAGAACTAAAAGGCAGTCTCAGGACAAGGGGTTGGTTATTTAAGACTGAAATGAAGAGGAATTTCTTCACTCAGTGGGTTGAGAATCTTTGGCATTCTCTACCCCAGAGGACTCTGGATGCTGAATCGTTGAATATATTCAAGGCTGAGATAGATAGATTTTTGGACTCTAGGAGAATCAAGGGATATGGAGATCGGGCAGGAAAGTGGAGTTGAGGTCAAAGATCTGCCATGATCTTATTGAATATTGGAGCAGGCTCGAGCGGCTATATGACCCACTCCTGCTCCTAATTCTTATGTTCTTGTAAAGGTAGAAGTCTCCTTTCACTGGAGATTCAGGTCTGTTTGTGGAAACTGTTTTTTTAAGATGTAAACATGAAGAAATCCTAAACCATAACTACTACAACATTGTAGTTCAATTATTTCACTTGGTTGCTTGGATGTACAGCAGATCAAAGGATTTATTATTGAAGCGTTTATTATTTATTTCCCCTAGTTAAACCCTTATTTTTTCAATAGTAATACAATAAACATTCCAGTATAGATCTGATTGCTATTGTTTGGTCACAAAAATCTATAGGGGTGAAAATTCGGTTTGACGCTAATTCGGGCACTAATGGCGACGGGGCAGTAAATTTTGCGCCAGGAAATGGTTTGCGTCTGCAGCCACAAAATTCACCAACTTGGCCCCGAGTGTGGAATGGCTGAGCAACTGAAAATTCTAGGCTAAAGAGCCTGCCCTGGAGCGCCCGAAGAGAGGCTTCCTTGGGGAAAAAAACACGCCAAAAAAAAACCAAAAAATGTTCCCAATACCTTCGTCAGCCCACATAAAGAAGAATCACGAAAATAAAAAAAAAACAATCAAACTTACCTCATTTAGTCATTCCTTCCCTCGCTGCCGCCGGTACAGCGCTGACCGTCCACTTTCACAGACGGTCCCACTGGGGTGTGCTACGTCGGCGTGAAACAAAAATCATAGTGCTGTTGAAATCAGGGGCATTGCACACCGGCTTGACATCCCCGGCTGATACCGGTCAGCACCACTAGCACTGACACTCTGAATGACCCTGCTCACGGCTCCGACCCTTTTAGCGCCCCTGTTCCGACCCATTCCAGGAGTCAGGAAGAGCACTTCCCTCATTTGTTGCACTGCCCCCACCAATGCCTCTAATGCCATGTTATTGAAACACCGAACTCTCTCTCCTACAGCTGGATTAGCAGCAGCCATACCAACACGTTCTTGCAGTTCCTCTCAGGTCTCATTTAGATGCAGCGCTGTGAAAAATGAGCAGCTGCAGCTTGACAGAACCTCTCCTTTAAGAGTGGAAATGAGCCAGTGTGAAGGATTGAAGGATGATTGCTGAATGCCGGTCACCTTAAATTGGGTAGCACTCTGGTGTTAGCGCCACTGTAGCGCCCCACTAAGGTCATTAGCGCTTGATTTACTACACCATTCCTTCCTGGGGCATCAAGGCCCAATTCAGAAGAAGTCAAGATTCTTTTGCACCTGGTGCTAAGTTTTAAAAATTTAAAAACTTAACGCCCCAAGCAGGGCGCTACAGAATTTATCTCCCTTAAACTCACTTTCTATAGATTATTAGCCCAGAGCTCTAAATTACTAGGCCACTAACATAACCACTACACTATGGTACTCCTAACAAAGTACACTACCAAACTATGAGTTATGGCTGAAGATCAATACTTCACAAAGATGATAGAATGGATTCTGCACTGTGGAAAATAGCATGCAGAAAAATAAGAATTGACAGGGTCGATGCTGAGAGGTTGTTTCCCCTGGCTGGAGTGCCTATAACTAGGGGCACAGTCTCAGGATAAGTGGTTGCCCAGAAATGAGGAGGAATTTCTTCACTCAAAGAGGGTTGTGAATCTTTGGATTTCACTACCCCAAAGGGCTGTGGATGCTGAGTCTCTGAATATATTCAAGGCTGAGATAGATAGAGTTTTGGAGTTGAGGGGAATCAAGGTATATGGAGATCGGACGGTAAAGTTGAGTTGAGTTTGAAGGTCAGTCATGATCTTATTGAATGGTGGAGCAGGCTCGAGGGGCCATATGGCCTCCTCCTCCTATTTCTTATGTTCTTAGAAGAATGGCAAAGGGGAGGCAGCAGCAGAGAAGGGAACGCGATGGAGAAGTTTTGAGGAGGCTTTGTCTGACTGATTACTTTTCCTCTGTAAGTTGTTAGCAAGTTCACTTTGTGTTGGAGAAAAGTTGCAGTCTCTATTTTCAGCAGTACTGCAGTGATCGCTGTGCTAATAAAGGAGCAATAATGTAACACTACGACATCCTTTCCAGTCCCAATTATCCCCGAAAAACCAGGAGCTTCATAAATTGCAGAAGTCTTAAGTTAACGATTTGGAAATTATAAAATTATTTAGTTAAAATTAAATTCTAGCTTTGACCAAAACGGAAAGTAAAATCGGGTGGTGAGTAAAGCTGGCAGCTGATGTGATCTCGTTCGTTAAATTTAGTGTAGACTACCAGAAGCCACAAGATGTTTTTTTTAATTAAATATATAATCCAGTCAAAAATTGTAAATCCCTTACGACATTACAACAAGAGAAGCTGTCATATGGAAAATGTCGCAAGTCTTATGACTGCAAGGGCACAAGAGTTTTAAAAATAGCAAAAATGTTCTACTGTATGTCCTGTTCAATGAAAAAACCTCTTGGGGCCCAATGTTTAAAAATTAATCACATCCATAAAACCTCCGCAAAAACCGTCCACAGAGAAACAAATTATGTTTTACATATAACTCGGCAAAGATCCAGGCAAAGTGTCAGCTGTGGCTCAGTCGGTAGCAATCTTAGCTCTGAATCTAAAAGTTGTGGGTTCAAATCCCACTCCAGGGACTTGAGCGTATGAATCTAGGCTGACACTCCAATGCAGTGCTGAAGGAGTGCTGCACTTTCGGAGGTGCTGTCTTTTGGATGGGATGTTAAACCGAGGCCCCATCTGCTCTCTCAGGTGGATGTAAAAGATCCCATGGCACTATTTCAAAGAAGAGCAGTGGAGTTATTCTCGGTGTCCTGGGCAATATTTATCCCTCAATCACTTTCACAGATTATCTGGTCATTATCACATTGTTGTTTCTGGGAGCTTGCTGTGCACAAATTGGCTTCAGAATTTCCCACATTACAACAGTAACTTCACTGCAAAGGTACTTCATTGGCTATAAAGCGCTTTGAGATGTCCGGTGTTTGTTAAAGGCGCTATATAAATGCAAGTCTTTCTTTCTTTTCAGGTGTCTTAAAAAAAATCACACCTCATCCATTAGTTATTTTTCTGACTCTACTTGCTTCCTTAATACACTTCCATGTAGAGTGGTCTGTCCTTCTGCCCCACTGAGATTTAAAGTTTGCCCATAATTAAAGCTCCATGCTTGCTCTCGAACACCTGCTTATACTCTTCATATCATTACTTATTGTCCAACATTCATTTGTCTTTAGTTTTGCCTGCAGATCTGAGCTGTGCTTTAATAGCTAAAATTAGAGTTTGGGTTCTGATCTCCAGCTAATAGTTTTGAATGCCATTCACGAAGATGTCAATGTTAGACTTTAAATACTGCATCTTAAAAATGTATTTTTGCTTGCAAGTTACAAAAACTAAAGCCCCAATTTTAACTTGGGGTGGAAATGCAGCAGGTGGGGACCAAGGCGGAGGGGAAACTCCCATAATGTCGTCAATGTGAAGCCTGGGCAATGTTTACTCCCAGGTCCCATTATTACCTGAGTGAAGGCCTTCCTTTCGGCCGGTGGCAGCAATGGTGCAGCCCACCCACATCCCACACGCAATTTCCGGCACAACTCCCGAGGCCTATCTCAGGTGGGTTTGCAGCTCTTAAAGCAAGTTTGTATCCCCTGCTTGGCTTTATAATTTTTCCAATTCTGCAACGTAGTCTAGCTGCTAGAATGAGCAAAATGCTTGCCTTTCTCTGGCCTTCTGGCGCCTCCCTAGAGGTTCTAGTGGAAGAAGTGAAGGCAAGGAGGGAGTTACTTTTCCCCAAGAGCCACAGGAGCATCCCCAAGGCCATGTCAAGCAGGTCTGGGCAGAGATGCATGAGATTGCCATCAGCATCACCCCCAGGATCTGGGTTCAATGCAGAAACAAATTCAATTAACTCACAGCCTACTGCTTGCATAACTACCAATTACACCCACCTCTCCCTTCCTCACTTCACATTACCCAGTCAGCTTTACAACCATCTCCTCGCCATGCTTATTCCACCTTGCTTTTTCTCCAGCTCTCTGCACAAAGCCCACACATCTCCCCTGAACTTTTCAACAGACACTCGCCAACTCTCGCCCAAATGCGACATAGTGTGAGAGAAAGGAACAAGATGGGTGGAGGAGTTCACAACCTCATCGCCCTCACCCAGACAGAGCATTTGACAATCAGCGAAGGAGAGGCTGCTGCTTTACCTCACCGGGGTCTCTGCATATTTCTTGTAAGTCTTCATTCGCTTCAGCAAAAATGCAACACGGTTCAGATTGTCATCTGCTAATATCCTGTCTATATCGGCAACCCTAAATCTGTAGTCACCTCCAAGGATGCTGGAGCCAGATCCTCACTACAGGACGTCCATGTTTGATGTTAGCCTTGGCTGAGTGGGTAGCACTCTCAGCTCTGAATCACTAGATCATGAGTTCAAGACCCACACCGGTTATTTGAGTACATACTGCAGGCTAACACTTTAGAGCAGTACTGAGAGAGTACTGCATTGCTAGAGATGTCATCTTTTGGATGAGATGTTAAACCGGGGCCCTGTCTGCCCTCTCTGGTAGAAGTAAAAGATTCCATGGCACCATTCAAAGAAGATCAGGGGTGTTGTGCCGATGTCTTGGCCAATATTTGTCCCTCAACCAAAATCACTAAATAGAAACAGATTATCAGGTCATTATCTCATTGCTGTTTGTGGGATCTTGCAATATGCAAATTGGATGCTGCATTTCCTACATTACGACAGTGACTACTTTGGTGGCAGCTCAAACAGCTACCATGCAGACTCTGGGCTCAAAGTACTGCACTAATTTAGTGAAGCAGACTTTCGCCTTGAATAGATTGGTGGACAGGGGCTTTGAAGGAGTCACTAACATACCACAGTCTGCTCTGCCACAGATCAGTGGAAGTGGTGCACCACTGCCCCACAGGAGGGGCTGTGGCACAATGGGAGCAGTGCGCATTGGCCTCTCTCAAGATGTCAGCACATCTGATCCTTTACTACCCCTCAACCATTCACACCCAGCATGTTGTCAGCAAGCCAACTCTCCTGGCAGCAAATGAGATGCAGCAATCTGCAGTCGGATCCTCACAGGCTCAAGTACGAGCCATAAGCATCTCATGAGTCCCAGAATGAGAACAGCAGTCTTCCACTTGAGGCCACTGGGGGAGCACCCCTCATAGGGCGGCTAGAAGTTTGTGAAGCTTCTTTAAAAGAAGCACTGTGGGTGAGAAATAAATGGAAGGTAATTATTATGTTTGCCATTAAATTAATCATGTTTGGTGAGTTGCTGCAATGCATCTTGTAGATGGTACACCAGTGGTGGACGGGGTGCCAATCAAGCAGGCTGCATTAGCCGGGATGTTGTCAAGTTTCTTGAGTGTTGATGGAGCTGTACTCATCCAGGCAAGTCGAGAGTCTCATTGTTTCTCATTGCTGTTTTGTTACAACTGAATGGCTTGCTAGGTCATTTATTTCATTAACTGAATTTAAGTTACCCAGCTGCCATGGTGGAATTTGAATTCATGTCTCTGGATCATGTAGGGGGCGGTGTGCGGGGTCAGTTTGCCTTCCCTGACCCAGAGCGGTTGCGAGTCCCTGGTTCTCGAGCCTGGATCAATTAATCAGAGTGTGATAAAGTACAGCAGACAACTGTTTTGTACAAAGAAATGCATGGTTTTTATTCAAGAAAAATGAATACACCTTTTATTAAAATTGAGAAAACTTATCACTTTAGATAAGAGAAAACTTATCACTCTAATGGGGAATCCTTTATTCAAACACAAGAGAATACACAGCAGTACAACACCTCCCACCTCCCAATTCCCCTATCTAACTAGGTTAGGCTCTGGGGTTCAGAGACTATGCTCACCAATCCTTCCTTGACAGTCAGTAATGGGTCACGGTTTCGGGGTGCGTTGCATTTTGTCGATTCTGCTAGCCGTACCCTGAACGTAGGAGAGGACTTCTTGCTGCGTGTTCCTCAGTTGGGTGGTGTCCGCTGATGCGGTAGGGCGTATATTGGATTTATGGGGTAAGTACCCACTTTCTTCCTTCAGCAATAGGTTTTAAAGTTCTTTTAGGTAATGTTTTACCCATTGGTAGCTTAGGGATAGCTTGCAGAGTGGAAACAGCTTGCGAATCTTTGGGTTTTCGTCGAGTTGACTTCGGTTTGCAAATTGTTGGTCACGGTGGCTCAATATTACCAATTTGGTTGCTGGTAATATCTTGGTGGTTGTTCCGTGAGCCTCTTGCTGCTGTAGCGTGCTTGGTGCCCTGGTCGCTTGTGATGCTGTCTTGGTTGATGTTCTGAAGAACCAGGTTAACGAAAAACTGGTGTGCTGATCTTGAAGTTTGCCAGGTCTGAAGCATACAAAGCTGGTGTAGAAGCAAAGTGTTCCCCTGGCTCTAAAACAGGCCTTAATTATACTTTGAGAGACTTCCTTATCTGTGCCCCAAATCAACCTTGGTTCTTTGTTTAAGTTTTGCAGTCCAGCTAACTGAAACTTGATTAAGTTTTAATCTGGCGTTGATAGACTTTTCTAAGTTGATGAGCTTTGTCCATTTTGATAGCGCTGTTTTTTATTCTTCCGGAAGTCTGGCCTGAGCCAGATATTTCTATGCCTGTTGAAAAGGTGTTGGAATATGTATGTGACATTTGGGTCCTCTGGGTGGGGTGGATAACGTTTCTTCCGTGGTCGATTGTTTAAATGCTAATGTTTTCTCGGAGCAAGTTTCGAGGGTAAACAGTTACCAGACAAGTTGATTAGCTCCAATATCCAAACTGGCCTTTTGGAAATTGACCCCACCTCTTTTCTTGTCGACCAAACATTCACCTTTTAAAAATCCCAAACTTGGTTAAAGCTCGTAGATTTCTTCCATAAGCATTTTAGGATCCCAAACTTTCTGTTTGACAGTCCCAAATCGAATTTCCTTTTCAATGAGTCCAAACACTGAGGGGTTTCCACGAATTTTGCAATCCTACAATCATTAGCCCAGGTCTCTGGATTACTAGTCCAGTAACATTACCATTATGCTACCGTACCAATATCTAATGGTGATAAGTAAAAAATGGAGTGAAAGAAGCAATCTGGAAGCTTGAAATGTTCTTTATAAAACAAACCTGGCAAGCCAGAGAGCAAAAAGATCCTCTAATCTAGTGAGTTGCCACTGAGTGCCTGTTTGGATACAGCTTTGGTGTCTCCCACACACCAACCCTGCCACTGGGCAGGACTCCGACAATTTGGAGTTAAAATTCCGCACAAATGAAGTAATTAAAGTGTGACTTTTGCATTTTAATGAGGTCTGTGACTGGTGCGTGCCCGCGACTGAAAACAGCAGGCTTAAAATGGCGACAACTGGGAACGCAGCAGGAAGTTCCCAACCGCCATTTTAACCACCTGTCCTATCCCTGCTGGGTGGGCAGGGTTAAAATTAGGCCTTAAGTACTAAGAACATTTAATCATCCCAGTTTGTAACTGTCTTGAAACCAGTGCATAAATGACAGTATTGAACGACACACCTGAAATGTGACACTGTCATTTTATTTTTCAGGTGAAAATCAACCTGCTGAGTATTCCCAGGATTTTTGTTTTGTTTCATATTTCCCGCATTTGCAGTTTGCAATTTTGATATATAATTATCATGCTAATTTGTGATAATTTACATATTAAAATATTGTAATACAAATGATTTCCTATAAGTTTGCATTTTTGATAGACACTCGTGATGTTAAAAAAACACACTGGGGTTTCCAAAAGATTTTTTGCTAATTTTTAGTTTACTAAACGTTTACACATTGGGGGAAAAATTTGCGACGTTTGCACCTCCCTGGGGGGCCTAATGCGGCGCACAGGACTTTTTTCCCAGACGCAGTGCCACTACTGCCACATTCCTGTCTGGCGTAAAAATAAAAAAGGGAAGGTGGCTCAACCGTGGCTATCAAGGGAAATCAGGGATAGCATTAAAGCCAAGGAAGTGGCATACAAATTGGCCAGAAATAGCAGCGAACCCGGGGACTGGGAGAAATTTAGAACTCAGCAGAGGAGGACAAAGGGTTTGATTAGGGCAGGGAAAATGGAGTACGAGAAGAAGCTTGCAGGGAACATTAAGACGGATTGCAAAAGTTTCTATAGATATGTAAAGAGAAAAAGGTTAGTAAAGATAAACGTAGGTCCCCTGCAGTCAGAATCAGGGGAAGTCATAACGGGGAACAAAGAAATGGCGGACCAATTGAACAAGTACTTTGGTTCGGTATTCACTGAGGAGGACACAAACAACGTTCCGGATATAAAAGGGGTCGGAGGGTCTAGTAAGGAGGAGGAACTGAGGGAAATCCTTATTAGACGGGAAATTGTGTTGGGGAAATTGATGGGATTGAAGGCCGATAAATCCCCAGGGCCTGATGGACTGCATCCCTGAGTACTTAAGGAAATAGTGGATGCATTGACAGTCATTTTCCAACATTCCATTGACTCTGGATCAGTTCCTATCGAGTGGAGGGTAGCCAATGTAACCCCACTTTTTAAAAAAGGAGGGAGAGAGAAAACAGGGAATTATAGACCGGTCAGCCTGACATCGGTAGTGGGTAAAATGATGGAATCAATTATTAAGGATGTCATAGCAGTGCATTTGGAAAGAGGTAATATGATAGGTCCAAGTCAGCATGGATTTGTGAAAGGGAAATCATGCTTGACAAATCTTCTGGAATTTTTTGAGGATGTTTCCAGTAGAGTGGACAAGGGAGAACCAGTTGATGTGGTATATTTGGACTTTCAGAAGGCTTTCGACAAGGTCCCACACAAGAGATTAATGTGCAAAGTTAATGCACATGGGATTGGGGGTAGTGTGCTGACGTGGATTGAGAACTGGTTGTCAGACAGGAAGCAAAGAGTAGGAGTAAATGGGGACTTTTCAGAATGGCAGGCAGTGACTAGTGGGGTACCGCAAAGTTCTGTGCTGGGGCCCCAGCTGTTTACATTGTACATTAATGATTTAGACGAGGGGATTAAATGTAGTATCTCCAAATTTGCGGATGACACTAAGTTGGGTGGTAGTGTGAGCTGCGAGGAGGATGCTATGAGCGACTTGGATAGGTTAGGTGAGTGGGCAAATGCATGGCAGATGAAGTATAATGTGGATAAATGTGAGGTTATCCACTTTGGTGGTAAAAACAGAGAGACAGACTATTATCTGAATGGTGACAGATTAGGAAAAGGGGAGGTGCAAAGAGACCTGGGCGTCATGGTACATCAGTCATTGAAGGTTGGCATGCAGGTACAGCAGGCGGTTAAGAAAGCAAATGACATGTTGGCCTTCATAGCGAGGGGATTTGAGTACAGGGGCAGGGAGGTGTTGCTACAATTGTACAGGACCTTGGTGAGGCCACACCTGGAGTATTGTGTACAGTTTTGGTCTCCTAACCTGAGGAAGGACATTCTTGCTATTGAGGGAGTGCAGCGAAGGTTCACCAGACTGATTCCCGGGATGGCGGGACTGACCTATCAAGAAAGACTGGATCAACTGGGCTTGTATTCACTGGAGTTCAGAAGAATGAGAGGGGACCTCATAGAAACGTTTAAAATTCTGACGGGGTTAGACAGGTTAGATGCAGGAAGAATGTTCCCAATGTTGGGGAAGTCCAGAACCAGGGGACACAGTCTAAGGAGATGAGGAGGAATTTCTTCACCCAGAGAGTGGTGAACCTGTGGAATTCTCTATCACAGAAAGTTGTTGAGGCCAATTCACTAAATATATTCAAAAAGGAGTTAGATGAAGTCCTTACTACTAGGGGAATCAAGGGGTATGGTGAGAAAGCAGGAATGGGGTACTGAAGTTGCATGTTCAGCCATGAACTCATTGAATGGCGGTGCAGGCTCGAAGGGCCGAATGGCCTACTCCTGCACCTATTTTCTATGTTTCTATGTTTCTACTGACTCCTGTGAAATTCAGCGGGAGTTTAGCGGTGGCGGTAACTAGTAGTGCCCCGCTCCTATCGGTAGCACCCTTGGCTGCTGCACCGGCGATGACAATGTCATCACCATGCGCAGCAGCACGTTTTCACCATGGAGCAAAAATTCAGTAGCGCCCTCTGAAGCTGTTGCGGGCGATGCCAGGCTGTAGACCGCTCACGGGGCAAAAATTAATGGGGTCGTGCGGCAGAAAAATATAGCCAACTTACCATTCGCTGTCTTCTTGTTGGTCGAACATGGGGACCGTGCCACAATCTTGCAGCCACTTTTGTGCCGGGCTGCTGCCACAGGACCCTGCTCCCTGGTGATCCATGTGGAGACCCATTTCTCCCCCACAGAGTCGGCAGTGTCTTTGTATTCACTATGTAACTATGTATGATGTACCACCTGAGGGCGCTGCTGTTGGAGGCCCCAGGGGCTTCCTGCCCTGCTGAACAGGGGCATATAAAAGGCAGCCAGCCACGCTGCCGCTCACTTTAAAGTTGGATTAAATGGACTTAAATCACACAGCTCTTTCTCACAGTGCAAGGACTTGTGGAGTTATTCGATGGTAATTGCAGACATAATAACTGGTGACGAGAATACGGACTTTCACGTGATTATTGCTACCTTTGGCACACTAAAAGACTTCGCAGAGGGTGATGATTGGGATGCCTTCACAGAAAGGCTCGAGCAATCATTTGTGGCAAACGACCTGGCAGGGAAGACAGACACATTGGCAGAGAAGCGCAAGGCTATATTGCTGACCAGTTGTGGGCCCGAAGTCAGGGACTTTCTGGTACCCACAAAGGCCAAGGATAAGACATACGATGAGTTGACTGATACCATACAGATACCACACAGATGACTTCCTACCAGAATCGGAGCTCACTGGCAAGTACTGTATGTAAAATAACACCGATTGCAGGCAGAACTGTTGAACTAATAAGAATTGTACAGAGCAGAGCCTACATGCCTGCTGCTGATAGGCCACCAAGGGGTGTAAATGCAAAATCATTAACACAATGTTGGCATTGCGGGGGTAATCATGGGGCCCATCAATGTCGATTTAAAGACTATGCATGCAAAAGCTGCAGAACAAGGGGCCACCTCCAACAAATGTGCAAATGTACTGCGACTCACCACATAGCAGTAGAGTTGGCAGAAGAGACCCGATCCAGCATGGATCACAAAGGACAAGCTAGAGAGGCAACTCAGCCCAAGGGAGCAGTTTGCGGGGTGCACACCCTCTCCACAAAAAGTCCTCCCATGATGATAAAAGTCAAATTAAATGGCGTTCCTGTATCCATGGAACTGGACACGGGGGGCGAATCAGTCAATTATGAGCCAGAAGGCATTTGAAAGGCTGTGGGGCAACAACAAAGTACAAAGACCCAAGCTGAGTCCGATTCAGATAAATCTGCGCACTTACACCAAGAAACTAATACCAGTTATTGGCAGTGCAAACATAAAAGTATCCTATGATGGAGAGGCACACGAGCTGCCATTGTAGATTGTACCAGGCGATGGGCCAATGCTGCTTGGCAGAAGCTGGATGGGAAAGATTCGGTGGAACTGGGAAGATGTCAAAGTATTATCGTCAGTGGACAATGCTTCCTGTGCTCAAGTGCTGAGCAAGTTCCCATCTTTATTTGAACCAGCATCGGCAACTTCGCAGGCGCCAAAGTACAGATCCACTTGGTCCCCGAGGCACGGCCTGTTCATCACAAGGCTCGAGCGGTCCCCTACATGATGAGGGAGAAAGTGGAGATCGAATTGGACAGATTTCAACGCGAGGGAATCATATCGCCAGTTGAGTTCAACGAGTGGGCCAGCCCGATTGTTTCAGTGCTAAAGAGCGATGGCACGGTCAGAATCTGCGGTGACTACAAAGTAACGATCAACCGAGTCTCATTACAGGACCAGTAACCACTACCCAAAGCCGATTACCTTTTCGCAGGGGTAAAGGCGTTCACCAAGCTGGATCTAACCTCCGCTTAAATGACCCAGGAGCTGGTTGAGTCATTGAAAAAATTAACATGCATTAACACGCACAAAGGACTGTTCGTGTACCACAGGTGCCCGTTTGGGATTCGCTCGGCTGCAGCCATATTCCAAAGAAACATGGAGAGCCTGTTGAAATCGGTTCCATGCACCGTCGTATTTCAGGATGACATCCTCATCACTGGCCGTGACACCTCCGAACATCTGCACAACCTGGAAGAAGTTTTAAGTTGACCAAACAGAGTTGGACTCTGGTTGAAACGATCCAAATGTGTCTTCCTGGCGCCAGAGCTAGAATTTCTGGGGAGGAAGATTGGGTAGACGGCGTCAGACCCACGGACTCGAAGACAGAGGACATCAAGAATGCATCCACACCACAGAATGTAACGAAGCTGCGCTCGTTCCTGGGACTCCTCAACTATTTCGGTAACTTTCTTCCAGGGTTGAGCATCTTGCTGGAACCGTTGTACAAGTTGTTACGCAAGGGAGATGACTGGACTTGGGGTAAAAATCAAGAGGCCAGAAACCTGCTGTATTTGAATAAGTTGTTGGTAGTATATGACGAATGTAAACATCTAGTTTTAGCATGTGATGCATTGCCGTACGATGTCGGGTGTGTTTTGCAGCAAGCCAATGCAGTGGGCAAGCTCCAACCGGTTGCATATGCCTCCAGAAGCCTGTCGAAAGGCCAAAAGATGCTACAACATGGTTGAAAAGGAGACTTTAGCCTGTGTTTACAGTGTAAAAAAGATGCACCAATATTTGTTTGGACTCAGGTTCGAGTTACAGACGGACCACAAGCCCCTAATCTCACTGTTTTCCGAAAACAAAGACATAAACACCAATGCTTCGTCTCAAATCCAAAGATGGGCACTAACACTGTCTGCCTACGACTATGTGATTCGCCATAGGCCAGGCACCGAAAACTGCGCCAATGTTGTCAGTCGACTACCGTTGCCCACGACCGGGGTGGAAACGGCGCAGCCCGCAGACTTGCTACTGGTCACGGATACCTTTGATAGCGAAGGGTCATCCGTAACGACCCGTGAAATTAAGACCTGGACCAGCCAGGATCCTCTGCTAATCCTTGTAAAAAGTTGCGTCCTCAATGGGAGCTGGTCAGCGGTCCTGAGAGACATGTAAAACGAGATCAAGCCGTTTCACCGTCGTAAAGACGAAATGTCGATCCATTCAGATTGCCTCATGGGGCAACTGTGCTATCTTGGAAAAGAAAGGCAGGGAAGCCTTCATACGTGACCTACACAGCACCCACTGAGGCATAGTCATGATGAACGCTATCGCCAGGTCCCAGGTCTGGTGGCCTGGCATTGACTCGGACCTGGAGTCGTGCGTGCACCAGTGTAACACATGCTCACAACTGAGCAATGCTCCCAGGGAGGCTCCACTTAGTCTCTGGTCCTGGCCCTCAAAACCTTGGTCCAGGATCCATGTGGATTATGTGGGCCCCTTTCTGGGAAAGCCTACTCCAAATGGATTGAATGTGCAATAATGTCATCTTGCACATCCGCAGCCACCATTGAAAGCCTCAGGGCCATGTTTGCCACCCATGGCTTACCCAACATTCTTGTCAGCGACAATGGTCCGTGCTTCACCAGCTCGGAATTCAATGAATTCATGACCTGTAATGGCATCAAGCATGTCAGAACTGCCCCGTTCAAGCCCGCATCCAACGGCCAAGCAGAGCGGGCAGTCCAAACCATAAAGCAGAGCTTGAAACATGTCACGGAAGACTACTTACAAACCCGCCTCTCCCGGGTACTACTCAGCTACAGGATACAACCCCACTCACTTCCCCCTGCAGAATTACTAATGAAATGAGCACTCAAAACCAGGCTCTCCTTAGTACACCCTGACCTCAGTGATCAGGTGGAAACCAAGCGTTATCAGCAAAACACATACCATGATTGCACGGCTGTATCACGCGACATCACTGTAAATGACCCTGTGTTTGTGCTGAATTACGGTCAGGGCCTCCAATGGGTCGCCGGCACTGTATTAGCCAAGGAGGGGAATAGAGTGTTTGTTGTCAAATTGCTTAACGGTCAAATGTGCAGAAAACATTTGGACCAAACCAAATTACGATTCACAGATAACCAGGAACCACCGGAAGAGGACTTCAACTTCAGTGACCCACCGACACACATCCAATCGACAACAGACCTCGCTGCCAACCACAAGGATGATCCCACCATCCCCAACAGTCCAGCCCAAACAGTCATGCCGCAAGACAGCAGTCCCCAACCAACTCACCCAGGCCAGAAGCGACACTCAGACGGTCAACCAGGGAGCACAGGGCTCCGGTTCGCCTTAACCTGTAATCAACTCACATCAAAGACTTGGGGGGGTGGGGGGGAATGATGTCATGTCTGCAAACTCTTTGTATTCACTATGTAACTTTGTACGATGTATCACCTCAGGGCGCTGCTGTTGGAGGCCCTGATGTGCAGGGGCATATAAAAGGCAGCTAGCCATGCTGCCCCTCACTTTACAGTCGGATTAAATGGACTGAAGTCACACAGCTCTTACTCACAGTACAAGGCCTTGTGGAGTTATTCGATGGTAATTGCAGACATAATAGGCAGCTTGGCCCTCTCCTTTAATGAAGAGGAGGGCACTGTCTACGCGTCAGCGCAGAAGTCTCACCGCGTAGCGCTGCAAACTTTGCATGCTTTGTGCCACGCTCCTGTCCCCGAAAAAAAGTGTAGTGCAATATTTTATGCTGCACTTCCTCTCGGGAGTGGTAACCCAAATATTGGTCGCGGGGCGGGACTTCCGTGCGGCACAGGAACTCCCACCTCGTTGCTGTACAAGGTATTACTTAATTTCGTGGGCATAGAATTTTTAATTACAATAATGTACTGAATTGTTAAAAAAGGCCAATATGTTGGTGTCAAGGACACTATTTCCATTCGTTTCTCCATGCTGCTGTAATCATCTTGTTATGGCTCTGGTCGCAGACCTCAATCCATAGCTTTTATGACTTGTTACGACATCTCTAATCATTACTACTTGTTTCTTTAATATACTACATTCCTTTTACATACCTTTCAAAAGATTTATGATCATAAAATTGTATGCAACAAGCCACTCTCCCCTTCATCAACAGGAGTATAATAACAATGGAACATAGAAACAGGAGTCGGCCATTCACCCATCAAGCCTGTCCCGCCATTCAATTAGACTGTGGGTGATCTGCATCTTAATTCCATTTACCCGCCTTCATTCCATAGCTCTGAATAGCCTTGCATAACAATAATTTATCAATCTCAGTTTTGAAATTGTCTGTAGACCTGATCTCAACAGCTTGTTAGCGAAGTGAATTCATGGACCCTTTGAGTGAAGAATTGCTTCCTGACATCACTTGTGAACTATCAAACTTTATATTTAAGTTTATGGCCCCTTGTTCTGCACTCTCCCACCAGAGGAAATAGTTTCTCTCTATCTACCCAATCAAATTCTTTAATCATCTTAAACACCTCAATTATAACACCCTTTACTCTTCTATATTTGGTGTCCATATGCACAATTCCTTAAAGGTGGCAGAGCAAGTTGATAAGGTTGTTAAAAAAAGCATATGAGCTACTTGAGTTTAAAATAGAGGAATAGAATATAAAAGCAAAGAGATCATGCTAGAACTTTACAAATCACTGGTTAGGCCTCAGATGGAGCATTGTGGACAATTCTAGGCACCATTCTTCAAGAAAGATGTAAAGGCATTAAAAAGGGTGTGGAGGAGGTTTACCAGGATGTTACCAGGGATGAGCAACTTCAGTTATGAGGAGAAGTTGGAAAAGTTCGGACTGTACTCCTTGGAACAGAGAAGGTTAAGAGGTGACCAAGACGATTAGAGGTTTTGATAGAGTAAGTAGGGAAAAAGTGTTCCCTCTGGTGAGTGGATCAATAACTAGAGGTCATAGACTGAAAATCATTGGAAAAAGATCTAGAGGGGAGAGGAGGAGAATTTATTTCCGCAGAGAGTTGCCAACATCTGGAATGCTCTACCTGAAAAGGTGGTGGAAGCTGATTCCATAAGTAATTGTAAAATGGAATTCGACAGATACTTGAGGATTTAGAAACTTAGAGGGTACAGACAAAAAGCAGGGACGTGGGGCTAAGTACGACTGCTCTATCAAAGAGCCAGCACAGGCACAGCAGGCTGAATGGCCTCCTCCTGTGCTGTAAGATTCCATGATTTTATGATGATTTTGAGAGAATGCAAGCCAAGGACTGACACCAGCTTGAGCAGCAGCTGGTGTCACTGCGGTGATTCGGTGAGGCTGAGAGTTACGTGGATAGCACATTTCAGGAGGTGCTCACCCCGCAACGTAAGTGTGCAGGCAGAGAGGGAATGGGTGCCCGCCAGACAGACAAGGAGGACCCGGCAGGTAGTGCAGGAGTCCCCTGAATGCATCTCGCTCTCCAACTGTACTGAATACGGGTGAGGGCAATGGTTCCTCTGGGGAGTGCAGCCAGAGCCAAGTCCACGGCAACACGGGTAGCTCAGTTGTACAAGGTGGGAGGAGGAAGATCAGAAAAGCAACAGTGATAGGAGGTTCGAAAGTTAAGGAAACAGACAGGTGTTTTTGTGGCTGCAGGTTTGATTCAAGGATGGTATGTTGCCTCCCTGGTGCCAGGTTCAAGGATGTCACTGAGCAGGACATTCTGAGAGGGAGGGTGAACGTCCAGAGGTCGTGGCCCATATCGGTATCAACAGCATAGGTAGAAAGAGGGATGAGGTCCTGCAGGTAGATTTTAGGGAGCTAGGAAAGAGATTAAAAAGCAGGATCTCAAAGATTGAAATCTCCGGATTACTCTCGGTGCCATGAGCAAGTGAGTGAAGGAATAGGAGGCTCAAGCTGATGAATGCATGGCTGGAAAGCAGGCGCAGGAGTGAGGGCTTTAGATTCCTGGGGCATTGGGGCAGTTTCTGGGGGAGGTGGGACCAGTACAGGCCGTAAGGGTTGCACCACAACAGAGCTGGGACTAATATCCTCGTGGGTAGGGGGGCGGGGGTTGAGGCAGGGGCAGGGGGTTGCTCGTGCTGTTGGAGAGGGTTTAAATTAATTTGGCAGGGGTATAGGTATCAAGATATAGCATTAGAAAGGATAAACAAGGTTCATAAAGGATTGGGAGAGACAGATAGCACTACAGTAAGAAATAATATGGTATTAGGTGGGGTCAGACTAAAAGAGAATACAAGAAGGTCTAAGATAGGTTTTCAATGCATGCGTGTAAACGCATGGTGTGGTAAATATGTTGTTGAGCTGCAGGTGCAAATAGACACATGGGAACATGATGTTGTGGCGATAACAGAAATGTGGCTCAAAAAGAGCAAGAATTGAGTACTAAATATTCCTGGAAATAATGGTGAAAATTACAGTGGTACTGGCCATAATCTCAAAAACCTTCTTAGATACAGGGTGGGGCCAGATGAGTGGAGAAAGGCAAATGTTACACCCTTGTTTAAAAAAGGGTGTAAGGTTAAACCCAGCAACTACAGGCCAGTCAGTTTAATCTCGGTAGTCGAGAAGCTTTTTGAAACGATAATCCAGGACAAAATTCATAGGCACTTGGACAAATGTGGATTAATTAAGGAAAGCCAGTATGGATTTGTCAAAGGCAAATCATGTTTAACTAACTTGATTGAGTTCTTGATGAGGCAATAGAGAGGGCCTCCTGGGAAAGGCATGTGAAGAACAAAGAATTTCACAAATTTTTTCTCATAATGATGCTTGGGCATATGAAACTATGGATTGTTTCATCATGATATCTACTCACACTACAGAACCAGTGGGAACCTGTTCAGCCTTCACCATCTCCAGGCCAGGTCCAAGACCACCCCAAACACTGTCGTCGAGCTACAGTACGCGGATGACGCCTGCGTCTGCTCACATTACAGAGGCTGAACTCCAGGACATAGTCGACGTATTTACTGAGGCGTACGAAAGTATGGGCCGTACGCTAAACATTCGTAAGACAAAGGTCCTCCACCAGTCTGTCCTCGCCGCACAGTACTTGCCCCCCAGTCATCAAGATCCACAGCATGGCCCTGGACAATGTGGACCATTTCCCATAACTTGGTGCCTCTTATCAACAAGAGCAGACATTGATGACAAGATTCAACACCACTTCCAGTGCGCCAGTGCAGCCTTCGGCCACCTGAGAAAAGAATGTTCGAAGACCAGGCCCTCAAATCTGCCACCAAGCTCATGGTCTACAGGGCTATAGTAATACCCGCCCTCCTGTATGACTCAGAGACATGGATCATGTACAGTAGACACCTCAAGTAGTTGGAGAAATACCACCAACGATGTCTCCGCAAGATCCTACAAATCCCCTGGGAGGACAGACGCACCAACATTAGCGCCCTCGACCAAGCCAACATTTACAGCATTGAAGCACTGACCACACTTGATCAGCTCCGCTGGGCAGGCCACATTGTTCGCCTGCCAGACACTAGACTCCCAAAGCAAGCGCTCTAACTCGGAACTCCTTCAAGGCAAACGAGTCAAAGGTGGGCAGAGGAAATATTACAAGGACACCCTCAAAGCCTCCTTGATAAAGTGCAACATCCCCACTGACACCTGGGAGTCTCTGGCCAAAGACCGCACTAAGTGGAGAGAGCGCATCCGGGAGGGCGCTGAGCACCACGAGTCTCATTGCCGAGAGCATGCAGAAATCAAGTGCAGGCAGCGGAGAGAGAGTGCAGCAAACCAGTCCCACCCAGTCCTTACCCTCAATGACTATCTGTCCCACCTGTGACAGAGACTGTGATTCTAGTGTCAGACTGTTCAGCCAACTAAGGACTCATTTTAAGAATGGAAGCAAGTCTTCCTCGATTCCGAGGGGCTGCCTATGATGAAGATGATGGTTTAAAAGGGGTCAATTTTAACCCATTTGGACAGCAAAGAGGATGGAGCCAATTTGAGGCACCTGCCTCATTTTACTAGAACTGGTGAGCTGCCTGCACCAAACAAACATCCCAATGTAGCTCGCCAGAATCAGGCTGGAGCAATGTTGGGCAGCCCGGTTGACAAAAAGATCAGTCCGGCAGGAGGGTGGAGTAGGGGGGGTTGCGATAGTGGAGGGAGGAGGAGTCCGGGGTGGCAGCAGCCCAGATTATTTTATTGGGTCCAGAGGAACCCTTCTGCTTCTTCTGCCACACAAAAATGATTTAAACTTTACCTTTTTGGGGCCTCTTCATCTCTCTCGTCATTGAAACTGGTCGTGGATTGCACGCCGCACACTCAAACTAGTTCCATCCTAACATGCCAGAACTAGGGCTCATAAATATATGACAGCCACTAATAGATCCAATAAGGAATTCAGGAGAAACTTCTTTACCCAAAAAGAGTTGAGAATTTGGAACTCCACAGGCAGAGGTTAGCTGACTTATGTGATCTTAGCACATGTTTGAGTTAAAATGTGCTGTGTGATCTTTGCAACAAATGCATTAATATTATGCAATGAAATGTCTTCACCCTTTTTTAGCAGCGATCTCAACCCATAGAATGTTGATTAATAATAGCTACTACAGTCCCACGTTCAGTCTTGCACCTCTCCTCAGTTAGGTTGTTCCTCCTATTATTTTCTTTAGGACTTTGTTGACTGTAAGAACAAGGCCTAGTAGAACCTACCAGAAAAGTTTCCAATTGATTTAGTTAGGACTTACCACCATTCTTTGTTCCTTCAAATGGTTGAAATAATTTGGTAATACACAGGTTCATTATATTACAACATGCTAAACACCACAGAGGGATGTTTGATGCTGAGTTCAAGCCCTGTGAAAGCAATTCATGTCAAAAAAGTCGTTGGAATTTTTTTTTAAGTATCATTAATGCTCAAAATTATGATACACCCCAAAATTAAACCACTTTAGCTTCTGTGAATAGTAGTTCAATTTTGTAACAGATTTAATTACTACCGTTTTGAATTGTATTTTTTTGTCTCCATAACAACAATCCTTTCAAAATAATTAATTGAATGCAGTGCTTTGGGATGTTTCTGTGAGAAGTGGTAATATGCTTGATAAATGTAAGACTTTCTTTGCCAGTCTCTTTCCCTTGTTGTACATGCACCAGATGGTTTTGCATTAAGTACCGGAACATAATAAATAACCTGGAAATAAAACAATTTTGCTGCAATTATGTATCTATTTTATGATTTCTTGGAGCTTTTATGAAAGATATCTCTATTATAAGGTCATTACAAAGATGTACTTAATACATATTCTTTGCACAGCTCTTGTGCTGCAAATAATACCATCAATAAAACATAACTATCTCTGAGCAACTGGCATTTATAGCTTGGGAGTTAAAGGAGGAAAATCTACTTTTTGCCATTAATCCAATTTGCATATAAAAATTGGATCCAATTAACACAATTTATGAACCTGTTTTCCTTAATAGTATACAAGTACAACCTTGAAGTCAAATGTATAGAAATGACAAACTGCGGCCTCTTTCTGGTCTGTAAACCTTGCAGTGTCATGGGGCAAAGAATGGTCAAATTATTGTTGCAAAAGTCCTACCAATGTCATGGTTAAAGTTTTCATAACATTTTTCAAGAGGGCATGGGTGACAATTGTGTTGTGTACAATGCATTTTTCCTCTCTCATTTTTGTGAATTGTTGACGTCAGTTAGACCAGGTCCTGGTCTCGGTTGTTGGTGATGTCCTACCCTCCTGTTCAACTTCAAGTTGTGGATTAACCAGGACTTTGTCCAGCTCAGGAACAGCAAAACTGAAGACATCCTGTTCAACTCCCCTCTAGAAGTGTCTCAGATGTCAGTTTTGTTCCCCTACCCCCTACTCACTTAAGTTTAACTTGATGGTATGTCCATCTTTGCCATCTTCAGACTGCACCTGGCTTTCCCATTACATTCCACCCATTTTGCAGGTGGGAATCGGGCATACAGAGGGCGGGAAATGCCAGATTATTCCAGATCCCTGCACCCTTTAGACTGACTTTCCCCTGTAATTTTCAGCAGCTGCATGTAAATGAGATAGTAATGATGTAGTGACAATATTCATTCCATTTTTCATTTTTTCCATTGTGTTTACGCTGAATCCTAATTCTGCCAGTACAAAACTAGCATCAGGGGTTGCAAAGTATGACACTGAAGGTGAAAATAAGTTTAAATGGACAAGCATGTTTAATTACTGTTGCTACTAAAACCTTATTATTATGTAATTTGTCTTGTTTTTTTCACCTCCTTTGCCATCTGCCTTGGTGCCATTTGGCGAGGAACTGTCATTTTTCCCATTGCCCTTCTCACCAGGCGCAATGGGGTCTCCCTTTGCCAATTTCCCGTTAATTTTGCTGCTTGGAAGACGGGGAGAAGCAATAGAGGAAATCCAGGCTGCTGAGGCTATATGACTAGCACATGGTACTCACACACCAGAGTGCACAAAGCAACCTGTAACACAGTGATGCTACAAGCTGTAAGTAGACCTGAAGCTTACCTTCACTATATATACCACTCTTTCAGTAACTGCATCACCTTTATTTCCATTCCATGGTTCATTTCAGGCTGCGACTGATACGCTCATAATAAAGGATGAAACTGAGTACTGTGAACAAGGAGTAAGTGTGACCTTAGCTCCTTTAATAAGACTCCAGAGTGCAGGCACCTCGTGGGTGGCCTGCTTATATACAGTGCTCCCAATCGGATGCTGGAATCCCTTGGGACTCCAAAAGGTAGGCCCTCTGGTGGTGGTGTGATACAGGTTGCAAAGGGTTAAATACATAACATCATTCCTCGTAAAGTTAATAGTACACTTATTTACAGGGTGAGACAATCTGGGGCTTCGCTCCCTTGTCGATCGTCTCAGTACAAATGCAGGTGTGGGTGAGTTGGTTGGTTCTTCACTGGGCTGTTTGGCAACCGGCCATGCCGGGCTGCTGGGGATGATGAGTTCAGCTTCATGGTCAACCGTGATGTCAGTTGCCACTTGTGTGTGTGTTGGAGGGTCAAAGTTGGCGGTGTCCTCTTCGGGTTGTTCGTAACTGTTGGTGAACCGCAATTTGATTTGGTCCAAATGTTTTCTGCACGTTAGTCCATTGGCCAATTTGAACTGAAACACCCTACTCCCCTGTTTGGCTATGACCATGCCACCGAGCCATTTGAGACCATGTCCATAATTGAGTACAAACACAGGATCATTGACCTCAATATCGCGTGACAAATTTGCGCGGTCATGGTGCATACTTTGTTGATGCCGCCTGCCCTCCATGTGATCATGGAGATCAGGGTGGACAAGAGAGAGCCTTGTTTTGAGCACCCTTTTCATGAGCAGCTCGGCTGGGGGAACCCTGGTGAGTGAGTGGGGTCTGGTGCGGTAGCTGAGCAGCACTTGGGACAACCAGGTCTGTAGGGAGCCTTCCGACACACGTTTCAAGCTTTGCTTGATCATCTGAACTGCCTGTTCTGCCTGGCCGTTGGATGTGGGCTTGCACGGGGCAGATGTGAAGTGTTTGATCCTGTTGCAGGGCATGAATTCCTTGAATTCAGCACTGGTGAAACACGGCCCATTGTCGCTGACTAGGACATCAGGCAGGCGGCGCTTGGCAAACATGGCTCGTAAGCTTTCGATTGTGGCCGTGGACGTGCTTACAGACATTATTACACAATCAATCCATTTTGAATAAGCATCCACTACAACCAAGAACATTTTGCCTCGAAATGGGCTCACATAGTCAACGTGGATCCTAGACCACGGTTTGGTGGGCCACGACCACAAACTTAGTGGTGCCTCTCTGGGTGTATTGCTCAGCTGAGAGCAAGTGTTGCATTGACGCACCCATGACTCTAAATCTGAGTTGATGCTGGGCCAACACACATGGGCTCTGGCTATGGCTTTCATCATTACAATGCCTGGGTGGGTGCTGTGTAGATCACAAATGAACATTTCTCTGCCTTTCTTGGGCAAGACAACGTGATTACCCACAACAGACAGTCCACCTGCAAGGACATTTCGTCTTTGTGCCTGTGGAACGGCTTAATCGCCTCCTGCATCTCCGCTGGGATGCTGGACCAGCTCCCATGGAGGACACAGTTTTTTACCAAGGACAGTAAAGGATCCTGGCTAGTCCAGGTCCTGATCTGGCGAGCCGTAACGGGTGACTTTTCGTTTTCAAATGCATCCATTACCATGAGCAAGTCCGCAGGCTGTGCCATTTCCACCCCGGTGGTGGGCAATGGTAGCTGACTGAGAGCATCAGCGCAATTCTCTGTGCCCGATCTGTGGTGGATTACATAGCTGTAGGCCGACAGCATGAGTGCCCATCTTTAGATGCAGGCAGAGGCATTGGTGTTAATCCTTTTGTTCTCAGAGAACAGCGATATGAGCTACTTGTGGTCAGTTTCAAGCTCAAACTTGAGGCCAAACAAATACTGGTGCGTTTTATTTACTCCATAAATGCACGCCAGAGACTCTTTTTCAATCATGCTATAGGCCCTTTTGGCCTTGGACAAACTCTTGGATGCATAAGCGACCGGTTGCAAAATCCCCGATTCATTAGCCTGTTGTAACACAGACCCGACCCCATATGACGACACATCGCAAGCTAGCACGAATCGTTTACAATGGTTATACAGGACAAGCAGTTTGTTTGAACACAACAGATTTCTGGCTTTCATAAAGGCAGCCTCTTGTGAATTCCCCCATACCCAGTCATCTCCCTTGCGCAATAGCACATGTAAGGGTTCAAGCAGGGTGCTTAACCCTGGTAGGAAATTACCGAAATAGTTAAGGAGTTCCAGGAACGACCACAGCTCTGACACCTTCTGTGGTCTCGGCGCGTTCTTGATGGTCTCCGTCTTGGCATCGGTGGGCCTGATGCCATCTGCTGTGATTCTTCTTCCCAAGAACTTGACCTCCGGCGCCAGGAAAACACACTTTGAGCATTTCAACCTGAGTCCCATGCGATCCAACCGACTAAGAACCTCTTCCAGATTCTTCAAGTGCTCAACGGTGTCCCGACCTGTAACCAGTATGTCATCCTGGAAAACCACGTTGCAAGGAACCGACTTTAGCAGGCTCTCCATGTTCCATTGGAAGATTGCCGCGGCCGACCGAATCCCGAACGGGCATCTGTTATAGATGAATAGACCTTTGTGCGTGTTGATGCAGGTGATTCGAAGATTCCACCAGCTCCTTCATCGTGTAGACCGAGGTCAAGTCCAACTTGGTGAACGTCTTTCCTCCAGCCAGGGACGCAAATAGGTCGTCTGCCTTGGGTAGCGGGTACTGGTCCGTAGCGAAAAATGGTTAATTGTTACTTTATAGTCCAAAATTCTGACTCTGTTGTCCTCTTTAAGTACCGGGACAATCGGATTGGCCCACTCGTTGAATTCCACTGGCACGATGATACCTTCACTCTGCAGCCTGTCTCGCTCAATTTCCACTTCCTCATGCATCATATATGGTACCGCCCATGCCTTGTGGTGAATGGGTCGCGTACCGGGAACCAAATGGATCTGCACTTTCACCCCTGAGAAGCTTCCAATCCCTGGCTCGGACAACGATGGAAATCTGCTCAGAACCTGGACACATGAGGCATCATCGACGGACGAAAGCACTCGGATGTCATCCCAGTTCCAACGGATTTTTCCCTGCAAGCTTCTGCCAAACAGTGTGGGGCATGATCCACAGTAGGAGTTCGTGCATTGCTCCATCATAGGAGACTTTGACTTCTGCACTGCCAATTACAGGCATCAGTTCCTTGGTGTAAGTTCTTAGTTTGGTGTGAATGGGGCTGAGCTGGGCCTGTGTGCCTTGTTGAAATACAGCCTGTCAAAGGCCTTTTTGCTCATTATGGATTGACTCGCAACCTGTCCAGTTCAGTTTGTCATGTATGTAACCACAATGTAACACCACTGTATTACTGTATACACTCAACCTAGATGCACACCTTGACCACAAGGGGTGAACTTGTGGGAGACACTCCTTACCTGATCACACGGGTATAAAAAGGGAGGTCCCATGCAGGGTCATTGTCTTTGGCATCCTGTGAATAAAGAGTTAAGGTCACAGAGTGACCTTGTCTCCAGAATGTGCCTCGTGTGGTTTCATACTGTAGAGTAAGGACTTTACTTTGGCGACAAGAAATGGGAATTCAGACCCACAAGAATGGACACCAGTAGCACAGAGGAACGGTACTGTATTGGGGAAGACTGGGACGATTTTGTCGAGAGACTTCAGCAAAGCTTCGTTACGAAAGAATGGCTGGGGGATGCAGCGGCCGACAAGCGAAGGGCTCATCTTTTGACCAGCTGCGGACCAAAGACTTACGCGCTCATGAAGGACTTACTAGCACCCAAAAAGCCGGTGAACAAAACCTTTGAAAAACTTAACAAATTGATCGGGGAGCACCTCAAACCGGCGAGTAGTATACATATGGCCCGACACAGATTCTACACCCACTGACGTTGTGAAGGACAGAGCATACCAGACTTCGCAGCAGACCTCCGGCGTTTGGCCAGCCTCTGTAAGTTCACAGACGACTGCAGGGGGGAGATGCTAAGGGACTTCTTTATCGAGGGCATCGGTCATGCGGGAATTTTCCGCAAATTAATCGAGACCAAGGATTTGACCTTGGAAGCGGCGGCGTTGATGGCTCAAACTTTCATGGTGGGGGAGGAAGAGATGAAAATAATATACACGCGCAATTCTGCCTCTAATGCGGTGATGGATCAGGGAGTCAACATCATCAATGCGACTCAGAGCCCCGCAGGCAGGCAGGGGCAGTCCGACACTCCCCAGGTAGCAATAGACCACAGAGTAGAACTTCAACAGAGACAATGCAGGCTGAACGGACATTCACGCCATCACAGTGGACAATGCGGCCCGGGATGGGGCCATTGACACCCACTAATAGGGTACTTAAGAGCAGTCAAAGGGAAAGTCAGCGCGGAATGCCTGGCCATAGTCCCTTTGTTCCCAACAATGGAAAGTTTAACTCATGCTGGAGGTGTGGGGGAAAACACTCAGCTAGATCTTGCAGATTTCAACAGTTTGTTTGCAGGAACTGCAATCTCAGTGGCCAGTTAGCTTGAATGTGCAGGAAGTCTGCAACCAGACTAATATATGAAGCAAATGGACCAGAAGAGGGTTCTTTGAGGCAGGATGACTTTTGGGGCAAATAGATGGACGCCGAAGTTCAGCGGGTCCATGTGGCGAATATTCACAGTTCATACACCAAAACGCCACCAATGATGATGAGGGTCTTATTAAATGATATCCCAGTACGCATGGAGCTGGACACTGAGGCCAGCCAGTCACTCATGGGCGTTCAGCAATTTGAGAAGCTATGGCCACTTAAAGCCAGTAGACCCAAATTAGCACGTATTGAGACACAATTACGGACTTACACTAAAGAAATCATTCCGGTGCAAGGCAGTGCAATGTTGGCTCTCACACACAATGGGTTAGTGAATCGGCTGCCACTCAAGATTGTCCCGGGCAATGGTCCTGCACTGTTGGGGAGGAACTAGTTAGCTGAGATGAACTGGAAATGGGGGGATGTTCACGCAATGTCATCTGTGGAGCGAAATTCATGTTCACAAGTCCTACATCAATTCGATTCACTATTCCAACCTGACGTCGGGACTTTCAAAGGCACTAAAGTAGTGATACACATCACCCCGGATGCTAGGCCAGTGCACCACAAAGCCAGAGCAGTGCTGTATGTGATGTAGGAAAAGATCGAGAGTGAATTGGGCCGGCTGTTGAGAGAGGGCATCATCTTGCCTATTGAATTCAGCGACTGGGCGAGCCCCATCGTTTCCGTCCTAAAAGCGGATGGCTCTGTCAGGATCTGTGGTGACTACAAGGCCACCATCAATCGGGTGTCCCTACAAGATCAATACCCGCTCCCGAAAGCGGAGGACCTCTTCACCACGCTGGCAGGCGGCAAGCTGTTCACCAAGTTGGACCTCACTTCAGCCTATATGACCCAGGAACTGGCCGACGAATCTAAACTACTGACCACCATCACCACGCACAAGGGATTGTTTGTTTATAACAGGTGCCCGTTTGGCATTCGATCAGCGGCCGCGATTTTTCAACGAAACATGGAAAGCCTGCTTAAATCGTATTCCAGGACGACATCCTCATCACGGGTCGAGAAACTGAGGATCATCACCACAACCTGCAGGATGTGCTACGCCGACTGGACCGGGTAGGCCTGCGACTCAAGAAGTCTAAATGTGTGTTCTTAGCTCCTGAGGTTGAGTTTCTGGGCAGGAGGGTTGCTGCAGATGGGATTCGGCCCACCAAATCCAAAACGGAGGCGATTCAACGAGCACCCAGGCCCTGCAACACATCGGAGTTGCGTTTATTCCTGAGACTGTTGAACTATTTCGGGAACTTTCTACCGAACTTGAGCACGTTGTTGGAGCCGCTACACGTGCTCCTGCATAAGGGTTGCGATTGATTTTGGGGGGACTGTCAGGAACGGGCTTTTGATCGGGCGCGAAACCTACTTTGTTCAAACAAGTTGTTGACCCTGTACGACCCCTGTAAAAAATTGGTTCTGACATGTGATGCATCGTCCTATGGGGTTGGGTGCGTGTTGCAGCAGGGCAATGCTGAGGGTCAACTACAACCTGTGGCTTATGCCTCCAGGTCGCTCCCTCAAGCAGAATGAGAATATGGGATGGTTGAGAAGAAAGCGCTTGCATGTGTCTATAGTGTAAAAAAAATGCATCAGTACCTCTTCGGTAGGAAGTTTGAATTAGAGACGGACCACAAGCCATTAACATCCCTGTTGTCAGACAGCAAGGCTATCAATGCCAACACATCAGCTCGCATACAGCGATGGGGTCTCACGCTGGCTGCTTATGACTACTCCATCCGGCACCGGCCCGGCACTGAAAATTGCGCTGACGCACTCAGCAAGCTTCCACTGGCCACCACTGAGGGGGCAGTAGAGCAAAGCGCCGAGATGGTCATGGCTGTCAATGCCTTTGACAGTGCAAGTGCCCCAATCACAGCCCACCAGATCAAAATCTGGACAAACAGAGATCCTCTCCTATCCCTGATTAAGAAATGTATCCTGACTGGGGATTGGGCGCCCGCACACGGAGCATGCCCTGAGGAGGTCAGACCGTTTCACAGATGGATGGATGAGCTCTCCATCCAAGCTGACTGCCTACTATGGGGCAGCCGGGTAGTTATGCCCCAGAAAGGCAGGGAGGCATTCATCAGGGAACTCCACAGCGATACCCAGGCATTGTGCTGATGAAGGTCATTGCCCGGTCACTCGTTTGATGGCCGGGAATTGATTCAGACCTGGAACACTGTGTTCGCAGGTGCACGACGTGTGCCCAGCTGGGTAATGCCCCCAGGGAGGCACCGCTCAGCCCGTGGCCCTGGCCCACCAGGCCATGGTCACGCATTCATGTTGACTACGAGGGCCCGTTCATGGGTAAGATGTTCCTTATTGTGGTAGATGCGTACTTGAAATGGATCGAGTGCATCATTCTGAATTCATGCACGCCATCCACCACTGTGGAAAGCCTACGTGCGATCTTTGCAACCCATGGCTTGCCAGACATCCTGGTTAGTGATAATGGCCCATGTTTCACAAGCTACGAATTCCGAGAGTTTATGTCGGGTAATGGCATCAACCACGTCAGGACTGCGCCGTTCAAGCCGGCCTCCAATGGCCAGGTGGAACATGTGGTCCAAATCATTAAGCAAGGTATGCTGAGGATTCAAGGACCCTCCCTACAATGCCGCCTATCGCATCTCCTGCTGGCCTATAGATCCCGACCGCACTCGCTCATGGAGGTCCCGCCAGCAGAGCTACTAATGAAACGGACACTCAAAACTCGGTTGTCCCTCATTCACCTAGTCCTGACCGACATAGTTGAGGGCAAGCGCAAGTCACAAAACGAGTACCATGACCGTAATTCGAGGGTTGATGTATAGAAATAAATGATCCTGTATTCGTCCTCAATCACGCCATGGGGTCCAAATGGCTTGAGGGCACTGTAATTGACAAAGAGAGGAATAGGGTCATCGTGGTAAAACTCAACAATGGTCAGATATGCCGTAAGCATCTGGACCAAGTAAAAAAAAGGTTCAGCATCGACACGGAGGAACCTGAAGAAGACCATGAGAGGGAGCTCACAACACCGCCAGTGAACGAGCAACAAGAGCAATCAGATAGGCCGGAATCACCACAGGTGACAGACACTCACGTCAGTGTCCAACAACCAGAGTCCCAACTGCGGCGCTCGACGAGGGAGCGTAGACCACCTGAAAGACTAAACCTATGATCCCAATAAGACTTTGCGGGGGCGAAGTGATGTCATGTATGTAACCACAATGTAACACCACTGTATTACTGTATACACTCAACCTAGATGCACACCTTGACCACAAGGGGTGAACTTGTGGGAGACACTCCTTACCTGATCACACAGGTATAAAAAGGGAGGTCCCATGCAGGGTTATCGTCTTTTGAGTCCTGTGAATAAGGAGTTAAGGTCACAGAGTGACCCTGTCCCCAGAATGTGCCTCGTGTGGTTTCATACTGTAGGGTAAGGACTTTACACAGTTCAACTTTCAACATTATTGGTGGACATTTCGTGGTGAATGTGTGTACCCTGTACACTTCTGCCTCCTTGGTACGAGTCTCCAATTCAGCCTGATCCACAATGGATCGATCTTCCTATGCAATGTGGTGGTTTGCAGGGTTTGCAGGGTTTGCTGCTCGCCTGCACATTCTCTGGAGGTGTCCCGTTGTTCTGCAGCCGTTGCACGCATAGTGCTTGAAGCGTCATTGATGGGCCCGATGATCATCTTCACAATGCCAACAAGGTGTTAACTGCCCGCATTAATGATTGATGGTGGACTCTGGGTTATCTGAGGTCGTGCAGCAGCAGCTGGCGTGTATGTCGTTTGGATCGTGTGGGCCTCAGATTAAAACGCTTGAAGTGTGTTTTCCTGCTCAAAAACGAAGTTACTTTTTGCACAGTACTGGCCGAAACCTCTTTACTCTGTGAAATTTGTTTGGTGTTGTCGCTGGTGGACATAAATGCCCGGGCTATCGTTATGGCTTTGCTTAGATTCGTAGTTTCAATAGTCAACAGCTTGCGAAGGATTACCTCATGGCCAATGCTCAGTCCAAAAAAGTCTCTCAGCATTTGTTCTAGGAATCCCTCAAATTCGCAATGTACTGCCACAATGTTCGGCGACATAGCTTGCCACTTCCTGGCCCTCCGACCGTTGACACGTGTAGAACCGATACCTCGCCATCAAAATGCTTTCCTTAGGATTTAGGTGCTCCCGCACTACCGTACACAATTCTTCATAGGATTTAAGTGTTGGTTTTACCGGAGCTAGAAGATTCTTCATGAGGCCATAGGTTGTTGCCCCACAGACAGTAAGGAGGATCGCCCCTCATTTGGAAGCGTTCTTGTCCACTTCCAGCTCATTGGCCACAAAATATTGGTCAAGTCTCTCCATAAAAACCTCCCAATTGTCCCCTTCTGAGAACTTCTCCAGGATACCAACTGTTCTTTGCATTTTCGTGCGGTTATTCGTTACCTCGTCTCCAATTGATACGCTCATAATAAAGGATGCAACTGAATACTGTGAACAATGAGTAAGTGTGACCTTAGCTTCTTTAATAAGACTCCAGAGCGCAGGCACCTCATGGGTGACCTGCTTATATACAGTGCTCCCAAGAGATACTGGGATCCCCTGGGACTCCAACAGGTAGTGAAGGTGTGGTGTGATACAGGTTGCAAAGGGTTAAATACATAACAGCCACTAAGGCCATTTGTGACATAAGTGCCAGCTGTGTCTCACTGGGTAACACTCTCGCCTCTGAGTCAGAAGATTGTGGGTTCAAGTCCCCCTCCAGCGACTTGCGCACATAAATCTAGGCTGACACTCCAGTGCAGTGCTGAGGGAGCGCTGCACTGTCGGAGGTGTGGTCTTTCGGATGCAGCGTTAAACCGAGGCCTAGTCTGCTCTCTCAAGCAGACGTAAAAGATCTCAGGGCACTATTTCAAAGAGCAGGAGAGTTATCCCTGGTGTCCTGGCCAATATATATCCCTCAATCAACACAACAAAAACAGATTATCTGGTCATTAACACATTGCTGTTTGTGGAGGCATGCTATGCACAGCATGCTCTAAATATGCAGCTTGTGTGCGACCATGCAACACGCCATCATGAAAGTTAATGCCCGCTTCCTTGAAGGATGTCACAGTACCTTTAGCTGAAGAAACTCCACAGCCCCAGCATCTAACATGTAAAGAAAAGTCCCCTGGTGGATGTGGGTAGAGAAAGGCTATCCTTACGGCCTGTGCTGATGACATTACTGTGCAGAGTCAGGATTCATTCATTCATCCCTCAGTATCATCACTATCAAATCACAAGCATATTGAAGATGTTCTTCAGGTGCTTGGATTGATCTCGGGGCGCCCTGCAGTGTAAGATGTCAAGGATCTTGTTGGTTAGCTACATGCGACACAAGCTTACCTTGCAAAGTGGTCTCATTATGAAGTCCCCAGAAGAGAAAGACTACCATCATGAGCAATCAACTCAGAAAGAGGGGCAGCAGCCTCAAGAAAATGTGGAGGACAACCTGCCGCTGGTTGCATGCCCATCTGATAGAGCAGAACTTCCCTTGCCCACAATAGCTGGCCACTGCATGAGTGGTCCTGTCTATATCTTTCTCCTTCAGACCACAAAGATGCCAGACCTTTCTCTGTGCACATCATTTCACAAAGCTCCTATTCATGCGCCTGATCAAAGCCACTAGCAAACCTTGCCAAGAGCAATTCTTGCATGCACAGCAACTTTATTACTACTGTAATTTGTTCTATGGACCACACTGTGTGTATGTGCCTACTTCTGCTTACTACTCTGCTTCCCCTTGGTGGCAGTGTGTGATATTTGGACTCAATCCTAATTTAGGGTTTAGTCTGGGTACGGCATGTGACAGTAATGCATGAGATGACTTGCCGTTTTGAGTCTGAAGGAGCCTTTGGGACTGATGTGGCTTGCATTCAATGGCAGCCAAGTCTCGGGTGGAGCTACTGGAGGAAGGGGCTTTATGCTACTGCATGAGCAATCTGCCTGCCTACGTTCTGCCAAATCTACACGCATTAGAGAGGCTGGCAAAAGGCCACAAATGTGTCATTATCGTAAGAGACACCATGATCACCTACCTGCATTCCTGAGGTGCTACTGGTACTGGGCACTGGCTCTGCACAGTCGCTAACCAGCAGGAAAGCACACCAATGTTCGTAATGAAATCAGTGAAACCCTGTCTGCTGTTTGTCTGCAACCAGTCACCAAGCCTATACAAACCAGAAGAGACAGTCCTCTGGCAGCTAAAGCATCTAGGGCAGCAGAAAACATAGACTGTCCATAGAATCTGTTATGAGTGGACTTCAATGCTATTAAATGGTCTTCTGATGTTCCTGCATATAGTATTGTCGGACTCCACCACACAAACTGCCGACCCAGCACATTGATACGGTCCTGATCACTCTATGGTTGGACTCACTGCAGCTTTACTATAAATGTCTTGCTTTAGTGAGCCCAGGGGTCGCTGTTGCCCTACCACCAGGCAGAAACTGGGTGGGTCGGCAGTTACAAACAAGCAGTTTACTTACCCGTTCAGATCCCGACCATTTCTGAAGGTTTGTGATGTTAACCTTCTGAATTTTGTAGGCGGCGAGCCACCCACCTAAAGCAGGTGGGTGCTCATGGATCTATGCAAATTGGGGTCCTATGACTCTGATGTCATTTTAAGTGGCGTCTAAGCGGGGAAGCTGCCAGGGCAGAAATCGGTCCACACGGTCTGAAGAGGGAAGGGGCCCTCTGGTATGCCTAAATCTTTCTTTTGGGTCCCACAAGGACAGTTGTGGCCCTGCCCTGGACTTGCTCCACCCCTCCCAGCACCCTTCCACCCTGCGAGCCCCCCCACAAACCTCCTCTGCACCACTTCACCAACCTAGAAATTGACGTATGGCCAATGGCTGACTGATCTTGACCGGCTGATAGCTGATCATTGTGACCTTCATGCCAGTTTTGTGATGTCCTTCTGCCTCTGCTGGGCGGGAAATCAACTTCTCACCAGAATCCAGCACTGAGTTAAACTCCGCCCCCAGATGTCAGATCACTGACATGACCACTGAGCATGTGCATTGCGATGTACTCATAGGCTCTGTGGTATAACTGTAGCTGTCATGAGTGTACAATTAAAAGTCAAAGGGCTAACAATTCGGGGTATAGTTTAACCCGTTACCACCAGACTCAGGGGGAAAAATGATGGCCGCCGCACTTCCGTCCACTGCCGGCGGGTTCTGCGGCGACCACCATTTTCGACAAGGCGGCAGCACTGCCGATGTCTGCACTCATGAAAATTATTTCGATGATGCAGATCGTGATATCAATGATTGTGCAACACTCACTTGAAGCCCAATCTGCCATTTTCAACTTCGCCGCTCCACTTACTGGCATGGCTAGACTGCGACCAGCTGAGCAAGCATTGACAAGCTGGAAGAAGACTCCAGCCGTGGTATTTAAAGGGATCATCAGTATCAACTTGCAGCTGACATGTTTCTGCATTTTGAATGGCTCTGTGGAACTTCCTGCAACTCCAGCAGCATTATATACTTCTTTCAAGTGTTGCTCACAGTCATGGGGGCTCTACTTGCAGTCCCCTTTGTGCTCGAGTATCTACGGGAGAGGGAACGGAGGCAGCGAAGTAGATGAGAAAATGCATGCAGAGGAAGGAGGAGGAGGGACAGGAGGGCCCTCAACAGGAGGTCTTAACCATGTAGGGTTTCTAGACAGCACTTTTCTTACATCCATTCAAGTGGGAACAGTGTATTAGGAGGCTCTGATTCACCAAAGAGTTGGTCACAGAGCTCTGCCACTTCCTGCAACCGTACCTGCAGCCTGAGAGCAGGGCGACCATGACTCTCCCAGTAGCCCTCAAGTAAGCGTGGCCCTCAATTTCATTGCCACCGGATCTTTCCAGGCTGCATCGGTTCACCATCCAGTGCTGTATCCGAGAGGTCACTGAGGCTATCTACACCAGGAGAAGGAACTATGTTTTCTTCTCTCTGAGCAGAGGGAAGCAGGAGAAGTGCGCATGTGGCTTTACCAGGATAACGGACCTCCCCATTGCATGGCGTTGCATAACATGTGGCTTTGCGGGCACTACAAAACAATCCTGAGGTCTTCTGTGACCCCAAAGGGTAGCACTCATTTTGTGCTGTTGTTGTGCGACCACACCCAATGCTTCCTGGTGGTCCATGCCTGCTATCCTGGCAGCAGTTATTATGCCTTCATCCTGTGCCAGCCACATCAAACCCGAGGGTGGCTGCTCGGAGACAAGGACTATCCGTACATACTTGCATTGGAGGCTCTTCAGAGAAGGTTCACTAGGTTGATTCCGGAGATGAGGGTGTTGACTTATGAAGTTAGGTTGAGTAGGTTGGGCCTCGACACATTGAAGTTCAGAAGAATGAGAGGTGATCTTATCGAAACATATAAGATAATGAGGGGGCTCGACAAGGTAGATGCAGAGAGGATATTTTCACTCATAGGTGAAACTAAAACATAGTCTTAGAATAAGGGGCCACCCATTTAAAACTGAGATGAGGAGAATTTTTTTCTCTCAGAGAGTTGTAAATCTATGAAATTCTCTGCCCCAGAGAGCTATGAAGGCTCGATCATTGAATATATTTAAGGTGGAGATAGACAGTTTTTTGAGCGATAAGGGAACAAAGGGTTATGGGGAGAGGGCAGGGAAGTAGAGCTGAGTCCATGATCAGATAAGCCATGATCTTATTAAATGATGGATCAGGCTTGAGGGGCTAGGTGGCCTACTCCTGCTCCTATTACTTATGTTCTTATGTTCTCAGCATATGACTCATGACTCCCCTTTGCAACCTAACCACTCCTGGCCAGCACTCAGATAATGGGAGCCATACAGCCACCAGGTACATCACCAGGACCATTGCGCTGCTGAAGCAATGATTCCACTGCCTTGACCGCTCGGGAGGAGCCATCCAATACTCGGCAGTGTGGGTGTCCCATTTCGTGGTTGTCTGCTGCATGCTTCACAACTTAGCCATCTTATTCACATCCCATTACTACACTAGCCTCTAAAGTACGCACAGTGCAAGTTTTTGAGCTGGTGTCTGTGAGTGACAGATGCAGTGTTTTCTTCTTCTCCCCCCTCGCTCTCCTCCATCCCCTCGGCTGGGCTGCTGCTTGTTGTTGATTATCTGACGACAGAAAGGCACGAGAGTCAAGTTGTGGTGAGGGGAGGAGGTGGAACCAAGATATCCATCAGAAGCATCAGAAGCTTGGAAGTGAGAAGAGATTGTGGGATGAGGGGGAAGTGGAATTTGAGAAGGATTAGGAATGAGCATACCTTTGTTGCCACCAAGATCTTAAACTTCGCTTGTTGCCAGGGCCTCCATGACTCCCCATCCAATAATATCCAAATCTCACTTCTCTACTTGACTCATGTCCTATATGCCAGCTTCCCCCACCCCTCCCCCCCCCACCCCCCACCCACATAGTCTGTGCTGCTCTCTCTCCAATTATGCACCACTTTGGCTGCAGTAGAAAGGGAAGTGTGTGAGTGAGTGTGGTGCAATGTTTGGGTGATGTGCCTGCCATAGTTGAATAGCTGTCAGTGTGTGCGAGGTGTAAGATGCGGGTGTGAGTGTTGCAGCAGTAGTAAGGTTGTGAAGCTATGATTGTGAGGTATGAATGGTGGTGGGTAGAGATTGTTGATAGGTGAGTGCTGAGGGTGTGGTGTATTGAGATGGTAGGATATGGCATGTGCTGAAGCCTTCACTGATGTTGACATGTTGTGTGAGGTCATTAAACATTGCGGCATTGTATGGAAGTCACATAATCGGCTATCTCCCACCACAGCCTTCTGGACGTATGGGCCGATGGCTTCCTGCCAGCAAGCGAGAAGAGGACAGCCTACCTCCTCCCCATGGCCACCACCATTGCCTCCAGAGCCACGTCTCAGAATCTTCCGGCTCTCCCCCTGTGCTGACACTTAAGCCATCTCTTTGTAATAGCGTCTGCTTCCAGGTGCAGTTCCAACTTGAATGGTAATGAGGTGCTGTAGCATCAATGCACTTAAGTACTGAACAAAACCCCGGCCAAACATGACTGGGAATTAGACTGAACCCAATACTGACCCACCTGTTGAGTGGGCCAATGAGCAGTGGTTTTAGCACTGAGATCAGCATTATATTCATGTCAAGGAGGTCGCAACATGAATTTTGCGTGCTGTCTAGACCACTTTCACCCATCGCAGCTTAATAGCGCTGAGCAACGATCCCGCCCATTTTTGGGCCATATCCAATTTCAGGGCCAAAATGTCAACTGCCATTTTACGGTTTTTAAACTCAAATTACATCAATAATGTTTGAACTGTATTAAAGATTTTTAAGTGTAGCAAAAAACAAACACCTGGATACAGTCTTTCTGGTGTTTCTATTAACTATATTATTATACTGTGATCCGGCTCGTAGATTTAAAAAGTGTCATAAAATACAAGTGCAATGGCATCATCAATTCTCTGTTCAGCAGGAAAAATGCTCCATTGATGTTCTCTGTCCTTTGATATTTGTGCAATAAATAGATCCTGAGCTCAGGGAAGACAAAGAGAAATGGCTAGAGGAATAAACATAGATTAGAAGGGGTAGTGGGATATAATTCCTATCCCCTAAATACCTTGACGTGATCTCCTAAGCAATGATGATATAAATGATGAACAGTTAGCAGCATGATTGGGTTATTACATAAGTCTTCATTTTATATTCCCTTTTCGGCACATGTCGAGTGAGTAACTGAAATAAAAATTACAGAAGTAAAATGTAAAGTTTAATTCTTTTGCTCTGAATTGACCTCTGTTCTGAGTTGACATTTTGGTTCCAGGAAATGTAAAAGTATGTAACATGAAGAAGGTGTCATCACAAGCAACATAACAATGTTTGGACATTTACAATTATGATTCTGCTAAAATCCTTGTTCAACTGATATATGATGTTACTGCTGGGATCAGGAACAATTGTGTCAAAAAAGATGGCAATGTTGCTCATTCAGATGTAAACACAAGGGGAACAAAATTCCCCTGTTGTGCACCTCCCGTTAGCGCCTCCGGGGGGCACTAATGGGGAGCGAACATGTTTTCACCTGGGGAGAGGGCGTTACTGGCTCCCGCGAAGTTGCACAGGAGTTAGCGGAGGCGCAGGGACAGTAGCACCGCACCCTACCAGTCACACCCCGGGCTGCCGTGCAATTGGTGATGACAACGTCGGCGAGCGCGGCGACTGCTTTGCCATCGTGACGGAAATTGGCCAGTGCCCCGCGAGGCTGCTGTGAGCAATGTCAGTCTTGCAGGTCATGAACTGGGCCAACATCCGCTCGCGGGGTGGAATTTAAAGGGGAGGTGTACTGCGCCGTGCGCCGCCACCTTTTCATTTTGGCCGACTCACCGGTCGGCCAGTCTTGGTGCCAGGCTGTGGCCACGGCACCACGCTGCCCTGGTGGCCCGGTGGAGGCCATCAGAGGCCCTGTAGAGTTTGCAGCGCCCCTCCCCGTTAACGGAAGGGGAGGGGCATTGAAACGCGTCAGCGCTACGTGGAGAGTCACGCACAAGGAGAGAGGCCGTGTAGCGCTGATGATCCCGCCCACGTAGTGCCCCGGGTACCTCCCCAACCCCAACAGGAAGTGGAGAGCGCGCGACATTGTGCTCCACTTCCTTTCAGGGATGGTAATCCCAATTTCACGGCCGGGACGGGACTCCTGCGCCGGGTGCAGGGAGTCTCTTTCTGACTGGATTACCACTCCCAAACGGGCCGATGGGGAATTTCTCCCCCGAAACATCTGAAAATGTAGCTCAGAACGTGTAAAATAAGTTCATTGGCTTCTCGTTCGATACAAATCTGTCTGTTTGGAAGGTCACAGCACAGGTTTGTGGAATTAAAACTACATTGAAGTTTCAGGGGTAGCAGGGCAACATGAAAAAGTATTTATAAATACTGAATTGATCAAAGAATACATGTCAAAGGAGGTAGATATCAAGTTTGAATGTAAAAGTGAACTTGAATTGCAGAATGAATTTAAGAAGGTCACTGTGCCTTGCTGGGCTGCCCTCAGGAGAACAGAATTGCTATTGTCAAATGTGGCAGGCCAGCTGTTTAACATACATGTAAAATTGTGCATAGGTTGATGCTACAACGTAAGACATTTTGTGACTGTTATCTTTGTACAAATACACCAAGGAAGTAGACATTTAAATCATTTAAGCGAGCTCAGAATTAAACTGAAAAAATGCATGCTCAGCCAGCTTCTGGCTTGATTGTAACTGCACACAGAATATTGACATGCTTAAGAGAATTAAACCTAGTAGTTGTTTCCAGGTGCTAGTATTGATCACCAGAGGGCTCCAAATATCCAACTTCAGGACAGGTAGGGTGACGTAAGAAATGAATGAATAATCAACATCAGCTGTTAATCAGCAACACTTACTGCACTGTTTCCTTCCAGAGTGTTTACTGACTAGAATGGCCCAGAATTTGCGGTCAGTGGTGAAGTGACGGCGCTCGCCGTTGACCTCGAAGAAAGCTGCCCAGAAAGATCTAGTGATCTCTGGTGTGAATTTCACCTTTCCCGACTTATGTTTGAATCTGGTACCAAATCAAACAAATCTCCAGTGTCCAGCAACAGTGATGTAATCAAGCAGGCTGAACTGCCAATCACATTGAAGAATTCTCACAGATGGCAAACCAGGAAGTAAAATGCACAGATTCTAAATTACTTTTCATAAATTTTAGAGAGGGCAAAATAAAGTTTGGGGCATATACATAGGATTAAGATAGAAGCTGGAATATCCTAAACTTTAAAAAAAAATTATTTTAAAAAGCAGCTAATTCTTGTTCATATTAATGGAAAAAATATTGACATTCCACAAATATAAAAATAATTTTTTATGTGCCACAATGGTTGTTCAGCAGTGAATACATCATTAAAGGCCCAGTTAAACCTCTTTGAACAAAGCTTAACCTTTTTGGAGGGCAGGGTGGGGTGGAGTGGGTGTTAACAGCATAATAGGGGAAGTTTTTGTCCATCAGTGTGATTGAATTGATTGCTAGCTCTGGGGAGTTTCACAGCACAATTGGGGCGGAACAGGGAATAATAGATCGTACCTTTTGGATTTCTGCTTTTATCTGCACATGCACTAAATCCTGAAGATGCTATCAGTTTCAGAGGGGGAATGACAGGCGAACACTGCCAGTTTTGATGTTCTTACCACCACAAGATCCGAGCCATTAACTTGTTGCCACATAACATTTGTTGGGTAGCATGAGGTATATCTTGACAAATTCTTGGATGATTCAGAAAGGAACTAAACTCTTTTGACTCAAATTGGAAATAATAAAAAGTGAACATGAGTTATGGGTAAATACACTGTAAAAGAAAGAAGAGGAAAGCTAGCATTTTTATCACAACTTTCCCAGCTTCAGGGCTTCCCAAAAGCACTTCACAGCCAATGCATTACTATTGAAGTGTAGACACTGTTGTTATGTGGACAATGTGACACTGAGACTTACAGATTAGAAAGCTCGCAGGTTCATTGTGATTAGTTGGACAGCTAGCTGTAGGGCAGTGGAATTGGCAATAAATCTCCTGGGCACATATAGAGGGGAAAATCAACCAGAGTTGTCGATCCTGACAATGTGTTGAAAATGTTCCTATGTTGATGTTGGACTTAAACAGGACTTTGCCTGGTTATGATCATTTTCACAATCAAATAGTTACTTGAGTAAGCTATTGTGGAACCATAATCCATGATGAGTCCATTGGAGTTCTCCCAATCTTTTACGATTACTTCGACAGGAGATCAGCAGAACCATCAGAAAAAATAGCATTACTGCCAGTTATGCCATTTTTCGTGGATTAGACTGATCCCTTGCCAAAGTTGTGGTGGAAGATCGGGACAAAATCCATGGAAACTCAGGGCTAATGCCTTCTGCAGAGGAGGAGAGAAAATTGGAGGCAGAAGCACAAATGGCCTGTAAATTGGAAAATAATCTTCACAGACAATATTTCATTGAACGAGTGCCCAATCTATAGAACAGGTTTGCTCGGGAGATAATGAAAGCAGTCTGTATTCATTCATTCAAATGATAATTAATTAAAATTCTGTCAGAAAATAACATTTTGGGATACAGTATATGAGTAATTTGAAAGCAGGGCAGGAATCTTCCCAGCCTTGCGAGTGCGGGTTTGGAGGTGGGTCTGTTGTAAAAATAGTCCTGTTTGACAGCAGGTCAGGATCCCTCTCTGAACACATCTCCATGTCAATTTCTCAGCTGTCGGGTCTCCATGCGGATCACAGACCCGAAACCAAGCGGCGGGCCAGTTAATTAAGGTACTTAGCAGGTAGTTTAGTGCTACTTCAGAGGATTAAAAGCAGGCAATTACAATTTTACCATGTTTTCAACGAGTTTGCCATCCCTCGGGGAACACGCCAGGTAAGTGGAGTCGGTTTTTAAGTGACTCTCCATTGCTTTGGCAAGTTGACAGCTGCAGAAGTGGTAAAAAAGCTACAATTTCAGAACTGTTCACTTTGCAATATCAGAATATGAAGCCTTCAAGATTTGGAAGAAACTTTTTGAGCTGTATGCATTTTGGAAATGTTTGCAGTCAACTCTCTATTCACCATCACCTTCTTGGAGCAACCTCTCTCACCATTGACAGATTGCTTCTGTCATCTCAGCCTCTCTTGCCATCTATTTCAGCAGCATTGGTGACCTTGAAAAAATCTCAGCTTGGTCCTCAGAATCCCACCACGATCAGTCTCAACACCAACATCACTAAACACACCAGCATCACCAATAACAACACCAACCTTCTCCGCAATCACCTGATGCTGCACAGGACACATTGCATCAGCACTCAACCACATTGCTGCCCGGGAGGCCAATGATGGCCTCACCATGGTCACATTTACTTCACTTCACACTGTACACCCTGACTGCCACATGATGTGCCAGGTTGACACCACCCCACACCAGCACCATAAAGCATCCCTGCACTGTCCAATCCATTCCTTTCACAGTCATCATCATTGTGGGGGGATACCCTTATGTCTGACCATTCACCATAACTCACTAAGCCACTTCCAAAAGTGCCCACAAATCTGTACAAGAACATGAAAGGGCTGAAATTGCCCCACGCTGAATTTGCAGCGCATAATTCGAATTATAGATTTTGGTTGTGCCGACATGGAATTGCTCTCGTGAAGCAAAAAAAATGGTGGAGCGGTAACCGTGCGGTCCCGAAGCGCTCATGCAGTGCTCATGCCGCGCGGCGCTGAGTGCCATGCTACTCACATCAGCGCGAGGGCCGCAGCAATCTTAGCAGCACCTTCAGCAACAAACCAACAGCCGCCATTGAAGGGCCGATTGAAAAGTTGGCCACAAAAAAGATGGGGGCCAGGGCGGCATCTCCCCTTTAAATGTGGCCGGGGCACCACGGCTTTCCACCACAAACTGCTTTGCACTGAGGGAGCCCCGGGGGCAATTCTGGGGTGGGGGAGGAGGAGAGCTCTGTGCGCAGATCCCGCGCAAAAACCTTTTAGCGTACCCTTATCGCCGGCTGCCGGCACGAACTGGTCCTGCGCAAAGGAGCAATTTCAGCCCCAATGTCTTCAAAATAAAGATTTCAATATTTGACAATACATTTGCAGAAACTCTACATGAACATTGGCTAAAACACCCAAGTTCCTACACGTGTGTGTTGTTAGTTGGTGTGATTGGACAAGGATGAGGGTGAGTGTGAGGGATCACTAGTGAGGTGGGGATATGATAATGTAGGTAGACAGAGGGATGGGTGGAGGTACAAGGTAAGTTGGTGTGAGTAAGGATGTGCAGAAGTAGGGTAGGGAAGACAGAGTGATGAGTTTGAATATGGCTTTGCAGTAACATTTCATGATCTACTGAGATCATTGAAAGTTTTGTGTCACTGCAGCCAGGTCCTCCTGATGACATCCCTGCTTGTGCCCTAGTGTGCAATATGCAACCAGGCTGTGTTGGTGTCCTGGGGAGGACTCTTCTGCCCATTGGAAGGGAAGCGAACTGCCCTGTGTGCTGTGACACACCCATAAGCATCTGGAGGGAGTGATGGGAGAGCCTGAATGCAGCCATACCCCTCTGTGCAGTGCTTGTCAGTGTTTGCAGAACCTCAATGCTGTAGAACACTGACAGCACAACTGTCAAAAAATAGTTGGCCATTATCTCTTTAAATTATCCAGCTGATGACCCGTCATCAGATGATGTCATCATCCGCTTCCTGTTAACTGGCTGGGAACCTTGCAAGCCTCATCAATGGAAAATTGTGTTGAGAGGGCAGGACAGAACCCGGAGCACGTTCTCCACACGCCACCATACCGGCTGCACCTGAATCGCCACTGTTGCCGAAATCACGGCCATGATGTGTGGTGAGTGTAGCAATGCTTGGGAGGAAAAAGGTGACTTTGGATCTATGGTTCCCAAAGGTCTCCACCACTGGGGGGTTTTCTCACCTCAAGTCTAGGTCTTTTGTAGACTAATCGATAGAGATTGATAATTTTGACTGGTCAACCACTCTATTATCGCTGTATCATGAGACTACTGGGATTGTAGAAGGCGAAATAGATGAATACATTTTTTATTTCGAAAATCCTAAATTCCCATAAAGAGAACAAATTCAGAAAAGCTACCCCTACTGCACACCATTTCCCATGTTGTAGCAATCGTCAGTATTAGCTGTGGCTCAGTGTGTAGCACTCTCTCCTCAGAGCCAGAAGGTTGTGGATTCAAGTCTCATTTTAGAGACTTGAGCACAAAATCTTGGCTGATACTCCAGTGCAGTGCTGTCTTTTGGATGAGACATTAAACTGAGGTTCCATTTGCCCTGCCTGATGGATGTAAATGATATCTTGGCACTATGTGAGGTACCTTGATCAATATTTTTCCCTCGACCAAGGTTACTAAATAAATTAGCTGATCATTATCACATTGCTGTTCGTGGGATCTTGCTGTGTGCAACTAGGCTGCAGTATTTACGACATTACAACAGAAATTGCTCTTCAAATGTACTTACTTGACTCTAAAGTGTTAGGGACATTCTGAGGTCATGAAAGGCACGACGTAAATGCAAGTCTTCCCTTTTTTTCTAGCTCTGAGTGAGATTGCCAATCCAGTGTTAAATTTATTCTGTTGTAGACTCCTAACAACTTAGAACTGGTTTGACTGTGTCAAAGATGTTATAGTTAAATCAATTAAATTAGAAAAAGTACTTCCTTCATGAAACTTGAGAACGATTACCCCACCTTCCATTTTTTAAAAGCACTACAGTATGTTAGAACAAATCCATCGATTAAACAGGATTACAAAGTAGTTGCATTAACTCACTGTGCATTTTATCAAACAACAGATTTAAAGACCAGAACATTTTTTTTAGGGAACAGCACCAAAAGATTATAAAGAAAAAATGAGTACCTTAAGATATGTCTGAATATGTCTGAATATATCCTAAAGTACTTCACCTGATTAATTACTTTGATTGTGATCTATGTGGGCAAAAATTTTGTAAAAAAAAAGGAAAGAAATTTTGTCCCAACACGCTTTACAGCCAATGAAGTACTTTTGGAGTATAGTCACTGCTGTAATGTAGGAAATACAGCAGCCAATTTGCACACAGCAAACTCCCATGAAAACCAATGTGATAATCTGCTGTTGTTATGTTGGTTGAGGGATAAACACTGACCAGGACACTGGGGATAATTCCCCTGCTCTTCTTCAAAATAAAGGAGGTAGGTTTTAAGAAGCATTTTAAAAGTGGGGAGAGAGGAGGAGATGTTTAGGGAGGGAATTCCGGAGCTGAATGCATAGATGGCCGAAGGCCATTCAATGGAATGGGATTGAATTGAATTGAATTGAAGGGAATGGGGGATGCATAATGGGAGAGTTTTCCAGGAGCAGATGCAGCAGGAACTGGGGTTAGAGGGGGAAGCGAGGGATACAAGGAAATGGCCAGAGATGGCTTCTTCTGTGAACTGTGATTCAGCCTGACAAATGAGCCTATCGCAGGGCAGATTAAATATTGGTGCAAAGTAATAAAGAATGTGGCCCAATCACAAACAAGATAAAGGTTCTTCTATTACAACATTGAAATTACTTTCCACCATAATTGCACATTCTCAACACTCGACTTGCCATTCACATAAAAACCAAAAAGTATTTGTCCTGTTGTTCTTTGAATGATGGTAGTTTGCTCCTTGTTAGACAATCATGCATTGAAATTTTAATGCCACTTCTGGGAATTAATTTGATATTAATATTAAATGATCCAACAGAACAAGAGAGATTTATATCTGATATCTAATATTCTCATTGTAGCGGAACATTCTAATGGTTATATCAACCTCATGTCAATTCAACTAGATGTCATTACAAGTACTTCAGGTTTGGAAAAAAAATAATGATTTACTATTTTCACGAGATAATTATGTCACTTGTGTTGTTGGGCAAGTTTAACCTATGAATGAAAATCAAATTACCGCCAATTCTAGAAATCTGAAACAAAAACAGAAAGTGCTATGAATACACAGCAGGTCAGTTGATATCATCACAAAATAAATGTTAGGCTAATATTTTGATTGTAACCCTTCACCAAAATGGGCAATCCATTTATAGTGTATTTTTAGGATCACATTGCATTTTGTTGTGTATCAGTGGTCACCTACATTGTGAAGTGAGAGATACCATGAGCACAAAGATGTCGAAAGGTTTGTAGCAGTGCTACATTAAGGTTCTGAGGTCAGGAACAGTTGTCAATTGTTACTGTTACCCTATTCATTGCTCATTTCTACTCATTTTGCTTTTACCATAAATACAAACAGAAAATGCTGGAAATACTCTGCAGGACGGGCAGCAGCTGTGGAGAGAGAATCACAGTTAATGTTTCAGGTTGATGACCTTTCATCAGAACTGGAAACAGTTAGAGATGTAACAGATTTTAAGCAAGTGCAGGGGCAGTGAAAGGAGGAGGGTAGGAAAGAATAAAAGGGATGGTCTGTGATAGGGTGGAAGGGAGGAGAGATTAAGGGTGTGAAATTCTGTGGTGCCCCATTTGGGGGTGGTAACATCTGGAAGGCAGAACATTCTGCTCCAGGCACGGAAGTCCCGCCTCGCTCAAAAAATTCGGGTTACCGCCCCTGAAAGGAAGTGGAGCGCAAAATAACAAGCGGCAATTCCTTTCTGGGGCGAAAGTGAGGCGGATGGGTCGAGAGCGGGAAGCAGCACTACGCATGGGGCCACGTAGAGCTGCTGCATAGGAGGGGCTCTTCCCTTCATTAAATTGCCTCTCCCGATAAGGCCTCTGACCACCGGAAAGTAGCGGTCACGTGGGGCACAGAATGGCTGCCGACTCTCCATGGAGGGGCCGCCATTTTAGAAATTGCCCTTCCTCAGGAACGGAGTTGTGTCTGTGACCGCTCCGCCCGTTTTCCCGCTGTGGCTTGCAACGGCCAACCCCTTCCCTTCCGGCGGGGACCCCCTTGCGAAATTACCCTTACCCGAAATTGCCCCACGGAAGCGGCCCCACCACTGACTGGTGCCCCCAAAGAGCTTTTGCTGTCGGTGCACTCTGTGTGAAATGGCGACATGGCCCTCCTTAAAGGGGCGGGTGCAGTACCAAAGCTGCCATGTTATTTTTTCCTGTCGGCCGACTGCCAGGTCGGCCCGACAATTATGCCCCCGGGTTTGGCCGGGATGCCAGCAGGCCTGGCACCCAAGCCGAGAACCTTCCCTGGTGGCCCGGTGGACCTAACTGAAATGAATGCAGAACTCACAGCAGCTCTCCTCTTTAACTGAAGGGGAGAGACGTTGTGATGTGCCAGCACGAAGATGTCATCAGCGTGGCGCTAATGACTGACAGCTGCGGACACTTCATCCCGCCCCCAATTACGCTCCCCAATGATGCTCACTCCGCTCCGCTCTCACTTCCGCCTCCATGAGGATCCACTTCTGCCCCACTGGAAAAAAAAAACCATGAAGAGCTAAATTTCACCGGATAGGCTGCCGCATGCATTGAACACTTCAAAAAATGGTAAGGACGCCCCGTTTCCGGTAGAGGGCAATTTCTACCCCACCTTATTTCCCTTTTTCTTATCCTCTAATTAACACAGAAATAACGTAATCCCCATTGGAATGTCCATTTTAAAAATTATAACAAGCAATTGAAAATGTGGCAGCTAAAACTTGGGCAAAAACCTCCTAAAATAACATAGAAACATAGAAACATAGAAAATAGGTGCAGGAGTAGGCCATTCGGCCCTTCTAGCCTGCACCGCCATTCAATGAGTTCATGGCTGAACATGCAACTTCAGTACCCCATTCCTGCTTTCTCACCATACCCCTTGATTCCCCTAGTAGTAAGGACTTCATCTAACTCCTTTTTGAATATATTTAGTGAATTGGCCTCAACAACTTTCTGTGGTAGAGAATTCCACAGATTCACCACTCTCTGGGTGAAGAAATTCCTCCTCATCTCGGTCCTAAATGGCTTACCCCTTATCCTTAGACTGTGTCCCCTGGTTCTGGACTTCCCCAACATTGGGAACATGACATAAAAATAAAAAAAAGCAATGATGATAACCCCTGGCACTAATCTAAAGATATATTGCACTTTCAGATCAAGTACTCGTTCTTCCTTTTAATGCCAATTCCTGTCAGCTTTGAATCTGGTAACCGCCAAGTTAATTTTCTTTGGGTGATCTCAAAATACCATGCACGTTTAGTGAGATTGACAGGAAAATTTATTTGTGCAAATGAGCAAGTCATTATATTATATTAAAAATAAATATAGAGCTTCTGCTTGTTTTCAGTGAGGGCCCTTGACACTTTCCTTCAATTCATCTGGTAGCTTGCCAGCTGCCTGGTTATCTGTGCAGTGCCCATTCTGTTCTGGCACCACCAGATCGCCAGAAAATTTCCCTTCATATGTCTTTGATAACACAAGTTGTTATATATGTGGACTTGTATTTACTCTGTACAGCCACCAGAGGGCTCATTCCCCGGAGTCCCAAGGGATCCCATAATCCCTTGGGAGCACAGGTATTTATGGAGGCCTCACAGGTTGGAGAGGCACTCTGCAGACCTGCAATAAAAGATTAAGGTCACACTTTACTTTGAGCTCACATTCTTTAGTCTGACTCTTTCTCCATACATAACAACTGGCGGCGAGATACAGATAGTGAACCCAGAGATGCAGAGAACAGTGGGCACCCTGGAGAAATTCTCGGAGGAAGATGATTGGGAAACTTTTGTGGAGCGACTCGACCAATACTTTGTGGCCAACGAGCTAGATGGGGAAGAGAGCGCTGCCAAATGAAGGGCGATCCTCCTCACCATCTGTGGGGCACCAACATATGGCCTCATGAAGAATCTGCTCACTCCAGCGAAACCCACGGAGAAATTGTATGATGATTTGTGCATACTGGTCCGAGAGCATTTGAGCCTGAAGTAAAGCGTTCTGATGGCGAGGTACCAGTTCTACACCTACAAAAGATCTGAAGGCCAGGAAGTGGCGAGTTATGTCGCCGAGCTGAGACGCCTTGCAGGACATTGTGAATTTGGTGGACATTTGGAGCACATGCTCAGAGACTTTTTCGTACTTGGCATTGGCCACAAAACCATACTTCGCAAGTTTTTGACTGTAGAGACCCTAACCTTGAGTAAAGCCATAGCGTTCATTACCACCAGTGACAATACTAAGCAAATCTCTCAGCACACAAGTGCTGCTATAAGTACTATGAAAAAAGTGATGTTGTTTTTGAATCGTAACATACAGGGTAGGTCACATATACTTGCAGCTACACGTTCGCAGATGTCTCAGAGTCCACCATCAAGGGTGATGAATGCATCACCTTGTTAGTGCTGCGGAGGTTATCATCGTTTCCATTCATGCCGATTCAAAGCATACGTTTGCAAGGGCTCTGGAACAATGGGACACCTCCAACGAGTGTGCAGGCGAGCTGCTAAGCCTGTTAAAACCGTGAACCACCACGTTGCAGAGGAGGACAGGCCCACGGAGGATCACTATGAACCAGAGCCTCAGGTAAAGGAGGCAGAGGTACACGAGGCACACATTCACCACGAATTGTCCCCCGATAATGCTGAATGTTGAACTAAATGGTCTCCCGGTGTCAACGGAGCTGGACACGGGCGTGAGCCAGTCCATCATGAGCAAGAAGACTTTCAAAAGGTTGTGGTGCAACAAGGCCTCAAGGCCAGTCTTAAATCCAGTTCACACGAGACTAAGAACTTACACCAAAGAACTGATTCCTGTAATCAGCAGTGCTACCGTAAAGGTTTCTTACGATGGAGCGGTCCATAAGCTACCACTCTGGGTGGTACCAGGCGATGATCCCACGCTGCTTGGCAGGAGCTGGCTGGGAAAGGTACGCTGGAACTGGGACAACGTCCGAGCGCTATCACCCGCTGTCGACACTTCGTATGCCCAGGTCTTAAACAAATTTCCTTCGCTGTTCAAACCAGGCATTGGGAAATTCCAAGGAGCAAAATTGCAGATCCATCTAATTCCGGGGGCATGACCCATCCATCACAAGGTGAGAGCAGTACCGTACATGATTAGAGAAAGAGTAGAGATCAAGCTAGACCGGCAGCAAAGAGAGGGCATCATTTCACCGATCGAGTTCAGCGAGTGGGCCAGTCCTTTTGTCCCAGTCCTCAAGGGAGATGGCACCGTCAGAATCTGTGGTGATTACAAAGTAACTATCAATTGTTTCTCCCTGCAGGACCAATACCCACTTCCAAAAGCCGACGACCTCTTTGCAACGCTGGTGGGAGGAACGATGTTCACGAAGCTGGATCTGACTTCAGCCTACCTGACGCAGGAACTGGAGGAATCATCGAAGGCCCTCACCTGCATCAACACGCACAAAGGTCTTTTTGTTTATAACAGATGCCCGTTTGGAATCCGATCAGTGGCGGAGATACTGAAAATTTACTGAAGTCAGTCCCGCACACCATAGTCTTCCAGGACGACATCTTGGTCATAGGTCAGAACACAGTCGAGCACCTGCAGAACCTGGAGGAGGTTCTTAGTCGACTCAACCACATGGGACTCAGGTTAAAATGCTCGAAGTGAGTTTTCCTGGTGCCTGAAGTGGAGTTCCTGGGAAGGAGGATTGCGGCGGACAGCATCAGGCCCACCAAAGCGAAGATGGAGGCAATCGAGAACGCACCGAGGCCACAGAACGTGATGGAGCTGTGGTCGTTTCTGGGAATCCTGAACTACTTTGGTAACTTTTTACCGGATCTCAGCACACTGCTAGAACCACTGTATGTCTTACTACAAAACGGGGGTGAATGGGTTTGGGGCAAAAGCCAAGAAAATGCCTTTGTAAAAATGAGAAAATTGGAAAATTGGTATGTTCAGACAAATTGCTTGTGTTGTATGATCCATGTAAGCATTTGGTACTAGCATGTGATGCATCGTCATATGGTGTCGGGTGTGTATTGCAACAAGCTAATGATTTTGGGAAACTGCAACCGGTTGGTTATAAATCCCTGAGTCTGTCTAAGGCCGATAGAGCCTACAGCATGATTGAAAAAGCAGCATTAGCTTGTGTCTGTGGGGTAAAGAAAATGCATCAATACCTGTTTAGGTTAAAATTCGAATTGGAAACTGACCATAAGCCACTCATATCCTTGTTTTCTGAGAATAAAGGGATAAATACCAACACATCGGCCCGCATCCAGAGGTGGGTGTTCATGTTGTCCGCATACAACTACGCCATCCGCCACAGGCCAGGCACAGAATACTACGATGATGCTCTCAGTTGGCTGCCATTGCCCACCAATGGGGATGGAAATGGCGCAACCTGCAGATCTAGCCATGGTTATGGAAGCATTTGAGAGTGAACAATCACCCATCACTGCCCGGCAGATCAAAATCTAGACGAGCCAGGATCCCTTATTATTTCTTGTCAAAAGCTGTGTGCTTCATGGGAGCTGGTCCAGTGTTCCAGTGGAAATGCAGGAAGAGATAAAGCCGTTCCAGTGGCACAATGATTAAATGTCTATACAGGCCGACTGCCTTCTGTGGGGCAATCGAGTTGTGGTTCCCAAGAAGGGCAGAGACACCTTCATCAATAACCTCCACCCGCCCAGGCATTGTAATGATGAAAGCGATAGCCAGATCCCACGTGTGGTGGCCCGGTATCGATGCGGACTTAGAGTACTGTGTTCACAGAAGTAATACATGCTCGCTGTTAAGCAATGTACCCAGGGAGGAGCCGCTAAGTTCATGGTCTTGGCCCTCCAAACCATGGTCTAGGGTACACGTCGACTATGCAGGCCCGTTCTTGGGTGAAATGTTCCTTGTGGTTGTAGACGCGTACTCCAAGTGGATTGAATGTGAGATAATGTCGGCTAGCACGTCCGCTGCCACCACTAAAAGCCTGCGGGCCATGTTTGCCACACATGGCTTACCCAATGCCCTGGTGAGTGACAATGGGCCATGTTTTACCAGTGCTGAGTTCAAAGAATTCATGACCCGTAATGGGATCAAACATGTCACATCTGCCCCTTTTAAACTAGCGTCCAATGATCAGGCAAAGAGAGCAGTGCAAACCATCAAGCAAGACCTGAAAAGGGTAACTGAAGGCTCACTGCAGACTCATCTATCCTGAGTCCCGCTTAGCTACTGCACGAGACCCCGCTCACTCACTGGGGTCTCAACTGCTGAACTGCTCATGAAAAGACCACTTAAGACAAGGCTCTCATTAGTTCACCCTGATCTACATGAACAGGTAGAGAGCAGGCGGCTTCAACAAAGTGCTTACCATGATAGCGCTAATGTGTCACGCAAGATTGAAATCTATGATCCTATTAAATTATGGACAAGGTCCCAAGTGGCTTCCCGGCACTGTCGTGGCCAAAGAGCGGAGCAGGGTTTTTCGGTTCAAACTTTCAAATGGACTCATTCACCGGAAACACTTGGACCAAATCAAACTCAGATTCACAGACTATCCTGAGCAACCCATCTTGGACCCTACCTTTTTTGATCCCTCAACACACACACCAGTGGCAACCGACACCGTGGTTGACCACGTAGCAGAACCCATCATCCACAGCAGCCCTGCAGGCCCAACACACCAGGCAGCCCAGCAAGGCCAGCTGCACAACAGCCCAGCGAGGGATCCAACAAATGATTCAACAACACCAACTTTCACACCAAGACGATCAACCAGGGCAAGAAGGGCCCCAGATCGACTCACATTGTAAATAGTTACACTATTGACTTTGCGGGGGGTAATGTTATATATGTGGACTTGTATTTACTCTGTACAGCCACCAGAGGGCTCATTCCCTGGAGTCCCAAGGGATCCCATAATCCCTTGGGAGCACAGGTATTTAAGAAGGCTTCACATGTTGGAGAGGCACTCTGGAGACCTGCAATAAAAGACTAAGGCCACACTTTACTTTGAGCTCACAGTGTTCAATCTGACTTTTTCTCCATACACAACACAAGCGATTCTTTTGTCTTGAGCGAGAAACTTTACTGCGGTTCAGTTTTGAGCACTGGTAACGAAGGTTATCCTTTGGAGAGATGATTGAGGTAATTTTAATATTTGAACTCCCCACAATGGGTGTAATGCTTGAGCTCAGCACTCTCAATGCACATGCAATTTGGCCTTAAGAGATGGATTGTACTGTGTCATCATGTAGACCCCTGGTTTGATTTGTATATTGAATGCGAAATGGAAAGATTTAAACCTCTGCATTAGTACTGAACTGATGAGGAAGATTGTTTTGCCAGGATCTAGTACAAAGATTTGGATGGGATTATTTCTTTTTTTTCTGTATATTTAAGGGGAAATTGCGGTCGGAGGCTTCCTTCGGACAGCTATACACCTGCTTTTACCAGGCATAAGAGTTCGAAGGAATTTCACTGGGCAAGAGTTGGGCAAATCGCCCAATCTCTGCCCTGTGGATATCCTTCCTGCGGGGTTGCGTGGATCTGTCAAAAGTCGGTTCTCGCCGCATGCGCATCGTGCGCTGGGAACTGGGTGCGAGTGCACATTACACGCACCCAGCGAGGCCACAATTTACAGCCCAGTTCTATCTGACTTACCCAGGGTGAATTTGCTGATGGTGTTGAAAACCGGGTCTAATAGTGCGAGCCACATTTGTCATAGAACTGAGGAATAGGTGGGGTCATAGTTTCCCCCATATATTCTTCAATTATCTCTCCTGCTATTTTTACCTCACCAAAATAAATCACTCATCTCAACCTTCTTCTCTCATCAAAGTTGAAAAAAATAAAGGGATTGAATTTCTGCAGAGGTTCTCCCGGCGGTCCATTGTAACTTCGACCAACAATCCAGGAGTGTTTCCGGAGTTTCCGCTGCTCTGGAGAATCCTGGTGGAATCTCAACCCTGATGTTGGGATAAAATAAGCGAAAAGACGGATTTATGGAGACATGTTCTGCCTTTGCGCAACCGATGGAGACCCTCAGTCACCAGAAGTGTATATCAGAAGTTCACATACATGTTGTGCATAATTTTCCAATGTGGGCTCCTGGTAGGTGAGGCTCCCTCCTGCCACATAAAGTTGGGAAATTATCCTTTTAGTTTCCATTCTAATTTCTATGCTTGCAGTGTGGTACTTCATAAGCTTTTGTAAAATAAAGAAATTGACTTGAAAGTATTAATTCTGTTCTATATTTTATCATTGCATCCGCGTTAAGCACCACCTCGATTTCAAAATCCTCATCCTTATTTTCAAATCCCTCCATGGCCTTGCTCCTCCCTAGCTCTGTAATCTCCTCCAGCCCCACAACCCCCCGAGATGTCTGCGCTCCTCTAATTCTGACCTCTTAAGCATCCCTGATTATAATCACTCAACCATTGGTGGCCGTGCCTTCTGTTGCCTAGGCCCCAACCTCCGGCACTCCCTGCTTAAACCTCTCCACCTCTCTACCTCTCTTTGCTCCTTCAAGACGTTCCTTAAAATCTACCTCTTTGACCAAGTCCTGCACTAAGTTCTACTTATGATTCTCGGTGTCAAATTTTTATCTCATAACACTCCTGTGAAGCGCCTTGGGACATTTTACTATGTTAAAGGCACTATATAAATACAAGTTGTTGTTGCTGTTGTTGTTGCACACTTTCATGTTGCGTGATCTAAAATTTGATCTTCATTTACAATACTTTTTAGGCTAAAGATTACTGTGTGTGATATTAGTGGGTAGAAGGTGAACAGTATCATATGACATAATTTTATCTGGTATTTTAACAGGCAGTAATACTCCATTAAAGCAAACAGTTTAACACATCTATTGAAAAGGCGGCAAAGAAATATATAAAGATTCATACGGTAATGTCATATCCATCAATTTCTAGGTTTTGTTCTTTTAAAGGACCTTAAAAGGAAAAGTAACATAAACATGAATGCTTGTAACAGAAAAATATATTTTGCTGCTAACGATGTTACATCACGTTTCATAAATGCACTTGTTCTAATTTGGTGAACAAATGTGCTGTTCTTATCTTCATTACAGACATTTTCTGTTGTGCTCCAAAAATGTCAATGATGCCAGACGTAACGGAAAGAAATTACGCTTTATAGGTTTTCTGGAGAACCTTTACGCAACTCTACAAATCTGTACTTTGTAAATTGCATAATGTTTCTCAGGCACTTTTATAGAAAAGTTCAAATTGAAATTGTTTCTACGTTATTCATTTTAACTTACTGGAGACAAACAGTATAGTACTTCCTCCTTCGTGTGTGTCAGCTATGTCTCAAAGGAGCATTAGGAAGAAAGTACTTTATTAACAAAGGTTATTTTAAATATTTTATGTGTTTTCAGGCAAGGCAGCTCACCTGTAATCGCCCTGAGAAGATGATGGTAGGCATTCTCCTTGAACCACAGCTGTGCTTGTGGAGGTGATGCTCCCACGATGGTGTCAACTAGAGAACTTGGGATATTGACCCAATGATAATATGTCTCCAAGTAAGGATGATGTGTGACTGGGAGGAGAATTTAAAGTTGATGGTATTCTCATGACTATGCTGCTCTTGTCCTTCTAGATGGTAAGCAGAGCGAGGGGCAGTTGAAGTAACCTTTGTGAGTGAATCCTGCAGATAGTAAACATTGCAGCCACGATGCATCAGTGTTGGAGGAGGATAGTGATCTAGTAACCAGCTCTGTCCTAGATGGTGTTGAGCTACTTGACAGTTGTACAGCTGAAACCATCCAAACTAGTGGTGAATATTCCACCACACTCCTGAGTTGAGCCTTACAGATAGTAGAGCGGCTTTGAGGAGCCAGGAGGTGAGCTGTTTGTCATGGGGTATGCAGCCTCTGCCCTGCGCTTGTAGCCATGGTTTGACATGACTGGTCCAGTTAAGCTTCTAGTCAATAGTGATAAGAATATAAGAACATAAGAAATAGGAGCAGGAGTAGGCCATTTGGCCCCTCGAGCCTGCTCCGCCATTCAATAAGATCATGGTTGATCTGATCCTGCCCTCAACTCCACTTCCCCGCCCGCTCCCCATAACCCTTGACTCCCTTATCATTCAAAAATCTGTCTATCTCCACCTTAAATATATTCAATGACCCAGCCTCCACAGCTCTCTGGGGTAGACCCTCTGAGAGAAGAAATTCCTCCTCATTTCCATCTTAAATGGACAACCCCTTATTCTGAAACTATTCCCCCTAGTTCTAGATTCCCCCACAAGGGGAAACATCCTCTCTGCATCTACCCTGTCAAGCCCCCTCAGAATCTTATACATTTCAATAAGATCACCTCTCATTCTTCTAAACTCCAATGAGTATAGGCCCAACCTGCTCAACCTTTCTTCATTAGACAATCCCTTCATCTCAGGAATCAACCTCGTGAACCTTCTCTGAACTGCCTGCAATGCAACTATATCCCGCCTTAAATAAGGAGACCAAAACTGTATACAGTACTCCAGGTGTGGTCTCACCTACACCCTGTAGAGTTGTAGCAGAACTTCCTTACTTTTATTCTCCATCCCCCTTGCAATAAAGGCCAACATTCCATTTGCCTTTCTAATTACTTGCTGTACCTGCATACTAGTATTTTGTGTTTCCTGTACAAGAACCCCCAGGTCCCTTTGTACTGCAGCATTTTATAATCTCTCCCCATTTAAATAATAATTTGCTTTTTTATTGATCTCCAAGATGTTGATGTTGGGAGACTCAGTGACATTGGTGCTGTTGAAAGTCAGGGGGAGATGACTAGCCTTTCTCTTGCTCAATATGATCAAAACCTGGCATATATGGCAGAAATGTTACCTGCCACTTGTCAGTCCAACCCTAGTTGCTGTTTATGTCCTGTTGTAGGCTGGCATGGGCTGCTTCATTATCAGAAGAGTTGTGAATGGAGCTGAACTCTGTGAAATCAGGAACAAACAGCCCCACTGCTGACTTTATGACAGATTGAAGTTTATTGATGATGCAGCTGAAGATGGTTGGGCCTGGGACACTTCTCTGAGGATCTCCTGCAGTGATGTCCTGAGGCTGAGATGATTGGCCTCCAACCACCTCAAACATCTTCCTTTGTGCCAGGTATAACTCCAACATTTGATCCCCCCTGACTTCAATTTTGGGAGGGTTATGCTTCAATCATAGAATCATAACATTTTCAGCAGAGGCAAGCCTGTTTACTCAGGCCCCAAAATTTTGGTGCCCTCACTCTGTTATCAAATGTGCGGCAGGGAGTGAATTTGGTTTGTCACGATGCATCGACATTCATCTCAATGGAAACCTTTGGATCATCTGATTAGCATAATGCTGGGTGGGAAAAAGCTGTCAATTCCACTAGCAATAGACCTCCAGTCTAGATGCCCCTGAAGGAGGGGAGGGGTTGTGGGGGTGGGGGAGGGGGGCGGGGAGGGTTGGGAGGGGGTGGGCAGAGAAATGTGGAGATTGCCATTATTTAAAAAGCAGCGGCATTGAAAGGTAACTGTCAGTAACCTGGAAATGGAGATGGCAGCAACAATTGGGAGGGAAGAAAAGAACAAGCAGTATTAGTGAAAGTAAGTCGGACATCTCTTCATGAGATAAGGCGGGGAAGCAGGGCACATTTTAGCGCCAGAGGCAAAAAGCCTGCAACCTGTACTGCAAGAGCTACTGGTAAAGAAAAGGCAAATTAAGTGGCGTTGACTGTCTATATCAGTATTTTGATCTCTAAAGAAGCAGGAACATGAGATTCACAGGAAAGTGGCCCAGATGAAAAGATTTGAGAACCATCAGAATTATGCCACCCCCCCCCCCCCCAGCTCCGCCCCCCCATCTCCCCGCCACCCACTCTGTCATTCACGGCTGATTTCATTATCACCCGTTTTGCATCCCCGCTGAAGTAGGATTTTATCCACATGATCTTGAAATTTAATGGTCACACAAAAGTAGGCAGTTTGGCAATATATTGAGGAGGAAAGGAAAAGACTTCAGGAAGATCTCGACAGGTTAATGGAATGAGCAGATAGGTGACAGATGTAATTTAACGTGGAATAAGTGTGAGTTAATCGTTTTGGGAGAAAGAAAAACAAAGAATAGGGCCTAGAAATTGTCCCTCACAAACTGCGCCCGTTCAGAGGAAAGCAGGCAGCACGCAAACATCATGCTGCTGGCTCATTGCCATGATTGTAGCGATCAGCACAGCACTGAACGCTCGGCAGTGACCATAAGTTTGTGTGAGGCTAGCACCCTTGAAATGCGTGCAGAAGCTCATTGAACTGGGTGGGGAAGACAATGAATAACAACGAATGATGGTACAACAGGGGAGAGATCATGCACCAAGGTTCTCGGATGCAACACTGGAGCAGTGGTGCAGGAGGTGGATAGGAGGAGAGAGGTCCCCTTTCCACAGGGGGCCAGAAGGCACGCCAGGCAACAGTGCAGTGGGAGCAGATAGCCACTGTGGAGAATAACAGCAGTGTAGCCTCAAGGATCTGGACGCAGTGCAGAAAGAAGTTTAATGACCTCACATGAGTCATCATGGTCAGTGAATGCATCTTCAAATGCTATATCCCACCAACTGCACCACAAGCCTTACACACTGCTCAATGCACCACACATAGAAACATAGAAAATAGGAGCAGTAGTAGGCCATTTGGCCCTTCAAGTCTGCAACGCCATTCAATATGATCGTGGCTGATCCTCTATCTCAACACCATATTCCTGCTTTTCCCCATACCCCTTGATGCCTTTTGTTTCTCATCACTCACATAGAAACATAGAAACATAGAAATTTACAGCGCAGAAGGAGGCCATTTCGGCCAATCATGTCCATGCCAGCCGACAAAGAGCCACACGCTGCTTGGTCAGCAGCCCTGAAGTTTACAAATAAACCTATGAACAATGAACAATGGTGGAAAGGCAAAGAACACCCAGCCCAACCAATCCGCTCCACAGAACTGTGACACCCCTTACACTGAAACATTCTACAATCCACCCCAACTGGAGCCATGTGATTTCTTGTGAGAGGTAAAAACCAGATAAAAACCCAGGCCAATTTAGGGAGAAATAAACTGGGAAAATTCCTCTCCGACCCATCCAGGCGATCAAAACTAGTCCAGGAGATCACCCTGGCCGTATTCGATTCCCTGCAGTACTTACCATCATATCTGCGCCGTCCAAAAAGAGGTTATCCAGTCTAATCCCAATTACCAGCTCTAGGTCCGTAACCCTGTAAGTGCCCATCCAACCATCTCTTAAAAGTGGTGAGGGTATCTGCATCCACCACACTTCTAGGCAGTGAGTTCCAGATCACCACAACCCTCTGCATAAAGAAGACCCCCCCCCCTCTCAAATCACCTCTGAACCTTCCACCAACCACCTTAAAACTATGCCCCCTCATAATAGACTCCTCCACCAATGGAAATAGACCTTTACTATCCACTATGTCCAGGCCCCTCAATATTTTGTATACCTCAATGAGATCTCCTCTCAACCTCCTCTGTTCCAATGAGAACAACCCAGCCTATACAATCTGTCCTCATAACTAAGATTCTCCATTCTCGGCAGCATCCTAATAAATCTCTTCTGCACCCTCTCCAGTGTAATCACGTCCTTCCTATAATACAGCGACCAGAACTGCACGCAGTACTCCAGCTGCGGCCTAACCAAATTATTATACATTTTAAGCATAACTTCCCTGCTCTTATATTCTATGTCTTGGCCAATAAAGGCAAGCATTCCGTATGCCTTCTTAACCACCTTATCCACCTGGCCTGCTGCGTTCAGGGATCTGTGGACAATCACTCCAAGGTCCCTTTGTTCATCTACACTATTAAGTAGCCTACCCCTGAATGTGTATATCCTTTCCTTATTAGCCCTCCCAAAGTGCATCACCTCACACTTCTCTGAATTAAATTCCATTTGCCACTGCTCTCCCCACCTGACCAGTAGATTGATATCCTCCTGCAGCCCATGACTTTCCTCTTCATTATCAACCACACAGCCAATTTTAGTGTCATCTGCAAGCTTCTTAATCATATTCCCTATATTCAAATCTAACTCATTGATATATACCACGAAAAGCAAGGGACCCAATACTGAGCCCTGCAGAACCCCACTGGAAACATCCTTCCAGTCACAAAAACATCCATCGACCATTACCCTCTGCTTCCTACCTCAAAGCCAATTTTGGATCCAACTTGCCACTTTGCCCTGGATCCCATGGGCTTTAACCTTCATGACCAATCTCCCATGTGGGACATTATCAAAAGCTTTGCTAAAGTCCATATACACTACAGAGTACGCACTACCCTCATCAACCCCCTTGGTTACCTCCTCAAAAAATTCAATTAGGTTAGTCAAACATGATCTTCCCTTAACAGCTCTGTGCTGACTGTCCCTAATTAATCCTTGCCTTTCCAAATGTAGATTTATCCAGCTTTTCAGTATTTTTTTCATTAATTTTCCTACCACCGAGGTTCGACTGACAGGCCTGTAATTACTCGGCCTATCCCTTTTTCCCTTCTTAAACAAAGGTACTACATAAGCAGTCTTCCAATCCTCCGGCACCTTGCCCAAATCCAAAGAGGACTGGAAAATGATGGTCAAGGCTTCTGCTATTTCCTCTTTTACTTCGCTCAACAGCCTGGGATGCATTTCATCCAGGCCTGGGGACTTATCTACTTTCAAAGCTGCTAAACTCCTTAATACTTCCTCTCTCACTATATTTATTTCATCCAGAATATCACACTCCTCCTCGATAGCAGTATCTGCATTGCCCCTTTCCTTTGTGAAAACAGATGCAAAGCATTCATTAAAATCCTTACCATCATCTTCTGCCTCCACACAAAGATTACCACCATGGTCTCTAGTAGGCTCTACCCTTTCTTTCGTTACCCTCTTATTCTTGATATATTTATAGAACATCTTAGGATTTTCCTTAATTTTACTTGCCAAGAATTTTCTGTGCTCTCTCTTAGCATTCCTAATATCCTTTTTAATTTTGCCTCTTAACTTTCTATATTCCTCTAAAGATTCGACGTTATTTAGCTGTTGGTATATGACATAAGCGTCCCTTTTTTTCTTTATTCTCCCCTGTATGTCCCTAGACATCCAGGGGGCTCTAGAATTATTATTCCCACCCTTTTTCTTTAAGGGAACATGTTTGGCCTGAACCTTTCGGATCTCCTCCTTGAATGCCTCCCACTGTTCCAGCACTGATTTACCCACAAGTAGCTGTTTCCAGCCCACTGTGGCCAAATCACTCCTTAACTTAGCAAAATTAGTTTTCCCCAATTCGGGACTTTTATTCCAGGCCTATTCTTGTCCTTATCCATAACCAACTTGAATCTGACTGAATTAAGGTCACTGGCACCCAAGTGCTCCCCAACTAATATCCCTTCAACCTGCCCAGCTTCATTCCTCAAATCTAAATCCAAGACCAACCCGTCTCATATTGGGCTTGCTACATACTGACTAAAAAAATTCTCTTGAATGCATTTCAAGAATTCCGCACCCGCTATATTCTTCACACTATATTTGTCCCATTCAATATTTGGATAGTTAAAATCCCCAAATACCCTATGGTTTTTCGACTTCACAGCAATTTCCCTACATATTTGCTCCTCTATCTCCCTCCCACTGTTTGAGGGTCTATAATACATGCCCAGCAGAGTGATTGCCCCTTTTTTATTTTTCAATTTGACCCATATGGCCTCATTTGATGATCTCTCTAACATATCATCCCTCCTCACCGCTGTAATAGTTTCTTTAATCAGTAGCACGACGCCCCCTCTCCCGCCTTTTTACCCCCCACTCTGTCTTGTCTAAAAATCCTGTAACCAGGAATATTGATCTGCCAAACCTGCCTCTCTTTCAGCCATGTTTCTGTGATGGCTATCATATCATACTCCCAAGTATCTATCTGTGCTCTTAACTCATCCGTCTTATTCGCTATACTCCTTGCATTAAAGTAAATACCATTTAGCATCGGAAGACCTCCTTGATTACTACTTACGAAGCCTTGTTTCCTCTGTCTTACAGATTCGCTTTCTAGATTCTTGCTATCCAATTTTTGCTTTACTTCCTTCCCTATTGAATTTGTTCTCAGGTTTCCATCACCATGCCAAGCTAGTTTAAACTCTCTCCAACAGCACTAGCAAAACTCCCCACGAAGACATTGGTCCCGCTGCTTATGCGGTGTAACCCGTCCAATTTGTTCAGGTCCCATCTCCCCCAGAAACAGTCCCAATGCCTCAAGTATTTAAAGCCCTTCCTCCTACACCAACTTTCCAGCCACATGTTCATCCTCTCTACCCTTCTATTCTTGTAGTCATTAGCACGTGGCACCGGCAGTAACCCAGAGATTACTACCTTTGAGGTCCGACCCTTTAATTTTCTACCTAGCTCCCTGACTTCTGCATGTAGGATCTCATCCCTCCTTTTACCTATGTCGTTAGTCCTGATATGGACCATGGCCTCTAGCTGTTGACTCTCTCCTCCTAGAATGCCCTGCGTCCTCTGTGACATCCTTGACTTTGGCACCAGGGAGGCACAAAACCATTTGGGAGTCATGTCCACGGCCGCAGAAGCAGCTGTCTGTTCCGCTAACTATAGAATCCCCTGTCACAAGAGTTCTTTTATTCTTCGTCCCTCCCCTCTGTGTAGCTGAGCCACCCATGGTGCCTTGAAATTGGCTCTGGCTGCGCTCTCCAGAGGCACAATTGCCCTCACCGATACTCAGCGGTGATTATCAGTTTGAAAGCGAAGTGGACTCATGGGGGGAATCTTACACTACCTGCCTAGCATTCTTTGTTTGGTGGTCACCCACTTCCCCTCTGCCTGCACACTTTTAAGCTGCGGGGTGACCACCTCCTGAAGCGTGCTATCCATGTAGCTCTCAGCCTCGCGGATGCATCGTATTGACTCTAGCCGCCGCTCAAGCTCCGAAACGCAGAGCTGGAGTAGTTGAAGCTGGAGACACCTCCTACACACATGGTTGTCGAGGCTGCACAAAGTGGTCAGGACTTCCCACATGTCACACGATGTGCACTCCACAGGACTGAGCTGGCCTGCCATCCCTCTAGTTAGACTTATCTAGTTTTAAATCTAATTAAAAGGAAATAGAGAAAAGAGAGATACTTACCAACTCACCTCACCAACCTTTGTTGCCTCCCGAACTCACCGACCTCTATGGCCTCCCGACCTCTTGGAATCTCACCTACGAACTGTTGTGTATCTGTATGCACTTCCATGTTCCGCCACCAGGGAGTTCATCCCCTGAAGCCCCAAGGGATCCCAGCATCCCTTGGGAACACTGTATATAACCGGCCCCTAAGGCCTGTTCCTCACTCTGGAGTGTCTTAATTAAAGACTGAGGTCACTGTTACTTTAACCTCCCTGTGTGCAGCCTCATCTGCGTTAGGAACACAATAACTGGTGACGAGAATACGAATCCAACGCAAAGATGCAGCAAACTGTGGACATCCTGGAGAAGTTCTCAGAGGGTGAGGACTAGGAAGCCTATGTCAAATGGCTAGACCAATACTTTGTAGCCAACGAGCTGGTCGGAGAAGGAAGCGCTGCAAAAAGGAGAACGGTCCTCCTCACAGTCTGCGGGGCACCGACCTACAGCCTCATGAAGAATCTTCTGGCTCCGGTGAAACTCACAGATAAGTTGTATGAGGAGCTGTGTACACTGATTCGGGAGCATCTTAACCCGAGGGAGAGCATGCTGATGGCAAGGTATCGGTTCGACACGTGCCAGCGATCTGAAGGTCAGGAAGTGGCGAGCACGTCGCTGAGCTAAGGCGACTAGCAGGACAATGTAAGTTTGATGGCAACCTGGAGTAAATGCTTAGAGACTTTTTTGTACTGGGCAATGGGCCAGAAGACCATCCTACGAAAATGTTTGACTGTAGAGACACCGATCCTCAGTAAGGCCATTGCGACAGCACAGGCGTTTATGTCCACCAGTGATAAAACCAAACAAACCTCTCAGCACACAAGTGCTAGCAATGTTCATAAATTAACTGGAACTGTGTTTGCGAGCAGAAATGTACAGGGCAGAATCCATGAGTCTGCAACTGCCAGCAGGCCTCAGGTGACCCAGATGACTCAGAATCCCCAACAAAGGATGAATGCAAGGCAATTCATACCTTGTTGATGTTGTGGAGGCTCCCAATCAGCCTATTCATGCCGTTTCAAAGGGTACGTTTGCAAGAGCTGTGAAACAATGGGGCACCTCCAATGAGCTTGCAAACGAGCTGCAAGCTCTGCAAAACCTGCTAACCACCACGTGGCAGAGGAAGATCAGTCCATGGTGCATCAAATCAATTTCGAGCCTCAGAGAGAGGAGGCAGATGCTGAAGTACACGGGGTGCACACATTTTCGGCGAAATGTCCACCTATAATGGTAAATGTAAAATTGAATGTCTTACCCATAGCCATGGAATTGGACACTGGCACTAGCCAATCCATCATGAGTAAAAAGATGTTTGAGAGACTGTGGTGCAACAAAGCATTCAGACCAGCCCTGAGCCCCATCCATACGAAACTGAGAACGTACACCAAAGAGCTTATCACTGTCCTGGGCAGCGCCATGGTCAAGGTCACCTACGAGGGCATGGTGCATGAACTGCCACTCTGGATTGTCCCAGCCTAGGGCCCCACACTACTTGGAAGGAGCTGGCTGGGCAAAATCCACTGGAACTGGGATGACATCCGAGCGCTATCACATGTCGATGAGGCCTCATGTACCCAGGTTCTTAACAAATTTCCTTCCCTTTTTGAGCCAGGCAGTGGAAACTTTTCCGGGGCGAAGGTGCAGATCCACTTGGTCCCAGAGGCACGACCCATTCACCACAAGGCGCGAGCGGTACCTCACATGATGAGGGAGAGAATGGAAATTGAGCTGGATAGGCTGCAACGCGAGGGCATCATCTCCCCAGTGGAATTCAGTGAGTGGGCCAGACCGATTGTTCCAGTACTCAAAAGTGATGGCACGGTCAGGATTTGCAGCGATTATAAAGTAACTATTAATCGTTTCACGCTGCAGGACCAATACCCGCTATCTAAGTCAAATGATCTATTTGCGATGCTAGCAGGGGGCAAGACGTTCACTGAGCTCGACCTGACTTCTGCCTACATGACGCAGGAGCTGGAGGAGTCATCAAAGGGCCTTACCTGCATCAACACGCACAAGGGACTGTTCATCTACAATAGATGCACGTTTGGAATTCGGTCGGCTGCAGCGATCTTCCAGAGAAACACGGAGAGCCTACTCAAGTCAGTACCACACACGGTGGTCTTTCAGGATGACATATTGGTCATGGGTCGGGACACCGTTGAGCACCTACAAAACCTGAAGGAGGTCCTCCAGCGACTGGATCACGTAGGGCTGCGGCTGAAGAGGTTGAAATGCGGCTTCATGGCAACAGAAGTGGAGTTTTTGGGGAGAAAGATCGCGGCGGATGGCATTCGGCCCACAGACGCCAAGACAGAGGCTATCAGGAATGCGCCCAGGCCACAGAACGTCACAGAGCTGCGGTCATTCCTGGGACTCCTCAACTATTTTGGTAACTTCCTAACAGGGTTACGCACCCTTTTAGAGCCCCTATATGTGTTATTGCGCAAAGTTGAGAACTGGGTATGGGGAAAAAAACAAGTAATTGCTTTTGAGAAAGCCAGAAACATTTTATGCTCCAACAAGCTGCTGTATTTTATAACCCGTGTAAAATACTTGTGCTAGCATGTGACGTGTCGTCGTACGGAGTCGGTTGTGTATTACAAGAGGCTAACGTTGCGGGGAAGTTGCAACCTATCGCCTATGCTTCCAGGAGCTTGTCTAAGGCCGAGAGGGCCTACAGGATGATTGAGAAAGAGGCATTAGCATGTGTGTTTAGGGTAAAGAAAATGCATCAGTACGTGTTTGGCCTCAAATTTGAGCTGGAAACCGATCACAAGCCACTCACATCCCTGTTCACTGAAAACAAGGGGATAAATACTAATTTACAAAGGTGGGCACTCACGCTATCAGCGTATAACTCTACCATCCGCCACAGGCCAGGCACCGAGAACTGTGCAGATGCTCTCAGTCGGCTACCATTGCCCACCACGGGGGTGGAAATGGTGCAGCCTGCAAACTTGTTGATGGTGGTGCAGCCCGCAGACTTGTTGATGGTCATGGAAGCGTTTGTAAATGATAAATCACCTGTCACGGCCCGCCAGATTAGGACTTGGACCAGCCAAGATCCTCTGCTGTCCCTAGTAAAAAAACTGTGTACTGCATGGGAGCTGGGCCAGCATCCCCGGTGAAATGCAAGAGCCAATCAAGCCGTTCCAGTGGCGAAAGGACGAGCTGTCCATTCAGGCAGACTGCCTGTTGTGGGGTAACCGCATAGTGCTCCCAAAAATGAGCAGGGAGACGTTCATCTCGGATCTCCACAGCACACACCCAGGTATAATAATGATGAAAGCGATAGGAAGCTCCCACGTGTGGTGGCCCGGTATCGACTCTGACTTAGAGTCCTGTGTACGGCAATGCAGCGTATGTACTCAGGTGAGCAACGCACCCAGAGAGGCACCACTAAGTTTGTGGTCCTGGCCCTTCAGACCATGGTCGAGGATCCATGTCGACTTTCTCGGTAAAATGTTCCTGGTGGTGGAGGATGCTTTTTTAAAATGGATTGAATATGAAATAATGTCGGGAAGAACCGCCACCGCCACCATTGAAAGCCTGAGGGCCACGTTTGCCACCCACGGCCTGCCTGACACATTTGTCAGTGACAACGGGCCATGTTTCACCAGTGCCGAATTTAAAGAATCCATGACCTGCAATGGGATCAAACATGTCACCTCGGCCCCGTTTAAACCAGCATCCAATGGGCAGGCAGAGTGGGCAGTACAAACCATCAAACAGAGCCTTAAACGAGTCACAGAAGGCTCACTCAAAAGCCGCCTGTCCCGAGTACTGCTCAGCTACCGCACGATACCCCACTCGCACACAGGGGTGCCCCTGGCTGAGCTACTCATGAAAAGGACACTTAAAACCAGACTCTTGCTGGTTCACCCCAACCTGCATGAAAAGGTCGAGAGCTGGCGGCAGCAACAAAAGGTAAACGATGGTCGCGCCACTGTGTCACGGGAAATTGATCTGAATGAACCTGTGTATGTGCTAAACTATGGACATGGTCCCAAGTGGATCGCGGGCACGGTGATAGCTAAAGAAGGGAATAGGGTGTTTGTAGTCAAACTAGACAATGGACAAATTTGCAGAAAGCACCTGGGCCAAATGAAGCTGCGGTTCACAGGCTGCCCTGAACAACCCAAGCAGACGCCACCTTTTTCGAGCCACACACACCCAAAGGATCAACGACACCACGCCGGATCAGGAAATCGAACCCATCATGCCCAACAGCCCAGCAAGGCCAGGCTCACCCAGCAGTCCTGCAGGGACAACAACACGCCTGCCAAGCGAGGGCACAGCCAACGCACCAGAACAGACATTTGTACTGAGGCGGTCCACCAGGGAAAGAAAGGCTCCCTACCGCCTCACCTTGTAAATAGTTTTCACCTTAACTTTGGCGAGGGAGTGATGTTGTTTATCTGTAAAGCTTGCACTCACATGTTCCGCCACCAGGGAGCTCATCCCCTGAAGTCCCAAGGGATCCCAGCATCCCTTAAGAGCACTGTATATAAGCCAGCCCCGAAGGCCTGTTCCTCGCTCTGGAGTGTCTTATTAAAGACTGAGGTCACTGTTACTGTAACCTCCCTGTGTGCAGCCTCATCTGTGTTAGGAACACAATACCAACAATCTCTACTAAATACGATTCAAACCTCACATTCAGAGCTTCACCTGACCCTCACACAATTACCACTGCTGTAAGCTGCATATCCACTTCTCACACCTTGCACACACTGCCAGCTATTCAACCATGCCAGGCATATCACCCAAACACATTGGGGCCGAAATTGCCTTTCTATAAGGCTTCTGGCCCCCTGAAAGCGATAGCCATAGGTCGGAGTGGAATGGCCGCCAAATCTCCGTGGAGGTTCCTTATTTTGAAAAATGCCCTTCCACATGTTTGGAGTGGTGTAGGGGACCGAACCCTTACCGACTGATGGGGACCCCGTCCCGAAATTGCCCCTTTCCTGGAATTGCTGTTGGTACACTCTCTGTGACTTGGTTGCGCTGCCACCCTTAAAGGGGAGATGGTGTTGCCGGCGACGCCATGTTAATTTTTTTTGTCGGCTGACTGCCAGGTCAGGCCGACAATTATGGCCGCGGGATTGGCCAGGCTGCAAATAGGATGCCAGGCCGCTGGCCCGGCCAAAACCCTCCCGAGTTGAACAGTGCTTGCCACCAAAGTGGCTGCAGAGTTCGCAGCAGCCTTCCCCTTTAAGTGAAGGGGAGAGACGTTGTGACGCACCAGCGCAATGACATCACCAGCACGGTGCTGATGCCTTGCAGCATCGGTCACTTCACCCTGCCCCCACTTTCACCCCCATGATGAGGCCACTTCCGGGCCCTGCTCGAAAAAAAACACCGACGTGCTGAATTTCTACGGAATGGCCATCCCATAGAAACATAGAAACATAGAAACATAGAAAATAGGTGCAGGAGCAGACCATTCAGCCCTTCTAGCCTGTACCGCCATTCAATGAGTTCATGGCTGAACATGAAACTTCAGTACCCCCTTCCTGCTTTCTCGCCATAACCCTTGATCCCCCGAGTAGTAAGGACTTCATCTAACTCCCTTTTGAATATATTTAGTGAATTGGCCTCAACTACTTTCTGTGGTAGAGAATTCCACAGGTTCACCACTCTCTGGGTGAAGAAGTTTCTCCTCATCTCGGTCCTAAATGGCTTACCCCTTATCCTCAGACTGTGACCCCTGGTTCTGGACTTCCCCAACATTGGGAACAATCTTCCTGCATCTAACCTGTCTAAACCCGTCAGAATTTTAAACGTTTCTATGAGGTCCCCTCTCATTCTTCTGAACTCCAGTGAATACAAGCCCAGTTGATCCAGTCTTTCTTGATAGGTCAGTCCCGCCATCCCGGGAATCAGTCTGGTGAATCTTCGCTGCACTCCCTCAATAGCAAGAATGTCCTTCCTCAAGTTAGGAGACCAAAACATCAGGGCGGCCAGAACACTTTGAAAATGGTAGGTGCGTCACATTTCGGGTGGTGGGAAATTTTGGCCCCATTGCACCGCACTCACTGACATACTTCCCTTTTTCTTGCAGGAAAAGGTGGGTCAACACCATCGCCAGCAGTAACTAGCGGGGAACAGGGTTGCCTGCATAACCTTACCCCTTGGAGGAGATGTTGCTGCCATTCTTGGCAAGGGCATGGCTGAGCCCATGGCCAGTGGAGGGGCTGAAAGCATACAAGAAGACGGTATCCTCATACGTAGTCCACATTCTCACATCCCACTTCCTCCTCATCCCACAATTACTTCTGATTTACAAGCTGCACATGGTATAATCATGCACCTCTTGCTTTACCCCGCTTCACCACAACCCAACTCTTGCGCCTTTCTCATTTCAGACACCCAAGAAATCCAGCCTGCCCAGCAAGTGATGCGAGCAGAAGAGGAAGAGGAGAATGATGATGAAGAATACACTCCATCATTCGACCTGAAAGTCGCAGCCACCTGCTCAGATACTGGCACTGCGCAGAGTTTAGAGGGAAGCTTAAAGGTGCGATGTGCATGTAGTGAGTCACCGGGCACAAGTGGGCTGCAGCCAGGACAGGGGGAAAGTGTAGCGAGGTCCCAGCTCACCTCACCAGAGGGCGAGGTCGCACACTGGTTCTGCTGCAGAGAACTCAGATGAGAACTTTGATGGGATGGCCTACAGAAGAATGCTGATGGGTAGCACAATGAAATGCTTGATGCACTGGCAGAACCTGCCTAAGTCTAAGTGCATTGTCAATGATCATGGAGGAGTCCGGCACCAACCTTGCACAGAATTTTGTTTGAAGCCAATGATTTCCAGCAAGGAAGAGGTGGGCAGATCCATTAGCGCACTTGTGGACCCAACCATGATGCAGAGACTGATGGCCAATGTCTCACTTTCCATTGGAGCACAAGTGGAAGTCTCCCAATGTCTGAGTGCTCCAGTGGAATGATGCTTCTGCCGTGCAAGCTTAGACTGCTGCCATCATGGCTGTGTTTACCAGTGTGTAAAGAGCCTTGCAGGGTGTCACTGCAGTCCAGCAATCTGTCCTCCAACAGTTGGCTTGGAACGCTGAGGTTCCACCCCAGGGGAGTGGCAGTGTCTCTCTCAGGCTGACAGGATTCATTCTCGCACCCACCAGTGCCCTTGCTGTTGCCTGTCAGCCAGCCAGCCAGCCCAGATGATTGCTGCCCATGCCATGCAGTCTACAGCCAGGCCTTCTAGTCCCAAAGGTGCTTGAGCTCATCCTTCAAGGCCATCTGCAGTCTTCCTCACTGAAAGTCAGCAACTTTCTACCAGCCAGGCTTCAGCCACTGGAGTAGCACTTCGTAGGAGCACTTGGACAGGAAAAGGCGCATGTTTATTTTGTGCTGGCTTCTATTTCAGCATTGTGGCTTTAATGTCTGTAAGCTTGTAATGTTGTAGCTCCACACTGTGGATGTGGACGTATTGTATTACTGCAACTAAAGGTGAATAAATGAGTCAGCTGACCAGAAGCTTCTGGAACTTCTGAGATGCTGTCTGCCATTCTAGAAAGCTGTGTGTGCTGTGCTCTGTGAAGATATCACATTTGGTGATGAGATGGGATTTTTCAGATGATATAAAGCTGAAATTTTGTTGGTGAAGGATTCAGCCAGCCGATAGAGAGACTTTGGAAGCTTCTTTGTCTTTGGAAATAGCTACAAAATCCGAAGTAAAAAAATGAGCACACTGTCTGCACTGCAGAGACAAAATGGTGGCAGCTATAGCAATAATAGGACACTTAGGTGAATATAAACATGAACAGGAAAGGTTTAAGGCGTATGTGGACTGGCTAGAAATGTATTTCACTACAAATAATATAATCGAAGATCCAGAGAATGCAGATCAGAACCAGGTTGTGTTGGAACGGAAGCCAGCTTTCTTCTTATCGGAAGCGGGTCCTGAATTGTATGAAACCCTAGTAAATCTGCTTTTGCCTGATGAGCCAAAGGACACAACGCTTAAAGAGATTTTAAAGAAGCTAGAGCAGCACTACAACCCCAAACCATTAGAAATTGCAGAAAGCTATCATTTCAGGATATGGAATCAAAAGATTGATTTAATTATCAGTGAGTACATTGTAGCATTAAAAAACTATCTATTCACTGTAATTTTGGAACTTTTCAAAATTGAGCATTGCAGAACCGTTTTCTTTGTGGGATGAAATATGATGCGATCAGAGAAAGTTATTGACAACGGATGTCTTGAATTTTGAGATTGCTTGTCAGACAGCGAGGTAGATGGGCATAGCCAATCAATATTCCCGAGAATTTCATAATAATTACAGTTGTCAGTCAACTGCGGTGAATTGCCTGCAGATTCAAAGTAAAAGGCGATGAGGGTCCAAAGTCTCAGAAACTGGAAATTCTAGCAGAGCATCAAAGTCATGCTATCGGTGCCTGGGACAACACATTCCTCAAATTTGTCCATGTGTGGAGGCAGAGTGTTTCTTCTGCAGAAAGACTGGGCATCTTGCGAAGGCATGCCGACTGAAGGGCAAACCAGCTTTCAAAGCTATGAGTCCAGTTTTCAAAGCTAGGACTAGAAATCCCCAGAGACTACATAGCATGGAAGAACAACAACAGGATGAGGAGCTGTTAGAGTTACACGTCATCAGGAGCAGGAGGTTAATGGACAGAAAGTATCAAAATCCACATATATGTTGCGGGATGCAAGATACCGATGGAAATCGACATGGGTGCATCCGTGAGCATAGTACCGGAGTTGCTTTACGTCGACAAATTGCGTGAGTTCTCATTGGAGAAAGCCAAGATGGAGCTGCGAGGCTACTCAGGAGAGAACATTCCTGTGGTCGGTCGTATCACCGTACTGGTGAAATACAAGGATCAATTTCAGAACTTGCCTCTAATAGTAGTAAAAGGAGACAAGCCTGCTTTACTATGAAGAAATTGGTTGAGATCACTGAAGCTGGATTGGAGTGAGATTTTCCATGTTGAAATGAGATTTGCATCAACAGATGATGTTATCGAGTTATCCGAAGGTGTTCTGCGAAACGAGCAATCCGATCTAAGGCTTCAAGGAGAGTGTCAGGGTACAGAAGGACACTAGATCAGTTTACTGCAAGCCACGTTCCATACCATATGCACTCAAGGAAAAAGTTGAGCAAGAACTCAAAAGACTAGAGACTGAGAACATTATTTCAAAGATAGATCGATGTAATTGGGCTACACCCTAAGTCCGATGGTAAGGTAAGATTGTGTAGTGATTATAAAGTAACCATAAACCAGGTTCAAGAGGGTAATGTCCCCAATACATGGCCGAATGTAGAAGATTTATTCACAACACTGACAGGTGGTCAGATTTACTCAAAACTTAATCTTACGAATGCTTACTTACAGCTTGAACGAGATGAGGAGTCCAAGTCATGTTTGACTATAAATACTCATCTCGGCCTGTATCTATTTAATAGGCTACCGTTTGGAGTGTCTTCCACCCCTGCCATATTCCAAGGGGTGATGAACCAGATTTTGCAAGGTATTGAAGGGGTAGTATGTTATTTTGGATGACATAATATTTCATCACCAAATAGGCAAATTCATAATAACATATTGAATGAAGCCCTCAAATGGCTAGAGAAGCACAAAGTACGAGTGTCTGCTCCGTAAGTGTGAGTTATTTCAAAAGTCAGTGGAGTACTTAGGGTGCAGAGTAGACAAAGATGGTTTACATCCAACCAAGGGAAAGCTGGATGCAATTAGCAATGCACCCACTCCGAGGAATGTCACTGAACTTCGTTCATTCTTGGGTCTTTTGAACTATTATGGGAAGTTCCTACCAAATTTCGCTAATTATTACATCCACTGAATGAACTATTGAAAAAACAGGTCCATTGGAAGTGGTCAAAAGAATGCGATACAGCATTCAAGGAATGTAAAAGGAAATTGGTCGAGAGCACCATGTTAGTTCACTATGACATGCCTCTCCATATGGAGTTGGGCAGTAATCTCTCATGTATTATGTAGTGGGGAGGAGAGACCAATTGCTTTTGCTTCACGCAATCTCAGTGCCAGTGAGAGTAATTATACGCAAATTGAAAGGGAAGCTTTGGCATTAATTATTGGGGTCAAGAAGTTCCACAAATACTTGTATGGATGGACCATAAGCCCCGAACAGCATTCCTACATCCAAAGTCCCCAGTTCCAACATTAGCTGCAGCCCAAATGCAGAGATGGGCTTTGATTTTGTCTGCATATATATATGATATTGAATACAGACGATCAGCTGTTCACAGTAATGCTAATGCAATGTCTAGATTGCCTTGCCCATCACAAGTTACACCCGATAGGGAAGAAGTGTTCTATTTTGCATACATTGATGAACTGCTAGTCACAGCTGAAGAGATTGGTAGAGCAACCAAACGTGATCCAGTTAAATCAAAGGTGTTTGATTATATTGCAAATGGATGGCCAAACCAGGTAACAGACAAAGTATTCATCCATTCTTCATTCGTAGGAATGAATTATCAGTCAATAAAGATTGTATCATGTGGGGTGCAAGAGTGGTTATACCAAATAAATTCAGGTCCAAATTATTAGGAGACTTCCATGACCAGCACCTGTGAATGCACTTGACCAAGAATTTTACACGTAGTTAATTATGGTGGCCAGGTCTTGATAAAGATATGCAGTACATCGTGAGTCAGTGTACGACATATCAATCGGTAAGCAAGCAACCACCACCAGTACCAATACAGCCATGGAAATGGCCTCCCAGGATGTGGCAAAGGCTACATATTGATTTTGCTGAGCTAGAAGGACAACAATTGTTCATTGTAATTGATAGCCATTCGAAGTGGGATGAGGTGTTTCAAATGTGGAAAATAACAAGTAAAACATTAGACATTTTGCAAAGTTTACTTTCTTCATTTGGCCTCCCTGAGGAAATTGTTTCGGATAATGGACCACAATTTCATTCAGACAAATTTGCACAGTTCATGAGCAAAAATGGGGTGAAACATACCAAGGTTCCACTATACCACCCTGCTTCAAATGGTGCAGCAGAGCGCACTGTACAAATTGTAAAACGTGCCCTCATCAAACAAATGATAGATCCAAATCCAAAGAAATGACAGTTGTCATTGGATCATAAATTGGCTAATTTTCTAATTACGTATCGTAATACTCCTCATACAACTACTGGTAGAACACCAGAAGAGTTGTTTCTCAAATGACAGCCACAAACCAGATTCTCATTGTTAAAACCAAACTTGGCAAAGTCCGTAGAAGAGACACAATTAAGACAGAAAGAGAATCATGATAGAGGTAGAGTAAAAGAGAGAAGTGTGAAATTAAATCAGAAGGTGAGAGTGAAGAACCATCACCATAAATGGGTAAAGTCGTTACTAGGAGGAGTGGTAAAGATATCTGGTCCTCGCACATATTTGGTAAAGGTGTTTGATAATGGACAGGTTATGTTTGTTCACATTGATCATATTTTACTTACAAACATGGAAGGAGTTGAAGGTGGGAATGATTCAATTATTTCTGACACATCAGATAGTTTTGATACACCAGTAGCATATCCTACATCTAATGTACTGGAAACAAATCCAAGAGAAAATCAGAATTTAAGTCTGAGTCTGAGTCAGGAAAACAAACAGTTTGAAGTTATAGTGAGTTCAAATGAAAATCAAGGAAATCCCGTGGAGGAAAACTTTCCTCAGGATCATCCTCAAATGAGTTTAAATTTGACACCAGGTTTAGAAGGTTCTGTTCGAGAGCAAACATATCCTCTGAGAAACAGAAAACAACTGGTTAAACTAAATTTGTAAATATGGCAAAATAAGTCCACAACCTTTGTTATGTATAAACATGCAAGTTATGTATGATGTTTGTTATAATAACTTCTTCATTAAGGAGGGAGAAGTGTAATGGCTGTAAGCTTGTAATGTAGTAGCGCCACACTGTGTGACCATTTTTAAAAAAGGGGACAAGTCCGACTGTGGCAACTACAGGGGAATCTCCCTGCTTTCAGCCACTGGGAAAGTTGTCGCTCAAGTTCTCCTCAATTGTCTTCTCCCTGTGGCAGAGGAGCTCCTCCCAGAATCACAATGCGGATTTTGTCCCCTATGGGGCACAAGAGACTTGATCTTTGCAGCACGCCAGTTGCAGGAAAAATGCAGGGAGCAGCGCCAGCCCTTATACATGGCCTTTTTCGATCTTACAAAGGCATTTGACACTGTCAACCGTGAGGGTCTATGGAACGTCCTCCTCCGTTTCGAATGCCCCCAAAAGTTTGTCAACATCCTTCATCTGCTTCACGATGACATACAGGCCGTGATCCTTAGTAACGGATCCGTTACAGACCCAATCCACATCTGGACTGGGGTCAAACACGGCTGCGTTATCACTCCAACTCTCTTGTCAATCTTCCTCGCCGCCATACTACAGAACCAGTGGGAAGCTGTTTAACCTACGCCGCCTCCAGACCAGGTCTAAGAAAACCCCAACCTCTGTCATTGAGCTGCAGTATGCGGACGACGCCTGCGTCTGTGCATATTCAGAGGCTGAACTCCAGGATATAGTCAATGTATTACTGAGGCATATGAAAGCATGGGCCTTACGCTTAACATCCGTAAGACAAAGGTCCTCCACCAGCCTGTCACCGCTGCACAGCACTGTCCTCCAATCATCAAGATCCACGGCACAGCCCTGGACAACATGGACCATTTCCCATATCTCGGGAGCCTCTTATCAACAAAGGTAGACATTGATGCGGAGATTCAACATCGCCTCCAGTGCACCAGCGCAGCCTTCGGCCGCCTGCGGAAAAGAGTGTTTGAAGACCAAGCCCTCAAATCTACCACCAAACTCCTGGTCTACAGGGCTGTAATAAACCCGCCCTCCTGTATGGGTCTGATGCATGGATGATGTGCAGACGGCACCTCAAATCACTGGAGAGATATCACCAACGATATCTCCGCAAGATCCTTCAAATCTTCGGGGAGGACAGGCGCACTAACATCAGTGTCCTCGACCAGGCTAACATCCCCAGTATTGAAGCACTGACCACACTCGATCAGCTTCGCTGGGCAGGGCACATAGTATGCATGCCAGATATGAGACCCGAAGCAAATGCTTTATGCGGAGCTCCTTCATGGTAAACAAGCCAAAGGAGGACAGCGAAAACGTTATAAGGACACCCTCAAAGCCTCTCTGGTAAAGTGCGACATCACCACTGACACTTGGGAGACCCTGGCCGCAGACTGCCCGAGGTGAAGAAAGTCAATCCGGGAGGGCGTTGAACTCTTTGAGTCTCGACGCAAGGAGCATGAAGAGGCAGGCACAGGCAGCGGAAGCAGCGTGTAGCAAACCAGCCCCATCGATCACTTCTTAAGAACATAAGAACATAAGAATTTGGAACAGGAGTAGGCCATCTAGCCCCTCGAGCCTGCTCCGCCATTCAATAAGATCATGGCTGATCTGGCCGTGGACTCAGCTCCACTTACCCGCCCTCTCCCCGTAACCCTTAATTCCCTTATTGGTTAAAAATCTATCTATCTGTGACTTGAATACATTCAATGAGCCAGCCTCAACTGCTTCCTTGGGCAGAGAATTCCACAGATTCACAACCCTCTGGGAGAAGAAATTCCCTCTCAACTCGGTTTTAAATTGGCTCCCCTGTATTTTGAGCCTGTGCCCCCTAGTTCTAGTCTCCCCGACCAGTGGAAACAACCTCTCTGCCTCTATCTTGTCAATCCCTTTCATTATTTTAAATATTTCAAGAAGATCATCCATCATCCTTCTGAACTCCAACGAGTAAAGATCCAGTCTACTCAATTTATCATCATAAGGTAACCCCCTCATCTCCGGAATCAGCCTAATTAATCGTCTCTGTACCCCCTCCAAAGCTAGTATATCCTTCCTTAAGTAAGGTGACCAAAACTGCACGCAGTACTCCAGGTGCGGCCTCACCAATACCCTGTACAGTTGCAGCAGGACCTCCCTGCTTTTGTACTCCATCCCTCTCGCAATGAAGGCCAACATTCCATTCGCCTTCCTGATTACCTGCTGCACCTGCAAACTAACTTTTTGGGATTCATGCACAAGGACCCCCAGGTCCCTCTGCACCGCAGCATGTTGTAATTTCTCCCCATTCAAATAATATTCCCTTTTACTGTTTTTTTTCCCAAGGTGGATGACCTCATACTTTCCGACATTGTATTCCATCTGCCAAACCTTAGCCCATTCGCTTAACCTATCTAAATCTCTTTGCAGCCTCTCCGTGTCCTCTACACAACCCGCTTTCCCACTAATCTTTGTGTCATCTGCAAATTTTGTTACACTACACTCTGTCCTCTCTTCCAGGTCATCTATGTATATTGTAAACAGTTGTGGTCCCTGCACCGATCCCTGTGGCACACCACTAACCACCGATTTCCAACCTGAAAAGGACCCATTTATCCCGACTCTCTGCTTTCTGTTCGCCAGCCAATTCTCTATCCATGCTAATACATTTCCTCTGACTTCGCGGACCTCTATCTTCTGCAGTAACCATTTGTGTGGCACCTTATCGAATGCCTTTTGAAAATCTAAATACACCACATCCATCGGTACACCTCTATCCACCATGCTCGTTATATCCTCAAAGAACTCCAGTAAATTAGTTAAACATGATTTCCCCTTCATGAATCCATGTTGCGTCTGCTTGATTGCACTATTCCTATCTAGATGTCCCACTATTTCTTCCTTAATAATAGTTTCAAGCATTTTCCCCACTACAGATGTTAAACTAACCGGCCTATAGTTACCTGCCTTTTGTCTGCCCCCTTTTTTAAACAGAGGCGTTACATTAGCTGGTTTCCAATCCGCTGGTACCTCCCCAGAGTCCAGAGAATTTTGGTAGATTATAACGAATGCATCTGCTATAACTTCCGCCATCTCTTTTAATACCCTGGGATGCATTTCATCAGGACCAGGGGACTTGTCTACCTTGAGTCCCATTAGCCTGTCCAGCACTACCTCCCTACTGATAGTGATTATCTCAAGGTCCTCCCTTCCCATATTCCCGTGACCAGCAATATTTGGCATGGTTTCTGTGTCTTCCACTGTGAAGACCGAAGCAAAATAATTGTTTAAGGTCTCAGCCATTTCCACATTTCCCATTATTAAATCCCCCTTCTCATCTTCTAAGGGACCAACATTTACTTTAATCACTCTTTTCCGTTTTATATATCTGTAAAAGCTTTTACTATCTGTTTTTATGTTTTGCGCAAGTTTACCTTCGTAATCTATCTTTCCTTTCTTTATTGCTTTCTTCGTCATTCTTTGATGTCGTTTAAAATTTTCCCAATCTTCTATTTTTCCACTAATCTTGGCCACCTTATACGCATTGGTTTTTAATTTGATACTCTCCTTTATTTCCTTGGTTATCCACGGCTGGTTATCCCTTCTCTTTCCGCCCTTCTTTTTCACTGGAATATATTTTTGTTGAGCACTATGAAAGAGCTCCTTAAAAGTCCTCCACTGTTTCGCAATTGTGCCACCGTTTACTCTGTGTTTCCAGTCTACTTTAGCCAACTCTGCCCTCATCCCACTTTAGTCCTCTTTGTTTAAGCATAGTATGCTCGTTTGAGACACTACTTCCTCATCCTCAATCTGTATTACAAATTCAACCATACTGTGATCACTCATTCCAAGAGGATCTTTTACGAGGAGATCGTTTATTATTCCTGTCTCGTTACACAGGACCAGATCTGAGATAGCTTGCTCCCTTGTAGGTTCTGTAACATACTCTTCTGAGAAACAATCCCATATGCATTCTATGAATTCCTCCTCCGGGCAACCCCGTGCGATTTGATTTGACCAATCAATATGTAGGTTAAAATCCCCCATGATTACTGCCATTCCTTTTTCACATGCCTCCATTATTCCCTTGATTATTGCCCGCCCCACCGTGAAGTTATTATTTGGGGGCCTATAAACTATGCCCACCAGTGACTTTTTCCCATTACTATCTCTAATCTCCACCGACAATGATTCAACATTTTGTTCATTAGAGCCAATATCGTCTCTCACAACTGCCCTGTTATCATCCTTTATTAACAGAGCTACCCCACCTCCTTTCCCTTCTTGTCTTTCCGAATCGTCAGATACCCCTGTTTGTTTAATTCCCAGTCTTGGCCACCCTGCAACCACGTTTCTGTCATGGCCACCAAATCATACCCATTTGTAATGATTTGTGCCGTCAACTCATTTACTTTATTTCGAATGCTGTGTGCGTTTATGTAGAGTGTTTTAATCCTAGTTTTTAAACCAGGATTTTTAGTTTTGATCCCTCCTGCAGCCCCTTTATATTCAGTGGCCCTTTTTGTTTTTTGCCTTGGGTTTCTCTGCCCTCCACTTTTACTCATCTCCTTTCTGTCTTTTGCTTTTTTCTCCTTTTTGTTTCCCTCTGTCTCCCTGCATTGGTTCCCATCCCCCTGCCATATTAGTTTAACTCCTCCCCAACAGCACTAGCAAACACTCCCCCTAGGACATTGGTTCTGGTCCTGCCTCGGTGCAGACCGTCCGGTTTGTACTGGTCCCACCTCCCCCAGAACCGGTTCCAATGCCCCAGGAATTTGAATCCCTCCCTGCTACACTATTGCTCAAACCACTTATTCATCTGAGCTATCCTGCGATTCCTACTCTGACTAGCACGTGGCACTGGTAGCAATCCTGAGATTACTACTTTTGAGGTCCTACGTTTTAATTTAGCTCCTAGCTCCTTAAATTCGTCTCATAGGACCTCATCCCTTTTTTTACCTATATCGTTGGTACCAATGTGCACGACGACAACTGGCTGTTCACCCTCCCTTTTCAGAATGTCCTGCACCCGCTCCGAGACATCCTTGACCCTTGCACCAGGGAGGCAACATACACCCTCCCTTTTCAGAATGTCCTGCACCCGCTCCGAGACATCCTTGACCCTTGCACCAGGGAGGCAACATACCATCCTGGAGTCTTGGTTGCGGCCGCAGAAACGCCTATCTATTCCCCTTACAATCGAATCCCCTATCACTATCGCTCTCCCACTCTTTTTCCTGCGCTCCTGTGCAGCAGAGCCAGCCACGGTGCCATGAACTTGGCTGCTGCTGCCCTTCCTCCGACGAATGTCTGTCCCACCTGTAACAGGGTCTGTGGCTCTCATATCGGACTGTTCAGCCATCAAAGAACTCACTTTGGGAGTGGAAGCAAGTCCTCCTCGATTCCGAGGGACTGCCTATGATGATGGATGTGGAAGTATTGTGTTACTGCAACTAAAGATAAATAAATGAGTCAGCTGACCAGAAGCTTCTGCAACTTCTGAGATGCTGTCTGCCATTATAGAAAGCTTTGTGTGCTGTGCTCTGTGAAGATATCACAGTGGCCAAGAGGTCACTGTGATGGTCAGAAAGAGGGGGAAGGTAAGGCACAGAATAAAAGCATCATGACTGCTGCCAGGATATTGGGTATTCACCAACATGGTGTGTTGAACATGGTTACACATCAACTGCACATTCAGCGAGTGGTAACTTTGAGGGTTGTGGTACAACTCAACATTTATATACGAGCCTGCATAGTCACGTGCATTCAGTCGATGGCACCCTGTAGCATGGGGAAGCCCGCTATCCTGGCAATGCCACATACACACTCTGTCTGCTTCTCTTTGGTCATAGAAAAGACAATAAAGTCTCCTCTCCAGGCATAAAGAGCCTCTGTCACCTCCCTTATGCAGTGGTAGATTGCGTACTGGGAGATGTTACTGATGTCGCCTGCTCCAGCCTGGAGTGATCCTGATGTGAGGTCATTCAGAGCCACGGTCACATTCAAAGCCACTGGCAGTGCTGTCCTTGCCCTGGGGTGAGGCTGCAGGTCTGGTTCGAAGAGATGACAGAGTTTTTGAGCACCCATTTTGTAAAGCGCAGACGCCTCACACACTGCTTAAGTTGAGGTCAGAGAATAGCTACAGAGGCCCATGGTTGGTAAGGCCTCCTGCTGAGAGCCCTTCTCCCCCTCCTCCTCCTTCCTCTGCGAGTAACTTGTCCTCTTCTTCACTACCTCTGCTGCATCTCCCTGCCATGCTGCAGGCCAAGGGGGATGGCAACTGCAGCACCTATGACTGAGAGAAAGTGGTCTGACCAGAATACTTGGATTCAAAAGGAAAGCCTTCTCCAAATGCAGCATCACTCCCTGTCACCTCACCAACTTTAAACAACACTAGAAAGCTCCAAATACTTCCGCAAATTTACACAGAGGCAGTATAAATGAATCAGCAAATAACCTGTAAGTAGGTGATGATCCCTTTAACAAGCTGTTGTCGGGGGTCCTTGCTGCTGCTGAACGCATGTTCATCTGTGCGAGGTTAACACAGAGCATTTGCTCCAGCATTGAGGACAAAAGTGGCAGCGCTGACGTCAAATCATGACGTTAAACTGCCGTTGCATGTTGATTGACATCACAATGCGTGTACTCTATATACTTCTGATGCCTGCTCCCAGCTCCATGTCAATGTCCTCACCAAGAGGGTGCCTGGTGGGGCCCGCACCAGATGTGTGCATGCATGGTGCTGAGAGCATTTTCACCACAAATCAGCAACCATCGAAAATAGAGGCATTATGGAGCCGAACTTTTAGGGCTAGGAGTTTTCAGTTAACGGAAAGACCCTGAAAAACGTAGATAAATAGAGGGACCTACGGAAACAAAATATAAGTCCCTGAAAGTGTGAGTGTGTGTAGATAACCATGAAAAGAAGCCAATCGGATTCTGGGATTTATAAATAGGGGTATAACGTACAAGGGTAAAAACGTAATGATACATTAACACCACACATAAGTTTGGAAACTCCAGCCATCCTAAGCCATCATTTATATGGCTGCACACATTAGAAGGTGGTGCTTCTTAACCTGGTCCCCACTTTCAGTTTGAGTGGAGCACAAATGATGTGGATCTGGGTCGTCCCCAAATTCACGTCGCATAATGAATGACGACTTTGCTTCCACCCTCCTAATCCATCGGGATTTTTGGGAGTCAGTCCCATTTCTCTGCCCTTTACCCATACTCTTTTACATTTTCCTTCTGCAAATCCACATTGGTTTAGAAGCTATTATGGATACTGCGTCCAGCACAGTTTTTGGTTGGACATTCCATTAGCCAACAACCATCTGCATTAAAAAATCCTCCCTTTTATTCTCCTGTTAGCTACAGATATCGATATGCACACAAATTTCAAATGTTGATGACACATTAGGATAGGTTTTGCAATTTTCAAGTTTCAACATAAACAAATTTGAGTCGATTTTAACTCCAGGCGGGTTTTGGGTGGGCGGGGAATGGGGGCAAGTGCAAAACGCACTTGCTGGATAAAATTTGAGACCCAGTCTATATTAACTCCCAGGCCCATTACCATATTGCTAAAGTGGCTACCAGCCTCTGGAAAACTGGTCGTTCACTGGTATGAAATTAGGTTGAGTGGAGCAACTGCAGTCGCAATGCAGCAATTCGCTAAGACTTCGGCAACACCTCCCAAACCCATGACATCTACCACCTAGAAGGCCAAGGGCAGCAGATGAATGGGAGCACCACCACCTGCAAGTTCCCCTCCAAGTCATACAACATCCTGATTTTGGAAATATATTGCTGTTTCTTCATCATCGCTGGATCAAAATCCTGGAACACCCTCCTGTGGTATATTCTTTACAACATCACAAACACACACAAACGACAAGATGGCTCTACAGGAACTTGTCATCATGTGACTTGTCACATGATCCTTTATTGTATTTATATCAGCAGTTGCATTACCACAGTGATCCACTAGGTAGAACAGTATCCCACACCTCCCTAACAGCACTGTGGGAGAACCTTCACCACACGGATTGTAGTGGTTCAAGAAGGCGTCTCACCACCACCTTCTCAAGGGCAATTAGGGATGGGCAATAAATGCTCCTTGCCAGCATACCCACATCCCGTGAATGATTAAAAATAGTAGTGTGGGTTCAGGGGTTCCGGGGTTCCGGGAGAGTCTCGTAGGGAAAGGGGGAATCCGAGGCAAGAGAAGTTGCAGCATTCCTTGCGGGACCGGGAGGAGTTAGCTGCTCATCCAGAAGCCTAATTAAAAATTGCGGTCGGCAGGAACGCGTGGCTTTCCAACATGTAAGTATCGCGGAACTTTTCAACTTAGGGTTAAAATCATTCCTAAAATAAAAAGATTAATTGCTGTCTAAAAAGAGTCCACAGAAGAATATAGGACAAATACTTCAATATTTGTACCTCAACAGCACTGATCAGAAATCAGTGGGCATAGATTCCTCTCCTGATTAATTTTAATGAGTGCACTAACATAATAAATAAAAACTGAAAATGCTGGAAACACTCAGCAGGTCAGGCAACATCTGGGGAGAGAGAAACAGAGTTAACAGGCTGGATATTAGCTCGGAGGCTGGGAGGGAGTGTTTTGAAGTCGGTGTAATGTATTTGCTTCATGGGTTCTTGACTTAAGAATTCCTAGCAACACATTGCTATTAAGAACTAGTTGGTTTATTAGCAAAGGTTTAACAATCACACTAAACATTACCAGTTCATTCAGCAGGTTGACAACCACCTGCCTCGTTGTGGATCCCCCGACCCCAACTGGCTGGGGTTTTCTTGAGTCTTGTGAACATTACGTGACTGACGAAGCCACTCCCAATTCAACAACTTTACAACTATTTTAGTTGTGATCAAATAAACAATTAAATCAAGTGCCCCTTGATTAAAGGGGGACACACACCAAACATTTTCAAACCAGCGCCCCTTTTTTTGTTGTTTTTTTTTTAAGGCAGTAAAAATACAAATTATACAAGTGTCCACTGGCTAAAAGGGGGGGCACTAAAACTGGCAATTAAACAAATTAAATTTTAAACAATAATAATCACATAAAAATTTGGTTGGCGGGGGTGATGATGCACTCCAGTCCCTCCGGCGCACACTTCTCGCGGAAGACACTGCGTGCTCCCTAACCAGGGACACCCTGGCTCGGATGTAGGTGTGGAAGAGAGGCAGGCAGTTGGGCTGAACGACCCCCTCGACCGCCCGCTACCTGGACCGGCTGATGGTCCCCTTGGCCGAACCCAGGAGCAGTCCTACGAGGAGGCCCTCGGACTTGTCCGCTCCCCCCGCACAGGGTTCCCAAAGATCAGGAGTGTGGGACTGAAGTGCAACCAGAATTTGAGGAGCTGCCCCTTCAGATATTGGAATAGGGGCTGCAACCTCACACATTCCATAAAAACATGGAACACGGACTCTTGCAGACCGCAGAAATTGCAGGCGGCCTGGGAGCCCGTGAACTGACTTAAAAAGTTATTGCACGGGACTGCTCCGTGCACCACCCTCCAGGCTAAGTCCCCGATAAATAATGGGAGGACTCCCGCATAGAGTGTACTCCATCAGGGAACCCCGCCTCCTCCGGATGGCAAGATGGTGTGCCATGGTGTGTCCGGATGGCAGACGAGGATGGCAAGGTGGAGAGTGTGCAGGAGCAGCTCGTACAGGAAACCCCTCCGCGCAGAAATGAAAGGCACGGAAGGGATTTCCCCGAGGAGGCTCAAGTTGTGAGGCGCCGGCTCCCAAGGGAGGTTTCGGGGCTTGGCGCCGTTGAGGAATTCCGTCCGGACGGGGGTCAGTTCTGACGGGATCTCCCCACATGCTTGAGCCTCCTCGACACACCTAACGGAGTCAGGGCTCAGCGCTGTTTTTAGCGACTCGATGGCATTGGCCGCGGGGCGGACATCGGCCGCGTTTAGACACTGTGCCATCCAGTCTGGCGCATTCCAGTCCGCTCCTCCGCCATCTAGCAGGTCCCTGACCCTGGTCACCTCGCCAGCCACAGCCCTCTCATCCGCCTGCCACCTAAAACCTCGGTCGTGGAGGTACGGATTCCTGAGCAGTGGCTCCTGCAGGACAGCCGCCACTCCAGACGGTGGAGAGCTGCGCTTGGTGGCGACTCTGTTCTAGACCCTGATGAGTTCCTGGTAAAAGACAGGCAACCCCCGGCTGGCGGTCCTGACGCCCCCCAGGCTCACAAACAGGAGCTGCTTGTCATAATTGAGGCTCTACTGCTGGCGGAAGAAATACGTCACCAGCGCACGCCACCTAGGAGGGGGCTCGATGTAAAGGTATCTCTGCAGGGTATGTCTGACAACAACTTTACAAACCTGTGAACATCCTCACGTGTGCATGCATTACAGTCGGGAAATGCAGAATTATGTTTTCCCGCCCACAGCCAGCCTGAATGGCAGGCTGTCTGCTTGTCAGGTGTGTAAGCCTGCAACACTAGGGCGCAACTGAGCTGGGCTGAGAGCGGGTAGGACTGGAGGGAAATGGGTGTGGGAGGAAGAGATCGTGGCAGGGTGGGATGGTCTTCCCATGATCTCCCATCCACTGGGATATAACATTTTAAGCAACACACCCATGGTTTTCTGACACGCGCAGGCAACAGGAGAGGAACCAAGCTGCAGGTGTGGACTCGGAAAGCTTACACTATTGTCAGGCCCGTGTGTCTGAAGTACGAAGGATATGCAAGATTTCAAGCTTTTACCAGGGCACTGATAGAAGCAAAGCTTTTGTAGATTTGGTTGGGGTGGGAATTTTTATGTATATAACCCTTGGCAACCTGTATCACACCACCACCAGAGGGCCTACCCATTGGAGTCCCAAGGGATCCCAGCATCCCCTGGTAGCACGGTATATAAGCAGGCATCCCACGCTGTACCAGCACGCTGGAGTTTAATTAAAGGAACTAAGGTAACACTTACTCATTGCATACAGTACTCAGTTGTATCCTTTATTGTGAGCGTAACAATTGGCGATGAGGTAACGAACAACCATATGAAAATGCAAGGAACAGTTGGTATCCTGAAGAAATTCTCAGAAGGGGATGATTGGGAGGCCTTCATGGAGCAACTCGACCAATACATCATGGCCAATGAGCTGGAAGGGGACGAGAACACTGCCAATCGAAGGGCGATCTTCCTTACCGTCTGTGGGGAAACAACCTATGGCCTCATGAAGAATCTTCTAGCTCCGGTGAAACCAACAACCAAATCTTATGAAGAATTGTATACGCTGGTCCGGGAGCACCTAAATCCGAAGGAAACCGTTTTAATGGCGAGGTATCGGTTCTACACGTGTCGGAAGGCCAGGAAGTGGTGAGCTACATCGCCGAACTAAGGCGCCTTGCAGGATATTGCAAATTCGATGGATTCCTTGAACAAATGCTAAGTGACTTTCTTGTACTTGGCATTGGCCAAGAGGTTATCCTTTGCAAACTATTGACTGTTGAAACAACAAACCTGAGCAAAGCCATAACGATAGCCCAGGCATTTATGTCCACCAACGATAACATCAAACAAATTTCACAGCATAAAGAGGTTTCGGCTAGTACTGTACACAAATTAACGTCATTTTCAAGCAGGAATGCATATGGCAGAAAGTATAAGCCGGCAGCTGTACGACCTCAGATGACCCAGAGTCCACTATCAATCGTTAATGCGAGGCAGTTAACACCTTGTTGGTGCTGTGGAGGTGATCCATCGGGCCCATCAATGCCGCTTCAAACACTACGCGTGCAAAGGCTGTAGAACAATGGGACACCTCCTGCGAATGAGCAGGCGAGCTGTAAACCCTGCAAACTACAACATTGCAGAGGAAGATCGATCCATGGTGGATCAGGCTGAACTAGAGACTCGAACCGAGGAGACAGAAGTGTATGGGGTACACACCTTCACCACGAAATGTCCACCAATCAGGTTAAAAGTTGAACTGAACGGAATTCCAGTATCCTTGGAACTGGACACGGGTGCGAGTCAGTATTTAATGAGCAAAAAGGCCTTTGACAGGCTGTGGAACAACAAGGCACAAAGGCCCAAGCTTAGCCCCATTTACACCAAGCTAAGAACTTACATCAAAGAGCTGATCTCTGATATTGGCAGTGCAGAAGTAAAAATCTCCTATGATGGAGCAGTGCACGAACTTTCACTATGGATTGTATCAGGAGATGGCCCCACACTGTTCAGCAGAAGCTGGCTGGGAAAAATCCGCTGGAACTGGGACGACATCCGAGCACTTTCATCCGTCGATGACGCCTCATGTGCCCAGGTTCTGAGCAGATTCCTGTCATTGTTTGAGCCAGGCATTGGAAGTTTCTTGGGGGCGAAGGTGCAGATCCATTTGGTTCCCGGTAGACGACCCATCCACCACAAGGCACGGGTGGTACCATATATGGTGCGAGAGAAAGTGGAAATTGAGCTGGACAGGCTGCAGCAAGAAGCCATCATCACGCCGGTGGAGTTCAACGAGTCCGATTGTTCCGGTGCTCAAAGGCAATGGCACGGTCAGAATTTGTGGGGACTATAAAATAATGATTAACCGTTTTGCGCTACAGGACTAGTACCCGCTACCCAACGCAGATGACCTATTTGCGACCCTGGCTGGAGGAAAGACGTTCACCAAGTTGGACCTGACCTTGGCCTACATGACGCAGGAGCTGGAGGAATCTTTGAAAGGCCTCACCTGCATCAACACGCACAAAGGTCTGTTCATCTATAATTGATACCCGTTTGGGATTCGTTTGGCCACGGCAATTTTCCAATGGAACAGGGAGAGCCTGCTAAAGTCAGTTCCACGCAACGTTGTTTTCCACAGGACGACATACTGGCCACAGGTCGGGACACCATCGAATACTTGAAGAATCTGGAAGAGGTTCTAAGTCGACTTGATCACGTGGGACTCAGGTTGGAACGCTCGAAATGTGTTTTCCTGGCACCAGAGGTCGAGTTCTTCGGAAGAAGAATTGGGGCAGACGGCATCAGACCCACCGACGCCAAGACAGAAGCCATCAAGAATGCGCTGAGACCACAGAACGTGATGTAACTGCGATCGTTCCTGGGACTCCTCAACTATTTTGGAAATTTCCTAACTGGGGTAAGCACCTTGCTAGAACCCCTATATGTGTTACTGCGCAAGGGAGACAACTGGGTATGGGGAATTCACAAGAGGCTGCCTTTGAGAAAGCCAGAAATCTGTTATGTTCAAACAAACTGCTTGTTCTGTATAACCCATGTAAACAATTAGTGCCAGCTTGCGATGTGTCATCATACGGGGTCAGGTGTGTGCTACAACAGGCAAACGAATCGGGAACATTGCAACGGTCGCCTTTGCGTCCAGGCGTCTGTGCAAGACCGAAAGTGCTTACAACATGATTAAAAAAGAAGCTCTGGCGTGTGTATACGGGGTGAAAAAAATGCTCCACTATCTGTTTCGTCTGAAGTTTGAGCTAGAAACTGATCATAAGCCACTCATATCGCTATTCTCAGAGAGAAAAGGGATTAACACCAATGCCTCTGCCCGCATGCAAAGATGGACACTCACGCTGTCAGCATTCAACTATGTAATCCGCCACAGACCAGGCACAGAGAACTGCGTTGATGCCCTCAGTCGGCTACCATTGACCACCACCGGGGCGCAAATGGCACAGCCTGCAGCCTTGCTCTTGGTGATGGATGCATTCGAAAACTAAAAGTCACCTGTTGCGGCTCGCCAGATCAGGACCTGGACCAGCCAGGATCCTTTACTGTCTCTGGTAAAAAAAACTATGTCCTCCATGGGAGCTGGTCCAGCTGGAGACGCAGGAAGAGATCAATTCATTCCAGCGGCGCAAAGACGAAATGTCCATACAGGCGGACTGTATTTTGTGGGCTAATCGTGTGGTTTTGCCTAAGAACGTTCATACGTGACCTACACAGTACCCACCCAGGCATAGCAATGATGAAAGCTATAGCCAGGTCCCATGTGTGGTGGCCCGGCATCGATTCAGACTTAGAGTCATGCGTGCGCCAATGCAACACTTGCTATCAACTGAGCAATGCACCCAGAGAGGCACCGTTAATTTTGTGGTCATGGTCCTCCAAATCGTGGCCTAGGATCCACGTTGACTTTGCAGGCCCATTTCTAGGCAAAATGTTTTTGGTTGTTGTGGATGCTTATTCAAAATGGATTGAATGTGTAATAATGTCTGTAAGCATGTCCACTGCCACCATCGAAAGCCTATGAACCATGTTTGCCACACACGGCCTACCCGATGTCCTTGTCAGCGACAATGGGCCATGTTTCACCAGTGCTGAATTCAAGGAATTCATGACCCGCAATGGGATCAAGCATGTCACATCTGCCCCGCTCAAGCCCATATCCAACGGCCAGGCAGAACGGGCAGTTCAAGCCATCAAGCAAAGCTTGAACCGTGTGTCGGAAGGCTCCCTGCAGACCCGCCTCTCCCGAGTCCTGCTCAGCTACCGCACAAGACCCCACTCACTCACCGGGGCTCCCTCAGCCGAGCTGCTCATGAAAAGAGCGGTCAAAACAAGGCTCTCTCTAGTCCACCCTGATCTCCATGATCACATCGAGGTCAGGTGACATCAACAAAGCATGTACCATGATCGCGCAAACTTGTCACGCGATATTGAAGTCAATTACCCTGTATTTGTACTCAACTCTGGACATGGTCCCAAATGGCTTACTGGCACGGTCATAGCCAAAGAAGGGAGTAAGGTGTTTCAGGTCAAATTGGCCAATGGACTAACGTGCAGAAAGCATTTAGACCAAATCAAATTGCGATTCACTAACAGCCACGAGCAACCCGAAGAGGACACCATCAACTTCGACCCTCCAACACACACACAAGTGGCTACTGACATCACAGTTGACCATGAAGCTGAACTCACCATCCCCAGTAGCCCGGCAAGGCCAGCTGCCCAGCAGCCCAGTGAAGAAACAACCAACTCACACAGACCTGCATTTGTACCGAGACAATCGACAAGGGAGCGAAAAGCCCCAAATCGTCTCACCCTGTAAATAAATGTACTATTGACTTTGGGAGGGAGTAATGTTATGTATGTAACCCTTGGCAACCTGTATCACACCACCACCAGAGGCCCGACCTGTTGGAGTCCCAAGGGATCCCAGCATCCCCTGGGAGCACGGTATATAAGCAGGCCTCCCACACTGTACCAGCACTCTGGAGTTTAATTAAAGAAGCTAAGGTCACACTTACTCATTGCATACAGTACCCAGTTGTATCCTTTATTATGAGCATAACAGGAATGGGGTCAATGGACTTGCATCCCTGTTATTAACCCAGCTCAGGAAAGGATGAACCGGTTGGGTATCGTTTCTCTTGAAAACAGAAGGATGAGGGGTGACCTAATAGAGGTCTTTAAAATTATGAAAGGTTTTAATAGAGTGGAGACAGAGAGAATGTTTCCAAGTGGGGAAGAACATAACTAGAGGCCATCAATATAAGATAGTCACCAAGAAATCAAATAGGGAATTCAAAAGAAACTTCTTTATCCAGAGAGTGATAGGAATGTGGAACTAGTTACCACAGCGAGTAGTTGAAACGAATATTATAGATATATTTAAGAGGAAGCTAAACAAGCATATGAGAGAGAAGGGAAAAGAGCATTATGCTGATAGATTTAGATGAGGAAAGACAGGAGGAGGCTCAAGTGGAACATAAACACTGGCATGGACTGGTTGGACTGAATGGCCTGTTTCCACTTTGGTGGCAAAAACATGAAGGCATAATATTATCTGAATGGCGGCAGATTAGGAAAAGGGGACGTGCAACGAGACCTGGGTGTCATGGTACATCAGCCACTGATACTTGGCAAGCAGGTACAGCTGGTGGTGAAGAAGGCAAATGGCATGTTGGCCTTCATAGCTAGGGGATTTGAGTATAGGAGCAGGGAGGTTTTAATGCAGTTGTACAGGATCTTGGTGAGGCCTCACCTAGAATATTGTGTTCAGTTTTGGTCTCCGAATCTGAGGAAGGACGTTCTTGCTGTTGAGGAAGTGCCGCGAATGTTCACCAGACTGAGTCTCAGGATTGCAGGTCTGACATATGAGGAAAGACTGGATCGACTGGGTCTGTATTCACAGGGAGTTTAGAAGGATGAGAGGGGATCTCATAGAAATATATCAAATTCTAATGGGACTGGACAGGTTAGATGCAGGAAGAATGTTCCCGATGTTGGGGAAGTCCAGAACCAGGGGTCACAGTCTAAGGATAAGAGGTAAGCCATTTAGAACTGAGATGAGGAGAAACTTCTTCACTCAGAGAGTTGTTAACCTGCGGAATTCTCTACCACAGAGAGTTGTTGATGCCAGTTCGTTGGATATATTCAAGGGGGAGTTAGATATGGCCCTTACGGCTAAAGGGATAAAGGGGTATGGAGAGAAAGCAGGACAGAGGTACTGAGGTGAATGATCAGCCATGATCTTATTGAATGTGGTGTAGGCTCGAAGGGCCGAATGGGTTACTCCTGCACCTATTTTCTATGTTTCTATGTTTCTATGTTTCTGTGTTGTATATCCTATGTAAACCTATGTGAACTCAAACCGGTTGCTTCAAGCTGGCATCCATTGAGAGCCCAGATCTGACGCAGAGAAAATATTACATTTAGTCATAGCCCAGCTCCCACTGACAGCCCCAACATGATCTAACCCAAATTGCCCCAACCCAAACCAGCTCCTTCTGAAACCAGCTATGTAATTATCCAGCTAGATCACGGGCACACTAATGCTTTTGTACCTGCTGCTTCTGTGCAATCGACTGAGCAAGGGGAATCTCTGCAAAGATTGACAACTTACAATTTGAATGTTCATGCGTTGAAAAGAGGAGCTATTAGAAAATATATGCAATTGTTACTTCTTCAAACGTACTGAATTAGAATGGAGCTTGTTCACCTTTAGTCGTCTGAATGTCGACTATTTCAGTCCAGATTTCCACGCTCAGCATTTCAAAGTCTATAATTTAGAAAATGACTGTGAGCAGATTGTCAAGTCACAGTGAACCTCGGGGGTTTTATTTCATTACAGTTGTCATCTGCCCTACTCACTTGGTCCTTGCTACCCTCAATTATTACGCACATTGTTACTTAAGCCATCCATAAGGGAGGTCTCAGGAATCAGTCATTTTGTCATGTAATGCTTCAATTGAAACCATTGCCTGGATTTTTCTCTTTGTTGCCTGCAGATTTTGGGCAGTGCTGGGGTGGAAGATCTTCCAGAGAGCCATTTTGTCAGGCGCCTCTGATCATCGCTATAATTTATGCACCTGTGAGTATGCTCCCAGGTTGATAGAGCTGTTGCATTGTGAGTGGCTTTGACAGTCACATGATGTTCACAAGACTCAATAAAACCCCAGTCAGTTGATTCTAAGTCATCCATGATGAGGTATGCAGTTGTGAGCCTAGTGGATGAACTGGTAATGTGTAGTGTGATTGTTAAATCTTTGTTAATAAACCAACTAGTTCTTAATAGCAATGTGCTGTTATGAATTCTGAAGCAAAGAACTCATGAAGCAAATAGATTACAATCGCCACTTTGTGATTTTCAATTGGAAGTAATAATGGATGCTGAATGTACCCACCAAAATATGAGTGAACCTATTCAGAGTGGGTGGTAATGATAAAGTGCAATTTTCCATCATTTCCACCATAGAAATATTGACAACGCCATCATTTTACTAACATTCAGCATTGCTATGGGCTTGCAAAAGATCCTTTAAGTTTTAAATCCTTCCGTCGTGGAGTGGATCAATCACTGGGTGTTTGATGACTCACTCCACCCACAAATTTGAAATATTTATCTTCAGAAGAACTTTCTCAATTTGTACTCCGCTGCCCAAGATCTGCAGCAGCCATTTTTCACCCCTTCTGCTCCAGGCGGGTCCCAGTGAAGACGACAGCACTACCAAGATTGTACCTGAACAATGCTAGTGAGGACTGTAATGTATACACATGTGAGGATGCTCACAGGATTGTAGAGCTGTTGACTATACATCGAGCACCCTCCTAGATGGTGTGCGCTGGCGACGTATTTCTTCTGCCAGCAGTACTGCCTCAATTATGCCTGTTTGTGAACCTGGGGGGGTATCAGGACCACCATGTGGGGGCTGCCTGTCTTTTACCAGGAACTCATCAGGGTCTGGAAGTCTGGAACAAAGTCACCACCAAGCGCAGCTCTCACCCGTCTGGAGTGGCGGCTGTCCTTCGGGAGCCACTGCTTAGGAATCCATACCTCCATGGTTTTAGGTGGCAGGCGAACAAGAGGGCTGTGATTGGCAAGGTGACCAGGGTCAGGGACCTGCTCGATGATGGAGGAGCGGGCTGGATGGCGCCAGATGAGCTGGCATGGCACCTATCCTAGGCCGACGTCCGCCGCGTGGTCAATGCCATCGAGTCACTAAAATCAGCGCTGGGCCCTGACTCCATTAGGTGTGTCGAGGAGGCTCAAGCACTTGGGGCGATCCCGTCTGAACTGACCCCCGTCCGGACAGAATTCTTCATCGGCGCCAAGCCCCGAAACCTCCCTCGGAGCCGGCACCTCACAAATTGAGCCTCCTCCGGGAAATCCTCTCCGTGCCTTTCAGTTCTGCGCGGTGGGGTTTCCTGTACGGGCTGCTCCTGCACACTCTCCACATTGCCATCCTCGTCTGCCGTTCAGACACGCCATGGCGCACCATCTTCCCATGCGGAGGAGGCGAGGGTCCCCAATGGAGTGCTTTCTACGCAAGAGTCCTCCCTTTATTTATTGGGGACTTGGCCTGGAGGGTGTTGCGCAGAGCACTCCTGTGCAATAAGTTTTTAAGGCGGTTCATGGACTCCGAGGCCGCTTGCAATTTCTGCGGTCTGGAGGAGTCCGTGTTCCACATCTATATTGAATGTTTGAGGTTGCAGCCCCCTTCCAATATTTGAAAGGGCTGCTTCTCAACTTCTGTTTGCACTTCAGTCCCACGCTCCTGATCTTTGGGCACCCTGTGCAGAGGGGAGCGGGCAGGTCAGAAGGCCTCCTCGTAGAACTACTCCTGGGCATGGCCAAGGTGGCCATCAACCGGTCCAGGCAGCGGGCGGTCGAGGGAGTCGTTCAGCCCGACTGCCTACCTCTCTTCCACTGTTACATCCGAGCCAGGGTGTCCCTGGAGATGGAGTACGCGGTGTCCACCGGTACGCTCATGGCCTTCCGCGAGAGGTGGACGCCGGAGGGACTGGAGTGCATCATCACCCCCACCAACTAAATTTTAATTTGACTGTTTATTGTTAAGAAGTTTTATTCAGAAATATTTTGGTTTTAGTGCCCCCCTTTTTCAAGGGGCACTTGATTTATTGTTTTGCTTTAAAATAGTTGTAGAGCTGTTGAGTTGGGAGTGGCTTAGCCAGTCACATGATGTTCACAAGACGCAATAAAACCCCAGTCAGTTGGGTTTGGAGGATCACGATGAGGCAGATGGTTGTGAGCCTGGTGAATGAACTGGTAATGTGTGGTGTGATTGTTAAACCTTTGCTAATAAACCAACTCGTTCTTAACAGCAATGTATTGCTATGAATTCTTAAGCCAAGATCCCAAGAAACAGTACAAGGATGACTCAGGGTAATTCACTGGGGTCAGCGGTGGGTGAATCAGGTGAGGGGAAGTCTGCCTCAGTGCAATGCCGGCAACAAAGGCGGTGCTGAGGAAAATCTGGGTCCTGCATCACCATTTACCTGCTACATACACATCAGCAAGAACCAGCAGCAGACTAGCCACTGCCGACAGGGAGACAAGAAATGATTGGCTGCATCCTCTGGGCATTCTAACTTTCTATTGAACGTATTTACCTTCATGGAACCGCTAGTTGTTTTATCTGTTTATTCGCGGCTAAGAACGGAAACTTTTCACTTTGGTTTATATTTAAAACTTACTGCTATCGTTTCTGCACCATAAGGGAATGACAGACTCTGAGTTATATTCAAAGCGACATGATTTTATTTAGTTAATGAGGGCACGTGGTCTTTGTGTGTATGTGTGGTGTGATTCATGAATGTGTTTTTCCAAAATGCATTAAGTTAGCTCCTGCAAAGTGTGCACCTCCATGTATTCATTGGTTATGTGCCACATTCTAAGTGCTCGTCTTGCTAAGGAACAGCAGTAGTGATTGACTGCTGAGCGAACTGGCAAACTGCCTGCAATAGAAAAAGCTCACTACCTACATCTGGAACTGACTTTAATGTGTCTGCAGCAGTGCCAGGATTGCCCTCTAATGCAGCTGCTGAGAGTTTATGGCTCTCTGAGCTGTTGCTCAATGTGGTGGCTCAGAACTACTGCTGACATTTCTCTCACTCAACTCTTTCTTGTGCTTCTCCACACTTGCCATTGCTAGAGGCCATTTATCCACTTGGCCAGAGATTTGCCTAAGCGTAGAACAGTAGGCTACCGTTAAGCCTTTCAACCCCTCCCTGATGATTGTCTATGCGCCAAGTGACGAGAAGCTGGCCTAACTGTTTCTTGGATCTGCTGCGGAAATATCTGGGAGATACATCTGTTGTGTCTGAGGGCTGCTTAACTGATGTTGACACTGCCGTTGCCACTATTGCTGCTCTCTGCTCAAAGATAGACAACGGTACAGTTCAAAAATTATCAGGGGATTCGCTGTGTTGCTGCATCAACTGGTACAAGCCCAGATCCTTGGACTGATTCCTGTTCTTGTGGAAGAGATATGAGTAGATGCCATTGGCAGGGAATGTTCAGCCAGGCCTAGTTACTATTTACTGCATGAGCCTTCCTGTACTGTCATAGCAAAATGTAAGATTAGGATCACAGCTTACTCACAGATTTAAGAATAAAAGTGTTTAGTAATGACAAAATTGATTCTGTATATATATAAATGTTAAAAAATGAGATTATATGAAAAGACAGTTTTGAAAGAAACAACATTGACGCCCGCAGACTTCCAGCATGTTCTGTTTGTATATTGTCTTAATTGGAAAGCCATTAACCTAATCAAGGAATGGCATCGGGCCCTCCAGACAGGCACATGTATGAGGAGAGCCAATAAGAAACTGCCTTGGAACCAACGCAATCCTGGGGCTTTCTGAGAAACAATGGACTTAAGGGATATAAAAACGGCAAGCGCAAAGCTTGCTCACTCTCTTCTCTCTTCTTCTCTCCTGAGCGCACGGCAAACTGTCCTCTCAAGACCAGCCCAAACAGCAGGCCATGTGCTCAGCCAGCTAGCCAGAGGAAAGAGAAGTATATCTTTTTATAATCTGTTGCAATTAAATCAATCCATAGGATAGCTGACGACTGCTGATAGATGTGTGTGTGTTTAATAAACTATTCCAAATTGTTTTAAAAGAATCAGTCTTGTTGTTAATTTAATGCCAGAGATTTAGAAATCTTACAAATTGGGGGCTCGTCCGGGATCTGGCGAAAGAGCTTTTGATTATTCATTTGTACAATTGGAAATTTCGGGAGTTGCAATTCTAACCTGTGTTGCGAAGTATAAACTATAAGCGGTTAAACAGATCGGCAGAAGTTGCATCTTCAGGAGCAGTCATCTCGATAGTTGGAACTGTTAAAGTGGGGACCCATCAGTAGTTAAATTCAAAAGACACAGGATGAAGGGATCGGTCATGAACCGAAAGCCAAATGTTAAGATAGTTTATCAGGAGAAGTTGTCCAAAAAGGTATCCATAAGGTATATAGAAGAGTTACAGGCACAGGCACCGTATTTCCGTAAGGACCAACATGTGTCTTTTGGGGAGCTATCCAGGAGAAATTAAATCAAGGAGAGCTGAGGCCAAAATGGGCAAATGGTCTCTTGGCATTCAGAGTATTTTATTGTGCTCGGAGAGCTGAGGAATTAATGAGGCAAGATTTAAAAGAACTTCAAGTAAAAGAGATTCAGAGTGTGAAAGAACAAAAAAAGAGATACAGGATTTAAAAGAATTGCAAGTAAAAGAGATTCAACTAAAAGAAAAAGAGTCTCAAGGTATAAAACAACAAATGGAAGAAGGCCTCCAATTTGTGAAGCAGTTAAAAGGAGAAATACAGCATTTAAGACAATAAATTGGTCAATTAAACCACAGTATTAGGCAATTAGAAAGAAGGGCTGAACAGGCAGCTTCGTTGCTACAACAACAAGGGCCTCTCAAATTTAAATGCCGTCATTGAAGCAAATGAAAACAGATTAGAGTGAAAAAAATATATAAATTAGAAAACTTGGGGCTCCAGCAAGAGATAGAAGATGCTAGGGGTGCATTAATGGAAGTATTAAGAAGCCACATAGGGAGACAGGCCACTCCCAGTGCCAACTAGAAATAGCGAGGCTAAAAAGTAAGTTAGGGGAGCAGCAGGCCCTGGTATCTGCAGTAACACGGGGAGCCATGACAGAGACAGCAGAAGGGGACAAGGGGGAGACAGATTGGGAAGAGGAAGGCAGGCAGTATAATCCCCAGGAGGGTGGTGAAGGATGGGATACCTTGGAGACACGAGGGCCAATCGTAGCCGTAGTAACCACTTCTTTATGATGTAATAAACATGGTCACATCATCAGTAACCATACCGACTCATGGCCCATATCTGGTGCTGATGCCACGGCGTGTAGCACGAGTTGGGGTCCATTAATGATGGGGACAATCCACTGGCAGTTAATAGGAGATGGGCAAATTTCAGGAGGGATCACCCTGAGTTGGAAGGGAGAGACTTAACACGAGTCCTCCTCTTGGCCTGTTCCACTTCCCTAAAAGATAATCTGCCAGACGCAGTCCTCCAGCCTGGCACAGCGGCTGATGGACTCATGACCGAGATCCAAAACCATTTAGGGATCCAAAACTTGAACAGTGGCTCTGCTTAATAAGAGTGAGCAGCACCCAGAAGAGACCTCGAGAGCCCTCAGTAATTGCCTGTATGCCTCTATCAACATACCCAGAACCAGGCACCCGCAAACGCTATAGTAGGAAAGAATCAGGAGCAATTTAAATCGATGTTCCTGACCCAACTCCACTCTTTAGTTAAAACCACCCTGGGCATAGCCATGAGGCCCACCAATCAGTGGACAGATATAGAGACCAGTGCTCAAATAGCTTGGGAGATGGTAAAAGACCAGTTAAAGGTGAAGTCACCACCCACTGCAAATAAAACAGTGTCAACGGTGGAGGGATCTCAAAACTACCCCTTTAAGGGACAGTGCTTTAATTGTAAGAAGGTAGGCCACCTAGCAAAAGACTGCAGCAGACCCAGACTGGCATCGAACCATGATGCAATGCATAGATACCTCCCGAGGGACGAACCCAAATCCTCTGGGATGGAACAACAGTTGGCTCAGTTAGTAACACTTCTAAAGAAGGACGAATCCAAGCCTTCTAGGACAGATCAACGATTGAACCAGTTGATAACCCTCATACAAACCCAAATTGCCACGGGGAGGATGCAAAATCATTTACCGGTGCACAAAATCGCCGATGCACACTCATTAGAGAGACCCATTCAAGGATCAACCCTATGACAGGATTCGGCCCCCAAAGATTGGTCGGAAGTGGGGTTCCGATGTGATGGTAATGGGAGACCAGTAGTCCTTGTTGTTTTAAAAGGGGGCAGGCAGCAGATTCTACTTATCGATACTGGCTGAGCCGTTACCATCATCTGTACCCCATACTCTGAACGCCATATAGCGGTGGGCAAGGGTTGTATGACCCTTAAAGGGTTTAACGGTGATACAACCACTGTGTATACAGGGAAGGGCACTGAGCATCAGTTGGGAGATCTCACCTGTAAGGTCCCAGCACCGATGCTGATGATCACCCCCGATGGAAGGGGAATTGTAGGGACTGGTGTTGGATCAGTATGGCGCGGTGATAGATTATAATCAGGACTGTGTTTGGATGGGATTGAGAGAGAAGGCAGGAGTGATAGAAATTTCAGATGCTCACTCGGTTTTTGCTATTAAAAAGCCATCTGAGTATGACCCTCCGGGGAGCGAAAATGAAGCTGTGGCAAAACTAATTCAGAAACACCTAGCGGTGTTTGCTACATGCAAGCATGACTGTGGAAAAATGGCAGGCGAAGAATCAATTGAGGGACCCCACCACTCATTCACTAAACAGTAACCCATCCCAAGGGAGAGTCACCCTTACATCCGAGACACCATAAAATCCCTAGTCGAGCAGGGTGTTCTTAGGACAGGCGCTTTCACAACCAATTCACTCACATAGCCAGTTAAAAAGCCTGATAGCAGCTGCCGACTGACTATTGATTACAGAAAGTTAAATTCTGTAACACCAGTTTGCTCACTGGAAGTAAGAGAAACTTCCACCATATTATCTCAAATTCCTGCTGGTTCCAAGTACTTCTCGACCCTCGACATCGCCAATGGGTTCTGGAGTATCCCTGTTAAGAGGGAAGACCAGTACAAAATGCATTCACATTAGAGGACCAGAGCTCCACCTGGACATGCCTGCCTCAGGGGTTCCACAATGCAACCAGGATGTTCCACAAAAGAATGGTTGCAATTTTGAAAGACTTTTCCCGCCCTACCTGCTTGCTGCAGTACGTAGACGACCTATTGCTGGCAACCGACAGCATGGTGGAGCATCTGTCCCTTTTGCATGAACTTTTGACATTGTTGGCTCAGGCGGGACTAAAGGTGAATCCCCGTAAGGCTCAATTAGTAAAAGAATGGGTCACCGTTCTAGGAGTGTCCATTTCTCCAGAGGGATCGTCCTCCGACTCTCACAAGGTGGAGATAATACAGCGACTGCCATTACCCGCTTCTAAAACAGCCCTACGATCATTCTTGGGTTTGGTGGGGTAACAAAGGGAATTTATCCCAGGCTTTGCAGAACATGCAAAGCCCCTGTATGATTTATTAAAACTGCAGCGTGATGATATACGCCCAGCATGGAATGATGCTCACACCCAGTCCGTGGCTAAATTAAAACTGCAGTGATACAGGATACATGTCTGATCCCTCCTGATCCCACTCAGCCCTTCCATTTGGAGGTCGGGGCCACAGAGCAAAGCCTCATTGCAGTTCTGTGCCAAACGCAAGCTGATTGACTGCAGCCCATTGCATATGCATCTCGAATTCTGCAGGCAGCAGAAAAGGCGTATACCGCATGCGAGCACCACCTACTGGCCATCTTCTGGTCGGTACATCACTTTACCTTTATTACTGGGTTACAGGCTACAATCCTGCACAGTGGACACACACCTCTGAAACTACTGATGAAACCTGGAGATTCGTTCGTTTCCTCGCAGCGCCTCAGCAAATGGACATTGGAATTTATGGAAAGAGATACTGATACCATTTTCAAACCCACCAAATTGCTGCCACAATTTCTGATCTATGAGGGGGACCGGCATGAATGTCCGTTACCCCTGATTAACTTTAAGACCCATCCTGTGCAGAAAGACCATATACAGGATGTTCCAGATGTCTATATCGATGGGTCCTCAGATCACATTGAAGGATCCCCTCACACCGGATATGCTTGCCATTGCCAGAAAGAACCATCCAGCGAAGATGCAACAAACAGTCTTCACAATATGCAGAAATCGCCGCACTTCTAACTGCTGTAAAGGAAACCTCAGATAGACCCGTGAATATTTGGTCCGATAGTGCCTATGCTATAAACACCATGTTCTCCTTCCACTTATACCACAAAATGACTATTGTACGATAGATGGTAAGGCCCTGGTCCATGGGCCCTGGTTACGCTTGCTCGGATCATACCTTAAACAGCGATCCCAGCCCTGCTTTATAGGAAAGGTAGTAGCCCATAGAAAAGGGGGTCCACATAGTGAGGGAAATTCCAGAGCAGACAGAGCAGCCAAGGATGCTGTGATTGATGGGGAGATAGAGGATATAGTTATTGAGCAATGCTGTTAGCAAGGCCTCCCCAACAGATCACCTAGATTTAAAATCCCTGCAGCAGCAATACTGGTCATATGCTGTTGTAAGCGCCTGGCACGAGGAAGGCAGACCCCTTCCTCAACCAACAGCCTGGGCTCCCAATACCATACTAGCCACTGCCCCTGATTCAGATGAGCAGTTGCTGATGTGTAAAAGAAAGCCAAACGCCTGCCCAGTGGTGTGTGTTCCACCAGAGATGGGTCAGGAACTGCTCTCCTTCTTTCACTCCCACCCCACAGCAGGGCACTCTTCGGCCTTGCTAATGTTCTATAAGGTAGCATCCACAGCTTGGTGGCCTTCCATGAGGGAAACAATCAACCAATACGTGGCACGATGCCTACCGTGCCTGCAACACAATCCTCCCGCATGCACTAACTGAGCCTTGCTTCAATGCACACCTCCACCTCATGGGCCATGGACTCACCTCCAGATAGACTTCATTGGGCCACTTCCACAGGCGCAAGGCAATTTTCAGCACGCCCTAGTGGTGGTGGATCAATTCACTAAATGGATCGAAGCATTCCCCTGCCGCTCCAACACCGCAATCACAGCAGCCAAAACACTATTGAATCATGTGTGTTGTAGTTGGGGAGTACCAGTACAAGTGGACAGCGATCAAGGTTCACACATTACTGGTAAAATTTTTACCTACCAGCAGGAAATGTTGGGGATAATACACAAATTATATATTGCTCATCACCCCAGTCGTCCGGAGGGGTCGAAAGGGGGAACAGGACCCTTAAGTTAATGTTAAAAAAATTGTGCGTGGACCACCCCACTCAATGGGCTAACATGCTGCCAATGTGCTTAATGGCAATGAGGTCCACACCTCATAGAACAACAAGGGTCTCCCCATATCAGACCATGACGGGGAGGCTCATGAGAACACCAGATCAACTAACACTAACAGGGATGAGTCCCCTGACAATAAAAGCATGTAGTTCTAAGTGGCTGGAACAAGTAGTAAATCACACCAATCAGATCAATCAATTTGTGGCCACCAAATTGGGGAAATCAAAAAGACAAATTAAAAGTTACTTTGACAAGAAAGTATGTCCCGTTGAATATCAGGTGGGAGACTCAGTAATGATTCCAAATTATGAGAAAAAGAAGCTGCCTTTGAGCCCGGGTGGTGGGGAATGCATACGATTATAGACCGATTGAAACCCACAGTTTATTTGATTCAGTCACCGGTGAAAAAGGGTGTTAAATACAAGAAGTGGTTTCGCATTAATCAGTTAAAAACTGCCAAAGAGTAAATACCACACTGATCTTGTTTCCCACAGACCATGTTACGGATCCTCATGATTGTCAGGACGATGCTGGCCACGAACAAAGCCGAAGATAGATGGAGAAACGGGAGCTGCAGCTTGACTCACGAACATTATCAATCATCAATGTGCTTTGAGAAGCGACGGTAAACTGAAGATTATATTATAGTAAATCCCTTACGTGTGGCATACACCTTGCGCGGTGGAGACTGAGTCAGGCCATGCACTTTTCTCTCTAAGTTTAAAACCCATTATACAGCGGTCATCCACCTCACAGAAACATAAACAGCAGAGCTATCAGAATCCTCTCATGTTTATGATATGTGAGCCCTGAGGAGATAAATCATATGCGGAGTCAATAAGTATATTTCCCCCCTCAAGGTGGTGAGTGTGTAAGAATAAAAGTGTTTAGTAATGTCAAAATTGATTCTGTACATATATATAAATGTTAAAAAATGAGATTATACGAAAAGACAGTTTTGAAAGCGACAAAATAAAGCTCACAGACTTTCAGCATGTTCTGTTTGTATATTGTCTTAATTGGAAAGCCATTAACCTAATCAAGGAATGGCATCGGGCCCTCCAGACAGACACATGTGTGGAGAGAGCCAATAAGGAACTGCACTGGTACCAAGAACCAATCCTGGGGTTTTCTGAGAAACAATGGACTTAAGGGATATAAAAACACAAGCACAAAGCTAGTTCCCTCTCTTCTCTCTTCTTCTCTCCTGAGCACACGACAAACTGTCCTCTCAAGGCCAGCCCAAACAGCAGGCCGTGTACTCAGCCAGCCAGCCAGAGGAAAGTGAAGTATACCTTTTTATAATCTGTTGTAACTAAGTCGATCTGTAGGATAGCTGACGACTGCTGATAGATGTGCATGTGTGTGTGATTAATAAACTATTCCAAATTGTTTTAAAAGAATCAGTCTCACTGTCAATTTAATGCCAGAGATTTAGAAATCTTACACAGATACCCAAAGGGTCTGAGGAGTTATAAGGCATTTTATTTAGGGAGCGATAGTTCAAGTATAGTCAAACACAATACACAATCAGGATAGACATAGTAGACATACGACCATGACAAGTAGCTGTTATTAATCCCGATCGGACAGACGGCTGGTGGCATGAGCAGTTCTTATCTTCACCGTCTGCCCTGAAACACCTTCTAGATCTTTCTATCATTGTCTTTTTAGGGGTTGGCCTGGTGTAGGATATAGACAGGACCATTAACCTATAATATGTCAGGTTCTTTGTCTCAACTCTTGGGTGAAACCCTTCTCTTCACATTCTCCCATGGTTGGAGTCAAGACATGCCATTCTTGGCCTTCAGATGTTTGGAGCTGTCTGTTATCAGTTATTTATGTTCACGATGTTCAAGTAACTTTATCTATTTTACCATGGAATGAACCCTTCAATTCTAACACCAGTCTGAAGAGACTTTTTAGTCACAAATTATTTCTTCCAATCCATGATTTCTTACAAAGTTCAGGGCAAATGCCATGTAACCCCCTTTTTCAAACATCCCAAACTTCCTTGTGACAGTTTTACACAATTATATGTGTGTCGGTACAGAACAAAGTATGCCTTCCGCTGGCACAATCGACAAAACTTATACTTATCAGCTTGAAGAATGTGCCTGCAGTGCAAAGAAAAGTCTAAAACATTTGCAGTTGCTTGTCTGCATTTTACACACCCTTCATGCCCTTTGGTTTCTGACTTTGAATTGCTACTCTCACGAATCCATTAATTCCAATGTGCCAGTTGTCGTCACTTTTAAAGGAGCCTACTGCTGAGCAAAGTGACCAAAGTTTCAGGCAGTAGGTCCTTTTATGATGTACATAAGATTGCCGTTTTGAGTGACAACTGGTCGGGATATGCACCATGTACTCTCCAACCAGTTTTACTGGTGGTACAGTAAGTCTTAATTTATACTTGTGAGGCCAGGAGTAAGAGCCATCCTCTTCTGGGCCCCACAAAAATAATCTCAGCTGCTGCCATGCTGGGCTCTTACCCCCACGATGGCCAACCCCCCTTTCCAGGATTCAACTTGTTGCTGGACAGGTGGCTTCTGACCTTAATCAAGAAAGCTGCATTGGGACGCTCATTTGATTCAAGTAGTTCACCAGTTCTATTTTAATGAGGCCCAGACTTCAAAATGGCTCCGGCCTATTTGTTCCTGGCACAAGCTGGACGGTCGATGTGCTCCACTGGTTGGCTATCTGAAGGTTCAAATCTACTCCGTTATACCCTGTGACTCACCATGAACAAAACCGTGGACGATCTGCTAGAAATACAATAAAACATCATTCATTTAAATTCATGGGACTGAAAGCCGATAAATTCCTGTGGCCCTGATGGCCTACATCCTAGTGCAGGGCTGAGCAATTATTTGGGCTGCAAGTCTATTTAATAAGTTTTGCTGAGCTGTTGAAGGCCACCCACCAATGTTTCCCCTAAGGCGCGTGGCTGCACAGTCGCGCAACAATTGCATGGTCCCACGCAGGCTGCACACCAGCTTCTGCCGCTGGAAGAGATACTGCGCATGCACGACTGCACAGTAGCCGGCCGCGCAGAAAATTTAAAGGGACCACGCACAAAAAAAATGAGAAGCAACATTGAATAAGCATTTCCTAAACATAAATTCAGATAGCAGTCAGATGCTATCTTACATATGCAGCATGTATTCGATACAGTACTGCTTAGAAATGAATCAAAGGTAAAAGTTGCAAATATTATGGTATCTTCTGATCTCTGTAAATCAGTGATGTGAAATCAAACTCTACTCTCGTTAGAGCCTGTGTCGGCATCAATTCCCCACCTCAGTCATCCTTCTGCCCCTCTGCAAAGATTACTAATGCTGACCCAATTAGTGCCAGATGAAAACTCCCCTGCCGTCGTACTCTGGCTACCTGGAGAGAAAGTATGCAGTACTGGTCACTTTCTTCGGTAAAAGAGTTGTGAAGATGAGCTGCTATGATTCCACTCTGAATTGGATAGGGCATATTCTAGTACGCGATGCATTCTGCGCATGGTCGACCGCCATTGGGCATAGAATCACAGAACAGATCCTTTTAAGATCGGGCAGGGAGAATTGATTTTGCGAATTATTAGTTTGAATTATGTATTATGATGTTTTTTCCTAGGCTGCATTTTGGGTCTGTCTCTGTCCCATGAGAAGTGAAAGTGGATAGAAGAATGTGCAGTTCGAGCTCTGGCTCACGATCTATTTCTGTCCCATCCAGCGGGCCGGATAGAATGAATTGGTGGGTCGGATATGGCCCGTGGGCTGTATCTGCACACCACTGTCCTAGGGTTTTGAATGAGATGACTACAGAGATAGTGGATGCATTGGTTGTCATGTTCCAAAATTCCATAGATTCTAGATTGATTCCCGCTGATTAGAAGATAGCTAATGTAATGCAGCTATTTAAGAAAGGAGGGAGAGAGAAAACGGGGAAATACAGACCAATTAGCCCGACATCAGTAGGAGAGAAAATGCTCAAATCTATTACTAAGGATGTGGTAACAAGGCACTTAGAAAAGAATAATAGGATTGGGGAGAGTCAAAATGGATTTATGAAAGGGAAATCATGCTTGACACATCTGTTTGAGTTTTTTGAGGTTGTAACTAGCAGAATAGATAAGGGGGAACCAGTGGATGTGATGTATTTGGATTTTCAGAAGGCATTCGATAAGGTGCCATACAAGAGGTTATTAAACAAAATTAGGGCTCATGGGATTGAGGGTAATATACGAGCATGGATTGAGGATTGGTCAATGGACAGAAAACAGAGAAAAGGAATAAAAGTGTCATGTTTGGGTTGGCACGCTGTAACTAGTGGGATACCACAAGGATCGGTGCTTGGGCCCCAGTTATTCACAATCTATATCAATGATTTGGATGAGAGCACCAAATGTAATATGATGATAAAAAGCTAAGTGGCAATGTATATTGTGAGGAGGATGCAAAGAGACTTCAAGGGCATATAGACAGACTAAGTGAGTGGACAAGAACATAGCAAATGCAATATAATGTAGAGAAATGTGAATTATCCACTTTGGTGGGAAAAATAGAAAAGCAGAGTATTTTTTAAATGGTGAGAGATTGGTAAATGTTGGTGTTCAGAGGGACATGAGTGTCCTTATACATGAATCACTGAAAGTTAACATGCAGGTACAGCAATTAATTAAGAAAGCAAATGATATGTTGGCCTTTATTACAAGAGGTTTTGAGTATAAGAGTGAAGACATCTTACTGCAATTATATAGGGCCCTGGTGAGACCACACCTGGAGTATTTTGTATAGTTTTGGTCTCCTTACCTAAGGAAGGATATAATTGCCTTAGAGGGATTGCAATGAAGGTTCACCAAACTGATTCCTGGGTTGGGGGGATTGTCTTATGAGGAGGGATTGAGTAGACTAGGCCTATTCTCTAGAGTTTAGAAGAATGAAAGATACAAAATTTGAACAGGGCTGGACAGGGTAGATACAGGGAGGATGTTTTCTCTGGCTGCGGAGTCTAGAACCAGGGGTCACAGTCTCAGAATAAGAGATCGGCCATTTAGGACTGAGATGAGGAGAAATTTCTTCACTCAGAAGGTGGTGAATCTTTGGAATTCTCTCCCCCAGAGGGCTGTGGAGCCTCATTCATTGAGTATATTCAAGACAGAGATCAATAGATTTTTGAATATTAAAAGAATCAAGGAATATGAAGATTAGTGCAGGAAAGTGGAGTTGAGGTAGAAGATCAGCCATGATCTCATTGAATGGTGGTGCAGGCTCAATGGGTCAAATGGCCTACTGCTGCTTCTAATTCTTATGTTATTATGATCTTACTTCATAAAACCACAATTTAACAAGCAGCTATTATAGCAATCAACAAGTAGAAAACGAGAATGGAAATCACTAAGCTTGATATTCAGAAAATGGGCAGTCAGCAACAGCTACCAAAGGTAAACCAAGAAAATTGCTCAAAACATTTTTTGAAAATCCTTTTAGTTCATCTTTGTTTTCTCAGTAACTGGACAATATTCTGCTGAAAATATGTTTTCTGATGTAATAAAAAATGTAGCTATTTTACAAATGTTTAAATGTACTATCGAATTGTCATTGAGTGTGTTTATTAATGTTTTCCATCAGCGGCGTGTTTGTCTTTGAGAAGCCTGCTGCTATATTTGGGGCTCTATGCGGTGTAATAAGCCTATTTTAGGGATTTGTAACCCTTTTTTTCAGTGCTAGTAAATCTCCTGTCGCATTGCACACCGTGTTAGGACCAAATACAGTCTTCAGGTCAAGTGGGGTGAGAGGGGTGTAGGGGGTAGGTGGAGGGGTGTGGGAGAAGGGGAGAAGAGGGAAGTAGGAGATGAGCGAGCAGCGGGAAAGGCAGAGAGAAGTAGAAGGGAAAAAAGAAACAAGGTGTAGGGGAGGGGAGATGGAGAGAGGGAGAGAGGCAGAGGAGCAGGCATGGGGAATAAAGAGGGGGAAGGAGAGAAGGGGAGAGGGAAACAAGGAAAGGGAGAAGAAGACAAAAAAAATTAATAAGGCATTGTAACACCAGGGGAAGCTTCAGCAGCCAAGGGTGAGCTGGAGGGGATAGAAACAATGGTGAAAGCAGAGACAATTTTACAAACCTGTTTTGAAGTTCCACTGCTGATAGTACATAAGAATGGACTTAGTTTGGCTGCATAATTTATCCACAAAAGACTAGAGATTAAAGTACACTGACTTATAAAAATATATACATGTCCTTGATCTGACGGTATATGAGGATTTAAAGTTTCCAAGTGGAATTATTTAATGGCTGCCTTCTTTATTTGAAACACATGAGGCTGGATTTTTGGTCTGCTCATTTCGAGTCGGTAATGGCGGTGGGGCGGTAAAGTTTCACGGGAAAAGACACTAAAAACATCCTAATAATTAGTAATCAAAGAGCTATTGTGGTGGGGGGGGGGGGGGGGTAACTTAAAAACTATCACTATCACTAGAGATAAAGTACTAGGCAAACTAACGGGTCTAAAAGTGGACAAGTCCCCTGGAACTGAAGGCCTGCATCCTAGGGTCTTAAAAGAAGTGGCTGCAGGGATAGTGGATGCATTGGTTGTAATCTAGCAAAATTCCCTGAATTCTAGAAAACATAAGAACATAAGAATATAAGAAATAGGAGCAGGAGTAGACCATCTGACCCCTCGAGCCTGCTCCACCCTATAATAAGATCATGGCTGATCTGATCATGGACCCAGCTCCACTTCCCTGCCCGCTCCCCATAACCCTTTATTCCCTTATCGCTCAACAATCTTTCTATCTCTGCCTTAAATATATTCAATGACCCAACCTCCACAGCTCTGTGGGGCAGAGAATTCCATAGATTTACAACCCTCTGAGAGAAGAAATTCCTTCTCATCTCAGTTTTAAATGGGTGACCCCTTATTCTGAAACTATGCCCCCTAGTTTTAGTTTCTCCTATGTGTGGAAATATCCTCTCTGCATCCACGTTGTTGAGCCCCCTTATTATCTTATATGTTTCGTTAAGATCACCTCTCATTCTTCTGAACTCCAATGAGTATAAGCCCACCTACTCAACCTATCTTCATAAGTCAACCTCCACATTTCCAGAATCAACCTGTTGAACCTTCTCTGAACAGTCTCCAGTGCAAGTATATCCTTCCTTAAATACGGAGACTAAAACTGTCCGCAGTACTCTAGGTGTGGCCTCACCAATATCCTGTACAGTTGTAGCAGGACTTCTCTGCTTTTATACTCTATCCCCCTTTCAATAAAGGCCAACATTCCATTTGCCTTCCTGATTATTTGCTGTACATATATACTCACTTTTTGTGTTTCATGCACAAGGACCCCCAGGTCCCTCTGTACTGCAGTACTTTGCAATATTTCTCCATTTAAATTATAATTTGCTTTTCTAATTTTTCTGCCAAATGGATAACCTCACATTTTTCCACATTATACTCCATCTGCCAAATTTTTGCCCACTCACTTAGCCTGTCTATATCCTTGGATGAATTAACTGCGCAAATAGCAGTTAACGAATAGGATGTAATTGGCATCACGGAGACATGGCTCCAGGGTGACCAAGGCTGGTAACTCAACATCCATGGGTATTCAACATTTAGGAAGGATAGACAGAAAGGAAAAGGAGGTGGGATGGCGTTGCTGGATAAAGAGGAAATTAATGCAATAGTAAGGAAGGACATTAGCTTGGATGATGTGGAATCGGTATGGGTGGAGCTACGTGATACGTCCTTACTATACAGTATAAATGTACATGAGGCCCATGCTTGAAAGAAGGTCAGTCTGTGACCTGTCTTTTATTCCTTAGCACTCAAGTGATGAAGGTGGGTGGAGCTTCCCCTTTTATACCTGAAGGTCAAGGTTAGGAGTGTCTCCCTCCGAGTGGTCATTGTTCTCACAGTGTACAACTTAGGTCAGATTATACATGGGTTACAATGCTGGTTGAATACATGACACTACGGAATACCAAAGGGCAGAAAACGCTAGTGGGAGTTGTGTACAGACCACGAAACAGTAGTAGTGAGGTTTGGCACAGTATCAAACAAGAAATTAGGGAAGCGTACAATAAAGGTACAGCAGTTATCATAGGCGACTTTAATCTACATATTGATTTGACTAAACAAACTGGTAGCAATGCGGTGGAGGAGGACTTCCTGGAGTGTATTAGGGATGGTTTTCTAGACCAATATGTCGAGGAACCAAATAGAGGGCTGGCCATCCTAGACTGGGTGATGTGTAATGAGAAAGGACTAATTAGCAATCTTGTTTTGTGAGGCCGCTTGTAGAAGAGTGACCATAATATGGTAGAATTCTTTATTAAGATGGAGAGTGACACAGTTAATTCAGAGACTAGGGTCCTGAACTTAAGGAAAGGTAACTTCAATGGTATGAGATGTGAATTAGCTAGAATAGACTAGTGAGTGATACTTAAAGGGTTGATGGTGGATAGGCAATGGCAAACATTTAAAGATCATGTGCATGAACTTCAACAATTGTACATCCCTGTATGGAGTAAAAATAAAATGGGGAAGGTGGCTCAACTGTGGCTAACAAGGGAAATTAAGGATCGTGTTAAATCCAAGGAAGAGGCATATCAATTGGCCAGAAAGAGCAGCAAACCTGAGGACTGGGAGAATTTATAATACAGCAGAGGAGGATAAAGGGTTTAAGTAGGAGGGGGAAAATAGAATATGAGAGGGACTTACTGGGAACATAAAAACTGACTGCACAAGCTTCTATAGATATGTGAAGAGAAAAGGATTAGTGAAAACAAACATAGGTCCCATGCAGTCAGATTCAGGTGAATTTATAATGGGGAACAAAGAAATGGCGGACCAGTTAAACAAATGCTTTGGTTCTATCTTCACGAAGGAAGGCACAAATAACCTTCTGGAAATACTAGGGGACCAAGGGTCTAGTGAGAAGGAGGAACTGAAGGAAATCCTTATTAGGCAGTGTATGAGAGTAAGCTTGCAGGGAATATAAAAATGGACTGCAAAAGCTTCCATAGATATGTGAATAGAAAATGATCAGTGAAGACAAATATAATGGGGAACAAAGAAATGGCAGACCAATTGAATAAATACTTTGGTTCTGTCTTCACTGAGGAAGACACAAATAACCTTCCGGAAGTACTAGGGGACCGAGGGTCTAGTGAGAAGGAGGAACTGAAGGAAATCCTTATTAGGCGGGAAATTGTGTTAGGGAAATTGATGGGATTGAAGGCCAATAAATCCCCGGGGCCTGATAGAATGCATCCCAGAGTACTTAAGGAAGTAGCCCTAGAAATAGTTGATGATCATTTTCCAACAGTCTATCGACTCTGGATAGGTTCCTATGGATTGGAGGGTAGCTAATGTAACACCACTTTTTAAGAAAGAGGGCGAGAGAAAACTGGTAATTATAGACTGATTAGCCTGATATAAGTAGTGGGGAAAATGTTGGAATCAATTATTAACGATGAAATAGCAGCACATTTGGAAAACAGTGACAGGATCGGTCCAAGTCAGCATGGATTTGTGAATGGGAAATCCTGCTTGACAAATCTTCCAGAAATTTTTGAGGATGTAACTGGTAGAGTAAACAAGGGAGAAAGAGTGGATGTGGTGTATTTCGACTTTCAAAAGGCTTTTGACAAGTTCCCACTAAGCTGGGTGGCAGTGTGAGCTGTGAGGAGGACGCTAAAAGGCTGCAGGGTGACTTGGACAGGTTAGGTGAGTGGGCAAACGAGTGCAGATTAATGTGGATAAATGTGAGGTTATCCACTTTGGTGACAAAAGCACGAAGGCAGAATATTATCTGAATGGCGGCAGATTAGGAAAAGGGGAGGTGCAACGAGACCTCGGTGTCATGGTACATCAGTCATTGAAAGTTGGCATGCAGGGGTACAGCAGGCGGTGAAGAAGGCAAATGGCATTTTGTCCTTCATAGTTAGGGGATTTGAATATAGGAGCAGGGAGGTCTTACTGCAGTTTTACAGGGCCTTAGTTAGGCCTCACCTGTAATATTGTGTACAGTTTTGGTCTCCTAATCTGAGGAAGGACATTCTTGCTATTGAGGGAGTGCAGAGAAGGTTCACCAGACTGATTCCCGGGATGGCAGGACTGACATATGAGGAGAGAGTGGATCGACTGGGCTTGTATTCACTGGAGTTTAGAAGGATGAGAGGGGATCTCATAGAAACATATAAAATTCTGACGGGACTGGACAGGTTAGATGCAGGAAGAATGTTCCCGATGTTTGGGAAGTCCAGAACCAGGGGACATAAGGATAAGGGGTGAGCCATTTAGGACTGAGATGAGGAGAAACTTCTTTACTCAGAGAGTTGTTAACCTATGGTATTCCCTACCACAGAGAGTTGTTGGTGCCAGTTCATTGGATATATTCCAGAGGGCGTTAGATATGGCTCTTACGGCTAAAGGGATAAGGGGTCTGGAGAGAAAGCAGGAAAGGGGTACTGAGGTGAATGATCAGCCATGATCCTATTGAATGGTGGTGAAGACTCGAAGGGCCGAATGGCCTACTCCTGCACCTATTTTCTATGTTTCTATGTTTCTATGTTTTGCAGATTTTTTGTGTACTCCTCACAATTTGCTTTCCCAGCCATCTATGTATCATCAGCAAACTTGGCTACATTGCACTCGGTCCCTTCATCCAAGTCTTTAATATAGATTGTAAATTGTTGAGGCCCCAGCACCGATCCCTGCGGCACCCCACTAGTTACTGTTTGCCCACCGGAAAATGACCCGTTTATCCCGACTCTGTTTTCTGTTAGTTAGCCAATCCTCTATCCATGCTAATATATTACCTCCAACTCCATGAACTTTTATCTTGTGCAGTAATCTTTTACGTGGCATCTTATCGAATGCCTTTCTGGAAATCCAAATACACCACATCCATTGGTTCCTCCTTATCCATCCTGCTTGTTACTTCCTCAAAGAACTCCAGCAAATTTGTTATGCATGATTTCCCTTTCATAAAACCATGCTGACTCTGCTTGATTGAATTATGCTTTTCCAAATGTCCCGCTTTTGCTTCCTTAATAATGCACTCCAGAATTTTCCCAAGGACAGATATTAGGCTAACTGGTGTATAGTTTCCTGCTTTTTGTCTACCTCCTTTTTTAAATAGTGGACTGGAAAACAACAAATGTAACACACCCAGAGATTTTTGAATGATAGGGGAGTGAAGAGTTATGGGGAGCGGGCGGGGAAGTGCAGTTTGAGGCCAGGATCAGATCAGCCATGATCTTATTGAATGGCAGAGCAGGCTCGAGGGGCCAAATGTTCTAGTCCTGCTCCGATTTCTTATGTTCTTGCGTTCTTATGCTTGTGCCCAGGAACAGTTTGCACCTCAGTCATCAAAATTGAACAGCTGGGCTCTGAGCGTGGAGTGGAGCTGTACAGGAGGTATTCCAGGATGCTAGGCTGGCTGAGCAAGTGAAAGTCCTGAGCTTAACAGCAATTCTCAGAGCGCACTAAGATAGGCCTGGTGGGAAAAAAAACCCTGACAAAAAAATCACCAAAAGCATTCCCAATAAATAACTCACACCACTGCAACATAAAGCACAAAAAAAAACAATCACACTTACCTGAGGTCGACATTACTTACCTCACTGCAGCCACTGCAGCTTAGACCACCTGTTTTCACAGGCAGTCCCAGTACGCGCTCTACATCGAGTTACAGGTCAGCTGGCAGCTAAAAATTGAGCCGGTGTCGCAACCAGGGATACTGCACACAGGCTCGCCTCTTCCGGGCGGTAATGCTCTGCGTCTCATCGAAACTGACACCGAATGTCCGGCGGAGCGCTAGGAGTTAGCCGCCTGCCCAGAAGTGCTAACGCTACAATTGCCGCTCCTTCAGGGCGCTAACTGGGGTGGCAGAAGACTGATAATCCAGCCCCTTGGGTTGGAACCATCAGTATGGGTGAGATAGGGCACTAGGTTGGATATACGAGGGGAATGATGGCAGATGGAGGCTTTGGTCTAGGGATCTAATTCACTATTGGCCATGAAAGTTAATTGCATGGAGCGATGGGGCTATTTAGCAGGGACAATAGCAAAGATCTGTTGTACATTCAGCGAGAGGTTGTGTGGCTAATTGCCGAGTTAGGTATTGACACAGTGAGCTGCAGGCTAAGAAGGGAAACTGGAAGCCCAGTGAGTAGGAGAAAAGGCAGTCGGAGAGCAAGCTTTACAACAGCCATGGGAAGTCTGGAAATTGCTTACTGGGGAACATTATGGCAAAATTAAAAACAAAATTCCAAATTTTAAAGTGCCCGAAAAAATTTAAACATGAAAAAGACTTAAGACCTTGCTGATTTTTTTACCAAGTTCTCGGCCTCAGAGAACTTTGAGGAGGCTGCATTGCTACGTAGACACCTGACGCCTGGAATATAGAACTGCAGGCAGGCTCAAATCCAGCATTTTAATCGGGAATTGTACAGCAGGACAAAGAGATGAAATTGTAAATAAAAAAGCCATTTAGTGAGCCACTTTAGACATCACAGGCAATTTAAAATGCACTGGAGCATTGGACACAATTTACATTGAAAAGTCCAGAAGAAGAGTTGACTGATGAGATTTTAAGAATAATTTTATTAATCTCCTGTGGCGTTGTAAGATAATTATCTAGAAAATATGGCCACTCTCTGACCTGTCTCTGATGTCTTTGTGTTGCTGATTCTCTATTTCTTCTTTGTTGTTTCTGCCTCTCTCTTTCAGTCCTCTACAGCTTCTCTCTCCATAAGTCTTTTTGATTTTTTCCCAGTCCTCTTCTGCTTCTCTCTCTCGAACTTTGTCTTCTTTACTTTCCTTTCATGTGGGAAGTACTGAGTGGTATGGTGTGGTGTGGTGTGGTGGGGAAAGAAGCAACCAGCTGAATTTGGTTCGATGATTACAAGAATGTTTGGTTCTCAGTGGCTCCCTTCCCAAAGAGAAGCTCTCCCAATATCTCATGTTTTGTTTTCTCCAACATTCACATCCCCATCCTTTCCTTTTCCCATTACCTATTCCTTTTACTACCATCCCCTTGTTTCCATCAGTACACCTACTTCTTTTTCTTTGTAGAACCACTCAACCCTATTATACTGGCCTTCTCCTTGCTCCACCATCACTCACCTCACCTTGAACCCGCTATTCATTTTCTTCCACTTCTCCTTGCTCCCCCCAAAATGATGAGTGTTGAGAGGCCAGAGACCCCAAAGTCAGACCATTTCCTTCTTTTCCTTCTCTTTTCACCCTCCCACCTTATCTGTTTCCCTCAAAGAGGCTCTGTTTGTTTTCAAAATTCAACTGATTTTAAAAAGGAATCAAATTAGAATGAAGAAACAAACTGATTACCTTTCTCTCTATTTGCGACACTCCCCCTATCTCTCTCTCTCTCCCTCCGTCTCACAGGTTTTTGAAATTAGAATCTGACTCAGGTGTATGTTATTAGATTTGATCTTTTTCTAACTATCAGCCAAACTCAAGATCATTACTTTACTTCAAGATGCAATGAGGGTAATTTTGACTTTGTGCGATAATATAAAGCAAGTGATAGTGAATCGGAAGCCCCTTTTACATTTCTCCCAATTGACTTCAATGGAAATAAAAATCAGGACCAATGTAAAACAGGTTGCTGATTCATTATCACCCATTTTACACTATCAAAAAAAGGCAATTACTCCCAATGTTTTTTCAAAAGTGAAATAATATTAAGTTAAGGAAACACACATTCTCCCTTTCTTTCTCACTTAGCTCAGTGCCTCTCCCTCATCCCCTCTTTCACCTCTCTATCATTTTATCATTCTCCAACTCCAGTCTTCTGTTGAGTTATGAAATACAGCTGATGAAGTCACAGTTTGAGGCAAAATTCTCAAGTCCAAGACCAAGCTTTTGGCAGAGGTGGAGGCCTATAAGTAAAGATTTTAATGAAAACATTTAAAGTCACAGAATCTGTTCAATGGATAAATGTTATTATAAATTATATATTTTTAATTTTTTTTTTGTTTGAATGCTTATTTAGGATATTAGAAATTTCAGTTATGAGATAATAAATAGCAGCTGAAAAAATTTTCTGAAAGAAGTTTGAGCGATTTATGTGAACCCGGTTACCAGACTTCAATCTCAGAGTAAGATATTCTAAGGATAAGAGAACAGCTATCGTGACACATTTAACATTGAAAATACCTATCACAGCACCATCTAGAGGAGTAATGCGTATTGCAGTTTTCAATAAAATGCACGCCCCACATACCAGATTTAATATACAATAGATGTCCTATGGTGCACCCATGGCCATCAAATATATGGTCATTGCATTTTGTTCTAGGGTCATTTTAATTTCCCTTCATCAATTTCTTGTAGATTCTTTAAAAAATTTGTGCTTTCACTGAACTGCAATCAATTTAGTTTTCCTTTTCAAATGATACATTGCCTGTGCATAGCTCTAACATTGTCACCCATCTGCAATCTCGCAAGTGTCTGTTCTAAATTTTGCATTATCAGCTTTGCTTTAACTTTTTATTCGCTGCTTTTTATGTCTTCTCAATATTGGCAATTTTGTCTAGTGTTGATTTTGTTTTGTGTACTAGATTGCGTGTAGACACTCACTGACAACACGGTCCATGGGAGCTCGATTGCACTAATACCTGTTTTTAACGTCCCTTATTGGCTTCAGTGCTCGATTTGCAGTTTCCTAATTCCATCTATTCCAGTGCTTGTGCCTCCCAGCTACTAGCCCTTGAATTTCAATAAAGTGCGTCACTCTCAATATATGTCAATTCACGATTCCTCACACTTCACAAAACAAAATTATATATAAAGTACTACAGTAAAATATATATAAGATGTCATCTTTGGCTCAGTGGTGTCACTCTTGTCTCTGAGTCAGAAGCACCATGCAAGAAATTTGAGCACATAAATCTAGGGTTGACACTCCAGTGCAGTACGAAGGGAGTGTTCCATTGTCGGAGGTGTCGTCTTTCTGATGCGATGTTAAACTGAGTACCCTTCTACCCTCTCAAGTAGATGTAAAAGATCCCATAACACGATTCCAAGATGAGCAGGGCCATCACCAGGTATCCTGGCCAGTATTTATCTCTCAACCAACATCACTAAAAAAAAGATTATCTGGTCATTATCTCATTGCTGTTTGTGGGACCTTGCTGTGCACAAATTGTCTGCCGTGTTTCCAAATGTTACAACAGTAACGACACTTCAAAAGTACTAATTGGCTGTAAAGCACTTTGGGATGTCCTGAGATAATGAAAGGCGTTATAGGAATGAAAGTTTTTTGAATATGTTATTTATTTTTCCTATATCTTATCAGTGATTACCCTTCAAAAGTGCTTAATTGGCTGTAAAGCACTTTGGGACAACATGAGGTCGTGAAAGGCGCTATATAAATGCAAGTCTTTCCTTTCTTTCTTTTAAGCAGCATCCACTTTTTAAAAAGCAATGCCAAAAATATACCAGCATAATGATGTAGTGTGTCATTTAATATTTCTTTCCTTATGAAACAGCTTACCCTGTGATCTACTGTGAGCAATCCCACAAGAGATCCACGAGTGTGTATATAAAAGTTTTAGCCTAGTTTTTCCGGTTTAACACTGGCAGTGACTCATTTATTTTAAACAAGTTGGTGTCAAAATTCACTAATCAGAATACCTAGTCTGTTGTGTGTAGTGAGCATCTGTTCGTGTCACAAGTGTAAATTTGTAAATTTTTTGCAGTTGATTGGCTCTAACATCATTTCCATAAAACAACAACAAATCATGAGTGAAGAGGCATTGGCAATAGACACTGAATCTGATCTATATAATCTTTCAGTTAAGAAATGCTAAGGACCTATGTAGAAAATAAAACAAGCATACAATCCTAGCAAAGCCCACCAATTAAAGAAAGAAGGGTGGGAGTAATACCAAATTGCTCTGAATTTTTCTTTGAAACCTTTTCACCCACAATCTTGGTTTCCTCACAAAAAAATGACAAATTTTATAAGGGAATTACTGTTTACTAACCCAATGGAATTTTCTGTTTTTATGCCTTAAGTTCCGGCCTCACCAGGTCCGTATGCGATGCGCATGCACCAAAAAACGGCTTTTCCGATCTGTCAAGTTCTGGCTTGATAAATCCAACACATCTCGGCAGCAAGGACATTCACATGGGCAAGATTGCGCTATTTGTCTATCTCATGCCCAACGAATGTCCTTAAAACGTTTGTGCCTGGTAAAAGCAGATGCATAGCCTACTTCTACCAGCGTAAGAGTTTTAAAACACATATAAAAATAACATTTCAAAACACATTTATATGTTAAAAATCCTGGCCACTAAGTAAGTTTATTTCAAACCCCAATTACAAAACTTTTTTTAAAAATTGGAACAATATATATTTTTTCTAAAGCATTTATTAACTTTAATTTAAGTGAATTTTAATTATGTGAGCTATGTTTTTTATTTTTTATGTGGTGTTTAGTGTGTTTGTTTTTTTTCTCATTAATAGCAATGAGAACTCGTAGATACGGAGTTCTCATTGCTATTAATGAGAATACTGTATCTGATTGACTGTGCAGTCGACTGCACCTTTGGTGTTCGAACAGCGAGGACAGGAGCACACTCCAATGTTCGAGAAGCGAAGGCCTCCCTACTGGAATCGCAGACACCTCCCGGATCACCAGGTAAATTTGTATAAAAATTTTGGGTTGGTGGCGTTTGTCAGAAAGAAAACTCCGACCGGAATTTCAGGCCCAATGCTTTCTGTTGGTGACCTATGCCTATGTAAGAAACCTAAATCTCAAGTTCATGACATCTTGGTTTCAGCTGTGTCTCAGTGGGTAGCACTCTCACCTCTGAGTCAGAAGGTTGTGGGTTCAAGTCCCAAGATCCCACGGCATTATTTCAAAGAAGAGCAGCGGAGTTATCACTGGTGTCCTGGGCAGTATTTATCCCTCAATCAACATAACAAAAACAGATTATCTAGTCATTACTGTTTGTGGGAGTTTGCTTGTGCGCAAATTGACTGCCGCGTTTCCTAAATTGCAACAGTGAATACTTTCCAAAAGTACCTCATTGGCTGTAAAGCGCTTTAATATGTCCGGTGGTTGCGAAAGGCGCTATATAAATCCTGGTCTTTCTTTCTTCTTTCATGTAGGTCAAAGATGAATTACGCAAATGAAGAGATTAAATAGGGTAGAAAGCTAAATCTCCAAGTAGGCACCTGCAGCAATAACTTCTAGAATGTTTTTTATAATTGTAAATAAAATTGACTATAGCAAGATTGGCTACTTACATAGTATGCCAGGACTTGCTATGATTAAGTCCTGTCCTTTCCAATGGAAATTTAATGAGATTGATAATCCATAGGAAAACCATTTTAGGAGAATTAGAAATAGTTTTATTTCACGTCAGAGCAAGATACAGCATGAACCTATTCTAAGGCATGGTTATTACTATGTATCACCTGATATCCTACAACTACAGTCAGCAAGTACAGTAAGAGAGCCAAACACAGAAACAGCTGAAGTGAAAACAGATGAATGAGGAATGATTCAGGTGGAAATAACTCTGGGCAAGTCTTCTTATTGCGTAAAATATTTTAAATATCTTACAATTAAGCAATCTTCATATTTTACCCTTTGATTATTGTGGCAGTTTGCAGCTCCCATGCATCCCCTACTTGAGCTGGGAAATCAAGGCAGATGGAACCAGTCAGAAGGACATGCTCAGAGTGCAAGGACAGGCTCTTCAGTTCCTGGGTAAGCTGGCCTTCCTCGGGAAGTGTGAGCACTGGTCGGACTGGGATTTGAGATCTCTTTTAGAAGGGCACTGAATGGGTTTGTGTCTACCCGGTTCTTGCTGTGAGAAATGGTCCTTTTTTTTCTCTCTTTAGTTTAATTCCTTAATTATGTAGTTGCAGCTTTTTGCGAGGCTTTCAAAGTAAGCTTGGATTTTAATATTTGGTTTTGGAACAGATGTCATTTTATTTATAATTGTGCTCAGAAATTTTTTTAAACACCGCTCTTATAAGCAATAAGTTCAGAAGGTTGTGTTCCATTGTACAGATATGGAGGAAGATGTTGAATGAAAATCCTGAACGTAAATGTTTATTTAAACGTATTAAAGCAACATTAAGAACAGTTGAAGAGATAATTGGTAAAGAAGGAAAGGTGCAAATTAATTTAATATTTAGTATTTTCTTGTATTTCATGTATTTTTTGGGCTTTGGTATAAAAATATATATAAACAGATGGACGATGAAGGTAAATCTATACTACATGCAGATATTTATTTATTTATGTGGGGAAGAGATGCATGTATCTACTTGTTGCAGGGAAGGAAAATACTATAAAGGCATGTTCAAGAAATTCATAATCCCCCAAAATGGGCAAGAGGATCGCGATGTGATAGCAACCTGCGCCTGTTCAAAGGACTGCGGGCCGCACGTAAAATTTGAGTTGACTGTTAATTTACATGATGCCAGCATTCAGCCGAGTGCTGAATGTGCTGCTAAGTGGCTGAACACTCAGCAGGGGTGCTAAGTTCATGCAAAGATAGCACGAATTAAAGCTAGCCTGCACTACTTAAAGGCAGTCTGCACTTCTTAAAGGGGAGGTGCCTTATGCCTGCAAGAGGTGCTGGAACTGCTTGTGGAGGCAAGTGCTATAAACAAGAAGAGAGAATAATGGCTCAATAGGCCAGGTAAAGGGCTCCAAGGTTCTCCGTGGAGCACTGGATGTCTTGGTCCAGTAGGTCAACTCCAGGATAGAGGTCATCTTTCCACAGGGGACCCGGAGGCACTCCAGGCAACAGACAAGACTGCAGTTGGGAGCAGATAGCAAATGTAGTCAATGTCAGCAGTGTAGCCACAAGAATCTGAACTCAGTGCAGGAAGAAATTTAATGACCTCACACGAGTTGTCAAGGTGAGTGAATTCATCTTCAAATGCCATATCCCACCATCTGCACCACTAGCCTCACACACTGCTCAATGTACCGCACCCCTATCACTCACCTACTAACATTCTTTACCAAACATGACTCACACCTCATTTTCATAGCTTCACCTCACCCACACACAATTTCCATTGCTGCAAGCCTCACACCCACATCTCACAGATTGAACACAATACCAGCTATTCAACCATGACAGGGACATCACTCAAACACATTATACCACACTCACTGAAACACTTTCCCTTTCTCTTGCAGGAAAAGGTGGTGCATAACCGGCATCAGCAGACCTTAACCGGCAGGGAACAGGCTTGCCTTCATCATCTTGGAGGAGACGGTGCTGGCCATTCTTGGCAGGGGCATGGCTGAACCTGTTACCAGCAGCGGGACTGATATACTACAAGATGCTATTATCCTCATACATTATCCTCCTTCTCACATCCCACTTCCCCCTCATCCTACAGTTTCTTCTGATTTACATGGTATAAGCATGCACCTCTTGCTTTACCCCTGCAACACGACAACCCTACCCTTGTGCCTTTCTCATTTCAGACACCCAAGAAATCCAGCCTGTACAGCCAGCGGTTGATAAACAAGGGGGAGAGGAGAGTAAAGAAGAAGAAGATGAAACACTGTCATTCGATTTCACACTGCCAGCCACCAGATCAGCTACTGACACTCCGCGTACTTTAGAGGATAGGCTAGACACAGGATCTGCACATGGTGACACACTGGGTATGAGTGGCCTGCAGCCACAGCAGTAGGAAAGGGCAGCTCAGGTGTCAGCTCCCTGGAAGGCAAGGTCAAACATGAATTCTGCTGCACAGGACTGAGATGAGGACTTTGATGCAGAGGCCTACAGAAGAACGTTGATGGGTATGCACAGTGAAATGCTTGGTGCATTGGCTGGCCTGACAGAAAGCCTGAGTGCAGTTTCCAGGAGCATGGAGGAGTCCAGCACCAACTTGGCACAGGGCTTTGTGCAGAGCTTGGAGCCCAACCTTTCCAGTGTGGAAGGGCTGGGAAGATCCATTAACGCACTTGTGGACCTAACCATCATACCGTATCTGATGGTCGATGTCTCAGCTGCTATTGCAGCACAAGCAGAAGCCACCCAATGTCTGAGTGCCCTTTGTTTGTGCTGTTCCACTCAGTGGCTCCAATATTCCTCTTCTGCTGTGCAGTGGATCTTGTCAGAAGCAGCACACCTAAAGTGCCAAACTGATCAGAACCCATCTACATTTGTCATTGGCAAGGTCCTGATGTGTCCCAGTATATTGGGTAGAAAGCCAGTGGCTGTGGCAGGCCTGCAGCAGGTGTACTGCCTCCCAGCTATGGGGCCTTCAGGCTACTGTTCAAAAACAGCAGGCAGAATGCCTTTAGTCCTGAGTATCTAATGCATCTCTATGGGGAAAAAAGCACATTTACCTTTTTAAGCTTCCTTCATCTTGTTGCCTGCTCAATCTGAGTGAGGCCAGGCACAGCAGCTAGCTAGAATATCTTTGTGTGCCTCTACCAATGGTCGTCCTTATTTCCATGGCAATATAATGCTTGCACCTGCTGTAAACATTCTGTTTCCTCCGTAGAAGTCACGGAAATCCCACAGCAAGTTAAAATGGGTGGAGCCCTGTATGTTGCTCAGGTTCAAAGCAAAGGAATAAACTATCTAAACAAAGTTGAAATACTATACAACTAATTTATTCACAATATGTCAGGAAGGAAGTGAGGAAGACCTTCCAACCTATGACCCAAAGTGCTTTACAGTCAATTAAGTACTTCTGAAGTTTTGTTTCAGGTGAAATGTTGGGAAACGTGAGACTAATTTGCATTCAGCAAAGTCCCACGAACAGCAATATGTTAATGACTAGATTATCAGTTTTACTGATGTCGGTTGAGGGATAAATATTGGCCAGCACATCGGGGATAACTCCCCTGCTTTTCAAAATAGTGCCACGGGATCTTTTACATCCTCCTGAGAGAGCAGACTGGACCTCGGTTTAACGTCTCATCCGAAAGACGGCCTCAGAACTGCACTGGAGTGTCAGCCTAGATTACGTGCTCAAGTCTCTGGAGAGGGACTTAAACCCACATACTTCTGACTCAAGAGCGAGAGCATGACCCACTGAGCCAAGGCTGACACATTATAAAGATTAATGGATAGAAAGTTTTATGTACTGCAAATTAGCCACACTGGAGTTGATGGCTAAATTCCTGCTATGTGACCCCATTGTGTGAATCTCTACAATGAAAGCAGTGAATTGTAAAATCTACCCCACAGTGTAACAGTGAAATGAAAATTGGAGAATGTCACCTCCTGGGCTTGATAAATTATCTATAAGGAACAGAGTGACTCGGATATTTCACCTCAGCATTGCCAGCTGTAATTCTGGGTGAAAACTTGCAGGCTAGTGAGAGCAGAAGAAGGAAGAAAATCCAGCCGGTCTGCTCTCACTCTCAATTTGCTTAATCATATTCAACTGGTAAACCAGAGTAAAGAAATAATTACAATTGGACAGCATTGATTTTTCATGCAGTAATGCAAGTGTATATAGAAATCTTTAGCTAAATAAGATCTAAAATGTTTTAATAGCCCTGAAGTAGGAAGTCTTGACTTGTGGCCTTGGCTCCTTCAGTGCAATGGCACTATCTATAATAGAATCTATGGTTTATTGTCAAGATAAAACTATAGGCCTAGAAATTCGAGGCATGTGGAGCATTCCTGCTCCTCCTGACCCCACAAAAATAATATCAACACTTACCTTTTCGTGGGCCTCTTCTGCATACAAACATACGAACAATGATGGACAAGTAAAGACGCTCTGGTCCTTTGAACCTGTCCCACACAATTGCGATACCTTGTATATCACAATATATATACACTCTACCCCACCTGAATCCATGTAATCTCCTGGGAGAGGCAAAAAAACAAATTACAATTTGGGGGGAAAAATCTAATAAATTCCTCTCCAACTTGATTGAATTTTCCGAAGAGGTAACCAGGAGGGTTGATGAGGGCAATGCATTTGATGTAGTGCATATGGATTTTAACAAAGCTTTTGATAAGGTCCCACATGGCAGATTGTTTAGAAAAGTAAAAGCCCTTGGGATCCAGGGCAAAGTTGGATCCAAATTTGGCTCAGAGGCAGGAAGCAAAGGGTAATGGTTGATGGAGTGTTTTTGTAACTGGAAGGCTGTATCCAGTGGGGTTCCGCAGGGTTCAGTGCTAAGTCCCTTGCTTTTTGTGGTATATATCAATGACTTGGGCCCCGATATTGGTGGCCTTACTGCCCATTGCCACCTGCTGCCGCCGACTGCCGCCGGGTTTTCCTGTCGTTTTCCTCTCCTCGACATTTTCCTCTTAGGCTGGAGCGGGTGGGAGGGGAGAACTGCCGGGAACCACCCGCTGATGTTCACTGGTGGCCAAGTCGCGTAAGTGGCCTCCCGCCCGCCGAGATGCCAGATTGGTGTGGGCGGGAGTCAGCAGGAGTCGGCGCTAGCAGGGGGAAGGACCGCTGCATGGAGGCTGTTCTTACCCCGATGGCAGGTATGAAGACCTGCAAGAAAATGTTAGTTAACATCTTTAAAACATTTTTTTTACAGTGACTTACCTGGATGGGCTCCCCTGAAGGTGTTCCAATGTTTTTTTTTTGCTAATGTTTTTTACTTTTCTGGTCTTCCACCCGCCCTAGGTCTGACTCCATCCTCAGCGGTACTTGGCTGGCAAGCTCATTTGCTACCGAGATTGAGTGTTCCCGCCCGCTGCCACCCAGATTGATGGCTTAAGCCATGATTTGGCCACCGGACGGTACTGCCACCTTTTTTAGAGGAATATTTCAGGCAAAGTAGTGCCTGATCTATCGGCGGCCATCAGCGGTCCTTTGGAAGGCAAATGGGCGGGCCTTGCAGCTCATGAAAACCGGGGCCTTGGACTTAAATGTTGCGGATATGATTAAGAAGTTTGCAGATGAAAGACTAAAATAGGTTGTGTGGTTGATAATGAAGAAGAAAGCTGCAGACTGCAGGAAGATATCAATGAACTGGTAAGGTAGGCAGAATAGTGGCAAATGGAATTCAATCCGGAGAAGTGTGAGGTAATGCATTTTGGGAAGATCTAACAAGGCAAGGGAATAGACATTAAATGGTAATACACTGAGAAGTGTAGAGGAACAAATGGACCTTGGAGTGCAGGTCCACAGATCCCTGAAGGTAGCAGGTCAGGTAGATAAGCTGATTAAGAAGGCTTCTGGAATACTTGCCTTTATTAGTCAAAGCATGGAATGCAAGAGCAAGGACATTATGCTAGAATTGTATAAAACACTGGTTAGGCCGCAGTTGGAGTACTGTGTAGTGTTCTGGTCACCACATTATAGGAAAGATGTGATTGTACTGGAAAGGGTGCAGAGGTGATTTACAAAAATGTTACCTGGACTGGAGAATTTTGGCTGTGGGGAATGATTGGAGATGCTGGGTCTGTTTTCTTTGGAACAGTGGAAGCTGAGAGGATTGAAGTGTATAACATTATGAGGGGCCTGGATAGAGTGGATAGGAAGGACCTGTTTCCCTTGGCAGAGGGGTCAAACATAGAAACAAAGAAACATAGAAAATAGGTGCAGGAGTAGACCATTCGGCCCTTCTAGCCTGCACCGCCATTCAATGAGTTCATGGCTAAACATGCAACTTCAGTACCCCCTTCCTGCTTTCTCGCCATACCCCTTGATCCCCCTAGTAGTAAGGACTTCATCTAACTCCCTCTTGAATATATTTAGTGAATTGGCCTCAACAACTTTCTGTGGTAGAGAATTCCACAGCTTCACCACTCTCTGGGTGAAGAAGTTTCTCCTCATCTCGGTCCTAAATGGCTTACCCCTTATCCTTAGACTGTGACCCCTGGTTCTGGACTTCCCCAACATTGGGAACATTCTTCCTGCATCTAACCTGTCTAAACCCGTCAGAATTTTAAACGTTTCTATGAGGTCCCCTCTCATTCTTCTGAACTCCAGAATACAAGCCCAGTTGATCCAGTCTTTCTTGATAGGTCAGTCCCACCATCCCGGGAATCAGTCTGATGAAGCTTTGCTGCACTCCCTCAATAGCAAGAATGTCCTTCCTCAAGTTAGGAGACCAAAACTGTACACAATACTCCAGGTATGGCCTCACCAAGGCCCTGTACAACTGTAGCAACACCTCCCTGCCCCTGTACTCAAATCTCCTTGCTATGAAGGCCAACATGCCATTTGCTTTCTTAACCGCCTGCTGTACCTGCATGCCAACCTTCAATGACTGATGTACCATGACACCCAGGTCTCGTTGCACCTCCCCTTTTCCTAATCTGTCACCATTCAGATAATAGTCTGTCTCTTTGTTTTTACCATCAAAGTGGATAACCTCACATTTATACAACCAGGGGGCATAGATTTAACATAATTGAGGGGAGGTTTAGAGGAGTTATGAGAGGAAATGTCTTCACCCAGAGAGTAGTGGAGGTCTGGAACTCACTGCCTGAAAGAGTGGTCGAGGCAGAAAGCCTCACCACATTTAAAAAATACTTGGATGTGCATTTAAAGTGCCGTAACCTACAGTGCTATGGACCTAGAGCTGGAAGGTGTGTATAAACTGGACAGCTCTTGATCAGCCGGTGCAGACACGATGGGCCGAAATGGCCTCCTTCCGTGCTGTAAATTTCCATGATTCTATGATTGTATGACCCATATAGGAAATCAAAATTAAACTAGGAGATCACTCTGGCCCTCAATGCGTGCAGTACCTGCCTTCTGTAAGAGGCACTCTCCACCCAGTCAGAAACAGGTCCATCTCTTGCTTGAAGGAATTCAGTGAATCAGCATTCACCGCACGAGATGGCAGCCTGTTCCAGAGGTCCACTGTTCTCTGGGAAAAGAACCACCTCCTGACATCTAACCTAGATCTGGCCTTATATAACTTAAATTTGTGACCCCTGATCCTCTCTAACCTGTTTAATTGAAACAAACTGTCAGCTGAAACACAATCTATGCCCTTCATTATCTTATAAACCTCAATCAAATCACCTCTAATTCTACGCTTCTCTATAGTATGGAGTCCCAGCTCTTTTAGCCTATCTTGATAACTAAGCCTCAATATCACCCATCATATGAGGAGAACAAAGCTGGACACAGTATTCTAACTGAGGCCTGACTAAGGTCTTGTACATGGACAAAATAGTATGCCTCATCTTACACTCAATTGTCCTATGGATACACCCCAACTCCTTATTTACATCGTGCGCCGCCCCGACCTGTGTGAGAACACCATCGCAGGTCAGGGCTATAAATAGAGCTGGAGCGCTGGGCCCTGGAACATCGTGGGCAAAGGTGCGGTGAATGAGGGTACGGGGCCCAGAAGAGCCATGGGGCCAGGTGCAGCACAGGCCTGCCCACACTGCGATATGTGTGTGCACTAGGTCCGTGCAGCAGAGCAGGTCTCCAGTCATCCTGGTTCAACCCTTACCACTGGACAAAGGCTTAGCTCTGTCGAGCACGTGTGGTGACTGATGTGCAACGGTCACCACACGTTAAAAAAAATCCATGCACAGGCATCTTCCACCCCCTCAATTGGAGTTCAGGACTGGAACATCGAGTCCTTCATTTGAAACATCTGTGAACTCTTGTGGAAGCAAGTCATCCTTGCTCGAGGGACCACCTATGATGGATTTGCTTTAGCTATCACTTCACAGCATTGCTCATGTACCTTTAAGGATGTTTGGACGAGAACGCCCAGAACTCTTTCAATCTCCATCTTCTTTAAATGCTTTTCTGCTGTACCGGCAGATTTTACTGAACAAAGTTTCCACAGTTGCTGCTAAGGATCCCGATTTGCATAGATTAATGAGCTTTTACCTCATTCAGGTGTGTTACTGACCCGCTCTGCAGGAGGCCCCGGGATAAATGGCAGTAAAGCAAGTATGGGGTGGTAAGGCTACCATTTTTATTCCACTACCACCCTGTTTCCAGCAGGCAGAGGAAATTAATATCAGCCCCTTAGAGTTTATAAATTTGTAACTAAAATAAGTTCAATATTATTTGCACAGAATAATTACTCCTGTTATATTTCACCAACATTTCCATTATGCATTGGATTTTTAAAAAAAATTATGGTAATTCTCATTGAATTGCATGATATTATTTTTTCTTATAAAAGCTCATGAAAAATGTAGGGCAACCGAACCTTTGAAAACATGTTGCAGAGCTGACTTGTTGTAAGTAAATAAATCCCGTCACAGTCATATGCTTTCGCAGTACAGATGGGAAAATTAGCCTCAAAGTCACACTTAGTCATGTTGCTTAATTTAGGAGTGTCTAAATATACAAATCACACAATTAGGTACTTTTAAAAATTGTTTTGATTGTAAATTTCCACAATAAAAAAGGATGTCATTGTGCAAGCATACAGATTGGTGAAAGCATTGCTGAAGTTATATGTTAGCCTAAAGAGGTTTGCAGAGAAAAACAGGAATGAATTATCATGTCAGATGCCCTTATAAAGTATAAATTGGGTACATCTGGAATGAAAAGTAATTCTGATTTAATACTATATGAATAGTCACTGCTAGCTTTTTATGGTAAGTCATTTTGTTACTTGGTACTTTGCAACTATATTTTATCAAGCACAATGACAGTGACTAATTACTTAAGACACAACTTGAACAGGATTCTGGTAGGACACTAAGGAGAAAGATTTCCTACGTCAATGACATGATAAACTTGTTCTTTATAAATGGGTTCACAATTTTGCTACACCTATCACACGCAGGAAATCTTGTTCTCATTGTCTTATTATAGTAAGATTGTAAACAATCATATTTTGAGAACAAAAATCAGAAAACCATCTTGGTCACTGTTGTATATGTTTGTTCCCAATTAAAAATGACATGTATTTTGCACAATTCAAAATGTAGTGCTGTTGGGTGAAGCCCATTCGTTATTTATTTTCCCTGTGTGCAAAACAGTCAAACAGGGAAGCAGCTGGGAGTGAAGATGATGATGGTTTTGTCAACTGTTTATTTCCATAATAATGGAAATCTTCACCAAATTCATACTGTCCATGACACGGAGAGTGTTAAAATTCCTTTTAAATATTTTATACGCAACAAAGCACAGCACTAAAACAGTAACTGCATATTTGAAGATTGCATTGCTAGAATCATGAAGGTCTAATTAATATCAATCAATTTAGTCCTGCATTGATAGGTACATCGGAGTTCATATTGTACTGAGGCCTACCATTAGTGTATTAGCACGGCCTCCTGAGTAGGTTACTTACGCCGGTGTTATTTCTGTATATATGCTGCTGATCCAGTGAGGCAAACATTTCTTTCTCTGCCATTTCAAGACTGTCAATGACAATTCTGGCATAATAGCAGATTACTTTGTTCACTCTGTCTGCTAGTCACAAGCTTAACTCCCAACCTTTTATGAGGTTCAAGTGGCAGTCGGGTGTAATGAGTGTGTCAGGATCCAACCGCATTAGGACAAAGTACTGATGTAAAATTGACAGCTGTATGTTTGGTAGCCTGCAGCTGATTTCCTGCTGACTCACCCATTAGCAGCTTTACTTCATTATTACAAGGTAGGGGTCTGCAGTATATTGCTTACGTGAGTGCCTGGGTGACTAAAACACACTGGTATTTGGATGTCCACAAAAAGCCTGTAGAAACAACTCTCCATAGATGTTATGTAGCTTACAAATATTTGACATGGCAAAATGAAAGATGTGATGGAGTTGCTGTCAAGAATGTCTCGCTGCTGCACTAGGGACTATTACACTGGTAATGTTGAAGTTATGCCATCAGTCGGTAGATGAACACATTTTTTATGTCTAAGAGAGCAACCTAATTTCTCAATGGAGTAGTGCTTTTTATAACAAAAACCTTGAAATTGTGCAGTGTATAGCTTCTTCAAAAAAAAACCCTTGCAGCTGCAGTATAAAGAATAATAAATTATCTGGCATTGTGTTGCCTTCTACACTGCTGCAGCTATTCAAACAAAGCAGTTTCTGACCTTCGTTAGATTAAATGGCTTATGAAGTACAAAAAATAACAACACATTGTGGGCATCTTCTCACAGCCAAGTAATCAATATTTAATAGCAGACACTGCAATAATGTTGAAATAATTTGTAGACTTGAGTATTAACACTGATGACTAGAATAAGGTTTCAGAATAATGCAAAAAAAGTACAAGTTCAAAACAAAATTGCAAACAAATATTCATGTGATAAGCACTCACAATGCTAAAGTAAATTGCATAATGCGTTCAAAACATCATTCAAAAGGTTTCCCCCTTGCATGCTAATGCAACATCTACAGAATGCTTGAGTAAGATTCCACGTGTGAATGACCAACATTTTGAAAAGTCTCTAAGTCAGTATTAAATTCACAGAGCCATCCCAGCCCCTAACATTGCTGTTTCAGCAATGAATTAATAACTTTGAGGCAATTTTTTAAAGACTAATCAAGGTGCAGGATATCAGTGGTAGCAGTCTTGGACACCCAAAGCTGGAACTTGCTTTGCAATGCTGCTCAAATCATACGGGATTGTATCAGGAGAATTGGCATGGTTTGACCACCATATTCCCGTACTGAGCTAAATGTCCCACTTCCCCTGTTTGGGACCAACATCTTCCCTGCCCAGTGCATCTACATGCTGGTGGGGGAAGGACAACCTCCCACCCCATTTCCCTCCTGTCTGCCCCTCTTACTACTGCTCCCCAGGACCATCTGGTGAAAGGTGGTGATCAGCTCAAGGTAGTGTAGCAATAATAGCCGCATAGGTGCTCAAATGTAGAAGAGAGTGTCCTGTATAAACCTACTGTTCTCTGCATTTTGACCCAATGAACTAAGCCTTTTAGACCTGGGTATCCACCAAAGAACCAAAATAAAGTTCTCCCTTTCCTCTTTGGGTTCTTCTGCCCCTTTAAATGTTCAGCTGCCTCTTCTGGTGCTGTACCACTGCTGGGACTTCGTGTGCTCACAGTGGCAGGCTCCCTCTAGGTGGCTCGTATCTTGCTGGGAGCCCACAACCCATAACAACTGAACCCTCCCCGACTCATTAACATAAATCAGGGTAGCGTGGGATCGGAGGGGCGGGTAGAAGTCTTGCCGTTACAAGGAACATCAGCCCTCAACGTCACTATCAAGTACTCCAGATCAGCGATGGAACTGCCAGTTGCAGAGCAAATCTCTACTCTACTCAAGCAATATGCCTGTCACAACGTGGAATAGAACACCTTACTCCAGCAGTTTGAATGTTTCCATATCTCACGTTAGTCAGGCTTACAGCTTCCCTCAGCAAGAGTGCTGTATTAATGTCAATTAGTGTTGGCTTGTGGTCAGGTTTGGGCCTAGGCCCATACCCACAAGTAATTGAGATGAGACTGTCCACTTTAATTTCATGCATAACCATCAAACCCATTAGATAGAGCAATCTTTTATGCCATCCATGTAGGCGAGGCTGAAACCTGTGTCCCAGAGGTGAATGGAGTGTGCTAATAATCAAATCCCACCAATATGAATTTACAGCTTTGCAAAATAATATATTGTTTTCTGTCTGCCACACACAGAAACTCATCACTATGTTTAAAATCTCTAAACTAAGCTACTGAGAGGTGTAGCTTTTTCTTAACTGTGATGAAATGTGCCCTTAGAGGCACACCCCAACTTCCTAAGTACAGATTAGCAAGGTTGGTACAGAAGTTGGCACAGAAGCACTGCTGAAGTTTAACCAGCTAAAGCCATGAAGCTTACCAATACAGAGTATTGAGTGCAAGTCCAATAACACTCAAGAAGCTCGCCACCATCCAGGACAAAACAGCCCGCTTGATTAGTACCCCATCCATCACCTTAAACATTCATTGTGTACCATCTACAAGGTGCACTACAGCAACTTGCCAGGTCTTCTTTGGCAGCAGCTCGCAAAGCCGCAACCTCTACCACTGAGAAGGATAAGGGCAGCAGGCGCACAGGAACACCATCACCTGCAAGTTCCCCTCCTATCCTGACTTGGACATGTATCACCTGCAGTTCCTTCATGGTTGCAGGGTCAACATTCTGGAACTCCCTATCTAACAAAACTGTGGGAGAACCTTCATCACAGGGACTGCATCAGTTCAAGAAGAAGGTCCACCACCACCTTCTCAAGGGCAACCAAGGCTGGTCAGCTTTGTCAGTGATGCCCACATCCTGAGAATGATTCTTTAAAAAAAAGGCCAATTGGAAACAGCCCCAGCCTTCAGTGGCAGGTTAATCCCTTCAGGTTCCATTAGTGAACCAGATTGGCTGCTCATTCATCAACTGTGCCCTCGAGTATGGTGGATCTGACTCTCTGAGGTATTTGAGACCACAGTTGCCGCAGAGGATTGATTTGGCTCTGCACTTCCATCACCACCTCAACCCAAAGACAGCCTGCTTATCCCCACCCCAAGGAGGACACTTACCAGCTGGTCAATGGAGAACTGACAAAATACACGTTTGAGCTTTTGCTGGTGGACTTTAGGTCCATGGGAACACCATCAATTCCAAGTTCCCCTACAAGGCACACACCAATCAGGAGCTCCACAAGAGCAGCACACCACACCAGTAAATGTGTGAGTGCATTCTTGGAATACTATGCTAACTTTATTATTAATATTTAAGCCAACAAATGATATGCAACTGGGATCTATCAGGATCATTAGGTATCTATAGGAATCAGCAATTAGAACAGATCTCCTTGTATTTTTCAAGCAATACCTCTTGAGCGATGGAAACCCATACTACCACACTTGGGAGCACCCACACAATATCCCATTGCTTAGCCCATTGTTCAATATAATGAATATAGCACACTAGATCCATTGGTATTGTCGACCAAAAAGAGTGCCATAATTATTTGAGACCCTTGAGGACTGTTGACGTCAGTCATAGTAACATAGAAACATAGAAAATAGGGGCAGGAGTAGGCCATTCGGCCCTTCGAGCCTGCTCCACCATTCAGTAAGATCATGGCTGATCATTCACCTCAGTACCTCTTTCCTGCCTTCTCTCCATACTCCTTGATCCCTTTAGCAGTAAGGGCCATATCCAACTCCCTCTTGAATATATCTAATGAACTGGCATCAACAACTCTCTGCGGAAGAGAATTCCACAGGTTAACAACTCTCTGAATGAAGAAGTTTCTCCTCATCTCAGTCTAAAATGGCTTACCCCTTATCCTTAGACTGCGACCCCTGGTTCTGGACTCGCCCAACATCGGGAACACTCTTCCTGCATCGAATCTGTCCAGTTCTGTCAGAATTTTATATGTTTCTATGAGATCCCCTCTCATTCTTCTAAACTCCAGTGAATACAGGCCCAGTCAATCCAGTCTCTCCTCATATGTCAGTCCTGCCATCCCGGGCATCAGTCTGGTGAACCTTCGCTGCACTCCCTCAATAGTAAGAACGTCCTTCCTCAGATTAGGAGACCAAAACTGATCACAATATTCCAGGTGTGGCCTCACCAAGGCCCTGTACAGCTGCAGCAAGACCTCCCTGCTCCTATACTCAAAGCCCCTAGCTATGAAGGCCAACATGCCATTTGCCTCCTTCATCAATTGCTGCACCTGCATGCCTTCCTTCAATGACTGATGTACCATGACACCCAGGTCTTGTTGCACCTCTCCTTTTCCTAATCTGCCGCCATTCAGATAATATTCTGCCTTCATGTTTTTGCCACCAAAGTGGATAACCTCACATTTATCCTCATTATACTGCATCTGCCATGCATTGGCCCACTCACCTAACCTGTCCAATCACCCTGCAGCCTCTTAGCATCCTCCTCACAGCTCACACTGCCACCCAGTTAAGTGTCATCTGCAAACTTGGAGATATTACTCTCAACTCCTTCATCTAAATCATTGATGTATATTGTAAATAGCTGGGGTCCCAGCACTGAGCCCTGTGGCACCCCACTAGTCACTGCCTGCCATTCTGAAAAGGACCCTGTTTATCCCGACTCTCTGCTTCCTGTCTGCCAACCAGTTCTCTATCCATGTCAATACATTACCCCCAATAACATGTGCTTTAATTTTGCACAATAATCTCTTGTGTGGGACCTTGTCAAAAGCCTTTTGAAAGTCCAAATACACCACATCCACTCGTTCACCCTTGTCCACTCTATTAGTTACATCTTCAAAAAATTCCCTTTCATAAATCCATGCTGACTTGGACCGATCCTGTCACTGCTTTCCAAATGCGCTGCTATTTCATCCTTAATAATTGATTCCAACATTTTCACCACTACTGATGTCAGGTTAACTTGTCTATAATTTCCCGTTTTTTCTCTCCCTCCTTTTTTAAAAAGTGTTGTTACATTAGCTCCCCTCCAGTCCATAGGAACTGATGCAGAATCGATAGACTGTTGGAAAATGATCACCAATGCATCCACTATTTCTAGGGCCACTTCCTTAAGTACTGTGGGATGCAGACTATCAGGCCCTGGGGATTTATCGGCCTTTAATCCCGTAAATTTCCCTAATACAATTTTCTGGCTAATTAGGATTTCCTTCAGTTCCTCCTTCTCGCTAGACCCTCGGTCCCCTTGTATTTCCAGAACTTTATTTGTGAAGGCAGAACCAAAGTATTTGTTCAATTGGTCTGCCATTTCTTTTGTTCCCCATTATAAATTCACCTGATTCTGACTGCAAGGAACCTACGTTTGCCTTCACTAATCTTTTCCTCTTCACATATCTATAGAAGCTTTTGCAGTCAGTTTTTATGTTCCCAGCAAGCTTCCTTTCATACCCTACGTTCGCCATCCCTAATTAAACTCTTTGTCCTCCTCTGCTGAATTTTAATTTCTCCCAGTCCTCATGTTTGCTGCTTTTTCTGGCCAATTTATATGCCTCTTCCTTTGATTTAACAATATCCCTAATTTCCCTTGTTAGCCACGGTTGAGCCACCTTCCATGTTTTATTTTTACTCCAGACAGGGATGTACAATTGTTGAAGTTCATCCATGTGATCTTTAAATGTTTGCCATTGACTATCCACCGTCAACCCTTTAAGTATCTTTCGCCAGTCTATTGTAGCCTATTCACGCCTCAAACCATCGAAGTTACCTTTCCTGAAGTTCAGGACCCTAGTCTCTGAATTAACTGTGTCACTCTCCATCTTAATCAAGAATTCTACCATATTATGGTCACTCTTCCCCAAGGGGCCTCGCACAACAAGATTGCTAATTAGTCCTTTCTCGTTACACATCACCCAGTCTAGGATGGCTAGCCCTCTAGTTGGTTCCTCGACATATTGGTCGAGAAAACCATCCCTAATACACTCCAGGAAATCCTCCTCCACCAGTTTGGTTCGTCCAATCTATATATAGATTAAAGTCGCCCATGATAACTGCTGTAACTTTATTGCACACATCCCTAATTTCTTGTTTGATGCTGTCCCCAATCTCATTACTACTGTTTGATGGTCTGTACACAACTCCCATCAAAGATGTGGGAAGAATTGCATGGTGGAGGCAGTGATAACGGTTGAGAAGAACTCCCAATAGTATCACAGTTTTCATAGACCACGAGAACATTTAAATCATGAATGTTGTGCAGCATAACAATTGTACAAAAGATGACACTTGTGAAAACACCGAAGTTTCCATTTGCATTATTCCTTTGGGATATACGGTCACTCCAGCCACATCAGTTGTGTAAGTCTCTAAACAGTGTGTAACAAAGACATGTGCAGCTTACAGACCACAGGCGCAAGATCATTACTGACATTCCTTCTGCTCTGTAGGACGATATTACACACCTGCAGAAGAGAATTCTACAGTCAGTTTATTCGCAAAGGAAAATGCAGTCATTGCTAATGTGCGTGAGATTCGAGTTTTAAATCGGCACAATTCATGTCGTGGAGATGTATATATAGTAGAGAAGTGTTTAAACAGTGTTTCAAATATTACCTGCAATATACTGCTTGACTAGCCCAATGAGTTACATATGTATTCAACCTCAGCTTCAGTAATTGATTAAAACAAAATTGGAAACGTTCATTTTTTGAAGAAAAATTGAAGATGGTCCTTGATTTTAAAAGGGGGGGGGGGGGGCGAGGGCTGAGAGGTTACGGTGAGTCCCCAAGCGGGTGGCTCACCTGGAGAGTCCAGGGATGTGGAGGTGACAATTTTAATAACAGGGCCTCATATAAATAAAAGTTCCTGGACTCCCGCCCGACACCCCACCAGATCCATTACCTGATCAGTGGGAGACAGCAGGAAATTGGTGGCAGGAGGCCACAGCTGTGGACCCGTGGGAATTGACCCTGGCAGTCAGTGGGAGCAGAGGCTCGAGACGATCGGGGAGGGCGGTGGGATGTAGATGCAGTCAGGAGAGGGGGGGACACAGATTCCATCAGGGATTGGAGGGAAGCGGTGGTTGGGGGGGTTCCACAGTGATCAGGCGGGAGGGTGGTGGTCGATCCAAGGCTGGGGAGGCCCAAGGACTCCTTGCATGGCCTGGGGGGAGCATTGCTGCTCCTCCTGGCCCACAAAGAGTTCCGACAAGTAGCTTTATAAAATTTACTTTGACTTCTTCTGGCCAATCAGCTCTTCCCATCGCTGTTCTGCTGTCATGCTCCAGGCAGTGTGGGACTCCCCCTGACGTTCAGCTACAATTCCCTTACACCGCTTGTCATGTATTTGCTTCATGGGTTCTTTGCGTAAGAATTCATAGCTACACATGCTGTAAAGAACTAGCTGGTTTATTAGTAAAGGTTTAGGAATCAAACTGAACATTACCAGTCCATCCACCAGGTCCACAACTGCATGACTCATCATGGAAAATCTAGGCCCCACGCTCTGGAACTCCCTGCCTAAACCTTTCCGCCTCTCAACATCTCTTTCCTCCTTTAAGATGCTCACCTGCCCTAATTTCTCCTTATGTGGCTCAGTGTCAATTTATTTGTCTCATAATACTCCTGTGTAGCTCCTTAGGACGTTTTGCTACATTAAAGACACTATATAAATACAAGTTGTTGTTGTTGTTGAACTTGAATTCAATTAGCTCGGGTTTTATTGAGTCTTGTGAATGTCACATGATTGGCTAAGCCACTCACAATGCAACAGCTCCACAAATCCTTGAGCATGCTCACAGGTGCATACATTACACCGCTGATGGCATTTTCAGGCTGCAACCGTTGAATGTTAAGCAGGCCTTCGCCTACGTGAGCCTTGGCCGACACGAAAAATGCCGCGGGCGGGAACAGAGCGACCTCAGGCCAGCAAGCTGACTCAAACTAATTTTAACCCCCTCTCATGCAACAATCACGCTGGACGAGGGGAGTTCGAATCCTCGAGTGACCCTCAACCTGTGGAGCACACCCCACTGGTGGGGCACGAGGCCTTTCCAAATGAGTCAAAGTTGTGCAAAAAATGATTTTTGTTTGTCAGTCGTAAGCACATAAACTAAAGCTAGAATCTAATACATGATATAAACTGAGGCAGTTTCATTGAAAGGTCATCTGACTGTAAAAACTTGTTTCTGCATAATGAGCAGGGGATGATCAACAGGGCAGGAGAAATGACATGAGTGATCTTGTTTCTGTTGGCTGGAATCTGCAGTTGGACTTTAGTGACCCGAACAATTACATATCTAAGTGGACTAATAAGCAGACTCAGATAAAAACATTCATCTATTTACAAGCATTGTACTTTAATGATTGTACTGAACATCTTACTGATTTAACTTTTATGACTCTATTCTCTAAAAACTGGACATGTTAGAAGAGCAAAACTAGAGGCCATCCATATAAGATAGTCACCAAGAAATCCAATAGGAAATTCAGAAGTAACATCTTTTCCCAGAGAGTGGTGAGAACGAGGCTAGACAATCATATGAGGGAGAAGGGAACAGAGGGTTATGCTGATAGATTTAGATGAGGAAAGACTAGAGGAAGCTCGAGTGGAGCATAAACACTGGAATGGACTGGTTGGGCTGAATGACCTGTTTCTGTGCCGTATATCCAATGTAATTCTGTGTAGAATATGCGGAGCTAATTATTTACTGTAGCACAATCCTTGAACCATTAAAGCACTATTTCTCTTTTTATTTAAATAGGGTGAATTTAATGAATTTGATCGCAGACGTCAGATTCTCTAAATTCCTCATATGCGCACTCCTGGTGGCTGAAGCTTTATGCCAAGTGCATAAATCATATGTAATATGTAAGATGCATATTCCCATTCCAATCAATGTGATTATTTTCGGATCTATCCAGAATTTTAAACACCTAGTCATCTCAGTGTTTCTATAGTAATCCTTACCATGTGCAGGGCATTTTGCCAAATATAAGATTTTCCGCTATTTTCATTGCACCTTTTTACACAAATATTATATAGGCCACAGTCAGATTATTGAACTATTCATGATTCATGCCAGCTAAGTAGCAATTTAAATGCTTCAGAAGTATTAGAAGAGCATATTGTGATTTGTTGATCTTCCTATTGTTTGCTTTAATAAAATCTCATTTAATAAAATTATTCACAGCAAGATCACTCTTGAGGATCATTCAAAACTACAAAAATATAAAGATTTTATTTTTCTAAAGCAGAGGGAAATATGGCCCTTTGAGATGCATTGCACAACATTTTCATTCCTTACCTTATGCAGCGAACATGCACAAATGAGAATCAACCCCACACAAGTTACAGTGCAATAAGATATAATGAATATATTCTAACTGGACAACAACAAATGGCAGCTGACCAAATACCTCAGACCAAAGAATTCAAATATAAACTAATATTATGTTAAATAGTGTGCTGTTGCAGGTTAGTTGTAATTCCCTTCAGTGTGGATATATCAAATGTTCCGTCTATGCCTACATCGACATTCAAATTATAAATTCAAGCATAGCACTAGTTGATCTCCTGTGGCTTTCACACAAGATGTGAAGGCCAAGTGTGGTCTTCGGGTGAAACAGGGTTGGAGCACAGGTATAATCCAACCAGGGCACCTAGGTGTAACTTTAGTGCCCATTTTAAAGTCATGCATCTGCCCTCTTTTATATCATATTTAGATATTTATATTATTACTTATAATTGAATTATAAAGGTTATGCCAATTTTGGGAAGCAGAGAACGAGACTTCATTTGAAGCAACAGGTACAGGCTGATGAGCTGCGAGATGCCAAACTGAGGTGCAATAACACCATCAGTGGTGGGAGGGTGTAACTACATTGTGACAAGTTTACATCAGCAGTTTCCATTATAAATATGGGCATAGGAATTCGTAACGGAAAACGCTGACAAGAAGTTTGCGTGGACTTAAGATTTTTTAACATATTACAGACTTCATGTGATCTGTTTATGACAATTGCTGTGATACAATAAAGCCAATTACATTATTCCAAGTCACTTCAGTGCAGAAATGTCCCCAAACTACTTGTGTCTCGTGATTTGAATGAAAATGACATATTAATGTTGTATATCCCAAGTGACTAAGACAAATAATGGCCTAGAAATTGGTATGGCCTGAAAACGGGCATGCTTAGGCTGATGCCCACTGAGTCTGATACATGCAACATGCAAACTTTGTGCTGCTTGCTAAGTAAAATAATTGCAGTGGCAAGGAAATGCTAAATGTGTTGTTCAGTGGCTTAGTGCCTCAGCAGGAGGCCCAATTTCGTGTGAGGCTAGCACAAATTAAGGCTAGCCTGTACTTTTTAAAGGCTTTTAAAGGGGAAATGCATTCTGGCTTCAGCAGGTTGTGCATGCATCTGGGAGACAGAGTGAGGAGCAAGAAAACTGAGTGAGGGCACAATGTGGCAGAGAAAGAGCTCCCAGATTTTTAGACCCTGCACTGGAGGCCATGGTGCAGAAGGTAGAAAGGAGAAGAGAGGTCTTCTATACACAGGCAGGCACAGACCCAGCAGACAAACTGTGAGAAGGCAGTGGGACAGATAGATGCAGAGGTCAATGCCAGGAGTTTAGCCACAAGGACCTGGATGTTGTTCCGCAAGAAGATAATGAACTCACACGAGTGGTCAATGTCAGTGAATGCATCTTCAAATGTCATATCCTACCAACTGCACCACTAGTCTCAGCCACTGCTCAGTTCACCACACCCCTATCACTCACCTACCAAAAATCTCTATCAATCACGACTCAAATCTTACATTTATAGCTTCACCGTACCATCACACACTTAGCAATGCTGCAAGCCTCAACCCACATCTCACAGCTTGCACACACTGCTAGCTAATCAACTATGACAGACACATCAGCCAAACCAAGTGAACCACATGGACACACTCCCCTCTCTCTTGCAGAACAAGGTGGTGCACAATCATAGGTGCGCCTCCGTATCCTGACCGCGCTCGAGGAGACAGTGCTCGTCATTATTGGAGTGGCCGTGACTGAGGACGCTGAAAACATTGAAGATAATGGTATGCTCATACCTACTCCTTGTTCTCACATCCCACTTCCCATAATCTGTTCTGATTTACAGATGGTGTAAGCATGCACCTCTTGCTTTCCCCACCCCACTCTCCGCTTACCACAAACCTACTCTTCTGCCTTTCTCAATTCAGAGACTTAAGATATCCAACCTGGCCAGGCAGTGCTGCAAGAGGAACAGGAGAGTGATGATGAAGAAACACCGTGACTTGATCTGACACTCGCAGCCACCAGCTCAGATACTGGCACTGTGCAGACTTTAGAGGGTATCTTGGAGGCAGGATCTGCACGTTGTGAGACATTGGGCACGAATGGGCTGCTGTCAAGGCTGGGGTAAAGGGCATTGCAGGTGCCAGCTCCTCGGAGGGCGAGGTCACACACGAGTTCTGCTGCACAGGATTCAGATGAACACATCGATGGGACGACCTGTACACAATGACATGCTTGGAGCATTGGCAGGCCTGCCATACAGCCTAAGTGCAATGTCAAGGAGCATGGAGGAGTCCAGCACCAACCTTGCACAGGGCTTTGCACAGACCATGGAGTCCATCTTTCCCATCCATCCTGCAGCGTCTGATGGCCAATGCCTCAGTTTCCTTTGCAGCACAAACAGCATCCATCCAACGTCTGAGTGCTGCAGTGGAAGTTCAGACTAAAATCATGCAAGCACAGACTGCTGCCATCATGGCTGCGGAGCATGCGGAAGCCAAGTACGAACAGCAGAACCCAAGCACCCCTTCCACCCGTCCCTCCAACCACTGTCGACCCCACCTGTGACAGAGACTATAGGTCCTGCATTGGACTCATCCGTCACCTGAGAACTCATTTTAATGTGGAAGCAAGTCATCCTCGACTCTGAGGGACTGCCTAAGAAGAAGAAGAAGGTTACCAGTGTGGAAAGGGGCTTGCCATGTGTCACAGAAGTCCAGCAATCTGCCCTCCAACAGATTACTTGGAATGCTGAGGTGCCGCCACGGGGGAGTGGCAGTGGCTCTGTGGTTGACGAACTTGCTATCCTCTCAGAATGGCAGCATTCGTCCTCCCACCACTGCCACTCCACCTTGCTGTTGCCTGTCAGCCAGCCAGCCCAGACTGCTGCTGCCCACGCCAAGATGGTGCAGTCTGCAGCTGGGCTTACTTGGCCCAAAGCGGCTCGAAGTCATCCTGCAAATACTTCTGTAGTCTCCCCCACTGAAAGTCAGCAACCACTGGGGTGGCACTGCATAGGAGCACTAGGACAGGCAAAGGCACATGCAAGGCAGGAACTAAGGCAATACACAAGGCTGATTAATTGACTTTTGAATGAAATACTGTAATTGTTTGATTCATAAAATTGGTTTGGAATGTTGTGGTGGCTTTGATTGTAGCATTGTGGATGCTATCATGGACAGTAACAGAGGGAACGTAAGGTATGGGACTCATTTTGAATGGAGAATTGGGGATTCGATCATGGACAGCCCAGCAGAAAGGAGCTATCTGGGTTGCCTCCTCCCTTCCGCTTCCTCCTATTCCACTTCCTCCTCCTCCTCTTCTTCCTCTACCTCCTCCCCCTCAGCTGGTCCCAGTATGCCTGGTGGCAAGGGCTGTGCCCTCATGATGACAAGTTTGTGCAGCGTACAGCAGACCATGATGAATCTAGAGATGTGTTCTGGTGAGTAATGCAGGACTGCTGCTGAGCAGTCCAGGCAGTGGATCCATTGCTTAAGAACGCCAATGGACTGCTCTATCAGATTCCATGAGGCAGCATGGCTTTCGTTATATGCATGCTGCCCACGTGTGGTTGGGTAGCGCAGCGGAGCCATGAGCCGGGTGGTCAGTGGATAGCCCTTGTTACCCAGTAGCCGCCCTCTGGTTTGTCGTGACGGTTCAAATGCAGATGGAACAGCAGACTGACACTTAATGAGGGCATCATGGGTACTGTACAGACACTGAGCATGTCATACTTGCATGACATGCTGAGTATGATCGCACACCAGCTGAACATTGAGGGAGTGGAGTTCCTTCCGGTTGCAGTACATCAAACTGAGATGCGGCACCCACAAAGTGAGAGGTGTGGATTCAATGGTAACCTGCACCATAGGGAAGCCTGCTATCCTTGCAAACCCGCCTGCTTCTCTTTGGCAAATGTATTCACCTTCCTTTGCATTCAGAGTCTCACTCACCTCCCTTATACAGGAATGGATGGCAAACTGGGGGATGTTACAGATGTCGCCTGCTCCAGCCTGGAATGAGACCGATGCAAAGAAGTTCAAGGCCACAATCACCTTTACAGTCACTGGCAATGGCGTCCTTGCCCTGGACAGAGGCTGCAGGTCTGCTGGTAGCAGGTGGCAGATTTCTGTGAGCACCTTCTTAAAAAAAAGGAACACTTGCATTTATATAGCACGTTTCATGACCGCCGAAAATCCCAACTGGCTTTACAACCAATAAAGTACTTTTTGAGTTGCAGTCACTGTTGAAATGTAGGCAACACTGCAGCAAATATGCGCACAGCAAGCTCCCAAAAACAGCAATGTGATAATAACCAAATAACTTGTTTTAGTGATGCTTATTGAGGGATAAATATTCGTCAGGACACCCAGGATAACTCTCCTACTGTTCTTCAAAATAGTGCCATTGGATCTTTTATGTCCATCTGAGAGAGCAGACGGGGCCTCGGTTTAACATCTCATCAAAAGCAGGCACCTCTGACAACACTCCCTCAGCACTGCATTGGAGTGTCAGCCTAGATTCATGTGCTCAATTCTCTGGAGTGGGACTTAGTAAAACTGAGGCGTTGCATACACTTTTCCTCAATGAGGTTGAGGTTGGAGAATTGCTCCCTGAAGACCCTGGGTGGACATGGCCTCCTCCTGAGAGCCCTTCTCCCCCTCCTCCTGCCTCTTCTAGCACCTTGTCCTGCTCTGAGTCACCCCTGATCATTCTCCCTATCATGCTGCAGGCCAAGGGGGATACAAACTACTGCACCCATTTCTGTGAGCAATTGGTCTGAGCAGATCCCTTACAAGTCAGTATCAAATCCTTGAGCACATGCCACACCACTCCCTGTAAGAATTTAGGCAATGTTAAATTCGAGAAAGCACCAAACACTTGTACAAACTCAGCAACAGCCAGTAGAAATAAATCAGCAATTAACCTGTAGGTTGGTGATGATCCCTTTAAATTTCGCTGCTGCGGGGTCCTTCCTGCTGCTGAATGCATGTTCAGCTGTATGAGGTTAAGAGAGGGCATTAGCTCCAGCATTGAGGTCAAAAATTGCAGCGTGGCTTCAAATCAGCATTTGCGCTAACGCCCTCATCAAAATGGCGTCTGGTGTGGCCTGCGCCAAAAGTTTGTATGCGCTGCTTGGACACCATTTTGGACACAAAACGGCACCTGCAGCGCCGAGAAATCGGGCACTACAGAATCAAATTTGTAGCCTAATACCTCTATAATGACTGTTGAATTACCAGTCTGAGACCAGTATCTTTTTAGAGCAATCCAGAGCTGATAAACCCAAGTTATACTGTTGGCACACTGTGATCAGACAAAGTTCTGTTCACTTACATTTAAACGCTTGTTAAATTAAATCTTCGCAAAGAACTGACAGGACAGTTCATTCTTTGCTAGCATTAAACACTTGTAATATAACATTTTAAATGTCCTGCCCTACCAATCTAAACCTTCTTGAGATGATTTCTCACTTTTCACCAGAATTTGAAGGGGCAAACTTTACTTTTCAGTTAGATTGCAGCAATAACACAAAGGAAGATTGTTGTGGTGGTTGGACGTCAATCATTTCAGCCCCAGGACATGGCTGCAGGAGTTCCTCAGGGCAGTATCCTAGATCCAACCATTTTCAGCTGCTTCATCAATGACCTTCCCTCCATCATAAGGTCAGAAGTTGGGATGTTCGCTGATGACTGCACAGTGTTCAGTGCCATTCATAACTCCTCAGATAATGAAGCTGTCCCTGCCCGCATGCAGCAAGACCTGGATGACATTCAGGCTTGGGCTGATAAGTGGCAAGTTATATTCATGCTAGATAAGTGCCAGGAAATGACTATCTCCAACAAGCGAGAGTCTAAACATCGACCCTTGACATTCAACAGCAACATCATCACCAAATCTCCCACCATCAACATCCTGGGGGGTTACCATTGACCAGAAACTTAATTAGACCAGCCACATAAATACTGTGGCAACAAGAGGTCAGAGGCGAGGTATTATGTGGTGGGTGTCTCAACTTCTGACGCCCCAAAGCCTTTCCACCATCTACAAGACACAAGTCAGGAGTGTGATGGAATACTTTCCACTTGCCTGGATGAGTGCAGCTCTAACAACACTCAAGAAACTCGACACGATCCAGGATTAAAGAGTCCATTATTAAAGAAGCAGTAGCAGGACATTTGGAAAAGCAAAATTCAGTCAGGCAGAGTCAGCATGGATTTATGAAGGGGAAGTCATGTTTTACAAATTTGCTGGTGTTTGTTGAGGATGTAACGAACAGGGTGGATAAAGGGGAACCTGTATGTGGTGTATTTGGACTTCCAGAAGGCATTTGACAAGGTGCCACATAAAAGGTTAGGGCACAAGATAAAAATTTACAGGGTTTGGGGGTAATATATTTGTTCTATATGAATAAAGAGTTTGACTGGATACTGTGAGCTCAAAGTAAAGTGTGACCTTAGTCTTTTATTGCAGGTCTCCAGCGTGCCTCTCCAGCTTGTGAGGCCTCCTTAAGTACCTGTGCTCCCAAGGGATTGTGGGATCCTTGGGACTCCAGGGTTTATATACATAACAACATTCCCCCCGCATCACCGCCCCCAAAGTCAACAGTATAACTATCTGGGGCCTTTCTTTTCCTGGTTGATCATCTTGGTGCAAATGCTGGTTTTGGTGAATCGTTTGTTGGGCCCTTGCTGGGCTGCTGTGCAGCTGGCCTTGGTGGGCTGCCTGGTGAGGTGAGTCCTGCTGGGCTGCTGCGGGTGGTGAGGTTTGCTTCGTGGTGGACCGCGTTGTCAGTTGCCACTGGTGTGTATGTTGGGGGGTCAAAAAAGGTAGGGTCCAAAGTTGGTTGCTCAGGATAGTCCCTGAATCTGAGATTGATTTGGTCCAAGTGTTTCCGGTGAATGCGTCCATTTGAAAGTTTGACCCGAAGCACCCTGCTCCCCTCTGGCCAAAATAGTGCCAGGAAGCCACTTGGGACCTTGTCCATAATCCAATAAATACAGGATCATTGATTTTAATTTCGCATGACACATTTGCACTATCATGATATGTATTTTGTTGAAGCCACCTGCTCTCTACCTGTTCATGTAGATCAGGGTGAACTAACGAGAGCCTTGTCTTATGTACCCTTTTCATGAGCAGTTCAGCAGGTGGAATCTAGGTGAGCGAGTGGGGTCTCGTGCGGTAGCTAAGCAGAATTCGGGATAGGCTAGTCTGCAGTGAGCCTTCAGTTACCCTCTTCAAGCCCTGCTTGATAGTTTGCACTGCTCTCACTGCCTCGCCATTGGATGCTGGTCTGAATGGGGCAGATGTAATATGTTTGATCCCGTTATGGGTCATGAACTCTTTGAACTCAGCATTGGTAAAACATGGCCCGTTATCGCTCTCAAGGACATCAGATAGTCCGTGTGTGGCAAACATGGCCTGCAGGCTTTCAGTGGACGTGCTTGCCGAAATTATCTCACATTCAATCCATTTGAAGTACGCATCTACAGCCACAAGGAACATTTTACCCAAAAACAGGCCTACATAGTCGACATGGACCCTGAACCACGGTTTGGAGGGCCAAGACGATAAACTTGGTGGCGCCTCCCTGGGTGCACTGCTTAACTGCGAGCATGTGTTACATCTATGCACGCAGGACTCCAAGTCCGCATCGATATCGGGCCACCACACGTGGGATCTGGCTATTGCTTTCACCATTATGATGCCTGGATGGGTACTGTGGTGGTCACTGATGAAAGTGTCTCTGCCCTTCTTGGGGACCACCACCAAAGACATTTCACCTTTGCGTCGCTGGTATGGCTTTATCTCTTCTTGCATTTCCACTGGGACATTGGACCAGCTTCCGTGAATGACACAATTTTTTACTACAGACAGTTTGGGGTCCTGGCTCGTCCAGGTTCTAATCTGTTGGGCTGTGACGGGTGATTGCTCACTCTCGAATGCTTCCATAACCATGACTAAATCTGCAGGCTGCGCCATTTCCATCCCCGTGGTGGGCAATGGCAGCCTACTGAGAGCATCGGCACAGTTTTCTGTGCCTGGCTTGTGGTGGATGGCGTAGTTGTATGCGGACAACATGAGTGCCCATCTCTGGATGCGGGTCGATGCATCGTATTTATCCCCTTACTCTCGGAAAATAGAGATATGAGTGGCTTATGGTCCGTTTCCAATTCAAATTTGAGCCGAAACAGATATTGATGCATTTTCTTTACCCCATAGACACATGCTCACGCTTTTTCAATCATGCTGTAGGCTCTCTCAGCCTTAGACGGACTTCTGGCTGCATAAGCAACCGGTTGCAATTTCCCAGATTCATTAGCTTGTTGCAATACACACCCGACACCATACGACGACGCATCACATGCTAGTACCAAACGCTTACATGGATCATACAACACAAGCAATTTGTTTGAGCATAACAATTTTCTAGTTTTTAACAATGGCATTTTCTTGGCTTTTGTCCCATACCCATTTGTCTCCTTTACGTAGTAAGGCGTGCAGTGGTCCAAACAGTGTGCTATGACCCGGTAAGAAGTTACCAAAGTAGTTCAGGAGTCCAAGAAACAACCGCAGCTCCGTCACGTTCCATGGCCTCGGTGCATTCTCGATTGCCTCCGTCTTCAAATCGGTGGGCCTGATGCCGCCCACCGCGATTCTTCTCCCAAGGAACTCCACTTCAGGCGCCAGGAAAACACACTTCGAGCATTTCAACCTGAGCCCCACGCGGTTGAGTCGACTAAGAACCTCCTCCTGGTTCTGCAAATGCTCGACTATGTCCCGATCTGTAACCAGATGTCATCCTGGAAGACCACCATGTGCGGGACCAACTTTAGTATGCTTTCCATGTTTCTCTGGAATACCGTCACGGCTGATCGAATTCCAAACGGGCATCTGTTATAAATGAGGAAACCTTTGTGCATGTTGATGCAGGTGAGGCCCTTCGATGAATCCTCCAGCTCCTGCATCATGTCGGCCGACGTCAAGTCCAGCTTCGTGAACATCTTTCCTCCCACCAGTGTAGCAAAAAGGTCATCAGCCTTTGGTAGTGGGTATTGATCCTGCAGGGAGAAACGATTGATAGTTATTTTGTAATCACCACAGATTCTGACGGTACCATTTCCCTTGAGGATTGGAACAATCGGGCTGGCCCACTCATTGAAGTCGATCGGCGAAATGATGCCCCCTCGTTGCAGCCGGTCCAGCTCGATCTCCACCCTTTCTCTCATCATGTACAGTACTGCTCTTGGCTTGTGATGGATAGGTCGCGCCCCCAGAATTAGGTGGATCTGCACTTTTGCTCCTTGGAACTTCCTGATCCCTGGTCTGAATAACGAAGGGAAATTGTTTTAGACCTGGGCACACGACGTGTCATCAGCGGATGAGAGCGCTCGGACATCATAACAGTTCCAGCATATCTTTGCCAGCCTGCTCCTGCCGAGCAGCGTGGGACCATCACCCAATACCACCCAGAGTGATAGCTTGTGCATCGCTCCATCGTAGGAGACCTTTATAGTAGCACTGCCAATTATGGGAATCAGTTCCTTTGTGTAAGTTCTCAGTTTCGAGCGAATGGGAGTCAATACTGGCCTTGAGACCTTGCTGCACCACAATTTTTCTAAAGTCTTTTTGGTCATAATGGACTGGCTCGCACCCGTGTCCAGCTCTATTGACACCGGGAGTCCATTTAATTCAACATTCAGCATTATTGGGGAAAACATTGTGGTAAATGTGTACACCCCATATACCTCTGCCTCCTCGGGTAGAGGCTCTGGTTCGTCTTGATCTGCCGTGGATCTGTCCTCCCCTGCACCATTTGATTTGCAGGATTAACAGGGTTTGCAGCTCATCTACACATAAGTTGGAGGTGGCCCATTGTTCCACAGCCCTTGCAAATGTGCCCTTTGAAGCGGCATGAATGGAAATGATGATCACCCCCGCAGCGCCAACAAGGTGTTAATGGCTTTGCATTCATCATCCTTGATGGTGGACTCTGCGACATCTGCAGACGTGCAGCTGCAGGCATGTGGTGCCTGCCCGGTATGTTGCAATTTGAAAACAACATCACTTTGTTCACAGTATTTGTAGCAGCACTCATGTGCTGAGAGATTTGCTTAGTATTGTCACTGGTGGCAATGGATGCCTGGACTATCGCTATTGCCTTGCTCAAGGTTGGGGTCTCTATAGTCAAAAGTTTGCGAAGTATCAATTAATGGCCAATGCCAAGTACAAAAAAGTCTCTGAGCATGTGCTCCAAATGTCCTTCAAATTCACAATGTCCTTCAAGGCGTCTTAGCTCGGCGACATAACTCACCACTTCCTGGCCTTCAGACCTTTTGTAGGTGTAGAACTGGTACGTCGCCATCAGAACGCTTTCTTTCGGGTTCAGATGCTCCCGGATCAGTGTGCACAAATCATTGTACAATTTCTCTGTGGCTTTTGCTGGAGTAAGCAGATTTTTCATGAGGCCTAAGTTGGTGCCCCACAGACGGTGAGGAGAATCACCCTTCGTTTAAAGCGTTCGCTTCTCCTTCCAGCTCATTGGCCACGAAGTATTGGTTGAGTCGCTCCACGAAGGTTTCCCAATCATCTCCCTCTGAGAATCTCTCCAGGATGCCCACTGTTCTCTGCATCGTTGGGTTTGTCACCTGTATCTTGTCGCCAGTTGTTGTGTATGAATTAAGAGTCTGACTGGATACCGTTAGATCAAAGTAAAGTGTGTCCTTAGTCTTTCATTGCAGGTCTGCAGAGTGCCTCTCCAACCTGTGAGGCCTCCTTAAGTACCTGTGCTCCTAAGGGATTGTGTGGTCCCTTGGGACTCCAGGGAAGGAGCCCTCTGGTGGCTGTACAAGGTATATACAAGTTTACATACATAACAATATTAGCATGGATAGAGGATTGGCTAACTAACAACAGAGAGTCGGGATAAATGATTCATTCTCTGGTTGGCAACCAGTAACTAGTGGGATGCAGCAGAGATCAGAACCGGGACCCAACTATTTACAATCTATATTAACGACTTGGAAGAAGGGACTGAGTGTAACGTAGCTAAGTTTGCTGATGATACAAAGATGGGAGGAAAAGCAATGTGTAAGGAGGACACAAAAAAATCTGCAAAAGGACATAAACAGGCTAAGTGAGTGGCAAAAATTTGGCAGATGGAGTATAATGTTGGAAACATAGAAACATAGAAAATAGGTGCAGGAGTAGGCCATTCGGCCCTTCTAGCCTGCACCGCCATTCAATGAGTTCATGGCTGAACATTCAACTTCAGTACCCCATTCCTGCTTTCTCGCCATACCCCTTGATCCCCCTAGCAGTAAGGACCTCATCTAACTCCTTTTTGAATATATTTAGTGAATTGGCCTCAACAACTTTCTGTGGTAGAGAATTCCACAGGTTCACCACTCTCTGGGTGAAGAAGTTCCTCCGCATCTCGGTCCTAAATGGCTTACCCCTTATCCTTAGACTGTGACCCCTGGTTCTGGACTTCCCCAACATTGGGAACATTCTTCCTGCATCTAACCTGTCTAACCCCGTCAGAATTTTATATGTTTCTATGAGGTCCCCTCTCATTCTTCTGAACTCCAGTGAATACAAGCCCAGTTGATCCAGTCTTTCTTGATAGGTCAGTCCCGCCATCCCGGGAATCAGTCTGGTGAACCTTCGCTGCACTCCCTCAATAGCAAGAATGTCCTTCCTCAGGTTAGGAGACCAAAACTGTACACAATACTCCAGGTGTGGCCTCACCAATGCCCTGTACAACTGTAGCAACACCTCCCTGCCCCTGTACTCAAATCCCCTTGCTATGAAGGCCAACATGCCATTTGCTTTCTTAACCGCCTGCTGCACCTGCATGCCAACCTTCAATGACTGATGTACCATGACACCCAGGTCTCTTTGCACCTCCCCTTTTCCTAATCTGTCACCATTCAGATAATAGTCTGTCTCTCTGTTTTTACCACCAAAGTGGATAACCTCACATTTATCCACATTATACTTCATCTGCCATGCATTTGCCCACTCACCTAACCTATCCAAGTCGCTCTGCAGCCTCACAGCATCCTCCTCGCAGCTCACACTGCCACCCAACTTAGTGTCATCCGCAAATTTGGAGATACTACATTTAATCCCCTCATCTAAATCATTAATGTACAGTGTAAACAGCTGGGGCCCCAGCACAGAACCTTGCGGTACCCCACTAGTCACTGCCTGCCATTCTGAAAAGTACCCATTTACTCCTACTCTTTGCTTCCTGTCTGACAACCAGTTCTCAATCCATGTCAGTACACTACCCCCAATCCCATGTGCTCTAACTTTGCACATCAATCTCTTGTGTGGGACCTTGTCGAACGCCTTCTGAAAGTCCAAATATACCACATCAACTGGTTCTCCCTTATCCACTCTACTGGAAACATCCTCAAAAAATTCCAGAAGATTTGTCAAGCATGATTTCCCTTTCACAAATCCATGCTGACTGTGTGAGGTCATGCACTTTGGCAGAAAAAAAATCAAAGAGCAAGTTATTATTTAAATGGAGAAAGATTGCAAAGTGCCACAGTAGAGCGGGACCTGGTGCATGAAACACAAAAGGATAGTATGCAGGTACAGCATGTGATCAGAAAGGCCAATGGTATCTTTATTGGAAAGGGGATGGAGTATAAAAGCAGGGAAGTCTTGCTACAGCTATATAAGGTATTGGTGATAACTTATATACAGCTACATAAGGCATTGGTGATACCTTGAATACTGCGTGCAGTTTTGGTTTCCATATTTACGAAAGGGAATACTTGCCTTGAAGGCAGTTCAGAGAAGGTTCACAAGGTTGATTCCGGGGATGAGGGAGTTGACTTATGAGGAAAGGTTGAGTAGTTTGGGCCTCTACTCATTGGAATTCAGAAGAATGAGAGGTGATCTTATCAAAACATATAAGATTATGAGGGGCTTGACAAGGTGGATGCAGAGAGGATGTTTCCACTGATGGATGAGACTAAAACTCAAGGGCATGATCTTAGAAGAAGGGGCCGCCCATTTAAAACAGAGATGAGGAGAAATTTCTTCTCTCGGAGGGTTGTAAATCTGTGGAATTCGCTGCCTCTGAGAGCTGTGGAAGCTGGGACATTGAATAAATTTAAGACAGAAATCGACAGTTTCTTAAACGATAAGGTGATAAGGGGTTATGGGGAGCGGGTGGCGAAGTGGAGCTGAGTCCATGATCAGATCAGCCATGATCTTATTGAATGGTGGAGCAGGCTCGAGGGGCCGTATGGCCTACTCCTGTTCCTATTTCTTATGTTCTTATGTTCTTATGACAAAGCAGCCTGCTTGATTGGCACCCCACCCCACCTTAAACATTCACTCCCTCCACCACCCCGGTGTACCGTGGCTGCAGTGTGTACAAGCAACTCGCTAAGGCTTTTTTGGCAGCACCTCCCAAACCCGTGACCTTTACCATCAGAAGGACAAGGACAGCAGGCGCATGGGAACATCACCACCTCCATGTTCCCTCCAAGTCACACGCCATCCTGACTTGGAGGTATGTCGCTGTTCCTTTATTGTCGCTGGGTCAAAATCCTGGAACTCCCTCCCTAACAGTACTGGTGGAGTACCTTCAACACACGGACTGCAGCGATTTAAGAAGGCGGCTCACCCCCATCTTCTCAAGAGCAATTAGGGGTGGGCAATAAATGCTGTTCTTGCCAGTGAGGCCCACATCTCATGAACTAATTTAAAAAAATACTCTATCAACCTCAGGTCAGTGTCTATGAAGTTTCGCAGAGAGTAGTGAGCCTTTGCCAGCATATGTGGTGGATGCTGACTTTCTGCATATCTACAAAAGGGAGCGAGACAGGTTCTTGACTGTGGCAGAGATCTCATCATACAGAAGGTCAGTGTGGTCTCTTGGACTGATTGTGATCATCTGAAGGGGTCGAAGAGGAATATTCAAGTGTATTTTTTTCCTTTATTGGTTGGGTTTTTTGGCTCTCCCAAGTGATTACATGGCTGTGATGGGAGGGAGAGTGGATAGGGGGAAGAAGTATTTAATCACAATGTTCCAGCCATCATGGTGTGGTGCAGGTTTGTGCACCAGCTGGCCTTCCGGCCTGTCAATTTTGTATCTTCGTATGGAATGTGTTGCACAGCCGACTGTGGTGTTATGCAGCTAACTATGGATTCCTCCAGCCCATGTTAAAATCAGCTATTAAAGAAATGCTGTGCATGTCTGTCTGGAGACTTATGGAGATCTTGGATCCTTTGGTTGCCAAATTTTTAATGTTAGGAGAGTGTGGGTGGCAACATCCATTCTCATGTAACATTAAAGAAGGTTCTATACAAAGATTTAAAACTTTCTCTTTGGTTTAATGGGCCACCTGTGCATGTATAAAATCTAACTTTACACCAGGCTGGGTTAATACTCAAAGCGATGTGATAAAGTTCATTGGCTCCAATACACTTTCAGGTCAGAATGTGTCAGATTATTTATTGATAAGCATCCAAAAGTCTAACAGTCACCTTATATTATATAGTCTATGTCAATGTGAAACATAGAAACATAGAAAATAGGTGCAGGAGTAGGCCATTCGGCCCTTCAAGCCTGCACCACCATTCAATATGATCATAGCTGATCATTTTTGCAACTTTAGTACCCCATTCCTGCTTTCTCTCCATATCCCTTGATCCCTTTAGCCGCAAGGGCCATCTATATCTGCCGTTTGAATATATAACTGGCCTCAACAACTTTCTGTGGTAGAGAATTCCACAGGTTCACAGTTCTCTGAGTGAAGAATTTTCGCCTCATCTCAGTCCTAAATGGCTTACCACTTACCCTTAGACTGTGATCCCTGGTTTTGGACTTCCCCAACATCGGGAACATTCTTCCTGCATCTAACCTGTCCAATCCCATCAGAATTTTGTATGTTTCTATGAGATCCCCTTTCATTCTTCTAAATTCCAGTGAATATAAGCCTAGTCGATCAAATCTTTCTTCATATGTCAGTACTGCCATCCCGGGAATCAGTCTGGTGAACCTGCGCTGCACTCCCTTGATAGCAAGAATGTCCTTCCTCAGATTAGGAGACCAAAACTGTACATAATATTCAAGGTGTGGCCTAACCAAGGCCCTGTATAACTGCAGTAAGACCTCACATTTATTCACATTATACTGCATCTGCCATGCATTTGCCCGCTCATCTAACCTGCCCAAGTCACTCTGTAGCCTCTTAGCATCCTCCTCACAGCTCACACTGCTACCCAGCTTCGTATCATCTGCAAACTTGGAGATATTTCATTCAATTCCTTTGTCTAAATCATTAATGTATATTGTAAATAGCTGGAGTCCCAGCACTGAACCTTGTGGTACCCCATTAGTCATTGCCTGCCATTCTGAAAAGCACATAGCAAAAATCACAAATAAACAACTTTTTAAAGTTTATTTTCAGGGCAGGTTTTGCTGGCAAGGCTAGTATCTATTGTCCATCTCTAGTTGCCCTGAGTCGGCTTTCCTGCACCGCTGCAGAATGGCTTGTTCGACCACCTCATGGGCAGTTAAAAGACAACCACCTTGATGTGTGACTGGAGTCACATTTAGGGCAGACCAGGTAAAGGCAGCAGATTTCCTTCCCTGAAGGACATTAATGAATCATTTTTTTAAGTGATAAAACGATCAGTTTTTACTGATACCAGTTTCTTTTTTTTAATTTCCAGAAAATTTAAAACTGAATTCCAATTCTCAAACTGCAGTGGTAAGATTTGAACTCACCTTGTCTAAGGCAGCTCTTACGGTTTTAAGTGTGCCTACTAGCCCAGAAACATAAGTACAACACTACTGTACCCACCCTTAGGTTGCACATATATGGGGCCTATCACCTCAGCAAGATGTGCCAAATACTTCACAGCTCATTAATTGTTTTTGTAGGCAACGCACTCTGTCTGAACACAAGTTGTGCAGTATAACCATCTGTTGTCCTGCATCTTGGACCGACACCAATTGTGACAAAGGTACAATTTTTGAAAAGTAAACTTGCGAACTCAATGACATTGGGGCGAAAAGTACAAAAGGAAACGCTTACTCGGGCGCATCATTTTACTTACATCGCCGTCCCTCGAAATAAAAACAAGTAAGACATTATTATTTTGGAGAGTGACACCAAGTACAATTTCGAAGTTCGCCGTTTGGCCACATGATGGCGCTGGTGTATGCTGCACGGCAGAGCGTGGAAATAGACGGAACCCAGGCAACTGCAACCTTACAGATCTGAGTTTACTGCACTTGAAACCCTTTGATGTTCCTAATTAAATGACCCTCTTTACTTGAAAATTCAGCCGTGTGATTACAAATGTCAGTAATTTACAACACCACAAAAACATAAGGCGTTGAATGCTTGCTTGCAACTCGAGAAAAAATGGAACCATTACATTGTCTTTCGTTTTAATTCGTTTTGTATATATAAATTTATATCGTGTGTGCATATATTCTTTATGTATGTGTCTATATAGTGTTTGTATGTATATAAGTATATAAATACATGTGTATACACACGTGTCTGTGTATTGTGTATATACAGTATATGTATGTCTATGTGTGGATACATATATGAGTATATACATATATATACATATATATAATCTGCTGAGATCAGATGAAAGAAGTTTGATTGCTTAGAGGGGAACTACACTCCCCGTTGATTAACGAAGGGTCTTGTGAATTCTTGAATGATTATCTGGAAACCATACGTCACAAAGTGAGGGGAAGGTGCGAGGTATGGCGATATATCTGGGAGAGTTGTGGGGCAATGACCGGGGGTGGGGAGGTATTTCAAAGACTGGTGTGTGTTGTCCACTTGCTGTGATTCGATGCCTGGTATCTGATCCCCGGTCAATCAGTGTGTGTGTGTGAGAGAGAATTAGCTTCTGGCGGGGCGGGGGGAGGGAGGGAAGAGGCGACTCTTTGCTTCCTCGCTGCCAACAGATACCCAGCTCATTACCCTAGCAGCACAGCTTGGAGAGAGGGCTAGTGTGATCACACTGTCATGCCACCATGGATCCGCCAGGTAACACCATCTCCAGCGTGGGGCAGCTCGCAGCGAACGCACTCGTGTTAAAGCAGATGAAACTAGCATGCGCGCTTAGTGGAAGGGGACAGTGAGCTGGGAACAGCAGTAAATATTTTATCTAACTTGGAGATCTCTTCGCATTTAAAACGGTAAGAGCTGCCTTAGACAAGGTAATTTCACAGTGCCTCCAGCTTGTGCCTTTGTTGACTGATGCTTTGTGGAGTAGGGGGAAAGACAATAGTGGCAACTTTCTTTTATTTTAAAGAAAAATGGGAGATCGCGGGCTCTGCATCTGACTTGTTCTGAGGGTGGGATGAACTTCGGGAGAGCGCTGGGGGAGAAGGAGAGAGAGAAGGCAAGTTCGATTGTAGAATTCCTTCATCCGCGATGTGTCCGGGGCGGGGGAGGGAGCGGAGGGGTTGAAAGTCAAAACAGAGCGAAGGATAGGGGAAACAAATGTGGAGAACGGCGGGCGAGCTGGGCTATTCAGTGAGGGTCCGAGCTGTCGATAAGATGCATTCAATCTGCAATGGATTGTTTTCTCTTCTTTGCATTGATTTTGTCTTGTTGCAGGCGATGACATCCAGACAAAGTGAAGAAGGTGATTCCATCCTCTAGGAGGCTGCATTGGAAGGGGTGGTCAGGAGAGAGGGTGGGGGGGTGGGGGGGGAGAAGGAACAATCAGCGATCGGTGCGGTGTTGGAGCGAGGTAGAAGATCACCGAGAGGCGCATGGATCTGGTGCTGAGGCGCCCGGGCGCGGGCAGCAGCATGCTGGCGCTGAGCTTGCTGATGGTGGCTTGCACGGGGCTGGCGGTGCTGGGACAGAACGAAACCGAGCCCATCGTCCTGGAGGGGAAATGCCTGGTGGTGTGCGACTCCAGCCCGTCGTCGGACGGGGCGGTCACCTCGTCCCTGGGGATCTCGGTGCGCTCAGGCAGCGCCAAGGTGGCCTTCTCGGCGGTGCGCAGCACCAACCACGAGCCCTCCGAGATGAGCAACAGGACCATGACCATCTACTTCGACCATGTAAGTGGCAGCACCGCCCCCCAGCCAGCAGGCTGCTCAAACGTGACCCCCCTTCCAGCAGCGCCCAGGGACCTCCAAACTTTGCCTCTACCTCCCCCCATTGATCCCTAGCTCCTCATCCATCCCCTCATTCCTGGAGCATCCATCCATCCAACTGTATCTCTCACTCGCTGGCCCCTTCCCTCTTACCTCTGGCAATCTCTCCGCTCAGCTACTCCCTCACATTGCTGAATATTAACCAAATGTGTGCACTCAGCAAAGACCATCACTTTAGAAGCGCAGCAATGCTTCTTATCCTCTAAGTTGCCCATCCATGCTTGGCAGCGGTCAATGGTCGATTTAGATCTTTGCCAGATGTGATCGCCACCCATGCAATCTGATCCAGGTCGTTAACTTTTGCCTACCGGCGCTATTTGCAGATTTACCGTTTCTTTGTTTTAACTTTGCTTTTTATGTTTTGTGTTTAATGCAAACTTTTTCCCCGGGTTGTTCCCTGGGTTGCAGGATAATTTGTCATCGTGTCTGTGTTCCCCGTGTGTCAGTTGGATGGAACCCTGTGTGGTGCAGTTGCCTCCGGTGACAATGCTGTGACTGCCGGGTTGTCCCTCTCAACCCTATGCCCGGTATTATCTGTACTTTAGACTGGACAGATCCCAGGGCTTTGCACAACACAATCTGCAAACGTTGATTATATCTCTTTGCAAATAATAATTATTCCCTGCCAGCCCTCCCACCCCATCCAAAGTTGTCATCGTAACCCAGTCCATCGCAAAGGCTCTGTGCTGTGACCCCTGTGCTTTGTGCTTTCTTGCAGGTGCTAGTTAATATTGGGAACCATTTCGACATGGTTTCCAGCACTTTCGTGGCGCCGAGAAAAGGCATTTACAGTTTCAGCTTTCACGTGGTCAAGGTTTACAATCGGCAGACGATCCAGGTAGACAAGGGCTCCTGTGCACAATTCACACCCGCTGTCCGAGTCGCGCCCTCACATAGCCGGGCCAAATTAATGTAGTTGAATTGTAACTTTTTTTTTAATTAAAAAAAGGGAACACGATTACAAGATAGACAGTCAAGCAAATCCATGGAGTGAGATAGACAGGTAGGCACAAGGGAGAGGAAAGGAGGTTGTCCAGCTACAGCTGCAGATAGTACAAGTGTATTATGGAGATACATAACCGGGGAGGTTGCTTCATAACAGACCGCAGCGGGATAGAGTTTGGCAAAGTTGTAAGGCTGTTTTGTTTTTCTGTCCTAATTCCAGGTCAGCCTGATGCACAATGGCTGGGCTGTGATTTCTGCTTTTGCCGGAGACCAGGACGTGACCCGCGAGGCTGCCAGCAACGGAGTGCTGTTGAACATGGAGAGAGAGGACAAGGTCTATTTAAAACTGGAAAGGGGCAACCTCATGGGAGGATGGAAGTACTCGACGTTTTCTGGCTTTTTAGTCTTCCCTCTATAAAAGGATCAGCAAGGTTCGTCAAACCCCCCCCCCCCTTTTTTTAAGAGGAGCAAGTCGCCGTGTACATTATTAATATCGCAACGGAACCACAAGATTACAATACCAAAACCACCTAACTGCTGAGTAGGGGCAGACAGATCACCTACCGATTAGAGTCATTTCTGTGAATACTGACACTCGCCTTGGCCGGCGTGGTTCTAAGTCGTTCTGATGACAGTGCTCTTTAGGATATCAAGTGAATTTTACTGACAAGGACAATTTCTGGTTAGAAAAAATAAATAAATTAGAAGCTGGATTTTCTTACGGGCGGATTATTTATTGATGGAGCCTCCGTTGGACCAGACCGCACTCGCCAAACTGACGTCGCCAAACTGCGTAATAATTAAATAAAGTCAGGTTTTGATTTTAATGTTCTAGCAATGCTTTATTTCGTGTTGGTATATAGCCTTAAGTAAAGAACAAGTCCAAATTCGGTGGCGTGGGTTTTATTTTTGGGGGGAAATTTTGGGGGATATTCATGTATCGTTTCTGTCGGTGAGCTCGTTTGAAGAAGTGCTTTATCACACAAAAAAAAGGTTTATTTGCACGAATCGGACCCGGCTCTTGTTCCCTCTCTGTGTTGTGGTTGGTGTTCTTTGACCTCTGGGTGCAGACGGAGTAACCTATAGATTATTAACACGAGACGTGCAAACGGATGATTGTAATAAATGGACCCAATTATTTATTGATGTGCTTTCTTGATTTGTCAATTGATCCTCTGGCGCGCACAGTACTTACAAATCTCTCTCCACCTAACTAAAGGAATGGTTGAGCATGGTTTGCTCTTATGTCGAGGCCAATGTGGACTTCTCTTTAAATATGTCGTAATACTTGCTCGCTAAATGCCTTCTATAAAATGGGCAATGTGATGCTGAGTGACTTAATTGCCAGCCATTATCTGAGTTAAACTTCAGTTCAATCTAAATTTAAGGTTAAATCTAAGTGACATCTTGATGTTCAGGCTTAAATAAGATAACCATTACAACATTTAAATCAAATCTTCCTATATTTTGATCCAAATTTTGCGAACGAAGAAATAAAAGTAGGTCTTTAACAGTACCGAATGTTAAAGAACGTTACAGACTCCGAATCACTGCTGGCGAAGAGTTCAAATGAGCTGCTAAGATAAAGCCGCTTTTAGCTGGGACTCGGCTGTGTGCTCAAGGTAATTCAGTATCAATATATACCTGTACAGGAGTTACCCTCCAGACTATAACATGTAATTAACATAATTACCCCCTGGCCATTAACCAGAATGATTCCCAATAACCAGGCCCCCCCATGTACCCGCACTGGAAATTATTTACTATTAATGCAACTAATGCCTGAATATGGTCGTCACACCATTATCCATTCGTTTTTTTTTTAGGGAATGAAGGGTAAAAGCGACACATATGAAAACCTGCTAGGCTGCATATGATCCCTGTCCGTGGTTTAAATTAACAATAACATAGCACAGACCATGATGAAATCCACAATTCTGTTTCATGTTCTGAATCCGGCATGCTTCAGCTTGCAAAGTACAGGGACTATTAATTTCAACTGTATGGCCCTATAATGGTGAATTCAGTACATCTCCGGTCAATAGAGAACTAAAGGCAATCCTATAACAATTTTTAGCTCACTATATTTTACAGATAGTAAGCACCATCCCTTAGGTTGTGTATCTCTGGGCAATCCTTAGAGAGTTGAATTGTTTTACAGATCATTAACATGGCACAATAAGATGGATATAGTGCTATATAAATGTAACATGGCATGCAATTATGTAATGCCAGCCTCTTCCCCCAATGACATGGGCAGCTTAACTCATTATCTGGCCAAATTCGTTAAAGATTGATTACTTGTTCCAGTTTTGTTCAGATCCACCTAACCAACGACCTCTGGTGTCACGTGAGGTGAAAGGTAAGGAGTTACTAATAATATATTTACATGAAGGGAACAATACTTGCACGCTATTATCTACATATGTGTAGGTCTTTATTTCAGGCGGCCTTGTAAAAAAAAAATAGAATTACTGTAACCTCCATTTAATGTGCAGTGAATTAAACTGACAAACTCAATTTATTAGTTAACAGAGAACTGGTTCATTAGTCATGAAATTAGTTACCAACGTGACTGTGAAAACAGTCAGGTTGCACTTCCTTTGCTATTTAGCTACATTCGTAGCTTTGTGCCCATAATTTCTATGATGTACGGAGATGGCATTTTTGGAGCTGGCATATGGAAGAGCAAGACTGACTTCAGAAACAGGACTTCAAAAAGTGATGGAGTATAGCGTTAATCTTTGTAATTGATTTTGTTCAATACTGATGTCTTATCCCTGGGACTCCCCTGTGCCCTCAACACATTATTTCACTGTTTTCTGGCCATGTATCTCTTTTTTTTTCTTAGCATTTGGCCGCATTTATAGACTAAATGAAGAGATTTAAAATGTGGATTCTTGACCTAATACAAAGGAACTCTCTGGTTAATGTATCAGCATAAAATCCAACCATCAATATAATCCAGCAAGTATAGGTATGACATGTTATGGTCACTGATAACTATTTGAAAACAGCTCAAAATACAATTTTAAAAAAGGTACTCGTTTATTTATTAATACTGGCAGATTGCTGAACCTACTGATTCAGCTTTTCCTCAGAGTCACCCTCCCCTGAGTAATTAGGTGTGTAGAAGGTGGTATGTGAGCTGGGGCTATATGTGAATGTGTGCATGCTGCACCTGTTAAGGCTCTCTTATTTAGAATGAGACTCACACACTTTGCTTTAGAATGCAACCCAGTTTGATGTATTCAGAGTGATGTATTCACTCTGAAAAAGAGACACCTTTAAATTCTATATCTTTAAATTGGTTTGCAATGTATGACATCTTATGATATAATCAAATGCCTAGTAATACCCTCATACTGAGAGCTCTGGGGTGTGTGTGTGTATATATATGAGTATGTATGCTGTCACATATGTATGCAGGGCTTGTTTGCAATTAACTCACTTAGTGTCAAACAGAAGCCACAGACTAAGTCACATTGACATTGACCTGATTTGTTTTGATATTAACAGTCTCAGAATAAGGGGTCAGCCATTTAGGACTGAGATGAGGAGAGATTTCCTAACTCAGAGAGTTGTAAATCTTTGGAATTCGATACCCCAGAGAGCTATGGAGGCTCAGTCGTTGAGTACATTCAAGACAGAGATCAATAGATTTTTGGATACTAAGAGAATCAAGGGATATGGGGATCGGGCAGGAAAGTGGAGTTGAGGTAGAAGATTAGCCATGATCTCATTGAATGGCGAAGCAGGCTCGATGGACCAAATGGCCTACTCCTGCTCTTATATGTTCTTATGTCCATTTCATCAATGTAATGCATTAACTTTTTGGTAGGACAAATGCATTCTCTGAATATGTTACACCCACTATCACCATGGAATTCACCTTTTAGTTGAAAAGCTATTCTGTGAAAATAAAGGGTTAGTTTGGTACAACGATCTTTCGAGAACATAACTTTTCATTATTAAACACACTGAAGAGTAATTTGACAATCTGCCAAAAAAGTAGCATGATTACATTTTACAATCTGGGAGTATAGTTGAGAGACTTCAGTCTTGTGGCCTCAGGATTCATCATCATCATGGGCAGTCCCTCGAAATCGAGGAAGACTTCCACTCTAAAAGTGAGTTCTCGGTTGACTGTACAGTCCAATACGGGAATTACAGACTCTAACAGGTGGGGCAGACAGTGGTTCAAGGAAAGGGTGGGTTGGGAGTCTGGTTTGCCACATGCTCTTTCAGCTGCCTGCACTTGTTTTCTGCATGCTCTCAGCGATGAGACTCGAGGTGCTCAGCGCCATCCCAGATTCTCTTTCTCCATTTATGCTGGTCTTTGGCCAGGGATTCCCAGATGTCGGTGGGGATGTTGCACTTTATCAAGCAGGCTTTGAGGGTGTCCTTGAAACGTTTCCTCTGCCCACCTGAGTTCCAAGTAGAGCACTTGCTTTGGGAGTCTTGTGTCGAGCATGCGCACAATGTGGCCTGCCCAACGGAGCTGGTTGAGTGTGGACAGTGCTTCAATGCTAGGGATGTTGGCCTGATTGAGAACACTGACGTTGGTGCATCTATCCTCCCACGGGATTTGCATGATCTTGCGGAGACATCATTGGTGATATTTCTCCAATGCTTTGAGGTGTCTGCTGTATATAGTCCAAGTCTCTGAGCCATACAGGAGGGCGGGTATCACTACAGCCCTGTAGACCATAAGCTTGGTGCGAGATTTGAGGGCCTGATCCTCGAACACTCTCTTCCTCGGGTGACCTCAGGATTGGTGCTCAGCTCTCACTCTACACTGGTCCAGTCAAGGCCTGAAGTCCGGAGAGCAATGCAGCCAATGGTGTTTCACTCATGCAGCAAAAGTAGTGACAGCCCTTACAGATTTCACATTGATTGTAATTACTGTAGCCATGCTTTACAAGAAATTATTTAACAAATTGGCTACATTTCAGTGGCACTACAGTGGAGACTTAATATAACGCAATGGCCCTCTATAATAGAGAGATTACAGAAATGTTGAAATCTGAAAGCAAAGTTTTACTTCAACTTACAGGTGTTATATTAGGATTTTGGTAGTGTTCTTCTTTGTGAGTTTTTGTGTCAATGTGTCAGTCCAATGGAACAGTAAATTCTTTATTTCAGCAAAGCACGAGAATCAGTTACAGAATAAAGCTTCTTTTTGTTCTGCTCCAACAATTCAGAAGATCACCCCTTACTGCGTATGGGCCACTTTTGTACTCTGAACCTGCAGACTAGAAACTAGGTTGGAACAGCACAAGTTCATTTCACAAAGGATCATCGGAGACCTTCCGCCCATTATTGGAATCCAGGTCCTGGAGTTGAAAGAACAGTGTTTGAACCCAATGCACCAGCTAATCACCCCAGCTCTTGTTTTAAGCAAGTTTGCAGTTGTTTTAGCATCTGTTGCATGGTACTTGTTCTGTATACACTATTAATTATTCTCTGTGAGTAGAAATTTTTATCCAGAACTTTTAATGTTAATATTATTCAAAATTAGAGATAATGTGCTCTTGTTTTACATTTCAGGTCCAGTATAAATGAATCACTTAACACAATTCTTATGGTGATAGATTTGATTCGCAAGTTAGGCACTAGTGTGAAAGTCTCATATCCTGAACTCTAATAACACAATTCTGTAAAAATCTTTTCAGATGACAGAAAAAATGGAACATGTCTTTTTTTAGTCTGAACTTAATTTTTGAAGAAGTTCTTTTAGTACTATGTGTAGTTGCTTCTGCTGGAAAACTTCCATATATTTCACTTTCTGAGATATCACTCAAAAATCTGATTTCATCCAGGGTTCTCCACTTTTTCCTGATGATCCCCTCCAGATGTTATTGCTCTGGGTGGTATCTTACTGCAGAATGACTCAATCCGCTGTTAAGAAATCTGAAATATTGCATCTAATACAGTGATGCCAAGCATACTGCATCTATGTAACGTATCTCCGGACAGTTAATCCTGCTCCTGATTGCTCCGTACCAAATTGCCTTCTTCACTCACTGTTTGGATTTAATATATGAAAAATGGCTGCTATAATATCTGGAAAACAACAAGGAAATCTGAATGTGGTTCATCCTGTGACTATCAATTATTTTATATCACAGTATAATGATCAAATGTGTGCTGTGTGAGGCAGTCGGGGGAATTATTAATTGCTTTACTGGTAAAATGTAATTGTTTATTTAGGTTAATAATATCATATTTTAGTCAATTATATCCATTGCTTTGATAATCTGTTAAACAAGTAAGTCTGGCTAAACAAGTATCTGGAGTATAGTTCTTTATATGATACATTTGGACCTGACAAAATACTGGAAAATGGCTAACCAATATTATCTAAAATTTAGTGCAATCAGCTTATAAGCAGAGTAGTAATGAAAAGTGGTGGCACTATTAAGGCTTCAAATCACTGGATGTGATTTTTTTTTAAACTTCATTTTTGGGATGCTGGCAAGGCAGGCATTTATTGCCCACACCGAGTTACCTTGAGAAGGTGCTGGGCTTGCTTCTTGAACCACTGCAGTCCAAGTGGCGAAGGAGCTCCCACAATACTGTTAGCTAGGGAGTTCCTTTGTTTAAATTCTTTGTAGCAGTTTCATACAACTGGATGGCTTGCTAGGTCACTTCAGAGGGCAGTTAAGAGTCAACCACATTGGTGTGCAACTGAAGTCAGATATAAAAAAGACTGGATAAGGACAGCAGGTTTCCTTCCCGAAAGGATATTAAGGATCAGTGGGTTTTTATGACAATCCAACAACACCATGGTCACTTTTACTGATACCAACATTTTTATTTCTAGAGTTTTTTAAACCCACTCTGGATTATCACTCCAGTAACATAGCCACTCATCATCATAGGCAGTCCCTCGGAATCGAGAAGACTTGTTTCCACTCTTAAAATGAGTTCTTAGGTGGCTGACTAGTCCAATACGAGTACCACCAACTCTGCCACAGGTGGGACAGATAGTCGTTGAGGGAAAGGGTGGGTGGGACTCGTTTGCTGCACGCTCTTTCATCTGCCTGTGCTTGATTTCTGCATGCTCTCAGCGATGAGACTCGAGGTGCTCAGCGTCCTCCCGGATGCACTTCCTCCACTTAGGGCAGTCTTTGGTCAGGGGCTTCCCAGGTGTCAGTGGGGATGTTGCACTTTATCAGGGAGGCTTTGAGGGTGTCCTTATTATATTTCCTCTGCCCATCTTTGGCTCGTTTGCCGAGTAGAGCTTGCTTTGGGAGTCTCGTGTCTGGCATGGGAACAATGTGGCCGGCCCAGCGGAACTGATCAAGTGTGGTCAGTGCTTCAATGCTGGGGATTTTGTCCTGATCAAGGACGCTAATGTTGGTGCGTCTGTCCTCCCAGGGGATTTGTAGGATCTTGCGAAGACATCATTGATGTATTTCTCCAGCGACTTGAGGTGTCTACTGTATATGGTCCATGTCTCTGAGCCATACAGGAAGGTGGGTATTACTACAGCCCTATAGACCATGAGCTTCGTGACAGTTTTGAGGGCCTGGTCTTCAAACACTCTTTTCCTCAGGCGGCCGAAGGCTGCACTGGCGCACTGGAGGCGGTGTTGAATCTCATCCTCCTCCGTTTCTGATGCCCCCAAAAGTGCGTCACCATCCTCCGCCTGCTCCATGACAACATGTAGGTCGTGATCCTTATCAATGGATTGATTATAGACCCAATCCACGTGCAGACCGGGGTCAAACAGGGCTGCATCATCGCCCCAACCCTCTTCTCAATCTCCCTCGCTGCCATGCTCCACCTCACAGTCAACAAGCTCCCTGCTGGAGTGGAACTAAACTACAGAACCAGTGGGAACCTGTTCAACCTTCGCCGTCTCCAGGCCAGGTCCAAGACCACTCCAACCTCTGTCGTCGAGCTACAGTACGCGGACGACGCCTGCATTTGTGCACATACAGAGGCTGAACTCCAGGACATAGTCGACGTATTTACTGAGGAGTACGAAAGCATGGGCCTTACGCTAAACATCCGTAAGACAAAGGTGCTCCACCAGCCTGTCATCGCAGCACAGCACTGCCCCCCCAGTCATCAAGATCCATGGCGCGGCCCTGGACAACGTGGACTATTTACCATACTTCGGGAGCCTCTTAACATAGCCACTACTCTGCTGTTCCTGGCTGTTACACAATTGATTCTATTTGTTTTTAAGCCTTACAGTATACATCAGCTCTCTTTACCTTTACAGACATCCTGAATAGAACAATCAATGTTATAATATAAGGTATTCCCAATTTTCTTCCCTCTAATGTATTACTAAAGTGTGTGGGTGCACAGATTAGGAAGCAGTTGATCATGAACTGCAATAGTTGAGTGACTGTCATTCCCTTATTACCATTTTCTTTTTCTGTTTTATGATATATCCTTTTTGTTTCAAAGCCGGATATTGGCCAATTTTGGTGTGGAGCACAGATTTAACGGGCAGTGGGTGAGGCATCCATTCTGCTTGCCCGATGATGTCGTTTTGAGTTTTTTGGCTGAGCTTCATTTAAATAGAAGAGTTGCACCACAAGTGCTAAACACGCTGCTTATAGAGAGCTCAATGCTGGGAGGGCTGGAAATCCAATGTGACCGATGCTCATTATTAAACCTTAAAAAGGAAGTATCACCGGTTAAATGGACCAACAGATTTCTTCCATGGGGAAGTGTTATTAGCACACAGAGTACTGATAAAATTAACAAATGGAAATTCTTAAAGCTCAAATCTTCTTAGAGACTGAAGAAAAGAATGGAGTTTTAGCCCTGTTTCCAGCTTTCCCTGACTGCAGCTAAGGTTCACGTTAAATAACCTTGTTAAATAGTCACTTCGCAACCTATTCCCCCATGGTTTGTGGGTAGGTTGAGGAAGTAATAGTGGCAGTGTTGATTGACGCAAAAATAGTGTTTGGGGGGAGGAGGGAGGGGTGGAGGGGATCCTGACAACATCATTTGACACCACTTCAATATTTTAATTAGGTCCCATCTGTTTCTGGTGGGAGCGCTGGCCACCGAATTCAGGGTTCACATGAAAATCAGAACGAGATCCCTTCAAAGAAAGACCTATATTTATATAGCGCCTTTCACGATCACCGGATGTCTCAATGTGCTTTACAGCCAATTAAATACTTTTGCAGTGTATTCCCTCTTATAATGTTTGCAATAAGGCATGGATCCCCTCCCCCGCTACCCACCCCCCCAATTTTCGTTCGACTACCATTCCACTTTTGGGGGCAGTAGAGAGACAAAAATCAATCCATAGTCTTTCAAAATAGTTGTGGTTCTCCCATTTGTTAACTTCAGTATAAAAACCCACCTGCCCAATATTTGTTCAAGCTTTCTCTGGAGCTCTTACAACAATTTTCTGGCCTTGTACAGTTTGCCTTGTGTCATGTTTCGGCAAGTTAGAATCCATCCAATAAAATAAATTGGATTTTCCGTCTTGGCAAAGAACTGCAGTGAAGCTATGAGTTCTCCTTTTAGCACTCCTTGCAGTTACTGCCTCAAGTATGAACAATGTTGTTTAGAATCACTAATCGTTTTCCTTTCCTGATGTGCTTTGGAACTTCACGTAAAATTCAATAAGCTGTTGCATTTTATAGGGATATACAAATATATATCAATTAGTTAAGCACTGAAATAGCAAATTTGATGTAAGAAAATATTTTTCATCATTGCTCACTGATTAAAATATTAATGGCCAATAGGGTTCAATGATATGGCATGCCTGTAAATTACAAAATTACATCATAAAGTACATGCTGTATCCTAAGAAACACAAGCCAAAAGCTTTTCCTAATTAAAATCAACTTACTTGTAGCTAAGAGTTTAAAAAATAAACATAAACTGTTGTTTTTAGCTTGCAAGCTTAATTATTGCCTTCAACTGCAAATATTTGCCTATTTCATATCTTGATGTTGTGATAACTTAAACACACCTCAGATATGTTTCTACGACATTATATACTTTTTTCCAATCCACATTAGCTGTTGTTGCTCATCTAAATTGGATAGATTACCCGAACTTATGAAGTTAGTAAGACATGTAGGAAGGAGAGGATTCCATAAGGCCTATCCAGCCCATGCTAACATGAATGTCTAGCCTTGACAGCAGCAGATCTAAATCTATATCCTTCTTCTCCTTTCTGAATTAAGAATCAGCTCCCAAATGATACAACAGATTCTCGATTCAAATATTCTTGGAGGTATGGTGCTTCTGGTTCAATTTGCAATTTCACTGCAACTAGAAACAACACTTTCTGTCTGAGCCCTGTTGCACTTTATAATATGTACAGGGTATTCTATTCTCCTGCACATGCAATCTAATATTGCTGAAGTTTAAAAACCAAACACTGATTCATTATATAAAACCTAACCATTAGTACCTCGTGTTTAAGACCAATATCAGAACATGTATAGTTTAGACCAAGCCAACTGAAAACACTCGCATATTTCCATTCATCTTCAAGCATTCTATTATGGTTAGTTCAAGTATGTTCAGGATATGCACTCCTGTCTACTAGTATGGTCCGCCTCTTGTAACGTGCAAGGTTCTAGTGATTCTTTCAGATATTTTAATCCCTGATTTCTTTGTTTCTGTGACCACACATCTCTAATTTAATTTGGAACAGTTTGTCTTGGAAATCCCCAGTGCATAAAAAAAATGAACATCGCACAAGTTTAGGGGTATTATGAAATGGTAAATACAGGGATTAACAGGGTGCAGAGAACTGATTGAACTCCCTGCACTTTAAGCAGTACCTTTCCAATTGACTCCTATAGTACTGGCAAATGGTTTGCACCATTTGTCCTATGTAAGTGATAAGCATAGACGGTATTCAGCTTTTTTAAGCGTTGGTCTGAAATGTTATTTATCAGTAGCTCCAAGAAGGGCATATGCCCACCTTCACGCCTCTTTTTGAGAAGCTATTATTTATGTTTTTTATGATATTCATACAGCAAGGATACCTTTCAGGTAAAATGATAATTTATGAAGGATATCCTTGCTCACAACTCAGTATACCTTGCACGGTTGTCAAATGTGATTATGATGGCATAAATAGTTTTAAGCATAATTGAAAGTGAAAAAATGAATAAAATACTAATAAAGGAAGTAACAAGTGTGAGACCGCATATTTATTTTTCTATAAAAAATGGTTAAAATCTACCAACATTATTACAATATATTTTGAGGTGTTATATTTAACATCAGCAGTACCACCCTCTGTTGCGGATTGTTACAGATTTGCAAATTACACAACTCAGTCCACTTGCTATAAGTAAGGCAGGCACAGCAGGGCATCTTACAAGTTCTTGCACATTAAAACAAAAATAATTTCATGATAATCTCAGGCACTGCTGCTCTATCCAGCGAGTCAACTGTAAGACTCTCTTCACCACTGATTGTCTCTCGACATCAACATAACACAGGAGACCCAAATTTATCATTGGCATGATTAGTAGACAAATGCTTAATGCAGATTGAATACCATTTCTTTTTCTGCTATTTGAGGGAAGGCATTAACCTATTTAAAATGTATCGGAAAAAAATAGGTTGACACTGCATTAAAGCAGTGGAAAGAAGAATGAATGTGTTAAGTATTCGGCCACTAATATAAGACAACAGCAAATTCTAGGTTGCGATGTCAAGGGAGTTCTCAATGAATTGTTTTCAGACTGCAATCTGACAGTTGGCATGGAGGCACTGCTTGTAGAAACAGTCAGCACAAGCAGCAAGTGGCCAGAATGAACATTACCCTTCCTAGAACAGAAGAACTCACACCTTAACTCATTGACACTACGCAGATCAACTTTGGAACTGAGACACATAAAAGCCTGGAGCTTTTCATACACCCAAGAAAGTAAATCTCACTGCCTTTGAACTACTGGAATGTCTCTCAACATGTCTTGTTAGAATCTTCGGTGGAGCAACTTTTCCACAATCCATATCACAACAAGTGAATACAGTGCCAAAAAGAAATGTGTAAATGTCTACTATCCCTATCCAATATCACTATACTATATGCATATCTTTTTCCCACTTTTTGATACATTTGAGACTATTGTGTATGTAAGCAGTCTGTTAGTGACTCCATGAGGCAGGGGTATGGCACTTGAATTGTAGTCCTTTATTGCAGCTCCTAGAACGAGGACAACAAGAGGTGAGCTTCATTTTATACTTGGTTACCTGCAGTGTACAGGTGACCCTTAGGTCTGCAGCAGCAGCAACCTCTGGTGTACAGGTATGGTATATACAGGGTGAAGGTACATTCAGGTCTAGTGTTACAGTACATCATTGACATGCATACATAACAGAAAGGGCATCTTATTTTGAAAGCCAAGCAGGAAGAGATCTGTGCTTTTAGATGTAGATATTACCATGTCATAGTAAAACCATGAGACATGTAATGAATGGGAAATAATTTCCATATTTGCTTCCTCCTGTGCTCATTTCAACTTCTTCACTTCCTCAATATAGCGTTCAGACATCTTTTAACATATATCTGTTGAGGTTAGTGAAGGTTTTCAACATTTGTTAAGCCATGGAAATTGCTAAGTGGTGAATTGTTTTCACAATAATGTTCTCTGCAGGTCTGATTTTCCTTCACTTCAGAATGATTTGTATGCATAAGATCGGCAGCAATGATCAAGTCGTGCAATTTTACTATTTGAGAGTTAGATAAGTTCTTATTGATGGCAGGACAGGCTAATAAAACTGTTTAAAAAAGCATAACTGGATCTTTGGTTTTCTTTATACGTAATGGCATAGAGTGCAAAAGCAAGAAAATTACAATAAACCTTTATAAATCACTGGTTACGCCTCTGCTGCAGAAGCTCACTTTCAGAAGGATGTCAAGGCCTTGGAAATGGTGCAGAGGAGATTTACCGGAATTGAGACCAGGGACGAGGGACTTCATTTACATGGAGAGAATGGAGAATTGTTCTTCTTAGAACAGAGAAGGTTAAAGGGAGATTTAATAGAGGTGTTCTAAATCATGAGGGGTTTTCATAGAATAGACAGAGTGAAAGTGTTTCCACTGGGAGGAGAGTTGGTAACCAGAGGACACATATTTATGATAATTGGTTAAAGAACCAGAGTGGTGATGAGGAGAAATGTTGTTTTTCAGCGAGTTAGCATGATCTGGAATGCACTTGCAGAAAGGTTGGAGGAAGCAGATTCAATAGCAACTTTCAAAAGGGAATTGGATATATACTTCAAAAAGGAAATGTTTGTAACGCTATAGGGAAAGAGTAGGGGAGTGGGACTATTTGGATAGCTCATTCATAGAGTCAGCACAGGCATGATGGGCCAAATGGCCGCCTTCTGTGCTGTAATATTCTATGATCATTACTTAATAGGTTAATTAAAGTGTTTTCCTGCTTTTTTTCCAGAGAGTTAACATCAGTTTAACACTTGGAAATCCTTATTTACTGCAGTTTTTGCTGATGTTCAATTGATTCAAGTGCAGATATTTTTAAACTTTTGTAGACAGGACCCATTTTTTATTATGGATGATCCCACTGCCTCACTCGCCATGTATTGACCTAGCTCAGTACAACGTGACATTAACCAGATTGAAGGCCCCGTCACTAGCGGTATGTAAGGGGATCATGCAGCACTTACAGGTTAGTTGCTGGTTTGGTATTTCTGGCTACTGTTTGACCTTGAGGATTTTTGCTGTGTTCTATCACTCTTGAAAGTTCACTTTGTATACATAGAGAGATATTTGCTGTTTTTGCACTCCTACCACTCTTTGCCTCACAAACAGTCTGGCTCCAGGCATGGATGGTCTGTTAGGGCTGCCTTTGGGAAATGAACCAGAGGGAGCAGCAAGGAAGATACCACAGAGCAGGAGAAGCTGCCAGGAGCGGGAGCAGGAGGAGGAGGGCAGTAGATATTCAGAGTCCACTTCCTCAGAGCCTTTTCAGAGAGCACTTCTCCTACCTCAACGTAACTGCAGAGCAATGTATGAGGCAGCTTCACTTTACGAAGGGAGGCTGACACTGAGCTATGTCAGCTGCTGCAGTCACAACTCCAGCCTCAAACCCAGGCATGGACAGCACTGCCTGTGGCTATCAAGGTCACTGCCGCCTTCAACATTTATTTCATGGCCTCCCATCAGGCTGCAACAGGCAACATTAGCAACATCTCAATTCGCAGTGCGCCGATCTACCAGGGAGGTCACCGAGACTATAGCAAGAGAAACACTTGCATCTTCTTCCTCATTGACAGAGCAAAGCAGGATGAGAGAGCGCTCGGTTATGCCCACATGGCAGGCTTACCCACAGTGCAAAATGCTATTGACTGCACACTCATTGTCTTGAGTGCTCCTTATTACCAGCCTGGCATCTTTATCAATAAAAAGGGATTCCACTCTCTCAATGACCACAGAGAGTGCATTATGCATGTCTGTGCCTGCTATCCTGGTAGCAGTCATAATTATTTCATCCTGCACCAATCCTCTATGCCACCTTTATTCCAACTAAGCCAATATATTTACAGGTTGGCTATTGGGTGACATGGGATATCTCTTCATGACTCCAGTCAGGAATCCGAGCACAAATGTACAGCAGGCACTACAACGAGAGCAACAACATCAACCAAAATGTGTCCGCCAAAGCCAAGATGACAGCCATCTGAGCTCCCATGCCAGCAGTGTGGGCTGCCATGGAAGCTGTCGAGTTGACACAACATGCTCCCCCATGGTGGGTTCCACTGCTGTACTAATGGAGCTGACCACTCAGTCCATGTTGGAGAGAATGGTCTCAATGCCCTGCAGGTAGCTTTGCAACAAGCTGTAGCTGGACTCCTCCATGCTCCATGACATTGTGCGCAAGCTCTCTGGCAGGCTGTCCAATGCACCAAGCATTTCCCAGTGTATGTTCATGAGCCAACTTCTGTAGCCTGAGCCTTCAAAATCTGCATCTGAGTTATCTACAGCAGAGACGGTAAGCAACCTCACCCTCTGGTGAGCTTGCACCTATTGTATCTGTCATATATGTAAACCTGTAAATACCATGTTTAATCACAAGAGGGCTCATCCACTGGAATACCAAGGGACCCCACAACCCCACAGAAAGTTGTTGAGGCCAATTCACTAAATATATTCAAAAAGGAGTTAGATGTAGTCCTTACTACTAGGGGGATCAAGGGGTATGGCGAGAAAGCAGGAATGGGGTACTGAAGTTGCATGTTCAGCCATGGAGTCATTGAATGGTGGTGCAGGCTCAAAGGGCCGAATGGCCTACTCCTGCACCTATTTTCTATGTTTCTATGTTTCTAATCCCTTTGGAGCACCTGTACATAAGGAGGCCTCACAGGCTGGAGAGGCACTCTGGAGACCTGTAATAAAGGACTACAGTCACACATTACTTTAAGCTTACAGTATCTGGTCAGATTCTTTATTCAAGACATAACAACTGGCGATGAGATACAGATAACGAACCCCACCGCAACAATGCAAAGAATCAAGGGCATCCTAGAGACATTTTTGGAGGGAGATGATAAGGAAACCTTCATGGAGCGACTCGACCAATACTTCATAGCCAATGAGCTGGAAGGAGAAGCGAATGCTGCCAAATGAAGGGCGATTCTCCTCACCGTTTGTGGGGCACCAATGTATAGCCACATGAAAAATCTGCTCACTCTAGCGAAACCCACAAAGAAATCATACAATGATTTGTGCACACCAGTCCGGGAGCACCTAAACCTGAAGGAAAGCGTTCTGATGGCGAGGTATCGGTCCTAGACATACAAGAGGCCTGAAGGCCAGGGAGTGACGAGCTATGTCACCGAGCTAAGGCACCTTGCAGGACATTACAAATTTAAAGGATACTTGGAGCACATACTCAGGGACTTCTTTGTACTTGGCCATGAAGTAATACTTTGCAAACTTTTGAACATAGAGACCCCAACCTTGAGTGAAGTCAAAGCGATAGCCCAGGCGTTCAGCACCACCAGTGACAATACCAAACAAATCTCTCAGCACACGAGTGCTGCTGCAAGTATTGTGAACAAAGTAATATTGTTTTCGAATCGTAATGTACTGGGCAGGACTCACATGCCCTGCAGCTGCGCGTCCACAGATGTCTCAGAGTCCACCATCAAGGGTGGTGATTGCAAGGCCATTAACACCTTGTTGGCGCTGCGGAGGTGATCATCGTTTTCATTCATGCCGCTTCAAAGGATACGTTTGCAAGGGCTGTGGAACAATGGGACACCTCCAACGTATATGCAGGCGAGCTGCAAACCCTGCTAATCCTGCAAACCACCATGTTGCAGAGAAAGATAGATCCACAGTGGATCACGATGAATCAGAGCCTCAGATTTACCACAACGTGTCCCCCGATAATGCTGAAGGTTGAATTAAATGGACACCCGGTTTCAATGGAGCAGGACACGGGCGCGAGCCAGTCCTTAATGAGCAAAAAGACTTTCGATAAATTGTGGTGCAGCAAGGCCTCAAGTCCAGTCCTGACTCCCATTCGTCCTAAACTGAGAACATACACAAAGGAACTGATTCCTGTAATCGGCAGTGCTATCGTAAAGGTCTCCTACGATGGAGCGGTGCACATTTTACCACTCTGGCTGGTACCGGGCGATGGCCCCACGCTGTTCGGCAGGAGCTGGCTGGGAAAGACACGCTGGAACTGGGACGACGTCCAAGCACTCTCATCCGTCGATGATACTTCATGTGCCCATGTACTAAACAAGTTCTCCTCGTTGTTCGAACCGGGTATCGGGAAGTTCTAAGGAGCAAAAGTGCAGATCCACTTGATTCCAGGGGCACGACCCATCCATCACAAGGCGAGAGCGGTACCTTACATGATGAGAGGGAGGGTGAAGATCGAGCTGGACCGGCTGCAACGAGATGGCATCATTTCGCCGATTGAATTCAGCAAGTGGGCCAGTCGGATTGTTCCAGTCCTCAAGGAAGACAGCACCGTCAGAATCTGTGGTGATTACAAAGTAGCTATCAATCATTTCTCCCTGCAGGATCAATACCCGCTACCAAAAGAAGACGATCTATTTGTGATGCTGGCGGGAGGGAAAACATTCACGAAGCTGGATTGACCTCGGCCTACATGATGCAGGAGCTGGAGAAATCATCGAAGGGCTTCACCTGCATCAACACGCACAAAGGTCTCTTCCTTTGCAAAAGATGCCCGTTTGGGATTTGATCATGCGTGGCGATATTCCAGAGGAACATGGAAAGCTTGCTGAAGTCGGTCCCGCGCACCGTGGTCTTCCAGGACGACATCTTGGTTACAGGTCGGTACACCGTCGAGCACCTGCAGAACCTGGAGGAGGTTCTTAGTTGGCTTAATCGTGTGGGGCTCAGGTTAAAATGCTCGAAGTGCGTTTTCCTGGCGCTTGAAGTGGAGTTCCTGGGGAGAAGAGTCGTGGCAGATGGCATCAGGCTCACTGAAGACGGAGGCAATTAAGAACGCACCGAGACCACAGAAAGTGACGGAGCTGCGGTCATTTCTCGGACTCCTGAACTATTTTGGTAACTTCTTAATAGGTCTTAGCACACTGTTAGACCCACTGCACTCTTTACTGCATAACGGAGATGAATGATTATGTGGTAAAAGCCAAGAAAATGCCATTGAGAAAGCTAGGAAACTGTTATGCTCAAACAAATTGCTTGTGTTGTATGATCCATGGTACTAGCATGTGATGCATCGTCATACGGTGTCGGGTATGTCTTACAACAAGCTAATAAATCTGGGAAATTGCAATCTGTTGCTTATGCATCCAGAAGTCTGTATAAGGCTGAGAAGGCTTACATCATGTTCGAAAAAGAAGCGTAAAGAAAATGCATCAATATCTGTTTGGGCTCAAATTTGAATTGGAAACTGACCATAAGCCACTTATATCCCTCTTTTCTGAAAGTAAGGAGATAAATACGAATGCATCGGCCCGCATCCAGAGATGGGCGCTCACGTTGTCCGCATGCCATCCGCCATGGGCCAGGCACAGAAAACTGTGCCGATGCTTTCAGTAGGCTGCCATTGCCGACTACAGGGCTGGAGATGGCACAGCCCGCAGATTTATTTATGGCAATGGAAGCATTCGAGAGTGAGCAATCACCTGTTACCGCCCGACAGATTAGAACCTGGACGAGCCAGGACCACCTTACTGTCCTGAGTAAAAAAACTGTGTGCTCCACGGGAGTTGGTCTCGTGTCCTGTTAGAGATGCAGGAAGAAATAAAGCTGTACCAGCGGCACAGAGATGCAATGTCCACACAGGCAGACTGCCTCCTATGGGGTAATTGGATAGTGGTGCCAAAAAAGGGCAGGGACACTTTCATTAGTGACCTCCATAGTACACACCCAGGCATCGTAATGATGAAAGCGATAGCCAGATCCCATGGGCCCAAGTTTCGGGCCGTGCCTAGAACGGAGCAGCCCCGACCTGGACGCCCATTTTTCGCGACACAAAGTGCGCCTAAAAAAAACGAGCAGATTCTCCGGCTCCCTGCAGGTCGTTTGCAGCTCGGCGCAGCGCAGCATGAGCTATAGGGGGCGGAGCCAGGTCCCTGCCCTGAAAACAGTGCCGGGACCTCTGCACATGTGCGCTACAGTGGGCGCGCATGTGCAGTAGCTCCAGGCGTCCAAAACTGTGTGGGAGGGGCCCGAAGCACGCAGCCCCTAGCCCTGGCCCAATGGCCTCACTGGGGCTGCGTGGATAAGGCTGCCTCCCACGCCCAGCTCCTGCTTCCTCCGGACCGGACCGGACCCGACTTGACTCCCGCTCCCATCCCCCCCCCCCACCGGACCACCCCACCCACCGACCCGACCTCCGCTTCCCCCGCTCCCGACCTTCCCCCCCTCCCCGACCGACCTCCGCTCCCGACCGATCTCCGCCCCCCCCCCCCCCCAATTGACCGACCCCCCCCTCCCCTCCGCCCCGACCCGCGCTCCCCCCGATCCACGCTCCCGATCCCCCCGGACCCCGGACCCGAAGCCACCTACCTGTAAATCCGGTAAGTCTAAGCTCGAAGTCTTGGGCCCAGCCGGGCCCGGCCCGTTCAGCCTCCCTCCCCTTTCTTTCTCTCTCTCTCTCTCCCTTCTTGCTCTCTCTCTCTCTCTCTCTCTCTCTCGCTCTCTCTCTCTCTCTCTCTCTCTCTCTCCCTCTCTTCCCCCTTCTCTCCCCCCTTCCCCTCCCTCCCTTCTCTCACCCCCCTCCCCTCCCTCCCTTCTCACCCCCCTCCCCTCCCTCCCTTCTCACCCCCCTCCCCTCCCTCCCTTGTCACCCCCTCCCCCCACCCCCTCTCCCCCACTACACCCCCTCTCCCCCACTCCACCACCCCTCCTCCCCCTCCCCTCCACCCCTCCTCCCCTCACTGTCAGAAACACAGACACTGACAGACAGAGAGTGAGAGAGACACACACAGGCAGACAGAGAGATAGAGACACTAACAGAGACATGCGGGGATGGAGGGGGGGGGGCGTCTCAGCATGCTGTTGGAGGACTCCCGGTGCTGCACTCAGTAAGTAGAAAATGTTTTATTTATTGATTTTTTAAAAATTTATTTTTTATTAATTTTTTTGATTGATTTATTGGTTGATTTATTGATGTATTTATAATTTATTATTGAAGATGACTCTTTTTGTAAAATTGAAGTGTTTAATGTTTGTAAACTTCCCTTGAAACCACCCCCCCCACCCCATTCCCTACGCCTGATTTGTAACCTACGCCTGATTTTCTAAAGTGTAGACAAGGTTTTTTCGAGAGCACAAAAATCTTCACTTACTCAATTCTAAGTTAGTTTGGAGTAAGTTTTCACTGCCAAAACTTTGAAAACAGGCGTAAGTGGCTGGACACGCCCCCTTTTGAAAAAAAAATTCTGTTCCAAAGTGAAACTGTTCTAACTGACTAGAACTGGAGCAAACTAAATGCCGAGAATTCCGATTTCTAAGATACTCCATTCTACACCAGTTGCTCCAAAAAATCAGGAGCAACTGAGGCCGAAACTTGGGCCCTATGTGTGGTGGCCCAGTATCAATGCAGACTTAGAGTCCTGCATGCACAAATGTAACACATGCTCGCAGTTAAGCAATGCACCCAGGGAGTTGTCACTAAGTTTATGATCTTGGCTCTCCAAACGTGGCCCAGGATCCATGGCGACTATGCAGGCCCATTCTTAGGAAAAATGTTCCTTGTGTTTTTAGATGCGTAATCTAAATTGATTGAATGTGAGATAATGTCGGCAAGCATGTCCGCTGCCACCATTGAAAGCCTGCGGGCTATGTTTGCCACACACGGCCTACCTGATGTCCTTGTGAGTGACAATAGGCTGTGCTTCACCAGTGCTGAGTTCAAGGAGTTCATGACCCGCAATGGGATCAAACATGTCACACCTGCCCCATTTAAACCAGCGTCCAATGGTCAGGCAGAGCGAGCAGTGCAAACAATCAAGCAGAGCTGGAAGAGGGTAACTGAACGCTCACTGCAGACTCACCTATCCTGAGTCCTGCTTAGTTACTGCACAAGACCCCACTCGCTCACTGGGGTTCCCCCCGCTGAACTGCTCATGAAAAGGGCACTTAAGACAAGGCTCTCATTAATCCACCCTGATCTACACGAACAGGTAGAGAGCAGGCAGCTTCAACAGAATACATTTCATGATCGCGCAAATGTGTCACACGAAATCGAGATTAATGATCCTGTATTTGTGTTGAACTATGGACAAAGTCCCAAGTAGCTTACCGGCACTGTCGTGGCCAAAGAGGGGAGTAGGGTGTTTCTGGTCAAACTTTCAAATGGACTCACCTGCACAAAACACTTGAACCAAACCAAACTCAAGATTCATGAACAATCCAGAACAACCCACAATAGACTCTACTTTTCTCGACCCCTCAACACACACAAGTGGCAACCGACCCAGCGGTTGACCATGAAGCAGAACCTATCACCTGCAGCAGCCTTCAGGACTCACCACACCCAGCAGCCCTGCAAAGCTAGCTGCGCAGTAGCCCTGCGAGGGCCCAACAAACGACTCACCAAATCCAGCATTTGCACCGAGACAATCAACCAGGGAAAGGAAGGCCCCAGATAGAGTCACATTGTAAATAGTTATACTATTGACTTTGGGGGGGCGGGGGAGTGTTGTTATATATGTAAACCTGTAAATACCTGGTTTAACCACCAGAGGGCTCAGCCCCTGGAGTCCCAAGGAATCCCACAATCCCTTGCGAACACCTATACATAAGGAGGCCTCACAGACTGGAGAGACACTCTGGAGACCTGTAATAAAGGACTACGATCACACATTACTTTAAGCTTACAGTATCTGGTCAGATTCTTTATTCAATACATAACAGTATCCAAACGCCTCTTGTGCCCTTATGCCTAGTGCGTCACCATGTGCAGACACCTCCTCTAATCTAGTTTCTGAAGTTGGTGTGGTGCCAGTAGCTGAGCTGGTGCTTGTGAGACTCAGAGCAAGTGATGGTGCATCATCCAGTAGTGCTGGCTTTTCTTCTCATTGGCTGGGGGGCCTTCCACATTCTCAGTGCTGAAATGAAAGAGATGTACAATGGTGTGAGAGAGAGAGAGTGAAGAGAGTGAGAGAACTTAGTATCTGGAGCATCTGCATCTTTTCATGCAGAGTGTGTGTGGTAAGATAGAAGTTATAAGAAAAAAGTGGATGACGTATAAACATAACTCTGCATGGTGTCTCTCCAGCAGTGTCAGTGGCAATGGGGGCAACTTGATCACTAATAGACTTTCATTCAGCAGGGACTGAGTTCACAAGTGGGCTCTTGTTCCTCCTGTCCCAGCCTTCTGCCTTGTATTATGTGTGACCTTCTCCTGTAAGAAAGAAGGCAGAATGTTGGTAACATTGTTGTAAGGTTTTTAGAAAATGTGGCTCTCATGGCTGATTGTGTGTGAGATGTAAGTTGTGGGTAAGCAATGGTTGTAAAATTGGTGAGTGTGAGGAGAATGTGGTGCAGCGATTGTGGGAGAGTGAAGTGCAATGGTGGAGAGTAGTGCTGTGAGTGATGTCTTTGTTGTACTGAATGAGGGTGCAAGTGATGCAACTATGAGAACAGTCTTCCTGAGGATAGTTTTCTGACATTGTCAGCTTGGGTAAGATCATTACATTTTTAAGACACTATAGCTGCGTCCTTGCAACCATGTACTGCGCCACTTTCTCTCACTTCCAGCGAGACATGTACATGGAGGGCTACCTACCGCCTGGTGGGGGGGGTGGGGGTGTTGGCGGAGGGGGGTGCAAGAGGATGTCCCTACTCCTCTCCACTGTTTGGACCAAAGGTTCAAGTGCAAATTCAAAAATATTGGTGCCCTCTCTGTTCCTTCTTCAGATATCTCTGTAAGTACTTCTTGCTTTCTTCAGCAGTCAGATTGCACCTTCCCTGCATGAAGTGCAGGCGGCGTTTGTTTATGTGGTGCCATAAATGCCCGATATCCGGCCCCCAAGATAGGGGTGCAGCCAATGGATAGCGCAGGTATCTCTGGCTCCATGCGGCATGCATTTCAAATAGGTAGCACAAATATTACATGTTGCCTGCATCCTTCGTGTGCAGTGCATGCCGCTCACGCCAAAATACAGGCGCCATCTGTTATGTCTGTAACTATGTAATACTTGCCACCAGAGGGCGCGACTGTTGGAGTCTGAATGGTCACCTGCACACACGTGCAGGGCCAGTATAAAAGGTTGGCTGCCATGTTGTTTAGGTACCCTGGAGTTGTAATAAAGAAGACTTAGGTCAAACTAAGTTTAGCTCACAGTACTCAGCCTCGTGGAGTTCTTCTATACACAACAATTGGCGATGAGTAACAGAATTCAAACCTTCATGCAACCATGGCTGCCTTTGAATATTAGAGAGATTCATAGAGTGTGATGATTGGGAAGCCTTCCTCGAGTGTCTTGACCAGTACTTCGTGGCCAATGAGCTGGAAGGAGACACTAACGCGGCCAAGCGCAGAGCGGTTCTCCTCACCGTCTGTGGGCCTAAAATATATGGCCTCATCAAGAATCTGCTCGCATCGACAAAACCAACAGAGTTGTGCACGCTGGTTTGGGACCACCTCAAGCTAAAGGAGAGTATCCTCATGGCCAGATATTGTTTTTACACGCGCCATCACTCCAGGGGCCAGGACGTGGCGCATTATGTCACCGATCTGAGAGACCTCGTGGGACCGTGCGATTTTGGAGCTGCATTGGGGCAAATGTTGTGGGACTTTTTCATGCTGGGCATCAGCCATGAGGTCATTCTTCGAAAGCTGCTGGCTGCTGAAACCCGAGACCTGAGCAGGGCCATCGCGATCACCCAGGTGTGCATGGCCATGGAGGATAACACCAATCAGATATCTTCTCAACATCGAAGTTCACCGGCAAGCACTGTGCATAAAATGACGTTGCTAGCAGGCCAAACTGCATATGGCACTTCCTAAACGTCTGCGGCTGCAAGACTTGTGATGACTCAGAGTCCACTATCAGGGGTGAATGTGAATCCATTAGCACCGTGTTGGCGCTGCGGGGGTAATCATCGGGCCCATCAATGTTGATTCAAGCACAACATGTGCAAAGGCTGCGCAACGATGGGGCATCTCCAGCGAATGTGTAAACATGCTGCGACTTACCATGTGGCAGAGGATGATCGATCCAGCGCAGATCACGCAGTACAGGCAACTCAACCCAGGAAGAAGTGTATGGAGTACATATCTTCACCACCAAGAGCCCTCCTATTATGGTGAAAGGCAAATTAAATGGAGTTCCAGTATCCATGGAGTTGAACATGGATGCAAGTCAGTCAATAATGAGCCAGAAGGCTTTCGAAAAACTGTGGGGCAATAAATCACAAAGGCCCAAACTGAGCCCGATTAATGCAAAGCTGCATACCTACACCAAAGAGCTCAGACCAGTCATTGGAAGTACGGCAGTGAAGGTATCGTATGATGGAGCTGTGCATGACCTATCATTGTGGATTGTTCCAGGCAATGGCCCAATGCTGTTCGGCAGAAGCTGGCTGGAAAAGATTAAATGGAATTGGAACGATATCAAAGCACCATCTTCAGTGGATGACGCCTCATGTGCTCAAGAGCTGATCAAGTTTCCCTCGCTATTCAAACCTGGCATCGGCAACTTCACAAGCACCAAGATACAGATCCATCTAGGCCCCGATGCATGGCCCGTCCATCACAAGGCTCGGGCGGTTCCATACATGAAGAGGGAGAAAGTCGAGAAAGAACTGGACAGACTCCAACGTGAAGGAATCATATCGAGTTTAACAAGTGGGCCAGTCCAATTGTTCCAGTGTTGAAAAGCGATGGCACGGTGAGAATCTGCGGAGACTACAAGGTAATGATTCACCAAGTCTCACTACAGGACCAGTACCCGCCGCACAAGAGTAGTGGGGTGGAAGTCGTTCACCAAATTAGACCTAACCTCCGCCTATATGAATCTTCGAAAAGATTGACATGCATCAACACACACAAAGGGCTGTTTATATACCACAGGTGCCCTTTCGGGATTCGCTCAGCTGCAGCCATTTTCAAGAGAAACATGGAGAGTTTGCTGAAATCAGTTCCACACACCATTGTGTTTCAAGACGACATCCTGATCACTGTTCGTGACACCATCAAACATCTACACAACCTGGAAGAGGTTCTAAGTCACCTAGACAGAGTGAGATGCAGGCTGAAATGCTCCAAGTGTGTTTTCCTGGCACCAGAAGTTGAATTTTGGGGGAGAAAGTTTGCAGCAGACAAAATCAGGCCCACGGACTCAAAGACAGAAGCCATCAAGAATGCACCCAGACCACAGAATTTGACAGAGCTGCATTCGTTCCTGGGATTCCTCAACTATTTTGGTAACTTTCTACCGGGTTGATCACATTGTTAGAGTCTTTGCACATGTTGCTATGTAAGGGTGACGATTGGGTTTGGGGCAAATCTCAAGACACAACTTTTGAGCAGGCCAGTAACCTGCTATGTTCCTATAAGTTACTTGTACACTATGACCCATGTAAATGTTTAGTGTTAGCTTGTGACGCCTCATCATTTGGGGTCGGCTGTGTGTTACAGCAAGCCAATGTATCGGGCAACCTCCAACCGGTTGCATATGCATCTAGAAGTCTGTCTAAGGCTGATAGAGCCTATAGTATGGTTGAGAAAGAGGCGTTAGCATGTGTATATGGGGTTAAGAAAATGCACCAATCCCTATTTGGAATTTGGTTTGAGCTTGAAACTGACCTTAAGCCACTCATTTCACTGTTTTCAGAGAGCAAAGGAATCAATACCAATGCTTCGTCCCGCATCCAAAGATGAACACTAACATTATCCACTTATGACTATGTTATCCGCCACAGACCAGGCACTGAAAACTGTGCCGATGCTCTCAGCCGGCTACCATTACCACCACTGGGGTTGAAATGGCGCAGCCCGCAGACTTGCTACTGGTCATGGATGCTTTTGAGAGCAAGGGGTCACCCATCACAGCTTGCCAGATCAGGACCTGGAGCAGCCAGGATCCTGTGCTATCATTAGTAAAGAGTTGCATCCTAAATGGAAACTGGTCTGCCGCTCCCGGGGAAATGCAAGATGAAATTAAGCCATTTCACCGACGCAAAGATGAAATGTCCATCCAGTCGGATTGTCTTTTATGGGGTAATTGCGTTGTTTTGCCAAAAAAAGGCAGGGAAACGTTTACACGCGACCTACACAGTACCCACCCAGGCATTGTCATGATGAATGCAATTGCCCGGTCACATGTCTGATGACCCAGCATTGAGTTGGACTTAGAGTCATGCGTGCATGTGCAACACTTGCTCGCAACTGAGCAATGCACAAAGGGAGGCTCCATTGAGTCTGTGGTCATGGCCCTCCAAACCGTGGTCCAGGATCCACGTAGATTTTGCTGGCCCCTTTCTAGGAAAGATGTTTTTAGTAATTGTGGACGCTGACTCCAAATGTAACCATGTCATCCAGCACGTCCACAGCCACCATTGAAAGCGTCCAGGCCATGTTCGCCAACGATGGCTTGCCCGACGTCTTTGTCAGCGACAGTGGACCATGTTTCACCAGCTCAGAATTTAACGAGTTTATGACCCGCAATGGCATCAAGCATGTCAGGTCTGCTCAGTTTAAGCCCGTGTCTAACGATCAAGTGGAGCGGGCGGTCCAAACAATCAAGTAGAACATGAAATGCGTGACGGACAGCTCCCTGCAGACCCACTTCTCTCACATTCTGCTCAGTTACCGGACGCGGCTCCACTCGCTCACCGGGGATCCCCCGGCAAAATTGTTAATGAAGAGAGCCCTCAAAACCAGGCTCTCCCTAGTCCACCTGGATCTTAATGATCACGTGGAAACCCAGCGACACCGGCAGAACATGCACCACGATCGCGCGGCTGTTTCACGTGACATTGATGTTAATGATCCTGTGTTTGTCCTGAATTATGGTCATGGTCCCAAGTGGGTTGCTGGCACTGTTTTGGCCAAGGAAAGGAATAGGGTATTTATAATCAAACTGTTTAATGGCCAAACGTGCAGAAAGCAATTCGATCAGACCAAATTGTGATTTACTGACAACCAGGAACAACTTGAAGAGGACATCACCATCGACGATCCACCAACATACTCCCAACCAGCAGTCGACCTCGCTGTCAATCACGAGGATGAACCCACCATTCCTGACAGTCTGGTCAGACCAGCCACAGTGCAGTGCAGCAATGGTCCAGTCAACTCATACATGCCAGTGTTTGAATTTAGACAATCAACTAGGGAGCGAAGGACTCCGGATCGCCCCAACTTGTAAATAACTTGTACCGAAGATTTGTGCGGGGGGGTGGGGAGTGATGTTATGTATGTAACTATGTAATACTTGCCACCAAAGAGTGCGACTGTTGGAGTTCTAATGGTCATCTGCACACACACGTGCAGGGCCAGTATAAAAGGTTGGCTGCCATGTTGTTTAGACACTCGAGTTGTAATAAAGAAGACTACGGTCACACTAAGATTAACTGACAGTACTCAGCCTCATGGAGTTCTTCTATACACAACACCATTAATGTTTATGCCCGAGTGTCTTTATTCACAGTTTGTTCCAATATTTGGTCTACTGGGATTTTTCCTCAAAACATTTTCTGCACCTATTTTCTAGTTCCAGGTATTCTTGGTCCATGGGTTGATCAGCAAATCACTGTGACATCTGTACAGAAAGCAAGTACAAACCACAATTGCCTGGATGAAGGAGAAGTCCTCTAATCTGTTTTCTAGTACTGTTGCTCCGAGCAGATCCAGCAGAATTTCCACACTGATAAGATAGGACATTGAGAATGCAGACTTTCCAAAGTATTCAGATGTTTGCACAAAGTAGGGGTTCTTGAGAGTATCACATGCCCGAGGTGCTCCCACATCTCTCCTACTTGACACCATCAATGTGGTTTTTGTCATTACAGTTCAATCTTTGCAAGACAAAGGATTTTTGGCCCTTGGTTTGTGATACCTATTATAGTTATAAAATTCTTTCTGCTGAAATTTGAAGTCCCCCATAACTAATCAGATTGAAGAATTGTTACTGATCAGCACAGAGTCTGAACAACAACAATATATATTTATAGAGTGCTTTTAACATAGTCCCAAGGTGCTTCACAGGAACATTGTCAAACAAAATTTGACACTGAGCCACATAAGAAATTAAGGCAGGTGACCAAAAAGGTAGGTTTTAAGGAGCATCTTAAAGGAGAAGGTGAGGTGGAGAGGTTTAGGAAGGGAGTTCCAGAGCTTAGGGCCTCGGCAGCTGAAGGCATGGCCATCGATGATGGAACATTTAAAATCAGGAATGCTCAAGAGGCCAGATTTAGAGGAGCGCAGATATCTGCGGGGGGAGGGAGAGGGTTATGGGGCATGAGGAGAGTACAGAGCGAGGGAGCGGCAGGGCCATGGAGGGATTTGAAAACCAGAATGAGAATTTAAAAATGGAGGCATTGCTTAATTGAGGCAAGGTCATAAAGTGGTAATACATCAGGGAAGATAATGACCTACCTTTTATCATTGAGAAATGTGTACAGCACCTCTGCCTCCAGTTTCCTGTGAACATGTTTCTTTGATGAATCTCTGGTTTTGTTCACGCCAGATGATTTCATCAAAGCCGCTGGGCTGCGAGTCAGCTCATTTAACCTTACGACTTGAGGGCGTACAAACGTCCCAGCTCTCATAAAACTAAATGTTTCATGGCCATCTTTCTTCCCTGCCAGCAGTAATGTCTTTCAGGGTATTTTTCATACAAGTCACAGGTATTGTTATTGGAAGGACTACCCTTTTGCTCGTACAATCAAAATTATTATTACAGGTATTTCAAATGTCCACTGTAGAGGAACAGCTATAATTTTACATTTAGGTGCTTCAGCCAGATAATTGATCAGGAGTAGTGGAGTGCATTGCTGTGATGCCTCCTTTGTATTTGTGAATCGGGCATTGGGTTGTGATATTTCCCATGGTCTGTTCTGGGTGACCACAGTCATATAGTAGATAGCTTTTTGTTTTCCATTTTAAGCAGAAGTATCTGCATCTGCCATGGTTTGTGTAGATGCAGTTTAAGATTTCCCATAAGAACAGAAGAAATAGGAGCAGGAGTAGACCATTCGCCACTCGAGCCTGCTCCGCCATTCAATGAGATTATGGCTGATCTTCTACCTCAACTCCACTTTCCTCACTATCCCCATATCCCTTGATTCCCATATCATCCTAAAATCTATCGATCTTTGTCTTGAATATACTCAACGATTGAGACTTCACAGCTCTCTGGGGTAGAGAATTCCAAAGATTCATCACCCTCTGAGTGACGAAACTTCTCTTCGACTCAGTCCTAAATGGCCGACCCCTTATTCTGAGACTGTGACTCCTGTTTCTAGACTCCCCAGCCAGAGGAAACATCCTCCCTGCATCTACCCTAAAAATGTTTTGTGTTTCAATGAGATCACCTCTCATTCTTCTAAACTCCAGAGAATATAGGCCTAGTCTACTCAATCACTCCTCATAGGACAATCCCCCTTCCAAGGAATCAGACTGGTGAACCTTCATTGCAATTCCTGCATGTGAAGTATATCCTTCCTTAGGTAAGGAGACCAAAACTGTACACAATACTCCAGGTACAGTCTCACCAGGGCCCTATATAATTGCAATAAGACATATTTACTCTTATACTCAAATCCTCTTGTAATAAAATACATCATACCATTTGCTTTCTTAATTGCTTGCTGTACCTGCATGTTAACTTTCAGTGCTTCGTATACAAGGACAAGATCCGTATACAAATGAATACCAACATTTCGCAATCGTCACCATTTTAAAAAAATTCTGCTTTTGTATTTTACTCACCATAGTGGATAACTTCACATTTCTCCACATTATATTCCATTTGCCATGATCTTGCCCACTCACTTAGCCTGTCTATATCACCTTGAAGCCTCTTTGCATCCTTCTCACAACTTACATTCCTAATTAGCTTTTTATCATCAGCAAACTTGGATATAATACATTTCGTCCCCTCATCCAAATCATTGATATAGATTGTGACTAGCTGAGGCCCAAGAACTGATCCTTGTGGCACCCCACTAGTTACAGCCTGCCAACCAGAAAATGATCCATTTATTCCTACTCTCTGTTTTCTGTCCAGTAACCAATCCTCAATCCATGCTAGTATATTACCCCCAATCCCATGAGCCCCAATTTTGTTTAATAACATCTTGTATGGCACCTAATTGAATGCCCTTATTGAAAATCCAAATACACCATATCCACTGGTTCTTCAAAAAACTCTAAGATTTGTTAAACATGATTTCCCTTTCATAAATCGTGTTGACACAGCCGAATCCTATTATTATTTTTTAAGTGCCCTGTTACCACGTTTTTAATAATAGATTCTAGCATTTTCCCTACTACTGATGGCAGGCTAACTGGTCTCTCCCTCCTTTCGTAAAAAATATCTTTATAGCTACCACTTTCAAAACCCTAGAATGTAGGTCAGCAGTTCCAGGGGATTTATCGGTGTTCAGTCCCATTAATTTCTCCAGTACTATTTTTTAACTGATACTAATTTCTTTCAGCTCCTCATTCTCCACTACTTCCGTGAAGTTTTTTGCGTCTTCTTCCATGAAGACAGACTCAAAGTATTTATTTCATTTCTCTGCCATTTCCTTATTCCCCATTATAATTTTTCCTGTCTCAGCCTGTAAGGGATCCACATTTACTTGAGCTAATTTTTTCCTTTTTACATACCTATAGAAGCTATTACAGTTTACTCTCATATTCTACTTTCCCTTTCTTTATCAATTTCGTGATCTACTTTGCTGAATTCTAAAATCCTCCCAATCCTCAGGCTTACTGTTTTTTTTGTCAACATTGAAAGCCTCGTCCTTTGATCTAATACTATCTTTAACTTGTCTTGTTAGCCACGGTTGGACCACTTTTTCCATGTTTTTTCTTGCCTTAAAGAAATATATATTTGTTGTTATTAATTCTTTAAATGCTAGCCATTGCTTGTCTACCATCATACCTTTCAAAGTAGTTTCCCAATCTACCTTAGCCAACTCACCCCTTAAACCTACGTAATTTGCTTTGTTTAGATTTAAGATCCTAGTTTCAGTTTTATCTAAATTACTTTCAAACTAAGAGGGGGAGAAATTGGCCTCCTTTGTACCTTCCATTAGCACCTCCAAAGGTCGATAACGGGATGAAAATAGGTTTATGTCCGGGCACAATGAATTGAATGATGCCCGTGAAATTCCCTGACGGTTTTGCGCTCGTGCTAAGACTTACTGCCTCAGTCCCGACCGCCCTGGTGATCGTGATGTCATCCGGTACGCAGTGCCCTGTAATGGTCCAGGATCAGAAATTCCCTGACGCCTGCCATTAGCAAAGGCAGGAAGAGGAGGCGATATGCAATTGGATGGCCACTGGAGGAGCAGTATTTAAAAGCATCAACATCTGGTTTATTTTTAGTCAGCAAAGAATGCTGCCTTGTCAGTTTGACACAGGCAAACAGTCATTTTGAGCCATTTCAGTCTTTCTCACTTGAAGGATTCTTCTGTCTCAGAAAAATTATTCACTTTCATTTAGGTGAGATTTCAAACTGCAACATTTCCATACTTCAATGAGGGCTATACTGGCACAGAACCATACCCTCCAGCATCAACGTCGGAGGCAACGGAGACAGAGAGAAAGATTGCAAGATGTGGCCAGAGGGAGGAGACTCAACAGGGTTCTCAACAGGAGGCCTTACCCTCCTAGGGTATTCTGGGAGCACTTCGCCTGCATCAATTTCACTGAGGAACAAAGTCTTAGAAAGCTCCGCTTCACCAAGGACATGGTCACAGAGCTCTGCCACCTCCTGCAACCAGATCTCGAGCCTCTGATCAGGGTGACCACGGCTCTCAATGGCAGTAAAGGTCACCATCGCCTTCAATTTATATGCCAGTGGATCCTTCCAGTATATAACAGGAGACCAATCTAACATATTGCAGTTCGTCATCCATTGCTGCAACCACGAGGTCACAGATGCTCTGTACAGAAGGAGAAGGGAATGTATTTCCTTCCCCATGACCAGAGAGAAGCAGCATGAGCATCCATGTGGTTTTGCAGAATAGTGGGCTTTCCCATGGTGTAGAGCATCATTGACTGCACCCACTTCGCTCTGTGGGCACTGTATAACAATCCTGAGGTATTCTGTAACCACAAAGGCTACCATTCACTAATGTGCAGTTGGTGTGCGACCACACACGCAGAATCTTCACCATCAATGCCCGCTATCTTGGCAGCAGCCACAATGCCTTCTTCCTGCACCAGACACGTGTGCCAGCTCTCTTCCAGCCACCGCATCAAGCTCACTGTTGACTGCTGGGAGACAAGGGCTATCTGCTCTCCACCTGACTCATTACTCCTCTCACCGCAACCCCAACACTCCTGTCCAGCACTCATATAATCAGCCATGTTACCACCAGGAACATAATTGAGCAGACCATCGGAGTGCTCAACAGTTCCACTGTCTTGACCGCTTGGGAGCAGCCCTCCAGCACTCGGTTGAGCGGGTGTCACTTTTTGTCATCGTCTGCTGCATGCTGCGCAGCTTGGCCGTTATGAGGGCACAGCCATTGCCCCCAGGCATAGCCGCACCACCTCATGAGGAGGAAGAGGGAAACGAGGAGGATGAGTAGGAGGAGGAGGAGGATGAACAAGAGCATGAACAGCAGCGAGGGAGGAGACAGCCATTCAATTGGTCTTGTGGTAGGGCGGTCCATGACCACCTCATCAGACTGCAGTTCCAATGAATTCAAGCCCACTCAGTAAGGACCAAATCTTGGTCGCAGCAACTGTGTTTAGGCCGGAATCCTGCTTGTTCTTCAGGGATCAATGACTCGATGAGAGGGCTGATTCTCCAATGGAAGATATGTTCCAGGAGTTTCTAGGTTGTGATATCGGCCTATAGCTTCCCGGGTATTCAGTCGGTTTGCCCAGTTTGAGAATGGCAATGATTATCGCCTCCAACAATGCTTTTGGGATCCATCCTGATTCCATGGTTTGGGTGTACAGTTTCCCCAGCCATCAGTCACTTGGGGCTTAGTTAATGAAGAAATCCCAGGGGGATACCATCTCCACTGGCCACCTTCCCTTCATCTACACTCCTTCACTTCATCTGTGCTGATGGTGGTGAGGTCTTCCGGAGGGATTGAACTCATTGCCAGGTGTAGTTGACGAAAGATCCCTTTTTTTGGTGTTTGTGTCAAGCGGTCCTTTTGTGGTCTCCATCTGTTTGGAGACTATGGAGTTGAGCCGGACTTTGAGGTGCAATATTCAGAGTAGTGGCTCTGAGAAGTCGTAGTGCCCAGGCACAGTGACTACAGTATGTGATGTCCTGACCTTCAACACACTCAATCCACCACTGGCCTTTGGCTCAATCTGTGGACATGAGCAGGGCTTTCGCAGCCTCTGAGCTGCCCGACTGGTTGTACTGCTGGAGTAGGTCCTGGATCTCTTTTGTGCAGCAGGGATTGTATTCCTCAGGGGAGTCTCTTCTTGGCGGCAGTGGTAATTGGGGATAACAGTCCGGTGTCGCGGGAATTTGGATCACCATTTTTTCGACAGCTTCTCTTTGATAGCAGTCCCTGTGGGATTTGGCCAGGTTCCACCGTGGGATTCGTTTAGACGGAATCATGGGGGTTTTGATGCTGACATGGGCGATGATGGGGCTATGTTGGCTATTGCGGAAGTCGGGGATTATTTTGCGGGATGCTTGGAGCATGCCTCCACTTTGAACTTTGGAAACAATGGTAAGGTCGAGATTGTAGCCGTGTTGCCAGCGCATGGATTGGAAAATTGCTCACTATTTGTGAGTAAAAACCAGTTGCAGATTTTCTGCGGATAGCTAGTCCGTGAGGTCTTCACCATCAGCATCATTAGCTTCATAATCCCACATAGTATTGTGGCTGTTAATGTCACCAATGTGTAAGGGCTGGGATTTGTGCACGTGGGAGCTCTGGCTTCGGCCATTTTGAATTACGAGTTTTGTGCATGTTGGTAATGTGCAGCTCCCTTTTCTTGGCGATGGTCATGTAGGTGGCTTCCTCTTCAGTTGGGGGGTGAGGGGAGATTTCAAAAACCGTGATAGTGTTCTTCAGGTAAATGGTCAGGCCATATTTTGGGCGATAGTGGCTAGTCATGAGGTTGTATTCTTTATCATTGCAGGCGTGGGTTTCTTGGAACGTGAGGATGTCACGGTTCGGCGTCTTCAATATGTTTGCAAGATACTCGCACTTTGCTCGGGAAAGTCCCTAAATGTTGAGTTGGTGGTCTGTTCAGAGAGAAGACAATGAAATCCCTTCTCCTGGAGCACAGAGACTCTGTTACCTCCCTTGTTGCTGATCCCTTTAAATAGCGCTGGTGGGGGCTCCGTCCTGCTGCTGAATGCACGTTCAGCTGATTGTGATTTGGAGAGGGCATTGAATGGATTAGCGACGTCCAAAATGACAGGTCTTGTGTTAAATCAGCATTGCACACTGATTGATGTCACGATCTGCCTCATTACCATATCTACAGTGAGCACTGCCGACCTGCCCAAAGTGATGGCTGCTGTGGGACCTGCTGGAAGTGGACGGAAGCAAAGGGGCTGCCATTTTTTCTTCCAAACCGGCCTTGACAGTTGACGCAAATGGGCCAAATTTCACAGCCAAACTCTTTGTTCTCTCTGCTAACCATCAACAAAGAAATCACATAAAGGTGCGGATAATTACAGGTGTTGTCTGCCTGAGCAGTTCATAATAAACCTTTGCTAAATCACTTGCCTGAGATAAAGGATCTGAAATTGACCCCATCTGCGCCTCACATTAGCACATCCTGGGAGGCCGGTAATGGGGCGTAAATCAGTTTTGACCGAGGTGATCGCTCCCGGAAAAATGGCCTCGGATTCTTTGGAGGCGCTACCAGGTACCGCCCCGCTGGGGGGCACACAACGATGATGATGTCACTGCCATGCACACCGCCTCATTACCGGCCTGACCTGCCTCATTACCGCCCACCCCCCCCAGAAATTTGGCCTCTCCCCCCCCTCAGGTACCTCCTGCCGCTGTCGAGCTGCAGGCGAGAGGCGGCTGGAGAAGCGCTATTTGAAGGCGCCATCTTGTCGAAAAATTTTCTGTCGGACATTATTATTTCCAGCTTGCTGAAGGATAGGCAGAGTGCGTGTTGCAAGGATTGTAGCGGTTTTCACCTCAAGGACTATTCTGGCTCTTAAACATTGCTTTGTTTAATTCAGGGCAGATTTGACTCTGCAACATTTTACGGCCGATCTCTTTGTTCTATCTGCTAACCTTCAACAAAGAAATCACATAAAGGTGCTGAAAATTACAGATGATTATGAACTGCCTACCTGGGCAGTTCATAATCATCATCATCATCATTATCATCGGCAGTCCCTCGAAAGGAGGATGACTTGCTTCCACGCCAAAAAAGGATAAGTTCACAGGTGTTCCACTGTTGTAGGGCGCTTTCAAAGGCAAAGGCACTTGCTGAATATTTGTATGTATGTGTGTATGTGTAAAATGGTAGCCAGATTTAAATGGCTGCAAGGGATTCCGCAAAGCACTGGGGGAATTCAGCTAACGGTTAGCTTGACTACATTTTTGGGTAGCTGATGGCACTGCAGCTGCATGTACAAGAACACTGGAAAGGGCGAGCTCAGCAGAATGTCCCTAATCAACAAACTCCAGACAAGATGTCCTAGCAGAATACTGAACAAAGGAATTCCTGTAACTGGGTTAAGATAAGAAGGTTAGGTGCAGGCAGAACCCAAGGACAGTAGAGATAAGTGGGTCTGGAGAATATCACGTGGCCATGAGTAAGCCCCAGCTAAACATAAGATGATCACGCAGTCCCCTGATGCCTGGGGGCCAATTCTATTGTTAATCGTTATGATTGGATTGTGTCCAGCCGACATGGGCTGAGTAATTGTAATGAACTGTTGTAAAACATATGAATATCAATGAATTTCTTTGTTCGGCGGAGAGTAGTGCCTGGAGTAACCCAGAGGCTTTCTCCCCACCAGTGTAATAAAGACCATTTTGATGTTGGAACTGACCCAGAGTGACGAGTGATTCTTCCTGGATTTCATTCGCGCTAACAGTGGCATAGTCGGCAGGTTTCGAAGTCGCTGGACACCCTTGTAAAAATCGGGTGAGTATAGATTTAAAAAAATATACAATAAGAGATGCTGAAGGTGGACGCAGGTTGTTCAATTAAGAGGACTTGGTCCCACGTGATGGCCAGGGTTGAATGGGCATAGGGAATACACTTAGACCATAAGATCGTGATACCGAGTGACTTCTCCTGGACCCAATAGTGTAATTTGAAATGTACCCCGGGGACCAGGCGGTGCACAGCGACCAACGAATATCAAACCTGTGAACAGGGTTGGACCAATAGGCAAAACGGTGGTAGGTAGTTAGTTGAGGAGACATAGAGCGCTTTTGGGAATTGCTTAAAGTGTTTAAGAATTGTATTACAAGCCTGTTGTAAGAAAGACATTGTAACAGACTTGTGACCCGACAGTTAGCCAGGAGACGGTCTACTACAAGTAGCGCTAGGCAGAAAACGGACCTCTGAGAGCAGATTCCTAACGGTTCTAATCCTACCCAGGAATGGCCAGTGAACAAACAAAACTCGAGTGGGGGCCAGAAGGGTCCCTTACCCGTCACCTGGCAGAGAAACAGAAGAAAGTAACAGAAAAGATGATTAAATCAGGTTGGAAACCCCACGACCCGCTGGCCAACCAGTGGGAGTGGTGGAAGAAGGAAAAGAAAGATAAGGAAGAAAAGGCCTGGGTTCTGATTCTTCAAACCCACATAAAATTAACAGAGAAAGTAAATCAATTTGTAAGAAATAAAAAACCTGATAGTGACTATCTTAAGTGAAGTATGGATCCAAAAATAGAGCCGGCCAAACAATAAAACTTTGTTGAATGAAAGGAGACTTTTGTGAATGTCTGTCTTTGAATGAAAAATGTTTGTGCGATCTTTGACTGTGGAATTTTTGAGGTGGGAAATAATGAATTTTTCATTTGTCTGAAAGCCTGTTTGGGAAAGTGGTAGAGCTGTCTGTTTATTTTGGCTCCACCCATTTTTTCAGACAGAGTGAAAGTTTTTTAACCCTTTGCAGTGTTGTCCTATATGTGGGAAGTTTTAAGAAAGTGTGAACCTAGAATTGAATTACATTTTAAGTTAGAAACGCAGGTGTGGATTTATTCGGATGATAAGTTACGGTGCTAGGAAATGCACAAAGGATAGGTTTGTTGAGCAAAAGATAAAAAATACGGTCCCGGTGATTTAAAAAAATATATTTGACACACTCACTTACTTGTCAAAAGAAAACAATCAATCATTGATTACATTGGGTTGAAAGATATAAATTTAGTCTAGGAATGAGATAAAGAACGAAGAAGGGAAATTGTAATGCCTTTTTTAAAAAAAAGCCTGCGTGGGTCTCTCGAGGCTGCGGGCTGGGGTAGTATGCCCCCATTTTCCTTTGTGTAAAACCTTGATGCAAAAGCTTCTAGCTCAGTAAAAAAGAATTTTAAATAAAAGATTGGCAGTACAATATTTGAATTGGGATTTTGAGATATTTCAGGTGATTCTCATTGATAAACATTTTGGTTGTGTTGTAAAATCTTGGGTTTGGAAGCCTTTTTAATAAAAGTACACATACTGCGTCAGAAGCTGAAGCTTAAAAAGATGTAATTTATGAGATACTGTATCACAAAATTGAAGTTACAGAGCAAAAGATTAAAGTTTTTGATGTTCAGCTTCAAAAACAGAAGTTAGGCATGTATTAAAAAAAAACAGTATTACCATATTTGACATTTTGTAATTCAACAATTAAATACAAATACTACAAAAGGGGAGCAGAAATTAAACAATATATAAAACAATTAGGATGAAAACCCAAGGGTGGGATAGGTGTATTGCCTGAAAAAGAAAAATAAGTTTTATGTCCTGAAGTGAGACAGGGTAACAACACGGAGGAGCCGGTATTGATCATGCGCAGCACAAACAAGAAGGAATACAGCCTAAAAAGGGGGGTGGGACCCCAGGATGTTTAGGAAAACTGGCCAGTGGGATAAAAACATGAAGACCTAGGGGGGGGGGGGGGGGTCTCTGGAATATGGACCAACAGGGTCGCAGGTAATAAGCATTAACAGGGAAAATATGGAATAAAAAGTGTTTTCGATGCAACCTGAAGTTGCTGAAAAAAAACATAGGATATGCTTTATTTGGTGTGAATGTTTGTTGAAGCTTGACTGTTGAATCCACAAAGGACAGCTTGTCTTTATCAAAAGATAAAGATGCAACCTTGAAAGAAAACAAATTGAACGAATTTGGAAAAAAGTGTTTTCGATTGTCTTATGATTTTGAATTAACAAATTTACGGAGACACATGCCCTCTGTGTAAAATACAAAACCTAATTTGAAGAAAGGAGATTTAAATGAAAAAACATAAGTGCTGGAGAAAAAAAGTGTTTGCGATGGAAAAAGACATAACTTACTAAATACTAGTTGATATTGGCTGTGAAAAAGATATTGGTTTAATTGGGAAAAAAAAAAAAAAATTGGAAGAGGCAAAAGACACACTCTACATTGATAATGATTTTAAATTACGAGAAAGTTTCACTGCCGTTTGAAAAGATTTCCAAAATGGACGTTGTTTATCAAGAAAAGTCCCAAACAGTCTAAACAAGCAGGAGGGTTTTGAAAATAACGAGGAGAAAAGATCTAAGCTATGCGAACTCAGCACAGAAAGAAAAAAAACTGGGAATTATGAAATTTTACTGAAATGTAAAATTTTTACAGAAAATGGAACTGGCATGGTAGTTTAGATTTTGTGCCGAGAGAGAAATAAAACACAAGATTTGCTCAGTTGAACTAGACAGTAAAAAAACTCCAAAATGTTGGCATGTATATCGCTTGTGTGGAAATTGGATTTCAGTAAACAAAACAGCTATTAAAAATTTGTGGTCTCGTTTTAAATCAATTAAAATAAATCTTTTGCAAGTATTTGAATTAGAAGTTTAGAAAATTTGGAGTTTAATCTAAATTGCTGTCTTTCCCGATGAGAAGATTTTTATTATGACCGCTTTACTAATGATTTCTGCTGTTTAACGGATTCCTAATTTCTAAGCAAGTTTTGAAGGCACAAAGACTTGGATGATTACGTGAAGTCACGTAATGACATCAAGCCTTCTTACAAACCTGTAAAGAAGTTAACCCTTTCCATTGACAGTTGTTTTACACTGGACCTTACTAATTTGAATTTCTTAATAAAATAAAGAAGACTCACCTGACAGACAGAGGAAATGGTGGGATAGTCAGAATAAAAATAAAACAGAACTAGCTGGTCAAGAGTTAAAAGCTAAGATAGATAGGCTGGAAGAGATTTTAAAAAACGGAACCAGACGGATAGTGCAGTGTGCAGCCATAGCACCATCACCTATGGCAATAGAGCCAATGTACTCCACGGTGTGTATATGTAGTCCACAAACCCAACTGAACAGTAAACCAGACTGGGATATTTAGAGGAATAATGGTGACATTGGTGTTGATTGGAGTTTGGATAATATTTAGATGGGTCATCGTGCAGGCTCAAGCACAGCAGGCTTAAATGCAAAATCGACGGCAACCCAGACAGGGACATGAAGTGATAGAGATGGTACGACTATAAAGAATATGGATAACCTAACCCTTGCCTCCGATTCCACAGAGTGACTGTGACACAAGTAGACCAGAACCTAACAACTGGTGATGACCAGGCTCTCTGTTCAAAATTTGTTTAAGATAAAACACTCACCGAGATGGGACTGCAGCGGCTACTTCGACTCTGGGGACTCATAATACTGGGAACCTTAAGACTCATGCAAGCACTGGATAATACAGATGGACTACGAGAGATACAGCACACGCAGGAAAGACACAACTACATGAACTATGGGGTTTTGTTTAATTTGACTGATGGAATATACATTCCAGCAGCCAAGGACTGGAGCAAAGACAGAACTTATTTTAACGCATGGCTACAAGTACACTCAAACAAGGACAAAGTATGCATTCATTGCTCTACGGGTACCAGGGTCAGCTGCATCGGGAGGAGGGAGGACAGAGGGCCCGATAAATGTACTTTTGGAATAATTTGTGCGTACCCTGCCAAGCCCCAACCAACGGTTACCTACAGTATTATGAGGAGGTAGGGGCAGCTGCCGTATCTTTGTATGTATGCTTTTTGCCTTCCCCGACGCCGCGTCTCCACACAGCCTGAGAAATTGCCATGTTGCACAACTACTAAGGGACTGGAAAATGTGATCGTACTGTTCAACAAATAATATCACACATACTGGTAGGGATACAGATGGTCTTGGCACCAACATGGGGCGTCATGGTATGTCGTTCCTGCAGACATTATGCGCGACAAAGGAATATCAGAACAAGGGCTCAAGTAAATAAAGAGACTTGTCTAGCAGAGGGAAAGGGCAATCTGAACGATATCAATTTGATCTAAGCAACTGGAACTCCTGGCCAACACGTTGAGGCAGGGAGTACCAGGTGGTACATAAAAATATAAATAGAGTAACAAATTATGTTGTTGGTTAAAGGTGACAAGGATTAGTCCCTTACCGAAAGGGGTGATTGTTGTAGGGCACTTTCAAAGGCAAAGGCAACTGCTGAATATATGTATGTATGTATGTATGTGTAAAATGGTAGCCAGATATAAAATGGCTGCCAGGGATTCCACAAAGCACTAGGGGAATTCAGCTAACAGTTAGCTTGACTACATTTTTGGGTAGCTGATGACACTGCAGTTCTGTGAATAGGAACACTGGAAAGGGTGAGCTCAGAAGAATGTCCCTAATCAACAAACCCAGAAAAGATGTCCTAGCAGAATACTGAACAAAGGAATTCCTGTAACTGGGTTAAGATAAGAAGGTTAGGTGCAGGCAGAACCCAAGGACAGTAGAGATAAGTGGGTCTGGAGAATATCACGAGGCCATGAGTAAGCCCCAGTGATAGAGAATTCAAACAGGCTGCAGACAGACAGGCTGTGAGAATACACAGACCCCCTAGTTAGAGCATCTACATGCAACTCAGCACATTGCATTAATCATCAATCAACTTGATATTTCAGGACCTTTGGCAGTGATCCAATTAAAAAGGTTAACAGTATATTAATTGAGCCAAAAAGGTCAAAGAAGGCGAGTTATTTTCTGAAAATTGATCAGGTATAAGAACAGCCATGCTTTGCCATGTGTTCTCAGAAGGACAAAGGACCTGGCATAAGGCCAGAGCTTGTTGCAGCTGCCAGAATAAAATTATGTTAAAATATCACCGGAGTTCACATTTCATTGAAAATTAAGAGATCTAACAATTTTGGCATCACAACAGGATCGCTGAGGGAAGAAACTGAATTTTGGACATTGGATCTACATATTGAGGTAAGAACTCCTCTTTATAAAAGTCTTTGGTCAAAAGTCTAAATTCGCCTCTCCTACGCGATTCCGAAAGCCTCCGGTTTGCGAACCCTCCGGTTGGTAGTGGCTCGAGCTCCCATAGACGTCTAACTTCGGCGGTGTGTTAGTTAATTCATCACTGACCCACTGAGCGGCTGGAAAGCCTATGACTCGAGACCCCAGTAAAGAAATAAGTATTATGGCAGCAGGAGATAAGAGCAAAGAATTGCCGACAATGGTTAAAGGTGGTCAGGCAACACCTGAGGTTTCGATAGATGAAATCCTCAAACAGTTGAAAGAATACATAGAGCAACAATTCAACTTATCTAAAACCTGTATTAAGATCAAACATAAGTACGGAACCTCCAAAGGACAATGGTCCTTGGACGAGATGAAAAGGGTCTGGGGAAAAACGACCCGTATGAAAAATAAAGAGCGAACCCAATGGTCCTTAGCTGTTATGAGACAGATCCGACAGCGGAATGAAATTATAACGCGTTCCCAACATGTTAGGGACCTGACCAGTACAAAGGATCAATTGCAAGTGGTTTGTGAACAGCTGCGACAGAAAAAGCTTGAAAATGAAAAGTTGGAAGTGGAAGTTAAAGATCTTAAAGATGAAATTAAAGAATGGAAAAAATCATTAGGTCAAGAGACAGTAATAGGAAAAGGAAAATGTATCAGTCAATTCCCAGGGTACCCATGTTGGATAAATTAAAAGCGCAAACCCAAAGACACAACCAAGGAATAGATACGGATTCTGAATCCTCCGACGAGAGTCGGAGGATGAAGACTTAGGGGTGCGCTTTGCCCCGGTTAAAAAAAGACGAGTTGCAGTCAAATCAGAAGAGACTGTGGATGAGGGCGGAACCAAAACAACGAAGAACAGGGTGTATACAAAATATTTAGTTCATGATCCGGCAGACCCAGAGAAAATTGATAAATAGTCCAAGAAGTTGCCAATCCAAAGAAAGGGGAGTGAAAACATGGGACCAATTGGACCGCTTAAGAAATATATATCAACTTCATCCCTGGGTCGGAGTGCAAACTTTGACCATAATGATGCCAAAAACACAGGGAAGAAAATTGCACGACAAGGTTGAAGAAGCTTTGGAGCAGGATGAGCAAGAATTAAACACAGGATGGGAGGCGATTAAACACTGGCTGCAAGCCTTCAGTCCAGCTAAGACAGACTGGTGAAAAATTGCAGCCTGCCAACAGAAAGGAACAGAGGAGGTCCTGGAGTATGAAGAGCAGTTTAGATGCACGTGGCTAGAACATTCGGGTATGAATAATACGGAGGAGGAAATGGATGAACAAGTGTTTGGACCCCTGAAAGAGCTTTCGTGGCAGGTCTAAAGCCAGAACTGTCCAAAATGCTTAAGGTAGTGTTACCGGACTGGGAAGGTAGCGGAACTACCTTTGCAGCATTGGTGGATCAATGTAACCAATTAGATCGGGATATGGGAGCTAAAGTCCGAGCCCTGCAGGCTGTGGGATGGAAATCCCAGGATTCCGATAAACAGTTATTAGGAAAATGACCCGGAAATTGTCATTATTGTGGGAAAGAAGGTCACTGGGCCAAGACGTGCAGGGCAAAACAGAAAGGTTGTGGCTGGGGAGGAGGACGCAGCCAGGGATACAATTCAGCCAACAAGCCAGGCTTGTCACAAGATAATGACCTCATTGAAGAATTTAAGCGACTGACAATACAACAACAGAAGGAGTTAATGAGGATAGAAAAGAACGATTAGAGCCCGCCCTGGCCCCGCTCCTTGCACTAATACAACAAAGGGGAGATGGGCTATATAGAACTGTGAGGGTGGGCGATAAGGATGTGGACTGTCTTTTAGACACAAGGGCTGAATTAACATGCTTACCCCTACAATATGGAGACTTTTTGCCATTGGATGGTAGGGTGCGTACAGCCTATGGAGTTGGGGGCCATAAAATGGAAATTAAAAGGATAACACCAGTACTTATAGGGCTGGGTCCACATGAACTAACCACGCCGGTCTGGATAGGCCCAGTAGATCAACCCCTTTCGGGAATGGACGTTCTAATCCAAGTAGATTCATCGTTGCATTTTGAGGATGGTCGGGTGATTATGGTCAATTAGAATTTTGAAGAAAGAAGAATTGAAGGAACACCCGATATGGGCTAAAGATGAGAATGATTGTGGCCTACTCCAGATGGAGCCTGTGGTATTTACCGGGACCAAGCCTCCATGCACTAAACAGTATCCCATCAGTCCAACTGCCATCGCGGGAATCTTACCGGTTATTCAGCAATTGGAGAAACAAGGGGTGCTTATTAAAACGCATAGCTCCTCCAATAGCCCCATGTGGCCCGTACAGAAATCTAATGAGACTTGCCGTTTGACTGTCGATTATAGGAAAACTAACCAATGCATTGATAAAAAAGCTCCTTTGGTCGCAGATCCCTCCACCATTTTTAATGCCCTCAAACTGGAACATAAATATTTCTCGGTTTCGATATGGCCAACGGATTTTGGTCGGTGCCTCTGGCACCGGAGATTCGACAGTGGTTTGCTTTCACTGTCCAAGGGCAACAGTATACTTGGACCCGGTTACCGCAGGGTTTCCACAACAGCCCTATGGTATTCCACAGGGCTTTACAAAGCCAATTACGAGAATTACCTCCCCTGTCATCCACAGTCATCCAATATGTAGACGATATCCTGCTAGCTTCAAACACGGAAGAACAGCATGAACAAGATTTACGAGCTTTGCTGGACCACCTTTGGGTGAAAGGACATAAAGCCAGCATCGACAAAGCACAAATATCCCAAGAAGAAGTTATATACTTAGGACAAAAGATTTCACAAGGAAAGAGAGAACTTACCCAGGATAGAACTGCAGCCATTCGGGCTGCTAAAAATCCCACCACTATTCAGGAACTAAGGTCTTTTTTGGGATTGTGTAACTTTAACAGAAATTGGATTGACTCCTTCACACAGCTTGCTCAGCCAATGAATGATATTTTAAAGGGGAAACGTGCCTCTAAAGAAGCCATCACCCTCATGAAGGAACAGCAAGAGGCCTTCCTGAGTTTGAAAAAGGCTTTGTGTTCGGCACCGGCTCTGGGAATCCCCGACAGTGGTAAGCCATTTACCCTGTTTGTCCATGAGAAAGAAGGATACATGACAGTTATACTGACACAAGAACATGGGGATGGCAAAGACCTATTGGCTATTATTCGTCAAAACTGGATGCGGTAGCCCTCGGATGGGGAAGTTGCCTAAGGGCCATGGAAGCTACATGTCAAGCGGTAATGATCACTGCGGGTCTAGTCCTCGACCAAAAGCTGATTGTCAAGTGTCCCCACACCGTACATGCTTTGCTGTCTATGAATAGAATGTCTCAGGTGATGGCAGCTAGATGGACCTGTTGGACAGCAGTTTTGGAAGCTCCTAATCTCCATATCGTCTGGGCCAGCCCGGTTAATCCCGCAACTATGCTCCCGATGTCAGAACTGAGGGAGCAAGAGAGGGGAGAATGTGAAGAGCATGACTGCGTGGAGATTTTAAAAGAAACAGAAGAAGCAGCCTTAGCAGTAGAGGAGCCTCTACACAACCCAAAGCTCATCCTGTTTACAGATGGTTCCTCCTTTGTTGACAATGGTACCAGAAAAGCAGGATGGGCAGTTGCAAACTTTTATGAGGTAGTGGCAGAAGGATTTTTACCCTCAGGAACGTCAGCACAACAGGCCGAGTTACGGGCCCTGTCAGAAGCAGGTTGAATAGCAGAAGGATGGACAGCTAATGTCTACACAGATTCGGGTTATGCTTTTGGAGTCGCTCATGACTTTGGTCTGTTATGGCGGAAAAGAGGACTCCTCACTGCTGCTGGTACACCTATCCGAAATGGAAAAGAAGTCCGAGACTTATTGGAGGCCATACAATTACCTCAGGAAGTGTCCATCCTGAAGTGTAAGGCCCATACAAAGGAAAATACCATGGAAGCACAGGGAAATGCCCTAGCCGACCAGGCAGCTAAAGATGCCGCCTCACAGGGCGTTCCCCCAGAAGAACCAACACAGATGTGCAAATTGAAAGCACTCAGGACTCTGACACGAGACCTTCAAACAATGCAAGGCAAGTACTCCCGAGAGGAAAAATGGACAAGGATTGAGGCAGGAATTAAGCAATGTGAAGATGGTGTCTGGAGACAAAGAGTTACCGACAAACCAGTCGCGCCACAAGTGCTTATGCCTTTTTTAGCCCAACAGATCCACTCGTGGGGACACTTGGCCTCACAACAGATGACGGCATGGTTCCAGAAAAGCTGGTGGGATCGGGGATTTAAAAAACACGCCCAGCTGGTAGCTGTGTGGTCTGTCAGAAAAATAATTCTGGACCCATCACGGTAATGCTCCAACTGAGGCCCCCTGCCCCTGTCGGACCATTCCAGCATCTGCAGGTTGATTATATATCTCTTCCTCCATGCCAAGGATACACTAACATTCTTGTCATGGTCGACAGATTCTCGAGATGGGTAGAAGCTGCCCCAACTAAAAGAGCCACAGCCAATCACACTGCAAAGATCTTGTGTAAGGATTATATTCCCCGATGGGGAGTCCCGAGTAGCATTGACTCAGATCAGGGGACACACTTCACAGGTGCTGTCTGCCAAGAAGTCTGTAGGTTACTGAACATTACGTGGGATTTACACTGTCCTTATCATCCACAATCATCAGGACAAGTAGAGCGAATGAATCGAACTCTGAAACAACGGCTTGCCAAATATCACCAAGAAGGAACACCATGGCCCCAGGCACTACCGATAGTGCTATGTAGCATTAGGGCAACCCCAAACAGAACTACAGGCCTAAGCCCATTTGAAATTACAACAGGAAGACCCATGTCGCTGCCAGGAACTATTGATTTACGGAAAGCTGATGTTCACTTAATGAATGACACTTTGATATCATACTGTCAGGACCTAACCAATGCTATTAGATCTGTTTCCCGACAGGTATCGGCAGCTTGGGGTAATCCACCCAAAGCAGGACACGACATCATCCCGGGAGTCTGGGTTTATGTGAAAAAGTTGCATAAAGAACCTTTGGGTGCCAAGTGGGAGGGACCTTACCAAGTGTTATTGACCACTCAGGCAGCTGTTAAAGTCCAAGGAAAGAAAGCCTGAATCCACGCTTCACACGTTAAGCGAGCACCCGTAACTGAAGTTGAAATCTAATAAGGATAATTACTTTTTGCCAAAATGTATAAATTTACTGTATTACTGACTGTAGGTATTCTAGGCATGTGCCTACTTCTTACTAGCCGACCCTCTGCATCAAAAGGAAATAGTTGGGTAGCCAGGGAATGACATGTAAATACCTTTATATATATGTCATACATTTATGCCAAACAAGGTAACATTTCTAGTTGTTGGGTATGTGCGCATATTCCCATTCACTCAAAGGGGGGGGGATTCCCTTAAGGCCAGTTCCCTTGAATATCTCGGAAATGGCTGAGTGGATAATTAATCAAAACAAAACAGGCATTGCGTTTCAGGATACGGAAAATTGGGCACGTAAATGGAAGTCAGCAGGTTACAATCTGACTACCTTTGAAGGGGGATACCAACCGTGCTACAATAATTCCAAGCGGCCCCCATTTTTTGTTATCACTAATACAACGGGAATAGGAAGACCGGGAGAATCGGTCTGTCTGATTAGAAACATCAAAGGAGGCCAAAATATGGGGTATAGTAACTGCTCCCGGAATTATAATATAATCAAGCCACGGAACCGTCCAAACTGGGCCGATGTGGGAGTTTTTAACGTAACGGGGTTTCTGAATAAAACAGATGGAAAAGTCTGGACAGGCCCCGGATTGTTGCTGACAAAGAAAAAGCTAACATTCATTGCCTATAATGGCACCTATTGGGTGTGTGACCACAAGGCCTACCCTTGGCTGCCCCAGAATTGGATGGGATCCTGCTATTTAGCCTACATTGTGCCATATATGTATCATATAAAGTCACTGTCGGAACATTTACACCGGCCTAAGAGAGCTATCACAGAAACAGAGAGGTTCTTTGCCATTCTGATCCCCAGGTATGGGACCGCCAATTCTGGCAAGGGAATCCATTAACATGGCATCCGTTGTGGAACGGGTAGCCAATGATACCTCAGAGGCCCTAGTTAAAATCAATGCAGAAATGGTAGCAATCCGCACAGTAGACCTACAGAATAGACTGGCCCTTGATTACATCCTGGATGAAAAGGGAGGTACTTGCGCCCTGCTCAGATCTGAGTGTTGCACATATATCCCAGATAGCTCCGAAGAAATTACCCACTTAGCGGAGCATATCCAAAAAGGAGGTAGAAAAACTTAAGCTACCCCCATCATTTACTTTGTGGAGCGGAGCCACTTAATGGCTAGGTTCAATAGGAACTTAATTGGTGGAAGGTTTAATTCTATTCGTTGTAATTGTTTTACTTTTATATTGTTTGTTTATCTTGATTAAATTTTGAAATCAGGCGGCTGTAGCTGCTGTCCCGCAGGTGAGACACCTTGCAGGTCCCAGCAGACCGTCTGTACGTGGCACAGGGGTATGTTGTGCTTAAGGGAAGGTTGTTTACTGGTTGAATTAAGATATTGATTTGGATTAACTTGGAATGAGGTTAATTAACCTACTAAAACTAGACTTCCATTGTGGCCATGATGGAATTCGGGTTGGTGTAAATTTGTCTGAAAGCTACTAGTCCGGACATGTAGTGAAACACATCAACAAATTTTAGAAGCAAACTCCATTAACATGTGTGAAATTATTTTGTAGAATGTTTAACCAGTGATACCTGATGTTTTATGATTCCGTTTGTGAAAGAATCAAAGGGGGGAGTTGATAGAGAATTCAAACAGGCTGCAGACAGACAGGCTGTGAGAATACACAGATTCCCCCAGTTAGAACTTCTATGTGCAACTCAGCACGTTGCATTAAGTCATCAATCAACTTGACATTTCAAGACCTTTGGCGGCGAACCAATTAAAGGTTAACAGTATATTAATTGAGCCAATAAGGTCAAAGAAGGTAAGTTATTTTCTGTAAATTGATCAGGTATAAGAACAGCCATGTTTTGCCATGTGTTCTCAGAAGGACAAAGGACCTGGCGTAAGGCCAGAGCTTGTTGCAGCTGCCAGAATAAAATTATGTTAAAATATCACCGGAGTTCGCATTTCATTGAAAATTAAGAGATCTAACACCCAGCTAAACATGAGATGATCATGCAGACCCCTGGTGCCTGGGGAATTGGCCCAGAGGAATCGATTTGTAATTTATAATCATTATGATTGGATTGTGTCCAGCTGACATGGGCTGAGTAATTGTAATGAACTGTTGTAAAACATATAAATATCACTGAATTTCTTTGTTTGGCAGAGAGTAGTGCCTGGAGTAACCCATAGGCTTTCTCCCCGCCGGCGTAATAAAGACCGTTTTGATGTTGGAACCGAACCAGAGTGACGAGTGATTCTTCCAGGATTTCATTCACGCTAACAAATTCCAGGTCCTGAACTACATCCTGAAGGGTGGAAGATGCCTGTGCGTGGATTTTTCTAATGTGTGGTGACCGTTGCGCATCAGCCGCCTCACGGGCTTGAACGAGCTCGGTCTTGGTCCAGGTGCAGGGACTACCCAAGATGACTGGAGACCTGGTACGCAGATATATCGCAGTGTGGGCTGGCCCGTGTGCCCCTGGGCCCTTGGCCCCGAACTCACACTTCCCCTGGGCCCCGATCACATCCCTCTACAGTCTCTCGCCACTCCTTCGCCCGACCTCGCCGCTCCTGCTGTATCTGCCCACACTCCAATCACCGACCTGGATCTTGATGACATCACTCTTTGCTGCCATCGCAGCTCATTCTGCTCCCTGAAATGGCATGCCTCCATGTTACTCCTGAGCCTCTGCACGCCGCTCCATTTATGGCCCCCATCTGCCGCTGGTGTTCTCCCACAGGTCAGAGCCTCCACACTTAAACATTTACTAAATCATTTGCCTGAGTGGCTGTGTTGGCACACGACCTTAAGCTGCGACTTCACCATCAGAGGTTACTTACGTGGAGACAAAGGCTGAGAGAAAGACAGAGAGAACGAGAGGCAGCAATACAAGGAGGTAGGCAAGGAGAGAGAGCGAGGGAAACACAGTTATAAGGACAGTAAAATGTGGCAGAGGGAGAAGGTACAACAAGGCTGGCAACAGAAGGCCTTACCCTATCAGGATATTCCGGCAGCAGTTCTGCGACATGAATTTCACTGAGGAGCAGTGTGTTCAAAGGTTGCTCTTCAGCAAGGACTTAGTCACAGAGCTCTGCCACCTCTTGCTAATAGACCCTGAGCCTCAGACCAGAGTGAGGATGGCTTCTCAGTGTCAGTCAAGGTCACCATCACGCTCAACTTCTACACCAATGGAACTTCCAGTGTGCAACAGGTGACATCTCAAACATCTCCCAATTTGTTGTCCATTGCTCCATCCGTGAGGTCACAGATGCTCTGTACAGAAGAAAAAGGGAATACATTTCCTTCCCCATGACCAGACAGAAGCAGCATGTTGCTTTGCGGGCACTGCATCATAATCCTGAGATCTTCCGTAACCGCAAAGGCTACCACTAGGACTCAATTTTGGCCCAGCCCGTTTTTTGGCGTACTTACTGGAGATACGCCGCTTTTCTCCTTTCAGAAGTGCGTCAAAATATTCCTTCGCACTTTAGCCGCTGTCCGGCCTCCTCCCTGTGGTCGTGCAGCGTGGCCAGTTGAGTCAGGGGTGCAGCCAGCGTCCTGCGCCGAAAACAGTGCCGGGATGTCTGCACATGCGCAGTGGAGTCCTGTGCCGATTTCCGCACATGCGCAGTAGTGCTGAAAGTTGGCAATCAGCCATTTTTAAAGAGATACGTAGCTGCTTGTGTTTTGATGCCAGAAAGAGTGCTGTGGAACAAAATTACCTGCTGAATTCAAGAAGCAGTGCTCTGTTTGTTAATATCAGTGTTGCATGCCTGCAAAAGTGCCAGAAGCAGTGCTATATTTCTGAAAATCGCTGCTGCATGCAAAATAAGGACTGTGTGTTTGGAAAAATCACTGTTTGTCTAAGAGCATTGGAAAAGTGCTGTGAGTGTCTCAGAGCAGCTGCAGCAATACAGCAACATGGACCAAGGACAAAGAATTTCTTGGTGGAAGAAGTGGAGATACTAGTTAATGTCATTGAGAACCGATGGCAGGAGCTGGATACCAGCAACAGAGGTCACACAAAAGTGCCACCCAAAGAAATGAAGAAACGCTGGAACCAAGTTGCAGTAGATTTCTGTGCATTGGTGAACAGCAAGCGATCTGTAAGCCAGTGTAAAAAGAAATGGCAGTACCTTGGTCAAGTAGTTAGCGTAAGTAACATTTTCATTTATTCAATGCAATTGCAATTGTAAATGTGCCCAGCTGTATATGTCCCACCCAGCAGAAAGACACCTTCTCTAAAAAGTTGCATTTTTATCTTTGCAGAAGAAATTGTCCCACAACAAAAGGGAAAGAAATCGAACAGGAGGAGGCCCGCCAAATCTACATGCACTGACACCCTTGGAAGAGAGGGTCGCTGCTTTGATGGGTTCTGCCTGGAGAAAAACAATCTCTACTGCACACTCGAGGGAGAGGGTAAGTCCTGCAAATTCATCGTGGCCCTTCAAATCAACCTGCTGCTTGGCCTGCTATGTGTGAGCCTACTCATGGCACCCATCCTGCCCCCTCCTCTGCTGTTAACCATTTGACTGTTCTGTTATATTTTGCAGAACCTGATGCCAATCCTGAAGATCCAGAAGAAGATTCAGATGCGGACGAGCCTGAGTACAAGAACATCTTCCAAGCCAACCTTCCAGACCAGAAGGAGAGGGAATGGAGATGGATGAAGGGGACACTGTTATACTGAATCTTGAGGAGATTGCATTAACAGAGTTGGCGTTGGGAGCCACTTCCGTGACTAGTGGTATGAGTTCTGGTGCGACATTCCTTGGTTTCAGCCAGTCCATGATTAGTGGCTTGAGTTCTGGTGCAACATTCCATGGTTTCCCACTGTCTGAGGTTCCGGGTCCCAGTGGTAGTAGGATGCAGCGTGGGACACTCAAGGCCCCACTGTCCGAGCATACACCTCCCACTGGGGTGCCGCAAGCAGACCCAGGGTGAGGGAAAGGAGAAATCGACCACACTTTCCTGAGATGCAGGATGCAACAGAAATTGTTCAGATCATAGCATTGAGTTGGGAGAGCACTGACCTTACCAGATCTCTCCTGGACACCATCAGTGGGGTGAGTGATGAGGTAGCAGGACTGTCGGGAGAAGTAACAGTAATGGCACGGGAAATGGGAACGATGTCCGGGAACATCAGGAGGGAATAGTGTCTATGAGGGAGGGAATGTCAGAGGTAGTGGAAAGGACGACAGTGGCCATGAGGGAGGGGAATGTCGGAGGTAGTGGAAAGGATGAAACTGGCAATGACACAGGACATGAGGGACGGCATGTGTGAGTTTGCTGCTGCAATAAGGGAACATACCCAGACCAAGCACCCATTGGCAGAATCAACTGCCACTCCCACTGCAATCCCCACAACAGTCTCTGAGGAGACCCAAGTCGGGCACTCCACATTACCACCTGACCCACCCCGATCATCCCATCAGGAAGTGCACATTTACCGAGATGTTAGAAGGACTAAGCTTGGTACCAAGCCCAAATACACTGCTCCACCGCCTGCGGGCAGGGGTGGTGGAGAGTCCAAGAGCAAGCATAGCAGGCGGTGTTAGACTAACGGGGATGAGAGATGGTTGCAGCCTTTCTTTGCTGCTGCTGCTGCTGCTGCTGCTGCTGCTGTTGTTGTTGTTGTTGATGTTACTGTTGTAATTGTTTTCAAATTGAAAGTTTTTTGTAAGTTATGCAAATTTACAACTTTATAAGTGATCTTAACATTTTTAAGTGATCTTAAAGAATCATATTAAAGTAAAGTTTGATACAAGAATAATTTTATTACACTAAAGTTAAGTACATTGTAAACTTTTGAATAAAATATATTTTACATTAAAACTGAATCATGTTCCATTAACACAACACAACATTTAGGAACAGCTCCAAAAAATAAACATGTCCATGCGGAATAATTATCGCTGAGCTCTCAGGCATCAGTAAAGCGTTCATGGATGAGCTGCTGGCGCAAGGCTCGAGCAATCATTAAAGGAGCACGATGGCCTGCTCTTCTCCGAAGTCGTGCTCCGGCATCAGGCACTTGCTTGGTTTCCTCATCCTCGTCACCATCCTCCTCCTGCTCATCACCTGCATTTTCCAAATCATTATCTTCAGCCACTCTCACTGCAATTGGGTCTTCTTCCGCTCTCAGCTGCTGCTGCCTCATGATGGTTAATTATGCAGCATGCAGCACAAAAGAGTGAACTGACCGACAATCTCAGGGGAGAATTGCAAGTAGCTTCCGGAATGGTCCAAGCAATGGAAATGCTGTTTCAAGGTGCCAATGGTCCTCTCTATGATGCTGCATGTCGGAATGTGCGACATGTTATATTGGTGGTCAGCTTCCGTCCGGGTTATGCGTAGGTGCGCCATGAGCCAGGTGGCGAGACCATACCCTTTGTCTCCCAGTCGCCAGCTCTGCCCTTTTGGCTGCTTCTCAATTATGTCAGTTATAACGCTGTCATGTAGGGTGAACGCATCATGGGTGCTGCCAGGGTATCTTGCATCGACTGACATAATGTGATGCATGTTGTCACACACGAGTTGCACATTCACAGAGTGGAAGCCTTTTCTATTCCTGAACAGCTCGGCATCCTGCAAAGGTGCTCGGAAGGCAATGTGGTACAATCAATGCAGCCTTGTACCTTTTAGAAGCCAGCAATTCTTGAGAAACCCACAGCCCAGTCATGGATTGCTTGGGCAGTCATTGGGAACTTGATGAAGTCATTCCTCTGCGCATACAGTGCAGCCATGACCTGGCAAATGGAGACAAGTATTGCATGTTGAGAGATGGCTCACAGATCTCCAGTTGTAGCTTGAAACGATCCGGAGGCATAGAAGGAAAGTGCAGTTGTAACCTTCACTTCAACTGACAAAGTAGTCCACCTGACGCTTCTCGGCTGTAGGTCTGGTCTCAGAAACTCACAGATCTCATGGACAACTTCTCTGCGGAAACGCAGCCTTCTAACACATCACTCAGGTCCATGTACAATCATCTGACTCGAAATTGCCAAGGTGGGTAAGGCCTCGTCCCCAGCAGCCTATGAGCTCTGATGTTCCTGATGTGATGAGCTCGAATAAATTATCTCTTACGTAGCACAATGATGCAGAATGCTTGCAAAAGATATGGCATTGTCAGTATTACCCCCATACTTAAAGTTATACTTTCAAAGAAGGTCAAAATGGCAGGAAAGCAGGTAGCACACGTTTGCAGTTTTCTCTGTCTCTCTCTCTCTCTCTCTCTCTCTCTCCCCCCACGGTCTGTATATGACCACAACCAAAGGTCTTTTGTCCTCTCCACTCCACCTCCCCCCCTTGAGTCTTGTGACCTCTCTCCCTCTCTCCCCCCCGCCCACCACACCCCCAGCCTCTCTGTTTGCTTGCTGCAGCCTCTCCGGTGATTTTTCTTGCTGCAGCCGCTCTGTGTGCCCCAATGTTGGCAGTTCAATCGCTCCCACCCCTAGCCCAGGCCGAGTGGCCTCCTGGTGCATTGTCGTCCCACCCCTAGCCCAGGCCGAGTGGCCTCCTGGTGCATTGTCGTCCCACCCCTAGCCCAGGCCGAGTGGCCTCCTGGTGCATTGTCGTCCCACCCCTAGCCCAGGCCGAGTGGCCTCCTGGTGCATTGTCGTTCCACCCCTAGCCCAGGCCGAGTGGCCTCCCACATCGGCCGGTCCGCTGCATTCCCGGTTTTAAGATGAAGGTAGGACTTACTTCAATTCTTTATTTGTTATTGAATGCTTATTACTTTTTGTTTCCAAGGTTTGGTGCTTTGTAAGTCTTGGTGCTTTAGGTGCAGGTCCTCTCCACTTCCCTTCTCGTCCCTATCCCAAGCCAAATGGCCTCCGATGTACCTACCTGCGCCGATTTCTTAACTCTCCGCAAGGGTTTTTGAAGTGGCCACATATATTGGCCTAAGTAGATTTGGAGTAACTATTAGCTGGCCAAAGTTGCCTAAATGGGCAGAACTGGCGTTGGTGGCTGGTTTTGAGGAAAAAAAACTAAACTAAAAAAATCGTAACTAACTCACTTACACTGGTGCAAACTAAATGTGCAAAATGGGGATTTTTAAGTTATGCCAGAAAAATCAAGTTACTCCAAAAAAAATGGAGCAGCTCCTGGCCAACATTGAGCCCACTGAATATACAGTTGGTGTGCGACCAAACATGCCGCATCCTCACTGTCAATTTCCGCTATCCTGGAAGAAGCCACGATGCTTTCAACCTGCCGGTATGCCAGCTCTCTGCCAGCTACCATTTCAAGCCTGCAGCTGGCTGCTTGGAGTCAACGGCTATCCGCTCTCCACCTGGCTCATGACTCCCCTTCATAGTCCCACTATTCCTACCCAGCTCTCATACAATGAGAGCCATGCCGCCATCAGGAACATCATTGAGCAGACCATCGGGTTGCTCAAGTAATGGTTCTGCTGCCTTCACTGCTCAGGAGGAGTCCTCCAGTACTCACCAGAGTGGGTGTCCCTATTGGTCATCATCTGCTGCATGCTGCACACCCTGGCTATCATGATGGCGCAGCCATTGCCATTATACATAGCTGCACCACCTCAGGAGGAGGAGGATGACCAGAAGTAGCAGGAGCAGCAATAGCTGCGATGGAGGAGGCAGCGAGTCCATCGCAATCCTGCAAATTAGTCCATGACCGTCTCATCAGACCTCATTTCCACTGATTTCCATCCCATTTCCCAGGTCATTTGGACATCCCTATCATGAAATCCATTTTCCCTTCCATACCAAAGCCCTAAAACTGAAATGGGATACAACAGCAAACATTAAACATTCCAATCACCATTTATAAAACAACAATAACATGTATAAACGTGTATTTATTCATCACCATTGAGCATTTCCTTATATCCCTTCTATCCCTTCTTTTATTGACCTAATCTAATACTCCTCCGCAGTGTGTCTCCTGTGGCTGCAGCATGGCTGGTGGAAGGTTGCTCTGTGTCAGGGCCAGGGACTACAGATGGCCTTGCAGGATGCCCTCGACCAGCTCTGGGCCTGGAAGGTCCAACTGCAAACTTCACCACCTCAGGCTGGGTGGCGGCAGTCTCGGCTGGCTGGGTGACATGCCTGGACAAGTGGAATAGTGGAGTGGCAGTGGTGGAATCAGGAATGCTGTCATCCTGAGAGAGGGCAGCAGGTTCTTGTTCCACTGACCCAGTACCACTCCCCTGGGGCAGCACATCAGCATCCTCACAAATCTGCTGCAGGACAGATTGCTGGGCTACTGCAACACCATGAGATCCCTGGTCAACTGTGGTGTACCCAGCGGCGATGGCAGCAGTCAGAGCTTGTGTGGCTTGCAGCTGAGACTGCTCAAGTGCAGTTTGAGCTTCCATGCCACCAACCATTGTCTGCATTACAGCACGAAGACGTTGCGTTGCTTCCGCCTGTGCCTCAATGGAAGCTGCCACATCGCCCATGACACATGTCATGTGGTCTGGATCCACATGGTCTCTCTGGGAGTCCACCATCATCTGCACACTGGCAATGATGGATTCCATGGTGTGCGCACAGCTCTGTACAATGTGGGAGGCAGATTCCTCTATGCTCCTTACCATTGCTGATAGGCTCTTGGGCACCCTTGACATTGCACCTATCATGTCGGAGTGCATGGCCATCACCCTTTGTGCGAACGCCTCTCCATCAAAGTCCTCATCTGAGTCCTGTGCAGCATAACTCGCATGCAAACTCACACTCCGCACTTCACCTTGACCATGCTGCAGCCCGCTCGGCCCCAGTGCATCGCGCAGTGCAGACCCCTCTACTAACCTAATCTCTAAGGACCGGGTAGTGCCAGTATATGAGCTGGTGCCTGCGGGTGAGAGAAGCAGTGACGCAGTGCTTGGCTCCTCCTCCTCCCCATCCTCATCCTTGTTCCCCTCTTCTTCTCCCTCATGACTCAGTTGGGGTGCGGGGGGGAAGGGCTCAGGGAAGGCTGGACATCTGCTGCATGGTTATCTGAAAGCATAAATGGCACAAGTGTCATGTTAGTCATGTTATGATGAGGGCAGGGGGCAGGAATAGAGCAAGAATGGCAGACAGTCTGAGGAGCTGGAAAGTGATAAGGCCTTCTGATTTAATGGGAAAGTGGGATAAAAGGGGGTAAAAATAACATTGTTGCCTCCAGCAGGGTCGATGTCTCCACTGGCTACAGTGCCCACTACCAACAGGCCAATGAGCCGCAGCAATTGCTCTTCCAAGACAGTCAGCTGCCGCAATTCAGTTCCCCCCCACTCAAGTCCGCTGCTGCTCCCTTCTGTTATGTGCCATCTTGGCCTGCAAAAGAAAGGAGCCTGTGTGAGTAAGAGTCCAGTTATGTATATGGGAAATATGCCTGCTGTGGTTGAATAGCTGTGAATGTAGGCAAGGCGTGAAATGAGGCTGTGACTGTGAGTAGGTACAGATGCTCAATGGTTGCCTGTTGAGTTAAGTGCTGGATTGCAGAGTGTGCACAGACAGAGGCTCAGAGGATGATATGTAAGCGTTGTGCAAATGTATTCAACTTGACCACCCGACTGAGGTCGTTGAATTTCTTCCGGCACTGTTTTGGGTTGCTGTCAACCACGGTGCTGGCCGACACCTCTGCCCACATGGACGTAAAAACCTGCGGCGTTGGTCTACACCCATATGGAGGGAACAGTGCATCCCTCCTTCTCTCCACTGCCCCTACTAATGTCTCCAATGCCAAGGCATTGAACCGAGTGGCCCTTCTAAAGAGAATTTGGAGCAGTCATCTCAGAACTTCCTTCCAGCTATCAGTGAATTCCAGCAATGATGAAAATGATCAGGTGCTGCCTGAACCAACATCCCCTTTAAGAACTAGAATGAGCAGGAGGCTGATGATTGATGAATGAAAGTCAGATGAAATTGGGTGCAGCTCTATTAATAGCACTGCAGCAGCACCCCACTGAGGCGATTAGTGTCTCAGATACGGCCTACCTTCATTTCTCATGTGAAAATACCAAATTTTCCACAAGTTTGTAGCCCATTTTTCTGAGCGCTAGCAGGAGTAGGCCACCTGATCCCTCGAGCCTGCTCCACCATTTAATAAGGTCATGGCTGATCCGATCATGGAAACAGCTCCACTTCTTTGCCCACTCCCTATAACCCTTTATTCCCTTATCACTCAAAAATCTGTCGATTCAGTGACCCATTCTTCCAAAAAGTTAAAAGTTAGCTGCCGAATTTCGCCCAAAGCTTTGAGGATCCAATATCCATTTTCTTTCAATGTCTTTTGGGGAAAAAAAGCAATAGCCCTGAATTCGTGGTCGGTGGCATACCTAAGGGGTACACCTTCGACATCCGAATGAAGTCTGCACTGGTATTGTTCGAAACTCACTTTAAGAAGTTGCTGTCGGATATAGAAACATAGAAAATAGGACGCTGCAGAGTTGTGTGCTGTCTAGTACCCAAGGTTCCCAGGCAACACCGTTGTGCATCTGTGAACCTGGGATCATATGGGTTTGTGCTTCTTTCACTTTTTGACTCTTAGCCAATCAGGAAACAGAGGAGATTGCTGATTTGCCCACAACTCATTTTAAAAGGCTGCAGAAATGAATAGTACTTATTGCTAATTCTTTATTTTTACTCTTCCAGTTTCGGTTGCTTGAAGGTGTTTGCTTCTTTTCAATGTTCATTTAAGCTTTCTTCTTAATTTTACTTTGAAGTTTCACAAAATGCATGTTTAGAACACAAAGGGCTGTTTTTTCTGGGGATTCAGCGGGTACCATTGGTGTCGGGTCTTGTGGGAATATATATTTTTTCCCCCAGCGGGTCGGGACCCCGCTCTAAACCCGTTGTCACATGCCTTTCCCCAGTGTCGGGCTGAGCAGATCCGACACGCAGCAGCGAGTTCACAGTGGGGGGACCCAATTCAAGTCATTAGTGGCTTGTTTAGTGCCACTTAAGAATTCATTTCAGCTCACCTTCTGCATTTGACAGCTTGACCACGTCTGTCAAGCTGAGGCAGGAGTTCAGGGGCCATTGAATCAGCTGTTGAGTTGACAGCTTTAAATGTACACCTTACAGAGATATCTTCCCTCAGCCACAAATTCTTCTTCACTGCATTTCCACAAAAGATTCATGATGCTGCAAGTCTTTACATAAGTCTCCATTCAGTTGACCTCATTACCTCTCTCACCATTGACAGATCTCTTCTGTCATCTCTAATTCACCTGCAATCTAATCCATCAGCACGGGTGCCCTTTAGACTCACTGACCTTGGTCCACAATTCCCACCACAATCAGCCCCAACACCAGCATCACCAGGCAAACCAGCAGCACCAACAACAACACCAATCTTCTCTGCAATCACCTGATGCTGGATAGGACACAGGGCATCAGTACCCGACCACATTGCTGCCCGGGAGGCCAGGGATGGCCAGATTTACTTCACTTCATGATGTACACACTGACTGCCAGATGATGCACCAGGTTTGCACCACCCCGCACCAACACCATAAAGCGTACCTACATGCCCAAGCCATTTCTTTCACACTCATTACCATTGTGGTGGTGGTGGTGGGGGGGAGATACTGTTATATCTCACCATTCACTGTACCTCACTAAGCCACTCCCAAAGGTGCAAACAAAACTGTCCAAGAACGCAAAGTGTTGAAAATAAAGATTTCAATGTTTGACACCACATTAACAAAAACTTTACCTGGACATTGGATAAAACACCCTTGTGTGTTGTTAGTTGGAATGATTGTACTAGGATGAGGATGAGTGTGAGGGGTGGCGAGTGAGATGGGGAAGTGATAATGTAGATCGAGAGAGGGGGGGATGGGTGGAGGTGCAAGGTAAGTTGGTGTAAGTAAGGATATGCAGGTGTAGGGTAGGGAAGTCAGAGTGATGGGGATGTGATGAGTAGAACAGCAGGATGAGGTTGAGTGTGGCTTTGTATTAATATTTCGTGATCTACTGAGATCATTGAAACATTTGTGTCACTGCAGTCTGGTCCTCCTGACCACACCCCTGCTTGTGTTCTTCTCTGCCATGTGCAACCAGGTTGTGTTGATGTCCTGGGGAGGTCTCTTCCGCCCATGGAAAGGAAAAGAATCTACCTGCGTGCTGTGAGTGCCTCCATAAGCATCTGGTGGGAGTCATGGAAGGGTCTGGGTGCAGCCGTGCACCTCTGTGCAGTGCTTGTCAGTGTTTGCAGCACCTCAATGCAGTAGAACACTGACAGCACAACTGTCAAAAAAAGTTGCCCATTTTCCCTTTAAGGAAAGCGGCTGATGATGCAGCCTCAAATGACATCACCAGATTTGCTTCCTCTAATTGGCCGGAAAATGCGCTGGGCGGGCTTAATAGAGGCTCGGATGGAGACAGCAGTGAGGACGAGACCCACCAACATCGCCTGCTACGGACCCGCCAAGGTCAGCAAAATCACAGCCACAGATGCAGTATGAGTGGAATAGGCTTTACTGCCTCCCTCTTTTCAGCCAATCCCCTTACATTGTTTCTATCATTCTCACTGATTCAAAAGACCACCTGTCCTTGCCTGTTGCTGAATAGAAATAAGTATTTACTCAGATTATTTCTGCCATTAATGCACAGTGAGCTTTTGCTGGGAGCAACTCATTTCCCCAAATGAGCATCCTTTGTTCGCTGGTTGGGTAAGGCCGCCCAGTCTGATCCCATTAGACTTCCAAAAGGGGGGAAATTTGACACTCCCAGCCATGGCTCACTTCATCAAACAATTGTCCACTAATAAAGCGTAGCGGTGATAGTAGTCCCGTTCACTTATCTCAATCTTTTTTCTACCCAATAATAATTTGTAAAAACAAAATACAGGTGGGATAATGGACAGAATCCCTTTTTTAAAGCATGAATAACTGAATCTGCTGGAAACAAATGTGCTTTTTTGTGTGACAGCAGCATTGTTTTGGAACATATATATAACAGGTTTGTAATATGATTTTCACATCCCCCTCCTCACCTTACGCTGTGCAACAGGCTTCCTGTGTCTGTTAGCACCAGACATAAAATCTTTCAGCATAATTACCTCAGAGTAGCTGGGCAAATAGCCCATCTTTTCAACAGTATGTTGATTTGAATAAGGAGGCGAAGCAAGTACTTTGGTTCGGTATTCACTAAGGAGGACACAAACAACCTTCCGGATATAAAAGGGGTCAGAGGGTCTAGTAAGGAGGAGGAACTGAGGGAAATCCTTATTAGTCGGGAAATTGTGTTGGGGAAATTGATGGGATTGAAGGCCGATAAATCTCCAGGGCCTAATGGACTGCATCCCAGAGTACTTAAGGAGGTGGCCTTGGAAATAGCGGATGCATTGACAGTCATTTTCCAACATTCCATTGACTCTGGATCAGTTCCTATCGAGTGGAGGGTAGCCAATGTAACCCCACTTTTTAAAAAAGGAGGGAGAGAGAAAACAGGGAATTATAGACTGGTCAGTCTGACATCGGTCGTGGGTAAAATGATGGAATCAATTATTAAGGATGTCATAGCAGCGCATTTGGAAAGAGGTGACATGATAGGTCCAAGTCAGCATGGATTTGTGAAAGGGAAATCATGCTTGACAAATCTTCTGGAATTTTTTGAGGATGTTTCCAGTAGAGTGGACAAGGGAGAACCAGTTGATGTGGTATATTTGGACTTTCAGAAGGCTTTCGACAAGGTCCCACACAAGAGATTAATGTGCAAAGTTAAAGCACATGCGATTGGGGGTTGTATGCTGACATGGATTGAGAACTGGTTGTCAGACAGGAAGCAAAGAGTATGAGTAAATGGGGACTTTTCAGAATGGCAGGCAGTGACTAGTGGGGTACCGCAAGGTTCTGTGCTGGGGCCCCAGCTGTTTACACTGTACATTAATGATTTAGACGAGGGGATTAAATGTATCTCCAAATTTGCGGATGACACTAAGTTGGGTGGCAGTGTGAGCTGCGAGGAGGATGCTATGAGGCTGCAGAGTGACTTGGATAGGTTAGGTGAGTGGGCAAATGCATGGCAGATAAAGTATAATGTGGATAAATGTGAGGTTATCCACTTTGGTGGTAAAAACAGAGAGACAGACTATTATCTGAATGGTGACAGATTAGGAAAAGGGGAGGTGCAACGAGACCTTGGTGTCATGCTATATCAGTCATTGAAGGTTGGCATGCAGGTACAGCAGGCGGTTAAGAAAGCAAATGGCATGTTGGTCTTCACAGCGAGGGGATTTGAGTACAGGGCAGGGAGCTGTTGCTACAGTTGTACAGGGCCTTGGTGAGGCCACACCTGGAGTATTGTGTACAGTTTTGGTCTCCTAACCTGAGGAAGGACATTCTTGCTATTGAGGGAGTGCAGCGAAGGTTCACCAGACTGATTCCCGGGATGGTGGGACTGACCTATCAAGAAAGACTGGATCAACTGGGCTTGTATTCACTGGAGTTCAGACGAATGAGAGGGTACCTCATAGAAACGTTTAAAATTCTGACGGGGTTAGACAGGTTAGATGCAGGAAGAATGTTCCCAATGTTGGGGAAGTCCAGAACCAGGGGACACACTCTAAGGATAAGGGATAAGCCATTTAGGACCGAGATGAGGAAAAACATCTTCACCCAGAGTGTGGTGAACCTGTGGAATTCTCTACCACAGAAAGTTGTTGAGGCCAATTCACTAAATATATTCAAAAAGGAGTTAGATGAAGTCCTTACTACTAGGGGGATCAAGGGGTATGACGAGAAAGCAGGAATGGGATACTGAAGTTGCATGTTCAGCCATGAACTCATTGAATGGCGGTGCAGGCTAGAAGGGCCGAATGGCCTACTCCTGCACCTATTTTCTATGTTTCTATGTTTCTATGCAGCAAACCGCATGTGCAGCTGAAACTTGACAGATTGCTATTTTGAGATATAGCAAATAGCAAACGCGCATGCAAATCTCGACCAAGCAATCAATTTCAAAGACGTTATTATGCCGTACTCTGAGAGTGCGAATTCAGGGCAATGAAATTTTCTAATCTCCACAGAATGTGGGTACGTACACATCACCTCCGGTTGTATGCTGGGAAATCCTACTTATTGTATTCTGAACCCTCATTCCACCTGCTGTTAGGTTAAACACATCCAATTTTAAGATAATTTAAGCCCTTGGAGTGAAAACTTAAATTAAGAAATTTAAAGTACTGAAGAAAAAAATGAAATTTTTTCAAAAACTTTTGCCTACATTGATTGATTTATCAATCAGCATCATAAGCCATTGTTTACATATGAGTTTCTCATTATAAATGTTTACATACACCGTTCCCATTTTAAATGTTGACATGATAAGCATCACAGGAAATAATGACCTGGAATTTGTGGTTGTAATGAGTTCGAACCTGTCGGTGTTCGCCGTTATTACTGTGCAACTTCTGGAGACTGCACATGCACAGTTAAACGCTCCTCCACTCAGTGCGCTACTGTAGTCCTCGGAGATGCAATCAACAAAGAATCAGTGAATTGACATGAATTTTAACTACTTCCGCACTATTCTCACTGTAAAAACTATTGAGGCGTTAAGCCTTGTTGAATGAGGTGCAACTGAATTTTTAATGGTGTGCTAAGTCATAATTGCTGCTGAACTACCTCTCCAGCCCTAAAAAGCTAAATTATTTTTGTGGAGTGTCAATTACTCCATTCCATGCTAAAAACAATCCCATTGATCTTAATAAAATTCATTTTATTTTTTTTTAAAGTACGTTTACGATATTTCAGCTATTATCTTAATCCCATAATCCCATGTGTGTATCCCAATTGTTATTTTGCTTTCTGTAACATTATGAAAGAAGTGAATGATAAAACCAGCTTTTTACTTCCTGGTTTGCTATCTGTGAGAATTCTTCAGTGTGATCAGCTGCGCAGCATGCTTGATGACTTTGCTTTTGCTGGACACCACAGATCCCCTACAGATGGCGTCAGATGGAAAGTCACATCGGAAAAGGGGAAATCGGCACCACAGAGCCCACTAAATGTTTGTGGGCAGCTTTCTTTGGCGTCCGCGGCAAGCACCATCCCTTTGGTGCTAACCTCAAAATTCGGAGCAATGTATGTGGCCAAAACATGCTTGGGATTTTCAAAAATACATAGATGGCAGCCATATATGCTCCTTTTGAATGAATACTTCAATTAATTGTCCCCAAGGTGGTTTGTGAAGATGATTGCATTTTTTGAGCATTAACAATTTCAGTGATACCTGAATAGAAGGTTATTAATGTTTCCCATCACAGTTTGGAAAGCAAGACATAGTTCACCCACTACCAGAGTGATTGAATATACTGTGCAGTTCAAGAATTCTTCAGAAAATTTAAGGTCAAACGCTGCTCATGGTAACAGGTATTTTTCTTTACAAGGTTAATTGTGCTTCAGTATCAACTTGTGTGCATGAAGAATGGCCTGTGTAGGTGCTGTTGTTGGAAATATTTGATTCAACAGCGTATTTGTCTTGTGATGCACTGTCTACATGTAGCAGAGAAAAGACCTTGTATCTGTGTCTCTTTATCATCCTAGATTACAATGGTGAAACACATATTAGTATCTCTCCTCTATATAGGTTATGTCACTTAAGATGGTTTGCTATCCTTAGTATGAAGCCAAACAATTGCATGAAACTGAATGGAATGCTTTATTTGCAGATATTTCATGATTCATTGCTGGGAAACAGCGAAGAGGACAAATAACTTGTTTAAATTATTTACATTGTAAGGTTCGAAAATCCACAGCCGCATTTGAAACACTATAAGGTCAAGAAAACTAACATGGGATCATTCCATACACTAAATGAACATTTTTGGCCAAGTAAAAGCAGGCTGGGAAAACGTGTGGGCGGATACAGACATTGTGGAGTCTGGGCTCACAAGCGAGACCGAGGCACTGGCCAATGGAGGAAAAGTGCATTCTGGCAGGCCAATCAGGGGTTGAGTCGGGCCTGAAGTGGGGAAATCCTCAACCAATAAGGACTCCCCGGCCCAGTTTGAAAATGACTTCCCCCCCTAAATCAAACTACGAATGTGAGCCATTATCTACCTAATTAATATGGACAATAGCTCTGAATCAAAACTATGAATCACTGCAGGAATGGCCCACTGACTCCCAGGACTATAACAAAGGACCCACAGACTTTCAGGCACCTATGTGCACTAAAACAATACCCTGGTCCTCACACCTGCATGTACCTGTGACATATTCTGATTAAATATTCAAAGCTATCTCCCCGCCCAAACTTACACAATGGACCACCAACTGAGTTTGAGTGCGAAAAGAGCAGAACTGAATTGAATACAAATATAGGACACAGAAACACCAAAAAACACAGTTGTGGAGAAAAGGAGTGGTGGAGAAAACAGTTGTGGAGAAAAACAGTTGTGGAGAAGACAGTTGTGGAGAAAAGAGTTGTCCAGAAAAGCAGGTGTGGAGAGGAAAAGACTTGCAGGAGTTGTGGAGAAAAACAGTTTGGGGTCAGTTCTGGAAAAGGCTGCTGGCTGCTGGAGTGGGAATGCAGCTGGAGCAGTAGGAAAAACAGTTTGGGATCAGTTCTTGAAAGGGCTGCTGGCTGCTGGGGGGAAGGAGTTGAGAGAGTTTTGCAAACTTTGCTTTTGGTCGAGACTAAAAACCCACGAGCCAACCTCCTGGTTGGTAAGTGGCAGCAGGTGCTGCTGTTAGCCCTGAACACACTGGACAGGGTGAGAATAGCCGAAGCTGGGGCACGCAGAGCTGTGCAGACCTGGACACCTGGTTCAATAACCTGGATTCACAGCTGTAGTCTGACGATAACCGAGAGGCAGACAGAAGAAACCGACGCAACATCGAGGAGGAAACCCGAACAATAACATAAAACCCACCCCAGAGGGACCCCGAGCTGAAATAAGTGCCCCCCAGAACCCCGGAGTTGATAGGATTATGAGTATAGCCCAAACCCCCCTCACAGACTCAATTTAGGACAAGAATTGGTAGGAAGGGTGGGAGTGGGAGGTGGGGTTGTGTGTGGGTGGGATGTTTTAACCTCTTGTTTTCCCTTTCCCTGTTGCGAGCTTTTTCGGGTTGTTGAATGAGATTTTGCCATTACTGCTATTTTATGACCTCTTCCTATGCCCTCTATCTTTGTGTTTGCTATTCTAAATAAACAACATTAGCCATTTTATACTCTTACCCACTGTGTCTGGTGCCTCATTACTCACCCATCCTCATAAATCGCACGTACAAAACCCAAGGGGAGTTGGATTCGAACCCACACCCCAAGCTCCCCTTACAACATGTTATGTACTCTACCTTAACAGCTTTGGTGTGACAATTTACTCTGCAATGCACAGAGATGGGCATATCCTTAAATGCAAAGACCTACCAGATTCCTAAGTAGCAGTGTGTGGCTTTGCATCCTATTTGTTAATTCAGAAGTTCAACTCATAGTCGCTTGTTCTGCGCCTGAAAAATGGACAGACAGCAGACTGGGGGCTGAGGTTGGGTGGGGCGCGGGGGGGGGAGGTGGGGCGGAGGGCGGGGTGTGTGTGGATGGGTTGGGATGGGAGTGTGAGGAGAAACGGCAATATTCATGCGGGCCTGTAAATGGATAAGAAGTCTGCCCACCTAAAAATGGGTAAAAGGCCGCTTAAATCTGCAAATAGGGTTCTAAGCCAGTTGTAGGAGCCTAATTGCACATTTCAGGTACAATTGGATCGAGTGTGTGCCATAAATGCCCCACCTAGTTGCACTACAGCAATAACCACAACTTGTATTTATATAGTGCCTTTAACGTAGTAAAATGTCCCAAGACGCTTCACAGCAGTGTTACAAGACAAAATAAAATTGACAGCGAGCCACATGAGATGAAATTACAGCTGATAACCAAAAGCTTGGTCAAAGAGGTAGGTTTTAAGTTGCATCTTAAAGGAGGACAGAGAGGTAGAGAGGCAGAAAGGTTTACGCAGGGAGTTTCAGAGATTGGGTTCTAGACAACAGAAGGCACAGCCACCAATAGTGGAGTGATTATAATCAGAGATGCTCAAAGGGCAGAATTAGAGGAGCGTAGACCTCTCGGGAGGTTGTGGGGCTGGAGGAGATTACAGTGATAGGGAGGGGCAAGGCCATGGAGGGATTTGTAAACAAGGATGAGAATTTTGAAATCAAGGCATTGCTTAACCAGGAGCCATTGTAGCGCAGCGAGCACAAAGTTGATGGGTAAGCGGGACTTGGTGCGAGTTTGGACAAGGGCTGCTGAGTTTTGGATCACCTATAAGTGGTCAGTCTATGGTTATTTTCTGAGGTTTTTGAGGCCTCACTGTAGGGTCCAAATACATAAGAGTTTTTACTTGACAGTGACTGGTGCCAAATCGGCTCTGTCTTGCTTGCTCTGCTAAAGGTTGGTTTTCCGCAGAGATCGGTGCCAATAGGTCTCTCACAGTTATCCAATTTGCTGGTGATGATTTAACACCCGCTTATAGCAAACATACTAACCCTATCCTTATGTTCGGTTGAAAAGAGTTATAACGGATTGTCTTATAGTGAGAGACGGACCAATATTTCAAGTTCAAAATCACACAAGGTTTATTACAACAGATCAACACCTCCATTCCACTCACCAGATGCTTGTGAATAGAACCACACAATGCAGTAACACCCAGTAAAACAGTGTACTTCCCTTATTAGCCTTACAACAGACCAACACTTCTCGTGGGCTAAACCCTCCCAGGATCCACCTAACTCTAAACACCCCTCTGGTTTAGTTAGGATACACTGACACCCACTCATGCACTTTCGTGGATTGGTTAGTGAGCGTGCAACTATTGAGTTCTCACCCAATCCGCCCTTCCTTGCTCGCTGGTCCTTCCTCAGCGGTTCAACTCCGCGGCCCCGTGCTTGGCTGAAGTATGCGAGATTCAGGTTAAAGTTGAAGTCCGTCGGGTTGGAGAAGCGAGATTTCGCTCTCGGTCCTTATCCTTGAGGGGTCGGCAAAGGTGCCTTCACGTAGGATGCGATAGAACAAAGATCGAGCTTCCAAAACACTAGACAGTTATACTCCTGTAATCCACAATTCTGGCTGGGTTTGGATGGTTCTATTGCCTTTGGGGAACCTTTCTGGCTTCTTCAGATTTTAGTTCACGCTATCTGGGATGTGTTGGGGTCTGAACAAAGCCAAAGGCTTCCCGAATGAATGTTAAATGGCCCATCAGTCCTGATTGCTGGACCGTTGTGGAAACAATGCAGGTGTCGGTTTTATCCTAACACCTTGCTCTCTTCCCTAGAAAAGATGGCTACAGAGACAGAAGAGTTCCTTGGTCTTCCAAAGAGCATCCAGCTCTGACGTCACTGGCCGCTGGCAGGCCAGTGTTCAAATTGACACTGTTTCTCCCAGCAACATGTTTCTTCCTAATCCAGACCGACCATTTTGTGTCACAGTATTTCAAAAGTCCTTTTTAGGGTGTACAGCCAACAGGGATATAAACACAACAGCCCAGAGTTGATTTTTTGTCGACTTACACCCCTCTTTGATATTAACACTGTCCTCCATGGAGCAAATATAATCCATATTCTTTCCTTATCCTTCTGAGGAAACTGCCTCATGATACCACTATCAAACCAAAGTTACCTAGTCCCCATGGGTCTCCCTCTGCGGTTACAGCATATGGTGCTAGACTTTCCACTTTTGTGCAGACTGCCCAAAAATGGGCGTTATTTCCAGTGTTGGTGGTAAATATGAGTTTTGAGCTTGCCGGATTATCGCCACTTTTCAAAACCCCAACTTTCCATTTTATAAAATGGGTGTTACTGCGAGTGATCTGAAATGGGCGTTAGCGTTAAAATTTTTAATCTTCTGCCGTAAAGTGTCGGCATCCATAGCACCAGCGTGGCAATGGTCGTTTCCCATGTTCAGGAGGTCAGGGTTCATCATTACATGCGCAGAAGAGGAGAGAGAGAGAGAGAGGGAGCAGAGAGGAACTGAATGCATGTGTGGGTGTGGTGTGTGCTTGTTTGCATGTTTTGGGAGGTAGGAGGGTGATTTTCCAGCAGCAAAAAGAATTCAGAGCAAAAAATAACGTTGTTCCCACCAAGCTTTTTGGGGAAACTTTTTTTTTACAATTGAAGTGATGGAGGAGGCGACCCAGCATGCTGTGGAGCCTGACACTGGCCAAAACAGTGAGGTGGGAGAGGAACAATTGGGAGGACGTAAAAGAGCGAGGAGATTCTCGGACGAGGCAAATGCCTCCCTCCTGCAGGAGGTCGAGTCACGCTTTGGTCAATTGGCCCAGGGTGGGCGTGGGAAGCCCACCCCAAAGGTCGACCAGAGGATATGGGCCGACATAACCAAGGTGGTCTCGTCGGCGACCAACGAGGTGCGTGAGGGAAAGCATTGCCACAAGCACTGGAACGACCTTGTCAGATCCGCAAGAGTAAGTATTACATTTATTTACATGTACTAATATATTTATATAATTTGAATTAAAATCAGATGTGATGTCTTTCACTTATAACGGGAATGTTTCACTCAAAGCCTGCATTCATGGTGTACGTCTTTAGGTAAAGAATGATAATGTTCATAATAATCATAATTACTTCTGTCGGTTATGTGTTGTATCAGTCTCTGTGACAGTACCTAGCAATGATATCACGCAATGATCTCATGCCATGTTGTGCTGGTGTTACCTTTTACAGAAGAAGCTTTCGAGGAATAGGGCCGAACAGAGGCGAATGGGTGGCGGGCCACCAGTTATCAGCGACCTCATCGACATCGAGGAGCAGGTGCTGGCAATAGTGGGGACACACCCCCGGTCAGCCACGCAAGCAGCTGCAGAACCTGATGTGATGCCACGTGAGTAAAGTATACACCATTGCACAGTGGAAGACACAAAAACCATGTCAAAAATTGCTGGTCATGGGAATGTGGGAAGGGAGGACCTTGAGATAATCACTATCACAAGGGGGTAGTGCTGGACAGGCTAATGGGACTCAAGGTAGACAAGTCCCCTGGTCCGGATGAAATGCATCCCAGAGTATTAAAAGAGATGGCAGAAGTTATAGCAGATGCATTCGTTATAATCTACCAAAATTCTCTGGACTCTGGGGAGGTACCAGCGAATTAGAAAGCAGCTAATGTAACGCCACTGTTTAAAAAAGGGGGCAGACAAAAGGCAGGTAACTATAGGCCAGTTAGTTTAACATCTGTAGTGGGGAAAATGCTTGAAGCTATCATTAAGGAAGAAATAGCGGGACATCTAGATAGAAATAGTGCAATCAGGCAGACGCAACATGGATTCATGAAGGGGAAATCATGTTTAACTAATTTACTGGAATTCTTTGAGAATATAACGAGCATGGTGGATAGAGGTGTACTGATGGATGTGGTATATTTAGATTTCCAAAAGGCATTCGATAAGGTGCCACACAAAAGGTTACTGCAGAAGATAAAGGTACGCGGATTCAGAGGAAATGTATTAGCATGGATAGAGAATTGGCTGGCGAACAGAAAGCAGAGAGTCGGGATAAATGGGTCCTTTTCGGGTTGGAAATTGGTGGTTAGTGGTGTGCCACAGGATCGGTGCTGGGACCACAACTGTTTACAATATACATGGATGACCTGGAAGAGGCGACAGAGTGTAGTGTAACAAAATTTGCAGATGATACAAAGATTAATGGGAAAGCGGGTTGTGTAGAGGACACAGAGAGGCTGCAAAGAGATTTAGATAGGTTAAGCGAATGGACTAAGGTTTGGCAGATGGAATACAATTTCGGAAAATGTGAGGTCATCCACCTTGGAAAAAAAAACAGTAAAAGGGAATATTATTTGAATGGGGAGAAATTACAACATGCTGCGGTGCAGAGGGACCTGGGGGTCCTTGTGCATGAATCCCAAAAAGTTAGTTTGCAGGTGCAGCAGGTAATCAGGAAGACGAATGGAATGTTGGCCTTCATTGCGAGAGGGATGGAGTACAAAAGCAGGGAGGTCCTGCTGCAACTGTACAGGGTATTGGTGAGGCCGCACCTGGAGTACTGCGTGCAGTTTTGGTCACCTTTCTTAAGGAAGGATATACTAGCTTTGAAGGGGGTACAGAGACGATTCACTAGGCTGATTCCGGAGTTGAGGGGGTTACCTTATGATGATAGATTGAGTAGACTGGGTCTTTACTCGTTGGAGTTCAGAAGGATGAGGCTTGATCTCATAGAAACATTTAAAATAATGAAAGGGATAGACAAGATAGAGGCAGAGGGGTTGTTTCCACTGGTCAGGGAGACGAGAACTAGGGGGCATTGCCTCAAAATACTGGGGAGCCAATTTAAAACCGAGTTGAGAAGGAATTTCTTCTCCCAGAGGGTTGTGAATCTGTGGAATTCTCTGCCCAAGGAAGCAGCTGAGGCTAGCTGATTGAATGTATTCAAATCACAGATAGATTTTTAACCAATAAGGGAATTAAGGGTTACGGGGAGCGGGCGGGTAAGTGGAGCTGAGTCCACGGCCAGATCAGCCATGATCTTGTTGAATGGCAGAGCAGTCTCGAGGGGCTAGATGGCCTACTCCTGTTCCTAATTCTTATGTTCTTATGTTCTTATGTTATTGCGTGATGTTAAGTTAATAGATGCCACACCCACTCATGTCCGACCAATAATATGATAGATGAATGATAAAAGCATTCTCTAAATAATGATGGCCTCATGAGAATCATTGCAGTGCAGAATTTGGTGATGGTCATGAAATGTGATGTCTGTGATGAAGTTGATAGTGGTAGTGCTTTTGTATTGCATATGCAGTGTGTAGCGCTTGTGACCTTAGCACCCGCTTCTCCTTTAATATCCTCATTTATGTTTTGCAGCTCAGCCAGCAGCGTGGCCCCAGGCAAGACCACTAAGCCCGGAAGGTGGTGGCGTGGGGTTGGCCACGCCGGACGATCGGACACCTGGTGCTGAGGAGCACCCATTCTCACCCATGGATTTGCTGGGTCCCTTCTCCATGGATGACAGTGCCGACTTCGAGGAGCATGCATCGCCAAGCTCCATATTGCAATCTACACCAAAGACATCTAGTGCTCCTGCGGCCATTTCACCTCCACCGTGGAGGTACAGAGCCCAAGCACCTTTCCACCGAGCACCCGAGGTGTCTCTGCGACGGCGCTGACCAAACGGAGGTTGGTTCGATGTGGCAGTTATGCTCCACGAGCGGCAGATCTGAGCGGGGACATGTTAGACTTGTCCAGGAGGAATCTTGCCACAGGTCAGCAGATCCTACGGACAATGGGGGGCATAGCCCAACAGTTGACCAGCATGTCCGCCAACATGATGGAGTACATGCCGCAGATGGCAGAGGCCCTGGAGGTGATTGCCAGAAACACCGGTGGCAGAGGCCTCCCAGTGACCAGGAGTGTGGCACTGCACCCTATTGTCAATGACACATGAGAGCCAGGAGGAAGATCTTGCTTCTGGCTCGGAGCACATTCCCACCTCAGGACTTTTCTCTCCCGTATCCGTCCAGCCAGCGGTTCTGCAGTCATCCCCCCCAATGATGCAGAGCCTGAGGAGCTCCTCGGCCAGGCAGCTTGGATCAGGAGGGGAAGGGGAAGGGGTAGAGGTGGGGAGGAGACATGGGGGTGGGGGGGTGGGGGGGGTGGGTGTGGAAGGAAAGTGAGGTCCATGGTTGCAGGTGTTGTCTTGGTCACAGTATTTTTATGTTGTTGTTGCTATTTTGTTGGGAGATTTGGGGGAAAGGGGGAGGGGGCCACCTTGTCGTTTTGCGTTTGTGTTCTGTGTTGTTGGAAATGTTGAACATTTGATTGATCTAAAAATTATAAATTTGTTGTGGGTGGAGTGGGATGTTTTTTACATTTATAATTATGATTTCATACAAATGTTCTCATTAAATGTTATTTATTTAACATAACCTTGTTGCACATTGTCTCAGATAGCTGCACCATTACTACTGGTGATTCTTTAACATGAAAGGGGATAATTAAAATTAACTTGAATCAACTTAAATTTTAACTGTCACCAAGGTGATGGACACCATTGATGTATGAGCTGCAGACACAGCAGTGTTGCAGCTTTGTAAATACCACCAACGTCATTTCAACTAAAGCGCTCATTTATGAGCTGCTGACGTAAGAGTCTTGCAGCTATGTAGCCACCACAGGCCCTTTCCTGCAGTCTAGAGGGGGGCGGCGGCATGCTTTCATCATCAGCCTGATTGTCTGGCCCGAGGTTAGTGTCCATCTCCTCATCCTCCTCTTCCTCTTTCTCCTGAGGTGGAGCAGCAGACCCTTCTGGAAATTTTTGTCCCCTCCTGATAGCCAAGTTGTGCATCATGGAGCATACCACCATAAATTGGTACTACCTGCTCAGGGTGATATTGTAGCTTGCCTCCTGAGTGGTCCAGGATTGCTTAAGCGCTCCAATGGTTTTCTCGACGATATTGTGTGTGGCTCTGTGGCTCTCGTTTTGTTGCTTTTTGGCTTCTGCCTGGCTGTTAGTCAGGGGGGTCATCAGCCAGGTGACGAGGCCACATCCTTTGTCACCAAGCATTGACCTTGTGGATGACTGGAAAACATGCAGGATGTGAGCATCATGGATCTGTAAAATTCGAGTTTTCTCAAAAATTCAAAGATTCCCCCTCTGTATAAAGAAACCTGAAGGAAGGATCATTTTGGATTTGCTTAAAATGAACTTTGGGATTTTAAAGGATGCATGTGTCTGCAAGGGAAAAGGATTGCAAAAACCAGGGGAACATTAACCTCTGAAAAGACCAGTTTTTGGGTATTGGAGCTGTCTGGGATATTCGAGCTAAAACAAATTGTCTGGGGAATTGTGTAAATTCCAAAACTCTGCTCCCCAGGAGACATTAACATAGAAACAATTGATCCAGAGATAGCCAGCAACAGCTCGAAGCATGATGCCCATCCAGCGCATGCATAAGGTCATTCACCTAACAGGCCTGCATGGAAAACCCAGGCCTAGGCTGACAACGTAAACACCGAATATAATTCATATAATCACTACTCGAATTCACCCAATTGACATATCCTAAAACTTTAAAGGTATGAGGCGTGAATTGGCTAGGAGAGATTGGCGAATGATACCTAAGGGGTTGACACTGGATGGGCAATGGCAGACTTAGATGAACTACAACAATTGTACATCCCTGACAGGCGTAAAAATAAAAAAGGGAAGGTGGCTCAACCGTGGCTATCAAGAGGAATCAGGGACAGTATTAGAGCCAACGAAGTGGCATACAAATTGGCCAGAAATAGCAGCGAACCCGGGGACTGGGAGAAATTTAGAACTTAGCAGAGGAGGACAAAGGGTTTGATTAGGTCAGGGAAAATAGAGTACGAGAGGAAGCTTGCAAGGAACATTAAAAAGGACTGCAAAAGCTTCTATAGATAAGTAAAGAGAAAAAGGTTAGTAAAGACAAATGTAGATCCCCTGCAGTCAGAATCAGGGGAAGTCATAACTGGGAACAAGGAAATGGCAGACCAATTGAACAAGTACTTTGGTTCAGTATTCACTAAGGAGGACATAAAAGGAGTCAGAGAGTCTAGTTAGAAGGAGGAACTGAGGGAAATCCTTATTAGTTGGGAAATTGTGTTGGGGAAATTTATGGGATTGAAGGCCGATAAATCCCCAGGGCCTGATGGTTAGCATTCCAGAGTATTATGAAGGTGGCCTTGGAAATAGCGGATGCATTGACAGTCATTTTCCAATATTCCATCGACTCTGTATCAGTTCCAATGGAGTGGAGGGTAGCCAATGTAACCCCACTTTTTAAAAAAGGAGGGAGAGAGAAAACAGGGAATTATAGAATGGTCAGCCTGATATCGGTAGTGGGTAAAATGATGGAATCAATTATTAAGGCTATCATAACAGCGCATTTGGAAAGAGGTCACATGATAGGTCCAAGTCAGCATGGATTTGTGAAAGGGAAATCATGCTTGACAAATCTTCTGGAATTTTTTGAGGATGTTTCCAGTCGAGTGGACAAGGGAGAACCAGTTGATGTGGTGTATTTGGACTTTCAGAAGGCTTTTGACAAGGTCCCACACAAGAGATTAATGTGCAAAGTTAAAGCACATGGGATTGAGGGTAATGTGCTGACGTGGATTGAGAACTGATTGGCAGACAGGAAGCAAAGAGTAGGAGTAGATGGATACTTTTCAGAATGGCAGGCAGTGACCAGTGGGGTACCGCAAGGTTCTCTGCTGGGGCCCCAGCTGTTTACATTGTACATAAATGATTTAGACGAGGAGATTAAACATAGTATCTCCAAATTTGCGGGTGACACTAAGCTGGGTGGCAGTGTGAGCTGCGAGGAGGATGCTATGAGGCTGCAGAGTGACTTGGATAGGTTAGGTGAGTGGGCAAATGCATGGCAGATGAAGTATAATGTGGATAAATGTGAGGTTATCCACTTTGGTGGTAAAAACAGAGAGACAGGCTATTATATGAATGGTGACAGATTAGGAAAAGGGGAGGTGCAACGAGACCTGGGTGTCATGGTACATCAGTCATTGAAGGTTGTCATGCAGGTACAGCAGGCGGTTAAGAAAGCAAATGGCATGTTGGCCTTCATAGCGAGGGGATTTGAGTACAGGGGCAGGGAGTGTTACTACAGTTGTACAGGGCCTTGGTGAGGCCACACCTGGAGTATTGTGTACAGTTTTGGTCTCCTAACTTGAGGAAGGACGTTCTTGCTATTGAGGGAGCGCAGCAAAGGTTCACCAGACTGATTCCCGGGATGGCAGGACTGACATATCAAGAAAGACTGGATCAACTGGGCTTGTATTCACTGGAGTTCAGAAGAATGAGAGGGGATCTTATAGAAACGTTTAAAATTCTGACGGGGTTAGACAGGTTAGATGAAGGAAGAATGTTCCCAATGTTGGGGAAGTCCAGAACCAGGGGTCACAGTCTAAGGATAAGGGGTAAGCCATATAGGATCAAGATGAGTTGAAACTTCTTCACCCAGAGAGTGGTGAACCTGTGGAATTCTCTACCACAGAAAGTTGTTGAGGCCAATTCACTAAATATATTCAAAAGGGAGTTAGATGTAGTCCTTACTACGAGGGGGATCAAGGGGTATGGCGAGAAAGCAGGAATGGGGTACTGAAGTTGCATGTTCAGCCATGAACTCATTGAATGGCGGTGCAGGCTAGAAGGGCCAAATGGCCTACTCCTGCACCTATTTTCTATGTTTTTATGTCTATGTTTCTAAGTTACCGTTAACGAGCCCGCCAAAATCCAACAAAGAAGTACCAAGCCCACCAAAATTAAGACAAAGAATCGGGTTTGATTTGGCGCGCAGATTAGCAAGGCTCTCAAGGTATAATTGAGGCCCAGTTTTACAGTGAAGTAGCCACCTTTGCTCCTACACCAGCTTCGTATGCTTCAGACCTGGCAGACTTCAAGAACAGCACACCAGTTTTAGTTAAACTGGTTTCTTCAGAACATCGACCAAGACAGCATCGCAAATGACCAGGACACCAAGCACGCCGCAGCAGTGAAACAACCACCAACATATTACCAGCAACCAAATTGGTAATATTGAGCCACCGCGACCAACGATTTCCAAACTAAAGGCAACTCGACGAAAACCCGAAGATTCGCAAGCTGTTTCCACTCTACAAGCTATCCCTGAACTACCAACGAGTAAAACATTACCTAAAAGAACTTTAAAACCTATTGCTGAAGGAACAAAGTGGGTACTCACCCCATAAATCCAATACGCACCCTACCGCATCAGCGGACACCACCCAACTGAAGACTACGCAGTCAGAAGTCTTCCACGACAGTCGAGATATGGCACGCAGAACATGCAGAGTCTAGCGAACCCAGAAATCGTGAACCACTGCTAACTGTGAATAAGCGGATTGGTGAGCATTATCCCTGTTGCCCTAGAGTTTAACCCAGTCACGTTTAGGTATTGGGAGGTGGGAAGTGTGTTATCTTCTGTAACCCCTTTTGCATGTTGAAAGAAGTGTTCCTTATTCTCGAGATTGTAAGTTTTGACATTGTACTTTCTTTCCTGAATAAAATCAAAGTTTATTGCACCAAAATCAGTTGTCTGCTGCACTTTGTCACATCCCCAAATCAATCGAAAGTCTAGAACCCAGGGAGTGGGAGCGATTCGAACCGCTCAGAAGGTCAGAAGTGAACTAGACCCCCGAGACCATCCCCTACAGAATGGCAACCGCGGCAGGACTTTGGTACAAAGGATGTGATGCAGAGAATACTGTTATGGAGGAAAAAACTAAGATGGAAGAGAAGATTTCCTCTTATGTGTATAAGAAAGTAAATGTCACTAAGGAATGGGCGCTTGGTCTGTTGCATGCTGAGCATCCGGGAGACACTGCAGACCCGTGCACTGTAAGCAAAGACCATAAGGAATCAATAGAGAAAGCAATCTGGTTGATCTGCTTGCAGTGACAGTTCCAGCTCCTAGACAGAAGCATTAAGTCACTGCAGGCAGAACTGTGGGAATGTGCGGAAAAATCACATGAAAGTGCTATGGCAGGAGAAAGGTTATGGGGAGAACTATGCCAGCTGAAACAGAGAAAGGTGCAGCTAATGGAGAGGTTCATGAACAGCCAGGATTACTTTCAGTGTCAGGTCATAGAGGCTAAGAATAATGAAAAGGTACTGCGGAAAGAGGATACTTGCCTTACCCTTTAAATAAAAGAGCAGGAGGAGAGATTAAGAGACGTACAGGCGGTTTACAAAGTAGTCAGCAGTCATGGGCTTGAGTCGGGAGACCACGGTCCCTGCCAGCAACAAATAAAAAGTTTAACCCTTGCTTTGTCCAAGGCCAAAGGCACGGTAAGCCTAATAAGCCCGGGTGTGGCCCGAGTAGACCTGGAAGAGAAGGGAGAAACTATTCAACCACTGTCATGTATCTTACATTATTATATATAACTGTATCCTAACATGCTATACATGACTGTAATAAGATATGACCTGCAACCACCAGCATACCTTACCACCAGGGGTGCACTTGCAAGAGACAGGTATATAAGGACAGGTCTCAGGCAAGTGCAGCATTCCAGAGCTGTGAAATAAAGGTGCAGGTCCAGAGTGACCTTGACTTCACTACATGCCTCGTGTGAATCTGTACTGAGGGGACAGGACTTTACAGTGGCAACAGAATCCACAGAATGGCGAACAATGGATCAGATGAAAAGTACAATGCGGGAGACAATTGGGAGGACTTTATAGAAAGGCTCCAGCAAAGCTTTGTAACCAAAGACTGGTTAGGCGACGATAAGGCAGACAAGAGAAGAGCCCATCTCTTGACCAGTTGTGGCTCGAAAACATACGCTTTAATGAAGGATCTGTTGGCACCCGAGAAACCAGCAAGCAAGTCGTTTGAAGAATTGAGCACACTGGTAAGAGACCACCTGAAGCCAGCGAGCAGCCTACACATGGCCAGACACAGGTTCTTCAACGACAGACTCTGTGTGGGCAAGAGCATACCCGACTTCGTGGCGGAACTTCGGAGGTTGGCTAGTTTATGTGAGTTCTCCGATGAACTGAGGAGAGAAATGCTGAGAGACTTTTTCATTGAAGGAATAAGCCAGGCAGGCATATTCCGAAAGCTCATAGAGACCAAGAACCTGACCTTAGAGGCAACAGCACTGGTTGCACAGACATTCTTGGTCGGGGAAGAAGAAACGAGGTTGATTTACAATGCAGGTACAAAAACTAACGAACTATCTGAACAAGAAGTTCACAGCACTAAACAAGCTGCTACCCCCACACACAGACAAAACCGGAAGAACAGGCTCTCGACAGCAGGCAGAAGCCATCAAGGGCCACAGGAACAGCCGTTCACACCTCATCAACCCACAATGCGAGCAATCAACTACAAACTGAGAGAAGCTCAAGAGCGATCAGCCAGACGCAGCTCATTCTTTGGGAAAACTTTGAACAATGGAACAATGGAACAGTTCTGTGCTGGAGGTGTGGGGGCTGGGCACTCATCAAGGGGATGTCAATTTCAGCAGGCTGTTTGCAGAAGTTGTGAATATACAGGGCATTTGACCCGCATGTTCAAAAAAATGGCAGCTCGGCTGGTATACGAATCGGATGCGTCGGAAAGCGGACCAGAAGATCGTGGGGACAGTACCCGGTACACCGATGTACAGCGGGTCAACCCGATCAATGGCTGCTCTGACAACAGGATGCCTCCTATAATGATGAGGGTCCTACTCAACGGGATATCTGTCAACATGGAGCTGGATACGGGAGCGAGTCAATCTCTCATGGGGGCTCAACAATTTGAACATCTGTGGTCGACACCAAACTAAGGACCTATACCAAAGAAATCATACCAGTCCTCGGCAGTGCCATGCCCTCTGACATACACAAAGGGACGGTGAACTGACTTCCCCTGTGGATTGTCCCCGGAGACCCCCCAGCACTGCTGGGGAGAAGCTGGCTGGCAAAACTAAACTGGAAATGGGATGATGTCCATGCCATGTCATTAGAGGAACGGACCTCCTGCTCAACAGTTATAAAGCGATTTGAACATCTCTTTCAGCCAGGTGTGGGCACTTTCAAAGGGGCCAAAGTCAAAATCTATATCACACAGGATGCTAGATCGGTCCATCACAAAGCCAGAGCTGTACCCTATGTGATGAGGGAAAAGATTGAACACGAACTAGACAAGCTTCTGCGGGAAGGCATTCTATTACCTGTGAAATTTAGCGACTGGGCAAGTCCCATCGTCCCAGTAATGAAGCCTGATGGATCCCTACGAATCTGTGGGGACTACAAATCTACCATAAACAGAATCTCCCTACAGGACCAGTACCCGCTGCCCAGAGCGGAGGACTTATTTGCCACATTGGCTGGAGGTAAACTTTCTCAAAACTCGACCTCACATCTGCGTATATGACGCAAGAATTGACCGAAGAACCCAAGCTACTCATCACCATCAACACACATCGAGGCCTTTTCATGTACAATCATGCATCAGGTTGGCAGCTGCCATATTGCTGCGCAACATGGAGAGTCTGCTCAAGTCCATTCTGGGGACGGTTGTATTTCAAGACGACATACTTATCACGGGCAGGGACACCGACTCCCATCTCCGTAATTTGGAGGAAGTACTAAAGCGGTTGGATCGGGTCGGCCTATAAGTCAAGGAATCCAAGTGCCTGTTTTTCGCACCCGAGGTTGAATTTTTGGGCAGAAGGATTGCCGCTGATGGAATCCGCCCAACAGAGTCCAAAACAGAAGCAATTCGCCTGGCACCCAGGCCCCGGAATGTCTCAGAACTGCGCGCCTTTCTCGGGCTACTCAATTACTTTGGGAACTTTATGCAGAACTTAAGCACGCTGCTGGAGTCTCTCCACGTGCTACTCAGGAAGGGGTGCGATTGGTTTTGGGGGGACGCCCAGGAACGCGCCTTCAATAAAGCACGCAACCTTCTGTGTTCCAACAGTGTTTTGACTTTCTTTGATCCAGGTAAAAAGCTAGTTCTCACATGCGATGCGTCAGCGTATGGGGTCGGGTGCGTTTTGCAACATGTCAATAGTGCGGGCAAATTACAACCCATAGCTCATGCCTCCAGGTCACTTTCGCGGGCGGAGCGCGGGTACGCAATGGTTGAGAAGGAGGCGCTCGCATGCGTGTACGGTGTCAAAAAGATACACCGATACCTTTTTGGGGCCAAATTCATGTTAGAAACCGACCACAAGCCCCTCACGTCCCTCCTATCTGAGAGCAAGGCAATAAACGCCAACGCCTCGGCGCGAATTCAATAGTGGGCACTCATGCTGGCGTCCTACAACTATACCATAAGGCACAGACCAGGCACAGACAACTGTGCCGACGCGCTCAGCAGGCTACCCCTGGCGACCACGGAAAGGTATGACAAACATGACTGTGAGATAGTCATGGCAATCAATGCCTTTGAGTATAAAGGTTCGCCCATGACGGCTTGCCAAATCAGAGCCTGGATGGCCAGCGACCTCACGTTATCCTAAGTAAAGATGTATCCTAACCGGTGACTGGGCAGAGGCTCGCGATGCCTGCCCCGAGTAATTAAAACCCTTTCACAGGCGGATGCAGGAGCTATCACTACAAGCAGACTGCCTGATGTGGGGCAGCCGAGTAGTCATGCCTCTGCGAGGCAGAGAGGCATTTGTCCGGGAGCTCCACCGCGAGCACCCGGAGATCCTTCTCATGAAGGCCATTGCTAGATCCTACGTCTGGTGGCCTGGTGTTGACGCGGACTTGGAGCTCTGCGTCCGAAGGTGCACCATTTTCTGCCCAACTCAGCAATGTCCCCAGGGAGGCTCCCCTGAGCCCCTGGCCTACCAAAATGTAGTTGCGGGTGCACGTAGACTATGCGGGCCCATTCATGGGCAAAATGTTCCTCGTAGTTGTAGATGCATTTTCAAAGTGGATCGAATGCACCATTTTAAACTCGAGCACAACCTCCACCACTGTGGAGAGCCTCGCAACCATGTTTGCAATGCACGGAATCCCTGACATATTGGTCAGTGACAATGGTCCATGCTTCACCAGCGCAGAATTCCAAGATTTTATAATTGACCACGGCATAAATCACATCAAGACGGCACAGTTCAAGCCGGCCTCCAACGGCCAGGCAGAGAGAGCAGTGCAAATCATTAAACAAGGCATGCTTAAAATCCAAGGTCCCACGCTGCAGGGTCACCTGTCGTGACTGCTGCTGGCATACAGATCTCGTCCGCACTCATTGACTGAGATTCCCCCCGCGCAACTGTTGATGAAAAGAACTTTAAAAACAAGGCTCTCATTAATCCTCCCAGACATGCACAAAATCGTTGAGGCAAAGCGCCGTAAGCTGACTGAGTACCATGACAGAAATTCGAGGGGGAGATGGAATGAGATAGGGGACAAAGTGTTTGTACTAAACTATGGCAGGGGTCCCAAATGGCTTGCAGGGGCAGTAATGGGCAAGGAAGGAAACAGGCTACTGGTAGTACAAATGGACAATGGCAAAATCTGCCGGAGGCATGTAGACCAAGTCAAAAGCAGATTTACCAACAACACTGTGGAACCAGAGGCAGACTACGATGTGGAACTCGCACCACACCTGGTGGACAGACAGAGGGAACAACCTGAGGAAAGGGCAATCCCAACAGACAGCCCAGGCGAGTCAACAACAATCACACTAATCGAAACAGACAGCCCAGGTGAGATACCAGCAACCACACCCAAAGAAAAACAGACACCAAGGCAAACAACTGAACCACAACTCAGACGCTCCATGCGAGAGCGTAGAGCACCTGAGAGACTGAACCTGTAAAGACAATAAGACCTTGGGGGAGGGTGATGTCATGTATCTTACATTATTATATATAACTGTAGCCTAACATGCTATACATGACTGTAATAAGATATGACCTGTAACCACCAGCATACCTTACCACCAGGGGTGCACTTGCAAGAGACAGGTATATAAGGACAGGTCTCAGGAAAGTGCAGCATTCCAGAGCTGTGAAATAAAGGTGCAGGTCCAGAGTGACCTTGACTTCACTACATGCCTCGTGTGAATCTGTACTGAGGGGACAGGACTTTACAACCACCACCTGTGGCACTGGTGTTGGTACCGGCTCGGCAGAATGAGGGGCGAACGAGTTGTGAGCTGGACATGGATTGCTGACCACCACCACCTGTGGCGCCGAGTTTCAGCTCGGTTTGGCAACAGGGAGAGGTGGGAGAGCCAGAGCAAGAAGGACCAGAACCGGGGTCGATATGCCTGGTCCGGCAACAAAAGTTTGACCTGCCCGGCGGTGGTGGGGGCCAGGAGCCCCTAGAAAGTCAGTTCGTGCTTCCCCACACTACCCAACAGCTTAGGGCTATGATAAGCCACCTCAGTCCATTTTATGGAAGTGGAACAGGCAGGGGATATTAACGTGTGCGATGATGCCAAGGTGGTAAAAATGCTCTTCCTCTCATTGGATGACAAGCTGTATCAGTCCCTCTCTGCTGAGAGCAAAAGGGGGCAGAGCACATGTGCTGCCATCCGGGAGGACATTTTGGAAGCCATGGGCTGTAATGACGGGAGTTCCTTCTCCCGAGTAAAGAAGACAGTGCAGCTCACAGGGGAAACCCCACAGGCTTTCGCAGATAGACTGTGGCCTCTGTACCAGGATGCCTCTGGTGGGGCTCTCGACCGGGATAACTTAAGCCAGGACGAGAGAGCCCACTGGCTCCGAAGCCTAGTGGCAAACAGCTCACCACGGATCAAAGCAAAGGCTGAGGGCTGGTTTGTCCCGAGAGATCCCCATACCACCGAGGAGTTAGCGGTCAGGCAACTGACCCTATCCCACCGGAACGGTAGGGAACGGAAGAGCACCCACCCAAAGGAAAAGTCCACAAAATCAGACCTAGTCAGGATAAGAGGGAATGGCACCAGGAAGGGGGCAACCCCTCTGATATGAAGCGTACCTGCTTCGCGTTCAGGAAGAGCGGGCACTGGAGAAAGGATTGTAGGAATCCATGGAAGAGTAGCGCAGGGAAGAACTCTCCAGCCTCTGCCCAAAAGACTGAGACCGAGAAACCAGTCTCTCCCGACATTTTCGACACATTCTTGACTGCGCACCACACAGTACTAGATGGCCCTGGGAGGGTAGCCGCCGCCACCGGTACCGTAAGCCCATCTGCCCCATCCCAACAAAAACAGTGACTAGAATAGACGCAGCCTGTTCACCTGTGTTCCCTCGAGTACGATGCATGGGGGGGAATGACCCTTCAGATGGAGGTGGAAAAGGTGAAGGGGACTTATCTGCTGGATACCGGTGGATCAAGCACCCTCATCTATGCAGCTAACCCCGCCGCCTCACCTCTATCTAGTGGGGTCCCATACAGCTTGGTGGGTTTCACAGGCACCAAGCAGGCTGGCTCATTCTCCATTCCACTCTCGATTCATTTCGGAACACTCCACACCAAGTGGACTTGTGTCCTAATGAAGTGGGAGCAGGGAGGGAAGGGGATCCTGGGGGCCGATTTTATTCTAGCTCATGGGATCCTAGTGGATTTAAGGAACCACTGTCTTTGGGGGGCAGTATGTACAGGACAGGAGAGTGAGGTGGTGTTTATCCCAGAAAAACGGGGCAAAGGGACGGTGTGTACCATGAAGCCAAAGGAGGGTTACGACCTCGAATCGCTGGTCAGTAACATTCCGATGGAATACCAAGAGTATGTGAGGGCAAACCTTGCAGCTTTTGCCACTCACAAACACAACTGTGGAAGGATAAACAGGGTCGAGGTTTGCATCGATGTGGATCCAATGACCCGACCACAGAAACAGTATAACTTTCCCAGGGAGGAGAAGGTAGACGTGGAAACAACCTTGGGTTCTTTGGATAAGCAGGGGGTATTGAGACCAATAGTCACTCATGTGAACTCTCCATTGTGGCCGGATAGGAAACCGAACAACTCCTGGAGAGTCACGGTGGACTATCGAGTACTCAACTGTAACATCCCCGCCTGTGCACCCACGGTTGCTGCCGTCACCGAACTCATTGGAAGTATCCCAGCCTCCGCGACCACCTTCACGTTGCTGGATATTTCTAACGGGTTTTTGTTCATCCCTTTACGAAGAGAAGACCAGTAGAAGTTTGCTTTTACCTTTAAAGGCCAGCAATACACTTGGAACTGTCTCCCTCAGGGCTTTCACAGCAGCCCTAGCATTTTTCAATAATGTATGGCCAACTGTTTAAAGAGCTTCAGCAGAGCCCAGCAGCTGGTACAGTATGTGGATGACCTGCTCCTGTTCACTGATGAGGGGGAGGAGCATGGCCCACTGCTGGCTGAGCTGCTGGAGCTGCTGAAGGAAGAGGGATTTAAAGTTAATCCCAAGAAGGCACAGATCAACCAGAAAGAAGTAAAATTCCTGGGACTGACTGTGCGAGCTGGGGAAAGAGCCATTGACAAAGCTAGGAGGGAAGAAGTGCAGAAGTTACCAGCCCCCAACACAGTAACAGGAGTGAGATCTTTTCTAGGGCTAACCGGGTAGTGCGGAGATTTCATTGAGGATTATGCAGCCACAGCAGCCCCTCTGCTCCGACTCCTATACTAGGGAGTGGAGTGAGATTGGGACGAAGGTTGCGAGGCAACATTTATCCAACTCAAGAAAGACCTGCAGACTGCACCGGCTTTAGGGGCTATTGATGGGGGGGAAGAGTTTTTCCTGGAAGTAGCAGCCAGCTGAGACCAGTGGTCTACTCCTCCAGGATACTCATGGACGTAGAGAAGGGGTACTCCAACTGTGAGAGGCACCTCCTAGCCACTCACTGGGCTGTGGAAAGATCATTGATCTTCACATGGGGTGTCCCCTATCACACTCCTTACCCATCACACACTCATCCAGATGCTCCTGGATGGGAGGATCAAGGACGGGACAGCGAGCAGTGCTCGCTGGACCCTATTCCTCTCCCAGATGGACCTAAGGGTAAAGGGTCTCTACAAGCCAAGACTCACAGCCAAAATGATCTATCCAGGGACAGACCACCTGTGTTCCGTAGAAGGGGTATGGGAAAGTAACATAGGCTTTCGGACTGGGTTACACCTCACAGTCCGAGAAATCTATGTAGATGGTTCAAGCACGGTATCTGCGGGTGAACGACTCACAGGTTGCAGAGTTTATGACCCGGAGACAGGCATTGCTCTGGCGATTAAAATCCCCAGTACCATGAATACCCAGCATGCTGAACTGTCGGTGGTGGTGTACGTGGTCACACACCCCGAGGAATTCCCTACCCCGTATACGATTTGCTCGGACAGTATGTTCACATGCAATTCGTGTATGGAATACCTGGCTATCTGGTCCCGTCGTGGATACACATCTGCAGACGGGAGACCTCTGGCGATTAAGCCTTTACTGGAAAAGATCATGGCCGCCGTAGGGGAGGAAGGGAAGGTCTATATGCATAAAGTGAAGGCACATTCAACCACTGAACCCCGTAGCGAGGGAAACCAGCAGCTGACATGTTAGCCAAGCAAGGTGCTTGCACGGGCAAGCTCTGAGATCCGTACAACCCAAGCCCCATTGCAGCGGTTAGGGGCGGGATTGGGATGACAGGGAGGGCAGCAGTAGCAGTGCCCACAGACCTGAAAACGGTTCAGACCCAAAACCCCGTCCTCAAAACTATCCTGAACACGCTAGCTAGACGGCCCGTATGGCACCGCAGCTATTGCCATTAAAGAAGGCATGCTGTTCAGGGGGGAGCAATGGGTAGTACTGCAACAACACTGAAGAGAGTTCCTCCAGCTGGCCCATGAGGGTCCAGGAGCAGGACACCCTGGACCTGAAACCACCTGGCAATGGGTGGAACAGGCAGGGTGGTGGCCAGGACTCAGGGACGATGTCCGCGAGTTCTGCGCCGGCTGTCTCGTGTGTGCTGCCAACAACCCATACCCCAAGAAAAGGATGGTGTCTATGGGACATATCAGGAGGTCGAGGGACCCTGACAGTCGATCCAGGTCAATTACATCAGGCCCCTACCCACTGCCCAGGGAGGCTACACGTACTGCCTAGTGTTGGTGGATGTGTTCACTAAGTGGGTAGAAGCCTGTCCATGCCGTACAGCTACTGCATTGGGAATAGCTAGGATCCTGGTCTGGGAAGTGTTCTCCCGATGGGGACTACCCCTGTATGTGGAGTCCGACCAAGGGAATCACTTCACCGGGCAGGTGATGCAAGAGACCCTTAAGGTGTTCGGCATCGAGGGGAAATAGCATGTCGCCCACAACCCGCAGTCATCTGGGCCTGTGGAGCGTTTAAACCGCACTATTAAAGAAAGGTTATGAAAAGAGATGGGGGGACTCACCCAAGAAGTGGGTGGAGGTCTTACCACTGGTCCTCATGGGGATCCGGGCCTGTCCGTCAATGAGCACGGGGTACTCCCCGTACAAGCCCATTACTGGCAGAGCCATGCTTACACCCACCCATGTACTAGCCCTGGTGCTCATGGAAGGTCAGCTTAGGGAAGCATGCTGAGACAGCTTTGTCAGGAATCTGTTTGAACACCTTAAACAGATTCACTGGCAGGCTGCTAACAACATGGGAAAACAGCATCGGAGCAACCGACTGCTGCTAGAGCCCCACAAACACCATGAATGGGAGATAGGGGACCAGGTTATGGTACGGAACTACGCTCGAGTAGGGGCTTTTAAGGCACTGTACGTGGGGCCGTACCACATTGCTGACAAGGCAAGCCCCATGGTCTATGCCGTAAAGATGCCCCGCCGTACAAAGTGGTTCCACATAAACCAGTGTGAACTGTTTAACCCCGGGATAGCTGCTCAGTGCAAGGGGAAGCCAGGGACAGTGAACCTGTCTGGGGACAGGGATCCTCAGCCAGCAGCCTCCGACTGTGGAAAGCCCACAGGAAACGTTGCAGAGCCACAGACTGTACCTAGAGGAACGGTGAACTGTGTTACTGGAGGAGCCATCCCCCCACATTTGGGACTCGTATGCACCCCCAGTTGCCAGAGCCTTAAGAAGGACTGCCCGCACACCACGGCCCAAGACACCATGGTCCCCAGCACCCCAGTTTCAGTGAGTCAGCCCCGGGAGGTTTGCCATCAGAAAAAGAATACCGAAGATCAGGGAGCAGTCTGCGGACAGGGACCCCCAGCTGGTAGCCTTGGGCAGCGAGGGACTCATGGGAGAGGTAGTGGTGGACCAGCCACCAACTGAGAGAGTCCCCAGCCTGTAAGCCCCGACTGTGCAGAACCCTCAGTGAATGAAATGAACTTAACAGCCACACCAAAAGGGGCAGTGTTCTGTAGTACCAGGGGGGCCATTCCCCCGATAATGTGGGACTCAGACACACCTCCGGTGAGAACATTCCGGGTCCTGCGATGTAGGCCGCCTTACCGTCGGCCATACAAGCAGCCCAAAGGCCGCACAAGAAAGGAGAAGAACAGGGATTAACCTCGCCACCGGAGACGGGTGGCAGATGTATATAAGAGTTCGATACGAGTTTAAGATGTTTAAGAATTTTAGTGTAAGTTAAGAGTGTGATGATTTCAGGTCACCACGACCTCAAGAAGAACCATGCGTAGCGAAGTAGTGTAAGGAATATAAAATAGGATCGGTTATGAAAGAGTTTCGGCCGGCAGCTGGTGTCCATCAAGTAACCGAGACCTGGTAGCATTCAGGAGTAAGAAGAATTCACCTTTACAGCTATTAAAGGAGGCACTAGCGACATGTACCTGGCAGTATTTGCGGGGGGAGGGGGTAAAAAGAGAGACCCCACCTTGGTAGTCGTTAGAGGAGGCACTACGAAGATGAAAGGGTTAAAATAACCAGAAGTTATAACCAACAACAGTTCCGAGGTAGAACCTGGGATGAAGACAGCCCAGTTGGTTAAAGACTTTATTAAGTTACCGAGAAAGGAATGAGCTTAAGTTGGAACTCAATCACCTTTTGTCAAGCCAGAGAGCTTTTCTCAGGGCTGGGCTATCTGTTTTATGTGTCCCTACAGGAAGGAGATCAACATGAAAAGAGTCCTGCTCCTGCTCACCCTGATGGGGATGAGCATCGGTGACCGAGGTGACTTGGAAGAATCCCTCATTTATGGGTGTTCGGGAGGGAGAGCACTGATCGTAATTGCAGTGGGTGGCACACCGGGTGTGGAAGAGCTCGCCGTTGATTTCCACAAGGGAAGGTGGTCAGGGTGGCTGGGGTCTAACTCCACTCAATACTCCAGCCAGGCGGGGTTCCCATGCCCCAGGATGCAGATCGATGCTGCGCGGGTCAGCATTACGGAAGGAAAACGTGTGTGTTTGACTTGTAAAGGACAGATTCCCCTGGATAGATGGTGGTGGCTCAGGAAGCTGAGCAACGAGACGGGGGACCAGGAATCTGACTGGGAACGACTCGGTAACGATACTTACCGGACCATCATGGAACACAGGGAGGAGTGAGTGTGTGGTGGGACAAGTGGTGGGAGTCGGAATACGGAATTTCCGTCTGCATGTGGGGATCAGAGAGGATCTGTCCCGCAGGCTTATCGATCGCCTTCGCCAGGCAATGGCAAGATGATGGGAAAGGGATGGGGTGGGATTCCAGCCTACATTGGTGTGCGGTCCCACACTCCCCGCGCCCAATCAACGCCACCGAACTTGTCGTACGCATTAAGAAACCCCTACCCACGACTCTGACAGTAAGGACAGTAATAGAGAAGTGTCCTATCACCACCAAGGGACCAGGGAATGGATTAGTATTGGTACTGACCAAAAAGTTGTTATACCAGGGGGTACACAATGCAGTAGCTTCAGTTATTTTAAACCTTACCGAGATGCACTTACCTGACTGGTGCCCGAAGAAAGCAGAACAGCTATACCAGGCCCTACTCAGAGAAATGTTCAGGAAATTTTACGAGTTCGATATTGGCAACGTAGATAAAGTCGATTTATACACCCTACATGCTAGGGACACTATGGGCACGGGGAGACAAAGAAGGGGAACCTGGAACGATATTTTTACTGCATACAATACAGGATCCTCTGTGATAAATAGCCTGGATGATATCGAACTGCAAACACAAATAAATGGTCTAAAGAACCAACTAAGAAAGATCCTAAAAGAGGAAAACACAGTGCTGGGCTCAGAGATACACGAGAACCAGACCATGATGGTCCATTTAAAAGAGGTTATTGCTGAGCAGGAAAGACACGAAAAACAGTAAATGCACTTATACGGGAGTATAGGAATGCCTCGGATCAGGCTGCACAGAATTAGGTGTGTATGTGGTTATTGGGCGAAGGCTGTAACAACCTGGAGGATTTAAAACAAGGTTTAGTCTCCTCCTGGATCAGCAACAAGCAACTCGCAGCCCTCCAGCCGTATAATAATTCACTAAGCACGTGTCAGCTCTGTCTAGCTTCTGAAGCCTACCCAGTCCCAGTGAATTGCGGGCGTTCTAATCACACCATCATGGGGATAGTACTAAGGATGCCAGTCATAGGTGGGACAGCCCGACCCGCACCGGTCTACAGGGTGGAGAACATTGGAGTCTTTCAAGGAGGTGCACACGTTCGTTTCACAGCGGTCCCACCGTATGTCATAAAATGGGAGCACGCTATGACAGGTAGTGACTTCTCTGGGTGCCGGAGCTGGGGTGCACACATAATCCTGTGTCCCCAGTACTTGAATACCTATTCTAAACCACAGTGTGGGTTTAAAGCTGCTGGTACACAGACTATCAACTGTACCATGGAGGTAATGGCACAAGACCATGTCCCTCCACAGGTAGCATACATAGGGGGTGGGACACATTGTGTCATCACCAGTGTGCCCCACGCCTGGTGAGTGACAGCAGGTTTTGTTTTAAGCCCAAGGCAGATGTTCAAGTGGCCCAGGAACAGATTGTCCCCATTCCCGAACCCTCCACTGTTCACCTCACTGTAAGTGAAAACATCACAAACCTGCAGGATTATGTTGCACATTTTGGCTATGAAATTCCCCCTCTATCCGAACATCTTACCGCTCTACTGAAAGCTGTAGTAATCTCACAGAAACATTTCTAGATTCTAGAACAGAAAACATTTGAGATAGGGAGGAAAATTCTGGAGATCACAATTCCACCTTGGTGGGACATTTTCAGAAACATAGAAGTCCCAGCCGGTTTCAGAATAGCTTCCCATATTTTGGTTGTCTGTCAACTGCTGATTATTCTTTACTTGTGGTGTATTACCTGCTGAGTGAGAGGCAGAGGCCGTCGAGTCCGGCACCAAAGGGTGCTGTACTCTCCCTGGCCAAACTTGGGGATCGCATCGGGAGGGGCAGTACCATATTATAATGTCTGATTTTGTCTTGTGATTTATTTCCCTGTTGTAATAACACAGAGGTCAAGTGTTGTAAGAGTTTTTTGCTCATGTGTTTTGACTGTGTACCTTTGTTTTCTGTAAAACCGGAGAAATAGAGGGGCGTCGGACTCCCTCTATGCTGCAATGTAATCGGAATGACTGTATTTGCCTGTAAACTGCATTACATTTCAAAAAGGGGAATGTAAGTTTAAGTCTTAGCTAGGTAAATACAGGAGAAGGTTGGCTCTCGGGAATCAGGAATTTTGCTCACTTAGCATGACACTCTACCATGAAGAGTATCACAGGGGGGACTGTAAAACTCAAGTTTTCTCAAAATTCAAAAATGCCCCTTCTCTATAAAGAAACCCTAAGGAAGGATCATTTTGGATTCACTTAAAATGAACTTTGGGATTTTAAAGGATGCATGGGTCTGCAATGGAAAAGGATTGCAAAATCCAGGGGAACATTAACCTCTGAAAAGACCAGTTTTTGGGTATTGGAGCTGACTGGGATATTCGAGCTAAAACAAATTGTCTGGGGAATTGTGTGACCTCCAAAACTCTGCTCCCCAGGAGATATTAACATAGCAACAATTGATCCGGAGATAGCCAGCTAGAGCTCTAAGCATGAAACCCATCCAGCGCATGCATAATGTTAATCACCTATCCGGCCTGCATGGAAAACCCAGGCCTTGGCAGACAACGTAAACACCGAATATAATTCGTATAATCACGACTCGAATTCAACCAATTGACACATCCTAAAACAAGTTAGCGTTAACAAGCCCGCCAAAATCCAACAAAGAAGTACCAAGCCTGCCAAAATTAAGACAAAGAATTGGGTTTGAGTTGGCACGCAGATTAGTAAAGCTCTCAAGGTAGAAGTGAGACCCAGTTTTACAGTGAAGTAGCTACCTTTGCTCCTAGACCAGCTTCGTGTGCTTCAGACCTGGCAGACTTCAAGATCAGCACACCAGTTTTAGTTAACCTGGTTTCTTCAGAACATCGACCAAGACAGCATCGGAAATGACCAGGACACCAAGCACGCCATGGCAGCAAGAGGCTCATGAAACAACCACCAAGGTATTACCAGCAACCAAATTGGTAATATTGAGCCACCGTGACCAACGATTTCTAAACCGAAGTCAACTCGACGAAAACCCGAACATTCACAAGCTGTTTCCACTCCACAAGCTATTCCTGAGCTACCAACGGGTAAAACATTACCTAAAAGAACTTTAAAACCTACTCCTACCAGAAGAAAATCCAATGCATCAGCAGACACCACCCAATTGAAGACTACGCAATGAGAAGCAGAACCTACAGAGTCCAGCGAACCCCGAAATCGCAAACCACTGCTAACTGTGGATAAGAGGATTGGTGAGCATTATCCCTGTTGCCCTAGAGTTTAACCTAATAAGACTTAGGTATTGGGAGGTGGGATGTGTATTATCTTCTGTAACCCCTTTTGTATGTGTAATGAAGTGTTCCTTATTCTAGAGATTGTAAGTTTTGACATTGTATTTTCTTTCCAAAATAAATCAAAATTTCTTGCACCAAAACCAGTTGTCTGCTGCACTTTGTCACATCCCCAAATAATCCAAAGTCTAGAACCCAGGGAGTGGGAGCAATTCGAATTGCTCAGAAGGTCAGAAGTGAACTTGACCCCCGAGACCACCCCCTACAGATGCTGCCCGGAAATTTTGCATTCATTGCCATAATAATTTGCTGGTGATCGACAGTGAGTTGCACATTCAGGAAGTGGAATCCCTTTCGGTTCCGAAAAACCTCTGCATCCCGAAAAGGTGCACGCATGGGGATGTGCGTACAGTCTATTGCTCCCTGCACCTTGGGGAAGTTAGCATTCAGTAGAATACTAGAGCCCTCTCAGTCTGTGCCTCCCTGGTCATAGGGAAGCTGATAAAGTCCATCCTGTGTGCGTAAAGGGCTTTAGTGACCTGTTGAATGTAGCAATGTATGCTATGCTGAGATACAGCGCAAATGTCGCCAGCTGAGGCCTGAAAGGAACCCGATGTGTAGAAGGAAAGTGCTGCGGTGACCTTGACCTCAACGGTCCTGGCAGGCTGCACATCTCCCCTAATGAGCTGGCATATCACACTGATAAACTCTTTGTGGAAGCGCAGTCTCCTAAGGCACGTGTTATCGGACAAGTTCAGGTAAGACCGCTTCTCCCTGAACATGCGTGAGGTGTAACGTCTTGTCCTACTCAGCAGTGCGGTGCATCTTTGATTGGGCACATAATGCTGTTGAATATATCTTCTGCCATCTCTAATCTGCAATATGTGCGTGGTCATCAAGACAGGCTGAGAAATGACAGGCCCCATTACAGTAACTATCAGTATTATACCTATTGTTCACAAACAATAAATTTTCACATTAAGACACCTAAATTAAATTCCAATCGTCCACAGTATGATAAGATGTTTGTTCAGATGTTCAAATCATCTTAAAAGAACTCCACAGGACATCAAAACTCCCTTGAAGTTGAGCAGCCTTTTAAATGAAGCGACCTGCAATTTACAGAATGGCATCCATACCGCTGTGATTAGTTCAGGTGAGAGCAACTTGTTCACGGCGGTTTTTTTCGGCGATAAATATTTTCGGTGATATGTGTGCGATGTGCCGAAAGTAACGCTCGGCGATATTTTGGGTGTTAGTTTCGTCCATTCTGATTTTTACACCAAAAAAAAGTGGGCAGGCATTATTATTATTTCTCGGTGTTACGTACATGCTGAAAGTAACGCTGGGCGATAAGTGAGCGATAGGTGGGCGTTATTTTCCATTTTGTGCCGAAATGGGCAATATCTTGGCGTTATACTTCATCTCAGCACTAAAATGGACATTAAGTGGGCGGTATCGATGCAAAAAAAGTGGAAATTCTAGCCCATAACGTTTACAGCACACTTTATAAAGGGTATTATGAACGTTCCTTTAAAACCAGGCAACTTGCCACCATGGCCGAAACTTTAGTCAACTGTCAGCAGCCAGGTTTTGAGTGCCCTTACAAACAGTTACAGAAAATACATATGTACATTCTCCAGGCGAAATACATCCCGCGGAAACAGGTACAAGACGTTTCAAATTCGGGGCTGGCTGTCGATCAATGCTAGCCGCAGATTTCTGAGCACCTTTCCACGCTTTCTGCAGGATAAATGAATCAGGTACATGGTTATCACACATTGAGCCAACACCAACACATGAGAAATGACCCGAATCCATGGGGGGACCTCGATGTCATTGCCAATGTCCTACCATGGTCGAGATACAATCTGATTTAACTCCTTTCCCGTTTCCCGGTTCTGATGTACCAGGGTGTAAAAGTGTTTTTGGGATAGATCAATCTCTTTGAGTAGTTTTGTGAGGTTTTCGGGCAGAGGTGGAATCTTGTAACTAGACTGAGTTACATACCGGTACAAATCGCGGATGGTGTTGTTTACCGTGATATGAACAGTCCTGGGTTCCACGATGGGGATAATGCGTTCTTGGGTATCTGGACCTCAGTGTGCGGTTTGAAGCAGAAGCTTTGATCTGCAACCGGGCACCAAGTGTCGTTACGCACTCGGTACTGAGTCACGCTGGTCGTGATACAGTACATTCCTCCGCCCATGTAAGCTACCTGGGGTGGAATTTGGCTCTGGGCCATCACCTCCATGTGCAATTAATGGGCTCTGCACCCTCTGATTTAAAACCACACACCAGAAGCATACAAATGCTGAGGACATAGTACCACATGCGTTCCCCTGCTTTGGCACCCATTAAGGTCTGTGCCGGTCATGATGGATCCCCAGTTTACAACAAACAGTGGGACCCCATGATGTCGCACGTTTACCCCGTCCCTCAGAAAGGCGATGTTCTGTACTCGGTATACTGGTGCCGGTCGTGGTGACCCACTCATCACCGGCATCCGCAGTACAACCCCCATTACCATAGTGTTGGACAAGCCACAATCTACCAGGACTGGGTAAGCCTCTGAGGTGAGTCGGAGTTGGCACGGGCTCATGGAACCTTTGTATGGGCTGAGTGTGGTGAGGTGTTGGTTGCTGATCCATGAAATAACTCGGCCTTGTTGAAGGTCCTCCAAATTACTGCATCCTTCATTCAGCAGCCAAGCACCGTACAACACACACGTGTCATTCCTTGCCACTTGAGCTGAGGCATTCCGATCTACTCGTATCAATCTGTTAATCATTTGAGCGTGTGCCTCCAGGTCGGCTATGGTCTCCTTCAAATGGATGGTCATCGCCTGATCCTTCCGTAACTCCGACCCCTCTATCGTGTTACCTTCTCGCAGTATCTTGCGCAACCGATCCCTCAAGGTATTTACCTGCATTTGTAACTGAGCATCGTCCATACTATTAACAATTGACAAGCCAGGGCTAAATGCTGTGGCTGCGTCATTAAACAGCCCTTTCCAAACCCCTGCACTGACCTGAGGTCAGATCATATACACTGTCCCAATCTACGCCACCGTAACTTAACTCATAGAACTTCCTAAACATTTCTTTGAGCAGAGCCTCGTGAAGCCTTTCGGTCTCTGCAGTACACCACCGTAGCATGTGAACCTGGGTCAGGTTTAAGATAACCGAGGCGACCAAGTAGTGCATAGCATGGTAAATGTATCTTGCCGGTTGGGACTAGCACCAACCCATTCCTTGGCCCTGGGATGGTGGTGGGGCATCGAACCTCCGTCTCTTGTACCGGTGGGCCTGTGGGAAGGGGCTCTACCTCATTTGGTAGCAAGTCCTTGGAATTTACGGTACGTGGAGGGTCTGGGATCACACAGGAGTCCATACTCCGTCCCCAACCGATCCCAGTCCTGGAGTCTTGCCACCGTCGCGAAAACATGACCGACAAACCTGTCAGACAGACCCGTTCAGACCCCCACATACACACGTAAATTCCTTCCTCTTTCCACCATTTGTGCCAGCACACTTCAATGCTCCCCTTTGTCCCCATAAGCTGACGGTATACATTGTTCCCCAGCTGTTTCCAGTCCGTGGATCAATTGCCCTTATCTTGGCTCAAGTTCCTGAGCCACCATTCCAGGGGTATGTTCCCTTGCACCGCAAGCATACGCATCTCCCCTCGGTCACCCTAACCCGTGTGGCCGTGACTTGCAGCTCGGGGCACAGTATGGAAGCTTCGCCATACGTCAAACCTTTGCTGCTGGAGTACCACATAGAATTGGACCCCAGCACCCCCCGGCCATCTTCCCTCATGGAAGTAGGCTGCCACACCGTCGGTGTCCCCAGTCCCACCCCGCTGTACCACGGTGGGTCCTTTCACCCTGGTGCAGCTGTAGAGGATGGACTCCTCGGTGTCTCCCCTCTCCAAGCTGCCGATCCCAAACCAGCTCAGGAACAGGACCACAGCGAACGTTCCTGACATTCTATTGGTGTTTTTGGACTTCCTTACTTTCCTATAACATAAAACACAAGCAAAAATCCGTTCTGTGAGAGGGTTTTCTCCTCCACAGTTCCATCAGGTTATACACAAGCAGCAGGACAGACACAAACCGTCAAAGAAACGAAATGTAAAACAAACTATATACAATGTGGGCCGGGTGGCCGCGGTGGGTGAGTAGGGAGGCAACCACGGCACCCTCGGCCGTGGGATCCGACTGCTCCTCCTTACCGCCCCGTCCACCGGGGCATCGTTGTATCATATTAGGGGAGGGAGACCCTCCTCCACCAGGCTCATGATGGTGCCCTGGTGCCTTTTAGCTCTGGTACTTCCATCATCAGGCTTGACCAGCTTGCACTGGTTGATGTGGAACCATTTTGTGCGTCTGGGGAGCTTCACTGCGTAAACCATGGGGCTCGTCTTGTCAACGATGTTGTACGGCCCCATGTACAGTGGCTCAAACACCCCCCACTCGGGCGGAATTACAGACCACTATCTGGTCCCTCACCTCCCATTCATGTGTGCGCTGAGGCTCTAGCAACAGCCGATTCTGTTGGTGGTGCCTCCCCAGGCTGTTGGCTGCCTGCATGTGAACTTGTTTTAAAGTACTGTACAGCTGCTGTACAAACTTATCCCGGTCTACCTCCCTGAGCTGTGTCTCGGTGAGGACCGATGGCAACACAAGGGTTGGAGTGCGCATGGACCCCCCCCTCGGTCATCAGTTCGTAAGGGGGGTACCCTGTGCTCCTGGAGGTACTGGCCTGGACTCCCATGAGAATCAGAGGCAGAACCTTGTCCCAGGTTTTTGGGACCTGGCCCACCTCCTTCCTCAACCGTTCCTTCAGGGTCCGGTTCATGCGCTCCACTGTCCCCGATGACTGAGGGTTGTGAGCCAAATGCCATTCCCCCTCTATCCCCAGGAGTTTCAGGGTGGTTTGCATCACTTCACCCGTAAAGTGGCTTCCCTGGTCGGACTCCACTACCTGGGGCAGCCCCCACCTGGAGAATACCTCCTTTACCAGGATCCGAGCAGTGGCCAGGGCTGTGGTCGCCCTGCAAGGGAAGGCTTCAACCCGCTTTGGGAAACAGTATTTATTACCTGATTTAGTGGTGGGTAGGAGCCTGATTAAATCGATCTGCAACGATCATCACGGCCCCTCCACCCTCGTGGTATGTCCCAGGGGAGCCTTCCTGTGCTGGGGGTCAGGATTGTTTGCTGCGCACACCAGACAATGTGCACAGAAGTCCTGGACATCCTCCCTCAGCAGTGGCCACCACCCTGTCTCCTCTACTCTCTGCCAAGTTGTTTCTGGCCCCTGGTATCCCGCCCCTGGGCCCCCGTGAGCCAGTTGGAGGTTTTCCTTTTGGTGCTGTGCTGTGACCACCCATTGGTCCCCCTTGAACAGCATTCCGACCCGGACGCAAATATCTGCACCACCGAAGGGACTTTACGTTTTCCCCTTTCTCCCTGCCTAGTAGGACAGCTTTAAGAACGGGGTCCTGGACCTGGGCCTGTTTGAGGTCCAGGGCTCGAGCTACCCCTGCATGCCTCCCCTGTCCTGGATCGCCGCTATTGGACCTGCTCTATCTGGATCCCATAAAATGCCCTCCCTAGCTCCTCTTTTGGCTAGCTCGTCGGTCTTTTGGGTTCCTTCCCCTCTCAGCTCCGTTTTGGAGTGAGCTTGTGGATATAGTAATCCCCTCGTGCCAGTGACCTCTAACATCTTGTGCAGCAGCCATGCTGTGGCCAGGGGTCTCCCATTGGCCGACTTAAAACCTCACCTTGCCCAGATTACAAAATATTCCATGTAGGAGTTGCACGTGAACATCGAATCTGAGCAAATGGTGTATGGAGTAGGGAACTCATCGGGATGGGACACCACATAGGTCACTGCTGCCAGTTCGGCGTGTGGAGCACTCATGGTGTTGGGGAGCAATATGGCCTTCTCAACCTTAGAGGTTGGGTCAGAGATCCCACACCCAGTGAGACACTCCCCGTTGGACACGGTGCTGGACCCATCCACACAGATGTCCCAACCCGTTGGGTGTATACCGGCCCTGAGTCCCTCTTCCACGTCCCTTACCCCTTCTACTGTGCACGTATGGACTGTCTCTGGGTAGATCATATTAGCTACTTACTTGAGTTCGGTCAGCCCCTGTACTCTCATATTTGTCTGTGAGAGCAGCAGGGTTCAGCAAGCAATGCAGGCACTGCTCACTGTCCCATCCTTAATCTTGCCATTCAGCAGCATGGGTGTTTGATAGATTAGGAGTGTCAGCAGGGATGAACCCGTAAAGAGCTAGGAGCGCTTTATGGCCCAATGCATGGCTAGCAAATGTCTCTCGCAGTTGGACTATCCCCGGACGACATCCGTGAGAACCCTGGAGGAGTAGACCACGGGTCTCAGACTGCCGTGTCGCTCCTGGAGCAACACCGCGCTCACGCTGTCCCCGCTGAAACCCAAGGGGAGTTACGACCTGGAACAGTTGGTCAGGAACACCCCAGCCCAGTACCAGGCAGATGTGAGGAATAACCTCACAGCATTCGCCACCCACAAACATGATTGTGGACAGGTGTCTGGAGTAAAGGTTTGGGTGGAGGGGGACCCTATGTCACGGCCTCAGAAACAGTACAGTTTTCTCCGGGATGTGGAGGCAGACCTGGACATGGCGCTGGGATCCCTAGGACAACAGGGAGTGTTGAGAACGAGAACTCCCCACTCTGGCCAGTCAAGAAACCCGACTAGTCGTGGAGGGCCACTGTAGACTATCGGGTCCTCAACAGCAACATCCCAGCTTGCACGCCCACAGTCGCACTGTCGCCGACCTGATCGGAAATATCCCAGTGATCGTGACCACGTTCACGGTGCTGGATATTTCCAGGGAGAACTCTTCCCCCTGATTAATCGAACCCAACGCAGGTACTGTCTGCAAATCCATTTTCAGGCGAGTGAATGCCTTCTGGCAATTGAGGTCCCACTCCCATTCGACCCCCTTGTGGAGGAGACGAAGTAGAGGTGCTGCCGTGGCTGCATAGCCTTCAATGAAGTCTCTGCAGTAACCAGGGAGTCCCAGGAAAGACCTGACCCCCAATACATTTTTGGGGGCTGGGAGCTCTTGTACTACCTTATGCCTTGCTTCATCAATGTCCCTGTCACCCACTCTGACGGTCAGCGGTCAGCCCAAGGAATTTCACCTCCGTCTGACCAACCTGTGCTTTCTTCGAGTTAACTTTAAAACCCGCCTCCCGTAATAGTTTTAGCAGCTCGTCCAGCAGTGGCCAGTGCTCCTCTCTATCCGAAAAGGAAAGGAGAATATCGTCCACATATTGAATGAGCTGCTGGGGATGGCTAAATTATTTCAGAGCATTGGCCATGCACTGTTGGAAAATGGAGGGGCTGTTCTGAAAACCCTGGGGAAGACACGTCCAAGTATGTAAAGGCAAACTTATACTGGTCTTCACGGCGAAGGGGAATCAACCAGAACCTGTTGGAAATATCCGTGGTCACGGTCGCTGGGATATTTCCGATCAGGTCGGCGACAGTGCGACTGTGGGCGTGCAAGCTGGGATGTTGCTGTTGAGGACCCGATAGTCGACAGTGGCCCTCCACGACTAGTCGGGTTTCTTGACTGGCCAGAGTGGGGAGTTCGCGTGCGTGGCAATCATTCTCAACACTTCCTGTTGTACTAGGGATCCCAGCGCTATTTCCAGGTCTGCCTCCGCTTCCCGTGGAAAACTGTACTGTTTCTGACGCCATGACATAGGGTCCCCCTCCACCTGAACCTCTGCTCCAGACACCTGTCCACAATCATGTTTGTGGATGGTGAATGCTGCAAGGTTATTCCTCACATCCGCCTGGTACTGGGCTGTGGTGTTCCTGACCAACTGTTCCAGATCGTAACTCCCCTTGGGTTTCATAGTGCAGTCAAAACCCGTGCCCCCCCTTGTCCCTGGGAGTAACTACCACCTCGTCCATCTTTTCTGATCCTACTGCCCCCCATTAGGCAGTGAATTCCTCATGTCTACACTGATCCTGTGTGCTAACACAAAATTGGACACGATGACTCACCAGCCGGGTTGCTACCATTTCATTAACACACATTCCCACGTGGTGGTGAGAGACCCTAACTGTATCTTCAGGGGTTTGGACACCGCTCCCGCCTGCTCACTCCCTGTGAATCCCATTAAACTAAATGGGACTTTGTTAGACCAGGGCGAGTTGGTTGGGTCCTTTGAGTGGAACACCATGCTTGAAGCTCCGGTGTCCACCAAATACTTCCCCTGTACCATCTCGACCCCGATCTTCACACAAGGCCTGCCCCACTCATTATAGAGGAGTGGCCACAGATACTAAGGTTTGGCACTTTCTAGTCAGGATGAGGGAGGGCATACGGGCTCGGTTGGCACAACGCTACACACAACAGCGTCTAGCCTCCCTCTGTCCTTCCCCAGCACCATGCAGAGGGCTGCCACCAGGATCTCGAAGGGTTTCTCGCTTGCTCTTTTCACCTCGGTGGGTTGGAGTTTCCTCCCGGAAGCCCTCCTTGGCCGGGCCCTGTTTTCTGGAGCAGGCTGTCCCGTCTCCAGTGACCTGTTTCTCCACACCTTAAACCTGTCTTAGACTCGTTAAAGTAGGGGGGGATTAGTGGGTGTAATGATGACAAGACCCACACACTGATACTTGGCTTTAACCTGTGGCAAACTGTTTGCAATTAAGGTCCTGAGCCAGTGATTTCTGGGGACCCCGATCTGTTGTGCATGGTTTGGCGCCCCTCCAGTTGCCCTTGCATACACTGGCCATAGCCTGTCCACAAAGGCAGCTGGCTCCTCGCCGGCCAACTGTAGGGTCCACTCTACCTGTGAGAACGGACTATCCTCCCCCCCAGCCCATCGCTCTCAGGATTTCCTCCTTTAACCCCTCTATGGTGTCTTGCCACGCTTTCATGTCTGCGGACAAGTTCTGATACAGTTTCATATCAAAGAAAAACAGTATCAGTGTGTGGGTCTTGTCATCATTACACCCACTAATCCCCCCTACTTGCTCGACTTCCATGAAGTGAACCGAGGGATCCCCATCCTGTTTTAACTTTGGTAGCCCAGCTACCATGGCCTGTAACTAAGGGGTGGTGAATGGGACCACATAATCATTCTGTAATGGTCCCTGGTCGCCGTTTGGTGCAGGTGGACCGTATCTCTGCTGCGGCAGAGGACACATTGGTCTCGGTTGCACCTCTGGCGCCATTGGGACTACCCAACCTGAGATTCCTCCTCCTGTACCGGTGGAAGTTCCTGCCCTTCCCATTCAACCCGCGGTTACCTGGCGCCATAAGACAGACCATGCCTCGGGCTCCTGACAAAGCTTGGGTCAAGTTCTTAATTCTTTTCTCGCAGGGACCGTGGTCACAATCCACATAGCTCCTATTCCTAACTATCTTGTATGCAGCCTTAATGTCCCTTATCTGCCTTTCTAGCCCTTCAGCTTTTGCTGCTAACCTGACGTTTTCTTCTCTTAACGCCTGCTCATTGCACTTGGCTTCCATGACCTGGCATCGGAGGTACTTCCCAGCATTATGGGAAGATTCCTCCAATGCTCGCCTCTCCTGCCTCTCCTCATGCAAGTCCTCCACTAACCCTTTTCCCACTATCTCTCCAGTGTCAGACTGCTCTTCTGACTCTTTCAGCCCCACTTTGAGGCATTCAACCTCATGCTGGAGTAGTCGGACCTGGATTTGTAGGCAAAGAGCCAAATCGCCTTTTCCTTTGACTTCTTATGCTTTACACTCCCTGTCCATTCTGCAGCCATATGCTGAGGGTTGTCAGAATGAATCATGTTCATTGCTGGGCCACATTAATCTTTGTAAAAACGTATGAGGCTATCCTATCCTCCATACTGGATTTTTACTTTCCACACTGGTCATTCTCACAGATATATCCGTAACCTTTCTGGTCCCTTCATTGTTGCCAGAGCAGTCTATGGTTATTTCCCGAGGTTTTTGAGGCCTCGCTGTAGGGTCCAAATAGGTAAGGGTTTTTACTTGGCAGTGACCAGTACCAAATTGGCCCTGCCTTGCTTGCTGTGCTCCAGGTTGGTTTTCCGCAAAGACCGGTGCCAATAGGTCTCTCACAGTTATCCAATCTGCTGTTTATGATTTAACACCCGCTAAAAGCAAGCACACTAACCCTGTCCTTATGTTCAGGTGAAAAGAGTTACAACGGATTGTCTTATAGTGAGAGACGGACCAATATTTCAAGTTCAAAATCATACAAGTTCTAACAGATCAACACCTCCACTCCACTCACCAGATGCTTGTGAAGTAGAACCACACAGTGCAGTAATACCCAGTAAAACAATGCACTGCCCTTGTTAGCCTTACAACAGACCAACACATCCCATGGGCTAAACCCTCCTGGGATCCACCTAACTCTAAACACTCCTCTGGTTTGGTTAGGGCACACTGACACCCCTTCATGCACTTTCGTGGATCGGTTATTGAGTTCTCACCCAATCCGCCCTTCCTTGCTCGCTGGTCCTTCCTCAGCAGTTAGACTCCACGGCCCCGTGCTTGGCTGAAGCATGCAAGATCCAGGTTAAAGTTGAAGTCCGTTGGGTTGGAGAAACGAGGCTTCGCTCTCGGTCCTTATCCTTGAGGGGTCGGCAAATGTGCCTTCACATAGGATGCGATAGAACGAAGATTGAGCTTCCAAAACGCTAGACAGTTATACTCCTGTAATCCACAATTCTGGCTGGGTTTGGATGGTTCTGTTGCCTCTGGGGAACCTTTCTGGCTTCTTCAGGTCTTAGTTCATGCTATCTGAGATGTGCTGGGGTCTGAATAAAGCCAAAGGCTTCCCGAATGAATGTTAAATGGCCCATCAGTCCTGATTGCTGGACCATTGTGGAGGCAATGCAGGTGTCGGTCTTGTCCAAGCACCTTGCTCTCTTCCCTAGACAACATAGAAACATAGAAAATAGGTGCAGGAGCAGGCCATTCAGCCCTTCTAGCCTGCACCGCCATTCAATGAGTTCATGGCTGAACATGAAACTTCAGTACCCCCTTCCTGCTTTCTCGCCATAACCCTTGATCCCCCGAGTAGTAAGGACTTCATCTAACTCCCTTTTGAATATATTTAGTGAATTGGCCTCAACTACTTTCTGTGGTAGAGAATTCCACAGGTTCACCACTCTCTGGGTGAAGAAGTTTCTCCTCATCTCGGTCCTAAATGGCTTACCCCTTATCCTCAGACTGTGACCCCTGGTTATGGACTTCCCCAACATTGGGAACATTCTTTCTGCATCTAACCTGTCTAAACCCGTCAGAATTTTAAACGTTTCTATGAGGTCCCCTCTCATTCTTCTGAACTCCAGTGAATACAAGCCCAATTGATCCAATCTTTCTTGATAGGTCAGTCCCGCCATCCCGGGAATCAGTCTGGTGAACCTTCGCTGCACTCCCTCAATAGCAAGAATGTCCTTCCTCAAGTTAGGAGACCAAAACTGTACACAATACTCCAGGTGTGGCCTCACCAAGGCCCTGTACAACTGTAGCAACACCTCCCTGCCCCTGTATTCAAATCCCCTCGCTATGAAGGCCAACATGCCATTTGCTTTCTTAACCGCCTGCTGTACCTGCATGCCAACCTTCAATGACTGATGTACCATGACACCCAGGTCTCGTTGCACCTTCCCTTTTCCTAATCTGTCACCATTCAGATAATAGTCTGTCTCTCTGTTTTTACCACCAAAGTGGATAACCTCACATTTATCCACATTATACTTCATCTGCCATGCATTTGCCCACTCACCTAACCTATCCAAGTCACTCTGCAGCCTAATAGCATCCTCCTCGCAGCTCACACTGCCACCCAACTTAGTATCATCCGCAAATTTGGAGATACTGCATTTAATCCCCTCGTCTAAATCATTAATGTACAATGTAAACAGCTGGGGCCCCAGCACAGAACCTTGCGGCACTCCACTAGTCACTGCCTGCCATTCTGAAAAGTACCCGTTTACTCCTACTCTTTGCTTCCTGTCTGACAACCAGTTCTCAATCCACGTCAGCACACTACCCCCAATCCCATGTGCTTTAACTTTGCACATTAATCTCTTGTGTGGGACCTTGTCGAAAGCCTTCTGAAAGTCCAAATATACCACATCAACTGGTTCTCCTTTGTCCACTTTACTGGAAACATCCTCAAAAAATTCCAGAAGATTTGTCAAGCATGATTTCCCTTTCACAAATCCATGCTGACTTGGACCTATCATGTCACCATTTTCCAGATGCACTGCTATGACATCCTTAATAATTGATTCCATCATTTTACCCACTACTGAGGTCAGGCTGACCGGTCTATAATTCCCTGTTTTCTCTCTCCCTCCTTTTTTAAAAAGTGGGGTTACATTGGCTACCCTCCACTCCATAGGAACTGATCCAGAGTCAATGGAATGTTGGAAAATGACTGTCAATGCATCCGCTATTTCCAAGGCCACCTCCTTAAGTACTCTAGGATGCAGGCCATCAGGCCCTGGGGATTTATCTGCCTTCAATCCCATCAATTTCCCCAACACAATTTCCCGACTAATAAAGATTTCCCTCAGTTCCTCTTCCTTACTAGACCCTCTGACCCCTTTTATATCCGGAAGGTTGTTTGTATCCTCCTTAGTGAATACCGAACCAAAGTACTTGTTCAATTGATCCGCCATTTCTTTGCTCCCCGTTATGACTTCCCCTGATTCTGACTGCAGGGGACCTACGTTTGTCTTCACCAACCTTTTTCTCTTTACATACCTATAGAAACTTTTGCAATCCGCCTTAATGTTCCCTGCAAGCTTCTTCTCATACTCCATTTTCCCTGTCCTAATCAAACCCTTTGTCCTCCTCTGCTGAGTTCTAAATTTCTCCCAGTCCCCAGGTTCGCTGCTATTTCTGGCCAATTTGTATGCCACTTCCTTGGCTTTAATACTATCCCTGATTTCCCTAGATAGCCACGGTTGAGCCACCTTCCCCTTTTTATTTTTACGCCAGACAGGAATGTACAATTGTTGTACTTCATCCATGCGGTCTCTAAATGTCTGCCATTGCCCATCCACAGTCAACCCCTTAAGTATCATTAGCCAATCTATCCTAGCCAATTCACGCCTCATACCTTCAAAGTTACCCTTCTTTAAGTTCTGGACCATGGTCTCTGAAATTACTGTTTCATTCTCCATCCTAATGCAGAATTCCACCATATTATGGTCACTCTTCCCCAAGGGGCCTCGCACAATGAGATTGCTAATTAATCCTCTCTCATTACACAACACCCAGTCTAAGATGGCCTCCCCCCTAGTTGGTTCCTCAACATATTGGTCTAGAAAACCATCCCTTATGCACTCCAGGAAATCCTCCTCCACCGTATTGCTTCCAGTTTGGCTAGCCCAATCTATGTGCATATTAAAGTCACCCATTATAACTGCTACACCTTTATTGCATGCACCCCTAATTTCCTGTTTGATGCCCTCCCCAACATCCCTATTACTGTTTGGAGGTCTGTACACAACTCCTACTAACGTTTTTTGCCCTTTGGTGTTCTGCAGCTCTACCCATATAGATTCCACATCATCCAAGCTAATGTCTTTCCTAACTATTGCATTAATCTCCTCTTTAACCAGCAATGCTACCCCACCTCCTTTTCCTTTTATTCTATCCTTCCTGAATGTTGAATACCCCTGAATGTTGAGTTCCCAGCCCTGATCATCCTGGAGCCACCTGGCTACACACACACAAAACAGTCCCTTAGCCTTCCTATGAGCACCCAGCTCTGATGTCACTGGCCGCTGGCAGGCCAGTGTTCAAGACCTAGCTTCTCTCACCAGTTTCTGTGGGAGAGATCCGCCCCCACGTGTTTCTCCCAGCAACATGTTTCTTCCTAATCCAGACCAACCATCTTGTGTCACAGTATTTCAAAAGTCCTTTTCAGGGTGTACACCCAACAGGGATATGGGGCGAGATTTTCCATTATTTTTGCATGCATAACGCCCACCTAACGTCCATTTTAACGCTGAAATGAGGTATTCACAAAATGGAAACTGACGCCCATTTGTCGGACGTTACTTCCGCCATGTATGTAACGCTGGGAAAAAATAATACCGTCCGCCCACTTTTTTTGGCTAGAATCATCAGAGTGGATGAAACCAATGCCTATAATATCGCCCAGCATTACTTTCCGTACGTAATTAACACAAGATTCAATAATACCGACAGCCCACTTTTTTTTTGGTGTAAAGATCACATTTGCCAAAACTAACGCCCAGCAGATCACCCAGCGTCACTTTCACCACATCGCACACATCTCGCCCACAATATCGCTCGCCCAAAACACTGCTCAGAAAAAGTGGAGCTGTTCTGATCGAATCACAGCCATTTGTGGGCGCCATTTTTAAAATCGCAGGTCGCTTCATTCAAAAGGTTGCTTCAACTGCGGGGGAGTTTGGATTGACTCTGGAGTTCTTCTCAGGTGAAATGACCATCTCAACAGACACCTTTTCAGACTCAGGATGATTGGATTTTACTGTAGGTGTCCTTTAGTGAGGAAATTATTGCTTCTGATCAATTGCTATTATACTTTCATTTGAATTTGGCCAGCAATTTTCCATCGATTAATACGCAGATGCTGCAGAGTGCAAATGGCACAATGTCTAATGCACATCATTATGTGACCAATCTAAGACATGCCAGAATGAGGAGGAGGTCCAGACCATACACACCCCGCACTGACAGGGAGAAGTGGTCTTACCTCGATGTGTCCGAGCACACCTGCCTTCGGAGACTGCGCTTCCACAAGGTGGTGATCAATGAAATATGCGAGCTCATCAGGCCAGATATGCAGCCTGCCATGAGGACATCACTGTCGGTCAAGGTCAAGGTCACCGCGGCACTGTCTTTCTGTGCGTCCGGTTCCTTTCGGGCCTCCACGGTCGAGATTTCCCCTCTGTCTCACTATGCCACACATCACTGTATTAGATAGGTCATGAAGGCCCTGTAAGCAAGTAGGATGGACTTTATCAGCTTCCCCATGACCACAGAGGCTCAGACTGACAGGGCTGGAGCATTCTACTGCATTGCTTCATTCCCCAGGGTGCAGGGAGCAATACAGTGCACTCACATCGTCATGTGGCCACCTTCGCGGGACCCAGAGCTTTGTCGTAACAGAAAAGTATTTCATTCCTTGAAGGTCCAACTAGTTGTTGAACACAACCAGATAATAATTGCAGTGAATGTTAAATGTCCAGGCAGCTTCGATGAATCACATCCTGCGTGAGAGTGCTGTCTCTGACATGTTTAAGAGTCAACCACAAGGACAATGCTGGATGCTTGGTGACAACCGAAATGGCTTAGCCACCTGGCTAATGACCCCTCTGCGTGACACCCACACTGAGACCGAGAAGCGATACAACCAGAGCCACAGAGACACATGCAAAGTGGTCGAGATGCCTGATGCACTCAGGAGGGAACTACAATACAACCCTGAACAAGAAGCTAAATTTGTGGTCGTGTGCTCCATGCTGGACAACCTGGCTATCAGGAGAGGACAAGAGTTGCCAGAAGGGACTGATGGTCCATTGACAGAGGAAGAGGCAGATGAGGGGCTGGACGCTGACCTAGGCCAGAAAATCAGGCTGACTATGCAACCATGCCCATGCCCCCCTCCAGACCGCAGGAAAGGACCCGTGGTGGCTACATAGCTGCAAGACTCTTACGTGAGGAGCTGATAGCTGAACGATTTGGCTGAAAGAACATTGCTGTGAGTGCCCTTTGTGTGTGCAGCTCAGACATCAATAGTGGGCATCACCTTGGTGCCAGTTAAAGTTTACGTTTTATTTAAACCTTTCATATTAAGGAATCACCAATGTGTAACGGTCCAGCTATCTGAGACAATATGCAACAAGGTTATGTTGAATAAAAAACATTTTATATGACCATTGGTCTGTAATCATAAGTATCATGGGCAAAAACACCCCATCCCCACCCCACTTTTTCGAACATTGCCATCAATCAAGTGGTCAACATGTCCAGCAAAACAGAACACAAAGGCAAAGCAGGAGGGTGGCCCTCTCCCCCCATACATTACAACTAATTGCAAACACACAGATGAAGATATAACACAGCCATCACCTGCGGACATGCACCTCACTTTCCTTTCCCCCTCCCCTTCATCTTCCCACCCGTACCCCTTCCCCTCCTCGCTCCACGCCGCCCGGCCGAAGAGCTCCTCAGGCGGTGCCTCATTGTGCTGGATGAAGGCAGAGGCAGAGTTTGAATGGGTATGGGAGCAGGGGCTGCCAACGTGGAAACATTCTCCGATCCAGAAGCAGGATCTTGGTCCAGCCTCTCATATGCCGTTGGCACTGGTGGTGCGGAACTTAGAGATGGAGTGCCGCGCTCCGGGACCACTGGGAGGTCTGTGCCAGCAGTATTCCTGGCTATTGCCTCTAGGGCTTCCGCCATCTGAGGAACGTAATCAGTCATGGTGGCCAGCTGTCGGAATATGCCTCCCAATGCATCGAGCATCTGGTCACCAATGTCTACAGTCCTTCTGGACAAATGTACCATCTCTCTGCTCTCATGTGGTGCTCGTGGACCAGACCTGCCGCGTCCATGAAACGTCTGCGGGGTCGGCGCTGTCCTTGGGACAAATGGGGTACCCTGTAGCGAGGTGCTTGGGCCCGGTACCTTCAGAGTGGGGGCGGGAATGGCCGGAGGAGCACTAGATGGCCTTGGGGTGGAATGCCTCTGGAGCCTGCGATGCAGGTTCCTCGAAGTCCGCACTCTCATCCGTAGATAACAGACCCAGCAGATTGACGGGCGAGAACCGGAGCTCCTCAGCACCAGATGTAGGATCGTCCACCGAGTCCGGCCCCGTGCCCCCACCTTCTGGCCTCTCTGGTCTTGCCAGGGGCCGTGCTGCTGGCTGAGCTGCAAAACACAAATGAGGTTATTAGAGGAGAAGGGGGTGCTAGCATCACAAGGTGATTATGCACGTCAAAAGCACCACCACTATCAAAATCATTACCGACATCATATTTCATGACCATCAACACATTCTGCATTGCAATAATTTTCATTAGACCAACATTATTTATAGGACACTTTTAGAAATCATCGATCATATATTATTGTTCGGATATGAGTGGGTGTGGCATCTCTTGACTTTACATCATGAATGGTGTGAACTTTACTCACGTGGCATCACTTCAGGGTCTGCAGCTGCTTGCGTGGCCATCTGGGTGTGCTTCCCCATGAGTGCGAGCACCCGTTCCTCCATCTCAGTGATGTCGCTGGGAACTGGTGGCGCCCCACCCGTTCGCCTCTGCACGGACCTCATCGTCGATAGTTTCTTCTGTAAAAGGTAACAGGACGACATGGCATGAGATCATTGCGTGATATCATTGCTAGGTACTGTCACAGAGACTGATACAACACATAACCGCCAGATGTAATCATGATAATTATGATAATTATCAGTCTTTACCTAAAGACGTACACCGTGAACGCAGGTTTTGAGTAAAACATTCCCGGTAAAAGTGAAACACCTCACATCTGATGATAGTCTCTAATGACTCTTACAAATCAAATTATATAAATACATAAGTACATGTTAATAAATGTGATCCATATTCTTGCGGATCCGACAAGGTCGTTCCATCCTTTGCGGCTTTGGTTGCCTCACGCTCCTTGTTGGTCGCCGACAAGACCACCTCTGCCATCTCGGCCCATATCTTCTGGTAGGCCCTTGGGGTGAGTTTTCTACACCCTCCGTGAGTCAAATCAACCCAGCGAAACTCGACCTCCTGCAGGAGGGAGGTATTTGCCTCATCCGAGAACCTCCTCATTCTTTTGCGCCCTCCAATGTGCTCTTCTCCCAAATCACTGCTTTCGCCAGTGTCAGTCTCCACAGCATCCTGTGTCACCTCCTCCTCTCCCTCCATTATAGGCACCAAATTGGGGCAAATATCTGGTTGGTAACAGCTAATTATTTTTTTCCCAATTTGCTCTAATGCTCTAAACTCTCTCTCCTTCCTCCCAAAGCAGCCACACATGCCTTCACTCCCCCTCAGCTTCCTCTCTCCGTCTCCTCTTATGTGCATGTCACAATGACCCTTGACCTCCTGAATCATGGGAATCGAGCGTTGCCATGCCATTGCTAAGGATGGCGACACTTTACGGCAGAAGGTCAGAGAGATTTAACGCTAACGCCCATTTAATGTCGCTCGCGGTAACGCCCAATTTCAAAAATGGAGACTAGGGGCTTTGAAAATGGGCGCTAAGCCGGCGATCTGAAAACCCATTTTTATCGCCCACGCTGGAAATAATGTCCATTTTTGGGCAATCTGAACAAAAGTGTAAAGTCTAGCCCATAAACACAACAGCCCAGAGTTGACTTTGTCGACTTGCACACCTCAAGTTTATGTAGGCTAGAATGTGGGAGGTCAACCAGGAGTGCTTTGGAGTAGTCAAGTATAGAGGTAACAAAGGCATGGATGAGGGCTTCAGCAGCAGATAAGCTGAGGTAAGGGTGGAGGTTGGAAATATTACTGAGGTGGAAATAGACAGTCTTAGGTATGCTAAGGATATGTGGTCGCAAGTTAATTTCGGGGTAAAATATGACAGCAAGGTTGCAAACAGTGTGGTTCAGTCTCAGACAGACATTAAACCAAGCCCTTTCAGGTGGACATAAAAGATCCCATGGCACTATTTCGAAGAAGAAATGGGGAGTTATCCCCGGTTTCCAGGTGTTCTTGTCAATAGTTATCCCTCAATCAACATAAGAAAAAGATATTATCTGGTTATTATCACATTGCTGTTTGTGGGAGCTTGCTGTACACAAATTGGCTGCCATGTTTCCCATATTACAACAGTGACTACACTCCAAAAATACTTCATTGGCTGTAAAGCGCTTTGAGACATCCGGTGATCGTGAAAGGCACTATATAAATCCAAGTTCTGCCTTCCTTCCCTTCCCTTTCCTATCCTTTCCTTTCCTTTCCTTTCCATTCCTTCCTTCTCCTTTCCTTTTCTTTCCTTCCTTCCCCTTTCCCTTCCCTTTCCTTCCCTTCCCTTTGCTTCCTTGTGCAGCTAGCTTAATGGTAGCTTAATGTTTATGGTATTGGCCCAGCGTCACAGAGGTCATGAACTAAAATTCTACCATAAAAAGTTATGAAGTCAAATTTGTGGTCCATCATCTTTGGACGAACACAAGAAAATGGCCATGAAAGCTGCTGGATTGTTGTAAAAGACCAAGGGCTAGATTTTACACTTTTGTGCAGATCGCCCAAAAACAGGTGGTATTTCCGGACTTGGCAGCCGATCCAACATCTGGTGCTGCGGAGCTCCGATTCTCGCCTATCAATCCGCTAGGTCTGTTCTCTACGGATGAGAGCGCAGACTTCGAGGAACCTGCATTGCCACGCTCCAGATGCCATTCCACCCCAAGGCCATCTAGTGCTCATCCGGTCATTCCTGCCTCCACTCTGGAGGTACCGGGCCCATGCACCTCGCCACAGGGCACCCCATTTGTCCCCAGGATAACGTTGACCCCGCGGAGGTTTCGTGGACACGGCAGGTCTGGTCCACGAGTGCGAAATGAGAGCAGAGAGATGGTATAGTTGTCCAGGAGGACTGCAGACATTGGTGACCAGATCCTTGAGGCATTGGGGGGCATATCCCGACAGCTGGCCACCATGACTGAATACGTTCCACGGATGGCGGAGGCCCTGCAGGCGATAGCCAGGAACACTGCTGGCACAGGCCTCCCAGTGGTCCTGGAGCGCGGCACTCCAGCCTAGGTTCCGCACCACCACTGCGAACGACAGATGAGAGCAAGAACCAAGAGCCTGCTTCTGGATCCGAGAATGTTCCCCCCTCGGCACTCCCCGCTCCCGTACCCGTGCAACCATCGCCTTTGCCTTCATCCTCCCAATGAGGCACTGCCTGAGGAGCTCCTCAGCCAGGCGGCATGGAGAAAGGAGGGCAAGGGGTAGAGGTGGAGAGAAGGAGGGGAGGGGGGAAGGAAAGTTAGGTGCAGGTCCGCAGGTGATGGCTGTTACATCTCCACCTGTGTGCATGCAATTTTTTTAATGTATGAGGACCACCCTCCTGCTTTGCATTTGTATTCTGTGTTGCTGGACATGTTGACCATTTGATTGATGTCAATGGTGGAAAAAGTGATGTGTAGGCAGGGGTTGGATGTTATTGCCTGTGATACTTATGATTTCAGATCAATGTTGGTAGAACATTTTTTTGAGTGAACATAACCTTGTTGCACATTGTCTCAGATAGCTGGACTGTTACACATTGGTGATTCCTTAACATGAAAGGGTTAAATTAAACTTAACTTCAATCAACGTAAACTTTAGCTGGCACCAAGGTAATGGCCACCATTGATGTCTGATCTGCACACACACAGCAGTATGTCAGTGTTGTCACTCACAACAATGTTTTTTCAGCCAAATCTTTCAGATATCAGAGTCTTGCAGCTATGTAGCCACCACGGGCCCTTTCCTGCAGTCTGGAGGGGGGCGTGGGCATGGTTGCATAGCCAGCCTGATTGTCTGGCCTAGGTCAGCGTCCAGCCCCTCGTCCTCCTCTTCCTCTCTCTCCTGAGGTGGACCATCAGTCCCTTCTGGCAATTCTTGGCCCCTCCTGACAGCCAGATTGTGCAGCATGGAGCACATGACCATGAATTTAGCTTCTTGTTCAGGGTTGTATTGTAGCTCCACTCCTGAGTGGTCCAGGCATGTGAAGCGCTGCTTAAGCACAGTTATTGTTTTCTGGACCACATTGCAGGTGTCTCTGTGGCTCTGGTTGTATCGCTTCTGGGCCTTGGTGTAGTGAAGCGGAGGGGGGCTCATCAGCTAGGTGGCTAGGCCATATAATTTGTCACCAAGCATCCAGCATTGTCTTTGTGGCTGACTCTTAAACATGTCAGAGACAGCGCTCTCACGCAGGATGTGAGCCTCATCGAAGCTGCCCGGACATTCACTGCCATTATGATCTGGTTGTGGTCGACAACGAGTTGGACCTTCAGGGAGTGAAACCCTTTTCTGTTACGACAAAGCTCTGGATCCTGAGAAGTTGCCCGCATGACGGTGAGTGCACTGTATTGCTCCCTGCACCCTGGGGAACTTAGCAATACGGCAGAATGCTACAGCCCTGTTAGTCTGAGCCTCCATAGTCGTGGGGAAGTTGATAAAGTCCATCCTTCATGCGTACTAGGCCTCCGTGATCTGTCTAGTTCAGCGATGTTGGCATGGTGAGACAGAGAGGAAATCTTGACCGCAGAAGCCCGAAAGGAACCGGACGCGTAGAAAGACAGTGCCGCGGTGACCTTGACCTTGACCTCGACCGACACAGATGTCCTGATGGCAGGCTGTATATGTGACCTGATGGGCTCACATATTTCATTGATCACCACCTTGTGGAAGCGCAGTCTTCGAAGGCAGGAGTGCTCGGACACGTTGAGGTAAGACCTCTTTTCCCTGTAAGTGCGGAGTGTGTATGGTCTGGACCTCCTCCTCATTCTGGCACGTCTTAGATTGGTCACATAATGATGTGCATTAGACGTTGAGCCATTTGCACTCTGCAGCATCTGCGTATTAATCGATGCAGGCTGAGAAATGGCTGGCCCCATTGCAATGAAAGTATAATAGTGATTGATCAGAAGCAATAATTTCCTCACTAATAAAATACACCTACAATAAACCCCCAATAGTCAAGAGTCTGAAAATACGTCTGTTGAGATGGTCACTTCACCTGAGAAAAACTCCAGAGTCAATCCAATCTCCACTGAAGTTGAAGCAGCCCTTTGAATGAAGCAACCTTCGATTTTAAAAATGGCGCCCACACCACTGTGATTCGTTCAGAACAGTTCCACTTTTTCTGAGCAGTGTTTTGGGCGAGCGATATTGTGGGTGAGATGTGTGCGAGGTGGTGAAAGTGACGCTGGGCAATCTGCTGGGTGTTAGTTTCAGCAAATGTGATCTTTACGGCAAAACAAATGTGGGCGGTTGGTATTATTGAATCTTGACGTTAATTACGTGCGGAAAGTAATGCTAGGCGATATTATGGGCATTGGTTTCGTCCATTCTGATGATTCCATCCAAAACAAGTGGGCGGGCGGCATTATTTTTTCTCAGCATTACGTACATGGTGAAAGTAATGCTCGCCGATAAGTGTCCGAAAAATGGGCATCAGTTTCCATTTTGTGGCTAAATGGAGTGATATCTGGGCGTTATACATCATTTCAGTGGTAAAATGGACATTAAGTGGGCATTGTGCATGGAAAAATAATGGAAAATCTAGCCCCATCTGTTTCACAAATATTTTTCAGGGGAAGGAAACTTTTCAACCTGACTCGATCTGGCCTACATATGATGCTAATTCTACAGTATGTGGTTGAATCATAATGTCCCCAGGACACCCGTGGGCAATAAAAGCTGACTTGCTAGTGTTAGCCACATCCAAGAACATCTATGGAAATAACCTAACAGATTTGCTGATGCTCGTAGCTCGGAAGGCCCAACGTTAACAATTCCGGCAAGATTACTTTGAACTTGCCGCTGATTGCACTCAACCCGCAAATCAGCAGCTCGTACACTCCAATTAAACCCTATAAAATCAGCCAACATGTCATGTACTGGAGTTGCAATGCTAAATTAAAAGCATGTCTGTAGCTTCAGACATCATGTGCAGCCTGGTTAGTCACAGTAAACTACAGTTGTTAAATTCTAATATTCTAAAGTAGAAAGAAGGGTGTGGGATCATTAAATTTCACACACTGGAAAATTTTGAACATAATGAAAAGTAAATGTGAGTTGAGCAGTGGGGTAATTTGGCAAAAAATAGTAATAGGCTTTTCTTTAACTTCCACTGCTACTCAGTCTTGCTCCCTCGCCAAAACACATTTCTCAAATTTATCAATATAAATTTGCATGATAATGAGGTTCAAAGCCTTGTTAAAGCCCAATCATGAGAATCTCCAGCAGAATTAATTGGAGGAGATTGGCAACAAAAGTGAATTATTAGCTCGCATCCACACCTTTTGAGTTGGTTATAGGAAGAAAAGACAGAGGTAGCACTCGTCTATGTAATTAAGCCTTGCCCTGTGCACTTCCATCATACCTCGAGGTGTCTCCAGCAAAATTTACAATACTTGGGGGCAATTTTAACCCCAAAAATCAGGTGGGTTTGGAGTCGTGCGGGAGGTTAAAGAGTTCAAAAACTGGATCTTGACCAGAACCAGCCCCATCCCTCCCACTTCCAGTTTTAACTGAGGCGGGACAGGGAGGCGGGCAGCCAACCCGCTGCCAGGAGGCGGGTCACCCATTTAAATATTATAATGAGGTTGCCATGCCTCAGATTTAACCTCCATATTATATTTAACAGTGGTTGGTCAGGTTTTGCACGCTAATGGGAGCAGAGGGACTGAGGGATCCAGGAGTGCTTTACACTTTTCTCCTGATCCAGGGTCCCCACAGCGATTGGAGAACCCCCCACGAGTCCTTTGATTTCGCCGCCCCTCCCCGCCCCCGGAGCCTCTAATTCCTCTCCCGCCAGGTCTCCAATTCCCAGGCCTCTGGTTCCTTTCCCCCCGACCTCCGACTCCCTTCCATGCATCGGCCCACGATCTGTGCTCCAGCCCCTGATCATTCCCGACTGCACCCACTGCGCCGCCCCTGCTCTTCCGGTGTTCCAACCATTTGCTTTACTCTCCCGCACCCCGCTCCTCTGGGCCCCGCACTGGCACTATGACGCCCCCACCCCCCCCCCCCCCCTACTGCTTCAGCCCTCTGATCGTTTGCTCTGCTCCCCCACTCCTCCAGGCCTCCCTGTGCTCCTCCAGCCACCCCCAGCCACCATGGGATCCCTCCTTTCCTCCTCTCTGCAGTCTAGTGCTGCAGGCCTACATGCTCGACAGCCAGCCAGCCCTCAATCTGGCAGGCTGCAGGAGGGAAACTGAGGTTTCCTATGTAAATCTTACCCAACCGTTAAATTCAGGTTTTCCAATCACTTCTGAGCGCCCCCTCGCAAAACCTCCCCATTAAAAATCAAGCCATGGTGTCAAGTCTCTGAGTCAGAAGGTTGTGGGTACAAGTCCCACTCCATGCAATGGGAGCGGTAGCATAATGGTTATGTTAGTGACCAGTAATCCAGAGGCCTGGACTAATGATCCAGAGACAGCTGGGAAATTTAAATTCAGTTAATTAAATAAATCTGAAATAAAAAGCTCGTATGAGTAATGATGACCATGAAACAACGGGATTCTTGTAAAAACCCATCTGGTTCACTAATGTCCTTTAGGGAAGGAAATCTGCCATCCTTACCTGATCTGGCCTACATGTGATTCCACACCCACAGCAATGTGGTTGGCTCTTAACTGCCCCCTGAAATGGCCTTGCAAGCCCCTCAGTTGTATCAAACCACTAGGAGAAACAATAATAATAAAACAGGAAGGACACCCGGCATCGACCTCGGCACTGGCTTCGGATATGACAACGGCATACCCAGCTCAGTTAGAAACATAGAAACATAGAAAATAGGAGCAGTAGTAGGCCATTCGGCCCTTCGAGTCTGCCATTCAATATGATCATGGCTGATCCTCTATCTCAACACCTTATTCCTGCCTTTTCCCCATACCCCTTGATGCCTTTTTTTTCTAGAAATCTATCTTTCTCCCTCTTAAATATATTCAGTGATGTGGCCTCCACAGCCTTCTGTGGTGGAGAATTCCACAGGTTCACCACCCTCTGAGTGAAAACATTTCTCCTCATCTCGGTCCTAAATTTCCTACCCCGTATCCTGAGATTGTGACCCCTTGTTCTAGACTTCCCAGCCATGGGAAACATTCTCCCCACATCCAGTCTATCCAACCCAGTCAGAATTTTATACGTTTCAATGAGATCCCCTCTCATTCTTCTAAACTCTAGTGAATACAGGCATAGTCGACCCAATCTCTCCTCATACGACAGTCCTGCAATCCCAGGAATCATTCTGGTGAACCTTCGCTGCACGCCCTCTATGGCAAGTGCATCCTTTCTTAGGTAAGGAGACCAAAACTGCACATAATACTCCAGGTGCAGTTTCACCAAGACCCTGTAAACCTGAAGTAAGACGTCCTTGCTCCTGTATTCAAATCCTCTTGCAATGAAGGCCAACATACCATTTGCCTTCCTGACTGCTTGCTGCATCTGCATGTTAGCTTTCAATGACACCCAGGTCCTCTGTACATCGACACTTCCCAAGCCATCACCATTTAAATAATACTTTGTCCTTATGTTTTTCTTACTAAAGTGTATAACTTCACATTTATCCACGTTATACTGCATCTGCCATGTGTTTGCCCATTCACTCAACCTATCTAAATCATCTTGCAGCGTCTTTGCATCCTCCTCACAACTCACAATCCCACCTAGTTTTGTGTCGTCAGCAAACTTGGAAATATTACATTTGGTTCCCTCATCCAAATCATTTTTATATATTGTGAATAGCTGGGGCCCAAGCATTGATCCCTGTGGTACCCCACTAGTCACTGCCCACCACCCCGAAAAGACCCATTTATTCCTACTCTCTGTTTCCTGTCAGTTAACCAATTTTCAATCCATGCCAATACATTACCCCTAAACCTATGTGCTTTAATTTGCACACTAATCTCTTATGTGGGACTTTTTCAAAGGCCTTCTGAAAATCCAAATACACTACATCCACTGGTTCTCCCTTATCTATTCTATCAGTTACATCCTCAAAAAACTCCAGTAGGTTTGTCAAACATAATTTTCCTTTCATAAATCCATGTAGACATTGTTTAATCCCGTTGATATTATCTAAGTGTGCCATTATCACATCCTTTATAATAGACTCCAGCATTTTCCCTACTACGGATATCAGGCTAACCTGTCTGTAGTTCCCCGTTTTCTCTCTTCCTCCTTTTTTAATTAGTGGGGTTACATTAGCCACCCTCCAATCTGCAGGAACTGTTTCATGATCTTTAGAATTTTAGAAGATAACAACCAATGCATCTACTATTTCCATGGCTACCTTTTTTAGTACTCTGGGATGCAGATCATCAGGCCCTGGGGATTTATCTGTCTTCAGTCCCTTTAGTTTCTCCAGCACAGTTGACCCTGCAAAATCCTCCTCACCAACATCAGGGTGCCAAAATTGGGAGAGCTGTCCCACAGACTAGTCAAGCAACAGCCTGTAAATAGTGACACTCATAGAATCATACCTTTCAATGTCCCAGAATCCTCCATCAACATCCCATGGGTATCTCCTGTCCCACCGGCAGGACAGACCCACCAATGGTGGCAGCACAATGGTATACAGTCGGGAGACTATGTCACTGTGAGTCCTCAAGATTGACTCTAAACCCCATTAAGTCTCATGGCTTCAGGTCAAGCATCGGCAAGGAAACCTCCTGCTGTTTACCACCAACCATCATCACTCAGCTGATGAGTCCATCTATTCCTCTATGTTGAACGCCAATTGGAAGAAGCACTGAGAGTAGCAAGGGCACAGAATTTACTCTGGGTGGGGGACTTCAACTTCCATCATCAAGAGTGGCCCAGTAGAACCACTACTGACCAAGCTAGCTAATTCCTGAAGGATATAGCTGCCAGACTGGGCCAGTGGCAGGTGATGAGAGAACCAACACGACCTCATCCTTACCAAACTTCCTGTCGCAGATGCATCTGTCCAAGACAGCATTAGTAGCAGTGACCACTGCACAGTAGTCGTGGAGACGAAATTCCGTCTTCACGCTGAAAATACCCTCCATCGTGTTGTGTGGCACTACCATCGTGCTAAATGGGATGGATTCTGAACAGATCTAGCAGCTCAACACGGGACATCATGAAGAGCTGTGGGCCATCAGCAACAGCAGAATTATATTCCACCACAATCTGTAACCTGATGGCGCGGCATATCCCTCATTCTACCATTACCATCAAGCCAGGGGGCCAACCATGGCTCAATAGGAGTGTAGAAGGGCATGCCAGGAGCAGCACCAGGTGTACCTAAAAATCAGGTGCCAACCTGGGGAAGCTGCAGCATAGGACTACATGCATGCTAAACAGCAGAAGCAGCATGCTATAGACATAGATAAGTGATCACACAATCAACGGATCAGATCAAAGCTCTGCATTACTGCTACATCCAGTTATGAATGTTGATGGACAGTTAAACAACTAATGAGAGGAGGGGGCTCCATTACTATCCCCATCCTCAATGATGGCGGAGCCCAGCACGTGTGAGTGGGGCTCTCAACACGAAGCCATATCGGCCGAGGGACTTTAGGGAGCAATTCCCCTACCTCAACATCAGTGAGGACCAATGCTTAAGACGGCTTCACTTCACAAAAGAGGTTGGGACTGAAATCTGTCAACTGCTACAGCCGCAATTATAATCTCCAATTAGAGAAAGGATAGCATTGTCTGTGTCTGTCAAGGTGACTGTGACTCTTAAACCTTATGCATCTAGCTCCTTGCAGGCTGCTGCTGGAGATATAAGCAACATCTCGTGATTCGCAGTGCACTGCTGCATAAGGGATGTCACTGAGACTCTCTATACACAGAGTTAGCTTCATCTCATTCCCTCTTGTCACAGACAAGCAGGTGGAATGAGCATGAGGGTTGGCAAAGAATTAAGGCTTCCCCATGGTGTGGGTGCGAGTGACTGCATGCGCCTCATGTCAACTCACCCATTTTCCTCGACCAAAAGGGATTCCACTCCTTGAATGTGCAGCTGGTGTACGACCACAGGCAACGCATCATGCAGGTGGATGCCAGTTATACGGGCAGGAATCATGATTCTTTCATTCTGCGGCAGTCCTCTGTGCCATCTGTATTTGAACCCCGAAGGCAAGTCAAAGGCTGTTTACTGGCCAAAAAGGTTTATCCATTCATGACATGGCTCATGACTCCAGTCCAGAACCCATACACACGTGCACAGTAGGCATACAATGAGAAACATGCTGGCTCGAGAAACATTATAGAGCACACGATCGGCGTTACAAGGATCGCTTCTGCTGGCCTGGACTGCTCCAGAGAAGCTCTGCAGTATTCAGCTGAGTGTTTATCAAGATTTGTGTTCGTAAACTGCTACACAACCTGGTCATTATGAGCGAACACCTCTTCTCACCTATCAGGCGAGAAGCTGAGGAACAGGAGCATGAGGAAGAAGAGGAGGAAGAGGAGGATGATGTGGAAGAAGAGCAACAGGAAGTGGAGGAACAGGAAAAAGAAGGGAGGCTATAACGTAGTCAGCCACTTTGTGTCCAGGTTCTACGTGAACAGGTTATTCATGAGTAATACCAGTAACCTCAAACACCTCCCCATTCACCAACAGTCCCACACTTCTCATCTTTCCTCTATCACTGACCATCACATTGTCCTCTTTCTGACAACAAAGAAATAAAACCCACCAAAAAATGCTGATTCAAATTCAATTTTATATATTCACTCATGACAAAATGCATATAAAAATAATCTAATCACCCTTGTACATTCCCTTAATGCCCGCCTTCCGTCTGCCTTTGCATATCCTACTGCTCCTATGATGTGCTTCTCCAGTGGCTGCAACATGTGAAGTGGAAGGCTTCTGACCTCCAATTGAGGACACTGTAGATGGCCTTAGAGGGCGACCTCAAGCAGCTCTGGGCCAAGAAGCCCTGGCTACAGACTGCACCATCTCGGTCTGGGCTATGGCAGTCTGGGCTGCCTGGCTGACAGTCAACAGTAAGGGCACTGCTGGAGTGGCAGGGGTGGGAGCAGGAATGCTGTCATCCTGAGATAGGACAGCAGGTTCGTGCTCCATGGAGCCATTACCACTCTCCTGGAACGGTGCCTCAGAAATCCTACTGATCTGTTGGAGAATAGATTGATGGACTCCTGTGAGGCCCTGAAAGCCCCTTCGAACAGTGATATCCAGAGCCATGATGGCAGCAGTCTGAGATTCCACTGCAGCACTCAGACCTTTGATAGATGTTATTTGTGCTGCAATGGAAGCTGAGACATCAGCCATCAGACGCAGCATCATGGTGGGTTCCACAGGTGTGCGGATATAGGTGACCACCATTCCATGACAGAAGGATGGGCTCCAAGCTCTGCGCAAAGCCCTGTGCCAAGTTGATGCTGGACTCCTCCATGCATCTTGACATTGTGTGCAGGCTTTCTGGCAGGCTTGCCAGTGCACCAAGCATTTGGTAATGTGCTCCCACCAACCTTCTTCTAGAGTCTAGCCCATCAAAATCCTCATCTGACTGCTCTGCAGCAGAACTCTGGAGGCTGGCACCCGCAAAAACATTTCCCCCTCTCCTGGCTCTTATGCACTTGGGCCCTGTGTGTCATCACATGCAGATCCCTCCTTGATCCTACCCTCTGAAAGTCGTGCAGTTTCAGTGTCTGAGCTGGTGGCTGCGACCATAAGATCGAGTATCTGTTTATCTTTACGCTTTTTCTCCATTGCCTGGGCAGGTTCAAATTCTTGGGTATCTGAAATGAAAAATGGCCGAGGGTTGTGTTGTGGTGAGGGGCAAAAAACAAATATGAAGAACATGCTTACACCATGTGCACCTTGTAAGAACACAAGAAATAGGAACTAGATTTGGCCATTTGGCCCTTGGCGCCTGCTCCACCATTCAATGTTCAGCTGTGACTCAGTGGGTAGCACACTTTCTTCTGAGTCAGAAGGATGTGGGTTCAAATCCCACCCCAAGGACTTGAACACATAAATCTAGGCTGACACTCCAGTGCAGTGCTGAGGGAGTGCTGCACTGTCGGAGGTGAGGTCTTTCGGATGAGATGTTATACTGAGGCCCCGTCTACCCTCTCAAGTGGATGAACATAAGGAGTAGGCCATACGGCCCCTCGAGCACTTTGCAATCATTCTCCCTTTAAATAATAACTTGCTCTTTGACTTTTTTCTGCCAAAGTGCATGACCTCACATTTTCCAACATTATACTCCATCTGCCAAATTTTTGCCCACTCACTTAGCCTGTCTATGTCCTTTTGCAGATTTTTTTGTGTCCTCCTCACACATTACTTTTCGTCCCATCTTTGTATCATCAGCAAACTTGGCTACATTACACTCGGTCCCTTCTTCCAAGTTGTTAATATAGATTGTAAATAGTTGGGGTCCCAGCACTGATCCCTGTAGCACCCCACTGATTACTGATTTCCAACCTGAGAATGAACCATTTATCCCGACTCTCTGTTTTCTGTTAGTTAGCCAATCCTCTATCCATGCTAATATATTACCCCCAACCCCGTGAACTTTTATCTTTTACTATAAAAAATCACATGGCACTATTTCAAAGAAGAGTTGGGGATTTATCCCCAGTGTCCTGGCCAATATTTATCCCTCAATTAACATAACAAAAACAGATTATCTGTTCATTATCACATTGCTGTTTGTGGGAGCTTGCTATGTGCTAATTGGTTGCCGTGTTTCCCACATTACAACAGTGACTACACTTCAAAAGTACTTAATTGGCTGTAAAGTGCTTTGAGATGTCCTGTGAAAGGTGTTATATAAATGTAAATCTTTCTTTCTTTTCAACAAGATCATGGCTAATCTTCTACCTCAACTCCAACTTGTGAGTCAGAACAGATGGCAGGATGGGGAAGAAGTGGGTTGAGAGAAGGAGGATTAGGTATGCAGGTACCCTTATCATCAATCACTCCCGCCTTGCCAGTGGCCATGCCCTCAGCAATGCCTCTTCCCATGATCCTATGATGGCCAGAATTGTCTCCTCATGGGAGAGAAAACATGCAGGAGCACTTGTCCTCCTCCAGATCTTTCCTGCTGCCTCCTGTTATGCACCACCTGCTCCTGAAAGAGATAGGGAAGTAGGTCAGTTGAGTGTCCTGCAATATGTTTTGATGATATGGCTGTCATGGTTGAAGAGCTGTCAGTGTGTGCGAGCTGTGTGCTCTGGGTGTGAGGCTTGCAACAGTGCTAAGTGTGGGAGGGTGAGGTAAAACATATGAATTTTAGGGTTGATTACTGATTGATAGAGATTGTTGGTAGGTGGGTGATGGGGGTGTAGTGAATTGAGCAGTGGGGTGAGGCTAGTGGTGCAGTTGGTGGGATATGCCATTTGAAGATGAACTCCCTCACCTTGCCAACCCATGTGAAATCACTAAACTTCTTTCTGCACTGCATTCAGGTTCTTACAGCTATACTCCTGGTATTGACCTTCCCACTGCCTCTTCAGCATGTGTCTGAAGGGCATCCAGCTCCCCTGAGGATGCAGGACATCTCTCCTTCTCTCAACATCATCCACCAAGATCTCCAGTGCATTGTCTGAAATCCTTGCTGCAGTCTCGCTCTGTTCAGCCATTGCTCAATGTATCACAGACCAGATTGACTTTTGAAAAAACTCGCACCACTTTTTGCAGCCATAATGCACCTCCCCTTTAAGAGGTGCAGGCTGCCTTTAAATAGGCTAGCCACTCGCAATATCAGGTCCCCTACTGATGCGTTCAGCCAATGAAAACCGCAGGGAGTGCTGGCTGCACGCAGCAATCATTTAAAAGAGCAAGCAGCACGAATTTAATGCGCTGCCTGAATGCAATGGATGTGCGCGGGTTAATCACGGACCATAATCCCCATGCCTGTTTTCAGTGCTTATCCAATTTCCCTCCCAGTAAGCTTAGTTTCGATTCACAAATGTGGGCATCAGAATTCATAATGGATAGAAAAATGACTTTAAAATGAGGACTGATGCACACATCCTGGTCCAATTATTCCCTGTCCTCTAATCCTGCTAGACCTGAAGGCTATTGTTGGCTTCCCTCCTCCCCGCTGGGATCAGTGCTGAGATGCCAACTATTTACAATCTATATTAACGACTTGGAAGAAAGGACCGAGTATAACGTAGCCAAGTTTGCTGATGGTACAAAGGTGGGAGGAAAAGCAATGAGTGAGGAGGACACAAAAAATCTGCAAAAGAACATAGACAGGCTAAGTGAGTGGGCAAGAATTTGGCAGATGGAGTAGAACATTGGAAAGTGTAAGGTCATGCACTTTGGCAGGAAAATTCAAAGAGCAAGTTTTTATTTAAATGGAGAAAAATTGCAAAGTGCTGCAGTTCAGTGTGACCTGGGGGTACTTGTGCATGAAACACAAAAGGTTAGTATGCAGGTACAGCAAGTGATCAGGAAGGCCAATGGAATCTTAGTCTTTATTGCAAAGAGGATGGAGTATAATGGCAGGGAAGTCTTGCTACAGTTATACAGGATATTGGTGAGGCCACACCTGGAATACGGCGTGCAGTTTTGGTTTCCATATTTAAAAAAGGGTATAATTTTTTTTGGAGGCAGTTCAGAGAAGGTTCACTCAGTTGATTCCGAAGATGAGGGTGTTGAGTTACGAGGAAAGGCTGAGGAGATTGGGCATCTACTCATTGGAATTCAGAAGAATGAGAGGTGATCTTATGGAAACATATAAGATTATGAGGGGGGCTTGAAAAGGTGGAGGCAGAGAGGATGTATCCACTGATAGGGGAGACTAGAACTAGGGGGCATAATCTTAGAATAAGGGGCTGCCCAGTTAAAACTGAGATGAGGAGGAATTTCTTCTCTCAGAGGGTTGTAAATCTGTGGAATTTGCTGCCTCAGAGAGCTGTGGAAGCCGGGACATTGAATAAATTTAAGACAGGGATAGACAGTTTCTTAACCGATGAGGGATTAAGGGGTTATGGGGAGCGCTGTAAGAATAAAAGTGCTTAGTAATGACAAAATTGATTCTGTGTATATATAAATGTTGTAAGTATAGATTATATGGAAAGGCTGCAGTTTGAAGAGGCAAAATGGATACTTTCCCCAAGTTCATGTCTCCATGGCTTTGAAACTCACCAAACTAGAAAAGATGTTAATTGGAAAGCCATTAAGCAAATCAAGGAATGGCACCAGGTCCTCCAGACAGACACATGTGTGAGGAGAGGCAAGAAGGAACTGCCCTGGAACCAAGATCCAATCTTGGGGCTTTCTGAGGAACAATGGACTAAAGAGATATAAAAAGTCAAGCACAGACTGCTCTTTCTCTCCTTCTATCCTGAGCACACGGCAAACCGCCTGCTCAAGACCAGCCAAAACAGCAGGCCATGTGCTCAGCCAGCCAGCCAGAAGAAAGTGACGTATACCTTTTTATAAATCATTATTGTAACATTGTATCTGTTGTAACTAAGTCGATCCGTAGGATAGCTGACGACTGCTGATAGATGTGCATGTGTGTGTGTTTAATAAACTATTCCAAATTGTTTTAAAAAAATCAGTCTTGCTGTTAATTTAATGCCAGAGATTTAGAAATCTTACAAATTGGGGGCTCATCCGGGATCTGGCGAGACAGCTTTTGATTCTTTTGAACAATTGGAAATTTCAGAAGTTGCAATTCTAAACTATAAACAGTTAAACGGATCAGGAGAGTTGCGTCTTAAGGAGCAGCCGTCTGGATAGTTGTAACTGTTTAAGTGAGGACCCACCAGTAGTTACATTCAAAAGACACAGAATGAAGGGATTGGTCATGAACAGAAAGCCAACAAAACAAAATTTTGAGCTAGTTTATCAGGAGAAGTTATTCAAAACGGTATCCATAGCGGACATAGAAGAGTTACAGGCAAGGGCACCATACTTCCATAAGGGCCAACATGCGTCCTTTGGTGAACTCGTGGCATTTATCCAGGAGAAAATAAATCAGGGAGAGCTAAGGTCAAAACGGGCAAATGGTCTCTTGGCATTCAGCACATTTTATTGTGCCCGGAGAGATGAGGAATTAATGAGGCAGGATGCCAAAGTGATCCAAGATTTAAAAGAACAAAGAGCAAAAGAGATATAGGATTTAAAAGAATTGCAAGTAAAATAGATTCAAGTAAAAGGAAAAGAGCATCAGGGTATAAAACAACAAAAGGAAGAAGGCCTCCAACTTGTCAAGCCGTTAAAAGAAGGTGAAATACAACATTTAAGACAAGAAATTGGTCAATTAAACCACAGTATTAGCCAATTAGAAAGTGGGGCCGAACAGGGAGCTTCAATGCTACAACAACAAGGCCCCTCAAATTTAAATACCACCGCTGCTGTCGTTGAAGCAAATGAAAACAAATTAGAGTTAAAAAAAATATAAATTAAAAACTTGGGGCTCCAGCAAGAGATAGAAGATGCTAGGGGCGCATTAAGGAAAGTAATTAAGAAGCCACATAGGGAGGCAAATCACTCCCAGTGCCAACTAGAAATAGCGAGGTTAAAAAGTAAATTCGGGGAGCAGCAGGCCCTGGTATCCGCAATAATACGGAGAGCCATAACAGAGACAGCAGAAGGGGACAAGAGGGAGACAGATTGGGAAGAGGAACGCAGTCAGTATAATCCCCAGGGAGGTGATGTAGGATGGGATACCTTGGAGACACTAGAGCCAATCGTAGTCATAGTAACCACTTCTTTATGACGTAATACGCACGATCACATCACCAGCAACCATACCGACTCACGGCTCACATCTGGTGCTGACGCCATGGCATACAGCCACGAGTTGGGGCCCATTAATGATGGGGATGACCCACTGGAAGTTAATAGGAGGTGGGCAAATTTCAGGAGGGGTCACCCCGAGTTGGAAGGGAGAAACTTAACACGAGTCGTCCCCTTGGCCTGTTCCACTTCACTAAAGATAATCTGCCAGACGCAGTCCTCTAGCCTGGCACAGCGGCCGATGCACTCATCCTAAAACATTTAGGGATCCAAAACTTGAACTTAGTGGCTCTGCTTAATCAGACAAAGCAGCACCCAGAAGTGACCCCGAGAGCCTTCAATAATTGCCTGTACGATATCTATCAACATACCCAGAACCAGGCACCTACAAATGCTTCAGTAGGAAAGAATCAGGAACAATTTAAATCGATGTTCCTGATCCAACTCCACTCTTTAGTTAAAACCACCCTGGGCATAGCCATGAGGCCCACCAATCAGTGGACAGATATAGAGACCAGCGCTCAAATAGCCTGGGAGATTGTAAAAGACGAGTTAAAGGTGAAGTCACCACCCACTGCAAATAAAACAGTGCCAACGGTGGAGGGATCTCAAAACTACCTCTTTAAGGGACAGTGCTTTAATTGTAAGAAGGTAGACCACCTAGCAAAAGACTGCAGCAGACCCAGACTGGCATCGAACCATGACGAAACGCATAGGTACCTCCTGAGGGACAAACCCAAGCCTTCTGGGATGGAACAACAGTTGGCTCAGTTCGTAAACCTTCCAAACAAGGACGAATCCAAGCCCCCTGGGATGGAACAACAGTTGGCTCAGTTAGTAACCCTTCTAAAGAAGGACGAATCCAAGCCCTCTGGGACAAATCAACGATTGAACCAGTTGATAACCTCATACAAACCGAAATTGCCACGGAGAGGAAACAAAATCATTTACCGGTGCACGCAGTCGCCGATGCACACTCATTAGAGAGACCCATTCAAGGATCAACCCAATGACTGGGTTCGGCCCCCAAAAGTTGGTCGGAAGTGGGGTTCCGATGTGATGGTAGACGGAGACCAGTAGTCCTTGTTGTCTTGAAAAGAGGCACGCAGCAGATTATGCTTATCGATACTGGCTCAGCCATTACCATCATCCATACCCCATACCCTGAACGCCATGCAGCGGCGGGCAAGGGTTGTATAACCCTTAAAGGCTTTAATGGTGATACAACCACCGCGTATACAGAGAAGGCCACTGAACTTCAGTTGGGAGATCTCACCTGTAAGGTCCAAGCGCCGATGCTGATGACCACCCCCGATGGAAGGGGAATTGTAGGGGCTGATGTGTTGGATCAGTATGGCGTGGTGATAGATTATAATCAGGACTGTATTTGGATGGGATTGAGAGATAAGACAGGAGTAATAGAAATTTCAGATGCTCACTCGGTTTTGCAATTAAAAAGCTATCTGAGTATGACTCTCCGGGGAACGAAAATGAAGTTTTGTCAAAACTAATTCAGGAACACCTGGCGATGTTTCCCACATGCAAGCATGACTGTGGAAAAATGGCAGGCAAAGAATCTATTGAGGGATCCACCACTCATTCACTAAACAGTACCCCATCCCAAGGGAGAGTCACCCTTACATCCGAGACACCATAAAATCCCAGGGTGTTCGTAGGATAGGCACTTCCATGACAATTCACCCACATGGCCAGTTAAAAAGCCTGATAGCAGCTGGTGACTGACTATTGATTACAGAAAGTTAAATTCTGTAACACCAGCCTGCTCACCGGTAGTAAGAGAAACTCCCACCATATTATCGCAAATTCCTGCTGATTCCAAGTATTTCTCGACCCTCGACATCGCCAATGGCTTCTGGAGTATCCCTGTTAAGAGAGAAGACCAGTACAAAGTTGTGTTCACATTTGAGGGCCAGAGCTATACCTGGACATGCCTGTCATGTATTCAACTATCATTGTAACCCATGTATAAGCTGACCTTACTATACAGTATAAATGCACACGAGGCCCATACTTGAGAATGCCTGTCTCAGGGGTTCCACAATGCCCCCACGATATTCCACAAAAAAAATGGCTGCAATTTTAAAAGACGTTTCCCACCCTACCTGCTTGCTGCAGTACGGAGATGACCTACTGCTGGCAACCGACAGCATGGAGGAGCATCTGTCCCTTTTGCACGCACTTTTGGCATTGTTGGGTCAGGCGGGACTAAAGGTGAATCCCCGTAAGGCTCAATTAGTAAAAGAATGGGTCACCGTTCTAGGAGTGTCCATTTCTCCAGAGGGATCGTCCTCCGACTCTCACAAGGTGGAGATAATACAGCGACTGCCATTACCCGCTTCTAAAACAGCCCTACGATCATTCTTGGGTTTGGTGGGGTAACAAAGGGACTTTATCCCAGGCTTTGCAGAACATGCAAAGCCCCTGTATGATTTATTAAAACTGCAGCATGATGATGTACGCCCAGCATGGAATGATGCTCACACCCAGTCCGTGGCTAAATTAAAACTGCAGTGATACAGGATACATGTCTGATCCCTCCTGATCCCACTCAGCCCTTCCATTTGGAGGTCGGGGCCACAGAGCAAAGCCTCATTGCAGTTCTGTGCCAAACGCAAGCTGATTGACTGCAGCCCATTGCATATGCATCTCGAATTCTGCAGGCAGCAGAAAAGGCATATATCGCATGCAAGCACCACCTTTATTCCTGGCCTACAGGCTACAATCCTGCACAGCAGGCACCTCTGAAACTACTGATGAAACCTGGAGATTCGCTAGTTTCTTCGCAGCGCCTCAGCAAATAGACATTGGAATTTATGGAAAGATACATTGATACCATTTCCAAAACCACCACATTGCTGCCACAATTTCTGATCTATGGGGGGACCCGCATGAATGTCCGTTACTCCTGATTAACTTTGAGACCCATCCTGTGCAGAAAGAGCCCATATAGGGTGCCCCAGATGTCTTTCTTGATGGGTCCTCAGATCACATTGAAGGATCCCCTCATGCTGGATATGCTTGGTATTGCCAGAAAGAACCATCCAGCGAAGATGCAACAGACAGTCTTCACAATACACAGAAATCGCCGCACTTCTAACTGCTGTGAAGGAAACCTCAGATAGACCCGTGAATATTTGGTCACATAGTGCCTATGCTATAAATAGTATGCTCTCCTTGCCCCTATGCCGCAAAAATAACTATCGTATGATAGACGGTAAGGCCCTGGTTACGCCTGCTCTAGTCATACCTTAAACAGCGATCCCAGCCCTGCTTCATAGGAAAGGTAGCAGCCCATAGAAAAGAGGGTCCACATAGTGAGGGAAATTCCAGAGCAGACAGAGCAGCCAAGGATGCTGCAATTGATGGAGAGATAGAGGATATAGTTGTTGAGCCCAGCAATGCATTTAGCAAGGCCTCCCCAACAGATCACCTAGATTTGAAATCTCTGCAGCAGCAATACTGGTCATATGCTGTTGTAAGCGCCTGGCACAAGGAAGGCAGATCCCTTCCTCAATCGACAGCCTGGGCTCCCAATACCATACTAGCCACTGCCCCTGACTCAGATGAGCAGTTTCTGATGTTCAAAAGAAAGCCAAATGCTTGCCCGGTGGTGTGTGTTCCACCAGAGATGGATCAGGAACTGCTCTTCCTCTTTCACTCCCACCCCAGAAGGGCGCTATTCGGCCCTGGTAACCTTCTATAAGGTAGCATCCACATCTTGTTGGCCTTTCATGAGGGAAACAATGAACAAATACATGGCACAATGTCTACCGTGCCTGCAACACAATCCTCCCGCATGCACTAACTGAGCCTTGCTTCAAAGCGCACCCCCACCTCAAGGGCCATGGACTCACCTCCAGATAGACTTCATTGGGCCACTTCCACAGGCGCAAGGCAATTTTCAGCATGCCCTAGTGGTGGTGGATCAATTCACTAAATGGATTGATGCATTTCCTTGCCATTCCAACACCGCAATCACATCAGCAAAAACACTATTGAATCATATGTTTTGTAGGTGGGGAGTACCAGTCCAAGTGGACAGTGATCAAGGTTCACACTTTACCGGTAAAATTTTTACCCACCTGCAGGAAATGCTGGGGATAAAACACAAATTACATATTGCTCATCACCCCAGTCATCCGGAGGGGTCGAAAGGAGGAACAGTACCCTCAAGTTAATGTTAAAAAAATTGTGCGCGGACTACCCCACTCAATGGGCTAACATGCTGCCAATGTGCTTAATGGCAATGAGGTCCACATCTCATAGGACAACAGGGATCTTCCCATATCAGGCCATGATGATGAGGCTCATGAGAATACCAGACCAGCTAATACTAACAGGGATGAATCCCCTGACAACGAAAACATGTCGTTCCAAGTGTCTGGAACAAGTGGTAGATCACACCAATCAGATCAATCAATTTGTGGCCACAAAATTGGGGAAGTCAAAAAGACAAATTAAAAGTTACTTTGACAAGAAAGTACATCCCGTTGAATACGAGGTGGGAGACTCAGTAATGATTCCAAATTATGAGAAAAAGAAGCTGCCTTTGAGCCCGGGTGGTGGGGAATGCATACGATTATAGACCGATTGAAACCCACAATTTATTTGATTCAGTCACCGGTGAAAAAGGGTGTTAAGTACAAGAAGTGGTTTCACATTAATCAGTTAAAAACTGCCAAAGAGTAAATACTACACTGATCTTGTTTCCCACAGACCATGTTACCGATCCTCACGATTGTCAGGACGATATTGGTCACGACTGAAGCCAAGGGAAGTTGGCAATGCGGGAGCTGCAGCATGACTCATGAACATCATCAATCATCAATGTGCTTTGAGAAGCGACGGTGCACTGAAGATACGGGAAGGGGAGAGTCTCCGCTGGAGATGTTATTGTACTATAGTAAATCCCCTATGTGTGGCATACACCTTACAAGGTGGGGACCAAGTCAGGCCATCCACTTTTCTCTCTCTCTCTCTCTCTAAGTTTAAAACCCATTATGCAGCGGTCATCCACCTCACAGAAACATAAATAGCAGAGCTATCAGAACCCCCTCAATGTTTATGATATGTGAGCCCTGAGGAGATAAACCATATGAGAAGTCAATAAGGATATTTCCCCCTCAAGGTGGGGAGTTTTTAAGAATAAAAGTGCTTCCTAATTGTTACGCTCATAATAAAGGATGAAACTGAGTACTAAAAGCAATGAACAAGTGTGACCTTAGCTCCTATAATTAGACTCCAGATTGCAGGTACTGCATGGGTGGCCTGCTTATATACAGTGCTCCTAAGGAATGCTGGGATCCCTTGGGACTCCAACAGGTAGGCCCTCCAGTGGTGGTGTGAGACAGGTTGCCAAGGGTTAAATACATAACATCACTCCCTCGTAAAGTCAATAATACACTTATTTACAGGGTGAGACGATCTGGGGCTTTTCGCTCCCTTGTCGATCGGTACAAATTCAGGTGTGGGTAAGTTGGTTGGTTCTTCACTGGGCTGCTGGGCAACCGTTGGGGATGGTGAGTTCGGCTTTGTGGTCAACCATGATGTCGGTTGCTGCTTGTGTGTGTGTTGGAGGGTCGAAGTTGGTGGTGTCCTCTTCGGTTGCTCGTAGCTGTTAGTGACCCACAATTTGATTTGGTCCAAATGCATTCTGCATGTTAGTCCATTGGCCAATTTGACCCGAAACACCCTACTCCCTTCTTTGGCTATGACTGTTCCAGCGAGCCATTTGGGACAATGTCCATAATTGAGTGCAAACACATGATCATTGACCTCAATATCGCGTGACAAATTTGCGCGGTCATGGTACATACTTTGTTGATGCTGCCTGTCCTCGACGTGATCATGGACAAGAGAAAGCCTTGTTTTGAGTGCCCTTTTCATGAGCAGCTCGGAAGGGGGGACCCTGGTGAGCGAGTGGGGTCTGGTGCAGTAGCTGAGCAGCACTCGGGATAGTCGGGTCTGCAGGGAGCCTTCCGACACTCATTTCAAGCTTTGCTTGAAGGTCTCGACTGCCCGTTCTGCCTGGCCATTGGATGCTGGTTTGAACGGGGCAGATGTGACGTGCTTGATCCCATTGCGGGTCATGAATTCCTTGAATTCAGCGCTGGTGAAACACGGTCCATTGTTGCTGACTAGGACATCAGGCAGGCCGTGTGTGGCAAACATGGTTCGTAGGCTTTCGATTGTGGCGGTGGACGTGCTTACAGACATTATTACACATTCAATCTATTTTGAATAAGCATCCACGACAACCAAGAACATTTTGCCGAGAAATGGGCCCGCATTGTCAACGTGGATCCAAGACCATGGTTTGGTGGCCACAACCACAATCTTAGTAGTGCCTCTCTGGGTGCATTGCTCAGTTGAGAGCAAGTATTGCACTGCCGCACGCATGATTTTAAATCTGAGTCGATGCTGGGCCACCATACATGGGACCTGGCTATGGCTTTCATCATTACAATGCCTGGGTGGGTGCTGTATAGGTCACAAATTAATGTTTCTCTGCCTTTCTTGGGAAAGACCATGCGATTGCCCCACAAGAGACAGCCCGCCTGCAAGGACATTTCGTCTTTGCGCCTGTGGAATGGCTTAATTGCCTCCTGCAGCTCCACTGGGACACTGGACAAGCTCCCATGGAGGACACATTTTTTTTTACAAGGGACAGTAAAGGATCCTGGCTGGTCCAGGTCCTGATCTTGCAGGCCATAGCAGGTGGTATTTCGTTTTCGAATGCATCCATAACCATGAGCAAATCTGCAGGCTATGCCATTTCCACCCCGGTGGTGGATAATGGTAGCCGACTGAGAGCATCAGCACAGTTCTCTATGCCCGGTCTGTGGCGGATTACATAGTTGTATGCCGACAGCGTGAGCATCCATCTTTGGATGCGGGCAGAGGCATTGGTGTTAATCCCTTTGCTCTCTGAGAACAGCGATATGAGCGGCTTATCGTCAGTTTCAAGCTCAAACTTGAGACCAAACAAATATTGGTGCATTTTTTTCACTTCGTAAATGCACGCCAGAGCTTCTTTTTCAATCATGCTCTCGGCCCTTTCGGCCTTGGACAGACTCCTCAATGCATAATCGACTGGTTGCAAAATCCTTGATTCGTTAGCCTATTGTAACACACACCCGACCCCATATGACGATGCATCGCAAGCGAGCACTAATCACTTACATGGTTTATACAGAACAAGCAGTTTGTTTGAACATAACAGATTTCTGGCTTTCTCAAGGGCAGCCTCTTGTGAATGACCCCATACCCAGTCGTCTCCCTGCGGAGTAGCACATGTAGGGGTCTAGCAAGGTGCTTAACCCGGGTAGGAAATTACCAAAATAGTTGAGGAGTCCCAGGAACGACTGCAGTTCCATCACGTTCTGTGGTCTCAGCGCGTTCTTGATAGCCTCCGTCTTGGCGCCGGTGGGTCTGATGCCATCTGCTGCGATTCATCTTCCCAAGAACTCGACCTCTGGCGCCAGGAAAACACACTTCGAGCATTTCAACCAGAGTCCCACGTTATCTAGCTGACTTAGAACCACTTCCAGGTTCTTCAAGTGTTCGATGGTGTCCCAACCTGTGACCAATATGTCGTCCTGGAAAACCACGGTGCACGGAATCAACATAAATGCCTGGGCTATTGTTATGGCTTTGCTCAGATTCGGTGTTTCAACAGTCAATAGTTTGTGAAGGATAACCTCATGGCCAATGCCAAGCACAAAAAAGTCTCCAAGCATTTGTTCTAGGAATCCACTAAATTCGTAATGTCCAGCAAGACGCCTTAATTTGGTGATGTAGCTCGCCACTTCCTGGCCCTCCGACCGTTGACACCTGTAGAACCGATATCTCGCCATCAAAACGCTTTCCTTAAGATTTAGGTGCTCCCGGACCAGCGTACACAATTCTTCATAGGATTTGGTTGTTGGCTTTACCGGAGCTGGAAGATTCTTCATGAGGCCATAGGTTGTTGCCCCACAGATGGTAAGGAGGATCGCCCTTCGTTTGGCAGTGTTCTCGTCCACTTCCAGCTCATGGGCTACGAAGTATTGGTCGCGTCACTGCATGAAGGCCAACCAATTGTCCCCTTCTGAGAACTTCTCCAGAATACGAACTGTTCTTTGCATTTTCGCGCAGTTGTTCGTTATCTTGTCGCCAATTGTTATGCTCTTAATGAAGGATCAAACTGAGTACTGTAAGCAATGAGTAAGTGTGACCTTAGCTCCTTTAATTAGAATCCAGAGTGCAGATACTGCGTGAGTGGCCTGCTTATATACAGTGCTCCCAAGGGATGTTGGGATCCCTTGGAACTCCAACAGGTAGACCCTCTAGTGGTGGTGTGATACAGGTTGCCAAGGGTTAAATACATAACAGTAATGACAAAATTGATCCTGTGTATGTATAAATGTTGAAAGTGTAGATTATATGGAAAAGCTGCAGTTTGAAGCGACAAAATGGATACCTTCCCCAAGTTCATGTCTCCATGGCTTTGAAACTCACCAAATTAGAAAAGATGTTAATTGGAATGCCATTAAATGACAAAATGGAAGCTTACAGACTTCCAGCATGTTCTGTTTATATATTGTCTTTATTGGAAAGCCATTAACCTAATCAATGAATGGCACCGTGCCCTCCAGACAGGCACATGTGTGAGGAGAGCCAGTAAGGAACTGCCCTGGAACCAAGACCCAATCCTGGGGATTTCTGAGGAACAATGGACTTAAGGGATATAAAAACCCAAGCACAGACTGCTCTTTCTCTTCTTCTCTCCTGAGCACATGGCAAACCGCCCGCTCAAGAGCAGCCGAAATAGCAGGCTATGTACTCAGCCAGCCAGCCAGAGGAAAGTGACGTATACCTTTTTATAAATCATTACTGTAACATTGTATCTTTTGTAACTAAGTCGATCTGTCATGTTGTGGAATATTAAAAATATAACACTCACACGAAAGGTCTTTTATAGAGAAAAGAGTTATTTATTAAAACCTGATTAATCAAGGAAGATCCGGCTTCATCAGTACCGTTACTGAGTGCTCTCGACACCGATCTCATGGAACAAGCTATGCAGTTTCATTCTTATACAGTTCAGATATAGTCAAAATGGTGGAACTACACGGGGAAGTGTTCCATTGGTTAATACAGGTTACAGCAATTTCATTGGGTGATACAGTTACATTAATTTTATAGGTAATTTCAAATGATTCCATTGGTACATTCAGTTCTGGCGATTGTTGCTAGGGAAAAGCCCCCTACAGGTTATGTGTTACATTTCTGGGAACGTCTTCCCAGACTAATTCTATGAGTAATGTCCTTGGCAGACATATGGCTACCCCCTGCTTAAAAGAGGCATTGTCCCTGTTATCTCATGTGGCTGGAACATCATGACCCCCTCTCATTGTTTCTGTGAGCCATCTACATAAATCTTGTGGGTGTTCTTATCTCCTAAGAGAATTTCTCTGACCTTCTGTGTTTTGCCTAATTCAGCTATTCTATCATGAACGCATTTTAAACTTAACTCTCAGTCTTTCTTACTTTAAAAATTAATTACATCGAATTACTATACCCTGATTAAGGTTTTTCGCTCTTACAGTAGGATAGCTGCCAACTGCTAATAGATGTGCATGTGTGTGTGTTTAATAAACTATTCCAAATTGCTGTTAATTTAATGCCAGGGATTTAGAAATCTGACAGCGTGCAGGGAAGTGGACCTGAGTCCATGATCAGATCAGCCATGATCATATTAAATGGTGGAGCAGGCTCAAGGGGCCATATAACCTACTCCTGCTCCTATTTCTTATGTTCTTATGTTCCCCCATCCTCCATGTGCAATACCAAAGACAATTCACATAATAAATTAATGGAACTGTAAAGTCCTGTCCCCTCAGTACAGATTCACACGAGGCATGTAGTAAAGTCAAGGTCACTCTGGACCTGCACCTTTATTTCACAGCTCTGGAATGCTGCACTTGCCTGAGACCTGTCCTTATAACCTGTCTCTTGCAAGTGCACCCCTGGTGGTAAGGTGTGCTGGTGGTTACAGGTCATATCTTATTACAGTCATGTATAGCATGTTAGGATACAGTTATAGATAATAATGTAAGATACATGAAATCACCCTCCCCCAAGGTCTTATTGTCTTTAAAGGTTCAGTCTCTCAGGTGGTCTACGCTCTCGCATGGAGCGTCTGAGTTGTGGTTCAGTTGTTTGCCTTGGTGTCTGTTTTTCTTTTGGGTGTGGTTGCTGGTATCTCGCCTGGGCTGTCTGTTTTGATTGGTGTGATTGTTGTTGACTCGCCTGGGCTGTCTGTTGGGATTGCCCTTTCCTCAGGTTGTTCCCTCTGTCTGTCCACCAGGTGTGGTGCGAGTTCTATATTGTAGTCTGCCTCTGGTTCCGCAGTGTTGTTGGTAAATCTGCTTTTGACTTGGTCTACATGCCTCCGGCAGGTTTTGCCATTGTCCATTTGTACTACCAGTAGCCTGTTTCCTTCCTTGCCCGTTACTGTCCCTGCAAGCCATTTGGGACCCCTGCCATAGTTTAGTACAAACACTTTGTCCCCTATCTCATTCCATCTCTCCCTCGAATTTCTGTCATGGTACTCAGTCAGCTTACAGCGCTTTGCCTCAACCATTTCATGCATGTTTGGGAGGATTAATGAGAGCCTTGTTTTTAAAGTCCTTTTCATCAACAGTTGCGCGAGGGGGATCCCAGTCAGTGAGTGCGGACGAGATCTGTATGCCAGCAGCAGTCGCGACAGGCGACCCTGCAGCGTGGGACCTTGGATTTTAAGCATGCCTTGTTTAATGATTTGCACTGCTCTCTCTGCCTGGCCGTGGGAGGCCGGCTTGAACGGTGCCGTCTTGACGAGATTTATGCCGTGGTCAATTATAAAGTCTTGGAATTCTGCGCTGGTGAAGCACGGACCATTGTCACTGACCAATATGTCAAGGATTCCGTGTGTTGCAAACATGGTTGCGAGGCTCTCCACAGTGGTGGAGGTTGTGCTCGAGTTTAAAATGGTGCATTCGATCCACTTTGAAAATGCATCTACAATTACGAGGAGCATTTTGCCCATGAATGGACCCACATAGTCTACGTGCACCCGCGACCACGGTTTGGTAGGCCAGGGCCAGGGGCTCAGTGGAGCCTCCCTGGGGGCATTGCTGAGTTGGGCTCAAATGGTGCACCTTCGGACGCAGAGCTCCAAGTCCGCTTCAATACCAGGCCACCAGACGTGGGATCTGGCTATGGCCTTCAAGAGAATGATCCCCGGGTGCTCACGGTGGAGCTCCCGGACAAATGCCTCTCTGCATCGCAGAGGCATGACTACTCGGCTGCCCCACATCAGGCAGTCTGCTTGTAGTGATAGCTCATGCATGCACCTGTGAAAGGGTTTTAATTCCTCGGAGCAGGCATCGCGAGCCTCTGCCCAGTCACCGGTTAGGACACATCTTTTTACTAAGGATAACGTGGGGTCGCTGGCCGCCCAGGCTCTGATTTGGTGAGCCGTCATGGGCGAGACTGTGGACTGAAAGGCATTGATTGCCATGACTATCTCACAGTCCTGTTCGTCAGACCCTTCCGTGGTCGCCAGGGGTAGCCTGCTGAGCGCGTCGGCACAGTTGTCTGTGCCTGGTCTGTACCTTATGGTATAGTTGTAGGACGCCAGCATGAGTGTCCACCGTTGAATTCGCGCCGAGGCGTTGGCGTTTATTGCCTTGCTCTCGGTTAGGAGGGACGTGAGAGGCTTGTGGTTGGTTTCTAACGCGAACTTGGCCCGATTGGTGCATCTTTTTGACACCGAGGGCACGCGAGCACCTCCTTCTCTACCATTCCGTACCCGCGCTCTGCCCGCGAAAGTGACATGGAGGCATAAGCTATGGGTTGTAATTTGCCCGCACTATTGACATGTTGCAAAATGCACCCGACCCCATACGCTGACGCATCGCATGTGAGAACTAGCTTTTTACCTGTGTCAAAGAAAGTCAAAACACTGTTGGAAAACAGAAGGTTGCGTGCCTTATTGAAGGCGCGTTCCTGGGCGTCCCCCCAAAACCAATCGCACCCCTTCCTGAGTAGCACATGGAGAGGCTCCAGCATGCTTAAGTTCTGCATAAAGTTCCCAAAGTAATTGAGTAGCCCGAGAAAGGCGCGCAGTTCTGAGACATTCCGGGTCCTGGGTGCCAGGCGAATTGCTTCTGTTTTGGACTCTGTTGGGTGGATTCCATCAGCGGCAATCCTTCTGCCCAAAAATTCAAACCTCGGATGCGCGAAACAGGCACTTGGATTTCTTGACTCGTAGGCCTACCCGATCCAACTGCTTTAGTACTTCCTCCAAATTACGGAGATGGGAGTCGGTGTCCCTGCCCGTGATAAGTATGTCGTCTTGAAATACAACCGTCCCCGGGATGGACTTGAGCAGACTCTCCATGTTGCGCTGGAATATTGCAGCTGCCGACATGATGCCGAATGGGCATCGATTGTACATGAAAAGGCCTCGATGTGTGTTGATGGTGGTGAGTAGCTTAGATTCCTCGGTCAATTCTTGCGTCATATACGCAGATGTGAGGTCTGATTTTGAGAAAAGCTTACCTCCAGCCAATGTGGCAAATAAGTCCTCCGCTCTGGGCAGCAGGTACTGGTCCTGTAGGGAGACTCTGTTTATGGTAGATTTGTAGTCCCCACAGATTCGTACGGATCCATCAGGCTTCATGACTGGGACGATGGGACTTGCCCAGTCGCTAAATTCCACAGGTGATATAATGCCTTCCCACAGAAGCCTGTCTAGTTCATGTTCAATCTTTTCCCACATCACATAGGGTACAGCTCTGGCCTTGTGATGGACTGGTCTAGCTTCCTGTGTGTGTATATTTTGATTTTGGCCCCTTTGAAAGTGCCCACATCTGGCTGAAAGAGATGTTCAAATCACTATATAACTGTTGAGCAGGAGGTCCATTCCTCTAATCACATAGCATGGACATCATCCCATTTCCAGTTTAGTTTTGCCAGCCAGCTTCTCCCCAGCAGTGCTGGGAGGTCTCCGGGGACAATGCACAGGGGAAGTCGGTTCACTGACCCTTAGTGTGTGACAGAGAGCATGGCGCTGCCGAGGACTGGTACGATTTCTTTGGTATAGGTCCTTAGTTTGGTGTCGACCTTTGTGAGTTTTGGTCTGTCTCTTTTATGTGGCCACAGTTGTTCAAATTGTTGAGCCCCCATGAGAGATTGACTCGCTCCCGTATCCAGCTCCATGTTGACAGATATCCCGTTGAGTAGGACCCTCATCATTATAGGAGGCATCCTGCTGTAGGAGCAGCAGCCAGTGATCGTGTTGACCCGCTGTACATCGGTGTCCCGGGTACTGTCCCCACCATCTTCTGGTCCGCTTTCCGACCCATCCGCTTTGTATACCAGCCGAGCTGACGTTTTTTTGCACATGCGTGCCAAATGCCCTGTATATTCACAAGTTCTGCAAACAGCCTGCTGAAATCAACATCCCCTTGACGAGTGCCCATCCCCACACCTCCAGCACAGACCTGTTCCATTGTTCAAAGTGTTTCCAAAGAATGAGCTGCCTCTGGCTGATGTCTCTTGAGCTTCTCTCAGTTTGTAGTTGATTGCTCGCATTGTGGGTTGATGAGGTGTGAACGGCCTTTCCTGTGGCCCTTGATGGCTTCTGCCTGCTGTTGAGAGCCTGTTCCCCCGGTTTTGTCTGTGTGTGGGGGTAGCAGCTTGTTTAGTTCTGTGAACTTCTTTTTCCGATATTTCGTTAGTTGTCGTACCTGCATTGTAAATCAACCTCGTTTCTTCTTCCCCTACCAAGAATGTCTGTGCAACCAGTGCTGCTGCCTCTAAAGTCAGGTTCTTGGTCTCTATGAGCTTTTGGAATATGCCTGCGTGGCCTATTCCTTCAATGAAAAAGTCTCTCAGCATTTCTCTCCTCAGTTCATCAGAGAACTCACATAAACTAGCCAACCTCCGAAGTTCCGTCACGAAGTCGGGTATGCTCTGGCCCACACAGCGTCTGTCGTTGAAGAACCTGTGTCTGGCCATGTGTAGGCTGCTCGCTGGCTTCAGGTGATCTCTTACCAGTGTGCTCAATTCTTCAAATGACTTGCTTGCTGGTTTCTCGGGTACCAACAGATCCTTCATTAAAGCGTATGTTTTCGAGCCACAGCTGGTCAAGAGATGGACTCTTCTCTTGTCTGCCTTATCATCGCCTAACCAGTCTTTGGTTACAAAGCTTTGCTGGAGCCTTTCTATAAAGTCCTCCCAATTGTCTCCTGCATTGTACTTTTCATCAGATCCGTTGTTCGCCATTCTTTGGATTCTGTAATCCCATAATTCGTCGCCACTGTAAAGTCCCGTCCCCTCAGTACAGATTCACACGAAGCACGTAGTGAAGTCAAGATCACTCTGGACCTGCACCTTTATTTCACAGCTCTGGAATGCTGCACTTGCCTGAGACCTGTCCTTATATACCTGTCTCTTGCAAGTGCACCCCTGGTGGTAAGGTATGCTGGTGCTTACAGGTCATATTTTATTACAGTCATGTATAGCATGTTAGGATACAGTTATATATAATAATGTAAGATACATGACAATCAGAGCTATGCTGATCACTGACAGAGGCGCACAGTACACCCGCCCCAACTTCCGCCCCTCTAGTGTGCCAACTTACGCTCACTGCTGCATATCTGCTCCCATTGTGATCGACTTACGGGAAAAAAAATCCAAAAAGCACAATTTCGTTCGAGGCCACCTCATCCACCGCGGTGGTGAAAACAACAGAAATGGAGTGTTTGCATCCTCTTTCCAGTGGGGGGGAGGGCAATTTCGGCCATAAGATGTCATACTGCAATTATATAGGGTCCTGGTGATTCCACATCTGGAGTATTGTGTGCAAGTTTGATCTCTTTACCTAAGGAAGGATATACTTGCCGTAGAGGGAATGCAACAAAGGTTCACGAGACTGATTCCTGGGATGTGGGGGAATTGTATGAGGAGAAATTAAGTAGTCCAGCATATATTCTCTAGAATTTAGAATAATGAGAGGTGATTTTATTGAAACATACAATATTCTTACAGGGCTTGACAGAGTAGATGCAGGGAGGATGTTTCCTTTGACTGGGGAGTCTAGAACCAGGTGTCACAGTCTCAGAATAAGTGGTTGGCCATTTAGGACTGAGATGGAGAGAAATATCTTCACCCAGAGGGTTGTGATTCTTTAGAATTCTTTACTCCAGAGGTCTGCGGAGTCTCAGTCATTGAGTATATTCAAGACATAGATCGATAGGGTTTTTGGATATTAATGGAATCAAGGGATATGGAGATAGTGCAGGAAAGTGGAGTTGAAGTAGAAGATCAGCCATGCTCTTATTAAATGGTGGAGCAGGCTCCAGTGGCCAAATGGTCTACTCCTGCTCCTATTTATTTTGTTCTTATGTTATCTCAGTTCATGAAGCTGCATCAAATGGATTTCATTCGTGAGTGATATTTAGTGAATAACATACACCTTAGCTCAGAATCTGTCCCCTTGCCTAATTACGTGATCAAATGTTTAAATGCTGAGCTGTAATAGCACAGCAGCTATGTTGAACGGGATGGAATGGAGTATACAATCTCCTGCCCCCACCCACTGTTCAGGATTACACATGAATAATGACCACTTGGATAAGGCCAGCTGGCTTCTGTCGAACTGTATACCAGAAAATGGTTTGTACTTTCATAAGAAAGGAGGGCAGAACAATTGACAAGGGCAAATAAAAACAATATTACAGCAATTTTGTTTAACGATCTTGTATGAAGGAAAAGAAAATGATTTGGCTGCTCAAAGATCAAGGGGTTACAAGACTGCACAGCACAGGCTTGATGGATGCCAGTCTGATATTTAGCTGCGAATAGGCTTTACAGTAGTCAGACTCTACATTACACGTGGAGCCATACTTGGAGATCATAGACTGGAAAAACGGGGTTATAATGATCTAGTTCTATATCTGACCTTTGTTGCTGATGAGCAGGGCTTCTTTGCTGGTCAATATATCAGGGTGAACATCCATAGTAAGTTTGTGTTAATACAAAATATAAATCTACATATTAAAGATTGATTCTGCAATAATTGCAATGGCTACACAAGGTCAGGCCTGGAGCAGTGGACACATTACCACATTAACCATCCATGAGAAGAGATCAGTAATGAAGTTTAATTAGTCAAGGCGACTGCAGGAAGCAATGTGATATTAATAGGGGTTGCATTATAGATGTACAGGGAAGAGATACGACTTCAAATGCTACAGAGAACTAATGAGCAGTCATATGAGGAATGTTCAGAATGTCATAAACAATCCAAGACATCAAAGGAATGCACAACAGACGACAGAAGCGAACCTTACCGCTAAATGTGCTTGCATGTCAACAACAACAACAACTTGTATTTATATAGCACCTTTAACATAGTAAAATGTTGCAAGGTGCTTCACAGGAGTATTATAAGACAAAAAAATTGACACCAAGCCACGTAAGGACAAATTAGGGCAGGTGACCAAAAGCTTGATCAAAGAAGTAGGTTTTAAGGAGTGTCTTAAAGGAGGAAAGAGAGGTAGAGAGGTGGCGAGGTGACCTGTGTCCTAACTCGCACCAAGTTCTGCTCTCTCATCACTCCTGTGGTCGCTGATCTACATTGGCTCCCAGTTAAGCAAAGCCTCAATTTTAAAATTCTCATCCTTGTTTTCAAATCCCTCCATGGCCTCACCCCTCCCTATCTCTGTAATCTCCTTCAGTCCCACAACTCACCCCCCCCACCCCCACCAGCCCCCGAGATGTCTGTGCTTCTCTATTTCTGCCCTCTTTAACATCATTGATTATAATCGCTCAACCATCGGTGGCCTTGTCTTCTGTTGCCTAGGCCCTAAGCACTGGAATTCCCTGCCTAAACCTCTCCACCTCTCTACCTCTGTTTCCTCCTGTAAGGCACTCTTTAAAACCTACTTCTATGACCAAGCTTTTTGTCACCGACACTAATTTCTCCATATGTAGCTCAGTTTTAATTTATTTTGTCTTATAAAGAAGAAAGACTTGCAGTTATAAAGTGCCTTTCACACCACCGGACATTTCAAAGCACTTTACAGCAAACTCCTACAAACAGCAATCTGTTTTTGTTATGTTGATTGAGGGATAAATATTGGTCAGGACACCAGGGATAGCTCCCCTGCTCTTCTTCGAAATAGTGCCATGGGATCTTTTACATCCACCTGAGAGAGCAGAGGGGACCTCGGTTTAATGCCTTACCCAAAAGAAGGCACTTGCGACAGTGTAGGACTCCCTCAGTACTGCACTGGACTGTCAATTTAGATTTATGTGCTCAAGTTCCTCGAGTGGGACTTGAGGCCACAGCCTTCAGACTCAGAGGCAAGTGTATTACCCACAGCTGACTGTGAACACTCCCGTGAAACACCTTGGGACGTTTTACTATGTTAAATGTGCGATATAAATACAAGTTGTTGCTGTTGGAAAGTGGGATATACTTCTGATGTATTTCAAAATGTAAAAATGAATTATAAAGGTACAAGCTGCTAAAATAAACTTTAAGCAAGTGCCAGTAAAATCACAGCTTGTATTGTATAGTATAGCCTTTGTTAATCTGTCCTGGCTGTTACATTCTAGGCCCCCACCCAGCTCTCTTTATCCATTTATCACAGAAAAATGCAGCTTTCATTAACAGCTCCCCCCTCAGAAATGTACGGCTCTTTGCTTTTTGTGCATAGCGGTACCATGCCACGGGATTAACGATGAATCTTTTAGACGCTATCTCACATTGGAGAGTGCACAAACTTCCCACCTCCTGGCCTCTCTTTATGCCAGAAAAACAGCACACTTTCAAACCATAACATTCCGGCTGAAGCTACAAGTTAAATGTATTTAAAAGGAATAAGGTTGTAGATGTAGTGTCAGCTGTGGTACAGTGGGTAGCACAGTCGCCTTTGAGTCAGAAGTTTGTGGGTTCAAATCCCACTCTAGGAACCTCAGCACGGAAAATCTAGGCTGACACTCTGCGGGAGTGCTGCACTGTTGGAGGTTCAGTCTTCCGGATGAAACATTAAACCAAGGCCTTGCTGCTCTCTCAGGTGGATGTAAAAGATCCCAGGGGGATATTTTGAAGAAGAGCAGGGGAGTTAACCCCGGTGTCCTGGCTAACATTTATCCCACAATCAACATAACAAAAGCAGATTATCTGTCATTATCACATTGCTGTTTGTGGGAACTTGCTGTGCACACATTGACTGCCTCACTTTCTACATTATAACAGTGACTACATTCCAAAAAGTACTTAATTGTCTGTAAATTGTCTTTGAGATGTCCACTGGTCGTGAAAGGTGCGAAATAAATGTAAGTCTTTCTTTCTTCATAGATAAACAAAACACATACAGCAGAATAATCAGCAATGCAAGTGCTTAGTTGACACAATATTGTTCACTCTTCTTTTATCGTAACTTGATAACAGAACAGCTGATTCGGGAAAAGCTATCTAAATGGGACTTTGACATCCAGATCAAGGGAGGGATCCCACAAAATGCATTTAAAAGTATCTTCATTATATATTAGACAGTGTGTAAGGCTGACTTCTGGTATTTAGGATGATCTTATTGTCATCCTAACACCTAACTTGCATGAGAAATAGCTTCTTCTGGAGAACAACTTGATGACCGTTATGTATTTGCAAACTTTGCATGGAACCGGCATTTTAAAGCCAGATGAGAATTCCCAATGTAATGAAAATTTAATGGCATCCCTCAAGTAGATAACTCCCACAATAATATATATATGCTTAAACAGAAATTGTTAAATACTTTTATTCAACTCATCTCACATAAAGACAAAGGAGGAGAAATTTGGCTGCTTTGTGCCTCCCATTAGTTCCTGCAGGGCCGGGGTGGGGGGGGGGGGGCGGGGGAGGGAGGTGGTAATTGGATGCTAGGGGCTTACTGTCTGGGCGCAACAAATCCACCAATGACCACGAACTTCCCCGGCGAGTTTGCACTGGAGCTAACAATTACCGCCTCGGTCTCTTGCATCCTGTAGATTGTGACATCATCCGGTATGCAGCGCCCCATTACCACCCCAGATGTGATAGTCACTCTCGCCCCCTGCAGCATCGCTTGGCGTCAACAACGGCAGCTGCAGGAGGAGTTGTCACCTCGGCTGGATGCTTGGGGAGCAGTAATAAAAGGTAGTGGTGGTCAGGTAGGGCAAACTTTATTCTTTGCACCAGTCTGGTGCATGCTGAATATTTTTGATGTCTCATTGCTGCACAATGTCTCAGCCCTCACCACTCCGAGAGTGATTGGGGCTATAATGGAAAACGTGCAGATCCCCTGGTGTAGGATTGCAAAATTCGTGGGAAACCCCCCCCAGTGTGTGGACTCATTGGAAAGGGAATTTAACTTGGAACTGTCAACCAGAAAGTTTGGGATCCTAAAGTGCACATGGAAGAAACTACAAGTTTTTATCGAATTTGGGATTTTTACAAGACCGATTGGGTCCGTGTGGAAAGGGCTGAAAACTAAAGGATAACTATCCTTCAAAGAAACCAGTTTTGGGTATTGAAGCTGTCTGGGGTATTGAAGCTAAACAAATTGTCTGGGGAATTGAGTAAACTCGAAAACCCTTCTCCCCGGGAGACATCAACATAGCAACAATCAACCGAGATATAGCCAGCCATAACTCTGAGCAGGCAACCTATCCAGTGCATACGTAATGATAATGGCCCATCCAGCCCACATGGAAAACGCAGGCGTAGGCAGATATTGCAAATACCAAAGCTAATTTTTCCCGATCAAGAAACAAATATGAAAGATCAACACATCTGAGCCAGGTTACCATTAATGGGCCTGCAAAAATATGACAAAGAGATATCGAGCCTGTCAAAATTAAAACAAAGAATCGGGGCTGATTTGACGCGCAGATTAGAATGGCTCCCAAAGTATAACTGGGGCCTGGTTTTGAACGAAAAAGGAGTAGGCATTCATTTATTCGAAGAGGGGAAGGACGGAGAGAGACCACCGCAACAGTTTATGCAGCTCTTCTGAGCACCAACATCTCCCATCCTCGATGACACTCCTGGGCCACACTGCCCTGCAATCGAAAGAAGAAGGAAGAACATCATTGCGGCAGAGAAAGCGGTTCCCAGTAACTTCGGACATCGCCATCGCGGCAGCAACTGACCACAGCCAACGTGGTAACATCGAAAGCACCGCGATAGACCTATTCCAAAACCAAAACTCCTCAAGAAGAAACCGAAGATTCGAAAGTTTCCACTCTCCAATCTCGTCCTCGCTACCAACAGGTGAAACATTACCTAACGAGACTTTAAAATCTACTGCTGACGGAAGAAAGTAAGCCCAATATTCACCCTGCCACATCAGCGGACACCATCCAACTGAAAACTATGCAGGAAGAAGTCTTCTACAATGTTCAGGGTATGGCAAGCAGAACCTACAGAGTCCCACGAACACCAAAATCGCGAACCACCGCCAACTGATAATAAAGGATTGGTGAGCATGATCCCTGTTTGCATTGGAGTTTAACCTAGTCAGAGTTAGGCATTAGGAGGTGGGAGGTGTACATTTTCTGTAACCCCTTTTGAATGTGTGATGAAGTGTTCTTTATTTTAGTCATTACAAGCATGACATTGTACTTTTCTTGTCTGCAATAAAATCGAAGTTCTTTGTACCAAAACCAGTTGTCTCTTGCACTTAGTCACATCCCCCAAAGGTCAGAGGTGAACCTGACCCCACAGACTACCTCCTACAGAATGGCGACTGCAGCAGGACTTTAGTATACAGGATGTGATGCAGAGAGTGCTGTTTGGAAGGAACAAACGAAGATGGAAGAGAGAATTTCCTCCTATGTGTACAAGAAAGTGAATGTCACGAAGGAATGGGTGCTTAGTCTATTGCGCGCTGAGCGTCCGGGACATGCTGTGGCCCAGTGGACAGCAAGCAAGGACCATAAAGAATCGGTAGAAAAGGCAATTTGCATGACCTGTCTACAGCGACAGGTCCAACTCCTAGATAAGAACATCGAGTCGCTGCAGGCAGAACTATGGGAATGTGCGGAAACATCACATGAAAGGGCTATGGCAGGAGAAAGGTTATGGGGAGAACTTTGTAAGTTGAAGCATGTGAAGGCACAGCGAATGGAAAGCTTCAAGAACAGCCAGGACTATTTTCAGTGTCAGGTTACCAAGGTAAGAATAATAAAATGATACTGCGGAAGGAAAACACTCGCCTTATCCTTCAAGTAAAAGAGCTGGAGGAGAAGTTAAGAGACGTGCAGGCAGCTTATAAAGTAACCAGCACAAATAGGTTTGAGTCAGGAGACCACGGACCCTGCCAGCAACAAATCAAGAGTTTAACCCTTGCTTTGTCCAAGGCAAACGGCATGGTATGACTAATAAACCCGGGTACGGTCCGGGTAAACATGGAAGAGAAGGAAAAAGCTGTTCAACCACCACCTATGGCACCGGTGACAGTACCGGTTCGGCAGCAGCAGGGGCGAACGGGTTGCGGGGCAGACAGGAATAGCGGACCACCACCACCTGTAATGCCAAGGTTTAGCAGCAGGGAGGGGTGGGCGAGCCAGAGCAGGAAGAGCCAGAGCCGGGGCCAATGTGCCCGGTCGGGCAACAGCAGTTTGGCCCACCCAACGGTGCTGGGGGTCAGAGGCTCCTGGAAAGTCAGTTTATGGTTCCCCACACTACCCAACAGCTTAGGGCTATGATAAGTCACCTGAGAAAGCTCAATCCAAAAGGAGACCCCTCGATCCACTTTATGGAAGTGGAACAGGCAGGGGATGTCAACGGGTGCGATGGTGCCGAGATAGCAAAAATGCTCCACCTCTCACTGGACGGCAAACTGTACCAGTCCCTCTCTGCCGAGAGCCAAATGGGGCAGAGCATCAGTGCCGCCATCCAGGAGGACATTCTAGAAGCCATGAGCTGTAATGACGGGAGTCACTTCTCCAGAGTGGAGAAGACAGTACAGCTCACAGGGGAAACCCAACAGGCATTCACAGACAGACTGTGGCCTGTGTACCAGAGCACCTGTGGTGGAGACCTCAACCGGGATCACCTAACCCGGGACGAGAGAACCCGCTGGCTCTGAAGCCTGGTGACAAACAGTTCACCACGGATCAGAACAAAGGCTGAGGCCTGGTTTGACCCAAGTGATCCCCAGGCCACCGAGCAGGGAGTGGTCAGGCAACTGACCCTAGCCTACCGGAATGGCAGGGGAACGGAAGAGCACCAACCAAGGGAAGGGTCCACGAAATCAGACCTAGTCAAGATAAGAGGGAATGGCTCCAGGAAGGGGCAACCCCGCTGATACAAAACATACCTGTTTTGGGTGCGGAAAGAGTGGGTACTGGAGAAAAGATTGTAGGAATCCATGGAAGAGTAGCACAGGGAACAATTCTCCAGCCCCTACCAAAACGACCAAGACCGAGAAACCAGTCTCTCCCCACATGTTTGGCACATTCCTGACTGCGCTCCGAACAGTACTAGATGGCCCTGGGAGAGTAGCCGCCACCACCGGCACCGAAATCCTATCTGCCCCATCCCATCCAAAACAGTGACTCGGACAGACACAACCTATTCACCTGTGTTCCCTCGAGTACGATGCGTGAGGGAGACCGACCGTTCAGATGGAAGTGGAAAAGGTGAACAGGTCTTATCTGCTGGATACCGATGCATCAAGCACCCTCGTCTATGCAGCTAATCCCTCACCTATGTCTAGCGGGGTCCCCTACAGCTTGATGGGTTTCACAGGCGCCGAGCAGGCTGGCTCATTCTCCTTTCCGCTCTCTATTCATTTGGGAACACTCCACACCAAGTGGACTTGTGTCCTGATGAAGTGGGAACAGCAAGAGACGGGGATCCTGGGAGCTGACTTCATTCTAGGCAACGGGATTCTAGTGGATTTAAGAAACCACTGTCTTTGGGGGGCAGTATGTACGGGACAGGAGAGTGAGGTAGTGGTTATCCCAGAAAAACGGGGAAAGGGACGGTGTGCACCATGAAGCCAAAGGAGGGATACGACCTTGAATCACTGGTCAGTAACACTCCGATGGAGTACCAAGAGTATGTGAGGGCACACCTTGCACCTTTTGCCACTCATAAACACGAATGTGGGAGGATAAACGGGGTTGAGGTAAGCATAGATGGGGACCCCATGACCCGAACACAGAAACAGTTTAACTTTCCCAGGGAGACGGAGGCAGACATGGAAACAGCCTTCGGTTCGCTGGTTAAACAGGGGGTATTGAGATCGATAGCTACCCATGTGAACTCTCCCTTGTGGCTGGTTAAGAAATCGGACAACTCCTGGAGAGCCATGGCGGACTATCGAGTACTCAACCGTAACATCCCCACCTGTGCACCCACGGTTGCCGCTGTCGCCGACCTCATTAGAAGTATTCCAGCCTCTGCGACCACCTTCACGGTGCTTGATATTTCCAACAGGTTTTGGTCCATCCCTATATGAAGAGAAGACCAGTACAAGTTTGCTTTTACCTTTAAAGGTCAGCAATACACTTGGAACTGTCTCCCTCAGGACTTCCACAACAGCCCCAGTATTTTCCACCAATGTATGGCAAATTGTTTAAAGAGTTTCAGCAGACCCCAGCAGCTAGTACAGTATGTAGAGAACCTGATCCTATTCACTGTTGAGGGGGAGGAGCATGGCCCTTGCTGGCTGAGCTGCTGGAGCTACTGAAGGAAGAGGTGTTTAAAGTGAATCCCAAGAAAGCACAGATCGGCCAGAAGGAAGTAAAGTTCCTGGGACTGACTGTGCGCGCTGGGGAAAGAGCCATTGACAAAGCCAGAAGGGAAGCAGTGCAGAAGTTACCAGCCCCCAACACAGTAATAGGAGTAAGATCTTTTCCAGAGCTATCCAAGTACTACAGAGATTTCATTGAGGATTATGCAGATGCAGCAGCCTCTCTGCTCCGACGCCTACACAAGGGAGTGGAGTGGGATTGGGACGGAAGTTGCGAGGCAACATTTACCCAATTAAAGAAATACCTGCAGACCGTGCCAGCTCTAGGGGCTATTGATGGGGGTAAAGTGTTCTTCTTGGAGGTAGCAGCCAGCAGGGACAGTCTGAGTGCAGTACTGCTCCAGGAGCGGCACGGTCGGCTGAGGCCAGTGGTCTACTCCTCCACGATACTCACTGACGTGGAGAAGGGATACTCCAACTGTGAGCGGCACCTCCTAGCCACTCACTGGACTGTGAAAAGATCACTGATCTTCACAGGGGGGTCCCCTATCACACTCCTTACCTACCATATGCCCACCCAAATGCTCCTGGATGGGAGATTCAAGGACGGGACAGTGAGCAGTGCCCGCATTGCTTACTGGACCCTACTCCTCTCTCAGATGGACCTAAGGGTAAAGGGTCTCTGTGAGCCAAGACTCGCAGCCAACATGATCTATCCAGGGACAGCCCACCGATGTTCTGTAGAAGGAGTACGGGAAGTTAACATAGGCTTTCGGGCCGGGTTACACTCCACAGGTCGGGAAATCTATGTCAACGGTTCAATCACGGTATCTGCAGGCGAACGACTCATAGGCTGCAGAGTGTATGACCCAGAGGCCGCATTGCCCTAGCGCTTAAACTCCCCAATACTATGAGCGCCCAGCATGCTGAACTTTCAGCTGTGGTGTATGTGGTCACACGCCCCTAAGAATTCCCGACCCCATACACGATTTGCTTGGACAGTATGTTCACATGCAATTCGTGTACGGAATACCTGGCTATCTGGTCCTGTCGTGGATATGCATCTGCTGACAGGAGACCCCTGGCAATCAAGCCTCGACTGGAAAAGATCATTGTTTTTTCTCAGGGCTGGACTATCTGTTTTATGTGCCCCTACAGGAAGGAGAATGACATGAACGGGTCCTGTTCCTGCTCGCCTTGATAAGGATGAGCAGCGGCGGCTAAGGAGAGGTGGAAGAATCCCTCATTTATGGGTGCTCAGGAGAGAGAGCACCGATTGTGGCTGCAGTGGGTGGCACACCGGGTGTGGAAGAGCTCACCGTTTATGCCCTTGAGGGGAGGTTGCCATTGTGGCTGGGGTCTAATTCCACCCGCTATTCCAGCCAGGAAGGGTTTATCTATGGGGAGGCTTCCGTTTCATGCCCCAGGGTCGTTGCTGCGTGGGTCAGTGTTACAGAGGGAAAATGTGTGTGTTTGACTTATATGATCTGTCCCACAGGCATATCAATCGCCTTCGCCAGGCAATGGCAAGATGATGGGGAAGGGATGGGGTGGGATTCCAATCTATATGGGTGTGCTCACTCCCCACACCCAATTAACGCCACTGAACTCATAGCACGCATTATGAAACCCCTGCCCACGACCCCGCCAATGCGAACAATAATAGAAAGGTGTCCTACCACCAACAAAGGATCAGAGAACGGATTAGTATTCGTACCGACTGAAAAGGTATTATACCAGGGGGTACACTATGCAGTAGCATCAGTTATTTTAAACCTTACTGAGGTTCATTTACCTGCATGGTGCCCGAAGGAAACAGAAGGATACTAGGCCCTACTCAGAGAAATGTTCAAGAAATGTTACGAGTTAGACTTTGGGCAATGTAGACAAATACACTAGAGACACCATGGGCACGGGGAGACCTAGAAGGGGAATCTTGAATGACATTTTTACTGCATATAATACAGGATCCTCCGTGATAAATAGCTTGGACGATATAGAACTGCAAACGGAGATAAATGGTCCAAAGAACCAACTGAGAAAGATCTTGAAAGAGGAAAACACAGTGGTAAGCTCAGAGCTCCACGAGGACCAGGCTATGATGGTCCATTTAAAAGAGATCATAGCTGAACTGAAAAAACATGCACAAACAGTGAATGCACTCATACGGGAGGATAGGAATGCTTCAGACCAGGCTGCACAGAATGAAGTATGTGTGCTGTATGGGGCGTGGTTGTTGGGTGAGGGCCGCAACAACCTGGGGGATTTAAAACAAGGTTTAGTGCTCTCCTGGATCAGCAACAAGCACCTCACAGCCCTCCACCCGTACAGTCCTTCACTAAGCCCGTGTCAGCTCTGTCTAGCTTCTGAGGCCTACCCAGTCCCAGTGGATTGCAGACGTTCTAATCACACCATCATGGGGATAGTACTAAGCATGCCGATCATGGGTGGGACAGCCCGACCCACACCGGTCTACAGGGTGGAGAACATTGGAGTCATTCAAGGAGGTGCACATGTTTGTTTCACAGCGGTCCCACCGTATGTCATAAAGTGGGAGCACGCTATGACAGGTACATGACCTCTCCGGGTGCCGGAGCTGGGGTGCACTTGAATACCTATTCTAAACCACAGTGCGGGTTTAAAGCTGCTGGCGTACAGACTATCAACTGTACCATGGAGGTAATGGCACAAGACCATGTTCCCCCACAGGTAACATACATAGAGGGATGGGACATATTGTGTCACCACCAGTGTGCCCCACTACCAACATGGACAACATTTCTGGTGTCTGGTGAGTGACAGCAGTTTTTGCTTTAAACCCGAGGCAGAAGTTCAAGTGGCCCAGGAACGGATTGTCCCCATTCCCGAACCCTCCACTGTTCACCTCACCGTGAGTGAAAACATTAGAATTCAGCAGAGGAGGACAAAGGGTTTAATTAAGAGTGGGAAAATAGAGTACGAGAAGAAGCTTGCCAGGAACATAAAAACTGACTGCAAAATCTTCTATAGATATGTGAAGAGAAAAAGATTAGTGAAGGCAAACATAGCTCCCTTGCAGTTGGATTCAGGTGAATTTATAATGGGGAACAAAGAAATGGCAGACCAATTGAACAAATACTTTGCCTCTGTCTTCACGAAGGAAGGCACAAATAACCTTCCAGAAGTAGTAGGGGACCGAGGGTCCAGTGAGAAGGAGGAACTGAAGGATATCCTTATTAAGCAGGAAATTGTGTTAGGGAAATTGATGGTGAAGGCCGATAAATCCCCGGGGCCTGATAGTCTGCATCCCAGAGTACTTAAGGAACTGGCCCTAGAAATAGTGGATGCATTGGTGATCATTTTCCAACAGTTTATCCACTCTGGATCAGTTCCTATGGACTGGAGGGTAGCTAATGTAACACAACTTTTTAAAAAGGGAGTGAGAGAGAAAGCGGGTAATTATAGATCGGTTAACCTGACATCAGTAGTGAGGAAAATGTTGGAATCAATTATTAAGGATGAAATAGCAGCAGATTTGGAAAGCAGTGGCAGGATCGGTCCAAGTCAGCATGGATTTATGAAGGGGAAATCATGCTTGACAAATCTTCTGAAATTTTTTGAGGATGTAACTCGTAGAGTGGACAAGGGAGAACCAGTGGATGTGGCGTATTTGAACTTTCAAAATGCTTTTGACAAGGTCCCACACAAGAAATTGGTGTGCAAAATCAAAGCACGTGGTATTGGGGGTAATATGCTGGCGTGGATGGAGAACTGTTTGGCAGAAAGGAAGCAGAGAGTCGGGATAATCGGGTCCTTTTCAGAATGGCAGGCAGTGACTAGTGGAGTACCGCAGGGCTCAGTGCTGGGACCCCAGATCTTTACAATATATATCAATGATTTGGATGAAGGAATTGAGTATAATATCTCCAAGTTTGCAGATGACACTAAACTGGGTGGTAGTGTGAGCTGAGAGGGGGACACTAGGAGGCTGCAGGGTGACTTGGACAGGTTAGGTGAATAGGCAAATGCATGGCAGATGCAGTTTAATGTGGATAAATGTGAGGTTATCCACTTTGGGGGCTAAAACGCGAAGACATAGTATTATCTGAATGGCGGCAGATTAGGAAAAGGGGAGATGCAACGAGACTTGGGTGTCATGGTTCATCAGTCTTTGAAAGTTGGCATACAGGTGCAGCAGGCGGTGATGAAGGCAAATGGTATGTTGGCCTTCATAGTTAAGGGATTCGAGTATAGGAGCAGAGAAGTCTTATTGCAGTTGTACAGGGCCTTGGTGAGGCCTCACCTGGAATATTGTGTTCAACTTTGGTCTCCTAATCTGAGGAAGGACATTCTTGCTATTGCCAGACTGGTTTCCGAGATGGCAGGACTGACATATGAGGAGAGACTGGATCAACTGGGCCTTTATACATTGGAGTTTAGAAGGATGAGGGGGGATCTCATAGAAACATATAAGATTCTGATGGGACGGGACAGGTTAGATGCGGGTAGAATATTCCCGATGTTGGGGATGTCCAGAACCAGGGGACACAGTCTTAGGATAAGGGGTAGGCCATTTTCGACTGAGATGAGGAGAAACTTCTTCACTCAGAGAGTTGTTAACCTGTGGAATTCCCTGCCACAGAGAGTAGTTGATGCCAGTTCGTTGGGATATATTCAAGAGGGAGTTAGATATGGCCCTCACGGCTAAGGGGATCAAGGTGTATGGAGAGAAAGCAGGAAAGAGTTTCTGAGGGAATGATCAGCCATGATCTTATTGAATGGTGGTGCAGGCTCAAAGGGCCGAATGGCCTACTCCTGAACCTATTTTTCTATGTAACTGTCCTTCAAAGAAACCAGTTTTAGGTATTGAAGCAGTTTGGGGTATAGAAGCTCAAAAAATTGTCTGGGGAATTGTGTAAACTCGAAAACCCTTCTCCCGGGAAACATTAACATTAATATAGCAACAATCAACCCAGAGACAGCCAGCCATCACTCTGAGCAGGAAACCCATCCAGCGCATACATAATGATAATGGCCCATCCAGCCCATATGGAAAACCCAGACCTAGGCGGACATTGCAAATTCCAAAGCTAACTTTTCCTGATCAAGAAACAAATTCGAAGGATAGACATATCCGAGACAGTTCACCAAAATATGACAAAGAGATATCGAGCCCGCCAAATTAAAACAAAGAATCGGGGCTGATTTGGTGCACAGATTAGAACGGCTCCCAAAGTATAACGGGAGCCTGGTTTTGAACGAAAAAGGAGCAGGCATTCATTTATTCGAAGAGGGGAAGGACGGAGAGAGACCGCAACAGTTTATGCAGCTCTTCTGAGCACCAACATCTCCCAACCTCGACGACACTCCTGGGCCACACTGTCCTGCTATCGAAGAAGAAGGAAGAACAACATCACGGCAGAGAAAGCGGTTCCCAGTAACTTCGGACATCGCCATCGCGGCAGCAACTGACCACAGCCAACGTGATAACATCGAAAGCACCGCGATCGCCCAATTCCAAAACCAAAACTCCTCAAGAAGAAACCGAAGATTCGAAAGTTTCCACTCTACAATCTAGTCCTAGCTACCAACAGGTGAAATATTACCTAAAGAGGCTTTAAAACCTACTGCTGTCAGAAGAAAGTGGGTACTCACCCCATAAGCCCAATACGTGTCCTACCATATCAGCGGACACCATTCAATTTAAAGCTACGCAGTAAGAAATCTTCTACGATGTTCGGGGTACGGCAAGCAGAACCTACAGAGTCCTGCGAACCCCGAAATCGCAAACCACCGCCAACTGATAAAAAAGGATTGGTGATCATGATCCCTGTTTGCCTTGGGGTTTAACCAAATCAGAGTTAAGCATTGGGAGGTGGGAGGTGGACCATTTTCTGTAACCCCTTTTGAATGTGTGATGAAGTGTTCTTTATTCTAGTCATTATAAACTTGACATTGTACTTTTCTTGTCCATAATAAAATCGAAGTTCTTTGCACCAAAACCAGTTGTCTTTTGCACTTAGTCACATCCCCAAATAAATCCAAAGTCAAGAACCCAGGGAGTGGGAGCAATTCGAACCACTCAATGTCAGATGTGAACCTGACCCCTCAGACCACCCCTTACACTGGCCACACAGAAATAAGAACATAAGAGTATAAGAATTAGGAGTAGGAGTCGGCCATTTGGCACCTCGAGCCTGCTCCGCCATTCAATGAGATCATGGCTGATTGTCTCCCTCAACTCTACTTTCCTGCCATATCCATTGATTCCATTAATATCCATAAATCTATTGATCTCTGTCTTGAATATCCTCAATGACTGAGCCTCCAAAGCCCTCTGAGGTAGAGAATTCCAAAGATTCACCACCCTCCAAGTGAAGAAAATTCTCCTCATGTAAGTCCTAAATGGCTGACCCCTTATACTGACACTGTGACCTCTGGTTCCAGACTCCCCAGCAAAGGTAAACACTCTCTCTGCATCTACCCTGTCAAGCCCTGTAAGAATTTTGCATGTTTCAATGAGATCACCTCTCATTCTTTTAAACTCGAGAACATATAGGTCTAGTCTACTCAATCTCTCTTCATAGGACAATCCCCCCATCCCAGGAATCAGTCTGGTGAACCTTTGTTGTTCTCACTCTATGGCAAGTATATCTTTCCTTCAGTAAGGAGCCCAAAACTGTACACAATACTCCAGGTGCAGTCTCATCAGGGTCCTATTTATTTGCAGTAAGATGTCTTTATTCTTGTACTCAAATCTTCTTGTAATAAATGCCAACATACCATTTGCTTTCTTAATTGCTTTGCTATACCTGCATGTTAACTTTCAGTGATTTGTGTAAAAGGACACCCAGGTTCCTCTGAACACCAACATTTCCCAATCTCTCACCATTTAAAAAATATAATTTTTTTATTTTTCCTATCAAAGCGAATAACTTCACATTTCTCCACATTATGGGCCCAAGTTTCGGGCCGTGCCTAGAACGGCGCAGCCCCGACCTGGACGCCCGTTTTTCATGCCACAAAGTGCGCCTAAAAAAAACTTACAGATTCTCCGGCTCCCTGCAGGTCCTCTGGAGCCGGGCACGGCACAGCACGAGCTGTGGGGGGCGGAGCTAGGTCCCTGTGCTGAAAACAGTGCCGGGACCTCTGCATATGCGCACTACAGTGGGCGCGCATGTGCAGTAGCTCCAGGCACCCAAAACTGTGTGGGAGGGGCCCGAAGCACGCAGACCCTAGCCCTGGCCGAATGGTCTCACTGGGGCTGCGTGCATAAGGCTGCCTTCCACACCCAGCTCCTGCTTCCTCCTGACCCGGCTCGACTCCCACTCCCACTTCCCCCCCTCCCCCCACCCCCCGCCCCCGGACCGGACCCGACCCGACCCTCCGGACTGGACCCGACCTGCGCTCCCCCCCACACCCGACCTGACCTCCCTCTCCCTCCCTCCCCGACCCGAAACGAACTGACCTCCCTCCCACCACCCCCCCGACCCGACCCACGCTCCCGACCCGCCCACCCCCCCACCCACCCGGACATGACCCGACCCAACCTGACCTCCCTCCCCCCGCCCCTGACATGACCCGACTCGACCCGCGCTCCCTCCCTCCCCGCGCCCCCCGCCTACCTGAACCAACCCGACCTCCCTCCTCCCCCTCCCCGACCCTCCCCGCGCTCCCGACCCCGGACCCGACCCAACGCCACCTACCTATAAATCTGGTGCGGGGAACGGGCCCTGCCCGAGGCCCAGTCGGGCCCCGGCCCGTTCAACCTCCCTCCCCCTTCTCCTTCCCCCCCCTTCTCCTTTCCCCCCTTCTCCTTTCCCCCCCTTCTCCTTTCCCCCCATCTCCTTTCACCACCTTCTCCTTTCCCCCCTTCTCCTTTCCCGCCCCTTCTCCTTCCCCCCTTCTCCTTCCTCCCTTCCCCTTCCCCCCTTTCTCCTTTCCTTTCCCTCCTCTCCTTCCCCTTCTCCCCCCCTCCTTCCACTTCTCCCCCCTTCTCTTTCCCCTTCTCCTACTCCCCCTTCCCCTTCTCCTTCCCCCCTTCCCCTTCTCCTCCCACCCCCTTATCTCCCCCCCTTCCCTCCCCCTTCTCCACCATCCCTCCCCCTCTGCCTCCCTCCCTCCTCTCCCCTGCCCCCCTCTCTCCCTCTACCCCCCTCCTCCCCCTCCCCTCGCTGCCAGAAACACAGATACTGACAGACAGAGAGTGAGAGACATCCACAGACAGACAGACAGAGAGATAGAGACACTGGCAGAGAAACACTGGGCGGGGGGGGGGGAAATCCCAGCACGCTGTTGGAGGGCTCCCGGTGCTGCAGTCGGCAAGTAGAAAATGTTTTATTTATTGATTTTTTTAAAAAATTATTTCTTATTAATTTTTTTTGATTGATTTATTGGTTGATTTATTGATGTTTTTATCATTTATTATTGATGATGACTCTTTATTTGTAAAACTGAAGTGTTTAATGTTTGTAAACTTCCCTTTAAACCCCCACCAACCCCCATTCTCTACGCCTGATTTGTAACCTACGCCTGATTTTCTGAAGTGTAGACAAGGTTTTTTTGAGAGTACAAAAATCTTCACTTAATCCATTCTAAGTTAGTTTGGAGTAAGATTTCACTGCCAAAACTTTGAAAACAGGCGTAAGTGGCCGGACACGCCCCCTTTTGAAAAAAAATTCTGTTCCAACTGACTCGAACTGGAGCAAATTAAATGCCGAGAATTTGAATTTCTAAGATACTCCGTTCTACACCAGTTGCTCCAAAATATCAGGAGCAACTGAGGCCGAAATTTGGGCCCAGAATTCCATTTGCATGTTCTTGCCCACTCGCTTAGCCTGTCTATATCCTAAGGGGCCAAAATTGCCCCTCTTAAAAAGGCCTGTTTGCAACTCAACCCAGCAGCCACGCTGCGGAGTCCAGTGGCCGGTGAGCTCCCGTCAAATGGCCGCCAATATCCGTATTCCCCTGAGGAGTTCTTGCAGCGGTCTGCAGTACGCACCTCCTCACCTTCACTTCCACAGCTGTGATTGACAGCACTCTTTAGTGCACCATCACGCTTCGCATCGCCGAGGTCCCGGACCAGAAGCACAATTCCCTTTTAAAAGTCCTCCGGCTGCTCAGCGGTGCCAAGAGTTGGACTCATGAGGTAGTGCATCGTTGGTGATTGAGATCGCCGGAGTGGATTAAAGGGTTGGTGCTTTAGTTAGATTTATTTTCGGTGATTTTGTTGCATTGTTTAAGTCGGTGATTTAGTTAGATTTATTTTCAGTGATTTTGTTGCATTGTTTAAGTCGGTGCTTTAGTTAGATTTATTTTCGGTGATTTTGTTGCATTGTTTAAGTCGGTGCTTTAGTTAGATTTATTTTCGGTGATTTTGTTGCATTGTTTAAGTCGGTGATTTAGTTAGATTTATTGTCGCCGACATTGTTGTGTTTTTTACATAGCAGTGCAAGGCTTCAGTGTGCACTGCTTTGCCAGTGCTGGAGGTGCCTTCCACCTGAAGAGCGGGGAGGCCACTTCGAGGAGGCTGTGCTTGTGAAGGGTCTTGAGATGGGGGCAGTGCTTGAAGGCCAATGTCTCCTGTGCACTGTGCGTGCTGCCGAGGCATGGAGGAGAAGACGGCGCCGGGGGCAGGCGATGCAGAGGCAGCTGGCAAGGACCAGTGGAGCATAATGGAAAGCCTCAAGGAGGAGAGTCAGGTTCGCCGACCCACTCCAGCAGATAACGGGTGGGCAACTTGCAGCAGAGCCAGATGCTGGGCAGCACCAGCCTGCAGCTGACTATTTCCATGGCCCAACCTGTGAGCCCTCTCACACATCATTCCCGCACACTGTCATGAGAGACCGGTTCACAAATTCCAAACACTAAATAAAGATTTATTACAACCCAAACAATGGGTCTCAAAAACATTTACATTATCCATTATCACTCTTGTCCAACTCCTTCTTACCCCTCTTTCACCGACCTATCCTTACAATATGCCACAGTGTCTCCCCTTTGCCTACCTCATGATTTTGTGTAGAGGAAGTTGCAGATGTCCTTCTCGAATGCCCCCAACCAGCTCTGGCCCTGGAAGGGCCAGCTGAAGAATAGGCTGCATCCTGCTGTGCGCCTTCAGTTGGAAGTGCTTGAGGGGAAGTCATGCTGGGCAGCAATTGCACAGTGGCATCTATCGGCTCAGGGCTGCTGAGGCAACATCAATATCCTGCTCCGAGGAGTCTTAAACACTTCCCTGTCAGGTCCCCATCTCCCACACCAAGCTGCTGGACTACAGGTCGGTGGGCTGTGGTGCAACCCTTAGGCCCCCATTGGACCGTGGTGGACACAGCTGCAATGGCAGCAGTCAGATGTCGCTTAGCCTCCAGCTGACACTGCATGACAGCAGCCACAGTCTGGAAGCCATCAAAGACGAAAGCAGTCAGAGTCTCCGTGTCCTGTTGCGCAGAATGCATGAGAACATTCTGAGCTTCCAGAGCAGCGATGATCCTTTGCAAAAAATGTCAAGACGAACTAAAGACACAGCTTTGAAACCTGCACTTTAAGAAGGCTGCATCGTAAGTATGATGGTTTTGTATCAACTTGACCAGAGGGGAATTTTTCAATGCAAGCATCACACCACTGAAGACAGCCATTATCACTGGGAATTAAGACTTCACTCCCTTTATGAGAAAAAAAATGGGCGATTTCATACAAAATAGGTGCAGGAGTAGGCCATTCGGCCATTCAAGCCTGCACCACCATTCAATATGATCATGGCTGACCATGCACTTCATTACCCCATTCCTGCTTTCTCTCCATACTCCTTGATCCGGTTAGCTGTAAGGGCCACATCTAACTCCCTTTTGAATATATCTAATGAATTTGCCTCAACAGCTTTCTGTGATCGACAATTCCACATGCTCACAGTGCGCTGAGTAACGAAGTTTCTCCTCATCTCGGTCTTAAATGGTCTTATCCTTAGACTCAGACCCCTGGTTCTGGACTTCCCCAACATCGGGAGCATTCTTCCTGCATCTAACCTGTCAGAATTTTATAAGGTTCTATGAGATCCCTTCTCATTCTTCTAAATTCCATTGAATGTAAGCCTAGACGATCCAGTCTTTCTTCATATGTCAGTCTTGTCATCCCAGGAATCAGTCTGGCAATAGCAAGAATGTCCTTCCTCAGATTAGGAGACCAAAACTGTACACAATATACAAGGTGTGGCCTCACCAAGGCCCTGTAGAACTGTAGTAAGACCTCGCTGCTCCTATACTCAAATCTCCTAGCTATGAAGGCCAACATGCCATTTGCTTTCTTTACCGCCTGCTGTACCTGCATGTCAATTTTCAATGACTGATGTACCATGACACCAAGGACTCATTGCACCTCCCCTTTAACTAATCTGTCACCATTCAGATAATAATCCGCCTTCCTGTTTTTACCACCAAATTGGATAACCTCACATTTACCTAATTATACTGCATCTGCTATGTATTTGCCCACTCACCTAACCTGTTCAATTTACCCTGCAGCCTCTTAGCATCCTCCTCACAGCTCACACTGCCACCCAGCTTAGTGGCATCTGCAAACTCGGAGATATTACATTCAATTCCTTTGTTTAAATCATTAATGTACATTGTAAATAGTTGGGGTCCCAGCACTGAACCTTGTGGTACCCAACTAGTCACTGCCTGCCATTCTGAAAAGGACCTGTTTATTCCTACTCTTTGCTTCCTGTCTGCTAACCAGTTCTCTATCCACGTCAGTACATTACCCCCAAATGTACCACGTGCTTTAATTTTGGACACGTTTCTCTTGTGTGGGACCTTGACAAAAGCCTTTTGAAAGTCTAAATACACCACATTCACTGGTTCCCCCTTGTCCGCTCTACTAGTTACATTCTCCAAAAATTCTAGAAGATTTATCAAGCATGATTTCCCTTTCATAAATCTAGTTCAATCTTATTACCACTACAACGCAATCATATCAGTTGTAGGGGACGGCCAACACTGATGCGACCACACCATTTCAGGCAGAGGGCAAATTCGAGCCCTATATCTATATCTTTTATCTATAGAACTAAGATGAAGAATGTTGCAATCCATCATTGGCCCTTCCCTTTAAGTGAGGAAAGGAGCCTCTGATACCAGCAGCACTGCACTGCACATCCTTCAGCGCTCTTCCGCTACCGCCCCACCCCTCTCACACACTTTAGTGTCTTAAGAGAAGCTATAGCACTTAATTTAGTCCTCCACTTCCTTCTTGGAGTGCTAAAGCTGAAGTTCCCGGATGAAAAAAGGATTATTGACTGGCGAAACTTCTCTCACTTTTCAAAAGTTATCACCTCAAGTGGAGCGCAACGTAATTTCTTGCCCAAATTCGGAAAGCAGCTAACAGAGTTTTATTTTAAATTCACTTATGAAAAAGATGTAATAGAGATTCTGATTTAAAGCATGCCAGAACTTTGCTCCACCATACTGGCATTGTGCATTAAAATCTTAGCGAAAGCAATGAAATAACTGTTTTGACAGTTATTACCAAGACGACTGCTAGAATCTGTTTCCTGTTTCGGTTAATGATCACTTTCTACATTCAAAAACTACTTACAGCGACAGCATTAGAGTTTATCAGTTTTCATAACTTTCATGCCCTGAGGTTAATTTGAAATAAAAATGCCAGTTTTAAGTACCAGAGGGATGTGCAGAGAGTATCTTGAAGGTTGATATTGAAACATTCATTTGAGTAATAAACATCATTGACAGTTACACACTGCGTCTTTATGAAGAATCTACATTGGAAGCAATATTAAAGGGTTCTGTCCCTGACAGATATGAGCTGTTAAAAACCTGTTTATCATTGTTTCTGAAGATTTCAAAATTGTGCATGCTAAAACTGTTGTATAATTCAAATCTCTTTGGGAAGTGAATAATTATGTTAACCCTTTCAAGTGCTAGTCCCAGATTCAGTTCAGCTAATCGTATGGAGTTTCTCTTTGCTAATGTTGGATAATAAATTAGGATGAAGCTATTAAACCATAATGGAAAACAGTTAATTAGAGTAACAGCCGAATTTGATGAAGATTGCTAGTGTAATGCTGCCAATGCTACGCCTTTTTTAATATATTATTGTAACTGTATGAAAATGTAACTTTTTATTTGAGAAACATAATTAAGTAATTTTAAAAATGAATATTTTGAAATAGCTAATCAATGTCTCAGATATTTGAGCAAAAACCTTTGTGAGAAATGCTGAGATTAGTTGTATTAGAGGCGTCTGTAGACTGGTAAATTGACAGACTCCCGAAGCTGAATAGTTATCAGAAAGGAAAGAATGTTCTGAGTGAAAGGTGTTGGTGTTTACAACCAGGACAGCAGAGTGTTGATTCAGCAAAGAGACCACATAGTTCACATGCCAGACACGAGACTCCCAAAACAAATGCTATACGTGGGGCTCTTTCACGGCAAATGAGCCAAAGGTGGGCAGCGGAAACGTTACACGGACACCCTCAAAGCCTCCCTGATAAAGTGTAACATCTCCACTGACACCTGGGAGTCCCTGGCCAAAGACCGCCCTAAGTGGAGAATGTGGATCCGGGAGGGCGCTAAGCACCTCTCAACACCGAGAGCATGCAGAAATCAAGCGCAGGCAGCGGAAAGAGCGTGCGGCAAACCAGTCCCACCCACCCTTTCCCTCAATGACTATCTGTTCCACCTGTGACAGAGTCTGTGACTCTCGTAATAGATTGTTCAGCCACTAAAGAACTCACTTCAGGAGTGGAAGCAAGTCTTCCTCGATTCCGAGTGACTGTCTATGATGATGATGACCACCTTCTCTGGCGAGTGTAATAAATTTCATGTGAAAGCTGTGAAACATAAGGAAGTTGTCACATAGCATTGATACGAAAGGATCGACATTTAATAGATAGAAAAGGAGTAAATTCATCATGTGCCATGGGGCTACAAATTCATTTGCGTATCATCAAGTTTTTGGGTGTAAATTGGAGTTCCACTTTCCGATTTCACAGTGAAATGTTCCGCACCACAAGTGCGCAGAGAAAGCGAAGGCCGCCATATTTGATAAGGCACTCCTTAGACATTCCTAGCAGCCCCCTGAAATAAATGCTGACCTAATTGAAATATTTCGCCATTATGATGCCAGTTTGGTCTTCTTTGGCTGAGTTTTGATGCTACAGAGCAGTTGGAGAGCTGACGTTTGGCCGCGGCTGCGTTGCTTTACTTCATTGGCTACATGAATACTGGAAACAATGGGAATGTCACTGGGATTATTGTAATAGTGTTCCACTGAGTGGGCGACTGCCCCATCTAGTTGACTACTGCTCCACCCAGTGGACTACTGTGGTAATGCAGCCATTGCTGTTTACAATAGTAAAAAGGTCAGGTTACCTGACAAATTCCTGTGTTAAGAACCATCTTGTAAAGTCTGTGTGTTGTGATGTCATTAGGAAGGTACCACTGAGGCTACCACAACAGCGACAGCAAGCACAGCAGCACAGACCTGTGGGGCCTCAAAGAAAAGATCAAGGAAACAAGGGCCAAGGAGGCAATACAGCATGTGGGTGTTTCACAATGTGACAGAGGAGCAGTGTATGAGAAGTCTGCTTTTCAGCAGGCAATAAATCACTGAGTTATGTCACCTGTCATATGCTAGGACACGCACAGCACTGCCTGTGGATTAAAAAAAACTTTAAAAATTTGTTCATAGGATGTGGGCATCGCTAGCAAGACCAGCATTTATTGCCCATCCCTAATTGCCCTTGAGAGGGTGATGGTGAGCCAACTTCATGAACCACTGCAGTTCATATGGTGAAGATATTCACACAGTGCTGTTCGGGAGGATGTTCCAGGATTTTGACTCAGGGTGGTAGGTGACTTGGAGGGTGTAATATATATATAGCTACACCCACTGGACTTCTATGACACTGCAGCCATTGCTGTTTACAAGAATAAACAGGTCAGGTCAGCTGATTAGGCCCCTGAAGTTATCAGCCATCTTAGAGCTGTGTGTTTGTGATGTTGTACTTAAAATATAACATTTGGTAAAGAGAATGGGATAATCGGATAACAAAGCTGAAATATTTGTTGGTTGATGATTCAACCATTTGACAGAGAGACGTTGAGAGCTTCTCTGTTTTGATTAACAGCTAAAAATCCAAGGTAAATTACAAGCACACATGGCTGAACTGGCAAAGTCCAGATGGCCGTGCCTATGGAAATAATAGGGCGCTTGGGGGAGTTTCAATGCAACCGTGAAAGTTTTAGAGCATATGTGGAGTGGCAAGAAATGTTTTTCACCGCGAACAGTATAATTGAAGTCCCCAATGATGAAAAACATAACCGGGTGATGTTGGAAAGAAAATGGGCTTTTTTCTTAACTGAAGCAGGGCCCGAGGTGTATGAAACCCTGAAAAATTTGCTTGTGCCTGTCAAGCCAAAGGACACATCACTTAAGCAGGAACAGCACTACAATCCTGAGCCCCTGAAAATTGCTGAAAGTTATCGTTTCAGAATACGAGATCAGTTAACCAATGAAAATATCAGTGAGTACATTGTAGCATTAAAAAAGCTATCTATTCACTGTAATTTTGGAAAATTTCAGGACCGAACATTGCGTGACCGCTTTGTTTGTGGGATGAAAAATTCATCATACATCATCATAGGCAGTCCCTCGGAATCGAGGAAGACTTGCTTCCACTCTTAAAATGAGTCCTTAGGTGGTTGAACAGTCCGAAACGAGAGCCACAGTCCGTGTCACAGATGAGGTAAATAGTTGTCGAGGGTAAGGGAGGGTGACAGATTTGCCGCATGCTCTTTCCGCTGCCTGCGCTTGATTTCTGCATGCTCTCGGCGATGAGACTTGAGGTGCTCAGCGTCCTCCCGGATGCACATCCTCCAATAAGGGCGGACTTTGGCTGGAGACTCCCAGGTGTTGGTGGGGATGTTGCACTTTATCAGGGAGGCTTTGAGGGTGTCATTGTAATGCTTCCTCTGCCCACCTTTGGCTCATTTGCCGCGAAGGAGTTCTGAGTGGAGCGCTTTCTTTGGGAGTCTTGTGTCTGGCATGCTGACAATGTGGCCTGCCCAGCGGAGCTGATCAAGTGTGGTCAGTGCTTCAATGCTGGGGATGTTGGCCTGGTAGAGTACGCTAATGTTGGTGCATCTGTCTTCCCAGGGGATTTGTAGGATTTTGCGGATACAATGTTGGTGGTATTTCTCCAGCGACTTGAGGTGTCTACTTACATGGTCAATGTCTCTGAGCCATACAGAAGGGCGGGTATTACTAAAGCCCTGTAGACCATGAGTTTGGTGACAGATTTGAGGGCCTGGTCTTCGAACACTGTTTTCCTCAGGCGGCTGAAGGCTGCACTGACGCACTAGAGGCAATGTTGAATCTCAGCATCACTGTCTGCTCTTGTTGATAAAAGGCTCCCAAGATGTGGGAAATGGTCCACGTTGTCCAGGGCCACGCCATGGATCTTGATGACTGGGGAGCAGTGCTGTGCGGCGAGGACAGACTGGTGGAGGACCTTTGTCTTACGGATGTTTAGCGTAAGACCCATGCTTTCGTTCGCCTCAGTAAATATGTCGACTATCTCCTGGAGTTCAGCCTCTGTAGGTGAGCAGACGCAGGCGTCGTTCGCATACTGTAGCTCGACGGCAGAGGTTGGGGTGGTCTTGGACCTGACCTGGAGACGGCGAAGGTTGAACAGGTTCCCACTGGTTCTGTAGTTTAGTTCCACTCCAGCGAGGAGCTTGTTGACTGTGAGGTGGAGCATGGCAGCGAGGAAGATCGAGAAGAGGTTTGGGGCGATGACGCAGCCCAGTTTGACCCCGGTCCGAACGTGGATTGGGTCTGTAATTGATCTGTTGGTAAGGATCACAGCCTGCATGTCATCATGGAGCAGGCGGAGGATGGTGAAGAACTTTTGGGGGCATCTGAAACGGAGGAGGACACTCCATAGACCCTCATGTTTGACCATGTCAAAGGCCTTTGTAAGGTTGAAGAAGGCCATGTATAAGGGGTGGCGCTGTTCTCTGCATTTTTCCTGCAGCTGTTGCTACAAAAATCATGTCCGTTGTGCCCCATACGGGATGAAATCCGCACTGTGACTCCGGGAGGAGAAAGCAGGAATGGGGTACTGAAGTTGCATGTTCAGCCATGAACTCATTGATTGGCGGTGCAGGCTAGAAGGGCCAAATAGCCTACTCCTGCACCTATTTTCTATGTTTCTATGTTTCTATGTTTTTCCTCGGCCACAGGGAGAAGACACTTGAGGAGGACTCAAGCGAAAACTTTTCCAGTGGCTGACAGCAGGGAGATTCCTCTGTAGTTGCCGCAGTCAGACTTGTCCTTTTTTGAAGATGGTCATGATCACTGCATCTCTGCAATCTCCCAGCATGCTCTCCTCCCTCCAGATGAGAGAGATGAGGTCATTTATTCACTCCAACAGTGCTTCTCCGCATGTATTCGTTCGCAACAGTGACTCCCGCCATACTTTAGTTCCTCAGCAGGGATTCCATCTGCTCCCGTAGCCTTGTTGTTCTTAAGCTGTCTTATGGCTTTTTCTACCTCATGCAATGTTGAGGTTTTACTGAGGTAGTGACGTGTAGAATGCTGCAGGATGGAGTCAAGAACACTCGAGTCATAGGCAGAGTATCGATTGAGGAGATCTTCGAAGTGCTCCTTCCAGTAGGCTCTGACTGCCTCGGTGTCCTTGATGAGTGTTTTCCCGTTCTTGGCCAGCAGTGCGGTGGGATCTTGGGAGTTTGGACCGTAGGTGGCCTTGACTGCAATGAAAAATCCTCGCACATCATGGCTGTCGGTCAGCTGCTGTATCTCCTGTGCTTTCTCCATCCACTACCTGTTCTTCAGGGTTTTTTGTTGGACCTGAGCCTTGAGCCATCTGTAATGCTGCTTAAGGCTCAGAAATGGTCTGCGCTTGCGATCTATTAACTCTTGGATCTCCTGATCATTCTCATCAAACCAGTCCTGGTGTTTCCTGGTTGAGGGACCGAGCATCTCTTCACAGGCACTGGTTATGGAGGCCTGGAGGGCAGACCAAACGCTGTGGGCATTCTGCATCTCAGGGTCATCAAGCCACGCCAGGTTAGCTGTGAGGCACTGACTGTATAGGGCTCTCTTAGCTGGGTCTTTAAGTGCCCCAGAATTGTCTTTTTTGTGGCACTGCTTCTGCTGCCCCCTCCGCTTTGGGGCTATGTTGATGTCAATGATGGATCGGATTAGGCGGTGCTCCATCTAGCAGTCGTCAGCTCCTGTCATGGCGCGGGTGATGCGCACATCCTTGCGATCAGAAGAAATTTATTGACAACTCCTAACTTGACTTTTGATTTAGCTTGTCAAGCAGCTATGTCAATGAACATGGCGGACCAATATTCCCAAAATTTTTGTATCATTTCCAGTCGTTAGACAACCAAGGTGAATCGCCTGCAGGTTAAAAGTAAAAAGGCAGTTGGGCCCCAATGTTTCAGCAACTGGCAATGGTAACAGAGCATTGAATTCATGCTATCGGTGCCTGGGACAACACATTGCTCAAATTTGTTCATATGTGAAGGCAGAGTGTTTCTTCTGCAGGAAAACTGGGCATCTTGCGAAGGCATGCCGACTGAAGAGAAAACCAAATTTGAAAGCTATAAGTAGAAATCCCCAGAGACTACATAGCATGGAAGAAAAACAGCAGGATGAGTAGATACTTAGAGTTTCACATCATCAGGCGCATGAGGGTAACTAACAGCGATTCGAAAAGTATCATCATCCACGTAGATGTTGCAGGAACCAAGTTACCCATGGAAATCGACACTGGTGCATCCGTGAGTGTAGTACCGGAATCGCTATTCCTTGACAAATTGCGTGATTTCCCCCTGAAGAAATCCAAGATAGAGCTGCGAGGCTACTCGGGAGAGAAGGTACCAATGAAATACAAGGATCAATTTCAGAGCTTGCCTCTCTTAGTAGTGGCAGGAGACAAGCCTGCCTTACTAGGAAGAAATTGGTTGGGATCATGGAAGCTAATTTGGAGTGAGATTTTTTGTGTTGCAATAAGATTTGCATCAAAGATGATGTCATCAAGAAGTATCCAAAGTGTTCTATGAAACAGGCAGTCCAATCCAAGGCTTCAAGGCGAGTGTCAGGATACAGAAGGACGCTGGACCAGTTTACTGCAAGCTACGTCCCGTAACATGTGCATTCAAGGAGAAAGTTGAGCAAGAACTCAAAAGACTAGAGACTGAGAACATTATCTCTAAGATAGATCTATGTAATTGGATTACACCCATTGTTGTTGTACCTAAGTCCGATTGTAAGGTAAGGTTGTGTGGTGATTATAAAGTAACCGTAAACCAGGTTCTAGAGGGTAATCTCCCCAATATATTGCGAAATGTAGACAATTTTTTCACAACACTGACAGGTGGTCAGATCTTCTCAAAGTTGGATCTTACGAATGCCTACTTACAACTTGAACTAGATGAGGAATCCAAGTCATGCTTGAATATAAATACTCATCTAGGCCTATAACAATAGGCCAGCATTTTTAGTGTCTTCCATCCCCGACCATATTCCAAGGGGTGATGAACCAGATTTTGCAAGGTATTAAAGGGGTAGTATGTTATTTGTATGACATACTACTTTCAGCATCAAACAGGCAAATTCATAATAACATATTGAATGAAGTCCTCAAATGGCTAGAGAAGCACAGAGTATGAGTGACTGCTCGCAAGTGTGAGTTATTTCAAAACTTAGTGGAGTACTGAGGGTACAGAGTGGACAAAGATGGTTTACATCCAACCAAGAGAAAGCTAGATGCAATCAGAAATTCACACACTCCCAAGAATGTCACTGAACTTCGATCATTTTTGGGTCTTTTGAACTATTATGGGAAGTTCCTACCAAATTTGGCTACAGTATTACATCCCCTGAATGAACTATTGAAAAAACAGGTCCATTGGAAGTGGTATGAAGAATGCATTCAAGGGGTGTAAAAGCCAATTGGTTGAGAGCACCATGTTAGTTCACTATGACGTATCTAAGGAGATCAAGCTAGCACGTGACGCCTCTCTATATAGAGTTGGGTTAGTGATCTCTTATGTACTACATAGTGGGGAGGAGAGACCAATTGCTTTAGTTTCACGTACTCTCACTGCCAGTGAATGTAATTATGTGCAAATCGAAAGGAAAGCTTTGGCATTCATTTTTGGGATCAAGAAGTTTCACAAATACTTGTATGGTTGTAAGTTTACTATCATTATGGACCATAAGCCCCTGGCAGCAATCCTCCATCCAAATACCCCAGTTCCAACATTAGCTGCAGCCTGAATGCAGAGATGAGCTTTGATTTTGTCAGCATATACATATGATATTGAATACAGATGATCAGCTGATAACAATAATGCTGATGCTATGTCTAGATTGCCTTCCCCATTACAAGTTACACCCGATAGGGAAAAAGTGTTCTATTTTTCATACATTGATGTACTGCCAGTCACAGCTGAAGATATTGGTAGAGCAAGCAAACATGACCCAGTTGCACGTGTATGACCCATACTCAAAGGTGTATGATTAAATTGCAAATGGCTGGCTAATTCAGGTAACAGACAAAGATATTCATTCATTCTTCATTCGTAGGAATGAATTATCAGTCGATAAAGATTGTATCATGTGGGGTGCAAGAGTGGTTATACCAAATAAATTCAGGTACAAATTATTAGGAGATCTTCATGACCAGCACCTGGAAATGTGCTTGACCAAGAGTTTTGCATGCAGTTAGTTATGGTGGCCAGGTCTTGATAAAGATATAGAGTACATCGTGAGTCAGTGTACGACATGTCAATCGGTAAGCAAGAAACTACCATCAGTACCATTACAGCCATGGAAATGGCCTCCCAGGGTGTGGCAAAGGTTACATATCGATTTTGCTGAGCTAGAAGGACAACAGCTGTTCATTGTGATTGATAGCCATTCGAAGTGGATCGAGGTTTTTCCAATGTAGAAAATAACAACAAGTAAAATATTCGACATTTTGCGAAGATTATTTTCTTCATTTGGCCTCCCAGAAGAAATTGATTCCAATTATGGACCACAATTTTGTTCAGAAGAATTTGCACAGTTCACAAGCAAAAATGGTGTAAAACATACCAAGATTCCACCATACCACCCCAGCTTCAAATGGTGCAGCAAAGCGTACAGTACACATTGTAAAACATGCCCTCATCCAACAGATGTTGGATCCAAATCAAAAGAAATGACTGTTGTCATTGGACCACAAATTGTCTAATTTTCTAATTACATATGGTAATACTCCTCATACAACTACTGGTAGAACACTATCAGAGTTATTTCTCAAATGACAGCCATGAACCAGATTCTCATTGTTAAAACCAAACTTGCCGCAGTCCATAGAAGAGAAACAATTAAGACAGAAAAAGAATCATGATAGAGATAGAGTAAAAGAGAGAAGTGTGAAATTGAATCAGAAGGTGAGAGCGAAGAACCATCACCATAAATGGTTAAAGTGGTTACCAGGAAGAGTGGTGAAGATATATGGTCCTCACACATATTTGGTTAAGATGTTTGATCATGGACAAGTTAGGTTTGTTCACATTGATCATATTTTACTTACAGACATGGAAGGAGTTGAGGCTTGTAATGATTCGATTATTTCTGGCTCATCAGATATTTTTGATACTAGTAAAGTACCAGTAGCATATCCTACATCAAATATACTGGAAACAAGTCCAAGAGAAAGTCAGAATTTAAGTCTGAGTCTGAGTTAGGCAGACAAACAGTCTGAAGTTGTAGAGTGTTCCAATGTAAATCAAGGGCATCCCTTGGAGGAAAACTTTTCTTAGGATTAGCCTCGAATGAGTCTAAGTTCGACACCATGTTTGGAAGGTTCTGTTCGAGAGCGAAGGTATCCTCATCGAAACAAAAAACAAGTGGTTAAGCTTGATTTGTAAATATGGCAAAATAAATCCATATCCTTTGTTATGTATGATGATTGTTATAATTACTTCTTCATTGAGGAGGGAGAAGTTGAATATATATAGCTCCAATACCAGTGGACTACTGTGGCATTGCAGCCATTGCTGTTTCCATGAATAAACAGTTCAGGTCAGCTGACTAGTAACCTGCAATTATCAGCCATCTTCGAGCTGTGTGTTTGTGATGTCATATTGAAAATTTAACTTGGAAGTGAGGGTGTTCCCATGCGCCTGCTGCCCTTGTCCTTTTGGAAGTTGTCCAGGTGTTGCTGCATGCGGGCATGGGCTGCTTCATTATCTGAGGAGTTACGAATGAAGCTGAACACAGTGCAGTCATCAGCGAACATCCCCACTTCTGACCTTACAATGGAGGGAAAGTCATTGATGAAGCAGGTAAAGATAGTTGGACCTAGGACACTGCCCTGAGGAACTCCTGCAGCGATGTCCTGGGGATGATTGTCCTCCAACAACCATGACCACCTTTATTTGTGATGCACTGTATTTGTAAATAAAACTTACATATTCTTCTTTGTTGTGCATGGAATACCACTAAGTTTTTGGTAAAAGATGTTTAATATCAGTCGGAATGATAGGGTGATTAAAAACAATGGGAGCAGTTTTAACATAACTCGCCATTTGGGAAACTGATAGAAACGATCGGCTCACCTTTTCACACACCATCTGATTTTATTTTCCATCGAAGCAGAAGGAAGTACTATGACCATTTGGGCATGATTGAAATGTATTTTCAATAGCTTCTGAAACAATGCCACATCTTGCTTTTATTGCATATTGGAAAACCATTGACAATGTCCTGTCGAATGGTCTCGAGCATTTTCTTCGTTGCCATGTTATAAACCTGTGGCCTGCCTTGGGTGTTGGAAGTAATTGTAATCTAACTCCCATGCGGGAAATTGTTGTGTACCAGATCGGCTGCCTGTTTTATACCTCACCCTATTTCATTTTTCATCCAAAACAAATCTCGCGGTTAGTTGAAACTTGCTCTTATTTTGCCACTTCCTTCTAATAATTTTTTATTCTCAACTAACTTTTGTGTGACGCTGAATCCTCAGATTTTGTTGAATCTTTTAATATAATTCTCCTTGGGTTAATTTGGACGTCAAATATCCCTTCATTAACCACATTACAACAGTGACTACACTCCAAAAGTACTTCATTGGCTGTAAAGTGCATGGAGACATCTGGTGATTGTGAAAGGCGCTATATCAATGCAAGTCTTTCTTTTTCCTGATCTTCCTATATTGAAGTAGTTAGGGAGATTGGAGAACAAAAAGATAATAAGTTAAAACATTGTGATGAATTCAATAATCGATGTCTTGAAAAACAACAATTGAAAGTTCAATTTTATGTTATCAGCTACTTAAAAGAGGAAATAACAATTTTTGACATTTTATTTTTGCTTTCTGATATTCTGTACCTTAAACTTCCTTCCTGACCATTCAGTGTCAGACTTTAATTCCCTTCCTACTCTTGGCCTTCTCACTTCAACTCCTTCCCACTTGACTGGTGTCTGCCTCACAGCTGCCCTTCACTTCCACATTGCCACCACTCCTCATACTTGTAGTTACATTCAATGCAGGGTTTATTCAAGCACATTGATTATGGGAAAACATCAGACAATGTGGGCTGGATTTTCGGCTCTGCGCATTTCAGGGCAGTAATGGCGGCAGGACGGTAAAGTTAGCGTCCAGGAACAATTTGCTCCTCAGTCAGCAAAATTCATCAGCTGAGCCCTGAGTGTGGGGCGAAGTGCTAAGGGAGGTGACACTTCTCTTCGGGTGCTAGGCCGGCAGAGCAACTGAATATACTGAGCTAAACAGCCGGCCTCTGAGCACTCTAAAAGAGGCCTGGGGGGGAAATAAAAACCTGATAGAAAAACACCAAAAACATTTCCAATAAATAACTCACGCCTCTACAACATAAATCGCAAAAAAAAACAATCACACTTAGAACATAAGAACATAAGAATTAGGAACAGGAGTAGGCCATCTAGCCCCTCGAGCCTGCTCCGCCATTCAACAAGATCATGGCTGATCTGGCCGTGGACTCAGCTCCACTTACCCACCCGCTCCCCATAACCCTTAATTCCCTTATTGGTTAAAAATCTATCTATATGTGACTTGAATACATTCAATGAGCTAGCCTCAATTGCTTCCTTGGGCAGAGAATTCCACAGATTCACAACCCTCTGGGAGAAGAAATTCCTTCTCAACTCGGTTTTAAATTGGCTCCCCCGTATTTTGAGGCTGTGCCCGCTAGTTCGAGTCTCCCCGACCAGTGGAAACAACCTCTCTGCCTCTATCTTGTCTATCCCTTTCATTATTTTAAATGTTTCTATAAGATCACCCCTCATCCTTCTGAACTCCAACGAGTAAAGACCCAGTCTACTCAATCTATCATCATAAGGTAACCCCCTCATCTCCGGAATCAGCCTAGTGAATCGTCTATGTACCCCCTCCAAAGCTAGTATATCCTTCCTTAAGTAAGGTGACCAAAACTGCACGCAGTACTCCAGGTGCGGCCTCACCAATACCCTATACAGTTGCAGCAGGACCTCCCTGCTTTTGTGCTCCATCCCTCTCGCAATGAATTCGCCTTCCTGATTACCTGCTGCACCTGCAAACTAACTTTTTGGGATTCATGCACAAGGACCCCCAGGTCCCTCTGCACCACAGCATGTTGTAATTTCTCCCCATTCAAATAATATTCCCTTTTACTGTTTTTTTCCCCAAGGTGGATGACCTCACACTTTCTGACATTGTATTCCATCTGCCAAAGCTTAGCCCATTCGCTTAACCTATCTAAATCTCTTTTCAGCCTCTCTGTGTCCTCTACACAACCCGCTTCCCCACTAATCTTTGTGTCATCTGCATATTTTGTTACATTACACTCTGTCCCCTCTTCCAGGTCATCTATGTATATTGTAAACAGTTGTGGTCCCAGCACTGATCCCTGTGGCACACCACTAACCACCGATTTCCAACCCAAAAAGGTCCCATTTACCCCAACTCTCTGCTTACCTGAGGTCGATATTACTTTCTTCACTGCAGCCATTACAACTCGGACCGGTGGCTTTCCTGGCGGTCCCTGCACGGCGCTCTATGGATCGCTACAGATCAGGCGGCAGCCAAAACTTGAGCCAATGTTGCAACTAGGGGCGTTACACATCATCTTGCATCTTCCGGGTGGTAATGCTCTGCGCCTCATCGAAACCGCGCGGAGTTAGCGGAGGCGCAAGTCGAGTAGTGCCGCGCCCCTGCTGGTAGTACGCCAGTCACCACACCTCCGCGATGATGTCATCGACATGCACGGCAATCCCTTTTTGCCCTGCTGTGGAAATTGGGCAGTGCCCCGCGGGCGAAGTCAGCGCCAGCCTTGCGAGTTGCGATCCAGTCCACATGCCACTCGCGGGGCGAAAGTTAGAGGTGAGGTGCACTGCGACGCGTGCCTTTTTTTCTTATCCGACTCACCGGTCGGGGCCGTTGTCCGCTGATTTTGCGGGGTCCGTGCCATGATCGTGCAGCCACGGCGCCCCGCATCCCCGGTGGCTGAGTGCAGGCCCATAAAAAGGCCTGCAAATCTTGCAGCACTCCTCCCCTTTAACGGAAGTAGAGGGGCCTTGAAACGCGTCAGCACTACACGAAGAGGCTGCGTAGTGCCCCCGATCCAGCCCCGAGAAGAAGTGTAGGGCTTAACATTGCACTCCACTTACTCTCGGCGTGGTGACCCCAATTTAGTTCGCAGGGCAGGGCTTCTGTGCTGGATGCAGAAAGTCCTGTCTTGCGAGGGTTACTGCCCCTTTTTGGTACCCAATTTCTAGGCCACTATGTTTTGGGTAAATTGAACTTTTTTTTCCTATATATTGCATTCATTATTTTGACTGAAATGTTGTTCTGTCACCATATTCCTTAAGCTATCTTTACACAGACATTCACCATTGTGAGGCCATCTCATTATCTCCATACGCTTTCTCATCTCAGTAAAAACAAACAGCTCCACTGAAGCTTGTCGTTTTGACTTGTCATTAGATCATTTGTCATTACTGAACACTTGGCTGCTAAGAATATTTGTGGAAAACACATAAATTCTTTGCACTTTAAATAGGGTGTTAAAGACACCTCCTTTGCCAGCTGAATGATCACACGTCGGCTTTTTTTTATGTGCTCTGAGACGAGAGTTGAAAAATTGCTTCAGTGAAAGTTTAAAACCAGGCCATTTCAACGTATTAAATGGGTAAACTGATGTACAGGAAACTCCAAAGAAATAGCTCTTGATTTAACCATCAGGTGGGAGCTGGAGATGAGCGGTAAACCAGGTGTGGCACTCTCAGCTGGTGTAAGCGAAAACAGTGAATGGATTTTGTTCCAGGGCTACTATGTTATTACAGTGTGCCAAATTCACTCACCCTTGGCCTCAAAATTCATCAGGCCCGGTGACACAAAACATCATGGGCTAGAACCTCCACTTTTGTGCTTATCGCCCAAAAATGGCCGTTATTTCTGGCGTTGCCGTTAAAAAAGGGTTTTTACATCACCAGCTTCACGCCCATTCTCAAAGCACCTAGTTTCCACTTTTGAAAATGGGCATATGAAAAGAGCGGTAGCATTAAATCTCACTGACCTTCTGCCGTAAAGTGTGGCTGTCCTTAGCAACGGCAAGGCAATGCTCAATGCCCGCAATTTAGGAGGTCAAGGGTCATCATGACATGCGCAGAAGAGGAGACAGAGAGAGAGGGAGCTCAGAGGGACTGAAGGCATGCCTGGGTGTGGTATGCCTGCTTTGGGAGGAAAGAGGAAGACTTTAGAGCTTCAGAGCAAGTAGGCAAACAAAAATTAGCTGTTACCAGCCACATATTTGCCTGAATTTGCCCTATAATGGAGAGAGCAGAGGAGGCATCATAGCATGCTGTGTAGACTGAAGCTGGAGAGAGCAGTGAGGTGGGAGAGGAGCACATTGGAGGGCACAAAATAGCCAGGAGGTTCTCGGATGAGGCAAACGCCTCACTCCTGCAGGAGGTCGAGTTACGCTGGAGTGAGTTGACACAGGGAAGACGTGGGAAACACACCCCAAAGGCTTACCAGAAGATATGGGCCGAGATAACAGAGGTGGTCTCGTCGGCGACCAAAGAGGTTCGTGAGGGCAACCAATGCCGCAAAGGATAGAATGACCTTGTGGGATCCGCAAGAGTAAGTATTACATTGATTTACATGTACTTATGTATTTATATAATATGATTTGTAACAGTCATGAATGACTATCATCTGATGTGAGGTCTTGCACTTTTACCGGGAATGTTTTACTCAAAGCCTGCAGTCACGGTGTACGTCTTTAGGTAAAGAATGATAATTTTCATAACAATCACGATTATATCTGTCGGTTATGTGTTGTATCAGTCTCTGTGACAGTACCTAGTAATGATATCACGCAATGATCTCATGCCATGCCATCCTGTCATGTTTTACAGAAGAATCTGTCAACAATGAGGTCCGTGCAGAGGTGTACGGGTGGCGGGGGGGGGGTCACCAGTCACTAGCAACATCACTGACATGGAGGAGCGGGTGCTCGCACTCATGGGGGAAACAACCACGAAAGCATCTGCAGATTCTGAAGTGATGCCATGTGAGTAAAGCTTAAACTATTGCGTGATGTGAAGTCAATAGATGACACACCCACTCATATCCGAACAATCATATATGATAGATGATTTCTAAAATTGTCATAGAATTAATGATGGCCCAATGAACATCTTTGCAATGCTAATGTGTTGATGGTCATGAAATGTGATGTCTGCGATGATTTTGAGAGCGGTGGTGCTTTTGTTGTGTGCTGGACTCACCTTGTGACCTGAGCACCCCCTTCTCCTCTAATAACCTCATTTGTGTTTTGCAGCTCAACCAGCAGCGCATCCCAAGGCAAGGCCAGAAGGTGGGGGCACGGAGCCCGACTCTCCGGATGATCCAACATTTGGTGCTGAGAAGCTCTGATTCTCGCCCGTCAATCCGCTGGGTCTGTTCTCCACGGATGAGAGCGCCAACTTCGAGGAACCTGCATCACCACGCTCCAGAGGCCATTCCACCCCAAGGCCATCTAGTGCTCCTCCTGTCATTCCCGCCTCCACTCTGGAGGTACCGGCCCCAAGCACCTCACCACAGGGCACCCCATTTGTTCCCACATCGGCACCGACCCTGCAGAGGCCTCATGGACGCGGCAGGTCTATACCACGAGTGCCACTTGAGAGCGGAGAGCTGTTACAGTAGTCCAGGAGGACTGTAGACATTGGTGACCAGCTCATCGAAGCATTGGGGTGCATATCCCGACAGCTGGCCACCATGACCGAGTACATTCCACGGTACACGGAGGCCCTGGATGTGATTGCCAGGAACACTGCTGGCACAGGCCTCCCAGTGGTCCCTGAGCGCAGCACTCCACCCCTAGGTTCCGCACCACCACTGCAAATGACAGATGAGAGCAAGGACCAAGATCCTGCTTCTGCCCCCTCAGCTCACCCCGCTCCCGTACCCGTGCAACGACCGCATCTGCCTTCATCCCCCAATGATGCACCGCCTGAGGAGCTCCTCAGCGGACCAGGACCCCAGGAAATTGTGGGTACCAAGACTGCGAGTTTGAGACCTATACCAGTACCTGAGCATAAAATCTAGGCTGACATTTCAGTGCAATATTGAGTGGGTTCTGCACAGTTGGAGATGTGGTCCTTTGGATGAAATGTTAAATTGAAGCTCCTTCTCCCTGCGAAAGATCTCATGGAAATTGAGTAAGGTGTTCACTTGACGACCTGCTCAACAGTTCTCCCTCAAAAAAAGCGAGCACAATCAGATTAACTGGTCATTCATCGTTGCTGTTTGCAAGATCTTGCTTCGCATAAAAATGGATGCTGTATTTATCTACATAACAGTTACTATACTTCAAAATATTTTCTGAGAAGTGGCATGAGATGCTTTAAAAGTGCAACGCTCATACTTTTACAGTATTAGAATGTGGTGACATAAGAACATAAGAAATAGGAACAGAAGTAGGCCTCCTGGCTCCTCAACACACTTCTTGTAAATTCTACTCAGAACCTGATGAAAAGTTTGACTAGATTACATGATGGAAGTGTTGCTAGGACCGAGGAAGTGCTAATTGACCTGAAATTACACAACACCGTAAGTGCTGAACACCACCTTTAGAACATTTTTCCCAACAGTCATGTGCACTAATGAGATTGAAATATTTTCTCAGCTGAAGTAAGTGAAGCATTCTTTTTTTGGATACTGTAATTAGTAAAAGCACAAAAATGTTAATGCCCAGCCCTATATATTTTATACTGAAATGGTGATCCAAAGATAATCTTAAAAACGAGGCAAAAAATAACTGAAGCACAGCATGTTTTTCACTTTGTACAATTATTTATAAAATTCATTGGCCCAGAAATTGCGGTCGGAGGCTTCCCGCGGGTGGATGCCTCCGACCTGAAAATTTTCTACTGAAGTACCAGGTGGTCCAGGAGCAGCGTGGGATTCGGTTGGGGAGGCCTTCTATCCCGTCCTCCAGGTTCCCATACAGAAGGTGCAGTCACGTGTGACTGCTCAATCAATCAGGTACAGTATTCCACAGCTTTCTCATTAATAACAATGAGAACTCTGTATCTACGAGTTCTCATTGCTATTAATGAGAAAAAAAACACACCAAACACCATAATAAAAAATTAAAAACACACCTCACGTAATTAAAATTAATTGAAATTAAAGTTAATAAATGCCTTCGAAAAAATATATATTTTTTGAGATTTTTTTTCAAGTTTTGTAATTAGGGTTGAAAATAAAATTACCTTAGGGGGCAGGGCTTGTTATCATAAAATGTGTTTTTTAAATTTAATTTAATTATATTTTTGTATGTTTTAAAACTCTTATGCCTGTAAAAGTAGGCTTTGTGCCTGTTTTTATCAGGTGCAAGAGTTTTGAGGACATTTGCTGGGTAAGATATGCGTAAATACCACATCCTTGCCCTTGTAAATGTCCTCGCTCCTGAGATGCTTGACAAGCCAGTTTTCAGCGCATGCACATTATGTGCTGAAAACCGGCTTTTGCAATGCATGCTGGGTCCGTAGACACTCAGTACGGACTCGGGGAGGCCGGGATTTACAGGCCAATAAACCACATTTTCAGTCCAGTGCTAAATTTTACTGAGAAAACAAATGTTACAAGTCTGCTGTATAATTTTTTTTCGTGCTTACTAATTTTCCATTCCGCCTCGCAATCCTAAAGGAAGCGGTTGGAATTTTCTGCATGCACACTTGCTAGCCTAAAATTGTCCTTCCATGCAATTAAACAAACAGGAAGATCAAGGGTACAAAGCACAGAAGCAGAAAATTTTGGTCTGTGTAGCTTGCTGAGATGCAGGATGTCTCGAGTATGTGGCCCCTGGATCCAATCTTCATGTTTGAGCCTAGAAAGTGAGCAGTCATCACAGCGTATTTACCATGGTCTTCATCGTTGGGATGGATCTTCATGGCTGCCGCGTAACCCATGTTACAACTGGGTCTACATTCCAAAAAGTGCTTCAATGGCTGTAAAGCGCTTTGGGACAACCGGTGGTCGTGAAAGGCGTTGTATAAATGAAAGTTGTTCTTTCGTCCAGATGAATTCAGGCCAATCCTCGTGCCCTTGTTGCTGCTATTGGTGCCCAATACCAGCATCATGTGGTCAGGATTAAGGATAATGGATGCTGGAGCAACTCCTCCTGATCTACTGCAAAAATGGTCCTGAAATTAGGCTGTGTGTTACTAACGAATGAACATTTAACGTTTAATTCTTTCCATGATATGTTAATGGAGCTGTTGGCTGTTTTAATCATCATCATCATCATCATAGGTGGTCCCTTGAACGAGGATGACTTGCTTCCACACCAAAAGGGATGAGTTCACAGATGTTTCAATGGAGGACCCGATATTCCAGTCCTGAACTCCAGAGATGGAAGATGCCTGCGTGTGGATTTTATTAACGCGTGGTGACCATTGCACATCAGCCACCACATGGGCTTGACAGAACTAGGCCTTTATCCAGTGGCAAGGGTTAACCAGGATGACTGGAGACCTGCTCTGCTGCATGGATCTAGTGTACACACATATCGCAGTGTGGGCTGGCCCGTGCTGTCCCTGGGCCCTTGGCTCTTCTGGGCCCTGCACCCTCATTTTCCGCACCTCCGCCACGATTTCTCACCGCTCCTCCGCCACGATCTCTCGCCGCTACTCCACCACAAAACATTTGCTGCACTTCCGCCACGATCTCTCACCGCACCTCTGCATCAAACATTTGCCGCACCTCCGCCATGATCTCTCACCGTTCCTCCGCCTTAATCATTTGCCGCACATCCGCCACGATCTCTTGCTGCTCATCCGCCCTGACCTTTCCGCTCCTCTGTTGTACCTGGGCCCCACCGATGTTCCTGCCCACGGTCTAAACAGTGACCTGGGCCTTGATGACATCACCTAGTCGCACACTTGAGACGACTCACGCTGGAAGTTGTAGTGGCACGCTCCAGCTCTTTATACTCCCGGCCTGCGGTGGTGTCCTCTCACAGGTCAGGGTGGCCCACGATGTTCAAAGGGCCCACTCTTTATACTTCATGCTCTGTCGCAGAACCATTCCTCATGTATTTTAACCTGCACCTGAGAAAAGTTCCTCCAAGTTATGAATTTTTTCGTTGTTCCTACCAATCATGTAGCTTTCAAATCAGGCCTTGACAATTGTTGGATTATGGCAATTTTGTTTTCTTAAAATTTTTCAATATTGTACTTTTATAGTTTGGAAAGACAGGAGACATTCACTAAAATCTGAGCTGGATTTTGACTCCAATCCCAGAGATGGGGTTCAGGGTTATTGGAAATATAAAGGAAAGAAAGAATTGCATTTATATCGCGCCTTTCACGACTACTGTACTTCTCAAATTGTTTTTTTGGCCAATGAAGTATTTTTGGAGTGTAGTCACTATTGGAATGTGGGAAACGCAGCAGCCAATTTGCGCACAGCAAGCTCCCACAAGCAGCAACGTGATAATAACCAGATAATCTGTTTTTATCATGTTGATTGAGGGATAAATATTGGTCAGGACACCAGGGGAAAATCCTCTGCTCTTCTTCGAGATAGTGCCATGGGATCTTTTACGTCCACCTGAGAGGGCAGACGGGGCTTCGGTTTAACATCTTATCCCAAAGACAGCAACTCCGACCAAAGGATGTACCAAAGGAATATCTATAATAGGTGCGATAGATGGACTAAAGATATACACCTCCTTGAAACTAGGTTACTTACTATGTGAAGGGCAGGTCCACCATTCCTGCCACTCAATTTTTAAAGTGCTCTGTTATCCTGCACTCAGATCATGAGTTATTCTGAAAAGTCTTATTGAACACCTACAATCCTGTCTTCAAAGACTTGTAGGTTTGGAGAATGCATTGACAGCATTGGCGTTAGGTTGTAAGCAAGGATTCCCACGCCCCACTCTCACCCACACCCACAACAACTTTAAATGCTCACTCACTTCTTTTATACCATCATGGTCTGGTTCTTGAAATTCCAAAACAGAGTGGCTTCTTCAGACACTAGAACTGAAGGACTTTTCACATTTTAGAAAGAAAGGCTTGTATTTTATAGTGTCTTTCATGACCACTGTACGCCTCAAAGCACTTTACAGCCAATTAAGTCTTCTTGGAGTGTAGTCACTATTGTAATGTGGGAAACGCGGCAGCCAATTTGTGCACAGCAAGCTCCCACAAACAGCAACGTGATAATGACCAGATAAACTATTTTTGTTATGTTGGTTGAGAGATATGGAAGCAAGTCATCCTCGGTACAAGGGACCACCTAAAAAGAAACATTGACCAGGACACGGAGAATAACTCCCCTGCTCTTCTTCAAAATAGTGCTATGGGATCTTTTACGTCCACCTGAGAGAGCAGACAGGGCCTCGGTTTAACGTCTCATTTGAAAGATGGTACCTCCAACAGTGCAGCTCTCCATCAGCACTACACAGGTATGTCAGCCTAGATCTTTGTGCTGAAGCCCTTGGAGTGGGACTTGAACTCACAATTTTCTGACTCAGAGTCGAGTTTGCGACTGAGCCACAGCTTGACACATTATTCCTTATGAACTATTCCCATACCCATTAATGAAGGTGTTACCATTTTCATAGTTGATCCCTCGTTTCGAGGACGACTTGCTTCCACACCAAAAGGGGATGAGTTCAAAGGTCAATGAAGGACCTAATATTCCAGGTCCCGAGCTACATGTTGATGGGTGGGAGATGCCTTTGCATGGATTTTTTTTAACGTGTGGTGGCCGTTGCACACCAGCCTCCACACGGGTTTGGTAACAAGCAGAAATTACTCGTATTTGGAAACAGACTCAAGAGTGGGGAGTGATGGGATTGATGTTCTATGTAGTAAGGTTCAGCATTCTAGCAATATTGTCAAGTGCATCTGCAGTGAAATAAATCGAAAGCTACATTTACAACATAAACCTGAGTTAAGTAACAAACAACTTGAGAAGGAAGCATAGAAATGACCAGTGTTGGATTATGGGCATAACCATTTTCTGAAATTAGCCTGGAATAGATTGCTTAATGATAATATAGTTAGGACAATATTAATCACCCTTTTACAAGGCTCCTCACCACTAGCAGAGGCCTGTGGTCCCGTGGCGTGGCACTGAGAAACCTGCGGGGGGCGGGGGGTGGATCTTGGGCCACGCATTTTCAACGCAGTCGGCAGGGGGCTCAAGGCTTGGGCCCAGCGTGTCCTCGAGTGCCGGCAGAGAGACGCATGACCGTTTGTGCGTGCGCGCATGTGCTATGCATATTAAAGCGTGCGCGCCTGTGCAATGGGGCAGGAACCTTGGCAATCGTCCATTTAAAGGGAGAGCGTCCTCAGTGCCTCAAAAGCATTGGCAGTGGACCATATTGGAAGGTATAGTGTTAATATTGATTTTTGGGTGGCTGAGAGAGTGGAAAGGAGTGCTGCATAGGTGCATGCAAGGTGAGAACTGTGTCTTTTCAAGATCACCTAAGTGTAAATCCAATACACCAATGACACAAGAGCAGTCAGTCGAGGAGGCGGGAGCTCGGAGCAGCGCGAGTCCGGGGTCGGCGAGAGGCGTACCGGTGCAGCTACAGGGAGAAGGCAAAGAAAGAAACAAAGGTGACGTCACAGCCTAGGGGGTAAGTGATTGGCTGGTGATTGGTGAGTAGTTTTTCTTTTTCTTCTTATATTAGTCAGTAACTTTTAACATTGTTGTTGCCAATTTAAGTGTATCTAAGGGTTAAGTCATGGCAGGAGAGCTCGGTCGGGTGTTATGCTCCTCCTGTACCATGTGGGAACTCAGGGACACTTCCGGTGTCCCTGACGACTACGTGTGCAGGAAGTGTATCCACCTCCAGCTCCTGACTGTCCACGTTGCGGAGTTGGAGCTGAGGGTGGATTCGCTCTGGAGCATCCACGATGCTGAGAATGACGTGAGTATCACGTGTAGTGAGTTGGTCTTACCGCAGGGAAAGGGTCCACAGCCAGCTAGGGAATGGAAGACCAGCAGGAAGAGTAGTGCAAGGAAGGTAGTGCAGGGGTCCCCTGTGGTCATCCCCCTGCAAAACAGATACACTGTTTTGAGTACTGTTGAGGGGGATGACTCATCAGGGGAGAGCAGCAGCAGCCAAGTTCATGGCACCGTGGCTGGCTCTGCTGCACAGGAGGGCAAGAAAAAGAGTGGGACAGCAATAGTGATAGGGGATTCAATGGTGAGGGGAATAGATAGGCGTTTCTGCGGCCGCGACCGAGACTCCAGGATGGTATGTTGCCTCCCTGGTGCAAGGGTCAAGGATGTCTCGGAGCGGGTGCAGGACATTCTGAAATGGGAGGGAGAACAGCCAGTTGTCGTGGTGCACATTGGTACCAACGACATAGGTAAAAAAAGGGATGAGGTCCTACGAAATGAATTTAAGGAGCTAGGAGCTAAATTAAAAAGTAGGACCTCAAAAGTAGTAATCTCGGGATTGCTACCAGTGCCACGTGATAGTCAGAGTAGGAATCGCAGGATAGCGCAGATGAATACGTGGCTTGAGCAGTGGTGCAGCAGGGAGGGATTCAAATTCCTGGGGCATTGGGACCGGTTCTGGGGGAGGTGGGACCAGTACAAACCGGACGGTCTGCACCTGGGCAGGACCGGAACCAATGTCCTAGGGGGAGTGTTTGCTAGTGCTGTTGGGGAGGATTTAAACTAATATGGCAGGGGGATGGGAACCAATGCAGGGAGACAGAGGGAAACAAAAAGGAGGCAAAAGCAAAAGACAGAAAGGAGATGAGGAAAAGTGGAGGGCGGAGAAACCCAAGGCAAAGAACAAAAAAGGGCCACTGTACAGCAAAATTCTAAAAGGACAAAGGGTGTTAAAAAAACAAGCCTGAAGGCTTTGTGTCTTAATGCAAGGAGTATCCGCAATAAGGTGGATGAATTAATTGTGCAAATAGATGTTAATAAACATGATGTGATTGGGATTACGGAGATGTGGCTCCAGGATGATCAGGGCTGGGAACTCAACATTCAGGGGTATTCAACGTTCAGGAAGGATAGAATAAAAGGAAAAGGAGGTGGGGTAGCATTGTTGGTTAAAGAGGAGATTAATGCAATAGTTAGGAAAGACATTAGCTTGGATAATGTGGAATCTATATGGGTAGAGCTGCAGAACACCAAAGGGCAAAAAACGTTAGTAGGAGTTGTGTACAGACCTCCAAACAGTAATAGGGATGTTGGGGAGGGCATCAAACAGGAAATTAGGGGTGCATGCAATAAAGGTGTAGCAGTTATAATGGGCGACTTTAATATGCACATAGATTGGGCTAGCCAAACTGGAAGCAATAAGGTGGAGGAGGATTTCCTGGAGTGCATAAGGGATGGTTTTCTAGACCAATATGTTGAGGAAGCAACTAGGGGGGAGGCCATCTTAGACTGGGTGTTGTGTAATGAGAGAGGATTAATTAGCAATCTCATTGTGCGAGGCCCCTTGGGGAAGAGTGACCATAATATGGTGGAATTCTGCATTAGGATGGAGAATGAAACAGTAAATTCAGAGACCATGGTCCAGAACTTAAAGAAGGGTAACTTTGAAGGTATGAGGCATGAATTGGCTAGGATAGATTGGCGAATGATACTTAGGGGGTTGACTGTGGATGGGCAATGGCAGACATTTAGAGACCGCATAGATGAATTACAACAATTGTACATTCCTGTCTGGCGTAAAAATAAAAAAGGGAAGGTGGCTCAACCGTGGCTATCTAGGGAAATCAGGGATAGTATTAATGCCAAGGAAGTGGCATACAAATTGGCCAGAAATAGCAGCGAACCTGGGGACTGGGAGAAATTTAGAACTCAGCAGAGGAGGACAAAGGGTTTGATTAGGGCAGGGAAAATGGAGTACGAGAAGAAGCTTGCAGGGAACATTAAGGTGGATTGCAAAAGTTTCTATAGGTATGTAAAGAGAAAAAGGTTAGTAAAGACAAACGTAGGTCCCCTGCAGTCAGAATCAGGGGAAGTCATAACGGGGAACAAAGAAATGGCAGACCAATTGAACAAGTACTTTGGTTCGGTATTCACTAAGGAGGATACAAACAACCTTCCGGATATAAAAGGGGTCAGAGGGTCTAGTAAGGAGGGGGAACTGAGGGAAATCTTTATTAGTCGGGAAATTGTGTTGGGGAAATTGATGGGATTGAAGGCCGATAAATCCCCAGGGCCTGATGGACTGCATCCTAGAGTACTTAAGGAGGTGGCCTTGGAAATAGCGGATGCATTGACAGTCATTTTCCAACATTCCATTGACTCTGGATCAGTTCCTATCGAGTGGAGGGTAGCCAATGTAACCCCACTTTTTAAAAAAGGAGGGAGAGAGAAAACAGGGAATTATAGACCGGTCAGCCTGACCTCAGTAGTGGGTAAAATGATGGAATCAATTATTAAGGATGTCATAGCAGTGCATCTGGAAAATGGTGACATGATAGGTCCAAGTCAGCATGGATTTGTGAAAGGGAAATCATGCTTGACAAATCTTCTGGAATTTTTTGAGGATGTTTCCAGTAAAGTGGACAAAGGAGAACCAGTTGATGTGGTATATTTGGACTTTCAGAAGGCTTTCGACAAGGTCCCACACAAGAGATTAATGTGCAAAGTTAAAGCACATGGGATTGGGGGTAATGTGCTGACGTGGATTGAGAACTGGTTGTCAGACAGGAAGCAAAGAGTAGGAGTAAACGGGTACTTTTCAGAATGGCAGCCAGTGACTAGTGGGGTGCCGCAAGGTTCTGTGCTGGGGCCCCAGCTGTTTACATTGTACATTAATGATTTAGACGAGGGGATTAAATGCAGTATCTCCAAATTTGCGGATGACACTAAGTTGGGTGGCAGTGTGAGCTGCGAGGAGGATGCTATTAGGCTGCAGAGTGACTTGGATAGGTTAGGTGAGTGGGCAAATGCATGGCAGATGAAGTATAATGTGGATAAATGTGAGGTTATCCACTTTGGTGGTAAAAACAGAGAGACAGACTATTATCTGAATGGTGACAGATTAGGAAAAGGGAAGGTGCAACGAGACCTGGGTGTCATGGTACATCAGTCATTGAAGGTTAGCATGCAGGTACAGCAGGCGGTTAAGAAAGCAAATGGCATGTTGGCCTTCATAGCAAGGGGATTTGAATACAGGGGCAGGGAGGTGTTGCTACAGTTGTACAGGGCCTTGGTGAGGCCACACCTGGAGTATTGTGTATAGTTTTGGTCTCCTAACTTGAGGAAGGACATTCTTGCTATTGAGGGAGTGCAGCGAAGATTCACCAGACTGATTCCCGGGATGGCGGGACTGACCTATCAAGAAAGACTGGATCAACTGGGCTTGTATTCACTGGAGTTCAGAAGAATGAGAGGGGACCTCATAGAAACGTTTAAAATTCTGACGGGTTTAGACAGGTTAGATGCAGGAAGAATGTTCCCAATGTTGGGGAAGTCCAGAACCAGGGGTCACAGTCTGAGGATAAGGGGTAAGCCATTTAGGACCGAGATGAGGAGAAACTTCTTCACCCAGAGAGTGGTGAACCTGTGGAATTCTCTACCACAGAAAGTAGTTGAGGCCAATTCACTAAATATATTCAAAAGGGAGTTAGATGAAGTCCTTACTACTCGGGGGATCAAGGGTTATGGCGAGAAAGCAGGAAGGGGGTACTGAAGTTTCATGTTCAGCCATGAACTCATTGAATGGCGGTGCAGGCTAGAAGGGCTGAATGGCCTGCTCCTGCACCTATTTTCTATGTTTCTATGTTTCTATGTTTCTATGTTTCTATGCAACAAGGATGAAGAACTTCTTGCATGAGGAGGTGGAGAAACTAGTCACTGTCATTGAGGACAGAGGCCGGAGCTGGATATCAGTAAGAGTGGTCCCACAAAAGTTACACCCAAAGAACTGAGGAGATGCTGGAACCTAGTTGCAGAAGAATTCTTCACACGGGTGAATACCGCAAGGACTGGAAGCCAGTGTAAAAAGAAATGGCAGGACGTTGGTCACATCAAGAGTGTAAATATTATCTTAAATTTTACCTGGAATTGCAATTGTTACTGTGATTATCTGTATATGTCCCACCCATCAGAAGCTCACCATGTGTCAAAAATTATATTTTCATCTTTGCAGAAGAAATTGGCTCACAACAAAAGGGAGAGAACTAGAACAGGAGGAGGGCCGCCAAATCTGCACCAACTATCACCCCTGGAACAGAGGGTCGCTGCCTTGCTGAGTCACACCAGCAGAAAAAGAATCAGCTCTGCACAAGCTGGGCCCACATGCGAGAGTGAGGGTCAATCATGAAAATGCATCGGCGCCCTTCAAATCAACCTACTGACTGGCCTGCTATGCATGAGACTACTCATGCCACCCATCCTGTACCCTCCTGTGCTGCTAACCATTTGACTGATCTGTTGTATTTTGCAGAAGAGCCCGGATAGCTCAGTCGGTAGAGAATCAGTCTTTTGGCCCTTACGGCTAAGGGGATCAGGGGATGTGTAGAGAAGGCGGGAGTGGGATACTGAAGCTGCATGATCAGCCATGATCATATTGAATGGCGGTACAGGCTCGAAGGGCTGAATGACCTATTTCTGCACCGATTTTCCATGTTTCTATGTTTCGAAGACGACAATCCTGAACAATCTGAAGATCAACAAGAAGATCCAGATGCGTCAGCTCCAGACTAAGGTGGTTGGGGGGGAGGAGGGGTTCATGGATCTGTGTTCACGGGAGAACGCTGATCGTGATACGGATCAGTCCATGGTACAGGGCATCACTTTGCCAGATACCTCCATGAGCTCTTCCATGACATTCCTTGGTTTCACACCTTCCGAGGTTGCGGGTCCCAGTGGCGGTGGTGGAATGCATGTTGGAACAACCAGGGCCCTACCATCCCAGCCTGTGCCTCGCATTGGAGGGGTGGTGCTAGACAGACCCACGGCGAAGGGAAAGAGAAGCCGACCAGTCTCTCCTGAGATGCAGCCTTCATCAGATGTGTATCAGGTTATGTTATTGGGTGAGGAGACCAATGCTCTTACCCGATCACTTGTGGCCATGGTCAGTGGGGTGCATGATGAGGTTGCGACACTGTCAGGAGAAATATCAGCACTGAGATGGGAACTGAGGATGGGCATGTCAGAGGGAGTGCAATCGATGGCAGAGGCCATGACGGAGCTAGCTGCTGCCATAAGGGCACACAGACCTGACAATCAAATGCCACTCCCATTGCAGTCCCCACACCAGCCTCTGTTGAGACCCAAGCCGGGGCCCCAGCCCCTCCCACCGCCATCACCGCCCCTATGAGGAAGTGCACTTTCCCCGATATGTGGGCGAGAGATGGGTGCAGCCTTTCTTTGCTGTTGTTGTTCTTGTTGTTCTTGTTGTTGTTGAAGTGCATTGTAAATTTCCCGATAAAAGATTTTTTGCATTAAGACAGAATCATGTTCCATTATCACCACACAACATTTAGGAACAACTATAAAAAAACAAAAACATCCCTCACCCCGACAGTCATGCATGCCTGCCGCCCCTAGCCCTGGCCGAAGGGCTAGCCGGTGCATTGTGCAGTCGGCAAGGCAGGACTGCTGTATTTTCAGCAGCCGATTTATCTTTCATTGATTTTAGATAATGTTGTGAAGATGTTGTGCTGAAAATGTTGTGATGTTGCGCTGATGCTGTGAAAGTGTTTAGAATCCTCAAAATCACCTTCCCCCCTGCTATCTCTGGCGACCTGCGCTGATTTCTTAAATGGAGGTAAGGTTTTTCTTTGCCTTCAAAGGTGGCCACATACACTGGCCTAAGTTAGTTTGGAGTAACTTTTAGCTGGCCAAATTTGCTTCTCTGGCCAAAAGAGGCGTAAGTGGCTGCGAGCACCCTCTTTTGGAGAAAAAAACAAAACTAAAAAAACCCTAACTAACTGACTTACACTGGAGCAAGTTAAATGGGGAAATTTGCAATTTTTAAGTTACTCCAAAAAAAGCTACTTGCTCCAAAAAAAAGCGGGGCAACTCCTGAGGAAATTTGAGCCCAATGATTCCAATATTACCTGGGTACATTGCAGCAGACCTGTCTTGCAGCCTTTACTTTTTTTTAGTGATGCTATTACAAAGGACTGGCCTGTAGACAGCATCTACCACACTGATGGTTCTAACATAGAAACTTAGAAAAATAGGTGCAGGAGTAGGCCATTTGGCCATTCAAGCCCGCACTACCATTCAAAAGATCATAGCTGATCATTCCCTCAGTACCCCTTTCTTCCTTTCTCTCCATAACCCTTGATCTCTTTAGCCGTAAGGCCAAATCTAACTCCCTCTTGAATATATCCAATGAACTGGCATCAACAACTCTCTGCGGCAGGGGATTCCACAGGTTAACAACTCTGAGTGAAGAAGTTTCTCCTCATCTCAGTCCTAAATGGCCTACCACTTATCCTAAGACTGTGTCCCCTGGTTCTGGACTTCCCAAACATAGGGAACATTCTTCCCGCATCTAACCTGTCCAGTCCCGTCAGAATATTATATGCTTCTATGAGATCATAAGAACATAAGAACATAAGAATTAGGAACAGGAGTAGGCCATCTAGCCCCTCGGGCCTGCTCCGCCATTCAATAAGATCATGGCTGATCTGGTCGTGGACTCAGCTCCACTTACCCGCCCTCTCCCCGTAACCCTTAATTCCCTTATTGGTTAAAAATCTATCTATCTTTGACTTGAAAACATTCAATGAGCCAGCCTCAACTGCTTCCTTGGGCAGAGAATTCCACAGATTCACAACCCTCTGGGAGAAGAAATTTCTTCTCAACTCGGTTTTAAATTGGCTCCTCCGTATTTTGAGGCTATGCCCCCTAGTTCTCGTCTCCCCGACCAGTGGAAACAACCTCTCTGCCTTGATCTTGTCTATCCCTTTCATGATTTTAAATGTTTCTATAAGATCACCCCTCATCCTTCTGAACTCCAACGAATAAAGACCCAGTCTACTCAATCTATCATCATAAGGTAACCCCCTCATTTCTGGAATCAGCCTAGTGAATCGTCTCTGTACCCCTTCCAAAGCTAGTATATCCTTCTTTAAGTAAGGTGACCAAAACTGCACGCAGTACTCCAGGTGCAGCCTTACCAATACCTTATACAGTTGCAGCAGGACCTCCCTGATTTTGTACTCCATCCCTCTCGCAATGAAGGCCAACATTCCATTTGCCTTCCTGATTACCTGCTGCACCTGCAAACTAACCTTTTGGGATTAATGCACGAGGACCCCCAGGTCCCTCTGCACCACAGCATGTTGTAATTTCTCCCCATTCAAATAATAATCCCTTTTACTGCTTTTTTTCCCAAGGTGGATGACCTCACACTTTCCGAAATTGTATTCCATTTGCCAAACCTTAGCCCATTCGCTTAACCTATCCAAATCTCCTTGCAGCCTCTCTGAGTCCTCGACACAACCCGCTTTCCCACTAATCTAAGTGTCATCTGCAAATTTTGTTGCACTACACTCTGTCCCCTCTTCTAGGTCATCGATGTATATTGTAAACAGTTGTGGTCCCAGCACTGATCCCTGTGGCACACCACTAACCACTGATTTCCAACCAGAAAAGGACCCATTTATCCCGACTCTCTTATTTCTGTTCGCCAGCCAATTCTCTATCCATGCTAATACATTTCCTCCGACGCCGCGTACCTCTATCTTCTGCAGTAACCTTTTGTGTGGCACCTTATCGAATGCCTTTTGGAAATCTAAATACACCACATCCATCGGTACACCTCTATCCACCATGCTCATTATATCCTCAAAGAATTCCAGTAAGTGAGTTAAACATGATTTCCCCTTCATGAATCCATGCTGCGTCTGCTTGATTGCATTATTCCTATCTTGATGTCCCGCTATTTCTTCCTTAATGATAGTTTCAAGCATTTTCCCCACTACAGATGTTAAACTAATCGGCCTATAGTTACCTGCCTTTTGCCTGCCCCCTTTTTTAAAAGAGGTGTTACATTAGCTGCTTTCCAATCCGCTGGTACCTCCCCAGAGTCCAGAGAATTTTGGTAGATTATAACGAATGCATCTACTACAACTTTCGCCATCTCTTTTAATACCCTGGGATGCATTTCATCAGGACCAGGGGACTTGTCTACCTTGAGTCCCATTAGCCTGTCCAGCACTACCCCCCTAGTGATAGTGATTGTCTCAAGATCCTCCCTTCCCATATTCCTGTGGCCTGCAAATTTTGGCATGCTCTTTGTGTCTTCCACTGTGAAGACGGAAGCAAAATAATTGTTTAAGGTCTCAGCCATTTCCACATTTCCCATTATTATTAAATCCCCCTTTTCATCTTCTAAGGGACCAACATTTACTTTCATCACTCTTTTCCGTTTTATATATCTGTAAAAGCTTTTACTATCTGTTTTAATGTTTTGCGCAAGTTTACCTTCATAATCTATCTTTCCTTTCTTTATTGCTTTTTTAGTCATTCTTTGCTGTTATTAAAATTTTCCCAATCCTCTCGTTTCCCACTAACCTTGGCCACCTTATACGCATTGGTCTTTGATTTGATACTTTCCTTTATTTCCTTGGTTATCCACGGCTGGTTATCCCTTCTCTTGCTGCCCTTCTTTTTCACTGGAATATATTTTTGTTGCGCACTATGAAAGAGCTCCTTAAAAGTCCTCCACTGTTCCTCAATTGTGCCACCGTTTAGTCTTTGTTTCCAATCTACTTTAGCCAACTCTGCCCTCATCCCACTGTAGTCCCCTTTGTTTAAGCATAGTATGCTCATTTCTGACACAACTTCCTCACCCTCAATCTGTATTACAAATTCAACCATACTGTGATCACTCATTCCGAGAGGATCTTTTACTAGGAGATCGTTTATTTTTCCTGTCTCATTACACAGGACCAGATCTAAGATGGCTTGCTCCCTTGTAGGTTCTGTTACATACTGTTCTAAGAAACAATCCCGTATGCATTCTATGAATTCCTCCGCCAGGCTACCCCATGCGATTTGATTTGACCAATCGATATGTAGGTTAAAATCCCCCATGACTACTGCCGTTCCTTTTTCACATGCCTCCATTATTCCCTTGATTATTGCCCGCCCCACCATGAAGTTATTATTTGGGGGCCTATAAACGACGCCGACCAGTGACTTTTTCCCCTTTCTATCTCTAATCTCCACCCACAATGATTCAACATTTTGTTCATTGGAGCCAATATCATCCCTCACAACTGACCTGATATCATCTTTTATTAACAGAGCTACTCCACCTCCTTTCCCTTCTTGTCTATCTTTCTGAATCGTCAGATACCCCTGTATGTTTAATTACCAGTCTTGGCCACCCTCTCATCCTTCTAAACTCCAGTATATAAAGGCCGAGTTGATCCAGTTTCTCCTCATATGTCAGTCCAGCCATCCTGGGAATCAGTCTGGTGAACCTTCGCTGCTTTCCCTCAATAGCAAGAATGTCCTTCCTCAGCTTAGGAGACCAAAACTGAACACAATATTCCAGGTGAGGCCTCACAAAGGCCATGTACAACTGCAGTAAGACCTCCCTGCTCCTATACTCAAATTCCCTAGCTATGAAGTGCAATATACCATTTGCCTTCTTTACCACCTGCTCTACCTGCTTGCCAACTTTCAATGACTGATGAACCATGACACCCAGGTCTTGTTGCACCTCCCCTTTTCCTAATCTGCCGCCATTCAGAAAATATTCTGCCTCCTGTTTTTGCCCCCAAAGTGGATAACCTCACATTTATCCACATTATACTGCATCTGCCATGCATTTGCCCACTCACCTAACCTGTCCAAGTCACCCTGCAGCCTCCTAGCATCCTCCTCACAGCTCACACCCGCACCCAGTTTAATATCATCTGCAAACTTGAAGATATTACACTCAATTCCTTCATCTAAATCAATAATGTATATTGTAAAGAGCGGGGGTCCCAGCACTGAGCCCTGTGGCACTCCACTAGTCACTGTCTGGCATTCTGAAAAGGACCCGTTTATCACGACTCTCTGCTTCCTGTCTGCCAATCAGTTCTCTATCCACATCAGTACATTACCCCCAATACCATGTGCTTTGATTTTGCACAACAATCTTCTGTGTGTGACTTGTCAAAAGCCTATTGAAAGTCCAAATACATCACATCCACTGGTTCTCCCTTGACCACTCTACTAGTTACATCCTCAGAAAATTCCAGAAGATTTGTCAAGCATAATTTCCCTTTCACAAATCTATGCTGACTTGGACCAATCCTGTCACTGCTTTCCAAATGTGCTGCTGTTTCATTCTTAATAATTGATTCCAATATTTTCCCCACTACTAATGTCAGGCTAACCGGTCTATAATTACCCGTTTTCTCTCTCACTCCCTTTTTAAAAAGTGGTGTTACATTAGCTACCCTCCAGTCCACAGGATCTGATCCAGATTCGATAGACTGTTGGAAAATGATCACCAATGCATCCACTATTTCTAGGGCCACATCCTTAAGTACTCTGGGATGCAGACTATCAGGCCCGAGGGATTTATCAGCCTTCAATCCCATCAATTTCCCTAACACGATTTCCCACCTAATAAGGATATCCTTCAGTTCCTCCTTCTGACTAGACCCTCAGTCCCCTCGAACTTCCGGAAGGTTATTTGTGTCTTCCTTCGTGAAGACGGAACCAAATTATTTGTTCAATTGGTCTGCCATTTCTTTGTTCCCCATTATAAATTCACCTGAATCCAACGGCAAGGGATCTACATTTGTCTTCACTAACCTTTTTCTCTTCACATATCTATAGAAGCTTTTGCAGTCAGTTTTTATGTTCCCGACAAGCTTCCTCTCATACTCTATTTTCCCCCTCTTAATTAAACCCTTTGGCTTTCTCTGCTGAATTCTAAATTTCTCCCAGTCATCAGGTTTGCTGCTTTTTCTGACCAATTTACATGCCTCTTCCTTGGATTTAACACTATCCTTAATCCCCGTTTTATTTTTACTCCAGACAGGGATGTACAATTGTTGAAGTTCATCCATGTGATCTTTAAATGTTTGTCATTGCCTATCCACTGTCAACCCTTTAAGTATCATTTGCCAGTCTATTCCAGCCAATTCACGCTTCATACCATCGAAGTTACCTTTCCTTACGTTCAGGACACTAGTTTCTGAACTAACTGTGTCACTCTCCACCTTAATAAAGAATTCTACCACATTATGGTCACTCTTCGTCAAGGCACCTCGCACAACAAGATTGCTAATTAGTCCTTTCTCATTACACATCACCCAGTCTAGCATGGCCAGCTCTCTAGTTGGTTCCTCGACATATTGGTCCAGAAAACCGTCCCTAATACACGACAGGAAATCCTCCTCACCGCATTGCTACCACTTTGGTTAGCTCAATCAATATGTAGATTAAAGTCATCCATGATAACTGCTGTACCTTTATTGCATGCATCCCTTATTTCTTGTTTGATGCTGTCCCCAACCTCACTACTACTTTTTGATGGTCCATACACAACTCCCACTGGCTTTTTCTGCCCCTTGGTATTCCGCAGCTCCACCCATACCGATTCCACATCATCCAAGCTAATGTCCTTCCTTAATATTGCATTAATTTCCTCTTTAAGCAGCATGCCACACTGCCTTCTTTTCCTTTCTGTCTATCCTTCTTAAATGTTCAATAACCCTGGATGTTGAGTTCCCAGCCTTGGTCACCCTGGAGCCATGTCTCCGTGATGCCAATTACATCATAACCATTAACTGCTATCTGGGCAGTTAATTTGTCCACCTTATTCTGAATATTCCTTGAATTGAGGCACAGAGCCTTCAGGCTTGTCTTTCGAACACACTTTGCCCCTTTAGAATTTTGCTGTAATGTGGCCCTTTTTGCTTTTTGCCTTAGGTTTCTCTGCACTCCACTTATACTTTTCTTCTTTCTATCTTTTGCTTCTGCCCCCATTCTACTTCCCTCTGTCTCCCTGCATAGGTTCCCATCCCCCTACCATATTAGTTTAACTCCTCCCCAACAGCACTAGCAAACACTCCCCCCAGGACATTGGTTCCGGTCCTGCCCAGGTGCAGACCATCCGGTTTGTACTGGTCCCACCTCTCCCAGAATCGGTTCCAATGTCCCAGGAATTTGAATCCCTCGCTTCTGCACCAACCCTCAACCCACCTATTCATCTGAGCTATCCTGCAATTCCTACTCCGACTAGCATGCATTACTGGTAGCAATCCTGATATTACTACTTTTGAGGTCCTACTTTTTAATTTAGCTCCTAGCTCTCTAAATTTGTCTCGTAGGCCCTCATCCCATTTTTTAACTATATCGTTGGTACCTATATGCACCACGACAACTGGCTGTTCACCTTCCCTTTTCAAGATGTCCTGCACCAGCTCCGAGATATCCTTGACACTTGTACCAGGGAGACAACATACCATCCTGGAGTCTTGGTTACGGCCGCAGAAACATCTATCTATTCCCCTTATAATAGAATCACCTACCACTATAGCTCTCCCACTCTTTTTCCTGCCCTCCTGTGCAACAGGGCCACCCATGGTGCAATGAACTTGGCTGTTGCTGCTCTCCCCTGATGAGTCATCCTCCCCAACAGCGGTGTATCTGTTTTGCAGGCAGATGACCATACGGGATCCCTGCACTACCTTCCTTGCACTGCTCTTCCTATTGGTCACCCATTCCTTATCTGGCTATGTACCCTTAACCTGCGGTAAGACCAACTCACTAAACATGCTATTCACGTCATCCTCAGCAGCGTGGATGTTCCAGAGTGAATCCATCCGCAGCTCCAGTGCTGCAATTCGGTCTGCAGGCGGATGCACTTCCCGCACACTTAGTCATCAGGGACACCGGAATTGTAATGTCCTTACTCAATGGCACAAAACCCACACGAGGCACATTCTATGGACAAGGTCACTCTATGACCTGAACCTTTATTCACAGGACCAAGAAGTGATGACCCTGCATGGGACCTCCCTTTATATACCTGGATGACCAGGTAAGGAGTGTCTCCCACAAGTTCACCCCCTGCGGTCAAGATGTGCATTGCTTAAGTATATACAGTATTGCAGTGGTGTTACATAGAGGTTACATACATGACGCCACCTCCCCCCCAAAGTCTTATTTGGATCATAGGTTAAGTCTTTCAGGTGATCGATGCTCCCTCGTGGAGTGCCGCAGTTGGGGCTCTGGTTTTTGAGCCGTGGCATGAGTGTCTGTCACCTGTGGTGATTCCAGCCTGTCCAGACTGACCGCCGGGACTGTGCAAGCTGCTGAATGTTCTTGTTGCTCGTTCACTGGCGGTGGTGTGAGCACCATCTCATGATCTTCCTCGGGTTCCTCAATGTCTATGCTGAACCTTTTTTTTACTTGGGTCCAGATGCTTACGGCATATCTGCCCATTGTTAAGTTCAACCACGATGACCCTGTTCCCCTCTTTGTTTATTACAGTACCCTCAAGCCATTTGGGCCCCACGGCGTGATTGAGGACAAATACAGGGTCATTTATTTCTATGCATCTCCCCCTTGAATTTCGGTCATGGTACTCATTTTGGGTCTGCTGCTTGCCCGCAACTATGTCGGTCAGGACTGGGTGAATGAGGGACAACCGAGTTTTGAGTGTTCGTTTCATAAGTAGCTCAGCGGGCGGGACCCCTGTGAGCGAGTGCGGTCAGGACCTATAGGCCAGCAGGAGGCGCGATAGGCGGCATTGAAGGGAAGTTCCTTGAATCCTGAGCATGCCTTGTTTAATGATTTGGACTGCACGTTCTGCCTGGTCATTGGAGGCCGGCTTGAACGGTGCTGTCCTGACATGGTTGATGCCATTGCCCGACATGAACTCCCTGAATTTGGACCTCATGAAACATGGGCCATTATCGCTAACAAGGATGTCCGGCAAGCCGTGGGTTGCAAAGACCGCATGTAGACTCTCCACAGTGGTGGATGTCGTGCATGAATTCAAAATGATGCAATCGATCCATTTCGATTACGCATCTACCACAATGAGAAACATTTTTCCCATGAACGGGCCTGGGTAGTCTACATGAATACATGACCATGGCTTGGTGGGCCAGGGCCACAGGCTGAGCAGGGCCTCCCTGGGGGCATGACCCAGCTGGGCACACGTCGTGCACCTGCGAACACAGTGTTCCAGGTCTGAATCAATTCTCGGCCACCAAACATGTGACCGGGCAATGGCCTTCATCAGAACGATGCCTGGATGCTCGCTGTGGAGTTCCCTGATGAATGCCTCCCTGCCCCTCTGGGGCATGACTACCCGGCTGCCCCATAGTAGGCAGTCAGCTTCGATGGAGAGCTCATCCATCTGCCTGTGGAACGGTCTGACCTCCTCAGGGCATGCTCCGTGTGCGGGCGCCCAATCTCCAGTTAGGGCACATTTCTTAATCAGAGATAGGAGGGGATCTCTGTTTGTCCAGATTTTGATCTGGCGGGTTGTGATGGGGGAGCCTACGCTGTCAAAGGCATCAACGGCCATGACCATCTCAGTGCTTTGTTCTGCTGCCCCTCGGTGGTGGCCAGTGGAAGCCTGCTGAGCGTGTCAGCGCAATTTTCTGTGCCAGACCGCTGCCGGATGGAGTAGTCATAAGCAGCCAGTGTGTGAGCCCATCGCTGTATGCGGGCTGACGCATTGGCATTGACAGCCTTGCTGTCTGACAACAGGGATGTGAACTGCTTGTGTTCCGTTTTTAGTTCGAACCTCCTGCCAAAAAGGTACTGATGCATTTTTTTTATACCATAGACACATGCGAGTGCCTCCTTCTCAACCATCCCATATCCCCGTTCTGGTTGAGAGAGTGACCTGGAAGCATAAGCCACATGTTGTAGTTGGCCCTCAGCATTACTCTGCTGCAACATGCACCCTACCCCATAGGACGATGCATCACATGTCAGAACCAATTTCTTACAGGGGCCGTACAGGGTCAATAACTTATTTGAACAAAGTAGGTTTCGCGCCCGATTGAAAGCCCATCTTGACAGGCCCCCCAAAACCAATCACAATCCTAATGCAGGAACATGTGAAGCGGCTCCAACAATGTGCTTAAGTTTGACAGAAATTTCCCGAAATAGTTCAAGAGTCCCAGAAATAAACGCAACTCCGATGTGTTGCCGGGCCTGGGCGCTCGTCGAATCGCCTCTGTTTTGGATTCGGTGGGCCGAATCCTATCTGCAGCAACCTTCCTGCCCAGGAACTCAACCTTAGGAGCCAAAAACACACACTTAGACTTCTTGAGTCACAGGCCTACCCGGTCCAGTCGGCGTAGCACTTCCTCCAGGTTGTGGAGGTGTTCCTCGGTGTAACGACCCGTGATGAGGATGTCGTCCTGAAATACGATTGTTCCAGGAATGGATTTAAGCAGGCTTTCCATGTTTCTTTGAAAAATCGCGGCCGCTGATCGAATGCCAAACGGGCACCTGTTGTAAACAAACAGTCCCTTGTGCGTGGTGATTGTGGTCAGTAGTTTGGTTTCTTCGGCCAGTTTTTGGGTCATGTAGGCTGAAGTGAGATCCAACTTGGTAACAGCTTGCCGCCTGCCTGCGTGGCAAAAAGATTCTCCGTTCTCGGGAGCGGGTATTGATCTTGTAGGGACACCCGATTGATAGTGGCCTTGTAGTCGCCACAGATCCTGACCAAGCCATCTGCTTTTAGGATGGGAACGGTGGGGCTCGCCCAGTCGCTGAATTCAACGGGCGAGATGATGCCCTCTCTCAGCAAATGGTCCAATTCGCTCTCAATTTTCTCCCGCATCACATACGGCACCGCTCTGGCTTTGTGATGCACTGGTCTGGCGTCCGGGGTGATGTGTATCACTACTTTGGTACCTTTGAGTGACCCGATGCCAGGTTGGAATAGTGACTCAAGTTGTTGTAGGACTTGTGAGCACGAACTTCGCTCCACAGATGACATTGCATGCACATCCTCCTATTTCCAGTTCATCTCAGCTAACCAGCTCCTTCCCAACAGTGCGGGACCATTGCCCGGGACAATCCAGAAAGGCAGCCGGTTCACTGATCCATTGTGTGTGACCGTCAACATTGCACTGCCTAGTACTGGAATGATTTCTTTGGTATACGTCCGTTGTTGTGTCTCAATGCGTTCTAGTTTGGGTCTACTGGCTTTAAGTGGCCATAGCTTTTCGAATTGTTGAACGCTCCTGAATGACTGGTTGGGCCCCGTGTCCAGCTCCATGCGTACAGGGATGCCGTTTAATAAAACCTTCCTCATCATTGGTGGCGTTTTGGTATATGAGCTGTGAATGTTTGCCACATGAACCCTCTGAACTTGAACGTCCATTGATTTTCCCCAAGATTCATCCTGCCTCACAGACCCCTCTTCTGGTTCATCCACCTCGTAAATTAGCCTGGTTACAGGCTTCCTGCACATTTGAGCTCAATGGCCTCTGAGGTTGCAATTTCTGCAGACAAATTGTTGAAACCTGCAAGTCCTGGCAGAGTGTTTGCCCCCACACCTCCAGCATGAGCTGAGATTCCCATTGTTGTGAACAAAGGAGCTATGACCCGGCATTCCTCGCTGATTGTCCCTTTGACTGCCCTTGAGTACCCTGTTAGTGGGTGTCAATGGCCCCATCCCGGACCGCATTGTCCACTGTGATGCTATAAATGTCCGTTCAGCCTGCCATTATATCTGTTGAAAACCTATTCTGGGGTCTATTGCTGCCTGGAGTGTGTTGAACTGCCCTTGCCTGCTTGTGGGGCTCTGAGTCGCGTTTATGATATTGATTCCCTGATCCCCCGCCGCGTTGGAGGCAGAATTGCGCACGTATATTATTTTGGTTTCCTCCTCCCTCGCCATGAAAGTCTGAGCCTTCAACGTCGCCGCTTCCAAAGTCACGTCCTTGGTCTCAATTAACTTTCGGAAAATCCTCGCATGACCGATGCCCTCAATAAAGAATCCCTTAACATCTCCCCCCTGCAGGCGTCTGTGAACTCACAGAGGCTGGCCAAACGCCGGAGGTCCGCAACGAAGTCCAGTATGCTCTCTCCTTCACGTCGGTGGGTATAGAATCTGTGTCGTGCCATGTGTATGCTGCTCACCGGTTTGAGGTGCTCACCGATTAATTTGCTGAGCTCTTCAAAGGTTTTGTCCGTCGGCTTTTCGGGTGCTAGTCGATCCTTCATGAGCTCGTAAGTCTTAGTTCCGCAGCTAGTCAGCAGATTGTCACTTTGCTTGTCGCACCGCTGCATCTCCCAGCCATTCTTTCATGACAAAGCTTTGCTGGAGCCTCTCAATGAAATCGTCCCAGTCCTCACCAACACAGTACCATTCCTCTGTGCTACCGGTGTCTATTCTCGTGGGACGTTGATTCCTGTTTCTCGTCGACAATGTAATGTCCTTACTCAATGGCACAAAATCCACACAAGGCACATTCTATGGACAAGGTCACTCTCTGACCTGAACCTTTATTCACAGAACCAAGGAGTGATGACCCTGCATGGGACTCCCTTTATATCCCTGGGTGACCAGGTAAGGAGTGTCTCGCACAAGTTCACCCCCTGTGGTCAAGGTGTGCATTGCTTAAGTATATACAGTATTGCAGTGGTGTTACATAGAGGTCACATACATGACAGGAAGGTCTCTGACTTCCCACATATTACAGTAGAAGCATAACATGTGTCTGAGCTCTCCTGCCATGACTTAACCCTTATATTAACTTAATTTGGCAACAACAATGCTAAAAGGTTACTTACTGATAAAGAAAAAGAAAAACTACTCACCAATCACCAGCCAATCACTTACCCCCTTGACTGTGATGTCACCTTTCAATTTCTTTCTACTTCTTTTTGCCTTCTCTCCCAGCTGCAGCTGTACTGGCTGGCCTTTATAAGCCTCCCGACATTGCTCCTCGATCTCCAGCCTCTTCGACTGCCTCACAAACTCCCCGCTGGCCTTTATAGGCCTTCTAATGCATTCTAATGCATCTCCTAAATTAAAACAGTGACGACACATCAACAGTTCTTACTTGGCTACAAAGTGCTTTGAGACATCCCGAGGCTGTGGAAGGCACTATATAAATCCACGTCCTTTTTTTATTGTTGTTTTATTGTAGAAAGCTTTTATGCTGCTGGTCCCTTGCTTACCAGATTAGTCAAGCTGAATTCCAGAGATGCCTAAACCAAGTGACAGACCTTTATAGTCCTGAATCTGCTGGGCTGTCCCACCAGTGGAGGTGTTGCTGAGTGGGTACTGTTGACCTCTGGTCGTGACTCTGCCAGAGTTACCCAGGAGATCAGGACAGATCGACTGATTAACATGCCATATTTTGCGATTGCAATCTTGCACAATTAGAGTGGCAGTATGTGGCATTTTAATAATAGCCCCGCCCACTAACCGATACTTCTTGAATCTGAAGGGGCAGTCTGGTTTGGACAAAAATGCAAGCACTCTGGGAGGAAGTAGCTTTATCTGTCACTTCTTTTTCTATGCTGCAGGAGCTGGACAAATAAAAAAAATCTTGTATTCTTAGCCTACTTCTGGGCTGCGATGCCGGCTTTCTCTGGTGGGCCCACAACTGGTCATGGGCCGCACAATTGTATGGGGCCGAAATTCAGGCCCGCCAGAAACCTGCCGCACTTACTGTTTTTTAAGTGTTTTCACCACCGGGTAGGATGAAGTCGACTCTTGATCGATATTCAACTCTTTGTCCTTTTTTCTGAAGCGGCCAGGAAGTTGGTCATAATGGTGGCGGAAATGCCGTGGTAAGTGCTGGTGAGGGGCGGAAGTGGAGGCGGGACAGATTCTCCGCCGCTGTCACACAGCAGCAGAGCGGTGGTGACATCATTGAGCGACTGCATCACCACGTATCTCGCCTCCTTTAAAGGGGAGAGAATAGGCAAATATTGAAGTTTGGCCACTGGACCACCAGGGAGGTTTTTGGCCAGGACAGCAGCCTGTTGGCTGCCCGGCCGAACCAGGGGGCACAATAGCCCGGCTGACATGGAAGTCGGCTAGCAAAAAAAATAAAATTGCAACTGTGCCAGTGGGCCCTCACCTTTAATAGTCGCCGCGCAGCCAGGGCTCACAGAGGGAATACAAGGTGCACCAACAGAGAAAGCTGTCAGGGATACCACTCAGCCGGCATTAGATTTTTCAGCCTGAATTTCAACGGAGGTGGAGGGTCCCAGTGGTGCGCGCACTGATGACACACTTATGGCTGCTCAGCATCAGCGGGGCGGAATTGGGGACCGGCAGAATTTGGCTGGTGGCGACCATTGGAATCCGCTGCCTGGCCTTTGCCTTCTGGCGGTAATCGGCCTTATCGGGACCCTGAATTTTGGACCCCTATTTACGTCATGCGCTGTTGGCCAAAACATGCACCTAAATTAGCGGAAGGTGTGAATACGGCAGGGGAGAAGAGTCTACTACTAATTTAACATCTCACCACCCCTCGTTCTCATCAGCATTGGTTGGTTTTGACATATCTGGGATGGAGGTGCTAAACTGGTTCAAACCTCAAAACAAATAAATCACCAGAGTCGGACGGTATACCCAAAGGTGCTAAGTGAGAATAGCCATGAAAGTATCAACCATCTTTGTGACGGAGTCAATGAATACAGGAGTGATCCGATTGAATGGAAGCTAGCTCACGGGGCACCAATTTTCATTAAAAAGCAACATCACAAAGCCAGCTAACGACATTCATTAGACTTACATCAATTAACAGGCAATATAATGAATTCATCATCAGGAACAACTTTGAGGAACATCTGTATTAAAATTACTGAGTAAAATACAGGGTTATGATTCAGGCATTCTTCAGCACAAAGGACCATTTCTCCAAGGAAGCACACACTGATGAACAATAAAGGCATTTGCCGTCAATGCCGTCACTGGAAATAATTACTCAGTTAAGCTGTAACCATTCAATGGGCCCAAGTTTCGGGCCGCGCCTAGAACGGCGCAGCCCCGACCTGGACGCCCGTTTTCCATGCCACAAAGTGCGCCGAAAAAAAATGTACCTATTCTCCGGCTCCCTGCAGGCCCTCTGGAGCTGGGCGCGGTGCAGCACGAGCTGTGGGGGGCGGAGCCAGGTTCCTGCGCTGAAAACAGTGCCGGGATCTCTGCACATGCGCGCTACTGTGGGCGCGCATGTGCAGTAGCTCCAGGCGCCCAAAACTGTGTGGGAGGGGCCCGAAGCATGCAGCCCTAGCCCTGGCTGAATGGCCTCACTGGTGCTGCCTGTATAAGGCTGCCTCCCACGCCCAGCTCCTGCTTCCTCCCGATGGTCGTACCCCCCCCCGACCCGACCTCCACTACCCCCTCCCCCCGCTCCGACCGACCTCAGCTCCTGACCTTCCCCCCCGCCCCCCACTGACCGACCTCCGCACCCGACCTCCACCCCCCCCGCTCCCTCCCGCCCCCGACCAACCTCCGCTCCCGACCTTCCCCCGCCCCGCTCCCGACCTTTCCCCCCCCGCCCCCGACCTTCCCCCCCCCGTCCCCGACCACGACCGACCTCCACCGACGGACCTCCGCTCCCGACCTTCCCCCCCCCGCTCCCGACCTTCCCCCCCCACCCCCGACCTCCGCTCCTGACCTTCCCCCCCCCGCTCCCGACCTCCCCCTCCGCCCCCCGACCTCCCCCTCCCCCCACCCCACCCCCGACCGACCGACCGACCAACCCGTGCTCCCCCGACCCGCGCTCACGACCCCCCCGGACCCGACGTCACATACCTGTCAATCCGGTAAGTCTAAGCTCGAAGTCTTGGGCCCGGCCCCTTCAGTCTCCCTCTCCTTACTTTCTCTCTCTCTCTCTCCCTCTCTCCCCCACCCCTTCTCTCCCCCTCCCCTTTCCTCCTCCCCCCTCTCCTACCCCCCCTCTCTCCCCTCCCCCTTCTCTCCCGCCCTCCCCTCCCTTCTCTCCCTCCCCCTCCCCCTCCCTTCCACCCCTCGCTGTCAGAAACACAGACACAGACAGACAGAGAGATAGAGACACTGACAGACACACACGGGGGGCGTCCCAGCACACTGTTGGAGGACTCCCGGTGCTGCAGTCAGTAAGTAGAAAATGTTTTATTTATTGATTTTAAAAAATATTTTTTTTATTAATTTTTTTTGATTGATTTATTGGTTGATTTATTGATGTATTTATCATTTATTATTGATGATGGCTCTTTTTGTAAAACTGAAGTGTTTAATGTTTGTAAACTTCCCTTTAAACAACCCCCCCCCACATTCCCTATGCCTGATTTGTAACCTACGCCTGATTTTCTAAGTGTAGACAAGGTTTTTCTGAGCATACAAAAATCTACACTTACTCCATTCTAAGTTAGTTTAGAGTAAGTTTTCACTGCCTAAACTTTCAAAACAGGCGTAAGTGGCCAGACACGCCTCCTTTAAAAAAAAAATCTGTTCCAAACTGAAACTGTTCTAACTGACTAGAACTGGAGCAAACTAAATGCCGAGAATTGCAATTTCTAAGATACTCCATTCTAAACCAGTTGCTCCAAAAAAACAGGAGCAACTCAGGCCGAAACTTGGCCCCTATGATTCTATGAATTTGTGCTGCCTGCTTATTAGAATGATTGGAGCCCTGAGCTCAATGTTAAACGTACTGCTGATTAATTTAGCGTCCAACAGGAGGGCCAATATCAGGTGCAGTCTACTGGCCAATAAATTTTTGCCTATAATCGCTGACCTACTTAAATGGGAGGTGCTTTGTTGCAGAAGCAGCTCATTGTCACGCTGAAGCCATTGCTCAACAGGGAAGAAAGAGGGCAAGGAAGTTTGCAGATGGAACACTGGAGGCCTTTGCCTTTGGGGAGCACAGAAAACAACAAGTGGCAGGGGGCAAGAGGCCTTCCAGGCAGCCACCAGAATGCAGTGGGAGGAGATAGCTCAAGCCGTCAATGCCATGTATGTTGCCCCCAGGACCTGAATCCAGTGCCGCAAGAAATTTAATGACCTCACACCAGTGGTCAAGGTCAGTGAATGCTCGTCAATCCAGTGCCACAAGAAGTTTAATAACCTCACACGGCAAGTCAAAGTGAGTGAAGGCTTCAGCAAATACCATCTTCCACATCTGCACCACAAGCCTCAGCCACTGCTCAATGCATCACACTCCCATCTGTAACCTACCAACAATCTCTATCAATCATCACCCATACCTCACAATCATAGATTCACCTCACCCTCACATACATAGCATTGCTGCAAAACTCACACCCACATCTCTCAGCTTGCACACAAAGCTAGCTATTCAACCACGGCAGGCACATCACCCAAACACATTGCACCACATTCATTGACAGTCTTAATTTTCTCTTGCAGGCAAAGGTGGGACACAGCGGACGTGAGTAGCAGTAGATGGGTGGAGATGATGTCCAACTTCAAAACCTCACTGAGCTGGAGCAGATAATGCTGGAGATCATTGGAGAGGCCGTCACTGAGGCCGTGGCAAGCTCAAAGTTAAAAGCATTGCTGATGACGTTATGCTCAAACCTAACCTTTCTTCTCACATCCTACCTCCCCCTCATCCCTCAAACTCTTCTCGCTAACAATCTATTGATGGTGTAAGCATGGACCTCTTGCTCCCCCTCCACCCCCACCTCCCCTCATCACAATCCAAGCCTTATGCCTTTCTGCTTTCAGAGACCCAAGAACTGCCAGCAGCCCTGCCTGTCCCCAACATTGCGGAGAAGGAGAGTTAAGGAGAAGAAGACACACCATCACTCGATCTGACACTCCCAGGCACCAGCTCAGAAAATGCTACTGAGTGGACTTTAGAGGACAGTATAGAGGCAGGGTCTGCATGTGTTGAGTCACCGGGCATGAGTGGGCTGCAGCCAGGCCCGGGGGAAAGGATAGCTCATGTGCCAGTTCCCCGGAAGGTGAGTTCAGCTCCACATTACTCAGATGAAGACCTCGATGGGGCGGCTTTCAGAAGAAGGGTGATGGGTGTGCTCACAGAAAGGCTTGGTGCCATGAGAGGCTGACTAGATAGCCTTTTGTCAGTGTCAAGGTCACGGAGGAGTCTGGTTCCAACATTGCTCAGGGCATTGTGTGAAGCTTGGAGCCCATGATTTCAAGAATGGAAAAGATGGGGAACTCCATTAGGACACTTGTGGACCCAACCAAGATGCCGGGTGTGATGGGTGATGTTGCAGCTTTCATTGTAGCATAATCAGAAGCAACCAAATATCTGAGTGCTGCAGTGGAAGCTCAGACTACTCTCGAACAGGCTCTGATTGCTGCCATGCAAGTTCAGACTGATGCCATCATGGCTGGGTTTACGAGTGTGGAAAGACTTGCGGGGTCTCACAGCAGTCCAGCAATCTGTCCTCCAGATGGCTAGATGGCTAGTATTGCTGAGGCACCACCCCGGGGAAGTGGCAGTGGCTCCGTGGAGCAAGAACCTGGTGTCCTGTATCAGGGCAAGAGCATTCCTACTCCCACCACCGCCACTCCGCCAGTGCCCTTGCTGTTGTCTGTCAGCCAGCCAGCCCAGACTGCTGCCACCCATGCCGAGGTGGTGCAGTCTGCAGCCGGGCCTTCTGGGTGCAGAGTTGCTCAAAGTCATCCTGCAAGGCCATCTGCAGTGTCCCCACTGAAAATCAGCAACCTTCCACCAGCCATGCTGCTGCTACTGGGGTAGCACTGCGTAGGAGCATTAGGACACGCAAAGGTACACAGCAGACAGACACTAATGGAATGCACAATGGTTGACATTGTTGTGTAGTTTTGTATTGATTAATTTATAAAGTTGGTTTGGAATGTTTGTTTAGTGGTGGCTCTCATTTCATGTTTTGTGCCCAGGCGGACGCTGTGATGTTTCATGACAGAGGGATGGTAAGGTGGGGAAGTATTGAGCATCGGGGATTTGGGATTTCATTCAGGGGAACCAGATTCTACTGAGGCGCTCACAGACAGCACGTCCGGATTGGAGATCTGCTGCCTGCCTCCTCCTTCCCTCATCCTCCTCTTCCTTCTACTCCTCCTGAGCTGGTGGCAGAACCCCTGGTGGCAAGGGCTGCACCCTCATGATGGCCAAACTGTGAAAGATGCAGCAGACCACCATGAAATGAGCCACCGTCTCTGATGTGTACTGGAGGGCTCTTCCCAAATGGTCAAGCCAGTGGCACTATTGTTTCAGAACCCCGATGGTCTGCTCAATGAGGTTCCTCGTGGCAGCATGACTCTCATTATATGATTGCTGGCCACAAGAGATGGGGTTGTGGAGGGCTGTCATCAGCCAAGTATAGAGCGGATAGCCCTTGTCTCCGAGCAGCCACCCTCGAGTTTGAAGTGGTGACTGGAAGATTTTTGGCAGACCAGACTGGTGCAGGATGACGGCATCATGATTGCTGACAGGATAGCGGGCTTTCACCGTCGTGGGCATGGCCACATACCAACTGCACATTAAGTAAGTAATGCCCTTTGTGATTGCGGTACATCTCAGGATTGATAAGCAGTGCCCGTAAAAACATTTGTGTGCAGTCGATGGCACCCTGCACCATGGGGAAGCTCGATATCCGGGCAAAGCCATATGTACTCCTCCTGCTTCTCACTGTTCAGAGAGAAGACAATGAAGTCCTTTCTCCTGGAGTAGAGAGCCTCTGTGATATTCCAGATGCAGTGATGGATGGTGAACAGAGAGATTTAGTTGCTTCTCTTGCTCCAGATTGGTGGCTACTGGTGACAGAAAACCTAAGGGCCACTGGTAGTGCCGTCATTGTTCTGCTCTGAGGCTGCAGATCTGGCTCCAGGAGGTGGCAGAGCTATGTGACCAATTGCCCCCCCCCGCCCTCAGCTTAGGGCTCCAATTTGCACAAAAAATCAGGCAGGTGCCCTGGGCAAATAAAAGTCGCTCAATCGAATATGGTGGCTATCGAACTTCCAATGCAGATCGGGAGACATGGCCCAATTTTGTTAAGTTTCTCCCTCGTTTAACATTTGCAAAAATGGCCAGAACGAAGTTGAATTCATCTCTGCAAGAAACTGATAACTTTCTTGTTTACCTGTGAAACCTGTGAAGGATATACTTGCCATCGAGAGAGTACAACGAAGGTTCACCAGACTGATTCCCGGGATGGGGGGATTGTCCTCTGAGGAGAGATTGAGTAGACTAGGCCTATATTCTCTAGCATTTAGAACAATGAGAAGTGATCTCATTGAAACATACAAAATTCTTACAGGGCTTGACAGGGTAGATGCAGGGAAGATGTTTCCTCTGGCTGAGGAGTCTAGAACCAGGGGTCACAGTCTCAGAATAAGGGGTCAGCCATGTAGGACAGAGATGCGCAGAAACTTCTTCACTTAGAGGGTGGTGAATCTTTGGAATTCTCTACCCCTGAGCGCTGTGAAGGCTCAGTCGTTGAGGATATTCAAGATGGAGATTGATAGATTTATGGATATTAAGGGAATCAAGGGATATGGGGACAGTGCAGGAAATTGGAGTTGAGGTCGATGATCAGCCATGATCTTATTGAATAGCGAAGTAGGTTCGGAGGGGCTGAATGGCCTGCTCCTAATGCTTATGTTCTCATGTTCTTATGAAACAACATGGCTCTTATACAAAGATTGTTAACATCTCCCAACTTCCCAATTAGCTGTCCATCATCATGTTATCAGGACACAGCCAAAAGAACCCCTGATGAGACCATTGCAAAGGCTATTGCCAATGTACCAATTAGTGGCCTGGTGATTAATTTTAACTGTTTCTGGGTGAACTTTGCATTCGCTTAGATAGAGATGATTCTTTCTCCTTTGAAGTAGCACCAGTGTGAGATAGATAATCAGAGAGATTCAATGAATTCATGCTCCTGATGCAAATGTTTGCACACCTACATTTCAGGAATGAGGGCCTGCAGGTCAGTACACCCATAGGCATTTTAATGGGTAGAAGATCCAGTAAAACCCACTGACCTCTGTCACTGAATCCCAATATAAGCTGCTGGTGCACGAAGGTCTGCACCCGAGTGCATGAAATTCATAAAATATGCTCTGATGTATGCTTTGTGTACACACAGGCAGGGCTGCTTCCAGCAAGCAGGAATCAAATTAAAGCAGCTGATACCCCAGGCAGCTTACACACTGCTTATAAAAAATATATATCATACTGGGATTGTTGTGATATCAAACAGGACTGAAGTCCAGTCGGTCACACACAGTTTAAGAAGGAGGAGGACCTATCTGATCCACCAGCGTGGCTTTTTGGAAGGAGGTGGCACTCCCAAGTTAACAGTTGGGAGGTCCTGCGTCATTTTCTTGGAGCAAAATTTCCGTCACCACAATCTCACCAGAAGTGTGGCCTAAACCCTGGCTTGTGCTGGTAAACGACATTTCCGCCGCGCTGCTGGTGAAGTTACGGTGGCGGAGCAGGACCAGCTCCGAGGCAACTCCATGTCAATAGTGCACCAAAAGTTCCAGTCCCACTCCAGAGACTTCAGTGCCGTGCTGAGGGAGTCCTAGCACTGTCAGAGGTGCCATGTTTTGAATGAGATGTTAAACTGAAGCTCGGCCTGCACTGTCGGGTGTGTGTAAAAAATCCCATGGTATTATTTCAAAGAAGACCAGGGGAGTTATCCAGTTATCCTGGCCAATATTTTTCCCTCAATCGACGTAAGAAAAACAGATTAGCTGGACGTTATCACATTGCTGTTTGTGGGAGCTTGCTGTGCACACATTGACTGCCTCACTTCCTACATCACAACAGTGACTACACTCCAAAAGTACTTAATTGATTGTAAAGAGATTTGGGACTTCCAGTGGTTGTGAAAAGCACTATAGAAATGCAAGTCTTTATTTTCTTTTAGAGTTACAATAAATTTGCATGTTAAAGTTCCACATTAAAGACTGCTACACAAGAAAATCCATGCCAGTAGCAGGATGTGGATTGTGAATTGGCTGAATGAAAGGAAGCAGCAGGTAATGAGCTCAGAGCAGGGAAATATTGAGCAGAGTATCCCCAGGGTTGATGCTAGGGGTTCTTGCTGTTTCTAGTCTGCATCAACTACCGGGACTCAGGAACACGATGTAATTTGGTAAAATTCACAAATATAATCAGTCTAATGCCATGAAATATATATATTTTTTAATTAGGTTAAAAATACACATTTTTGTATTTTTGTACTGCACACCCTGGCCATCACGAGGATACCTTGGAACCCCCCGCCCACAATGCCCCGGGTTTCCCCCTTCCCATCTCTCTGATGCACTTACCTGACTGCCAGGGCAGTTGCCTAGTGGTGCCCTACTATTGACCGCAATGCTGCCCCCACCCGCCGGCTAGGTACTGAATCCTGCCCGGATCAGACAGCAGACTCACCTGGGCGATGGAAATGAGACTTGGGAGTTAAAATGTCCGCAGGTCCCACTGCAGCGTGGATAGGTGAGATTGACGCTCGCAACACCGAACTTGTACCCCAAGTTAAAATCGGGGCTATTATATTGATCCATAGAATTTACTATAATGAGTGATAAGATAGTCACATATTCCAAAGTGAATACGTCTCGGTCATAGTCATTAACATGTTATCTATTTTAAGTTTGTCCTGAGTTTGAATTCCCACCCTTGGATATTAAGAGAATCAAGGGATATGGAGAAAGTACAGGAAAGTGGAGTTGAGGTAGAAGATCAGCCATGGTCTTATTGAATGACGGAGCAGGCTCGAGGGGCCGAATGACCTACGCCTGTTCCTAATTCTTATGTTCAAATGTTCTTTGCATTCTTGAGGGTTCTCAGTTCTTCTCTGATGTATTTCAGTTCTGTAAAACATTTTTGAAGGCCCCAGAACCACTTTGGGACACAAAATGGGTCTGAACAGAAACGCACATGCAGTTAAATAAATGTTGCTGCTAATTAACATCTTGCTACCCATGCCAGTTCTATAAACACCAGGGGACATCAAGCTTGTGTTCATGTTTATCAACTCCTGGTAAAATATATAACAACCGTGGCCAAGCAGATAGCACTGACATCATTGCAGTCAACACTAAACAGATGTCCCAGTGCAGCAGCTACGGGGTAGAAGCTGCCAATATATTGCTGCTCCTGTTCTTGTGCCGTCAGCAGTCCCCACTCAGTCAGCAGATGTTGTTTTTCATCCTCAGTGGCAAGGTTGAGCAGCATGCTGTCACGAATTTGTCACCCTTTACTGGGACCATACACGAGTCAATTGCCAGAGGGGTCCTGGCACCTGAGACTCTGACAGTAGAAAAGGTCTCATGATCGATAAGTTACACTGCAAGCCCAGACCCGGTGTGCGGCACACATAGAGATGCCTTGTGTCACATACACGTTGATTGTGTAGAGGGGGCTCTGTCAGTAAGTCATCATTTGCTGACGAAAATCAGCATGGATTAGATAGATCCCTTTTCCCACTCCCCATGTGTCACGTCAGCCTGAGTATGGTGGTTAATGTACTGGACCAAGGGCTAGAAATTTGCAACCATAACGACCGATTTAGCTCCATTTTTTGGAGCTAGAAGTTTTTTTTTGGAGCTAAATAAATGTAAGGCCATTTTGCTAGTTTTGCCAGTGGTGTAACGCTGTCCTTAAAAAATAAGGGCGATTTTTTGGAGAACCGTTTTTGTGACATCATTCGGGGTCAAATCCAACGATAACGCCATTTTTGCAAGTTTCCCCAATAAGGTTATTTTTAAGAACAGTGCTAAATGCCAATTTGAAAAAGCTTGCCTTACCTGTTCGAATCCAATCGAAATCGGCGCTAACGGCGCCATCTCGGGAAACTGGGCCAAAAGTTAAAGCTTTTGGAGGTAACAAAACCTACTTTTATATAAACACTACTTAAAAATGTTGCAGCATTTCCTACAAGTGTATATCCAGCAGTCAGTTAATCATGACCTGTATCTGATTATTGATTGATCCGTCGGTCAACCATTATAACTGCTGGAGCCAATTAATTCAAAAGGTATAACCAGATATACAAAGGTCATTTAGAAATAGTAAAACACAATTGAAAGATTCAGAGATGAGACATGAACAGTTCGGTGGTGGCCGAAATTTCTGCTATCCAAAATCGGGTCAGTAGGAATCCTTCCAACTCGGGGTAATGTGAACAAATCCCTCCTGTTTAATTCAGGCTACTACAGCTGTTTAAGGAGCTGGGGCAAAATGCAAACAGAAAATGCAATTTAAGGATATATTAAGATTGCCGAGAGCCCTGTCTTTTTGTGAACCAACTCGCCGAGTTGCAATTGTGCTGCGCGCTTCATTGAATGTTACCCTGGAAACCTAAATGCTTTGCGTGTTGGGCATGTGCAGAACAGGTGTTATTTTTAAGGCAAAAAAATTTTGCTCCGTCCTTAAAAACAGAGGTATTTTAAGACTATGCCAACATTTTGTAAAATTTTGGCGAAACTTAGGCCTTATTTTTTCGCCGTTATTCCAGCCTAAACAAACAGCCGTTAATTGGAAATAACACCAAAAACGGAGCTATTTTTCAATGTAGAAAGTCTGGCCCCATATCTCTTTCTCATTTCTGTCCCACTACTAGGGCAGTGTGATATCTTCTTTACGACATCACAAACACACACTTACAAGATAGCTCCATTACACAGGAGCTTGTCAGGTGACCTTGTCACCTGATGCTTTTATTGTATTTACAGCAGCGGTTCTATTATGTTGGTTGTCCACTAGGTGGAGCAGTAGTCCACTAGATGGAGATCTATATTACGGGTAGGGATTGTTGTAAATGAAAATTCCCACGAGAACAGGAATTCCTGCCTGCAGTATACAGAGATACAACACCCTTGTTCCAACTAGTAGCAGTGCAGAGAGGAGAAAGTGCCCTGGTCTAGCTGTTTTTAAACTCCTGGTCAGCTTTTGCTAGTTTTCAAGGTTGCTATGTCTGAGGTCATCACATTTTCAGCCACCTTCCATCTCCCAGGTCAGCTCAGTAGCTTTGCCTTGGCATAAGATCTCTCCTAGTAAATTAAATGTGCATAATTCTAAAGTGTGGGGTGTGGGGGGGGGGGGGGGGGGCGCAAGGTGGGGGGTGCAGTGGTGCCAATGGCGGGGGTGGGTGTGTCACATACCATCTGCACATTAAGCGTGTGAACAACCTTTTGCTTTCTGTATACCAAACATCACTGGAAAGTGCAGCACATGGGCATAATCAATTATTTCCTGGACCCCGAGGAACCTCATGTGTCGATTAAAGCCTGATCACCTTTGAGGTTGCATGTGCTGCTCTATGTACTAGTGGGTATGACCAAACAATGTATCGGTCACCTGTCTAACGCCCTGGAAGCTGCTAGAGGCATAGGAATTGAGAGTTCTTCTTTACTTGATTGCCACAAGGAGGGCAGTGCTGATGAAAGGTGATCATTCAGGAAGTGGCACTAGTCACTAAGCACCTCTTTGGGGAGCCTCGACACAGAATAGTCTACACTTCAGAACAGGTAACTGCTCTTGGCCTGCACACCCTACTCTGGGGGTAGTTTGTATGGCAACTATTAGCAAGCATTAGTTGGCAGTATTTAGCAGTGCGGATTAAAATAACACCAGAAAGTTAGTGCTAATAAGATCATTTCTCACAGTTTGGAAAATCCTGCTAATGCTGTTTTCCCAGATTTCTGCCCCATTTACCACCAATCTCAAGGGATTGTAGCAATGTAAACATACCTGGATGAGTTCATATTCCATTTACTCATGTCCACGTAAGAGCATATTTCTTTTTCTTCTCAGCAAATATCAGAAAGACCTAAAATCAGTTAAAGGACTGAAGATGCATAAAATTTGACAGTACATAGGGATTACATAAGATATATGGCACTGAAACAGGCTATTCGGCCCAACCAGTCCATGCCAGCATTTATGCTCCACTCGAGCCTCCTCCCATCTTTCCTCATCTAAATCCATCAGCATTGTAGTGTCTCTGCACCTTGTTACAAACTCACACGAGGCATGTATATATCAGACACGGTCACTCTGTGACCTTCACTTTATTCCCAGGACCAAAGAGTGCTGACCCTGGGTGGGACCTCCCCTTTTATACCTGGAAACCCAGGTGAGGAGTGTCTCTAGCAAGCTCACCCCCTGTGGTCAGGGTGTGCATTTCAAGGGTACAGGTACAGTGTGCATGAGTTACAGTTACATAACTATTGTCATTGCAAGATGGTGAAATACATGACAAGCATAACCCTCTATTCCCTTCTCCCATACATGTTTATCTAGCCTCCCCTGAAATGCATCTATGCTATTTGCCTCAACCACTTCTTGTGGTAGTGAGTTCCATATTCTCACCACTCTCTGGGTAAAGAAGTTTCTTCTGAATTCCCTATTTGATTTCTTGGTGGCTATCTTGTACTGATGACCTCTAGTTGTGCTAGTTAGGGTTTCATTACTGATACGATAGAACTGTATTTGTAGCAAATTGTCAAAAAATGGCATTAACTTTTTGAAAGCAGACTCACACTTGTGTCTTTAAGTGTTCCTCTGGTAGTGCATGCGTAAACTCTTTTACATAAAATATCTTTGTGGATTATTTTAATGCACTTGTTAATCTTATATTGTCTCATCTTATGCATTTTCATACTGACCAGTGCAACCCCTCAGTGTGTCAATAATTTTACTGCCCACTTACCCACCAAACAGAATGTTGTAGTCTGGCTTTAAAAGGATTTTGAGTGCTATTACTCTTGAGGAACAGCACCTCATCTTTCAATTAGGTACTTTACATCGAGTTCAACAATTTCAGATCATAACCTCTGCCCATATATTTTTACATTCTGCTGTTGATTCTGTCATTTCCATTTACACCCCTTCTCGACCCATCTTTTGTTTCTTTACGTGTCCCATTACCATCTCATTTTGCTTTGTACAATCATCCCTTTTGTCATTTAATCTCTCCTGCCTTCCACCCTATCACAGACCTTCCCTTTAGTTCTTTCCTCCCCTCCCCCCCACCCCACCCGACCCCTTCCCTGCCTCTGCACTTGCTCAAAACCTGTTACAACTCTAACTTTTTCCAGTTCTGACGAAGGGCCATCGACGTGAAACATTAACTCTTTCTCTCTCCACAGGTGCTGCCTGACCCTCTACGTATTTTCAGAATTTTCTGTTTTGATTTCAAATCTCACATTCCTGCTCCTACAACTGAACTTTAGTTATCTAATGCTATATAAATTACTGATTGTTTAATAAACGATTGAACCCTCAGTAATTATCTACCATTAAATATCTAAAGTTCACCAGGATAAAAAGCTTCTGACCTTAATCTATCTCGTTCAGATGCTGCCTGACCAACTGAATCTTTCCAGGACTTTCTGTTTTTATTTCAGATTTCCAGCATATGGAGTATTTTGTTTTAGTATTGAGTGATATTATTATGGTTCCACAAATTCCAAAACAGATTTTACATGGTGTAAAAACGATTACTGCCTGTGAATTAAAAACACTAAATTAAATAATTATTTAAGAGCAGATCCAATTAACTTAAGTGGTAATATATATTTTGATTATTTGACAAGCACAACATCAGACTTCTAAATCGCATTTCGACCAGGTTTTGTTGCTGCCAACACACCTAAGCCAATATATTAATGCATATGTTCATTTTGATAATACCTGACAGATTTTGCAATACATTTGCATTATCTCTCTAAACCACTATGAGTGATAAAGCATGGCTATAATTTTCTCTAACATTTCTGCTTGATCCAGCATGTGCAATAAGTGTATTGTTCTGGGTGTATAAACAGGAACATGCGAAGAGTTTCGTGGAAAAAATAATTTCCAAGTTTCAACTGGCACAAGCTAAACCATCCTTCACTTGAATATCTGAATGAAAGGAGGACCCACAGGATAGAGGACCACCGTGTGTGACAGCAGATTCAGAAACAGTCGAGAATTGTACCATAGATAGTGAATAGATGACTTGTAGGTTTTCACTCTGTTTATGAAGTGGGAATAGAGGAATACCATGAAGGAGAAATGAAGACATAACCAAGTGATAAAAAATAAAAGGGAAGACATTGGGTGCTTTTGTGCCTCCCACTAGTAACCTGGGGGGCGCTAACAGGACGCAAATGAGTTTGCAACCGGGAGTAACGGCGCTGCTAAATTCGGCGGGAGCTTAGCGGTGACACTACGACATTGCACTCGATCTCCTGTGCCCGGAAATCATGACATCATCGTCATGCATATCACCCCATTAGTGCCTGTGCCCCAAAATTAACTTTTGCCCCCTGCAGTAGAGCGGGGCGATAACAGCGATTGCTTCAAGGACCAGGCCGTGACCAGGACAAAAACTAAAGAGAAGGTGGCCGGCTGCTGGGAAACAAAAATCTGCCGTTTTTGTTGACGCTCCGGTCATGGTTTGTTTGTGGGGTCGAGGCCGCGATCGCTCAGCCCGGCACTTGCCACTTGCGCTAACATGAATTTAACGAGCCAGCCGGGACTTCCACGCCTGCTGCAAAGTTTTGCACTATCCGGATTTTCCTCACGGAAACTGAATTTCTAGGCCAAAGGCTCTGAAATTACTCTCTGGAATGCAAGTTTGGGAATACTTAATGAATTTGTCTGAAGTTTCCCTCTCTACCATTTTAACAGATGCATTAAACCATTTATTTTGAACAGAGACGTGATTTCAGAAAGATTTGTTAGGTGTCTGTATGCTAGTTTTATGCCTGGAATAATTTCATGGCCAGTTTAGTGAAGAAATCATGTAAAATGGTAGAGTTCAATCCCCTGGTTCGGGCACACATGTACATTCTGCTGCCGTTCTGAGCTATTCAGAAGAGGACGCATCCAGGTTTGATCCTTGGTGTCTATTAGGCTCCAATTCCTACTCAGTATCCAGTGAATCCTGTTGTAAAATTATATGTGTGGATGTCAGGTAAGGACAGGATTGCGTTCAGCTGTGATGCCCTTCATAACACCACATTGAGGTATAGCCAGCATCTCTGAAACCGTCCCCAAACAAGAACGGTAGTGATGCAGGCAAATAAACATATTTCCAGTATAGCTGCATAAAAATATCATCACATCATCATTTTGGGCAATAAATGTAAAACATGAAAAAGAATTAGCATATGTCATTGAATTAAGTAGTTCTGTCAGCCTCTTTATAAATGTGTGCAAAATTATTGGTAACATAAATAAAGAAGTATGTAATGAACATAAAATGTGAAATGATTTGTGTTCCAAAGCCATGAACATTTGTTCTATTTCCTGATTCCATTAACAACTGGCCATGGAATGTTTGAAAAGAACTGATAACTCAAAGGATCCTCTACAAGATTTGTTGGCACATCAGCCATCAAAAATCTGGATGCTGCCTCATGCCTACCCTTTTCTCCCTTTATATCCCTCCCCTCTTCCAGACTAAAAGAAAGACTTGAAATACTTGCATTTACAACCTTTCACAACCTCAGGTCATCCCGAAGCACTTTACAGCCAATTAAGTACTTTTTGAAGTTTAGTCACTGTTGTAATGTAGGAAACACAGCGGCCAATCTGTGTACATCAAGTTCGCACAAACAGCAACGTGACAATGAGCAGATAATCTGTTTTAGTGATATTGGTTGAAAGATAAATATTGGTCAGGACACTGGGGAGGGCTCCGCTACTCTTTGAAATAGTGCCATGTGATCTTTCATGTCCATCTGACATGACAAATGGGGATGAAATTTATCATCTCATCTGAAAGATGAAGGTTGGCATGCAGGTACAGCCAGCGGTTAAGAAAGCAAATGTCATGTTGGCCTTCATAGCGAAGGGATTTGAGTATAGGGGCAGGGAGGTGTTGCTACAGTTGTACAGGGCCTTGGTGAGGCCACACCTGGAGTATTGTATACAGTTTTGGTCTCCTAACTTGAGGAAGGACATTCTTGCTATTGAGGGAGTGCAGCGAAGGTTCACCAGACTGATTCCCGGGATGGCGGGACTGACCTATCAAGAAAGACTGGATCAACTGGGCTTGTATTCACTGGAGTTCATAAGAATGAGAGGGGACCTCATAGAAGCGTTTAAAATTCTGACGGGTTCAGACAGGTTAGATGCAGGAAGAATGTTCCCAATGTTGGGGAAGTCCAGAACCAGGGGTCACAGTCTAAGGATAAGGGTAAGCCATTTAGGACCGAGATGAGGAGAAACTTCTTCACCCAGAGAGTGGTGAACCTGTGGAATTCTCTACCACAGAAAGTTGTTGAGGCCAATTCACTAAATATATTCAAAAAGGAGTTAGATGAAGTCCTTACTACTAGGGGGATCAAGGGGTATGGCGAGAAAGCAGGAATGGGGTACTGAAGTTGCATGTTCAGCCATGAACTCATTGAATGGCGGTGCAGGCTAGAAGGGCCGAATGACCTACTCCTGCACCTATTTTCTATGTTTCTATGTTTCTATGGCACCTCCGACAATGCAGCACTCCCTCAGCACTGCACTGCAGTGTCAGCCTAGATTTTGTACTCAGGTCTTGGAGTGGTACTTGAACTCACAACCTTCTGACTCAGAGGCGACTGTGCTACCTACTGAGCTCTGACTGGCAGTTTTCATAATCTTCATGGAAAAAAGAAAGCCTTGCATTTATAAAGCGCCTTTCATGACCACCGGACGTCTCAAAGTGCTTTACAGCCAATGAAGTACTTTTGGAGTGTAGTCACTGTTGGGAGCTCCAAATTATGCCATACTGGACCAAAAAGAAGGAAGAATATTAGTTTCTCACAAGTGTGGTGAGCGGATCAACTTGAGAGCCAATGAGTTCTGCCAACTGTGCATCATCTCAATATATAGCTGGCTGCTATCAAAGTGCACAGTGTCATGGACATTTTGAACATCTTGCTGAAGCAAGCACACTTTGTAAACAGAAAGCCAATATTACATCACGGCCTATAAAAATGGACCCAGGACATTATACAGGTGATTTGCAAGACTTCATTAAATATTATTAAAAAACCCATTATATAGGAGACCTTATGAACATTGTCAGGACATTATTTCTTATTCATGATATAATTACAAAAGAACATGCACATAGCACTTACCAGAATGGGAAGACTTTTTTTTATTCGTTTCTGGGATGTAGACTTTGCTGCCAAAGCCAGCTTTTATTGCCCATCCCTAATTGCCCATAAGAATGTGGCGGGAGTTGTAGGATTTTGACCTAGCGACGATGAAGGAACAGCGATATATTTCCAAGTCAGGGTGGTGTGACTTGGAGGGGAATGTGGAGGTGTTGGTGCTTTCAATCGCCTGCTGCACTAGGCAGTAGAGGTTGTTGGCTTGGCTGGTGCTATCGAAGAAGACTTCACTGGTTTCTACATTGCATCCTGTAGATGGTACACATTGTGCCGGTGGTGGAGGGAGTGACTGTTTAAGGTGGTGGATGGGGTGCCAATCAAGCGGGTTGCTTTGTCCTGGATGGTATTAAGCTTCTTGAGTGATGTTGGAGCTGCACTCATCCAAGCAAGTGGAGAGTATTGCATCACACTCCTGACATGTGTCTTGTAGATGGTGGAAATGTTTTGGGGAGTCAGGAGATGAGACACTTGCTGCAGAATAGCCAGCCTCTGACTTGCTCTTGTTGCCACAGTATTTATGTGGCTGGTCCAGTTAAGTTTCTGGTCAATGGTTGGGCCTAGGACATTGCCCTGAGGAACTCCTGCAGAACTGTCCTGGGACTGAAATGATGGATCTTCAACAACTACAACCATCTTCCATTGTGTTAGTTATGACTCCAGCCAATGGTGATTTTTCTCCCGATTCCCATTAACTTCAATTTACTAGGGCTCCTTGAAGCCACACTCAGTCAAATGTTGCCTTGATATCAAGGGCAGTCACTTCACCTCACCACTGGAATTCAGCTCTTTTGTCCATGTTTGGACCAAGGCTGTAATGCAGTCTGGAGTTGAGTGGCCCTGGCAGAACCCAACAGAGTATCGGTGAGCAGGTTATTTGTGAGTAAGTGGCACTTGATAGTATTGTCGACGACACCTTCCATTATTTGGCTGATGATTGAGAGTAGATGGATGGGATGGTAATTGGCCAGATTGGATTTGTCCTGCTTTTTGTGGACAGGACATACCTGGGCAGTTTTCCAAATTGTCGGGTAGATGTCAATGATGTAGCTGCACTGGATCAGCTTGGCTAGAGGTGTGGCTAGTTCTGGAGTACAAGTCTTCTAGCACAACAGCTGGCATGTTGTCTGGGCCCATAGGCTTTGCTATATCCAGTGCGCTCAGCTGTTTCTTTAAGGTAGTAGGCGGATGCTAAAATTTCATGGGAATATTCAAAGAGCATAGAGTTCTTGCAGTCTTACATAGAAACATAGAAAATAGATGCAGGAGTAGGCCATTCGGCCCTTCGAGCCTGCACCACCATTCAATAAGATCATGGCTGATCATTCACCTCAGTACCCCTTTCCTGCTTTCTCTCCATACCCCTTGATCCCTTTAGCCGTAAAGGCCATATCTACCTCCCTCTTAAATATATCCAATGAACTGGCATCAACAACTCATTGCAGTAGGGAATTCCACAGGTTAACAACTCTCTAAGTGAAGAAGTTTCTCCTTATCTCAGTCCTAAATGGCTTACCCCTTATCCTTAGACTATGTCCCCTGGTTCTGGATTTCCCTAACATCGGGAACATTCTTTCTGCATCTAACCTGTCCTGTCCCATCAGAATTTTATATGTTTCTGTAAGATCCCCTCTCATCCTTTTAAACTCCAGTGAATACAGGCCCAGTTGAAAGAATCTCTCCTCATATGTCAGTCCTGCCATTGCGGGAATCAGTCAGGTGAACTTTTGCTGCACACCCTCAATAGCAAGAACATCCTTCCTCAGATTAGGAGACCAAAGCTGAACACAATATTCCAGGTTGGGCCTCACTAAGGCCCTGTACAACTGCAGTAAGACTTCCCTGCTCCTATACTCAAATCCCCTAGCTATGAAGGCCAACCAACTTTCAATGACTGATGTACCATGACACCCAGGTCTTGCTGCACCTCCCCTTTTCCTAATCTGCTGACATTCAGATAATATTCTGCCTTTGTGTTTTTGCCACCAAAGTGGATAACCTCACACTTATCCACATTATACTCGATCTGCCATGCGTTTGCCCACTCACCTAACCTGTCCAAGTCATCCTGCAGCCTCTTAACGTCCTCCTCACAGCTCACACCGCCACCCAGCTTAGTGTCATCTGCAAATTTGGAGATAATACACTCAATTCCTTCATCTAAATCATTAATGTATATTGTAAATAACTAGGGTCCCAGCACAGAGCCCTGCAGCACCCCACTAGTCACTGCCTGCCATTCTGAAAAGGACTCGTTTATCCCGACTCTCTGCTTCCTGTCTGCCAACCAGTTCTCTATCCACGTCAGTACATTACCCCCAATATCATGTGCTTTAATTTTGCACACCAATCTCTTGTGTGGGACTTTGTCAAAAGCCTTTTGAAAGTCCAACTATACCACATCCACTGGTCTCCCTTTTCCACTCTACCAGTTACATCCTCAAAAAATTCTAGAAGATTTGTCAAGCAGGATTTCCCTTTCATAAATCTATGCTGATGGACCGATCCTGTCACTGCTTTCCAAATGCACTGCCATTTCATCTTTAATAATTGATTCCGACATTTTCCCCACTATTGATGTCAATCTTCTGGCTAACTCTCCTCCCTCAACCAACAGATTAACTGGTTTCTGCATTTGCTTACATAACAACATTGAAAGTAATTCATTGCATGTGAATTGTTTTGAGTTGTTTCTGAGAGTTGAGGCAACACGCTATATAAATCAAGTTTATATTTCCTGTTAGTCACCTGCATAATCATTTATAGTGTCTTATCTTGCATGCATATTTTAATGTATTGAAATTTTTTCTGTGGTTGTCCGCTTGCAAGGAAGCCATTGAGCCCATCAAGACCACTCCTTGCAGATTATGTACAATTTGGCCGATTATGCATGCCCGCAAGCCATGCTATGTACAATGATGCTCGAAACATTTCAATCGTCTTCCAATCAGGGTGATAATGTTTAGCTGCCATGTTTCTATACTGCTTTACTGATGCAAACAGTCCTGTTCCAATCAAAAGGCGATCACTTTTTGGTTGGTGATTTTTCTTCCCACTCCTTTTTCCACCCCTTCACAGCGCCAGTGCAAAGTGCTGCATTCACTTGACTAAATCAAGTGATTTGGTTACAGTGGTAAATTTTAATAATTTTAACCTTCAGACTGCAGACAGGATGAGGGAAATTCCTAGTTCCCTGACTGCTTGTTTATATTTATATTCAAAGTAATTCATAAAATAATGCCGAATTTACAGTAATAACATGAGTGAATACGTTAACCTGAAACTCTTCTGGTACACACAAAAAAGTTGATTCTACTTATTGCATCTATAAGCACTCTAGTAATGACGCCACAAGGTAAGGTATTGCACTTGAACTGTTGTGACCTTAGTCCATTTATTGCAACTCCTGAATGAGGGTACAGTAAGGTGAGCTCCCTTTTATCCTTGGTTACATGCGGTGTGCACCAGTTGCACCCTCTGGTGGTACAGGCATACTGTATACAGTGTAAAAATACATTCAATGGTCTATGTAACTGTATATTAAGTGCACAGGGTATATACATACACAACATCACTCCCTGCTAAGTCTTGTGCCACTGGCCTTTGCACCGTGTGCTCTGGCTCTCGACTTGAGTGCCCAAAGCCCTTGCACTTAGTCTGTGCTTGGGAATGGCTCTCTCCCTGTGGACCACCAAGTCCTTATTGCCACGACATTGGGAAATGGTCAGCAATGGATGGTTGGAGGTTGCAGTGGGGTTTGAGTGGGTTCTGGGTCCAAGGCTACATACATCCATTTCCCCCCCATACATAGACCATTTGTGTGGCTCGACATCTGCATTTACATGCATGTACAGAGAATGGAAAAAATAAAAGGATTTGTTACATCACTGTTTGGGTTTTGCAGAAGTGGAATGAATACATATGACAGGTAAGGTACATACATGGTATTACAGTCTTGCCCCTGGGGTATAGGTGCAGGTAGATGCGGACGCTAGTTCCAGAGTAACCAGACTGTGTCCAGGTTGTCTGATGGCGGCGCTGCGCCCCCTGCCAGCTGAGTGAGCTTGGATCGCTCCCCTGGCTGAGTCTCAGTGGCTTTGCCGTTGCCCAGTGGTGGGCAGAGCCACAGAAATGTGTGGCCTCCCTGTCCTCCTTTGAGGGCTGCAGGGTTTCCTTGCTGTCCTTCAGCGGTAGTGGGAGCCTGGTCATCCCAGGTCCCGTCGGGAGGTCTGAAGGGTGCTAGCCTCTTGCTCCCAGTGCTGGCCCTGGTGGCCAGAGAGGTAGGGCCGAACTGGGGCAGGGTGCCAGTAGTGGTGCCTGTGCCATCCACTGATCGCTGGCCCTGCAGTGGGTATGCTCCCACTGTGAGTGGCCACATTCCCTGGGGCATCACATTGGTCCCGGAGGCACAGGCTACATGATCGGGTAGCCCGCTGGACCTGGGTGCTTCAAACGGGAGGTTGCCCTTGGTTTTGTCGGCATGCATATTGAACCCGGCATCACAAATTATTTCATCATTTACATTCATGATATATTGGCTCCGATTGCACTCAGGTACAAATTCACGTTTGTCAATTACATCTTTTCCCTTAATTACATCTTTTTCCTGTATACTGCTGTACAATATTACATTTAGATACTTGTATTCATCAATTACATCTTTTCCATATATCCTATTGGCATTGCTGTTCAAAAGTACATTTAGATACTTGTATTTGTTAATTACATCTCTTACATTAGTATCACCGGCATCGCTGTACAAAAAGTGGAACTGTCCCTTTAATTGTTCTGGGTTGCCAGTCTCCTTTAAGAGGGCCTTGCAAGCTTTACCCCAATCCAGTTCGCTGCTTGGCATCATGTGTTGCTCCCTCAACGCTGCCTGCCCTTCGTGGTCTGGTCGCGGCCATCTTGATTTCAGGCGCTTCACCTTGTAGTGCGGGTGCCATCTTTTCTCTCTCCACGAGGTAGGCTGCGGTGATCCTTCTCTCCCCAGGTTCTGCCACTGAAGCCAGGAATTTACCTTCTGCATCGATCTTCTTTCTTCAGAGTCCTGACACTGGAACCTGGATGGCGAGGTCTGGTCATTCCCCTTATTATCTCTAGTCAAAAGCTATGTGCTTCATGGGAGCTGGTCCAGTGTCCCAGTGGAAATGCAGGAAGAGATAAAGACGTTCCAATGGCGCAAAGATGAAATGTCTATACAGGCAGACTGCCTTCTGTGGGGCAATCGAGTAGTGGTCCCCAAGAAGGCAGAGACACCTTCATCAATGACCTCCACAGTACCCACCCAGGCATCGTAATGATGACAGCGATAGCCAGATCGCACGTGATGCGGACTTAGAGTCCTGTATTCACAGATGTAATACATGCTCGAAGTTAAGCAATGTACCCAGGGAGGCGGCGGTAAGTTTATAGTCTTGGCCCTTCAAACCGTGGTCTAGGGTACACGTCGACTATGCAGGCCTGTTCTTGGGTAAAATGTTCCTTATGGTTGTAGACATGTACTCCAAGTGGATCGAATGTGAGATAATATTGGCTAGCATGTCCGCTGCCACTACTGAAAGCCTGCGGGCCATGTTTGCCACACACGGCTTACCCGATGTCCTGGTAAGCGACAACGGGCCATGTTTTACCAGTGCTGAGTTCAAAGAATTCATGACCCGTAACGGGATAAAACATGTTACATCTGCCCCACTTAAACTAGTGCCCAATGGTCAGGCAGAGAGAGCAGTGCAAACCATCAAGCAAGGCTTGAAGAGGGTAACTGAAGGCTCACTGCAGACTCGCCTATCCCAAGTCCTGCTCAGCTACCGCACAAGACCCCACTCACTCACTGGGATCCCACCTGCTGAACTGCTCATGAAAAGAGCACTTAAGACAAGGCTCTCGTTCGTTCACCCTGATCTACATAAACAGGGAGAGAGCAGACGGCTTCAATAAAGTGCATACCATGATAGCGCAAATGTGTCATGCGAGATTAAAATCTATGATCCTGTATTTGTATTAAATTATGAACAAGGTCCCAAGTGGCTTCCCGGTACTGTCATGGTCAAAGAAGGGAGCAGGGTGTTTTGGGTAAAACTTTCAAATGGACTCATTCACTGGAAACACTTGGACCAAATGAAATTCAGATTCACGGACTATCCTGAGCAACCCACCTTGGACCCTGCCTTTTTTGATCCCCCAACATACACACCAGTGGCAACCGGCACCATGGCTGACCACGAAGCAGAACCTATCATCCACAGCAGCCCAGCAGGGCCCAACACACCAGGCCGCCCAGCAAGGCCAGCTGCACAGCAGCCCAGCGAGGGACCAACAAATGATTCAACAATACCAGCTTTCACACCGAGATGATCAATCAGGGCAGGAAGAGCCCCAGATCAACTCACATTGGAAATATTTACACTATTGAATTTGGGGGGGGGGGTGGGGGGGGGCGGGGTGTTGTTATATATGTATACTTGTATTTACTCTGTACACTCTGTACAGTCACCAGAGGGCTCATCCCCTGGTGTCCCAAGGAATCCCATAATCCCTTGGGAGTAAGGTATTTAAGGAGGCTTCACAGGTTGGAGAGGCACTCTGGAGATCTGCAATAAAAGACGAAGGTCACACTTTACTTTGAACTCACAGTGTTCAGTCTGACTCTTTCTCCATGCACAACAACTGCCACCCCGAGCCCCGCAACCCCTGAGTCCGCTGCATGGGACCAAACAGCCAGCCCCATGTTGGCGCCGTGGAGGAAATCACAGAGCCCACCAGTGCCGATACAGAGACTTTACTTGCAAAGGCTGTAACACTAAAGGCCATCTCCAGCGAATGTGTAAAAGAAACTTTACTCACCGAGTTCCGGAAGTGTTGGCCGATCACCCGGGCTCCAGCGCTGATGAAGACGAAGAGAGAGTCGAGGAGGCAGCTCAGACCCAGGAAGAGGTATACAGAGTATTTACCTGCTCCACCGAGAGTTCCCCATTGAAAATAGAAGCCGAAATCAACGGTGTTCCAGTCTCGATGGAGGTCGACACAGGGGCGAGCCAATCGCTGATGAACCAGGCGGCCTTCGAGAAACTCTGGGACAATCCTATCGAACAACCTAAAATGCTCCTGATCCAGGTGAAGCTGCTCACCATCCCAGTCGTTGGCAGCGTGGATGTCCAGGTGTCCTTGGGCGGCATGATGCGGGGAGTAAAATTTATTTTACTCATTCGCTGGAGATGGCCTTTAGTGTTACAGCCTTTGCAAGTATAGTCTCTGTATCAGCACTGGTGGGCTCTGTGATTTCCTCCACAGCACCAGCATGAGGCTGGCCGATTGGCCCCAGGCAGCGGACTCAGGGTTGCAGGGCTCGGGGGCGCAGTCTTGCCTCTGAAAGACACCATTCGGTTCACTGTACTTGCCGGGTTAGTGTCCTGGGGTTGAGTCATCACCCTTCTGGAATCCGCAGGCCGAGGCCATGAACGCTTGGCTCACATTAATTGCCTTCTGCAGGGTGACAGTGGTGTCCGCAGAAAGCAGCCTGTGGAGGAGGCCTTTGTGGCCGAATCCAATAACAAAGTGCTTCAGTGAAGTGGTCGCCAAAATCACACGGTGCAGCCAATCGTCTCAAGTCTGCAGCATATTTTGCAGTTTCTTGGCTTTCGAGCTGCCGGTGTGTATAGAACCGATATCTGGCTGTGAGGATGCTCTCTTAAGGCTAGAGCTGTTCCTGTATCAACATTAAAACTCCGCAAACATTTTGGTTGACATCTTCTATGGAGCTAGCAAGTCCCTGACAAGGCCATGAACGGTGGGCCCACAACTGCTGAGCAGGATAGCTCGGCGCTTATCAGCCAGTGAGGTCGGTGTGTTTCGAACCAGGTCGTTCACGATGAAGTAGTGTTCTAGCCTTTCCACAAAGGCATCCCAATCTTCCCCATCAACGAATTTTTGAAAGTTGCCAACGTTAGCTATTTTTCGCGTGGAAATTCGTATTCCCGTCGCCAATTGTTATGCCTGTAAGCATTCTAGTAATGACTCCACGAGGTAAAGTGAACTGTAATAACCTTAGTCCATTTATTGCAACTCCTGAATGAGGGTATAGTAATGTGAGCTCCCTTTTATACTTGGTTACCTGTGGTGTGCAGGTGACCTCTTGGTCTCCACCAGTTGCACTCTCTGGTGGTATAGACATATTGTATAGTGTGAAGATACATTCAATGGTCTTATGCAACTGTACATTGAGTGCACAGGGTATATACATACACAACACTCCAGTACAGTGCCTTCTCTGCAAGAATGACAAGAACATTGTGAAGAGACACAGCTGAAAGAGATGAAAAGAGACTGGTACAATATGAGACTAAAACTGAAGGTAAGCTACTCTTTGCAGCAGAAACCCGCAAAGATGAGGCAATCCTGTTGGACAAGATCTTGTTGCCCTTGAAGCAAGGTATCAAAGTAGTTGCTACTAGAGCAACACTAGATGGCTGACCAGAAAGAAGCAGGAAGATCCTCCAGAAGTCAACCTCTACCAGACAGGATATAAGCAATTCTGTGATACAGTGACAGAGGGACAGAGGGCAGGATTGTAAAGAACTGTCAAGTTCTTAGAATGACAAAGCTGACCAGTTTGTTTAAGAAATGCATTTTTGAGAAAGAGGGAATTGATGCTTCTTCTTGTAGGGTTAGACTTTCCACAATGATCGCTATCACCCAAAAATGGCCGATATTTCTGGCCAGAGTGATTTTTTATTTTTCAGGATCGCTGGTATATCGCCCATTTTTTTGACCGCTACTTTCAGCCTTTTATTTTGAGCGATAGCCTTAGCGATGTGAAATGGGCCTTGGTGATGTGAAATGGGCCTTAGCGATGTATTCATTCGTGCAATGCTGCCGTCCATAGCAATGGCCGTTCTGCGCATGCGCTTTTTTTTTAGCAAATAACTTTTCCCGCGATTCGAGAGGTAGGGGTCATCTGCGCAAGCTCAGAAGGCAAAGGGAGGGAGAAAGAGAAGGAAGCTTTTGAAGAGGGTGGATTGTAAAGGAGTGCTCTAAACTTAAAATGATGTAGATGTCCCCGGCGGATTTGAGAGAGAGTCTGCAGGAGTTTGCAGGGAGAAGGAGGGCAAAAGCCTTCTCAGACGAGGCTAATGAGGCCTTAGTGAATGAGGTCGAGACTCGGTGGAGCCAATTAACTTGGGGTGTGCGTGAGAAACCTCCACCCCGGATTTATCAAAAAATATGGGGCGAGATCGCTGTTATTGTCTTGTCAATGTGCCACGATAGACGTGAGTCAGACCAGTGTTACAAGAGGTGGAACAGCCTGGTTGCTTCTGCAAGAGTAAGTATTAAATTATGAGGTTGTAATGATTTAAATTGTAATGATCGACTGAATATGTAAATCTGCCAGATTGAAATTAAACTGGTTATTCTTGCGTAACTTCCCTGATAAGACTTGGACTGGGGTCGGAACCTGCGTCTTTTAAATCTAATTTGGGCATCGTCTCCTTTTTGGTTATGTTGGTGGATAGGGCACGATTGAGCACTGAGGGGGCCGGTCACCTTTACCCAGACTGTGTGGGTCTCTCCAGCTGCTCTCGCTCACACAGTGACCCAGCCAGGACTGGGGGCAGAGCTGCCCTGGCTCACTGTCTGCCCTGGGACACTTTGGGACATTAAGCTCTGGCCACACGGACATCTCTGAGCACAGCCCTTCGACACGGTGCCCCCTCCCATTACACTCCTGTCATTGCTGAGCTCACCAGCTGTCCTGATTTCACCCACCCCCACTACCAGGGGACCTCCATCGAGTCAAATAAACCGCCTACTTCCCTTCAGGCGCTGAATGCAATGGCCCGTGGATGGGGCCTTTCCTGGAGATTGTACGCAGGATGTTGGTGTCAAGCATTAGTTCCTAAACGTGATCTTATTAAATATTTTCTCTGAACTTAGATGTTCTAACTGTAATGTATGTAGATAAGGTCTGCCCACTAACAGGGGGCACTATCGGCGGAGGTCCTAGTGTCATAGGGACACTCGTGCTGGGCCTGGTATATAACCTGAACTTCACCTTTGTATCTTCACTTCTGGAAGCCATTAAAGACTGACCAGGTTACACCTAGTCACTGGCTCACAGTATGGAGTTCATTGTATCATTTCATACACTACAACTGGCGACGAGGCAAATACAAACCCATTCAAAAGTATGGCGAACAAAGCACGATCGAGTACTGTTGGAATTCTCAAGAGAGATTCATCGAGGGAGAGGATTGGGGAGATTTCACGGATCATCTTGACCAGTATTTCATGCCAAACGACCTAAACAAAAACAAAGATGCAGAGAAGTGCAGGGCAGTTCTTCTCACCGTCTGTGACCCCACGAACTATGCACTCATCAAGAATCTGCTCTCACTCACTCTTCCTACAGAAAAGGATTACAAATAACTGTGTGCTCTAGTTCGGGAACACCTTAAACCCACGGAAGAAATCCTCATATCCAGATATCACTTCTATACGCATGTTCGTCCAGAAGGCCAGGACGTAGCAGCATTTGTTGCCGACCTGAGACGTCTTGCAGGGCCTTGCAAATTTGGGCCTGCGTTGGAAGACGTGCTGCGTGACTTTTTCGTGATCTGGGTCAACCACGAGGCGATCTTAACTAAGCTGCTGGCTGCAGAGTCGCCGGACCTCAGCAAGGTCATCACCATCGCCCAGGCTTGCATGTCCATGCAGAAAAGCACGAAGCAGATATCGCGACAAAACAGGAACTCCACGACAAGTACTGTGTACAAAATTGTATCGATGGCCGGCAGAGCTGCACATGGCAGGGCCTACTCGACTGCATCTGCAAGACTGGGAGCCGTTCAAAGTTTGCCATCGAGGGCCTACTCAACTGCGTATGCGAGAATGGGAGCCACTCAAAGTTCGCCATCGAGGGCCTACTCGACTGTATGTGAGAACGGGAGCTACTCAAAGCCTGCCATCGGATGCAAATCTGAGCTCAATGTGTTGGCATTGTGGAGGCAATCACTGACCCTATCAGTGCCGTTTCAGGCAGTATGTATTCAGAGGGTTTGCGAAGATGGGGCATCTTCAGAAGATGGGGCATCTTCAGCAGACGTGCCCGCAGTGGAGAAAGCGAGCTGCGACACACCATGTGGATGATGATCAATTCAGCGTGGATCTGGCGATGCAGCCCGAGGCATTTGAGAGCTCCGAGGAGGAAGTGTATAGCATACGTGCGTTCCTAACAAAGAGCCAACCGATAATTATGGAGGTAAAATTAAACAGCGTGTCGCTATCCATGGAATTAGACACGGGTGCAAGTCAATCGATAATGAGCCAGTGTACTTTCGAAAAGCTGTGGGAGACCAAAGCAGAGAGAACTAAGCTGAGTTCGATAAATGCAAAGTTGCGTACTTACACCAAAGAGCTCATACCAGTAATCGGTAGTGCAGCAGTAAGAGTGTCGTACGAGGGAGTGGTTCATGATCGACCATTATGGATTATCCCGGGCAATGGCCCATCGTTATTCGGCAGGAGTTGGCTCGAGAAAATAAAATGGAAATGGTATGATATCAAAGCTTTGTCATCAGCGGATGATGATTTGTGTGCTCAAGTGCTGAGCAAATTTCCCTCACTGTTTGAACCGGGAATTGGCAGCTTCAAGGGAGCCAAGGTGCAGATTCACCTCGGCCCAGATGCACGGCGCATCCATCACAAAGCCAGGGTGGTCCCGCACATGATGAGAGAAAAGGTCGAGCTTGAATTGGACAGGCTACAACGCGAAGGGGTCATCTCACCGGTCGAATTTAATGAATGGGCCAGTCCCATTGTTTCGGTGTTAAAAAGCGACAGCACAGTCAGGAATTGTGGAGATTACAAGGTCACGATCAACCGAGTTTCGAAACAAGATTAGTACCCGCTACTGAAAGCTGATGATCTATTTGCAATGCTAGCCGGGGGAAAATTGTTCACCAAAATTGTTCACCAAATAACGTCGGCCTACATGACACAGGACCTGGTTGAATCATCAAAGAAACTTACATGCATCAACACACAAAAATGACTGTTTGTTTACAACACGTGCCCTTTTGGCATTCGTTCAGAGGCAGCCATATTTCAGAGAAACATGGAGATCCTATTGAAATCCGTCCCCAGGACCATGGTATTCCAAGACAACATCCTAGTCACAGGTCGTGACACCACCGAGCACCTGCACAATCTGGAAGAGGTTCTGCGTCGTCTGGACAAAGTGGGACTCAGGCTGAAATGTTCGAAGTGCGGTTTCATGGCAGCAGAGATCAAATTCCTTGGACAAAAGATTGCTGCAGATGGAATCAGGCCTACAGACACAAAAACAGCGGCCATCAAAAATGCACCCAGGCCCCAGAATGTGACGGAGCAGCTTTCGTTCCTGGGTCTTCTCAACTACTTTGGTAACTTCTTACCCAAATTGAGCACAGTATTAGAGCCTTTGCACAAGCTGCTCAGGAAAGGAGATGACTGGGTGTGAGGTGAACTTCAAGACAGAGCCTTTGAGAAGGCTAGAAATCTGCTGTGTTCCCACAAGCTACTGGTACTGTATGACCCATGCAAGCATCTAGTTTTGACCTGTGTTGCGTCGTCCTATGGGGTCGGCTACGTACTCCAGCAAGCCAATGAGTCATGCAAACTACAACCATTGCATACATGTCTCGAAGCCTGTCCAAGGTGGAAAAAGTCTACGGCATGTTAGAGAAAGAGGCTTTAGCATGTGTTTATGGGGTAAAGACAATGTACCAGTACCTGTTTGGGCTTCGTTTCGAGATGGAAACCGATCACAAGCCACTTTTATTGTTGCCCTCGGAACATAAAGGTATCAATATCAATGAGGTGGGCACTGACATTATGTGCCTATGATTATGTCAATTCGCCATAGACCAGGCACCGACAACAGCTGATGCATTGAGCCGGTTACCGTTGCCCACACCGGGGGTGGAAACGCTAATGCCGGCAGAGCTACTCATTGTCATGGACGCCTTTGAGAGTGAAGGGTCACATGTCACTGCTCAACAAGTTAAGACTTGGACCAACCAGGAACTGACCCGATTGGTTGTAAAATGTTCTGTTCTTAATGGGGACTGGACGAACATCCCCAAGGAAATGGGTAATGAACCCAAACCGTACAGCCGTCGCAAAGACGAGCTTTCCATCCAGTCCGACTGTTTACTGTGGGGTAATCGTATAGTAATGCCCAAGAAAGGCAGGGAGAGATTTGTACGGGAGTTACATAGTATGCATCCCGGTATTGTCATGATAAAGGCCATCGCCAGGTCCCATGTTTGGTGACCTGGCATTGACTCGGACTTAGAGTAATGCGTGCGTCAGTGCAGCACTTGCATGCAGTTAAGCAATGCCCCAAAGGAAGCACCGGTCAGTCTGTGGTCATGGCCATCCAAACCATGGTCTAGGATCCACATCGACTTTGCGGGCCCCTTCCTCGGTAAAATGTTTTTTGTGGTGGTGGATGCATACTCCAAATGGATAGAATGTGTGATCATGTCATCCAGCACTTCCACTGTCAGCATTGAGAACATGAGAGCCATGTTTGCCACACATGGTCTGCCAGACATCGTTGCCAGCGACAACGGACCGTGTTTCACGAGCCTGGATTTTCAAGAGTTCATGAAACGCAATGGCATAAAACACATAAGGTCAGCCCCATTCAAGCCCGCATCTAATGGTCAAGCGGAGCGGGCATTTCAGACCATCAAGCAGAGCTTGAAACGCGTAACTCATGGTTCCTCGCAGACACACCTGTCATGCATACTGCTCAGTTACAGGACAAGGCTATACATGCTCACCAGGGTCCCGTCTGCGGAACTATTGATGAAGAGAGGCCTCAAAACCAGGCTATCTCTAGTCCATCCTGACCTTAACGATCATGTCGAAACCCAACGTCAACATCAGCAGTGGTATCACGACCGCACCACAGTGTCACACGACATATCTGTAAATGACCCAGTATATGTACTTAACCATAGTCAAGGGCCCAAGTGGCTCCCAGGTAATGTTATGGATAAGGAGGGTAATCGGCTGTATATGGTTAAGCTCAAGAATGGGCAGATGTGCAGGAAACACATTGATTAAATCAAGCTAAGACACACTGACGAACCGGAACAGCTGGAAGAAGACACCGCCAGCTTAGACGACCAACCAACTCACATCCAGCCATCAGAAGAACCCACTGTGGTCAACGCCCAGCCCCAAGTCGTGAGAGACTCGGAAAGCACTGGGATGATATTGAGATGGTCAACCAGGGAGCAAAGGGCTCCGGACCGTCTGAACTTGTAATATGGACTTGTGCCAAGAACTGGGGGAGGGGAATGATGTAATGTATGTACATAAGGTCTACCCACCAACAGGAGGCACTACCGTCAGAGGTCCTAGGATTATAGGTACACTTGTGCTGGGCCCAGTAGATAACCTGAACTTCACCTTTGTATCTTCACTCCTGGAAGTCATTAAAGACTGACCAGATTACACCTAGTCACTGACTCACAGTATGGAGTTCATTGTATCATTTCATACACTACAATAACCATGCATCCATTGTAGATACAAACCGTATTAGCATATAATATTTGAATCTGTAATAGTCCCTAGTCAATTAGCTTATGCCATGTTCTTGTTACGTTTGCAGAGGAAGATATCTAAGAATCGGGCAGAGCAGAGCGCACTGGAGGAGGCCCTGCTGAACTAATGCCACTCACTGACTTGGAGGAACGTGCTGCAGCACTAGTGGGCAGCCACAGTTGTTCTGCCACCCTTGGTGATGCAGATCCAGTTGTTGCGCCACGTGAATAATGTGCAAAGCAGTGGTAATTTAAAGTAATTTAACAGCATTTCATTATAATATATGAATGATGTCATGTTATGCATGCAGCTTCTGTACTCTCAAGTTAAGAACATAAGAACATAAGAAATAGGAGCAGGAGTAGGCCATTTGGCCCCTCGAGCCTGCTCCGTCATTCAATAAGATCATTGCTGATCTGATCATGGGTGGCGGTGTGAGCAGTGAGGAGGACGTTAAGAGGCTGCAGGGTGCTTTGGACAGGTTAGGCGAGTGGGCAAATACATGGCAGATGCAGTATAATGTGGATAAATGTGAGGTTATCCACTTTGGGGGCAAAAACACGAAGGCAGAATATTATCTGAATGGCGGCAGATCAGGAAAAGGGGAAGTGCAGCGAGACCTGGGTGTCATGATTCATCAGTCACTGAAGTTTGGCATGCAGGTACAGCAGGCGGTGAAGAAGGCAAATGGTATGTTGGCCTTCATAGCAAGGGGATTTGAATGTAGGAGCAGAGAAGTCTTACTGAAGTTGTACAGGACCTTGGTGAGGCCCCGCCTGGAATATTGTGTTCAGTTTTTGTCCCCAAATCTGAGGAAGGACGTTCTTGCTATTGAGGGAATGCAGCGAAGGTTCACCAGACTGATTCCAGGGATGGCAGGATTGACATATGAGGAGAGACTGGATCGACTGGGCTTGTATTCACTGGAGTTTAGAAGGATGAGAGGGAATCTCATGGAAACATATAAAATTCTGATGGGACTGGACAGGTTAGATGGAGGAAGAATGTTCCCGATGTTGGGGAAGTCCAGAACCAGGGGACATAGTCTAAGGATAAGGGGTAAGCCATTTAGGACTGAGATGAGGAGGAACTTCTTCACTCAGAGTTGTTAACCTATGGAACTCCATACCGCAGAGAGTTGTTGATGCCAGTTCATTGGATATATTCAAGAGGGAGTTAGATATGGTCATTGTGGCTAAAGGGATCAAGGGGTATGGAGAGAAAGCAGGAACGGGTACTGAGAGAATGATCAGCCATGATCTTATTGAATGGTGGTGCAGGCTCGAAGGGCCAAATGGCCTACTCCTGCACCTATTTTCTATATTTCTATGTTTCTATGGCAAGGCTATATCCTTTATCCCCCAGCATCCAACCGTGAGCTTGAGGCTGACTCTTAAACAGATCAGAGACAGTGCTCTCATGCAAGATGTGCGCATTATGGATGCTCTCTGGAAAATTTGCAGTTACTGCCATGATTATTTGCTTATGGTTGACAACAAGCTGCACATTCGGGGAGTGGAATCCCTTTTGGTTCCGAAACACCTCTGCATCATGTAAGGGTGCTTGCAGGACAATGTGCGTCCAATCCATTGCTCCCTGTACCTTGGGGAAGCTTGCTATTCATGAGAAACGCAAAGCCCTCTCAGTCTGTGCCTCCCTGGTCATAGGAAGCTTACAAAGTCCATCCTGCATGCGTAAAGGGCTTCAGTCACCTGTTGAATGCAGCAATGTGTGGCATGCTGAGAGATAGCGCAAATGTTGCCAGCTGAGGCCTGAAAGGAGCCCGATGCTTACAAGGATAGTGTCGCAGTAACCTTAACATCAATGGGCAGTGCGGTCCTGATGGTGCTGGTAGGCTGCACATCTCTCTTAATTAGCTGGTATATCTCCTTTTAGAAGCGCAGCCTCCTAATGCACCTGCTATCGGACAAGTTCAGGTATGATCGCTTATCCCTGTAAATGCATTGGGTGTAACATCTCCTCCGCAGCAGCAGTCTGCCATCTCTTTGATTGGGCACATAATGCTCTTCAATATTCCTTCTTCCACCTCTAGTCTGCAGCATGTGCTTCGTGATCAATACTGGTTGAGAAATTACTGGCTCCATCACTATAAATCGCTATAAATGCCCTTAATTTGTCCTCAACAGATACAAATGTCATTAGATGATTGGCAAGAGTCAAAAAGACCCTTAAAATCATTCACAAATTGATTCTCCTCACAAGCACTTGAAGTAGCCTTTTATAGAGATCCTCCAAGTTTCAAAATGGCGTCCGTAGTGCCAGGTACTGCCGAGAAGTGCCAACCTAAGATCAGGTGAGTGCAGCTTTTTTTCAGCGACTTATTCGGCCAGCGATCATTTTGGCGAATTGTGGGTGAATTGCCGAAAGTAACGGTCGTCGATAATTTGGGCACAAGTTTCCATTTTCAGCACTATTCTTGGCCTTGCATGCGGATGATGTCATATTTTTAAAAAAATGATGCCGGTAAAGCAGCACATGCATGTACGCCGAAAGTTGGGCCAGCGATAAATGGGCAATAATAGGGAGCTAGTTTCTACTTTTCAGCAAATATGGGCGATAGCTTGCATCACAGCTCTTATATATGGGTACTAAATGGGGATAAATGGGCGATGATGTGCCAAAAGTCTAGCCCATAAAAACAATGCAGAACTCTTATCCTTTCCTGAAATTTTTCAGATCATCACACAGTAATGAGAGTGATCTTATTTTTGTAGAAGATCTTGCAACAGACGAAGTTGTTGAGGAGGCAGTCAGAGATTTGCTTTCAGAAACAAGCACAAGTGAGACCGACACAGACATGGATACCAGCATGAATCCTGGAGCCAATGTTCCCATCAGAGGATTGGATTTAAGACCTGATTACAGACCCTGCTGCTCTGACACATTTAATGAAAGAGAAGTCTGGTGTCGTTCCTCCGCTGAGATGGTCACGAACTGCCAAGGAATTAATTCCAGATGCGGCAAAGAATTTGGTACCAGATGAGCTTTTTAATTTCCTGGCATGGACAACGGGAATCACGTGAACTTCTGTCAGACAACTTACAGGTAGCAGTAGATGACATTAACAACTGCACGATTATTTCTGTTTGCGAAGACATTATGGGGCCAAAATTGCCCCTCACTTTAAGGCCTGTTACCACTGCAAATTGGCAGCCATGCTATGGAGTGGAGTGGCCACAACTTTTGGTGGAATGGCCGCTGCTAACCCAATTGCCCTACCAAGCTTTCCCGGCGCTGTCCCGATCCCTCCCTTCCCACTGCTGCCGATCAGCCTTAAGCGTGTCATCACCGTGTGCACCGCCGATCTATCCCCCCGACGGCGACATTCCCTCTGAAAATCTTCGGCCTGCCCGGCGGTGCCAAAACCTGTTTTTTCCCAGTGATCCAGTGAGGTTGTGGCCTTCTGCAACGGTGGTGCGGATTCCCTTAAAGGGGAGAGCTCACTGCCACTGCCGCCATGTTTATTTGTCGGCCGACTGCCAGGTTCGGCTGGGCCCTTTTTGGGCGGGGGCAATTTCGGCCCTCATGAATCGAGGATTGAAAAGGTCATGCCAAAACACTGAGCTGTGGCCAGGTCTGTCTCAGCACAGTTGATCGGCCTGCTGAATGATCTTGGGCACTGCTCTTCCAATTCTCAAGTACTAGGGGCTCAACTTTCCCCAGTTATCTGTGCCGTTTTTATAACGGGCATGCTTTTTTTGGTGTAAATTAAAATATCCAAGTTTTCCCAAAGTTTCTGCGCCAGCATACCTCAGTTAACTACGATGTTTTAGGTTAGTATCTTTTTAAGCCTCCTCAGGGCTCAGCTTCAAGGATGAGAACCCTTAGGCTATACAGCAGCTATAAAACAGGCGCGGGGGGTCGGAAGGGGCGGTGGATGCCGAGCCCCTGTGTCTGGTAAGGGAGCGATCCTGCTGGCTGACCCTCGAGCCCGGTGAGGAGACATTCGGTGGTAGGGTGATGTTTTGAAAAAAATCAAAAATTAAAGAATTACAAGAGACTTTGTTTCTTCATTGAATCCCTAGCTTCCCATTCCAAGCAAGCCTATTGCGCATGTGCAGACCAGGGTGTGGACCATAATAGGGCGTCGGCCTTGGGAAGAGAGAGAGAAAAGAAAGTGTGAGTGCTTTCTCCTGTTGTTTTGAGCTTCTTGCAAAGCTACAATTAAATTATGGGGGCAATATTGACAATGCCATAACTCATGCAAGCCTTCTGCATGATGGTGCTACGGTTGAGAAGATTGATTAGATATCATCACATGAGCAACTGCAGAGCACGTAGGATGATGGGCAGGAGGCCTTACCCACATTGGGTATATCGAGACAGGTGTTCACACCCGCACCTGAGTGATGCAGACTGTGTGAGAAGGCTGCGTTTCTGCAATGACATTGTAACCGAGATCTGTGAGTTAATAAAAGCAGACCTGCATCCAAGAAGCGTCAGGAGGACAGCTTTGTCAGTTGAAGTAAAGGTTACAGCTGCACGTTCATTTTATGCATCTGGATCATTCCAGGCCACAACTGGGGATGTGTGCGCCATTTCTCAACATGTAACACGTATCTGCATTCAGCAGGTGACTGCTGCACTACATGCCCGGAGGAATGACTACATAAAGTTCCCCAGGCAATGCGTGACAGGGCTGTGGGGTATTCCAGGATTGCTGGCTTCCCAAAGTACAGGGCTGCATTGATTATACCCACATCACCTTGCGAGGACCTTTGGAGGATTCTGAGATGTATAGGAACAGAAAAGGCTTCCACTCCGTGAATGTGCAGCTCAGCTGTGACAACATGCATCGCATCATGTCAGTTGATGCGAGATACCCTGGGAGCACCCATGATGTGTTTATCCTACGTGCGAACGCTATATCTGCCATGTTTCAGCAGCATCCAGAAGGGCAATGCTGGCTGCTGGGAGACAAAGGGTACGGCCTTGCCACCTGGCTCATGGTGCCCCTTTGCGTAACCCAGACAGAAGTTGACTGGGAATACAACATGTCGCACATTGCGACGTGCAGCATAATAGAGAGGTCCATTGACATCTTGAAGCAATGTTTCTGATGCCTGGACCATTCTGGATGCTACTTGCAATAGTCCCCTGAGATTATCGGTCAGTTCACTGTTGTGTGCTGCATGCTGCCCAACTTAGCCATCATGAGGCAGCAGCAACTGGTAGTAGAAGACCTACGTCAAGTGAGAGTAGCTGATGATGAGGAAGAAGATGCAGATGATGATGATGAGGAGGAGGAGGAGTAGGTTGAAGAAGCTATGCAAATACCCGAACCCAGAGCACGACGGTGGAGAAGGGCGGGCCGTCATGCTCCTTTAACCGTGAATGCTTTGCTACCTGAAGGCTCAGTGGCAACTGTTCCAAATGGACCATTTTTAGACCTGTTCCGTAATGTTTTGTTGTGTTAATGGCATAAATAATGGAATTCTTCTTCTTTAGTTCAAAAAATTGTGTTAAAAAGGGAACAAATAATGGAAATGATTCAGTTATAATTAAAAATACTTTTTTTTCAAAGGTTTAATGCTTGTTTGTACTTAACTTATCTTTAAAAAACATATTCTTGTATCAAACTTTAAAGTTTTCAGTTAAGATCATTTACAAACTTTAAGATCAACTTTTAAACTTGTAAATTTCCCATCACTTACAAAAAACTTAATTTGTGAACAGTTACAACAATAACAACAACAATAATAATAACAACAACAACAGCAGAAAAGAGAGGCTGCACCCATCTCTCCTCCACCTTATTCTAAGACCGTCCGCTGCGCTTGGTCTTGGTGACACCACTCCTGCCCGCAGGTGGTGGCGCAACATTTCTCAGGTTTGCACCAAGCTTATTCTTTTGAGCATCTCGGGTAATGCGCACTTCTTGATGGGGGACGTGGGCAGGTGGTAATGTGGATGGCCCGATTGAGCCTCTTCAGAGGCTGGTCTTGGGATTGGAGTGAGAGATGCAGTTGATTCCATCAATGGCCGCGGGGTCCGGGCATGTTCCCTTATTGCAGCAGCTACCTCCGACATTCCCTCCCTTATGTGCCCCGACAGTGTCACAACTACCTACAACATTCCCTCCCTCATGTTCACCGACAGTGTATCAGCTGCCTGCAACATTCCCTCCCTCATGTGCCCGGACAGTGTTCCCATTTCTCATGAGAGTGTTGTTACTTCTCCTGACAATTCCAATACCCCATCATCCACCCCACTGATGGTGTCCAGGAGTGATCGCGTAAGTTCAATGCTTTCCGCACTCATTGCCATCATGTGAAGCACATCTGTTACATCCTGCACCTCAGGAGATCGCTGTCGAGCTCTCCTTCTCCTCCTCACCCTGGGTGTGGCTCACTGCATCCAACTGAAAGCCGCAGCTTCGGACTGTGTGAAACCATGGAATGCCCCAACACTGGTACCAATCAGGAAAGGGTCTGGCATCACAATGGGTGGCAGCAGCGCCTCCTCCAGATTGAGTACAATAGTGGGCACTTCTTCCTCCCCCTGCCCCTCCCCCACCCCCTCACCCACATGCTCTTGCTCTGGATTAGAAGATATTCTCCTCTTCAAACTTGTCCACGTCTGAATCTTCCTCTGCATCGGCATCAGCCTTGTCAAGGTTGGTCTCATGTTCTGCAAAATATAACAGAACAGACAAATTGTTAGCAGCAGAGGAGGGGGCAGGGTGGCATGAGTAGGCTCACACAGCGCAGACAGCAGGCTGATTTTAAGGACCACGATGAATGATAGCATATTGCATCTACCAAAGCGTAGCTGATGGAGACATCCCCATGAACTAAAGCATGGCTAGCCCGTGCAGTACATAACATTTAGCAAAGCCGGACTGTGGAATTTGCAGGACTTACCCTCTCCCTCGAGCGTGGGCCCAGCTTGTACAGTGGTAGTTGCTTTTCTCCAGGCAGACCCCATCAAAGCAGCGACCCTCTCTTTCAAGGGTGTCATTGGGTGCAGATTTGCGGGGCCTCCTCCTGTTCAAGTTCTCTCTCTTTTGTTGTGTGCCACCTTCCTCTGCAAAGATGAAAATATAATTTTTTGGAGAGGGTGTCTTTTTGCTGGGTGGGACATACAGATGGTCACATTTACAATTGTAATTCCAGTGAATAAATGAAAATATTACTTACACTAACTACTTGACCAAGGTCCTGCCACTTCCGTTTGCACTAGCCTCCAGACCTCGGGGTAGTCAGCATTGTACAGTAATCTTCTGCAAGTTGGTTCCAGCATTTCTTCATTTCTTTGGGTGGAACTTTTATGTGACCTCTGCTGGTGTCCAGCTTGTGCCATCTGGCTTCAATTACAGTAACTAGTGCCTCCACTTCCTCTTGGTTCTTGGTCCTTGAGCCGCGTTGCATATTGCAGCTCCGATTTTTTCCATTGAGAATTAAAGTTCTCACACAGCTCTCACACACAACTGGCTGTTAAAAAATGGACTAATGCAAACCGGGAGGTGTACTGGGCATGCGTGCCTATACCATAGCAGTCACATAATAAAATGTCTTTTTTTTTCTTCGCGCATGCGCAGAATGGGGGGGCATCCTTTTTTCGGAGCAGACATTAGGCTCCACCCCCCAAAGCTAAAGGACAGACTGCGTGGTGCCAATTTCAAAAATTAGCACGGGGAAACTTTCAAATTATTTTTTTGGTATAGTCGGGCCCGCAAAAAACAAATGTAACTCTTGAAATACGCCAAAAAACGGCATTGGAAAAAATTGAGCCCTCGAACATGACACATCAGCTGAGCATCAGATTCAATGAGGTGAGCAGTAAATCCCGTCCAATATCAAGCCCAATGTACACACAACGCTGATTTGGGGCAACACTGATTTCTGAGAGCAGACATTGTCAGGAAAAGGCACAACTCACAATGCAAATGGCATATTAATTCAATGGGATTAGTCAACTGCAACAAAACAACCAGATCTACTTGCCTTGAAGAACATAAAAAAAGATCCCTACAACCGCTCCCCACGAATATTGACTTGTATAGCGGAGGTCAAAGGAAAGGCCCACAGTAGTTCAGTGAGGGAGTACAATTGGAGCTTGAAAATTACATGCATAATCCAAGAAGATGCACACAGATTGGAAAGTGCATACTTCCTCAGCAAGCTGCCAGAGGTGAACGATGATGTCTTGCCAGGGTGGTTTGGTTTCAATACCCTGCTACAGAAAACCACTCACCCAAACAAGCATAGGTTACCTTCCAGTCATTGATGCCAGCCTGACTGAACTTAGTATAGTGTATACAATCTTGCAATGAAGTTTTGATATTGCAGACAAGCTCGGACTGGACAAGGTTGTCATGGTAATGGACCAGGCAATTTAACCAAATACCCAGGAGATTCGTTGGATGAATGCCCTCTTCAGGCAGAGACTTATTCTTCACATGGGGGAGTTTCATACTGCAATGAGATTCATAGCTTGCATCAGGAAAAGATTTGCAGATGTCAGTCTTCAAGGCATTGTCATCGAATCTGAACTAGTTGCGACAGGTTCTTTCAATGATGTTGGTAGCGGCCATCATTACAATAGGAGTGTGAAGCCTCACAAGATAGAGTGTGAAGCTCTACAGGGATTGAGATGGTAGGCTTACCTGGACGCTCTATCGGAAGAGGAGCAAGACCTTGCTTACAATGATGATTTCGATGACATCCTCAACTCTGAGAAATTCCAGACATTCATCAGTAACATTAGTAATAACCTAACATTTCAGTTCTGGAGCAGTTATATCAGTATGGTTGAAAAATTGCTGCTATTTAGCAGAGCAACCAGAGTATCCAGCTAGGATCGTCATCTGTCAAGTTTTCGCTCCATGATGCCATGGTTCTTCTCGTATGACCGAGTCAATTATTCCAGGTATCTTTCAGCTTATTGGCTCGAGATGTACAGCTTGAAAGAGAGTCATCCTGATATCAATACAGAGCTACAAGCAGGACAGTTTGGTGCCCAGAAACAACAGGCTTCTCTCAGACTGCATGTGATCAAGTTATAGAACAGACGGCAAACCATGACTCCAAGACAAAGGGAGGTTTGACAGGATTTATTCTCAACAAGGGAGCTGTACAAAGATAGACCTTGCCACAGCATGAGAGGGCTGCTACAAGCAGAGAATGTCAAGAGATGGTTGGTCATGGAACACCGACAAGATCTCGTGTTGACTTGGACAAGACAAGAAGGGAGCGTGAAGAAAAGGATGTGAGGAATGTCATGGACACCATTCAGAATATGGTTAACCCTTTTGACTCTTCCTTGGAGACAGATCAGTTGTCTCACATTACATCAGGCCAACTTACATCAGCAGAGGTTGAGGAAAAGGGAGAGCAAGCATTTATGACTTTTTGTCAGAAGCAACTACAAAACCAAGATGTCAGCTTTCATGATCCTGTCAAGAAGATGAAATTGAAGACTTTCAAGGACTCAGGAAAATCTATCATAAAGAAAGTAAAGGTTAGAGAGATTGCTCTGAAAGTAGATCGAAACTTATTTGCCAGACGAATAGTTGTTGGAACAGTGAGAAAAGTGGACATCGAGGAGATGTTGGTTCATACGTTAGGACCATTGCCCTTGCCTCTAGCTAATTATGATGGATCCCTCATCAAGACAAACAAAGCCAAGCTCTTACACTTTCTCGAGGGGTCAGTCAATCCACCCCCTACCATTGATGGGATCCCAAGTGCTTCAACATGGGTGTGGGATGTTATGGCATTGATTCAAGTCATGAAACCACAATCAACATTTGGACAGTTTGCTGACCAAATACTGAAAGTGCTTGTGAGACAAGCAAAGATGGATATGTCCAGAGTGATCCACTTTGTTCCAGACAGATACAAGACCAACAGCATCGAAAGTGGTGAAAGGAGATGGAGGTCAGTTAGAGGAATGCAAATCACCAAAATCTTCTCTCCTGACCAGAAAATTCCAAAGCAGTGGACAAAATTTCTGTCTTGTGGTTACAACAAGGAAAATCTTCTCCAGTTCCTGTATGAAAGATGGCGCAAGTCTACAAAGGAGATTATTGATGATGTAACACTCTTTGTTGGACACGGAAGTGAGTGTCATGCTATATGTCAGAATGACAGCAAATCAGTTCTAGAGGTGGTACCAATCCCAGCACTGGTCTCCAATCAGGAAGAAGCGACACACGACTACTGCTTCACAGCGTATTTGCTGCCAGTCCTAGTGAGCATGTCATCATAAAAAGTCCTGGCATTGATGTCTTTGTACTATGCTTGGTGTTCTGCAAGGACATTGATGCCAAGCTCTACTTTCGCATAGGAAAAGTAAAAGAAGTGTAGGTCAGCGAGCACAGGCAACGGGACTTGGTGTGTGGGAGACCAGCCTGGAGCGTGTTGTTATAATCAAGTCTAGAGGTAACAAAGACATCGATGAGGGTTTCTGTTTTGTATGCATGCTTGTATTGTTATGAGGTTCTGTAACACTGAATATACCTTGACCCTGTACACGCCTTACCTGTACATCAGAGGGTGCTGCTGCTGGAGACCTAAGGGTTACCTGCACACTGCAGGTAACACAGTATAAAAGGGAGCTCACCCCTTGGTGTCCTCAATCTAGGAGCTGCAATAAAGGACTACGGTCTTCACAACTTGAGTACCATACCCCTGCCTCGTGGAGTCATTAACAAGGTGCCAATATATATATAATAGTTTCAGCAGTTGATGAGCTAAGGCAGGGACAGAGTTGGATGATGTTCCGGAAATGGAAATATGCAAGCTTAGTTATGGCGCGGATATATAGTCGGAAGCTCATCTCAGGATAAAATATGACACCAAGGTTGTGAACGGTCTAGTTCAGCCTCAGACAGTTGCCAGGGAGAGGGATGGAGTCAGTGGCTTGGGAATGGAGTTTGTGGTGGGGACCGAAGACAATAGCTTTGATCGTTCCAATATTTAGTTGAAGGAAATTTTTGCTCATCCATTACAGGATGTTGGACAAGCAGTCTGACAATTTAGAGACAGATTGAGAGAGGTGTGGTGAGGTAGAGCTGGGTGTCATCAGCGTACATATAGAAACTGATGCTGTGTTTTCAGATGATGTCGCCGATGGGCAGCATGTAGATGAAAAATAGAAGGAAGTGAAAGTTAGAATAGTTAATTCAATGAAAAATCCTGTACAAAAAACAAAATAAAGAGAAGGAAAGAAAGATTGAATTGGAAAGAAAAAAAAAGAAAAAATTTAAAAATATGTCATTTACATTTTTTTAAATATCCAACACTAATTAATAAGGAATGACTCCACGAAAGTTAATTTTCAGTGCCAGAGAGATGTTTGGCAGTAATTCAGAGTTATCACTCAATTAAAAATGTACTTACACTGGAATAGACAAGCCCTTACATTTTCTGCTGTGTTTTGTGGGTATCAGAATAAGGGGTCAGCCCTTTAGGACTGCGATGAGCTGAAATGTCTTCACTCAGAGGGTAGTGAATCTTTGGAATTCTCTGCCTCAGAGGGTGGTGGAGGCTCAGTCATTGAGTATATTCAAGACAGAGATCGCTAGATTTTTGGATATGAACATAATCAAGCGATATGGGGATCAGGCAGGAAAATGGAACTGAGGTAGAAGATCAGCCTTGATCTTATTGAATGGCGGAGCAGGCTCAAGGGGCCAAATGGCCTACTTCTGCTTCTATTTGTTATGTTCTTATGTTATCTATCAAGTAAGTACTGCAATTTCATGCCATTCTGTGTGTTTCAATGGTAGCTGATAGCCTCGCCTTTATTTTGTACTGCAAAATCCAGTCCCAAAAGTCTTAAAGAACTTCATACAGCTCTAATCAATCACTTTAAAGACCCTGAATATTATTTTAAACAAATGTACTGTATTTAGTTACTGCATCAATATGCTACCAGGATAAATGGAAAAATGTTTAATTGGGCGACGGTGCCAAATGGAGTTCCACAGGGGCCTGTTCTGGTTTGCCTACAATTTACACGTTTCATAATGAGTATGGAGAAGACTATTGTTGCATATCATTTTATAAAACTTGCTGATACCAATAAACCAATTGACAAATATAAAAGTGATTGATAGTGTTTAGGATCTGGTTGAATTAAGGGGATAGACTAAGTGATGACAGGTGGATTTTTATGTCGATAAATTAATATAAAGTATATTGGAACAAGAAATATAAACCATAAATCTGATGAAGGGATGACTATTAGCAAAGCTGGAAAAGGTAAATAATGTAATTATGATCATCAACCACTCACTGAAAATATCCAGTCAGTGTAAACCATTTTAACAAGATTAATAAACCAGTGGGGCACATCTTTAGGGCATTTGCTTATAATTCAAAACCAGTAATATTTGGTCTTCACAGATCTAAACAGATCTCCAATGATATTTGCAATATTAATGTGTGAACATTTGCTTACAGCTAAGTTTTAATCTGTACTAGATCTTACTAGTTACCTTATCAATATCCTATTACGTTGTAACACCTTATAATTGAATCAATTTTTTCAATGCCCTCTGGTGGCAAATTTATAATTTATTGCAAAGATCCAACAGGTACAATTTTTGGATATGTGTATTTATAATGCTTTTCAAATCCTTCAAGTCTCACTTATTCCAATGACAGTCACTGTTTCTTGGGAGAAGGGTTTGCAATCTCATTTTGTATTTCAATGTAAAAACTAAACCATTTTAATAGGTTTATTTCAAGGAGACTGGATTACAAAGGGATGGAAGTTATGCTTTGGTTGCATTGAACCTTAATAAGACCCCATCTTGAGCACTGCATTCAGTTTTGGGCATCGCACCTCAGGAAGGGGGTACAGAGCAGTTTCATCAGAATGATTCCGAGGCTTGAGGGTTAAATTATGAAAATAGGTTGTGTAAAGTTGGTTTACATTCCCTTGAGTTTAGAAGATTGAGGGGTGATCAGATCAAGGTGTTTAAACAGTTAAAATGTTTCGATAGGGTAGATACAGAAAAGCTATTTCCTCTGGTGGGGGAATTAAAAACAAGGGAGACATAATTTTAAAATTAGAGCCAGGCCATTTAGAAGGGAAATCAGGAAGTACATTTTCCCACAAAGGTACTAGAAATCTGGAATTGACTCCCAAAAAAGGCTGTGGATACTGGGATAATTGCAGCATTCAAGACTGAGATTAATTGATAGATTTCTGTCAAGTGAGCGTATCCAAGGATATGGAGCAAAGGTGGGTAAATGGAGTCGAGCTCAGCATGATCGAATTTAATGGTGGAGCAGGCTCAAGAGGCTGTATAGACTATTCCTGTTCCTCTGCTTGCAAGCTTATATCACTGATTCCCACTTCCCCCCCACCAAAGCTTAATAGCCCCAACCTTCCGCCATGCCCGCAACAGTTGGGATAGAGTGTGCCCAAAGTGCGCAACACACAGTTGAAATGTGGAAGAAGCCGACATCCAGAATGGTTGGGAAAATACAGTCACTGTCACAGGTCTCAGTAATGACCGCCATCTGTAGACTGTTTTGGTCACTGTCCAAACACAGCAATCAGAATGCCTCCAATAGAAACATCTCTCTGGAACTTACAAAAGGAAAAATTTTCTTTTTTTTCAGCCTTGCTGCCGACCCCTCTCTGATTATCTGATCTAAGAAAGGCTCGAGCAAATAAGCTAATGTTTACTCTGCGGAATGAAAGGAGATACTGTGCTGTTTATAATGTATGCACCTGTGAGTATGCTCACAGGTTTGTAGAGCTGTTGAGACAGAATTCCTCATCGGCGCCAAACCCCAAAACCTCCCTCGGGAGCTGGCACCTCACAACTTGAGCCACCTCGGGGAAATCCGCTCCGTGCCTTTCAGTTCTGCGCGGAGGGGTTTCCTGTACGGGCTGCACCTGCACACTCTCAACCTTGCCATCCTCGTCTGCCGTCCGGATAGGCACTGCCGCACCATCTTGCCGTCCGGAGGAGGCGGGGGTCCCCGATGGATGGCACTCAATGCGGGAGTCCTCCCACTATTTATCGGGGACTTGGCCTGGAGGGTGGTGCATGGAGCAGTCCCGTGCAACAAATTTTTAAGTCGGTTCATGGCTCCCAGGCTGTCTGCAATTTCTGCGGTCTGGAGGAGTCCGTGTTCCACGTTTTTATGGAATGTGCGAGGTTGCAGCCCCTGTTCCATTATTTAAAGGGGCTGCTCCTCAATTTCTGGTTACACTTCAGTCCCACACTCCTGATCTTTGGGCACCCTGTGCGGAGGGGAGCGGGTAGGTCCGAAGGCCTCCTCGTAGGACTGCTCCTGGGCTCGAGGGGATCGTTCAGCCTGACTGCCTGCCTCTCTTCCGTGCATACATCCGAGCCAGGGTGTCCCTAGAGATGGAGCATGCGGTGTCCACCGGTACACTCGAGGCCTTCCGTGAGAGGTGGGCACCAAAGGGACTGGAGTGCATTATCACCCCCGGCAACCAAATTTTAATTTGATTTTATATGTTTTAAAGTTTAATTTTTTTTTTGCCGGTTTTAGTGTCTCCCACCCTTTTATAGGGGGCACTTGTAAATTTATGGTTTTAGTGCCCAAAAAACCCCCACAAAAAACACAAAAAAAAAACTGTAGTAGTGATGTTGGGGAGGGCATCAAACAGGAAATTAGGGGTGCATGCACTAAAGGTGCAGCAGTTATCATGGGTGACTTTAATATGCATATAGATTGGGCTAATCAAACTGGAAACAATACGGTGGAGGAGGATTTCCTGGAGTGCATAAGGGATGGTTTTTGAGACTAATATGTCGAGGAACCAACTAGGGGGGAGGCCATCTTAGACTGGGTGTTGTGTAATGAGAGAGGGTTAATTAGCAATCTCGTTGTGCGAGGCCCCTTGGGGAAGAGTGACCATAATATGGTGGAATTCTACATTAGGATGGAGAATGAAACAGTTAATTCAGAGACCATGGTCCTGAACTTAAAGAAGGGTAACTTTGAAGGTATGAGGCGTGAATTGGCTAGGATTGATTGGCGAATGATATTGAGGGGTTGACTGTGGATGGGCAATGGCAGACATTTAGAGACCGCATGGATGCACTACAACAATTGTACATCCCTGTCTGGCGTAAAAATAAAAAAGGGAAGGTGGCTCAAACCGTGGCTATCAAGGGAAATCAGGGACAGTATTAAAGCCAAGGAAGTGGCATACAAATTGGCCAGAAATAGCAGCGAACCCAGGGACTGGGAGAAACTTAGAACTCAGCAGAGGAGGACAAAGGGTTTGATTAGGGCAGGGAAACTAGAGTACGAGAGGAAGCTTGCAGGGAACATTAAAATGGACTGCAAAAGCTTCAATAGGTATGTAAAGAGAAAAAGGTTGGTAAAGACAAACGTAGGTCCCCTGCAGTCAGAATCAGGGAAGTCACAGCTGGGAACAAAGAAATGGCAGACCAATTGAACAAGTACTTTGGTTCAGTATTCACGAAGGAGGACACAAATAACCTTCCGGATATAAAGGGGGTAAGAGGGTCTAGTAAGAAGGAGGAACTAAGGGAAATCCTGATTAGTCGGGAAATTGTGTTGGGGAAATTGATGGGATTGAAGGCCAATAAATCCCCAGGGCCTGATGATCTGCATCCCAGAGTACTCAGAGGAGGTGGCCTTGGAAATAGTGGATGCATTGACAGTCATTTTCCAACATTCCATAGATTCTGGATCAGTTCCTATGGAGTGGAGGGTAGCCAATGTAACCCCACTGTTTAAAAAAGGAGGGAGAGAGAAAACAGGGAATTATAGACCGGTCAGCCTGACATCGGTAGTGGGTAAAATGATGGAATCAATCCTTAAGGATGTCATAGCAGTGCATTTGGAAAGAGGTGACATGATAGGTCCAAGTCAGCATGGATTTGTGAAAGGGAAATCATGCTTGACAAATCTTCTGGAATTTTTTGAGGATGTTTCCAGTAGAGTGGACAAGGGAGAACCAGTTGATGTGATGTATTTGCACTTTCAGAAGGCTTTCGACAAGGTCCCACACAAGAGATTAATGTGCAAAGTTAAAGCACATGGGATTGCGGGTAGTGTGTTGACGTGGATTGAGAACTGGTTGGCAGACAGGAAGCAAAGAGTAGGAGTAAATGGGTACTTTTCAGAATGGCAGGCAGTGACTAGTGGGGTACCGCAAGGTTCTGTGCTGGGGCCCCAGCTGTTTACATTGTACATTAATGATTTAGACGAGGGGATTAAATGTAGTATCTCCAAGTTTGCGGATGACACTAAGTTGGGTGGCAGTGCGATCTGTGAGTAGGATTATATGAGGCTGCAGAGTGACTTGGATAGATTAGGTGAGTGGGCAAATGCATGGCAGATGAAGTATAATGTGGATAAATGTGAGGTTATCCACTTTGGTGGTAAAAACAGAGAGACAGACTATTATCTGAATGGTGACAGATTAGGAAAAGGGGAGGTGTAAAGAGACCTGGGTGTCATGGTACATCAGTCATTGAAGGTTGGCATGCACGTACAGCAGGCGGTTAAGAAAGCAAATGGCATGTTGACCTTCATAGTGAGGGGATTTGAATACAGGGGCAGGGAGGTGTTACTACAGTTGTACAGGGCCTTGGTGAGGCCACACCTGGAGTATTCTGTACAGTTTTGGTCTCCTAACTTGAGGAAGGACATTCTTGCTATTGAGGGAGTGCAGCAAAGGTTCACCAGACTGATTCCCGGGATGGCGGGACTGACATATCAAGAAAGACTGGATCAACTAGGCTTGTATTCACTGGAGTTCAGAAGAATGAGAGGGGATCTCATAGAAACATTTAAAATTCTGACGGGTTTAGACAGGTAAGATGCAGGAAGAATGTTCCCAATGTTGGGGAAGTCCAGATCCAGGGGTCACAGTTTAAGGATAAGGGGTAAGCCATTTAGGACCGAGATGAGGAGAATCTTCTTCACCCAGAGAGTGGTGAACCTGTGGAATTTTCTACCACAGAAAGTTGTTGAGGCCAATTCACTAAATATATTCAAAAAGGAGTTAGATGTCGTCCTTACTACTAGGGGGATTAAGGATTATGGCGACAAAGCAGGAATGGGGTCCTGAAGTTGTATGTTCAGCCATGAATTCATTGAATGGTGGTGCAGGCTTGAAAGGCTAAATAGCCTACTCCTGCACCTATTTTCTATGTTTCTATGTTTCTAAAAAAAAAACACAAAGAGAAAAAAAAGGGCCTTGACAAGTGTTGGAGTGTCCCCCAGATCGCTGATTCCTCATCGGCGCCAAGCCCCAAAACCTCCCTCGGGAGCCGGCGCCTCACAACTTGAGCCACCTCGGGGAAATCCGATCCGTGCCTTTCAGTTCTGCGCGGAGGGGTTTCCTGTACGGGCTGCTCCTGCACACTCTCATCCTCGTCTGCCGTCCGGACACGCCATGGCGCACCATCTTGCCGTCCGGAGAAGGCGGGGGTCCCCGATGAAGTGCACTCTACGCGGGAGTCCTCCAACTATTTATCGGGGACTTGGCCTGGAGGGTGATGCATGGAGCAGTCCCGTGCAACAAATTTTTAAGTCGGTTCATGGGCTCCCAGGCCGCCTGCAATTTCTGCGATCTGGAAGAGTTCGTGTTCCATGTTTTTATTGAATGTGTTGCAGCCCCTGTTTCATTAATTAAAGGCCTGCTCCTCAATTTCTGGCTGCACTTCAGTCCCACACTCCTGATCTTTGGGCACTCTGTGCGGAGGGGAGCGGGTAGGTCCGAAGGCCTCCTCGTAGGACTGCTCCTGGGCACGGCCAAGGGTGCCATCAGCCGGTCCAGGCAGTGGGCGGTCGAGGGCGTCGTTCAGCCCGACTGCTTGCCTCTCTTCCGTGCTTACATCCGAGCCAGCGTGTCCTTGGAGATGGAACACACGGTGTCCATCGGTACGCTCGCGGCCTTCCGCGAGAGGTGGGCGCCGGAGGGACTGGAGTGCATCATTACCCCGGGCAACCAAATTTTATTTTGATTTTATATGTTTTAAAGTTTAATTTGTTATATTGATGGATTTTAGTGTCCCCCTCCCCTTTTATAGGGGGCACTTGTACATATTTGTGATTTAGTGTCCAAAAACCCCCCCCCCCCAAAAAAAAACAGAAAAAAAACAAAAAAAGGGCCTTGAAAAGTGTTGGAGTGTCCCCCAGATTAGGGGGCACTTGGTTTAACTGTTTAATTTTGTTTCACAACTAAAAGAGTTGTAGAGCTGTTGAGTCCGGAGGAGGCGGGAGTCCCGGATGGAGTGCACTCTTCGTGGGAGTCCTCCCACTATTTATTGGGGACGTGGCCTGGAGGGTGGTGCACGGAGCAGTCCTGTGCAACAAATTTTTAAGTCGGTTCACGGGCTCCCAGGCCGCCTGCAATTTCTGCGGTCTGGAAGAGTCCGTATTCCATGTTTTTATGGAATGTGCGAGGTTGCAGCCCCTGTTCCATTATCTAAAGGGGCTGCTCCTGAATTTCTGGTTGCACTTAAGTCCCACACTCCTGATCTTTGGGCATCCTGTGCGGAGGGGTGCGAGTAGGTCCGAAGGCCTCCTCGTAGGATTGCTTGTGGACAAGGCCAAGGGTGCCATCAGCCGGTCCAGGCAGCAGGCGGTCGAGGGGATCATTCAACCCAACTACCTGCCTTTCTTTCGCGCTTGCATCCGAGCCAGGATGTCCCTGGAGATAGAGCACGCGGTGTCCACCGGTACGCTCGCGGCCTTCCGCGAGAGGTGGGCGTCGGAAGGACTGGAATGCATCATCACCCCCGGCAACCAAATTTTAATTTGATTTTATCTATTTTAAAGTTTCATTTGTTTTATTGCCGGGTATTAGTATCCCCCCAGTTAGGGGGCATTTGTCGAATTTGCCTCTCGGTGCCCTAAAAAAAAACACAAAAAAAACGGGGAAAAAACTCCCCAAAAAACAAAAAAAAACAAAAAAGGGCACTTCAAAAATGTTTCGACTGTCCCCCCCAAAGGGGACACGTGATTTATTGGTTAAACGTTTACAATCAAAAGAGTTGTAGAGCTGTTGAGTCCGGAGGAGGAGGGGGTCCTCAATGGAGTGCACTCTATGCGGGAGTCCTCCCTCTATTTATTGGGGCTTGGCCTGGAGGGTGGTGCATGGAGCAGTCCCGTGCAATAAATTTTTAAGTTGGTTCAGGGGCTCCCAGGCCGCCTGCAATTTCTGTTGTCTGGAAGAGTCCATGTTCCACGTTTTTACTGAGTGTGTGAGGTTGCAGCCCCTCTTGCAATATTTGATGGGGCTGCTCCTGAAATTCTGGTTACACTTCAGTCTCACACTCCTGATCTTTGGGCACCCTGTGCGGAGGGGAGCGGGTAGGTCCAAAGGCCTCCTCGTAGGACTGCTCCTGGGCATGGCCAAGTGTGCCATCAGCCGGTCCAGGCAGTGGGCGGTCGAGGGAGTTGTTCAGCCTGACTGCCTGCCTCTCTTCCATGCCTACATCCGGGCCAGGGTGTCCCTGGAGATGGAGCACGCGGTGTTCACCGGTACGCTCGCAGCCTTCCGCGAGAGGTGGGCGCCGGAGGGACTGGAGTGCATCATCACCCCGGCAACCAAATGTTAATTTGATTTTACGTGCTTTAAAGTTTAATTTGTTTTAATGCCGGGTTTTAGTGTCCCCCTCCCATTTTAGCCAGGGTGCACTTGTATAATTTGTGGTTTTAGTGCCCCCAAAAAACCCACAAAAAACACCACAAAAAACCCCCCACAAAGATGAAAAAAGGGCACTTGAAAACTGTTTGGAGTGTCCCCCGGCATTAATAAGGGGGCACTTAATTTAATTGTTTTTTTTAGTTTTGCAACAAAAGAGTTGTAGCGCTGTTGAGTCCGGAGGAGGCAGGGGTCCCCGATGGAGTGCTCTCTACGCAGGAGTCCTCCCTCTATTTATTGGGGACTTGGCCTGGAGGGTGGTGCACGGAGCAGTCCTGTGCAATAAGTTTTTAAGTCGGTTCATAGGCTCCCAGGCCTATTTCTGCGGTCTGGAAGAGTCCGTGTTCCATGTTTTTATGGAATGTGCGAGGTTGCAGCCCCTGTTCTATTATTTGAAGGGACTGATCCTCAAATTATGGTTGCACTTCTGTCCCATGCCCCTGATCCTTGGGCACAATGTGCAGAGGGGAGCGTGAAAGTTGGAAAGCATCCTTTAAAGCGGGGGGCCAAAGGTGCCATCAACCAGTCCAGGCAGTGGACGGCTCGACTGCCTGCTTCTCTTCCGCAGTTACATCCGAGCCAGGGCATCCCTAGAGATGGAGCACACGCTGTCCACTGGTACGTTCGCGGCCTTCTGTGAGAGTTGGGCGCCGGAGGGACTGGAGTGCATCATCACCCCCGGCAACCAAATTTTAATTTGATGTTTTGTCTAAAGTTTGATTTGTTTATTGTGCCGGTTTTAATGCCTGCCCCCCCCTTTTAGCCAGGGGGCACTTGTATAATTTGTGTTTAATGCCCTCAAAAATAAACAAAAAAAAACTAGGGGGCACTTGTTTGAAAGTGTTTGATGTGTCCCCCCACTTTAAACAGGGTGCACTTGATTGAATTGTTTTCTACAAAATAGTTGTAGAGCTGTTGAGTCCGGAGGAGGCGGGGGTCCTCAATAGCATGCTCTCTCCATGGGAGTCCTCCATTTATTTATTGGGGACTTGGCCTGGAGGATGTTGCACTGTGCAGTCCCGTGCAATAGGTTTTTAAGTCGATTCACAGACTCCCAGCACGCCTGCAATTTCTGCGGTCGAGAGGAGTCCATGTTCTATGTTTTTATTGAATGTGTGAGGTTGCAGCCTCTCCTCCAATATTCGAAGGTGCTGCTCCTCAAATTCTGCTTGCACTTCAGTCCCATGTTCCTGATCCTTGGGCATCCTGTGCATGGGGGAGCGGGCAAGTTCGAAAGCACCCTCATAGGACTGCTCCTGGGCATGGCCAAGGTGACCATCAACCGGTCCAGGCAGTGGGCAGTCGAGGGGGTCATTCAGCTCGATTGCCTGCATCTCTTCCGCGGTTACATCCAAGCCAGGGTGTCCCTGGAGATGGAGCCCGCGATGTCCAGCGGCACGCTTGTGGCCTTCAGCAAGAGGTGGGCACCAGAGGGGCAAGAGTACATCATCACCCCCGGCAACCAAACTTTAACTTGGTCCAGTAACTTCCAATGTTTAATTAGTTTATTTTATCGGTTTTAGTGCCCCCCTGTAATCAGGGAGCACTTCATTTACTGTTCAACTTTAAAATAATTGCAGAGCTGTTGAGTCCGGTGGAGGCGAGGGTCCCCGATGGAATGCTCGCTACGCGGGAGGATGTTGCACGGAGCAGTCCTGTGCAATAGGTTTTTAAGTCAATTCACAGGCTCCCATGCCACCTGCAATTTCTGCAGTCTGGAGGAGTCCGTGTTTCATGCCTACGTTGAATGTGCGAGGTTGCAGCCCCTATTCCAATATTGTTGAAAGTCAAATTAAACAACATTCCAGTTTCCATGGAATTGGACATGGGGACAAGTCAGTCAATTATGAGCCAGAAGGCTTTTAAGAAATTGTGGGGCAACAAAGCACAAAGGCCAAAACTAAGCCCGATTCAGACAAAGCTGCGCACTTACAACAAAGAGCTCATACCAGTCATTGGCAGTGTGGCAGTGAACGTATCGCATGATGGAGCTGTGCATGATTTATCACTATGGATTGTACCAACGCTGTTCGGTAGAAGCTGGCTAGGAAACATAGAAACATCGGTGCAGGAATAGGCCATATTGCCCTTCGAGCCTGCACCACCATTCAATATGATCATGGCTGATCATGCAACTTCAGTACCCCATTCCTGCTTTCTCTCCATACCCCTTGATCCCTTAAGCCATAAGGACCATATCTAACTCCCTTTTGAATATATCGAACGAACTGGCCTCAACAACTTTCTGTGGTAGAGAATTAGAGAATTCCACAGGTTCACAATTCTCTCAGTGAAGAAGTTTCTCCTCATCTCGGTCCTAAATGGCTTACCCCTTATCGTTAGACTGTGACCCCTGGGACTTCCCCAATATGGAGATCATTCTTCCTGCATCTAACCTGTTCAATCCTGTCAGAATTTTATAAGTTTCTATGAGATCCCCTCTCATTCTTCTAAATTCCAGCGAATATAAGCCTAGTCGATCCAATATTTTTTCATATGTCAGTCCTGCCATCCCAGTAATCAGTCTGGTGAACCTTCGTTGCACTCCCTCAATAGTAAGAATGTCCTTCCTCAGATTTGGAGACCAAAACTGTACACAATATTCAAGGTGTAGCCTCACCAAGGCCCTGTACAACTGCAGTAAGACCTCCCTGCTCCTATACTCAAATCCTTTCGCTATGAAGGCCAGAATGTTATTTGTCTTCTTCACCGCCTGCTGTACCTGCATGTCAACTTTCAATGACTGATGTACCATGACACCCAGGTCTCGTTGCTCCTCCCCTTTTCCTAATCTGTCACCATTCAGATAATATTCTGCCTTCCTGTTTTTGCCACCAAAGTGGATTTCCTCACATTTATCTACATTATACTGCATCTGCCATGCATTTGCCCTCTCACCAAACCTATCCAAATCACTCTGCAGCCTCATAGTATCCTCCTCACAGCTCACAACGCCACCCAGCTTAGTATCATCTACAAACTTGGAGATATTACATTCAATTCCTTCATCCAACTCATTAATGTATATTGTAAATAGCTGGGGTCCCAGCACTAAACCTTGCGGTACCCCACTAGTCACTGCCTGCCGTTCTGTAAAGGACCCGTTTATTCCTACTCTTTACTTCCTGTCTGCCAACCAGTTCTCAATCCACGTCCAATACATTACCCCCAATACCTTGTGCTTTAATTTTGCACACTAATCTCTTGTGTGGGATCTTGCCAAAAGCCTTTTGAAAGTCCAAATACACCACATCCACTGGTTCTCCTTTGTCCACTCTACAAGTTACATCCTCAAAAAATTCTAGAAGATTTTCAAGCATGATTTCCCTTTCATAAATCCATGCTGACTTGAAGTGATCCTGTCACCGCTTTCCAACTGCGCTGCTATTACATCTTTAATAATTGATTCCAACATTTTCCCCTCTATCGATGTCAGGCTAACTGGTCTATAATTCCCCGTTTTCTCTCTCCCTCCTTTTTTAAAATGTGGGGTTACACTTGCTACCCTCCAATCCGTAGGAATTGATCCAGTGTCTATAGAATTTTGGAAAATGACCACTAATGCATCCACTATTTCTAGGGCCACTTCCTTTAATACTCTGGGATGCAGAGTATCAGGCCCTGGAGATTTATCGGCCTTCAATCCCATCAATTTCCCTAACACAATTCCCTGACTAATAAGGATTTCCTTCAGTTCCTCCTTCTCGCTAGACCCTCGGTTCCCTTGTATTTCCAGAAGGTTATTTGTGTCTTCCTTAGTGAAGACAGAACTAAAGTATTTGTTCAATTGGTCTGCCATTTCTTTGTTCCCCATTATAAATTCACCTGATTCTGACTGCAAGGGACCTACATTTGTCTTCACTAATCTTTTTCTCTTCACATATCTATAGAAGCTTTTACAATCAGTTTTTATGTTCTCTTCAAGCTTACTCGCATACTCTACTTTCCCCCTCCTAATTAAACCCTTTGTCCTCCTCTGTGAATTCTAAATTTCTCCCAGTCCTCAGGTTTGCTGCTTTTTCTTGCCAATTTATATGCCTCTTCCTTGGATTTAACACTGTTCCTAATTTCCCTTATTAGCCATGGTTGAACCACCTTCCCCATTCCGATGGAACTGGGACATCAAAGCGTTGTTTTCGGTGGATGACGCCTTGTGCGCTCAAGTTCTAAACAAATTTCTGTCGCTATTTGAGCCAGGCATCGCCAACTTCATAGGCACCAAAGTGCAGATCCATATATGATGCAGGAGTAAGTCGAGATCGAACTGGACAGACTTCAACTTGGGGGAATTATATCGCCAGTCGAGTTCACCGAGTGGGCCAGTCCAATTGTTCCTGTGTTGAAAAGCGATGGCACGGTCAGAATCTGCTGGGACTACAAAGTAACGATCAACCGAGTCTCGTTCCAGAACCAGTACCCATTACTCAAAGCGGAGGACCTGTTCGCATCGTTAGCAGGGGGGATTTCATTCACCAAGCTGGCTCTAACCTCTGCTTACTTGACACAGGATCTGGCTGAATCTTCAAAAAGATTGACGTTCATCAACATGCACAAAGGACTGTTCATATACCTCAGATGCCCTTTTGGGATTCGCTCGGCTGCTGCCTTCTTCCAGAGGATAATGGAGAGTCTGCTGAAATCAGTTCCGCGCACTGTTGTGTTCGAAGATGACATCCTGATCACTGGTCGTGACACCACCGAACACTTGAACAACCTGGAAGAGCTTCTAAAGCGACTGGACAGAGTGGGAATACAGAATGTGATGGAGCTGCGTTCGTTCCTGGGACTCCTCAAATATTTTGGTAACTTTCTACCCGGGTTGAGCACTTTGCTGGAACCTTTGCATTTATTGCTACATAAGGGTGATGGCTGGGTTTGGGGTGAATCTCATGAGACAGCCTTCGATAAGACCAGAAATCTGCTATGTTCTAACAAGGTACTTGTATGACCTGTGTAAATGTTTAGTCCTAGCTTGTGATGCATCTTCGTATGGGGTCGGTTGTGTGTTACAGCAAGCCAATGTGTCAGGCAAACTACAACCGGTTGCATATGAGTCCAGAAATTTGCCTAAGCCTGAAAGAGCCTACAGTATGGTTGAGAAAGAAGCATTCGCATGCGTATACAGGGTTAAGAAAATGCACCAATACCTATTTGGACTCTGGTTCGAGCTTGAAACCGACCACAAACTGCTCATTTTGCTGTTTTCAGAAAGCAAGGATATTAACACCAATGCTTCATCCCGCATCCAAAGATGGACACTAACATTATCTGTGTATGACTATGTAGTCCACCACAAACCAGGCACTGAGAACTGTGCTGATGCCCTCAGTCGACTACCATTGTCCACCACCGGGGTGGAAATGGCGCATCCTACAGACTTGCTTCTTGTAATGGATGCTTTTGAGAGTGAGGGGTCACCCGTCATGGCTCGCCAGATCAGGACCTGGACGAGCCAGGACCCTGTGCTATCACTGGTAAAAAACTGCGCCCTTAATGGGAGCTGGTCGACTGTTCCTGGGGAAATGCAAAATGAAATTAAGCCCTTTTACCGACGCAAGGATGAAATGCCCATCCAATCGGATTGTCTCCTATGGGGAAATCACATAGTTTTGCCAAAAGAGGGCAGGGAAACATTTATACACGACCTACACAGTACCCACCCAGGCATAGTCATGATGAAGGCTATCGCCAGGTCACAGGTTTGGTGGCCCATCATTGATTCGGAATTGGAGTCATGCATGCACCAATGTAACACTTGCTCACAGTTGAGCAATGCACCAAGGGAGGCCCCACTGAGTTTGTGGTCATGGCCCTCCGAACCGTGGTCCAGCGTCCATGTAGATTTCGCTTGCTCCTTTCCAGGAAAGATATTCCTAGTAGCAGTGGACACTTACTCTAAATGGAATGAATGTGTAATAATGTCATCATGTACATCCACTGCCACCATTGAAAACCTCCGGTCCATGTTCACCACCCATGGTTTGCCCGACGTCCTTGTTAGTGACAATGGACCATATTTCACCAGCTTGGAATTCAATGAGTTCATGACCCACAATGGCATCAAACATGTCAGGCCTGCCCCGCTTAAGCCCGCATCCAACAGTCAAGCGGAACGGGCAGTCCAAACTATCAAGCAGACCTTGCAACACGTGACGGACGGTTCCCTGCAGACCCGGTTATCTTGGTTTCTGCTCAGCTACCACACACAACCGCACTCGCTTACCGGGGTTCGCCCGGCAGAATTGTTAATGAAGAGAGCACTCAAAACCAGGCTCTCCTTCGTCCATCTGGATCTGAATGATCATGTAGAAACCAGGCATCACTGGCATAACATGTACCACGATCGCGCGGCTGTATCACGTGACATTGAGGTTAATGACCCTGCATTTGTTCTTAATTACGGTCATGGTCCCAAATGGATTGCTGGCACTGTTTTAGCCAAGGAGGGGAATAGAGTGTTTGTTGTCAAACTTCTGAATGGACAAACATGCAGATAGCATTTGGATCAGACCAAACTGCAAACCAAGAATAGTTTGACGAGGACATTACCAATATTGATCCACCAATAGACATCCAACCAGCAACCGACCTCGCTGTCAATCACGAGGATGAACCCACCATGCCCGACAGTCTGATCAGACCAGGCGTGCTGTAGTGCAGCAATGATCCGACCAACTCACCTATGCCAGGACTTCAACTCAGGTGATCAACCCGGGAACGAAGAGCCCCTGATCACCTCAATTTGTAAATAACTTGTATCTAAAACTTTGGGGAGGAGTGATGTTATGTATGTTATCTTTATTATAGTGTAAGACTTGCCACCAGGGGGAGCACCTGTTGGAGACCCAAGGGTCACCTGCACACCTCGTGCAAGCAAGTGTAAAAGGTTGTCTGCCATGCTGATTCTTCACTCTGGGGTTTGATTAAAGAGACTAAGGTAACAGCAGTTTGAGCTTACAGCACACAGTCTTGTGGAGTTATTCTGAACATAACAAGTTCTAAATTAGCAAAGTGTTGCTATAAATTCTTAAACAAAAGAACCCTTGAAGCAAATACATTACACTGGTCTTTTAAAAAGAAATCATTCTCATGATATGGGTGTCACTGGCAAGGTTAGCATTTATTGGCCCGAAAATGGGTTCGATACAACTGAATGGCTTCCTCGGCCACTTCAGATCTAAGTTACAAGTCAAAAACAGTTTTGTGGGCCAGACCAGGCGAGATCAACTGGCCTTCTTCTTAAAGACATTCTTGATCCAGTTGGACTTTTACAACATGGTCACTTTTTATTTCCACATTTTATAAACTGCGACGGCGGGACTTAAACTCCCATTTTCTAGATCATTAATCCAGTAATGTTACCACCACGCTACAGTATCCTATCTGTTCAATAGTGAAAGGCATAGATAAGGTGGAGCCACCCTGTTTATTTTGGGGCTAAAAGCATAAGTTTAATAGCAAAAAGGATACAAATGTAAAGTTCACAAGCTTTGAGCATGATTCAAGATAAGGAAAAATGTTTCTTCCCATTATGGGGAAGAAGTTCTTGGAGCTTCCCCCAATTAACTAATGTAACTTCACCAGAAGTAGGGCGTAAACCCTGTCTGTGCATGTAATAAGGATTGTGCCATACTTGCCGTATTTACGGTGAAGTTACCGAGAGCAGCACTAAGGAATATCTGAAGTGGACTTTCAGAGAAGGCAATTAAAGTGGAGTTAAGTGATACCTTTAAAAGGCAGCTAAGTTGCTATGTAAAGAGAAAAAGGTTAGTAAAGACAAACGTAGGAACCCTGCAGTCAGAATCAGGGGAAGTCATAACTGGGAACAGTAGCAGACCAATTGAACAAGTACTTTGGTTCGGTATTCACTAAGGAGGACACAAACAACCTTCCAGATATAAAAGGGGTCAGAGGGTCTAGTAAGGAGGAGGAACTGAGGGAAATCTTTATTAGTCGGGAAATTGTGTTGGGGAAATTGATGGGATTGAAGGCCGATAAATCCCCAGGGCCCGATGGTCTGCATCCCAGAGTACTCAGAGGAGGTGGCCTTGGAAATAGTGGATGCATTGACAGTCATTTTCCAACATTCCATAGATTCTGGATCAGTTCCTATGGAGTGGAGGGTAGCCAATGTAACCCCACTGTTTAAAAAAGGAGGGAGAGAGAAAACAGGGAATTATAGACCGGTCAGCCTGACATCGGTAGTGGGTAAAATGATGGAATCAATCCTTAAGGATGTCATAGCAGTGCATTTGGAAAGAGGTGACATGATAGGTCCAAGTCAGCATGGATTTGTGAAAGGGAAATCATGCTTGACAAATCTTCTGGAATTTTTTGAGGATGTTTCCAGTAGAGTGGACAAGGGGGAAACCAATTGATGTTGTGCATTTGGACTTTCAGAAGGCTTTCGACAAGGTCCCACACAAGAGACTAATGTGCAAAGTTAAAGCACATGGGATTGCGGGTAGTGTGCTGACGTGGATTGAGAACTGGTTGGCAGACAGGAAGCAAAGAGTAGGAGTAAATGGGTACTTTTCAGAATGGCAGGCAGTGACTAGTGGGGTACCGCAAGGTTCTGTGCTGGGGCCCCAGCTGTTTACATTGTACATTAATGAATTAGACGAGGGGATTAAATGTAGTATCTCCACGCATGGCAGATGAAGTATAATGTGGATAAATGTGAGGTTGTCCACTTGGGTTGTAAAAACAGAGAGAGACTATTATCTGAATGGTGACATTTTAGGAAAAGGGGAGGTGCAACGAGACCTGGGTGTTATGGTATATCAGTTATTGAAGGTACAGCAGGCGGTTAAGAAGGCAAATGGCATGTTGGCCTTCATAGCGAGGTGATTTGAGTACAAGGGCAAGGAGGTATTACTACAGTTGTACAGGGCCTTGGTGAGGTCACACCTGGAGTATTCTGTACAGTTTTGGTCTCCTAACTTGAGGAAGGACATTCAGCTATTGAAGGAGTGCAGCGAAGGTTCACCAGACTGATTCCCGGGATGGCGGGACTGACATATCAAGGAAGACTGGATCAACTGGGCTTGTATTCATTGGAGTTCAGAAGAATGAGAGGGGATCTCATAGAAATGTTTAAAATTCTGACGGGTTTAGACAGGTTAGATGCAGGAACATTGTTCCCAATGTTGGGGAAGTCCAGAACCAGGGGGTCACAGTCTATGGGTAAGGGGTAAGCCATTTAGGATCGAGATGAGGAGAAACTTCTTCACCCAGAGAGTTGTGAACCTGTGGAATTCTCTACCACAAAACGTTGTTGAGGCTAATTCACTAAATATATTCAAAAAGGAGTTAGATGTAGTCCTTACTACTGGGGTGATCAAGGGGTATGGCGAGAAAGCAGGAATGGGGTACTAAAGTTGCATGTTCAGCCATGAACTCATTGAATGGCGGTGCAGGCTCGAAGGGCCAAATGGCCTACTCCTGCACCTATTTTCTATGTTTCTATGTTTCTATGTAAGACCTTCCTATAATGCAAACTGTCTGAAGAGCTCAGGGAGCGACAGGGCTTCGAAGTGAAGAGTTCCAAGGTTGGCAAACCAAGTTAAAATTAACTATGGGGCTTGTTTTTGAAGCAGCCTAGACACAGAATTTCATAACTAATATGGTACAAGATGAATTAAGACATGCCAAGGATACCACCAGGCACCAAAGCCAGATAGCTAGCACCCACTATACGCCACCAACTATAACTACAAACTCTGGAACATCTACCTAACTGTCGAGAACTGACTGTACAGGCCTGGCCTGGATCAGCAGGGAGCCGGTTACAGATCTGTGCCATCTACTAAGGAGACTTGCAACCAGCCAGCACTGCCAATGGCAGTGAAGATCACCCCCTCCCTCCACTCTTTTGCCTTCAGCTGTCTCCAGACCACCATGGCATCAAACAGGCATTGAAACAAAGATCTGCAGGGGCCAACACTTTCATCTCCTCTCCCAATTTTCTCCAGCTCAACATTGGCAGGTCCAAAACCATTGTCTTTGCACCCCAGATCTGTACTCTTACCCCTGACTCCACCCTCTCCTGATCACTGTCTCCAACTGAACCAAACTGTTTACAATCTCTGCATCCTATCCGACTCAGAACAGAGCTTCAAACCCCATATCCTTTCGACCACAAAGAAAACTACTTGCACCTCCATAAAACAAACTATCTGATCATTATCAAATTACTGTTCAGGGGAGCTTGCTATTTGCAAATTGGCTGCCGCGTTTCCCACATTACAACAGTGACTACATTTCCAAAGTACTTAATCGGCTGTAAAGCATTTTGAGACATCTGGTGGTCATGAAAGACGCTATATAAATGCAACTCTTTCCTTCTTACCTCACCCCTCCTGTGCTGAAACACTAATCCATGCTGCTCATATCCTATTTTACATCAAATCCTGCTTGTCTATTACCCTTATCCTCATTAACCTTCATTGGCTCTCAGTCCGCCAGAGTCTCAAATTAAAAATTCAAATTCAACACAAAAGCAAAATACTGTGGATGCTGGAATCTGAAATGAAAACAGCAAATGCTGTAAATCTCAGCAGGTCAGGCAGCATCTGTGAAGAGAAACAGAGTTAATGGCCCTGAAATCCCAGTTCTGGGCTTCCCGCGGGCGATTGCCTGAAAAGAATAGAAAAGATGCACACTTGCCTTTCGCTCGGGCGCTCACCATCGGAGCGCATGCACGTCTGAACGGACATAGAGCTGGAGCTGGAGTCACGTGGGCCTGGACACCCAATCAAGGTAAAGTATTCTCATTCATAATAATGGGAACTCCATAAGTCGGACTTCTCATTATTAAGAATGAGAAACCCCGCCCCAGAAACACCTGAACACAAATAAAAAATTAAAAAACACTCCGCATATTCAAATCAAAGTTAATAAACGTGTTAGAAAAAAAACAATTTTTCCGATATTTTTAAAGTTTTGTAATTAAGGTTTAAAATAAACTTACCTTAGTGGGCAGGGTTTTTAACATAAAAATGTGTTTTTAAATTTTATTTTTATATGCTTTGTATATGCTTTTAAACTCTAACGCTGGTAAAAGTAGGCTATGTACCTGCTTTTAACAGGCGCAAGAGTTTTCAGAACATTCGCTGGGCAAGGGATGGTTAAATAGCGCAATCTTGCCCATGTGACTGTCCTTGCTGCTGAAATGCATTGGATCTGTCAAGCCGGAACTTGACAGATCGGAAAAGCTGGTGTTCAGTGCATGCCCATTGCATGCCGAAAACTGGCTTTTGCGATGCCTCCCCGCGTCCATACACACTTCGTACGGACCCGGGGAAGACGGAATGTGAGGCCCATAGTTTCAGGTCAATGACCTTTCATCAGAACTGGCAGAAGTTTGAAATGTAACAGATTCTTAAGGAAATGCAGAAGCACTGAAAGGGGGAGGGGAGGAAAGAACAAAAGGAAAGATCTGTGATAGGGTGGAAGGTAGGAGAGATTTAAGAGCAAAAGGGATGATGGGCAAAATAAAGATGGTAATGATACAAGTTAGGAAACTGTTATGTATGTAACTATGTAATACTTTCCACTGTTGGAGTCCTAATGGTCACCTGCACACATGTGCAGCGTCAGTATAAAAGGTTGGCTGCCATGTTGTTTAGGCACTCTGGAGTTGTAATAAAGAAGACTAAGCTCACACTAAGTTTAGCTCACAGTACTCAGCTTCGTGGAGTTCTTCTATACATAACAATTGGCGACAAGTAACAGAATACGAACCTTCACGCAACCATGGCTGCCGTTGGAATATTAGAGAGGTTTGTAGAGGGATGATTGGGAAGCCTTTGTCGAGTGTCTCGACCTGTACTTCGTGGTCAATGAGCTGGAAGGATACACTAACATGGTCAAGCGCAAAGCGGTTCTCCTAACCGTTTGTGGGCCTAAAATATACGGCCTCATTAAGAATCTGCTCACACCAACAAAACCAATGGAGAAGGAATATACAGCGTGTGCACACTGGTTTGGGATCACCTCAAGCCAAAGGAGAGTATCCTCATGGCCAGGTAGAATTTTTACATGCACCATCGCTCTGGGGGCCAGGACATGGCAGATTATGTCGCCGACCTGAGACGCCTCACGGGACCTTGCAATTTTGGAGCTGCGTTGGGGGAAATGCTGTGGGACATTTGCGTGCTTGGCATCAGCCACGAGGTCATTCTTCGAAAGCTGCTGGCTGCCGAAACCCTAGACCTGAACAGGGCCATCGCGATCACCCAGGCATGCATGGCCATAGACGATAACACCAAACAGATATCTTCTCAACATCGAAGCTCACCGGCAAGTACTGTGCATAAAATGACGTCGCTGGCAGGCCGAACTGCATATGGCAGGGCCTTTACGTCTGCGACTGCAAGACCTATGATGACTCAGAGTCCACCATCAGGGGTGAATGTGAACCCATTAGCACCATGTTGGCGCTGCGGGGATAATCATCAGGCCCATCAATGTCGATTCAAGCGCTACGTGTGCAAAGGCAGCACAACAATGGGGCACCTCCAGCGAATGTGCAAACGTGCTGCGACACACCACGTGGCAGAGGATAATCGATCCAGCATGATCACGCAGCATAGGCAACTCAACCCGAGGAAGAAGTGTATGGAGTACATACCTTCACCACCAAGAGCCATCCTATAATGCTGAAAGTCAAATTAAACGGAGTTCCAGTATCCATGGAGTTGGACACGAGTGCGAGTCAGTCAATAATGAGCCAGAAGGCTTTCGAGAAACTGTGGAGCAATAAGACACAAAGGCGCATACTGAGCCCGATTAATGCAAAGCTGCATACCTACACCAAAGAGCTCATAGCAGCCATTGGAAGTGTGACAGTGAAGGTGTTGTTTGATGGAGCTGTGCATGACCTATCATTGTGGATTATTCCAGGCAATGGCCCAACGCTGTTCGGCAGAAGCTGGCTAGAAAAGATTAGATGGAATTGGAACGACATCATAGCACGATCTTCAGTGGATGATGCCTTGTGTGCTCAAGTGCTGAGCAAGTTTCCCTCGCTATTCGAACCAGGAATCGGCAACTTCATAGGCACCAAGGTATAGATCCATCGAGGCCCCAATGCACGGTCCATCCATCACAAGGCGCAGGCAGTTCCATACATGATGAGGGAGAAAGTCGGGATCGAACTGGACAGATTCCAACGCGAAAGAATCATATCACCAGTCGAGTTCAACGAGTGGGCCAGTCCAATTGTTCCGGTGTTGAAAAGCGATGACATGGTCAGAAACTGTGGAGACTACAAGGTAACGATTAACTGAGTTTCACTACAGGACCAATACCCGTTGCCCAAGGCGGATAACCTGTTCGCAATGTTAGCGGGGGGAGAGGGGCGGTGGGGAAGTCGTTCACCAAGTTGGACCTAACCTCTGCCTTCTTGAGACAGGAGCTGGCTGAATCTTCGAAAAGACTGATGTGCATCAACACACACAAAGGACTGTTTATATACCACAGGTGCCCTTTTGGGATTTGCTCGGTGGCAGCCATTTTCCAGAAAAACTTGGAGAGTTTGCTGAAATCTGTTCCGCGCACCATTGTGTTTCAAGACGACATCCTGATCACCGGTCGTGATACCATCGAACACTTACACAACCTGGAAGAGGTTCTAAGTCATTCTAAGACAGTGTGGGACTCAGGCTGAAATGCTCCAAGTATGTTTTCCTGGCGCCAGAAGTCGAATTTTTTGGGAAAAAGATTGCAGCAGATGGCATCAGGCCCACAGACTCAAAGACAGAGGTCATCAAGACTGCACCCAGACCACAGAATATGACGGAGCTGCGTTCGTTCCTGGGACTCCTCAACTATTTCGATAACTTTCTACCCGGTTGAGCACATTGTTAGAGCCTTTGCACATGTTGCTACGTTAGGGTGATGACTGGGTTTGTGGCAAATCTCAAGACACAGCCTTTGAGAAGGCCAGAAACCTGCTATGTTGAAATAAGTTACTTGCACACTATGACCCATGTAAACATTTAGTGCTAGTTTGTGACGCCTCATCGTACGGGGTCGGCTGTGTGTTACAGCAAGCCAATGTATCGGGCATCCTCCAACCGGTTGCATACAAGTCTAGAAGTCTGTCTAAGGCTGAGAGAGCCGATAGAATGGTCGAGAAAGAGGTGTTAGTATGTGTATATGGGGTTAAGATAATGCACCAATACCTATTTGGAGTTTGGTTTGAGCTTGAAACTGACCACAAGCCGCTCATTTCGCTGTTTTCAGAGAGCAAAGGTATAAACACCAATGCTTCGTCCCGCATCCAAAGATGGACACTAACATTATCCGCTTATGACTATGTTATCCACCACAGACCAGGCACTGAAAACTGTGCCGATGCTCTCAGCCGCTACCATTGCCCACTACCGGGGTTGAAATGGCGCAGCCCGCAGACTTGCTACTGGTCATGGATGCTTTTGAGAGCGAGGGGTCACTCATCATGGCTCGCCAGATCAGGACCTGGAGCAGCCAGGATCCTATGCTATCATTAGTAAAGAGTTGCGTCCTAAATGGGAACTGGTCGGCAGTTCCCAGGGAAATGCAAGATGAAATTAAGCCGTTTCACCGACGCAAAATGAAATGTCCATCCAGTCGGATTGTCTCTTATGGGGTAATCGCGTGGTTTTACCAAAAAAAGGCAGGGAAATATTTATACGTGATCTACACAGTACCCACCTAGGCATTGTCATGATGAAGGCAATTGCCAGGTCGCATGTTTGGTGGCCCGGCATTGACTCGGACTTGGAATCATCCATGCATCAGTGCAACACTTGCTCGCAACAGAGCAATGCACCAATGGAGGCCCCAGTGAATCTGTGGTCATGGCCCTCCAAACCGTGGTCCAGGATCCACATAGATTTTTCCGGCCCCTTTCTCGGAAAGATGTTTTTAGTAGTAGTGGACGCTTACTCCAAATGGATTGAATACGTAATCATATCATCAAGCACGTCCACAGCCACCATTGAAAGCCTCCGGGCCATGATCGCCACCCATAGCTTGCCCGACGTCCTTGTTTCGTGGACCGTGTTTCACCAGCATGGAATTCATGGAGCTTATGACCGGCAATGGCATCAAGCATGTCAGGTCTGCTCCGTTTAAGCCCGAATCTAACTGTCAAGCAGAGTGGGCAGTCCAAACAATCCAGCAGAACATGAAATGCGTGACGGACAGCTCCCTGCAGACCCGCTTGTCTCGCATTCTGCTCAGTTACCAGACATGACCCTACTTGCTTACCGGGGTACCCCCGGCAGAATTCTTAATGAAGTGAGCCCTCAAAACCAAGCTCTCCCTAGTCCACCCGGATCTCAATGATCAAGTGGAAACTTGGCGACACCAGCAGAACATTTACCACGATCGCATGGCTGTTTCACGTGACATTGATGTTAACGACCCTGTGTTTGTCCTGAATTATGGTCATGATCCCAAGTGGGTTGCTGGTACTGTTTTGGCCAAGGAAGGGAATAGGGTGTTTATAATCAAACTGTTAAATGGCCAAACATGCAGAAAGCATTTAGATCAGACCAAATTGCGATTTACTGACAACCAGGAACGACTTGAAGAGGACATCACCATCAACGATCCTACCAACATACACCCAACCAACAATCGACCTCGCTGTCAATCACGAGGATGAACCCACCGTTCCTGATAGTCCGGTCAGACCAGCCGCAGTGCAGTGCAGCAATGGTCCGACCAACTCACACACACGAGGGTTTGAACTTAGACGATCAACCAGGGAGCGAAGAGCTCCGGATCGCCTCAACTTGTTAATAACTTGTACCGAAGACTTTGCGGGGAGTGATATTATGTACGTAACTATGTAATACTTGCCACCAGAGGGCATGACTGTTGGAGTCCTAACAGTCACCTGCGCACACGTGCAGGGCCAGTATAAAAGGTTGGCTGCCATGTTGTAATAAATAAGACTAAGTTCACACTAAGTTTAGCGCACGGTACTCAGATTCGTGGAGTTCTTTTATACACAACAGAAACAAAAGATGAATTTAGATAGGGTGTGAATGATGGAACAATTACCAGCTGCCATGGGAAACAGAGATAAAAATAAAAATTAAAAGGTGGGGGGAGTTTGTAAAAAAAAAAATGTAGGAAATGGAACAAAATATGGGCAGAGTTTATGGTCTGAAATTGTTGAACTCGATGTTGAGCTTAGAAGGCTGTAACCTGCCTAAACAAAAGATGAGGTGCAGTTCCTTGAGCTTCATTGAGCTTCATTGGAAAAGTATAGGAGGCCGGGAGTGGAGCAGACAATTAAAGTGACAGGCGACCGGAAGCTCGGGGTCACGCTTATGAACTGAATGGAGGTGTTCCACAAAGCGATCACCCAATCTTCGTTTGGTCTCCCCAATGTAGATGAGAGCACATTGTGAGCAGCGAATAGAGTATAATAAATTGAAAGAAGTACAAGTAAATCGCTGTTTCACCTGGAAGGGGTGCTTGCGTCGCTGGACAGTGGGAAGGGAGGTAAAAGGGCAGGTGTTGCATCTCCAGCGCTTGCACGGGAAGGTGCCATGGGAAGGGGAGGGGCTGCTGGGGGTGACTGCGGAATGGACCAGGGTGTCGTGGAGGGAGGGGTCCCTTTGGAATGCTGAGGGGGAGGGGAGGGGAAGATGTGATTGGTGGTGGGATCACTCTGGAGATGGCGGAAATGGCAGAGGATGATCCGTTGAACGTGAAGGCTGGTGGGATATAAGGTGAGGACAAGGGAAACCCTGTCGTGGTTCTGAGAGGGAGGGGAAGGGATGAGAGCAGAGGTGCGGGAAATAGAACGGACACGGTCAAGGGCCATGTTAACCACGGCGGAGGGGAATCCTCGGTTGAGGAAAAAGGAAAACATATCAGACGCACTAATGTGGAAGATTGCATAATCAGAACAGATGTGACAGGGACGGAGAAACTGGGAGAATGGAATGGAGTCTTTACAGGATGCGGGGTGGGAGGAAGTGTCGTCCAGGTAGCTATGGGAGTCAATAGACTTACAGTGAATGTAAAAATTATCATCCGTGTGTTTAAGTCCCTCCATGTCTTTGCCTTACCCTATCACTGTAACCTCTTCCAAACGTACAACTCACCACCAACCTCTCATTACTTTGTCTCCAGTATCATGGGCATTCCTCCCACCCCTCCCCCTTTCTTTGGCCCACAATTGGTGGTTGCCTTGGCCCACTTTATGGAATTCCCTTCTTTAAACTCATCAGACTCTTCACCTCTCCTTTAAGACCCTCTTTAACAACCATCTCTTTGACCAAGCTTTGAGTCACTTCTCTTAATATCTCCTTTTTTGTCTCAGCAGCTCTTATTTTCTTCACAATTCTGTGAAATGCCTCTGTGTGTTTTTCCTCACGAAAGGTGTTATTTAAATGTTAAACTATTGTGTGATAAAGGTGCATTTTAATCTATCCATTAAAATGGCTGACAAAGGACTTCCACATGACTGCATTAAGTGTTTATGTGCTGACATCACATATGCTGATTACCGCCCAGTTATATTATGATGTCAATTAATAATCACTTAGCTACATTTTTGTTGATATTTTTGTTTGAAAATACACTGTAGGTCTGCTTCCCACTCCCAATGCACAGAGTGCAAATTACGGGAAAATAGTCTATGGTGTTCTGCGCATTAAAATTAATCAATAGAAAATAAATAATACAACATGCTCCATGTAAATCCTCTTTCCAGCTGGCAGTATGTAGCACAGAATTGGCATAACACTCTCTGCTGGATAAACAATTTGCATTTTAAACCAAACTGGTAAAGTGTTAGCTGAGATCGCAGCATCTTCCCGTGTATACAGTGCAATCCAAATTTGATCAGTAGAGGGCAAGAACATTCAATTTTCAGCCGCTAGTATCACAATTCTTAAATATATGAACATCTATTGCAGTTACTGAGCAGCTTGCTGGATGTACAAAGCCTTAAACTGTTGTAGCATGACAGTTTATCCCACCGTTAAATGGCTTGACTTTCCTAAAGAGGTTGCGGACATTTCCTGCTGTTTTGTATGAACACACTCCTTCTTCATTCCTCGGTTCCTGGAGTGTTGGGGCGAGTTGGGGAGAGGGGCCACTGTAAATCCCAACATAGCTATCTTACCAATAAATGCTGCAGAGTATCTCTCCTGCTTGCAGATGATTCTCCCATATTCATACAACCAATTCACCTCAAGGAGAAACCTGGTAGGTCTCTTAAACAAAAGAAATTCTGCAGCACTGAATATATGTGAACAAGTTTCATACGTGCAAATTGTTTCATACCCATTATTTCTGTTCTCGTCATCAGTACCAAGACCATCTAAAATTGATTGCCGTAATTTTCTCTTTTTTTCTGAATGAAAAGAAAATTCCAAAATTGCTATGTGCAATCAAATATTCATCAATTTATCCTTAGACAGTAATATTGTGTCAAAATTTTAGACATGGCAACTTGATATGTAGCATGATATATGATGTCACGCCACAGTCAGATGCTTTGCTTTGTACTACAGGCTCTTGTCAGTCTGTCCGGGCCGAGAAATTCGCAGCCTTACTGCTGGCCATTAACATGATCGGGGAAAGAAATGTCGGCCGCCTCACTTCCGTCCGCCTCTGGCACAGGACTCGATGGCCACTATTTTGGCAGCGCTGCCCTTAGAAAGGTAAGTTGTCTGTAAAATCCGACCTTTTTGCTGAGTTTACCACCAAGTCCTGAGCGCACTCAGAAAACCAAGTTTGCCCTCTCAAGTGGACATGAAGGACCCTATGACATTGTCTTCAAAGAAGAGCAGAGGAGTTCTCCCCAATTTCTTGGCCAATATGTATCCTTCAACCAACATCACTAAAAAAAACAGATTAACTGGTCATTATCGCATTGTTGTTTATGGACCTTGCTGTGCACAAATTTACTGTCGCGTTTCATAAGAACATAAGAATTAGGGACAGGAGTAGGCCATACAGCCCCTCGAGCCTGCTCCGCCATTCAATAAAATCATGGCAGAACTTCGACCTCAACTCCACTTTGCCGTCCGATCTCCATATCCCTTGATTTCCCTCGACTCCAAAACTCTATCTATCTCAGCCTTAAATATATTCAGAAACTCAGCATCCACAGCCCTTTGGGGTGGAGAATTCCAAAGATTCATAACCCTCTGAGTGAAGAAATTCCTCCTCATCTCAGTCTTAAATGGCCATCCCCTTAGCCTGAATCTATGGCCCTTAGTTCTAGACCAGGGGTGGGCAATTATTTGGGTTGGAAGGCCACTTAACAAGTTTTGGTGAGCTGTTGAAGGCTGCCCACCAATGTTCCCCCTGAGGCATGTGGCTGCACGGTGACACAACAATCGCATGGTCCTGCGCAGGCCGATCCCCACCTCCTGCCTCTGGAAGAGATACTGTGCATGGAAGGCTGCCTAGTGGCCAGCCATGCAGCAAATTTAAAGGGACCGCGTGCAAAAATAATTATCGGGAATATTGCATAAACATAAACATTGCATAAACATAAATTCAGATGGTAGTCAAATGCTATCTTACATACACAACATGTATTGGACACTGTTTAGAAATCAATCAAAGATAAAAGTTGAAAATGTTGTGGTATCCCCTGGTCTCGATAAATCAGTGTTGTGATATAGAACTGTATTCTCTTTAGAGCCTGTATCAGCATCAATGCCACACCTCAGTCATCGTTATGCCCCTCTGCAAAGATTGCTAATGCCGTCCAAATTGGTGCCAGATGTAAACTCCCCTGCAGTCATACTCTGGATAGCGGGAGAGGAAAGATGCAGTGCCCATCACTTTCTTCGGTAAAAGATTTGTGGAGGTGAGCTTCCATGACTCCACTCTGAGCTAGATAGGGCATATTTGAGTACACAGTGCATTCTGATTACGGACATCTGCCATTGGGGCCCAGAATCATAGAATGGATCCTCTTAGGATTGGGCTAGGGAGAACCGCTTTTGCGAATTATTAATTTAAATTAAGTATTACTATATTTTTTTCCTCGGCTGCAGTTCGGGTCTGTCTCTGACCCATGAGATGTGAAAGTGGATAGACAAATGGGCAGCTTGAGCACCAGCTCGCATTCTATTTCTGTCCCATCCAGCGGACCGGATAGAATGAATTGGCGGGCCAGATATGGCCCGTGTGCCGTATTTTGCCGACCACTAGTCTAGACAATTCAGCCAGGGGAAACAACCTCTCAACATCTACTCTGTCAATTCCCTTCAGTATCTTGTATATTTCAATGAGATCAACTCTCATTCTACTAAATGCCGGAGAGTATCGGCCCAATCTACTCAATCTCTCCTAATAGATTAACACTCTCATCCTAGAGATCAATCTAGTGAAACTTTGTTACACCATCTCAAAGGCAATGATGTCTTTCCTCAGATAAGGAGACCAAAACTGCATACAATACTCCAGGTGTGGTATCACCAAAGCCCTGTATAATTGTATTAAGACCTACTTACTCTTATACTCCAACCCCCTTGCAATAAAGGCTAACATGCCATTTACCTTCCTAATTGCTTGCTGCACCTGCATACTAACTTTCTGTGTTTCCTGTATGAGGACAACTAAATCTCTCTGAATATCAACATATATAGTTTCTCACCAGTTAAAAAATATTCTGTTTTTTCTATTCTTCCTAACTGTCATGTATGTATGCTTGGGGTTACTAGCCACCAGGTGGCGCGACTGTTGGAGGTCATTGGGCTGTACACATGTGTGTGCAAGCCATCTTGTAATGTAATCACTTTGGGCCCTAATAAAGTAGAGCCAGGTTTGTACTTGTGTTAGTTTACAGTATTCAGTCTATCGACTTATTACATACATAACATTTGACGACGAGGTAACTTAGGAACCTTCGCATGCAAAAATTAGCACAATTGGAATTCTGGAGAGATTCGTGGAGGGAGAGGACTGGGGAGATTTTGTAGCTCGCCTGGACCAGTACTTCGTGGCAAACAAAATGGAGAAACCCGCTGACGCAGTTAGGTGCAGGGCAGTCTTCCTCACGGTTTGCGGACCGAAAATCTATGGACTTATAAAGAATCTTCTCTCGCCTGCAAGTCCAACGGACAAGGACGGTGAGGAATTGTGTGCTCTGGTATGTGACCATCTCAAACCAGAAGAAGGTATCATTATCTCACGATATCGATTCTACAAGAACGTTCGTTCTGAGGGCCAGGATGTGTTGGAATTCATTGGCGACCTAAGACGTCTAGCTGGACCGTGTAAGTTCTAAAACGCATTGGGAGACATGCTGCGGGACTTCTTTGTAATCGGCATCAAGCACGAGGTGATCCTGCGTAAGCTACTGGTGGTGGAAATGCTAGACTTGAGCAAGGCCATCATGATTGCCCAGGCATGCATGACGATGGACAAACACTTAAAGCAGATATCATCAGAAAATCGGAACTCGGCACGTACTGGAAACAAGATTGTATCGTCGCTTGGCAGACCTGCATATGGCAGGGCCTACTTGACTGCATATGTGAAACATTTGGCTCCTCAAGGTCCGCCAAGGGGAATGAGTCTGATATCACCATGTTGGCATTGTGGGGGCAATCATCGGCCTCATCAGTGTTGGTTTAAACAGTACATTTGTAAAGGCTGCTTGAGACAGGGGCATCTCCAGCGCATGTGTCTCCAACTGAGCAAGCGTGCTATGACACACAACTTGGCGGATGTTGACCAGTATAGCGCAGATCTGGATATGCAATCTGAGATATCAGAGGAGGAAGTGTATGGACTGTATTAATTCCGAACAAAGAGCCAACCGAAAATGATTAATGTGAAACTTAACAGTGTACATGTACCGATGGAGTTGGACATGAGTGCGAGTCATCAATAATGAGCCAGAGAACATTCAACAAGCTGTGGGATACTAAGGCTGTGAGGCCTAAGCTGAGTCCAGTCAATGCCAAGTTGCTTACGTACACTAAAGAACTCATAACAGTGATTGGCAGTGCAGTAGTCAAGGTGTCCTTTGATGGTGCAGTTCATGATTTACCGTTATGGATTGTTCCAGGCAATGGTCCAATGCTGTTTGGCAGGAATTGGCTAGAAAAAATCAAATGGAATTGGAACAATATCAAAGCGTTGTCGTCGGAGGATGATAACCCATGTGCTCAAGTGCTGAGCAAGTTTCACTTGCTGTTTGAACCAGGTGTCGGCAAATTCACGGGAGCCAAGGTGCAGATCCACGTGGACTCGGATGCAAGACCCATCCATCTTAAAGCTCAGGCAGTTCTGTACATGATGAGGGAGAAGGTCGAAATCGAACTGGACAGACTCCAGCGTGAAGGGGTCATATTTACATTAAAGAATGACGGCACTGTCAGGATTTGTGAAGACTACAAGGTTACGATCAACCGAGTTTCGAAACAGGATCAATACCCGTTACGAAGGCTGATGACCTGTTTGCAACGCTAGCCAGGGGGAAGTCGTTCACTAAACTGGATCTGACGTCAGCCTACATGACACAGGAGCTGGGCGAGATGTCGAAGAAACTTACGTGCATCAAAACTCATAAAGGACTGTTTATCTACAACAGGTGTCCTTTCGGAATTCGCTTGGCTGCAGCCATATTTCAGAGGAACATGGAGAGTCTACTGAAGTCCGTACTTAGAACCGTCGTGTTCCAAATTGACATCCTGGTCACAGGTCGTGACACCGCCGAACATCTGAACAACCTGAAAGAGGTTCTACATCATCTGGACAAAGTGGGACTCAGACTGAAATGTTCGAAGTGTGTCTTCATGGCACCGGAAGTCAAATTCCTGGGGAGGAAAATTGCTGCTGACAGCATCAGGCCTACGGACTCAAAAACCAAGGCCATCAAAAATGCACCCAAGCCTCAGAATGTGATGGAGCTGTGTCCGTTCCTTGGTCTACTCAACTACTTTGGTAATTTCCTACCTAGATTGAGGTACTTCATTCGAGCCACTGCACATGCTGCTAAGAAAAGGTGACAACTGGGTTTGGGGTGCGTCTCAAGACAGAGCTTTTGAGAAAGCTACTAATCTGCTTTGTTCTAACAAGCTGCTGGTACATTATGATCCATGTAAGCACTTACTATTGGCCTGTGATGCTTCGTCATATGGAGTTGGTTGCGTGCTCCAACAACCTAATGAGTCGGGTAAACTACAACCCATTGCGTATGCTTCTAAAAGTTTGTCAAAGGTGTTAAAGCCTACAACATGGTAGAAAAAGAAGCATTAGCCTGTGTGTATGGGTTTATAAAGATGCATCCGTACCTGTTTGGTCTTCGGTTTGAACTGGAAACAGATCACAAGCCACTCATTTCATTGTTTTCGGAAAACAAAGGTATCAATACCAATGCATTGTCTCGCATCCAGAGGTGGGCGCTGACATTATCTGCCTATGATTATGTCATTCGCCAGATACCTGGCACCGAGAATTGTGCTGATGCACTGAGCCGTCTGCCATTGCCCACACTGGAGGTGGAGACGCCACAACTTGCAGATCTACTGTTAGTTTTGGATGCTTTTGAAAGTGAAGGAACCCCTGTCACGACTCAACAAGTTTAGACCTGGACCAGCCAGGACCCGATATTATCGGTTGTGAAACATTGTGTCTTTAGTGGTGATTGGTCTGCCATACCCAAGCAAATGGGTGATGAGACCAAACCTTACAACTGTCGTAAGACAAACTATCCATTCAGTCAGATTGTTTACTGTGGGTTAATCGTGTTGTTATGCCAAAGAAAGGCAGAGAGAAATTTGTATATGACCTTCATAGCACTCATCCCGGTATTGTCATGATGAAAACCATTGCCAGGTCTCATGTATGGTGGCCTGGAATTGACTCTGATCTGGAATCATGTGTGTATCAGTGCAACGCTTGCATGCAGCTGAGTAAAGCACCAGCAGAATCGCCGCTGAGTCTGTAGTTGTGACCATCTAAACCATGGTCCAGGATCCACATCGACTTTGCAGATCTCTTCCTGGGAAAGATGTTTTCACTTGTGGTGGATGCATATTCCAAGTGGATAGAGTGTATAATCATGTCATCCAGTACATCCACAGCTACCATTGAGAGCCTTCGTGTCATGTGTGCCATTCATGGTCTGCCCGACATCGTTGTAAGCAACAACGGACCTTGCTTCATTAGTCTGGATTTTCAAGAATTCATGAGACTCAATGGTATCAAACATGTGAGGTCAGCACCATTCAAACCCGCATCTAATGGTCAAGCAGAGTGTGCTGTCCAAACCATTAAGCAGAGTATGAAACGTGTAACTCAAGGTTCACTGCAGACTCGCTTGTCATGCATATTGCTTAGTTACAGGACGAGACCCCACACAGATTCGCGGGGTCCCCCCTGCTGAAATAATGATGAAGAGAGGTCTCAAGATCAGGCTCTCTCTTGTCCACCCTGACTTGAATGATCATGTTGAATATAGATGTCAAAGTCAGCAGTTGTATCATGATCGCGCTGCCGTGTCACGTGACATTTCTGTTAATGATCCTGTGTATGTACTAAATTATGGTCAAGGTCCCAAGTGGATCGCCGGTACTGTTACGGCCAAGGAGGGAAACAGAGTGTTTATCGTCAAGCTCAAGAATGGGCAGACATGCAGGAAACATGTTGATCAGATAAAGCTGCGGCACACGGATGAACCGGAACAGTCTGAGGAAGACACAATCAGTGACCAAGCAACCTACCCTCAGTCATCAGAGGACTCTGCTGTCATCAATGAATCTGGACTTACAATCCCTGACATGGTCACTGCCACTCCCATCAGATTGACTACCCAGCCCCCAGTCATAACAGACTCAGAACGCTCGCCCAAGGCTGGAGTTGAACTAAGACGATCAACTCGGGAGCGGAAACCCCTGGAGCGTCTCAATTTGTAAAAAGACTGTTACTAATATCTTAAAGGGGGATATTGCCATGTATGTATGCTTGGGGTTAGTAGCCACCAGGTGGCGTGATTGTTGGAGTTCATTGGGCTGTACGCATGTGTGTGCAGCCCAGGTATAAAAGGCAAGCCATCATGTAATGTAATCACTTTGGGCCAGATCTGTACTTGTGTTAGTTTACAGTATTCAGTCTTTCGAATTATTACATACATAACACTAACAAATTGAACAATCCCGCATATTTCCCCACATTATACTTCATCAGGCACCTTACACTCACATAACCTGTCTATGGGCGAGATTTTACACTTTTGTGCTCATCGCCCAAAAATGTGTGTTATTTCCGCCGTGCGCGGTAAAAATGGGTTTTCTGATCGCCAGCTTCTCGGCCATTCTCAAAACAACAAGTTTACATTTTTGAAAATGGGCGTTACCATGAGCGATATCAAATGGGCAGTAGCATTACATTTTTTTGACCTTCTGCAGTAAAGTGTGGCCGTTCTTAACAACAGCAGGGCAACGCTCGGTTCCCACGATTCTGGAGCTCAAGGGTCACCATGACATGTGCAGAAGAGGAGACAGAGAGAGAGGGAGCTCAGAAGGACTGAAGGTGTGGCTGGGTGTGGTGTGGCTGCTTTGGGAGGAAGAGGGAGACTTTAGAGCTTCACAGCAAGTAGGCAAACAAAAAGTAGCTGTTACCAGCCACATATTTGACCGAATTTGTCCTATAATGGAGGGAGAGGGGGAGCATCACAGCATGCTGTGGAGACTGATGCTGGAGAGAGCAGTGAGGTGGGAGAGGAGCACATTGGAGGCCGTAAAAGAGCCAGGAGGTTCTCGGACGAGGCAAATGCCTTTCTCCTGCAGGAGGTCGAGTTATGCTGGGGTAATTTGACACAGGGAGGGTGGGGGAAGCCCACCCCAAAGGCATATCTGAGGATATGGACTGAGATAGCAGAGGTGGTCTCGTCGGCGACCAACGAGGTGCATGAGGGCAACCAATGCGCCAAACGATGGAATGACCTTGTGGGATCCGCAAGAGTAAGTATTACATTGATTTACATGTACTTATGTATTTATATAATTTGATTTATAACAGTCATGAGTGACTATCAGCAGATGTGAGGTCTTGCACTTTTAACGGGAAGGTTTTACTCAAAGCCTGCGGTCATGGTGTACATCTTTAAGTAAAGAATGATAATTTTCATAATAATTATGATTACATCTGTAGGTTATGTGTTGTATCAATCTCTGTGACAGTACCTAACAATGATATCACACAATAATCTCATGCCATGTTGTCCTGTCACCTTTTACAGAAGAAGCTATCGAAGGTGAGGTCCGTGCAGAGGCAAACGGGTGGGGGGCCACCACTCCCCAGTGACATCACTGACATGTAGGAGCGTGTGCTCGCACTCATGGGGAAGCACCCCCGGACAGCCACGGATGCATCTGCAGACCCTGAAGTGATGCCACGTGAATAAAGCTTACACCGTTGTGTGATGTAATAGCAATAGATGCCACACCAACTCATGTCTGAACAATCATATATGATAGATGAATTCTAAAATGTCCTAGAAATAATGCTGGCCTGATGAAAATCATTTGCAATGTACAATGTGTTGAAGGTCATGAAATGTGATGTCTGCAATGATTTTGAGAGCGGTGGTGCTATTGTCGTGTATATGCTGTGTGTGGCGCTGGACTCACCTTGTGACCCTAGCACTCCCTTCTCCTCTAATAACCTCATTTGTGTTTTGCAGCTCAGCCAGCAGCACGACCCCAGGCAAGACCACAGAGGCCAGAAGTTGGGGGCGTGGGGCAGGAATTGGCAGACGATCCTACTACATCTGATGCTGAGGAGCTCCGATTGTTGCCCATCAATCTGCTGGGTCTGTTCTTGACGGATGAGAGCGCGGACTTCGAAGAACCTGCATCGCCACGCTTCAGAAGCCATTCCACCCCAAGGCCATCTAGTGGTCCTCCGATCATTCCCGCTTCCACTCTGGAGGTACCGGCTGTTTGTGTCTTGCATAAAAAATCTGACCAGATACTGTAAGCTCAAAATAACATGTGGCCGTAGTCCTTTATTACAGGTTTCAGAGTGCCACTCCAGCCTGTGAGGCCTCCTTATGCACAGGTGCTCCCAAGGGATTGCGGGATCCCTTGGGACTCCAGGGGATAGAAACATATAAAATAGGTGCAGGAGTAGGCCATTTGGCCCTTTGAGCCTGCACCGCTATTCAATGAGTTCATGACTGATCAAGGGTGAGCCCTCTGGTGGTTGAACAAGGTATTTACAGGTTTACATATATAACAATACCACCCCCGTCCCCCGCAAAGTCAATAGTGTAACTATTTACAATGTGAGTCGATCTGGGGCCTTCCTTTCCCTGGTTGATCGTCTCGGTGCAAATGCTGCTTTTGGTGAGTCGTTTGTTGGGCGCTCGCTGGGCTGCTGCACAGCTGGCCTTGCAGGGCTGCTGGGTGTGGAGAGTCCTGCTGGGCTGCTGCAGGTGATGGGTTCAGCTTCATGGTCAACCGCTGGGTCAGTTGCCACTTGTGTGTGTGTTGTGGGGTCGAAAAAGGTAGAGTCCATTGTGGATTGTTCCGGATAGTCCGTGAATCTTAGTTCGGTTTGGTCCAAGTGTTTTCTGCAAGTGAGTCCATTTGAAATTTTGACCTGAAACACCCTGCTCCCCTCTTTGGCCATGACAGTGCTGGGAAGCCATAGAAACATAGAAAATAGGTGCAGGTGTAGGCCATTCGGCCTGTCGAGACTACACCACAATTCAATAAGATCATGGCTGATCATTCACCTCAGTATCCCTTTCCTGCTTTCTCTCCATACCCCTTGATCCCTTTCAGCCTTAAGGGCCATATCTAACTCCCTCTTGAATATATCCAATGAACTGGCATCAACAACTCTCTGCATTAGGGAATTCCACAGGTTAACAACTCTCTGAGTGAAGAAGTTTCTCCTCATCTTAGTTCTAAATGGCCTGCCCCTTATCCTAAGACTGTGTCCCCTGGTTCTGGACTTCCTCAACATCGGGAACAATCTACCCGCATCTAACCTGTCCCGTCCTGTCAGAAACTTATATGTTTCTATGAGATCCCCTCTCATCCTTCAAAACTTCAGTGTATAAAGGCCCAGTTGATTCATTCTCTCCTCATATGTCAGTTCGGCCATCCCTGGAATCAGTCTGGTGAACCTTCGCTGCATTCCCTCAATAGCAAGAATGTTCTTCCTCAGATTAGGAGACCAAAGCTGAACACAATATTCCAGGTGGGGCCTCAACAAGGCCCTGTACAACTGCAGTAAGACTTCCCTGCTCATATACTCAAATCCCCTTGCTATGAAGGCCAACATACAATTTGCTTTCTTCACCGCCTGCTGTACCTGCATGCCAACTTTCAATGACTGATGAACCATGACACCCAGGTTTCGCTGCACCTCCCCTTTTCCTAATCTGTCGCCATTCAGATAATATTCTGCCTTTGTGTTTTTGCCCCCAAAGTGGATAACCTCAAATTTATCCACATTATACTGCATCTGCCATGTATTTGCCCACTCGCCTAACCTGTTCAAGTCACCCTGCAGCCTCTTAGCGTCGTCGTCACAGCTCACACTGCCACCCAGTTTAGTGTCATCTGCAAACTTGGAGATATTACACTCAATTCCTTCATCTAAATTATTAATATATATTGTAAAGAGCTGGGTCCCAGCACTGAGCCCTGCGGCACTCCACTAGTCACAGCCTGCCATTCTGAAAAGGACCCATTTATCCCGACTCTCTGCTTCCTGTCTGCCAACCAGTTTTCTATCCACATCAGTACATTACTCCCAATACCATGTGCTTTAATTTTGTACACCAATCTCTTGTTTGGGACCTTGTCAATAGCCTTTTGAAAGTCCATATACATCACATCCAATGGTTTTCCCTTGTCCACTCTACTGGTTACATCCTCAAAAAATTCCAGAAGATTTGTCAAGCATGATTTCCCTTTCATAAATCCATGCTGACTTGGACCAATCCTATCATTGCTTTCGAAAAGCCACTTGGGACCTTGTCCATAGTTTAACACAACTACAGGATCATTAATCTCGATTTCACGTGACATATTTGTGCGATCATGATCTGTATTCTGTTGAAGCCGCCTGCTCTCTACCTGTTCATGTAGATCAGATTGGACTAACGAGAGCCTTGTTTAAATGCCCTTTTCATGAGCAGTTCAGCAGGGGGAATATCAGTGAGCGAGTGGGATCTTGTGCGGTAACTAAGCAGGACTCAGGATAAGCGAGTCTGCAGTGAGCCTTCAGTTAGCCTTTTGAAGCTCTGCTTGATTATTTGCATTGCTCATCTGCTTGACCATTTGACGCTGGTTTGAATGGGGCAGAAGTTACATGTTTGATCCCATTGCGGGGCATGAACTCTTTGAACTCGGCATTGGTGAAACATGGCCCGTTGTCACTCACAAGGACATCAGGCAGGCCGTGCAAGGCAAACATGGCCCACAGGCTTTCAATGGTGGCAGCGGACATGCTTGCAGACATTATCTCACATTCAATCCATTTGGAGTACGCCTCTACAATCACAAGGAACATTTTTCACAAGAATAGGCCTGTGTAGTCGACATGGATCCTGGATCACGGTTTGGAACACCAGGACCATAAACTTAGGGTGGCGTCTCCCAGGGTGCATTGCTTAATTGAGAACATGTGTTACATTTGTGCACACAGGACTCTAAGTCCGCATCGATACCGGGCCACCACACGTGGGATCTAGCTATCGCTTTCATCATTACAATGCCTGGGTGGGTACTGTGGAGGTCATGAACGAAAGTGTCCCTGCCCTTTCTTGGCACAACTACCCGATTACCCCATAGGAGGCAGTCTGCCTATATGGACATTTCATCTCTGCGCCGCTGGTACGGCTTTATTTCTTCCTGCATCTCTAATGGGACCAACTCCCGTGGAGCACATAGTTTATTACTAAGGGGTCCTGGCTTGTCCAGGTTCTAATCTGTTGGGCGGTAACAGTTGATTGCTCACTCTCGAATGCCATTACCATAACTAGATCTGTGGGCTGTGCCACCTCCACCCCTGTGGTGGGCGATGGCAGCCTGCTGAGAACATCAGCACAATTTTCTGTGCCTGGCCTGTGGCGGATGGCGAAGTTGTATGCGGACAACGTGAGTGCCCATCTCTGGATGCGGGCCGATGCATTCGTGTTTATCCCCTTACTTTCAGAAAAGAGGGATATAAGTGGCTTATGGTCGGTTTCCAATTTAAATTTGAGCCCAAACAGATACTGATGCATTTTCCTTACGCAATAAACACACGCTAATGCTTTTTTCCAATCATGCTGTAGGTCCTCGGCCTTAGACAGACTTCTGGATGCATAAGCAACCAGTTGCAATTTTCCAGATTCATTAACTTGTTGCAACACACACCCGACACCAAATGACAATGGATCACATGCTTGTACCAAACGCTTACATGGATCATACAACACAAGCAACTTGTTTGAGCATAACATTTTTCTAGCTTAAAGAAAGGCATTTTCTTGGCTTTTACCCCATACCCATTCATCTCCTTTACACAGTAAAATGTGCAGTGGTTCTAACAGTGTGCTAAGACCCGTAAAAAGTTACCAAAATAGTTCAGGACTCCTAGAAACGACTGAAGCTCTGTCACGTTCTGTGGTCTCGGTGCGTTCTTGATTGCCTCCATCTTCGAATTGGTGGGCCCGATGCCGTCTGCTGCGATTCTTCTCCCCAGGACTTCCACTTCAGGCGCCAGCCAAACGCTCTTTGAGCGTTTTAACATGAGCCCCACATGACAGTGTCCTGGACTTGTAACCAAGATGTCGTCCTGGAAGACCACGGTGCAGGAGACCGACTTCAGCAAGCTTTCCATTTTCACCTGGAATATCGCCGCGGCTGATCGAATCCCAAACAGGCATCTGTTGTAAATGAAGAGACCTTTGTGTGTGTTGATGCAGGTGAGGCCCTTCGATGATTCTTCCAGCTACTGTGTCAATTAGGCCAAGGTCAAGTCCAGCTTCGTGAACGTTATTCCTCCCACCAGCGTCACAAATAGGTCGTCTGGCTTTTTAAGAAAGGAGGGAGAGAGAAAACGGGGAATTATAGACCGGTAAGCCTGACATCGATGTTGGGGACAATGTTGGAATCAATTATTAAAGATTAAACAGCAGCGCATTTGGAAAGCAGTGACAAGATCGGTCCAAGTCAGCATGGATTTATGAAAGGGAAATCTTGCTTGACAAATCGTCGAGAATTTTTTGAGGATGTAACTAGTAGAGTACACAACGGAGAACCAGTGGATGTGGTGTATTTGGACTTTCAAAAGGCTTTTGACAAGGTCTCACACAAGAAATTGGTGTGCAAAATTAAAGCACATGGTATTGCGGGTAATGTATTGACGTGGATAAAGAACTGTTTGGCAGACAGGAAGCAGAGACTCGGGATAAACGGGTCCTTTTCAGAATGGCAAGCAGTGACTAGTGAGGTGCCGCAGGGCTCAGTGCTGGAACCCCAGCTATTTACAAAATACATCAATGATTTAGATGAAGGAATTGAGTGTAATATCTCCAAGTTTGCAGATGACACTAAGTTGGGTGGCGGTGTGAGCTGTGAGGAGGAGGCTAAGAGGTTGCAGGGTGATTTGGACAGGGTAGGTTAGTGGGCAAATGCATGGCAGATGCTGTATAATGTGGATAAATGTGAGGTTATCCACTGGTGGCAAAAACACGAAGGCAGAATATTATCTGTATGGCGGCAGATTAGGAAAAGGGGAGGTGCAATGAGACCTGGGTGTCATGGTACATCAGTCATTGAAAGTTGGCATGCAGGTACAGCAGGTGGTGAAGAAGGCAAATGGCATGTTGGCCTTCATATCTAGGAGATTTGAGTATAGGAGCAGGGAGGTCTTACTGCAGTTGTCCAGGGCCTTGGTGAGGCCGCACCTGGAATATTGTGTTCAGTTTTAGTCTCCTAATCTGAGGAAGGATGTTCTTGGTATTGAGGGAGTGCAGGGAAGGTTCAGCAGACTGATTCCCGGGATGGCAGGACTGACATATGAGGAGAGACTGGATCGACTGGGCCTGTATTCACTGGAGTTTAGAAGGTTGAGAGGGGATCTCATAGAAACATAGAAAATTCTGATAGGACTGGACAGGTTAGATGCGGGAAGAATGTTCCCAATGTTGGGGAAGTCCAGAACCAGGGGACACAGTCTAAGGATAAGGGGTAAGCCATTGAGGACCGAGATGAGGAGAAATTTCTTCACTCACCTGTGGAATTCTCTACCGCAGAGATTTGTTGATGCCAGTTCATTCGATATATTCAAGAGGGAGTTAGAAATGGCCCTGAAGGCTGAAGGGATCAAGGGGAGAAAGCAGGAAAGGGGTACTGAGGTGTATGATCAGACATGAACTTATTGAATGGTGGTGCAGGCTCGAAGAGCCGAATGGCCTACTCCTGCACCTATTTTCTATGTTTCTATGTTTCTACATAGCGGGTATTAATCCTGCATCAAGAAACGATTGATAGTTACTTTTTAATCACCACAGATTCTGACGGTGCTGTCTTCCTTGAGGACTGCAACAATCGGACTGCCCACTCGGTGAATTCGATCGGCGAAATTATGCCCTCTCGTTGCAGCTGGTTCAACTCGATTTCTACCCTCTCTTTCATCATTTATGATATCGCTCTCGCCTTGTGATGGATGGGTCACGCCCACGGAATCAAATGGATCTGCACTTTTGCTCCTTAGAACTTCCCGATACCCGGTTTGAACAGCGAGGGGAACTTGTTTAAGACCTGGGCACATGAAGTGCCATCAACAGACGAGAGCGTCCGGACATTGTCCCAGTTCCAGCGTATCTTTCCCAGTCAGCTCCTGCCGAACAGCGTGGGGCCATCACCCGGTACCACTCAGAGCGGTAATTTGTGCACCGCTCCATCGTAGGAGACCTTTACGGTAGTACTGCTGATTATGGAAATCAGTTCCTTTGTGCACGTTCTCAGTTTCGTACGAATGAGAGTCATGACTGGCTTTGAGGCTTTCCTGCAATAAAGTTTATCGAAAGTCTTTTTGCTCATGATGGACTGGCTCGGGCCCGTGTCCAGCTCCATTGACACCGGGAGTCCATTTAATTCAACCTTCAGCATTGTCGGGGACACTTTGTGGTAAATGTGTGCACCCCACATACCTCTGCCTCCTCAGTCTGAGGCTCTGGTTCATCGTGATTCACCGTGGATCTGTCCTCCTTTGCAACATGTTGGTTTGCAGGATTAGCAGAGTTTGCAGCTCGCCTGCACATACATTGGAGGTGTCCCATTGTTCCACAGCCCTTGCAAACATATCCTTTGCAGTGGCATGAATGGAAACGATGATCACCTCTGCAGCGCCAACAAGGTGTTAATAGCCTTGCATTCACCACCCTCGATAGTGGACTCTGAGACATCTGCGGACATGCAGCTGCAGGCATGTGAGTCCTGCCCTGTACATTATGATTTGAAAACATCATTACTTTGTTCACAATATTTGCAACAGCACTCGTTTGCTGAGAGACTTGTTTGTTATTGTCACTGGTGGCGATGAACGTCTGGGCGATCGCTATGGCTTTACTCAAGGTTGGGATCTCTACATTCAAAAGTTTGCGAAGTGTTACTTCATGGCCAATGCCAAGTACAAAGAAATCCCTGAGCATGCCAAAAATTGCTGGTCACGGGAATGTGGGAAGTGAGGACCTTGAGATAATCACTATCACTAGAGGGGTAGTGCTGGACAAGCTAATGGGACTCAAGGTAGACAAGTCCCCTGGTCCTGATGAAATGCATCCCAGGGTATTAAAAGAGATGCTGGAAGTTATAGCAGATGCATTCGTTATAATCTACCAAAGTTCTCTGGACTCTGGGAAGGTACCAGCGGATTGGAAAGCAGCTCTGTTTAAAAAAGAGGGCAGACAAAAGGCAGGTAACTACAGGCCGGTTAGTTTAACATCTGTAGTGGGGAAAATGCTTGAAGCTATCATTAAGTCGGAAATAGCGGGACATCTAGATAGGAACTTCACTGTGGGGCGGACAATAATCAAGGGAATAATGGAGGCATGTGAAAAAGGAATGGCAGTAATCGTGGGGGATTTTAACCTACGTATCGATTGGTCAAATCAAATCGCACGGGGTAGCCTTGAGGAGCAATTCAAAGAATGCATACAGGATTGTTTCTTAGAACAGTATGTTACAGAACCTACAAGGGAGCAAGCTATCTTAGATCTGGTCCTGTGTAATGAGACAGGAATAATAAACGATCTCCTAGTAAAAGATGCTCTCGGAATGAGTGATCACAGTATGGTTCAATTTGTAATACAGATTGAGGGTGAGGAATTAGTGTCTCAAACGAGCATATTATGCTTAAACAAAGGGGACTACAGTGGGATGAGGGTAGATTGGCTAAAGTAGACTGGGAACACAGACTAAACGGTGGCACAATTGAGGAACAGTGGAGGATTTTTAAGGAGCTCTTTCATAGTGCTCAACAAAAATATATTCCAGTGAAAAAGAAGAGCGGTAAGAGAAGGGATAACCAGCCGTGGATAACCAAGGAAATAAAGGAGGGTATCAAATTAAAAACCAATGCGTACAAGGTGGTCAAGATTAATGGGAAAATAGAAGATTGGGAAAATTTTAAATGACAGCAAAGAATGACTAAGAAAGCAATAAAAAAAGGAAAGATAGATTACGAAAGTAAACTTGTGCAAAACATAAAAACAGACAGTAAAAGCTTTTACCGATATATAAAACGGAAAAGAGTGACTAAAGTAAATGTTGGTCCCTTAGAAGATGAGAAGGGGGATTTAATAATGGAAAATGTGGAAATGGCTGAGACCTTAAACAATTATTTTGCTTCGGTCTTCACAGTGGAAGACACAAAAACCATACCAAAAATTGCTGGTCACGGCAATGTGGGAAGGGAGGACCTTGAGATAATCACTATCACGAGGGAGCTAGTGCTGGACAGGCTAATGGGACTCAAGGTAGACAAGTCCCCTGGTCCTGATGAAATGCATCCCAGGATATTAAAAGTGATGGCGGAAGTTATAGCAGATGCATTCGTTATAATCTACCAAAAGTCTCTGGACTCTGGGGAGGTACCATCGGATTGGAAAGCAGCTAATGTAACGCCTCTGTTTAAAAAAGGCAGGTAACTATCGGCCAGTAAGTTTAACATCTGTAGTGGGGAAAATGCTTGAAGCTATCATTAAGGAAGAAATAGCGGGACATCTAGATAGGAATAGTGCAATCAAGCAGACGCAACATGGATTCATGAAGGGGAAATCATGTTTAACTAATTTACTGGAATTCTTTGAGGATATCACGAGCATGGCGAATAGAGGTGTACCAATGGATGTGGTGTATTTAGATTTCCAAAAGGCATTCGATAAGGTGCCACACAAAAGGTTACTGCAGAAGATAAAGATATGCGGAGTCAGAGGAAATGTATTCGCATAGATAGAGAATTGGCTGGCAAATAGAAAGCAGGGAGTCGGGATAAATGGGTCCTTTTCGGGTTGGAAATCGATGGTTAGTGGTGTGCCACAGGGATCGGTGCTGGGACCACAACTGTTTACAATATACTTAGATGACCTGGAAGAGGGGACAGAGTGTAGTATAACCAAATTTGCAGATGACACAAAGATTAGTGGGAAAGCGGGTTGTGTAGAGGACACAGAGAGGCTGCAAAGAGATTTAGAGAGGTTAAGCGAATGGGCTAAGTTTGGCAGATGGAATACAATGTCGGAAAATGTGAGGTCATCCACCTTGGAAAAAAAAACAGTCAAAGGGAATATTATTTGAATGGGGAGAAATTACAACATGCTGCAGTGCAGAGGGACCTGGGGGTCCTTGTGCATGAATCCCAAAAAGTTAGTTTGCAGGTGCAGCAGGTCATCAGGAAGGCGAATGGAATGTTGGCCTTCATTGCGAGAGGGATGGAGTACAAAAGCAGGGAGGTCCTTCTGCAACTATATAGGGTATTGGTGAGGCCACACCTGGAGTACTGCATGCAGTTTTGGTCATCTTACTTAAGGAAGGATATGCTAGCTTTGGAGGGGGTACAGAGACGATTCACTAGGCTGATTCCGGAGATGAGGGGGTTACCTTATGATAATAGATTGAGTAGACTGGGTCTTTACTCATTGGAGTTCAGAAGGATGAGGGGTGATCTTATCGACAAGATAGAGGCAGAGAGGTTGTTTCCACTGGTCGGGGAGACTAGAACTAGGGGGCACACCCTCAAAATACAGGGGAGCCAATTTAAAACCGAGTTGAGAAGGAATTTCTTCTCCCAGAGGGTTGTGAATCTGTGGAATTCTCTGCCCAAGGAAGCAGTTGAGGTTAGCTCATTGAATGTATTCAAATCACAGATAGATCGATTTTTAACCAATAAGGGAAATAAGGGTTATGGGGAGCGGGCGGGTAAGTGGAGCTGAGCCCACTGCCAGATCAGCCATGATCTTGTTGAATGGCGGAGCAGGCTCGAGGGGCTAGATGGCCTACTCCTGTTCCTAATTCTTATGTTCTTATGTGCTCCAAGCATCCTTCAAATTTGCTATGTCCTGCAAGCTGCCTTAGCTCAGCGATGTAGCTCGCCACTTCCTGGCCTTCAGACCTCTTGTAAATTTTGAACTGGTACCTCGCCATTAGAACGCTTTCCTTCGGGTTTAGGTGCGCCCAGATCAGTGTGCACAAATCATCACACGACTTCTCTGTGGGTTTCGCTGGAGCAAGCAGATTTTTCATGAGGCCATATGTTGGTGTGCCGCAAACGGTGAGGAGGATCGCCTTTCACTTGGCAGCGTTCACTTCTCCTTCCAGCTCGTTGGCCACAAATTATTGGTTGAGTCGCTCCAAGATGGTTTCCCAATTATCTCCCTCCGAAAATTTCTCCAGGATGCCCACGGTTCTCTGCATTGGTGTGGTGGGTTCATTATCTATATCTCGTCGCCAGTTGTTGTGTCTTGCATAAAGAATATGACCAGATACTGTAAGCTCAAATTAACGTGTGATCGCAGTCCTTTATGACAGGTCTCCAGAATGCCTCTCCAGCCTGTGAGGCCTCCTTATGTACAGGTGCTCTCAAAGGAATGTGGGATCCCTTGGGACTGCAGGGGATGAGCCGTCTGGTGGTTGAACAAGGTATTTACACATTTACATATATAACACTGGCCCCAAGCACCTCTCCACAGGGCATTCCATTTGTCCGCAGGACAGCGCCGACCCCGCGGAGTCCTCGTGAACACAGCAAGTCTGTTCCATAGTGCGACATGACAGCGGAGAGATGGTACAGTTGTCCAGGAGCACTGTAGACATTGGTGAGCAGCTCATTGAAGCATTGTGGCCATATCCTGACCGCTGTCTATCATGACTGAGTACATTCTGCACATGGTGGAGTCCTTGGATGCAATCGCCAGGAACACTGCTGGCACAGGCCTCCCAGTGCGAATGGCAGATGAGAGCAAGGACCAAGTTCCTACTTCTGCATCAGAGAATGTTGCCCCCTCAGCAGCTCCCCACCCCGGCCCCTCTGCTCCCGTACCAGTGCAACCTCCGCATCTGCCTTCATCCCCCCAATGAGACACCGCCTGAGGAGCTCCTCGGCCAGGTGCCATGGAGCGAGGAGGGGAAGGGATAGAGGTCGGGAGAAGAATGGGAGGAGGGAAGGAAAGTGTGGTACATGTCCACAGATGAGGGCTGTGTTATATTTCCATCTGGGTGCATTCAATTTGTTGTAATGTATGGGGGGAGGGGACCACCCTCCTGCTTTGGATTTGTATTCTGTGTTGCTGAACATGTTGACCATTTGATTGATGTCAATGATGGAAAAAGTGTCGTGTTGGCGAGGGTTGGGTGTTTCTGCCTGTGATACTTATGATTTCAGACCAATGTTAGTAAAAAATGTTTTTTATTGAACATAACCTTGTTACGCATTGTCTCATACAGCGGCACCTTTACACACTGGTGATCCCTTAACATGAAAGTGTTAAATAATACTTAACTTCAATCAACCTAAACTTAAACTGGCACCAAGTTGATGGGCACCATTGATGTCTGTGCTGCACACACACAGAAGTGTGTCAGCGTTGTTACTCACAGCAATGTTCTTTCAGGCAAATCGTTCAGATATCAGCTCCTCATGTAAGAGTCTTGCAGCTATGTAGCCACCATGGGCCCTTTCCTGCGGTCTGGAGTCCCTTCTGGCAATTCTTGGCCCCTCCTGATAGCCAGGTTGTGCAGTATGGTGCACACGACCACAAATTTAGCTACTTGCTCGGGGTTGTGTTCTTGCTCCCCTCCTGAGTGATCCAGACATCTGAAGCACTGCTTAAGCACAGTTATTGTTTTCTGGATCATATTGCATGTGTCTCTGTGGTTCTGGTTGTATCGCTTCTCAACCTCGCTGTGGGTGTCACGCAGTGGGGTCATCATCCAGGTGGCTCGGCCATATCGGTTATCACCAAGCATCCAGCATCGTCCTTGTGGCTCACTCTTAAAGATGTCAGAGACAGCGCTCTAACGCAGGATGTGAGCCTCATCAAAGGTGCCCAAACTTTTGGCATTCACTGCCATGATGATCTGGTTGAGTCGACAACTAGTTGGACCTTCAGGGAATGAAATCGTTTTCTGTGATGAAAATGCTCCGGGTCCTGAGCAGGTGGCCGCATGGCGATGTGAATGCACTGTATAGCTCCCTGCACCCCACGGAACTTAGCAATGTGCTAGAATACTCCAGCCCTGTCAGTCTAAGCCTCTGTTATGATGGGTGTTCTGTATGCAACATTCTATAACCAGCATTCTATCGCCACCAGAGGGCGAATCTGTTGGAGTCCCAAGGGATCCCAGCATCCTAAGTAGGCCTCCCATACAGTACCGGCAATCTGGAGTTAGTAAAAAGAGACTACGGTCACACTTACTCATGTCTACAGTACTCAGTCACATTGCTTTATTCAAGACATAACAACTGGCGATGAGATAATGAACCATGCAGAGAATGCAGAGAACTGTTGGTATCCCGGAGAAATTCTCAGAAGGGGACGATTGGGAGGCTTTCAAAGAGCGACTCAATCAATACTTTGTGGCCAACGAGTTGGAAGGGAGTGCGAATGCTGTCAAACGAAGAGCGATTCTCCTCACCGTCTCCGGGGCAACAACCTATGGCCTAATGAAGAATCCTCTTGCTCCGGTGAAACCAACAAACAAATCATAGGAAGAAGTGTGTACGCTGGTCTGGGAGCACCTAAATCCGAAGGAGAGCGTTCTGATGGCAAGATATCGATTTTACACATGTCAACGGTCTGAAGGCCAGGAAGTGGCGAGTTATGTCGCCGAACTAAGGCGCCTTGCAGGACATTATGAATTCGATGGATTCCTGGAGCAAATGCTAAGAGACTTTTTTGTGCTTGGCATTGGCCATGAGGTTATCCTTCGCAAACTATTGACTGTTGAAACACCAAACCTGAGCAAAGCCATTACGATAGCCCAGGCATTTATGTCCACCAGCGATAACACCAAACAAATTTCACAGCATAACGATGTTTCGGCAAGTATTGCACACAAAGTAATGTCATTTTCAGGCAGGAATGCATATGGCAGAACGTACACGCCTGCAGCTGCACGACCTCAGATTATTGAGTCCACCATCAAGTGTTAATGCAAGGCAATTGACACCTTGTTAGCGCTGCGGAGATGATCATCGAGCCCATCAATTCCGCTTCAAACACTATGCATGCAAAGGCTGTGGAGCAATGGGACACCTCCAGTGAATGTGCAGACGAGCTGCAAGCCCTGCAAAACCTCCACGTTGCAGAGGAAGACTGATCCATGGCGGATCAAACTGAACTAGAGACTCAAACCAAGGAGGCAGAAGTGTACGGGGTACACACCTTCACCACGAAATGTCCATTGATCATGTTAAAAGTTGAACTGAACGGAATTCCAGTATCCATGGAATTGGACATGGGTGCAACACAGTACATCATGAGCAAAAAAGCTTTCGACAGGCTTTGGAGCAACAAGGCATACAGGCCCAATGTGAGCCCTATTCATACCAAGCTGAGAACTTACACTAAAGAGCTGATCCCTGTAATCGGCAGCGCAGCAGTAAAAGTCTCCTATGATGGAGCAATGCACGAACTACCACTATGGATTGTACCAGGAGATGGCCCCACACTGTTCGGCAGAAGCTGGCTGGGAAAACTCCGCTGGAACTGGGACGACATCCGAGCGCTTTTGTCCATCGACGTCGCCTCATGTGCCCAGGTCCTGAGCAAGTTTCCGTCGTTATTTGAGCCAGGCATCGGAATTTCTCGGGGACGAAGGTGCAGATCCACTTGATTCCCGGTACACGACCCATCCACCACAAGGCACGGGCGGTACCATATATGATGCGAGAGAAAGTGGAGATCGAGCTGGACAGGCTGCAACGAGAGGGCATCATCACGCCAGTGGAGTTCAATGAGAGTGCCAGTTCAATTGTTCCGGTTCTCAAGGGCAACGGCATGGTCAGAAATTGTGGGGACGATAAAGTAACGATTGACCGTTTTTCGCTGCAGGACCAGTACCCACTATCCAAGGCAGACGACCTGTTTGTGACGGTGGCAGGAGGAAAGACGTTCACCAAGATGGACCTGACTTCAGCCTACATGACGCAGGAGCTGGCGGAATCTTTGAAAGGCCGCACCTGCATCAACACGCACAAATGTCTGTTCATCTACAATAGATGCCTGTTTGGAATTCGATCGGCCACGGCAATTTTTCAAAGGAACATGGAGAGTCTGCTAAAGTCGGTTCCGCGCACCGTGGTTTTCCAAGACGATATATTGATCACAGGTAGGGATACCTTCGAACACTTGCAGAACCTGGAAGAGGTTCTAAGTCGGATAGATCGTGTGGTACTCAGGTTGAAACGCTCGAAGTGTGTTTTCCTGGCACCAGAGGAAGAGTTCTTAATGAGAAGAATCACGGCAGATGGCATCAGACAAACCGACGCCAAGACGGACGCCATCAAGAACGTGCCGAGACCACAGAACGTGACGGAGATGCGGTCATTACTGAGACTCCTCAATTATTTTGGTAATTTCCGACCGGGGTTAAGCACCTTGCTAGAACCTCTACACATGTTGCTACGCTAGGGAAATGACTGGGTATGGGGGAAATCACAAAAGACAGCTTTTGAGAAAGTCCGAAATCTGTTATGTTCCAACAAATTGCTTGTCCTGTATGATCGTTGCAAACGTTTAGTGCTAGCTTGCGATGCGTCGTCGTACGGGATCGGGTGTGTGTTACAACAAGCAAATGAATCGGGAACATTGCAACCGGTCGCTTATGCGTCCAGGAGCTTGTCCAAAGCCGAAAGGGCCGACAGCATGATTGAAAAAGAAGCTCTGGCATGCGTTTCCGGGTTTAAAAAAAATGCATCAGTATCTGTTTGGGCTGAAGGTCAAGTTAGAAACTGACCATAAGCCGCTCATATCACTATTTTCAGAGAGCTAAGGTATCAATACCAATGCCTCTGCTCACATCCAAAGATGGGCGCTCACGCTGTCTGCATATAACTATATAATTTGCCACAGGCCAGGCACAGAGAACTGCGCTCACACCCTCAGTCGGCTACCATTGCCCACCACCGGGGTGGAAATGGCACAGTCTGCAGATTGCTCTTGGCAATGGATGCATTTGAAAACGAAAAGTCACCCGTTACGGACTGTCAGATCAAGACCTGGACCAGCCAGGATCTTTACTGTCCCTTGTAAAAAACTGTGAACTCCATGGGAACTGGTCCAGCATCTTCGGGGAGATTCATGACGAGATTAAGCCATTCCGACGGTATGAAGACGTAATGTTCATTCAGGCGGACTGCCTTGTGTGGGGTAATCGCGTGGCTTTGTCCAAGGAAGGCAGGGAAACGTTCATACGTGACTTACACAGTATGTACCCAGGCATAGTAATGATGAAAGTTATCGCCAGATCCCATGTGTGATTTGGAGTCATGCGTGCGCCAATGCAACTCTTGCTCTCAACTGAGCAATGCACCCAGAGAGGCACCGCTAAGTTTGTGGTCATGGTCCTCCAAACCATGGTCTAGGATCCACGTTGACTTCGCTGGCCCATTTCTAGGCAAAATGTTCTTGGTTGTTGTGTGTGCTTATTCAAAATGGATTGAGTGTGTAATAATGTCTGTAAGCACGTCCACTGCCACCATCGAAAATCTATGAGCCATGTTTGCCACGCACAGCCTGCCTGATGTCTTGTCAGCGACAATGGGCCGTGCTTCACCCGTGCTGAATTCAAGGAATTCATGACCCGCAATGGGATCAAGCACGTCACATCTGCCCTGTTCAAGCCCGCATCCAACGGCCAGGCAGAACGGGCAGTTCAAAGCATCAAGCAAAGTTTGAAACGCATGTCGGAAGGCTCCCTGCAGACCCGCCTATCCCGAGTCCTGCTCAGCTACTGCACTAGATCCCACTTGCTCACCGAGGTTGCCCCAGCCGAGCTGCTCATGAAAATGGCGCTCAAAACAAGGCTCTCTTTCGACCACACTGATCTCCATGATCACATCACGGGCAGGCGGCATCAACAAAGCATGTACCATGATAGTGCAAATTTGTCACGCGATATTGAAGTCAATGACCCTGTATTTGTACTCAACTATGGACATTGTCCCAAATGGCTTGCTGGCACTGTCATAGCCAAAGAAGGGAGTAGGGTGTTTCAGGTCAAACTTACAAATGGACTAACTTGCAGAAAGCATTTGGACCAAACCAAACTGCGATTCACAAACAGTCACGAGCAACCCGAAACGGACACCACCAACTTCGACCCACTGATACACACACAAGTGGCAACTGACATCACAGTTGACCATGAAGCTGAACCCCAGCAGCCCAGCAAGCCCAGCTATGCAGCAGTCCAGCGAAGAGCCAAACAAATCACCTGAAGTTGCATTTGTACCAAGACGATCGACTCGGGAGCGGAAAGCCCCAGATCGTCTCAACTTGTAAATAAGTGTATTGTGTTCCTAACACAGATGAGGCAGCACACAGGGAGGTTAATGTAACAGTGACCTCAGTCTTTAATAAGACACTCCAGATTCAGGAACAGGCCTTAGGGGCCGGCTTATATATTGTGCTCCCAAGGGATGCTGGGATCCCTTGGGACTTCAGGGGATGAACTCCTTGGTGGCGGAACATGGGAGTGCATGCTTTACAGATACACAACATCACTCTCCCCACAAAGTCAAAGTGAAAACTATTTACAAGGTGAGGCGGTCGGGAGCCTTTCTTTCTCTGGTGGACTGCCTCGGTACAAATGTCTGGGCTGGTGTGTTGGCTGTGCCCTCGCTGGGCTGGCATGTTGTTGGCCCTGCAGGGCTGCTAGGTGAGCCCAGCCTTGCTGGGCTGTTGGGTTCGATTTCCTGGTCCGGTGTGGTGTCGTTGATCATTTGGGTGTGTGTTGTGGGCTTAAAAAAGGTGGTGTCTGCTGTGGGTTGTTCTGGGCAGTCTGTGAACCGCAGCCTCGTTTGGACAGCTCATCCTTTCGCCGCTGGAACTGCTTGATTAGCTCTTGCATTTCAACGGGGATGCTGGCGCAGCTCCCATGCAGTACACAGTTTTTTACGAGGAACAGCAGAGGATCTTGGCTGGTCCAAGTCCTAAACTGGCAGGCCGTGACAGGTGATTTATCATTTTAAAATGCTTCCATGACCATCAACAAGTCTATGGGCTGCACCACCATCAGCAAGTTTTCAGGCTGTGCCATTTCCACCCCCGTGGTGGGCAATGGTAGCCAACTGAGAGCATCCACACAGTTCTCGGTGCCTGGCCTGTGGTGGATGGTATAGTTATATGCTGATAGCACGAGTGCCCACCTTTTTATGCGGGCTGTGGCATTAGTATTTATCCCCTTGTGTTCAGCGACCAGGGATGTGAGGGGCTTGTGATCGGTTTCCAGCTCAAATTTGAGGCCAAACAGGTACTGATGAATTTTCTTTACCCTGAACACACACGCTAATGCCTCTTTCTCAATCATGCTGTAGGCCCTCTTGGCCCTAGACAAGCTCCTGGAGCCATAGGCGACAGGTTGCAACTTCCCTGCAACATTAGCTTGTTGGAATACACAACCGACTCCGTACGACGACGCGTCACATGCTAGCACAAGTCTTTTACACGGGTTATAAAATACAAGCAGCTTGTTGGATCATAAAATGTTTCCGACTTTCTCAAAAGCAATTACTTGGTTTTTTTCCCCATACTCAGTTCTCACCTTTGTGCAATAACACATGTAGGGGCTCTAAAAGGGTGCTTCACCCCAGTAGGAAGTTACCAAAATAGATGAGGAGTCCCAGGAACTACCACAGCTCTGTGACGTTCTGTGGCCTGGGCGCATGCCTGATAGCCTCTGTCTTGGCGTCTGTGGGCCGAATGCCATCCGCCGTGATCTTTCTCCCCAAAAACTCCACTTCTGTTGCCATGAAGAAGCATTTCGAACTCTTCAGCCGCAGCCCTACGCAATCCAGTCACTGGAGGACCTCCTCCAGGTTTTGTAGGTGCTCATAGAAACATGGAAACATAGAAAATAGGTGCAGGAGCAGGCCATTCAGCCCTTCTAGCCTGCACCGCCATTCAATGAGTACATGGCTGAACATGAAACTTCAGTACCCCCTTCCTGCTTTCTCGCCATACCCCTTGATCCCCCGAGTAGTAAGGACTTCATCTAACTCCCTTTTGAATATATTTAGTGAATTGGCCTCAACTACTTTCTGTGGTAGAGAATTCCACAGGTTCACCACTCTCTGGGTGAAGACTTTTCTCCTCATCTCGGTCCTAAATGACTTACCCCTTATCCTTAGACTGTGACTCCTGGTTCTGGACTTCCCCAACATTGGGAACATTCTTCCTGCATCTAACCTGTCTAAACCCGTCAGAATTTTAAACGTTTCTATGAGGTCCCCTCTCATTCTTCTGAACTCCAGTGAATACAAGCCCAGTTGATCCAGTCTTTCTTGATAGGTCAGTCCCACCATCCCGGGAATCTGGTGAATCTTTGCTGCACTCCCTCAATAGCAAGAATGTCCTTCCTCAAGTTAGGAGACCAAAACTGTACACAATACTCCAGGAGTGGCCTCACCAAGGCCCTGTACAACTGTAGCAACACCTCCCTGCCCCTGTACTCAAATCCCCTCGCTATGAAGGCCAACATGCCATTTGCTTTCTTAACCGCCTGCTGTACCTGCATACCAACCTTCAATGACTGATGTACCATGACACCCAGGTCTCGTTGCACCTTTCCTTTTCCTAATCTGTCACCATTCAGATAATAGTCTTTCTCTCTGTTTTTACCACCAAAGTGGATAACCTCACATTTATCCACATTATACTTCATCTGCCATTCATTTGCCCACTCACCTAACCTATCCAAGTCACTCTGCAGCCTCATAGCATCCTCCTCGCAGCTCACACTGCCACCCAACTTAGTGTCATCCGCAAATTTGGAGATATTACATTTAATCCCCTCGTCTAAATCATTAATGTACAATGTAAACAGCTGGGGCCCCAGCACAGAACCTTGCGGTACCCCACTGGTCACTGCCTGCCATTCTGAAAAGTACCCATTTACTCCTACTCTTTGCTTCCTGTCTGACAACCAGTTCTCAATCCACGTCAGCACACTACCCCCAATCCCATGTGCTTTAACTTTGCACATTAATCTCTTGTGTGGGACCTTGTCGAAAGCCTTCTGAAAGTCCAAATATACCACATCAACTGGTTCTCCTTTGTCCACTTTACTGGAAACATCCTCAAAAAATTCCAGAAGATTTGTCAAGCATGATTTCCCTTTCACAAATCCATGCTGACTTGGACCTATCATGTCACCATTTTCCAAATGCGCTGCTATGACATCCTTAATAATTGATTCCATCATTTTACCCACTACTGAGGTCAGGCTGACCGGTCTATAATTCCCTGTTTTCTCTCTCCCTCCTTTTTTAAAAAGTGGGGTTACATTGGCTACCCTCCACTCGATAGGAACTGATCCAGAGTCAATGGAATGTTGGAAAATGACTGTCAATGCATCCGCTATTTCCAAGGCCACCTCCTTAAGTACTCTGGGATGCAGTCCATCAGGCCCTGGGGATTTATCGGCCTTCAATCCCATCAATTTCCCCAACACAATTTCCCGACTAATAAAGATTTCCCTCAGTTCCTCCTCCTTACTAGACCCTCTGACCCCTTTTATATCTGGAAGGTTGTTTGTGTCCTCCTTAGTGAATGCCGAACCAAAGTACTTGTTCAATTGGTCTGCCATTTCTTTGTTCCCCGTTATGACTTCCCCTGATTCTGACTGCAGGGGACCTACGTTTGTCTTTACTAACCTTTTTCTCTTTACATACCTATAGAAACTTTTGCAATCCGCCTTAATGTTCCCTGCAAGCTTCTTCTCGTACTCCATTTTCCCTGCCCTAATCAAACCCTTTGTCCTCCTCTGCTGAGTTCTAAATTTCTCCCAGTCCCCGGGTTCGCTACTATTTCTGGCCAATTTGTATGCCACTTCCTTGGCTTTAATACTATCCCTGATTTCCCTAGATAGTGGTGTCCCGACCCATGACCAATATGTTGTCGTGAGTAGGCTCTTTATGTTTCTCTGGAAAATCCCTGCAGCCGACCGAATTCCAAACGGGCATCTGTTGTAGATGAACAGTCTCTTGTGCGTGTTGATGCAGGTGAGGCCTTTCGAATACTCCTCCAGCTCCTGCGTCATGTAGACCGAAGTCAGGTCGAGCTTGGTGAATGCCTTGCCTCCTGCCAGAGTTGCAAATAGGTCGTCTGCCTTAGGTAGTGGGTATTGTAGTGAGAAACGATTAATAGTTATTTTATAATCGCCGCAAATCCAGACCGTGCCATCACTTTTGAGTACTGGAACAATCGGGCTGGCCCACTCACTGAATTCTACTGGGAAGATGATGCCCTCGCATTGCAGCCTGTCCAGCTCAATTTCCACTCTCTCCCTCATCATGTGAGGTACCGCTCGTGCCTTGTGGTGAATGGGTCGTGCCTCTGGGGCCAAGTGGATCCGCACTTTCGCCCCAGAAAAGTTTCCAATGCCTGGCTCAAAAAGGGAAGGAAATTTGTTGAGAACCTGGGTACATGAGGCCTCATCGACATGTGATAGCGCTCAGATGTCATCCCAGTTCCAGCAGATTTTGCCCAGCCAGCTCCTTCCAAATAGTGTGGGGCCATCTCCCGGGACAATCCAGAGTGGCAATCCGTGCACCGTGCCCTCGTAGGTGACCTTGACCAGGGACCTGCCCAGGACAGTGATAAGCTCTTTGGTGTACATTCTCAGTTTCATGTGGCTGGGGCTCAGGGCTCGTCTGAATACCTTGTTGCACCACAGTCTCTCAAACATCTTTTTACTCATGATGGATTGGCTAGCGCCAGTGTCCAGTTCCATGGCTATGGGTAAGCCATTCAATTTTATGTTCAGCATTATAGGTGGATATTTCATCGAAAATGTGTGCACCCTGTGTACCTCAGCATCTGCCTGCTCTCTCTGAGGCTCGAAATTGCTTTGATCCACCTTGGACCGATCTTCCTCTGCCACGTGGTTGTTAGCAGGTTTTTCAGAGCTTGCAGCTCGTTTGCAAGCTCATTGGAGGCGCCCCATTGTTCCACAGCTCTTGCAACCATACCCTTTGAACCGGCATGAATAGGCTGAATGGAAGCCTCCACAATGCCAAAAAGGTGTGAATTGCCTTGTATTCATCCTTTGTTGGGGACTCTGAGTCATCTGGGTCACCTGAGGCCTGCTGGAAGTTGCAGACTCGTGGTTTCTGCCCTGTACATTTCTGCTCGCAAACACAGTTCCAGTTAATTTATGAACATTGCTAGCACTTGTGTGCTGAGAGATTTGTTTGGTGTTATCACTGGTGGACATAAACGCCTGTGCTATCGCAATGGCCTTACTGAAGGTCGGTGTCTCTACAGTCAAAAGTTTTTGTAGGATGGTCTCGTGGCCAATGCCCAGTACAAAAAAGTCTCTGAGCATTTGCTCCAGGTCGCCATCAAACTCACATTGTCCTTCAAGTTGCCTTAGCTCGGCGACGTAGCTCGCCACTTCCTGACCTTCAGATCGCTGGCACGTGTAGAACCGATACCTCGCCATCAGCACTCTCTCCCTCGGGTTAAGATGCTCCCGAACCAGTGTACACAGCTCCTCATACGACTTATCTGTGGTTTCACCAGAGCCAGAAGATTCTTCATGAGGCTGTAGGTCGGTGCCCCACTCCTTTTTGCAGTGCTTCCTTCTCCGTCCAGCTCGTTGGCTACAAAGTACTGGTCTAGCCCTTCGACATAGGCTTCCCAGTCCTCACCCTCCGAGAACTTCTCCAGGATGCCCACAGTTTGCTGCATCTTTGCGTTGGATTCGTATTTTCGTCGCCAGTTATTGTGTTCCTAGCACAGGTGAGGCTGCACACAGGGAGGTTAAATTAACAGTGACCTAAGTCTTTATTAAGACATTCCAGATTGAGGAACAGGCCTTGGGGGCCGGCTTATATACAGTGCTCCCAAGGGATGCTGTGATCCCTTGGGACTTCAGGGGATGAGCTCCTTGGTGGCGGAACATGGGAGTGCATGCTTTACAGATGCACAACAAAGTGTACTATTTACTTTGGGAGGGAGTGATGTTATGTATGCAACTCTATGTAAGCAGCATTCTATTGCCACCAGAGGGCGTATCTTTTGGAGTCCCAAGGGATCCCAGCATCCCTTGGGAGCACTGTATATAAGCAGGCCTCCCATGCTGTACCAGCACTCTGGAGTTAGAAGAAAGAGACTAAGGTCACCATTACTCACATCTACTGTTCTCAGTCACATTGCTTTATTCAAGACATAAGAATGGGGAAGCTGATAAAGTCCATCCTTCTCATGTACAGGGCCTCTGTGACCTGTCTAATGCAGCGATGGGTTGCATGGTGAGACATATTACAAATCTCGACCGCGGAGATCCGAAAGGAACCGGATGCGTAGAAAGACAGTGCTGCAGTGACCTTTACGTCGACCGACACTGATGTCCTGATGGCAGGCTGCATATGTGGCCTGACGAGCTCACATATTTCATTGATCACCATCTTGTGGAAGTGCAGTCTCCGAAGGCAGGTGTGCTTGGACACATTGAGGTAAGACCTCTTTTCCCTGTCCGTGCGGGGTGTGTATGATCTGGCCCTCCTCCTCATTCTTGCACGTCTTAAATTGGCGACATAATGATGTACATCATACATGGAGCAATCTGCACTCTGCAGCATCTGCATATTAATCGATGCAGGCTGATAAATGGTTGGCCCCATTGCAATGAAAGTATAATAGTGATTGATCAGAAGCAATAATGTCCTCACTAAAAAGCACTTAGATTAAACCCCTAATAGTCCAGAGTCTGAAAATATGTCTGTTGAGATGGTCACGTCACCTGAGAAAAACTCCAGAGTCAATGCAAACTCCCCCAAAGTTGAAGCAGTCTTTTGAATGAAGCGACCTGCGATTTAAAAAATGGCAGCCACACCGCTGGCTTTAGTTCAGAAAAGTTCCAGTTTTTCTGTGCATTTTTTTAGGTGAGCAATATTGTGGACGATATGTGTGCGAGGTGGTGAAAGTGACAGTGGGTGATCTCCTGGGCATTAGCTTTGCTAAATGTGCTCTTTACGACAAAAAAAAATGGGCGAGCGGTACTATTCAATCTCGGCGTTAATTCTGTGAGAAAGTAACACTGGCCGATATTATGGCCGTTGATTTTGCCCATTCTGATGATTCCGCCCCAAAAAGTGGGTGGGCGGTATTATTTTTTCCCGGTGTTACGCACATGGGAAAAGTTACGCTCGGCGACAAGTTTCCGAAAAATGGGCGTCAGCTTCCATTTTGTGGCTAAATGGGCAATATATAGGCATTATATGTCATTTCAGCGGTAAAATTTACGTTAAGTGGCCGATAAGCATACAAAAATATGCAAAAAGTCTAGCCTATATCCCTTTGCAGGCTCTTTGTGTCCTCCTTAAAGCTTACTTTCCCACCTAGCTTTGTATCATCAGCAAACTTGGGTACACTGCATTTGGTCCTTCATCTAAGTATTAACATAGATAGTAAATAGCTGAGGCCCCAGCGCTGCTCCTTGCGGTACCCTAATAGTTACAACCTGCCAACTGGAAAATGACCCATTTATCCCGACTCTCTACTTTCTGTCTATTAACCAATCATCTCTCCATGCTAATGCATCACCCCCATCTCATGAGCTCTCATCTTGCATAACAGCCTTTTAAGTGGCCTTTATCGAATGCCTATTGGAAATCAAAATATACCGCATCCACTGGTTCCCTTTTATCTACCCAGCTAGTTGCATCCTCAGAAAGCGATAATCATTTGTTAAACATGATTTCTCTTTTCATAAAACATTGTTGACTCTGCCTAATCATATTATGATTTTCTAAGTGCCCTGTTACCACTTTCTTGCTAATGGATTCCAGCATTTTCCTGACAACTGATGTCAGGCTAACTGGCCTGTAGTTTCCTGTTTTCTCTCTCCCTCCTTTCTTAAATAGCAGGGTTACATTTGCTACATTCCAATCCACTAGGACCATTCTAGAATCTATGGAATTTTGGAAGATCACAACCCATGCATCAACTATCTCTGCAGCCACCTCTTTTAGAACCCTTGGATGTAGGCCAGCACATCTAGGTGATTTGTCGACTTTTAGTCACGTTAGTTCCTCAAGTATCCAATGTATTCCTGGCTAGACTCCCACATTCTACCCCACGTAAACTTGGGATGATCAAAAACTTGGCAGTCCGTGTCCTATCTTGCACCAAGTCCCGATCGCCCCTCATCCCTGTGCTCGCTAACCTACATTGGCTCTCGGTTCAGCAAATCCTCAATTTCAAAATTCTCATCCTTATTTTCAAATCCCTTCATGGTCTCGCCCTTTTCTATCTCTGTAATCTCCTCCAGCCCCACAACCCCCGAGATATCTGTGCTCCTCTAATTCTGCCCTCTTGAGCATCGCTGATTATAATCGCTCAACCATTGGTGGCCGTGTCTTCTGTTGCCTCGGCCCCAAGCTCTGGAATTCCCTGCCTAAACTCTCTGCCTTTTTTCCTGCAAGACACTCCTTAAAACCTACCTCTTTGACCAAACTTTTGGTCAGCTGTTCTAATTGCTCCTTCAGTGCCTTGGTGTCAATTGTTTTGTCTCATAATACTGCTGTGAAACACCTTGGGATGTTTTACTATGCTAAAGGTGCTGTGTAACATAAGAACATAAGAACATAAGAAATAGGAGCATGTGCAAATATATCTTTTGAACTGACACTTTTCAGGAGTGCTTTGGTAAGAGATTATTGACATGCTTAGTTACGAGGTTAAAATTTGACAAATAAGCCAACTACATTTGTATTTGTAAGCAATATCGACAACAGTTGCAGGATGAAGTAGGACTGCCCACAGATATTGAAAGAAAGAAACACTGATATGAAATGGCCATCTTATCAGCTCTGTCGGCTTCACTTTTAGCAGTCAGAAGAAGTAAAACTGTTAGTGATTACAGTACAACAATTGAGATAATGTATGGAGAGTTATTGAATCTATCAATTAGACCAACTGTATCCAAAGGGAGTGGAAAACCAAGACTAAGCCAACAGATCAAAGCCTTTCTGTCATTTTGATTTACTGAATGGTACATTATTAAGAACCGTAAATCTGTCTGAAACATTTGTATTATGCCAAGATGCTTCAATATTACCTTGTACCCTGGCCAATATTTATCACTCAACTATCATCACTACACAAAAATCAGTTTAACTGATCATTATCTTTGTCTCATTTCTGTTTGTGGCAGCTTACTGTCACTTCTCCGACTCTGCAACAGTAACAACATTTCAAAATTACTTAATTGGCTGTGACGTGCCTTGGGATGTCCAGAGGTTCTAAAAGCGACTATATCAATGCAAGTCTTTCAAAGCTTTCCTTTAGCCTGCAGCAGGGGAGGGGAGGGGACGGGTATTTTTTCAATTATTTATTGCAGGAATGTGGGCATCGTTGGCAAGGCCAGCCTTTAATGCCCATTCCTAATTGCCCTTGAAAAGGTGGTGTTGAGCTGGCTTCTTGAACCACTGCTGTCCGTGCAGTGAAAGTACTCCCACAGTGCTGTTCGGGAGAGAGTTCCAAGATATTGACCTGGCGATGATGAAGAAGCTGATAGTGTCAGGAGGAGGGGCTGAATATCTCCATCCTCAAGGATGGTGTGTGACTTGGAGGGGAACTTGGAGGTGGTAGTGTTCCCTTCCGTCTGCTGTCCTTGTCCTTCTAGGTGGTAGAAGTCGCGGGCTTGGGAGGTGCTGTTGAAGTAACCTTGGTGAGTTGCTGTAGTTCATTTAGTAGATGGTACACACTGAGCCACTGAGCACAGTGGTGGAGGGAGTGATGGTAGATAGGGTTCCAATTCAGTGGGCTGCTTTGCCCTGGATGGTGTCAAGCATCTTCAGCTGCACTCATCCAGGCAAGTGGAGAATATTCCATCACACTCCTGACTTGTGTCTTGTAGATGGTAGAAAGACTTTGGGAAGTCAGGAGGTGAGACACTCGTCGCAGAATACCCAGCCTCTGACCTGCACTTATAGCCATATTATTTATGTGGCTGATCCAGTTAAGTTCTGTTCAATGGTGACCCCCAAGATGTTGATGGTGGGGGGGTAATACCAGATGGTGGGGGGGGTAATTCAATGGTAATGCCATTGAATGTCAAGGGGAGGTGGTTAGACTCTCGCTTGTTGGAGATAGTCATCACGAGGCAGCTGTGTGGTGCGAAAGTTACTTGCCACATTTCAACCCAAACCTGAATGTCATCCAGGCCTTGCTGCATATGGGCATGGATCATCTCATTATCTGAAGAATTGCAAATGGAATTGAACACTGTGCAATCATCAGTGAACATTCCCACTTCTGACCTTATGATGGAGGGAAGGTCATTGATAAAGCAGCTGAAGATGGTTGGGCCTAGGACACTGCCCTGAGGAATTCCTGCAATGATGTTCTGGGGCTGTGATGATTGACCTCCAACCACCACAACCATCTTCCATTGTGCTAGGTATGACTCCAGCCAGTGGAGAGTTTCCCCCTTAATTCCCCTCGACTTCAGTTGTACTAGGGCTCCTTGATGCTACACTCAGTCAAATGCTGCCTTGATATCAAGGGCAGTCACTCTCACCTCACCTCTGGAATTCAGCTCTTTTGTCCATGTTTGGACCAAGGCTGTAATGAGGTCGAGAGCCGAGTGGTGCTGGCGGAACCCAAAACTGATCATCAGTGAGCAGGTTATTGATGAGTAAGTGCCGCTTGAGAGTGCTGTCGACAGCTCGTTCCATCACCTTGCTGATGATTGAGAGTAGGCTGATGGGGCGGTAATTGGCAGGGTTGGATTTGTCCGCTTTTTTGGACAGGACATACCTGGGCGGTTTTTCACATTGTGGAGTCAGTGTTGTTACTGTACTGGAACAGCTTGGCTAGAGTCTGGAGCACAAGTCTTCAGCATGACAGCTGAGTGGGTGAAAATGGTTGCAATCGACTCAGCCTTGTCTTTTGCACTCCTGTGCTGGGCTCTCTCATCATTGAGGATGGAGAAATTCATGGAGCCTCCTCCTCCCATTAGTTGTTTAATTGTCCACCACCATTCACGGCTGGATATGGCAGGACTGCAGAACTTTGACCTCATCCGTTGGTTGTGGGATTGCTTAGCTCGGTCTGTAGCATGCTGCTTCCGCTGTTTGGCATGCATGAAGTCCTGTGTTGCAGCTTCCCCAGGTTGGCACTTAATTTTTGGTACACCTGGTGCTGTTCCTGGCATGCTCTTCTACACTCCTCATTGAACCAGGGTTGGTCCCCTGGCTTGATGGTAATGCTAGAGTGACGGACATGCTGGGCCATCAGGTTACAGATTGTGATGGAATACAATTCTGCTGCTGCTGATGGTCCACAACACCTCATGGATTGCCAGTTTCAGCTGTTAGATCTGTTCTGAATCTATCCCATTTAGCTGGATGGTAATTCCACACAAATCGATGGAGGATGTCCTCTGTGTGAGGATGGGACTTCGGGCAGATTTTTCCAGGGAATCAGTGGGCATGATCTGTGGTGGGTCGGGTAGGAAAAACATTTTTTTGACAACGGTTCGGGACCCCGTTGGCAACCCGCCATCATGCACCTTTCCCAAATATCAGGTCTGTCAGTGCTGAACAAACCCGACACGCAGCAGCGGGGAAGGCAATTCAGGTCATTATGACCTTGTTAACAAAGGATTAACAATTATTTTCCAACTCACCTTCAGATTTATCAGGTTGCCCACAGGGTCCACGCTGCTCGGGGATCACGTCAGGTAAGCAGGGCGGGAGTTGAATGGCCATGGAATCATCTCATTACTTGGCAGCTGGAAATGTGCTGTAAAAGCTCCCATCTCACAGCTATTCACTTTCCAAGCTCAGAAGCTGTTGCTTACTGCATTTTGAAGTCAGACTGAGCTTTATGCAGGTTGCAAGTTTTTGGAGCAAACTCTCTATCCAGTGTCAGCTCATTGCTTGCACCAATCTCTCTCACCATTGACAGATCACTTCTGCCATCCAAATTTCCTCTGCCATCTACGACATCAGCATCAGTGCCCTTGAAAGTATCTCAACTAGGTCCTCAGAATCCCACCACAATCATCCCCAACACCAGCATCAGCAGGCACACCAGCAGCAGCAACAGCAACATCAACTTTCTCTGCAATCAACTGATGTTGCACAGGACACATGGCATGAGCACCCAACTATTTTGCTGCCTGGGACACCAGGGATGGCCTCACCATGGCCAGATTTAATTTACCTGATGCTGTACACCATGGCTGCCACATGATGCGCCAGGTTGGCACCACCCTACACCAACACCATAAACCATCCCTGCAATGCATCAAGCCATTCCTTTCACACTCATTACCATTGCAGGAGGTTCTGTTATGTCTCACCATTCATTGCAATTCACTAAGCCACTTCCAAAGATCTGTCCAAGAAGCCAAAGTGTTGAAAATTATAATTTCAATGTTTGACATCGCTTTACATGAACCTTAGCTAAAACACAGAAGTGCTTACTTTTGTGTGTTGTTAGTTGGTATGATTGGACAAGGATGAGGGTGAATGTGAGGGGTGGCTAGTGAGATGGGGAAGTGACAATGTAGATAGAGAGAGAGGATATAGATGCTAGGTATGTTGGTATGTGTAAGGATATGCAGGAGTAGGGTAGGGTAGGCAGAGTGATGGGGATCGATGAGTGGCACAGCAGGATGAGGTTGAGTGTGGCTTTGCAGTAACATTTCATGGTCTACTAAGGTAATTGAAAGGTTTGCGCCACTCCAGCCTGGTCCTCCTGACAACATCCCTGCTTGTGCCCTCCTGTGCAATGTGCAACCAGGCTGTGTGGTATCTTGGAGAGGTTTCTTCTCCTTATTGGAAGGGAAGAGAACTTCCAATGTTTTGACTCTCTCCATAAACATATGGACAAAGTGATGGGAGAGCCTGGGTGCAGCCATGCCCCTCTGTGCAGTGCTTGTTAGTGTTTGCAGCACCTCAATGCTGTAGAACACTGTCAACACAAAGGAAACCGACTGTTGAAACATCATCAAATGACGTCATCAGACCTGCTTCCTTCAATTGGCTGGGAGATGCGCTGGGCGGGTTTAACAAGCCCAATCAGAGGAAAATCATTTTGGACTGTGAGCTGGGGCCAGCAGCAAGGCTGGGACCTGCCACCAATGTCGCCCACCACAATGTTGCGCGCCAAGGTTGATAATATCTGCCCTTCCTCTCCACAAGGACAGTGCATTAATCAAAGTATTGGTAGAGTCTCTCCACGAAGGCCTCCCAATCGTCCCCTTCTGAGAACTTCTCCAGGATACTAACTGTTCTTTGCATTTTCGCACGGATGTTCGTTATCTCGTCGACCAATACTTCGTGGCCAAAGAGCTGGAAGGGGACGAGAATGTTGCCAAACGAAGGGCGATCATCCTCACAGTCTGTGGGGCAACAACCTATGGCGTTATGAAGAATCTTCTAGCTCCAGTGAAACCAACGACCAAATCGTATGAAGAACTGTGTACACTGGTCCGGGAGCACCTAAATCCGAAGGAAAGCGTTCTGATGGCAAGGTATCGATTTTACACATGTCAACCGTCTGAAGGCCAGGAAGTGGTGAGCTATGTCGCCGAACTAAGGTGCCTTGCAGGACATTGCGAATTCAGTGGATTCCTTGAGCAAATGCGAAGAGTCTTCTTTGTGCTTGGCATTGGCCATGAGGTTGTCTTTCGCAAACTATTGACTGTTGAAACACCGAACCTGAGCAAAGCTATAACAATAGCCCATGCATTTATGTCCACCAGCAACAACTCCAAAACAAATTTCACAGCATAAAGAGGTTTCAGCAAGTACTGTACAAAAAGTAACGTCGTTTTCAGAAATGCATATGACAGAACGTACACACCTGCAGTTGTACAACTTCAGATGACCCAGAGTCCGCCATCAAACATTAATGCGAGGCAGTTAACACCTTGTTGGTGCTCCGGAGGTGATCATCAAGCCCATTAATGCTTCTTCAAACACTATGTGTGCAAAGGCTGTGGAACAATGGGACACCTCTCGTGAATGTGCAGGCAAGCTGCAAACCCTGCAAACCACCATGTTGCAGAGGAGGATCGATCCATGGCTGATCAGGCTGAATTAGAGACTCGAACCAAGGAGGCAGAAGAGTACTGGGTACACACCTTTACCACGAAGTGTCCACCGATCATGCTAAAAGTCGAACTGGACGGAATTCCAGTATCCATGGAACTGGACACGGTTGCAATCATAAGCAAAAAGGCCTTCGACAGGCTGTGATGCAACAAGGTACACATGCCCAAGTTTAGCCCCATTCATACCAAGCTAAGAACTTACACTAAAGAGCTGAACCCTGTTATTGGCAGTGCAGCAGTAAAAGTCTCTTATGATGGAGCAGTGCACGAACTCCCACTATGTATTGTACCAGGAGATGACCCCAAACTGTTCGGCAGAAGCTGGCTGGGAAAATTCCGCTGGAACTGGGATGACATCCGAGCGCTTTCGTCCTTCGATGACGTCTCATGTGCCCAGGTTCTGAGCAAGTTCCCGTCATTGTTTGAGCCAGGCATCGGAAGTTTCTCGAGGGTGAAAGTGCAGATCCAGTTGGTTCCTGGTACACAACCCATCCACCACAAGGCACGCTCAGCGCGGTGAGGAGCAGCGTCAGCGGCAGTCTGGGGTCAGCGGCCTACAAAGGTCCAGCGGCAGTCCGGGGTCTGGGGCCTACAAAGGCCCAGCAGCAGTCGGTGAGCGAGCAGTGTGGGGAGGAGCAGCGTCAGCGGCAGTCCGGGGTCTGGGGCCTACAAAGGCCCAGCGGCAGTCAGTGAGCGAGCAGTGTGGGGAGGAGCAGCGTCAGCGGCAGTCCGGGGTCTGGGGCCTACAAAGGCCCAGCGGCAGTCGGTGAGCGAGCAGTGTGGGGAGGAGCAGCATCAGCGGCAGTCCGGGGTCTGGGGCCTACAAAGGCCCAGCGGTAGTCGGTGAGCGAGCAGTGTGGGGAGGAGCAGCGTCAGCGGCAGTCCGGGGTCTGGGGCCTACAAAGGCCCAGCGGCAGTCGGTGAGCGAGCAGTGTGGGGAGGAGCAGCGTCAGCGGCAGTCCGGGGTCTGGGGCCTACAAAGGCCCAGCGGCAGTCCGGGGTCTGGGGCCTACAAAGGCCCAGCGGCAGTCGGTGAGCGAGCAGTGCAGGGAGGAGCAGCGTCAGCGGCAGTCCGGGGTCTGGGGCCTACAAAGGCCCAGCGGCAGTCCGGGGTCTGGGGCCTACAAAGGCCCAGCGGCAGTCGGTGAGCGAGCAGTGTGGGGAGGAGCAACGTCAGCGGCAGTCCGGGGTCTGGGGCCTACAAAGGCCCAGCGGCAGTCAGTGAGCGAGCAGTGTGGGGAGGAGCAGCGTCAGCGGCAGTCCGGGGTCTGGGGCCTACAAAGGCCCAGCGGCAGTCAGTGAGCGAGCAGTGTGGGGAGGAGCAGCGTCAGCGGCAGTCCGGGGTCTGGGGCCTACAAAGGCCCAGCGGCAGTCGGTGAGCGAGCAGTGTGGGGAGGAGCAGCGTCAGCGGCAGTCCGGGGTCTGGGGCCTACAAAGGCCCAGCGGCAGTCGGTGAGCGAGCAGTGCAGGGAGGAGCAGCGTCAGCGGCAGTCCGGGGTCTGGGGCCTACAAAGGCCCAGCGGCAGTCCGGGGTCTGGGGCCTACAAAGGCCCAGCGGCAGTCGGTGAGCGAGCAGTGTGGGGAGGAGCAGCGTCAGCGGCAGTCCGGGGTCTGGGGCCTACAAAGGCCCAGCAGCAGTCAGTGAGCGAGCAGTGTGGGGAGGAGCAGCGTCAGCGGCAGTCCGGGGTCTGGGGCCTACAAAGGCCCAGTGGCAGTCGGTGAGCGAGCAGTGTGGGGAGGAGCAGCGTCAGCGGCAGTCCGGGGTCTGGGGCCTACAAAGGCCCAGCGGCAGTCAGTGAGCGAGCAGTGTGGGGAGGAGCAGCGTCAGCGGCAGTCCGGGGTCTGGGGCCTACAAAGGCCCAGCGGCAGTCGGTGAGCGAGCAGTGTGGGGAGGAGCAGCGTCAGCGGCAGTCCGGGGTCTGGGGCCTACAAAGGCCCAGCGGCAGTCGGTGAGCGAGCAGTGTGGGGAAGAGCAGCGTCAGCGGCAGTCCGGGGTCTGGGGCCTACAAAGGCCCAGCGGCAGTCCGGGGTCTGGGGCCTACAAAGGCCCAGCGGCAGTCGGTGAGCGAGCAGTGTGGGGAGGAGCAGCGTCAGCGGCAGTCCGGGGTCTGGGGCCTACAAAGGCCCAGCGGCAGTCGGTGAGCGAGCAGTGTGGGGAAGAGCAGCGTCAGCGGCAGTCCGGGGTCTGGGGCCTACAAAGGCCCAGCGGCAGTCCGGGGTCTGGGGCCTACAAAGGCCCAGCGGTAGTCGGTGAGCGAGCAGTGTGGGGAGGAGCAGCGTCAGCGGCAGTCCGGGGTCTGGGGCCTACAAAGGCCCAGCGGCAGTCGGTGAGCGAGCAGTGTGGGGAGGAGCAGCGTCAGCGGCAGTCCGGGGTCTGGGGCCTACAAAGGCCCAGCGGCAGTCGGTGAGCGAGCAGTGTGGGGAGGAGCAGCGTCAGCGGCAGTCCGGGGTCAGCGGTCTACAAAGGCCCAGCGGTAGTCGGTGAGCGAGCAGTGTGGGGAGGAGCAGCGTCAGCGGCAGTCCGGGGTCTGGGGCCTACAAAGGCCCAGCGGCAGTTGGTGAGCGAGCAGTGTGGGGAGGAGGGACAAGAAATCAAAAAGTGACGTCACAGCCAAGCTAGTAAATGGTTGCCTGATCGGCTGGTGAGTATGTCTCTTTGATTTTGTGTTCTAATAGGTAAGAGAATAAATTACTAAATAGCTGTTTAGATTGTGTAGTGGGAGTCAGTGTTTTTGCTGGGTAATGTAAGGGTAACTAGTGGAATTGCAGGGCAGCTCATTCAAACAGAATGCAACACCTGTGCCATGTGGGAATCCCTGGATGCTTCCCGCAACGGGGATGACCACATGTGCAGGAAGTGTCTCCAGCTCCTCCAACTCGAGCGCCGAATCTCGGAGCTTGAGCGAGGACTGGAGGCACTGAGGAGCATCCAAGAGAACGAGAGGTACGTGGATAGCACGTTTCAGGCGTTGGTCACCCCACAGATTAAAAGCGGAAAAGGAGGATAGGGAATGGGTAACTGTCGCACATAAGAGTATGGCGAGGCAGGTAGTGCAAGAGTCCCCTGAGGCTATCCCGCTCTCCAACCGGTACTCTATTCTGACTACTGGAGAGAGCGGTGATGCCTCCGGAGAATGCAGCCAGGGCCAAGTCCACAGCATCGTGGGTGGCTCAGCTGCACAGGGCTGGAGGAAGAAGACGGGAAGGGCTATAGTGATAGGAGATTCAATAGTTAGGGCAGCAGATAGGCGCTTCAGCGGCAGCAAAAGTGACATCAGGATGGTATGTTGCCTCCCTGGTGCAAGGGTCAATGACGTCACTGAGTGACTGCAGGGAATTCTGGGAAGGGAAGGGGAACAGCCAGTGGTTGTGGTCCACATTGGTACCAATGACATAGGTAGAAAGTGGGGTGAGGTCCTGAAAGCTGAGTTTAAGGAGCTAGGAGTGAGATTGAAAGCCAGGACCTCAAAGGTGGTAATCTCGGGATTACTGCCAGTGCCACGTACTAGTGAGGGTAGAAATAGGAAGGCTAGTCAGATAAATATGTGACTGGGGCATTGGTGTAGGAGGGAGGGCTTTAGTTTGCGGAACAATTGGGACCGCTTCTGGGGTAGGTGGGACCTATACAAGTCGGACAGGTTACACCTCAACAGAGATAGGACCAATGTTCTCGTGGGTGGTTTTGATAGTGCAGTTGGGAGGGCTTTAAATTAGCTTGGCAGGGGGAAGGGAACCCAGGAGAGGGCTCTGAGCTAGTTAGAGTGGGTGAGAGCTCAGATGAATAGAACTCCAAGAAAGAATGCAAAAGGCAGGAGGTAACAGAGCAGAGTAGCACTGGGGTAAGTATAAACCACAATGTGATAGGAAGGGACAATATGTTTGAATATAAAGGGGCTGCAGGAGGGGTCAAAACTAAAAATCATGGTTTAAAAACTAGTATTAAAACACTTTACCTAAACGCACGCAGCATTCGAAACAAAGTAAAAGATTGACAGCACAAATCATTACAAATGGGTATGATTTGGTGGCCATTACAGAAACGTGGTTTCAGGTTGGCCAAGACTGTGAATTAAACATACAGGGGTATCTGAAAATTCGGAAAGATAGACAAGAAGGGAAAGGAGGTGGGATAGCTCTGTTAATAAAGAATGATATCAGGGCAGTTGTGAGAGATGATATTGGCTCTATTGAACAAAATATTGAATCATTGTGGGTGGAGATTAGAGATAGTAAGGGGAAAAAGTCACTGGTGGGCGTAGTTTATAGGCCCCCAAATAATAACTTCATGGTGCGGCGGACAATAATCAAGGGAATAATGGAGGCATGTGAAAAAGGAACGGCAGTAATTGTGGGGGATTTTAACCTATATATCGATTGGTCAAATCAAATCGCACGGGGTAGCCTTGAGGAGGAATTCATAGAATGCATACGGGATTGTTTCTTAGAACAGTATGTTACAGAACCTACAAGGGAGCAAGCTATCTTAGATCTGGTCCTGTGTAATGAGACAGGAATAATAGACGATCTTCAAGTAAAAGATCCTCTCGGAATGAGTATGGTTGAATTTGTAATACAGATTGAGGGTGAGGAAGTAGTGTCTCAAACGAGCATATTATGCTTAAACAAAGGGGACTACAGTGGGATGAGGGCAGATTGGCTAAAGTAGACTGGGAATACAGACTAAATGGTGGCACAATTGAGGAACAGTGGAGGACTTTTAAGGAGCTCTTTCATAGTGCTCAACAAAAATATATTCCAGTGAAAAAGAAAGGCAGTAAGAGAAGGGATAACCAGCCGTGGATAACCAAGGAAATAAAGGAGGGTATCAAATTAAAAACCAATGCATACAAGGTGGCCAAGGTTAGTGGGAAACTAGAAGATTGGGAAAATTTTAAATGACAGCAAAGAATGACTAAGAAAGCAATAAAGAAAGGAAAGATAGATTACGAAAATAAACTTGCGCAAAACATAAAAACAAATAGTAAAAGCTTTACCGATATATAAAACGGAAAAGACTGACTAAAGTAAATGTTGGTCCCTTAGAAGATGAGAAGGGGGATTTAATAATGGGAAATGTGGAAATGGCTGAGACCTTAAACAATTATTTTGCTTCAGTCTTCACAGTGGAAGACACAAAAACCATGCCAAAAATTGCTGGTCACGGGAATGTGGGAAGGGAGGACCATGAGATAATCACTATCACGAGGGAGGTAGTGCTGGACAGGCTAATGGGACTCAAGGTAGACAAGTCCCCTGGTCCTGATGAAATGCATCCCAGGGTATTAAAAGAGATGGCGGAAGTTATAGCAGATGCATTCGTTATAATCTACCAAAATTCTCTGGACTCTGGGGAGGTACCATCGGATTGGAAAGCAGCTAATGTAACGCCTCTGTTTAAAAAAGGCAGGTAACTATAGGCCGGTTAGTTTAACATCTGTAGTGGGGAAAATGCTTGAAGCTATCATTAAGGAAGAAATAGCGGGACATCTAGATAGGAATAGTGCAATCAAGCAGACGCAACATGGATTCATGAAGGGGAAATCATGTTTAACTAATTTACTGGAATTCTTTGAGGATATAACGAGCATGGTGGATAGAGGTGTACCAATGGATATGATGTATTTGAATTTCCAAAAGGCATTCGATAAGGTGTCACACAAAAGGTTACTGCAGAAGATAAAGATATGTGGAGTCAGAGGAAATGTATTAGCATGGATAGATAATTGGCTAACTGACAGAAAGCAGAGAGTCGGGATAAATGGGTCCTTTTCAGGTTGGCAATCAGTGGTTAGTGGTGTGCCACAGGGATCGGTGCTGTGACCACAACTGTTTACAATATACATAGATGACCTGGAAGAGGGGACAGAGTGTAGTGTAACAAAATTTGCAGATGACACAAAGATTAGTGGGAAAGTGGGTTGTGTAGAGGACATAGAGAGGCTGCAAAGAGATTTAGATAGGTTAAGTGAATGGGCTAAGGTTTGGCAGATGGAATACAATGTTGGAAAATGTGAGGTCATCCACCTTGGAAAAAAAAACAGTCAAAGGGAATATTACTTGAATGGGGAGAAATTACAACATGCTGCGGTGCAGAGGGACCTTGGGGTCCTTGTGCATGAATCCCAAAAAGTTAGTTTGCAGGTGCAGCAGGTAATCAGGAAGACGAATGGAATGTTGGCCTTCATTGCGAGAGGGATGGAGTACAAAAGCAGGGAGGTCCTGCTGCAACTGTACAGGGTATTGGTGAGGCCGCACCTGGAGTACTGCGTGCAGTTTTGGTCACCTTACTTAAGGAAGGATATACTAGCTTTGGAGGGGGTGCAGAGATGATTCACTAGGCTGATTCCGGAGATGAGGGGGTTACCTTATGATGATAGATTGAGTAGACTGGGTCTTTACTCGTTGGAGTTCAGAAGGATGAGGGGTGATCTTATCGAAACATTTAAAATAATGAAAGGTATAGACAAGATAGAGGCAGAGAGGTTGTTTCCACTGGTCGGGGAGACTAGAACTAGGGGGCACAGCCTCAAAATACGGGCAAGCCAATTAAAAACCGAGTTGAGAAGGAATTTCTTCTCCCAGAGGGTTGTGAATCTGTGGAATTCTCTGCCCAAGGAAGCAGTTGAGGCTAGCTCATTGAATGTATTCAAATCACAGATAGATCGATTTTTAACCAATAAGGGAATTAATGGCTATGGGGAGCGGGCGGGTAATTGGAGCTGAGTCCATGGCCAGATCGGCCATGATCTTGTTGAATGGCATAGCAGACTCGAGGGGCTAGATGGCCTATTCCTGTTCCTAATTCTTATGTTCTTATGTTCTTATATATGATGCGAAAGAAAGTGGAAATTGAGCTGGACAGGCTGCAACAAGAAGGCTTAATCGCGCAGGTGGAGTTCAACGAGTGGGCTATTCGTCCGATTGTTCCGCTACTCAAAGGTGATGGTGCGGTCAGAATTTGTGGGGACTATAAAGTAACGATTAACCGTTTTTTGCTACAGGACTAGTACCCGCTACCCAAGGCAGACGACCTATTTGCGACCCTGGCTGGAGGAAAGACGTTCACCAAGTTGGACCTGACCTCAGTCTACATGACGCAGGAGCTGGCGGAATCTTCAAAAGGCCTCACTGTTATGTATTTAACCTCTTGTAACCTCCTTTACACTTCCACCAAAGGGCCTACTTGTTGGATTCCCAAAGGATCCCAGCATCCCTTGGGAGCACGGTATGTAAGCAGGCCACCCAATAGGTACCAGCACTCTGGAGTCTTATTAAAGAAGCTAAGGTCACACTTGCTCATTGTAAACAGTACTCAGTTTCATCCTTTATGATGAGCATAGCAATTAGCGATGACGTAACGAACAAACGCGTGAAAATTCAAAGAACAGTTGGTATGCTGGAGAAGTTCTCAGAAGGGGACGATTGGGAGGCCTTCGTGGAGGAACTCCACCAATACTTTGTGGCCAATGAGCTGGAAGGGGACAAGAACACTACCAAACGAAGGGCAATCCTCCTAACTGTCTGTGGGGCAACAACCTATGACCTCATGAAGAACCTCCTAGCTCCGGAAAAACCAACAGAGAAATCCTTCAAAGAATTGTCCGGGAGCACCTAAATCCTAAGGAAAGTGTTTTGATGGCGAGATATTGGTTCTACACGTGTCAACGGTCAGAGGGCCAGAAAGTGGCGAGCTTTGTCGCCGAACTAAGGTGCCTCGCAGGACATTGTAAGTTTAAAGGATTCCTAGAACAAATGCTAAGAGACGTTTTTGTACTGGGCATTGGCCATGAGACAATCCTATGCAAACTGTTAACTGTAGAAACTCCAAAGCTAAGTAAAGCCATAACGATAGCCCAGGCATTTATGTCCACCAGTGACAACACCAGGCAGATTTCACAGAGTAAAGAAGTTTCGGCCAGTACTGTGCATAAAGTAATGTCAGTTTCGAGCAGAAATGTACTTGGCAGAACGTACACGCTGGCTGCTGCTGCCCGACCTCAGATGGCCCAGAATCCGCCATCAATCGTTAATGCAAGGCAGTTAACACTTGTTGGCGCTGTGGAGGTGATCATCAGCCCCATCAATGCTGCTTTAAGCAATATGCATGCAATGGTTGCAGAACAATGGGACACCTCCAGTGAATGTGCCGGTGAGCTGCAAACCCTGCAAACCACCACGTTGCAGAGGAAGTTCAATCCACTATGGATCAGACTGCATTGGAGACTCGTACCGAGGAGGCAGAAGTAAGGGGTACACACGTTCACGAAGAAATGCCCACCAATAATGTTAAAAGTTGAAAAGAACGGTATTCCTGTATCTGTGGAACTGGACATGGGGGCAAGTCAGTCCATAATGAGTAAAAAGGCCTTCGAGAGGCTGTGGGGCAAAAAGGCACACAGGCCCAAGCTAAGCTCCATTCACACCAAACTAAGGACTTACACCAAGGAACTAAACTCTGTAATTGGCAGTGCAGAAGTCAAAGTCTCCTATGATGGAGCAGTACACAAACTCCCACTGTGGATCGTGCCAGAGGATGGTCCCACGTTGTTTGGCAGAAGCTGGCTGGGAAAAATCCGTTGGAATTGGGACGACATCCGAGCGCTTTCATCCGTCGACGCGCCTCATGTGCCCAGGTTCTGAGCAATTCCCATCGTTGTTCGAGCCAGGCATTTGAAGCTTCTCGGAGGCGAAAGTGCAGATCCATTTGGTTCCCGGTACACGACCCATCCACCACAAGGCACGGGCGGTACTGTACATGATGCGTGAGAAAGTGGAAATTGAGCTGGACAGGCTGCAGCGAGAAGGCATCATCGCACCGGTGGAATTCAACGAGTGGGCTTGTCCGATTGTCCCGGTACTTAAAGAGGATGGCACGGTTAGAATTTGTGGGGACTATAAAGTAACTATTAACCGTTTTCACTACAGGATCAGTGCCCGCTACCCAAGGCAGATGACCTATTTACGACCCTGGCTGGAGGGAAGATGTTCACCAAGCTGGACCTGACCTCGGCTTACATGACGCAGGAGCTGGAGGAGTCTTCGAAAGGCCTCACCTGCATCAGCACGCACAAAGGTCTCTTCATCTATAACCGGTGCCCGTTTGGGATTCGGTCGGCCACGGCAATCTTCCCACAGAACATGGAGAGCCTGCTAAAATCGGTTCCTCGCACCGTGGTTTTCCACGACTATCTACTGGTTACAGGTCGGGACACCATTGAGCTCTTGAAGAATCTGGAAGAGGTTCTTAGTCGGTTGGATCGTGTGGGGCTCAGGTTGAAATGCTCAAAGTATGTTTTCCTGGCACAGGAGTTTGAGTTCTTGGGAAGAAGAATCACGGCAGACGGCATCAGACCTACCGACGCCAAGACGGAGGCCATCAAGAACCTGCCGAGACCACAGAACGTGACGGAGCTGTGGTTGTTCCTGGGACTCCTTAACTATTTCGGTAATTTCCTACCTGGGTTAAGCACCCTGCTAGGACCCCTACATGTGCTACTGCACAAGGGAGATGACTGGATATGGGGGACTTCACAACAGGCTGCCTTTAAGAAAGCCAAAAATCTGTTGTATTCAAACAAACTGCTTGTCCTATATAGCCTTTTTAAAAGATTTGTGCTAGCTTGCGATGCATCATCATACGGGGTCGGGTGTGTGTTACAACAGGCTAACGAATCTGGGATCTTGCAACAGGTCGCTTATGCGTCCAGGAGTTTGTCCAAGACCAACAGGGCCTACAGAATGATTGAAAAAGAGGCTCTGATGTGTGTTTACGGGGTATAAAAAATGCACCAGTATTTATTTGGCCTCAAGTTTGAGCTTGAAACTAACCACAAGCCGCTCATATCGCTGTTCTCTGAGAGCAAGGGGATTAACATCAATGCCTCTGCCCGCATCCAAAGATGGGCACCCACGCTGTCTGCATATAACTATGTAATCCGCCACAGACCAGGCACAGAGAACTGCGCTGTTGCACTTGGGTGGAAATGGTACAGCCTACAGACTTGCTCTTAGTGATAGATGCATTTGAAAATGAAAAGTCACCCATTATGGCCCATCAGATCAGGACCTGGACCAGCCAGGATTCTTTACTGTCCCTTGTAAAAAACTATATCCTCCTTGGGAGCTGGTTCAGCATCCCAGCAGAGATGCATGAAGAGATCAAGCCGTTCCAGCGGAGCAAAGATGAAATGTCCATACAGGTGGACTGCCTTTTGCGGGGCAATCACGTAGTTTTGCCTAAGAAAGTCAGGAAAAAGTTCATACGCGACCTACACAGTACCCGCCCAGGTATAGTAATGTTGAAAGCTATAGCCAGATCCCATGTGTGATGGCCCAGCATCGACTCAGATTTGGAGTCATGCGTGCACCAATGCAACACGTGCTCTCAACTGAGCAATGCACCCAGAGAGGCACCGCTATGTTTATGGTCATGGCCCTCCAAACCGTGGTCTAGGATCGACGTTGACTTTGTGGGCCCGTTTCTAGGCAAAATGTTTTTGGTTGTTGTGGATGCTTATTCAAAATGGATTGAGTGTGTAATACTGTCTGAAAGCATGTCCATTGCCCCCATCGAAAGCCTACGAGCCATGCTTGCCATGCACGACCTGCCTGATGTCCTTGTCAGCGACAATGGGCTGTGCTTTACCAGTGCTGAATTCAAAGAATTCATGACCCGCAATGGGATCAAGCATGTCACATCTGCCCCATTCAAGCCCGCATCCATCAGCCAGGCAGAACGGGCAGTCCAATCCATCAAGCAAAGCTTGAAACGTGTGTCAGAAGGTTTCCTGCAGACCTGCCTGTCCCGAGTCCTGCTCAGCTACCGCACCAGACCCCACTCGCTCACCGGGGTTCCCCCAGCCGAACTGCTCATGAAAAGGGCGCTCAAAACAAGGCTCTCTCTTGTCCACCCTAATCTCCATGATCAAGTCGAGAGCAGGCGGCATCAACAAAGCATGTACCACGATCGTGCAAACTCGTTACGCGATATTGAAGTCAATGACCCTGTATTTGTACTCAACTATGGACATGGACCCAAATGGCTTGCTGGCACTGTCATAGCCAAAGAAGGGAGTAGTGTGTTTCAGGTCAAACTTGCTAATGGACTAACATGCAGAAAGCATTTGGACCAAACCAAACTGCGATTCACAGACAGCCACGAGCAACCCGAAGAGGACATCACCAACTTCGACCCTCCAACACACACACACATATGGCAACCGACATCACGGTCGACCACGAAGCTGAACTCACCATCCCAAGCTGCCCGGCAAGGCCAGCTGCCCAGCAGCCCAGCGAAGAACCAACTAACTCACCCACACCTGCATTTGTACCGAGACGATTGACAAGGGAGCGAAAAGCCCCAGATCGTCTCACCCTGTAAATAAGTGTACTGTTGAATTTGAGAGGGAGTGATGTTATGTATGCAACCTTAGGCAACATGTATCATACCGCCATCAGAGGGCATACCTGTTGGAGTCCCAAGGGAACCCAGCATCCCTTGGGAGCACTGTATATAAGCAGGCCTCCCACGCTGGACCAACACTCTGGAGTTTGAATAACGGAGCTAAGGTCACACTTACTCATTGTCTACAGTACTCAGTTACATTACTTTATTATGAGCATAACACAGGCCACTTGCTCTCAGCCATCCCACTTGACCTGCAGCATGAAGGGCGATGCAGCAGAGGCAGCGAAGAAGAGGACAAGCTGCTCACAGATGGAGGAGGAGGAGGGGAAGAAGGGTTCTCAGCAGGAGGCCTTACCCACTCAGGGTTTTCTGAGAGCAATTCTCTTACCTGAGACTCAGCCAGGAGCAGTGTGTAAGGCATCTGCACTTTACGAAGGAGGTGCTCATAGAACTCTGCCACCTCTTGCAACCAGCCAACATAGGGAAGAGTAGGCACGAGGTCCTATTTCGGGAGTACCGGGAACTAGGAGCTAAATTAAAGATAAGGACCTCGAGGGATGAAGGCCCCAATTTTCCCCAAAGTAAAAAAAGGCCTTAACTTACCTGGATGCCCGTTTCTTTTTAGGTCCCTCAGCGCTGAAAATAAAAGTTCATAGTTTCCCCATCATATGCACACCCTCTGGCCCAGGCGCTACTCAATCTAACTCTCCTGGGCGGAGCCACCAATGTACGCTGAAACGGCACAGTGCATGCAAGGAAAAAAAAAAATTTTTCTAACCCCACTATAATCCCACTGAAAATGCGCAATAGAAAGTATTAAAAAAAACAGCACATGTGGGGACTGTATGGATCACGATTGAGAATCCATTGGTGACAAAGGTAGTTTCGCAGGTAGGAAAAACAGTTTCATGCACGAGATGACTGCAATGAAAGGGCACAGAGAAGGTGAAAGGGCCAGGGACGGAGAAGCAGAAACCATAAGGGCGAAGAGATTTCACGGGGATGAAATTGAGCACATGGTAGACTTAATCGAGAGTAGATGGGGAGTTATTGAGAACAAGGGGAAATTCGGGAAAAATCAGCTTAAACTGTCTGCACCCGCAAAAGTTCGGAACCAGGTCGCAGTCAAGTTTAATGGAATGTCCATGACCCTGAGAATCAGTGCGCAGCTAAAAAAAAAAGTAGCAGGATCTCCGTCAAGCAGTGACTGTAAGTAATACGTTAAACTTACATTTATTTGGGCTTTAAAATATATATATATATATTTATGCACTGCAATAACATCTGTAAATGTGATCCGTGTACACGCGTGTGTTCAGAAGGACCCTGTCTTAAAAAGTTCCATTTGCATCTTTGCAGAAGATGGTTTCACAGATGAACCGAGAACGGTCACAAACTGGAGGAGGCCCGCCTAGTAAGCTGCAACTAACAGCCCTGGAGCAGAGGATAGCATCAATGATTAAAGGCCACAGGAGAAGATCAACAATTAATGCGGAAGCTGGGCCCAGTTTTCCATTAGAGGGTAAGCCCTGCAAATTGTACACTCTGGGTTGGCTAAATGTTACGTAATGCATGTGCTTCCTATGCTTCTCCTTCCTCAATGCTAACCAAGCATCTATCTTTTGTTTCGCAGTGGTTGGGCATCAGGAGGAGACCGAAGGTACACCTGAAGATGAAGTAGAGAATGTTCAAGAAAAAGGCATGCCAGATATTACAACTCAGGACAATGATGGGCAGCAAGCAGCAAGAAGTCATAGTTGACGAGATGCTCACCCTGGATTTGGAGGTGCTGAACCCCTCGAGGATTCCAAGTCCTTTCATGAGCGAATCAAGCGAGAGGTCTTTTTTAGGCGTGACGTCTGAGGCTGCGGGTACAAATGTGTCGTAGCATGCCACACTTGCGAGATGTCGTAGGAGGATGAACTGCAGACCTGATCCAGAAACACTGGACTCTGAGAACTTAGGATATCTTGTGGGGATGAGCGGGGAGAACATCGAGCAATCATGATTGCTCCAGGAAGCAGTTGGTGAGATGAGGGTAGAGATAGGGGGACTGTCATTACAGGTTGAAAGATTTTTGGGATGGATGAACGAGATAGTATCAGCAATAGGGGTGCTCACCCAGGCTTTCCTTAATGCGAGGAGTGCTTTCCACTCTACATCAAATTCAAGGGTTGATTCTGAGAATGAGGTTGACGACGAAGAGGTACCCGGGCATTCCGCCATGACACATTTTGGCTCTGACCCTGTTGTAGTCTAGCATCAAGAAACGCCGTGCCGACAAACAAACAGATTATACCTGGGAGGAGGGGGGCAAGGAAGCAGAAGTCTGCAACAGTGGGTACGTGCAGGGGTAGCAGCAGCTACTGGGGCAGGATTGGCGCACAGCGCTAATGAAGAGGATAGATGTCTTGTTTGTTTTTTGGTTGATTTAGTTGATTGTTCTTTGTAAAGTTTGCCATGGCTCTGAATAAAGTTTTTAACATTTTGAAGGTTTAAACATAAGTAAAGTCATGCAAATTACAACTGTACTGTACAAATGTTTAATAACCATTTTAATTTGGGACTTTTAACCTGACTCCTGCACTTCATTTTTTAATGTTGCACGAATAAATATTACAGGAGAACCAGACTCTAAATGTAAAATGGACTCACCCATTGCAACCCATTGGTTTAAATGATACAGAGGCAGGTTCATGTACTAATGTTCATGGATCCTGCCTTGTTCTGGGTCACTGATACATGCAATGAAGTACCATGGTGCATATCTCAGTGACCCTCACCCAGTCTGGATTCATGAACAACTTAGTCTTATTGTCCACCTAAGCATTCTTACACACCCAAACGGCAGTTAAACATTCAAGATTCGTGTTGGGAATATTTAATAAACATAAGGTTATGTCCATCTAAGTACTCCAACACTCCTTTGAAACATAAAAAAATTGTGTTGGTAACATTTAATATAAATTATATATTTATCACTTAAGCACTCCAACATTCCATAAAAACCTAAAAGATTTGTGGTGGAATTAAGTTTTTTAAATTTAAAGTTCCACCTTTACTAGAGATCACTGCTGCTTGCCTTAGAGCCTGGAGTGTCTCGCATTGTCCTTTATGTACAGACCTTCGGCCTGGGCTAGCAGTGGGCCGCGTGGGAGAGGACCTTTGGCCGGGGGCTAGCAGGGGCCCCATTCGACGTCCAGGAGAGTGAGAAGAAGAGGTTTGGTATGCTGATTCTACATTTTTGCAACTTTTTAATGTTTTCCTTCAACTATTTGGATTATTTTGGGCCATGAGAACATCAATGGAAAAAGGTAAGGATTTAAAACATTTTTATTTTTTGCCATCATTTTTTTTCATCGCAGGAACATCAGTATGGAGAAATTTTTATTTATTTTTTATTTATACCTGCTTATAGTTTAAATTTGGTCTTTAACTTACCTTAGAGTTTAATTGTAAGCTAAATGGAAGTCCCCTCGGCCAGGGATAGGTAGATAAGGGTTTTTCTGTAGATAAGGGTTTTTCCTACGGTGTTTCTAGGGTCTCTGCACCGGGTTAAAAAATGTTGTAGGTGGGGAAAGTTTCCCTTATGTGAAGAAATGGCGCGAACCTTCTTTTACAGGTACACCAGCACCAGAATGTATGGCGCCATACATTGTGGTACTGGTAGTAGATGCCGGCGCCCTGGCATTGAGGAATCTTTGGACTGAGCTTTGGCACCAAAAAATTCACTGGGCACCGAAAAAACGGTGCCCAGTGGTGGGCAAAATTGGGGCCATAATCTCTGTATTACCACGAGCAAATTGGCATAGGGATAAGCTGTTTAGGGAAGTGAACACATGGATAAAGAAGTAGTGTGGGAAAGAGTGGTTCCATTTCATGATACACTGGCACCAATATTGGAACAGGAAGGAACTGTGCTGTTGGGACGGACTCTACCTGAACCGGTCTGGGATCAGGGTCCTAGTAGAAAGTATAAATAAGGCGGTCACAAGGACCTTAAACTAGTAAATGGCGGGACGGGGACAACTCAGGTGTAAATAGTAGTACAAATAGTCGTCCAAAAAAAAGGAAAGGGAAGAGAGTAGAGTGACAGTCAGAAAATGTGCTTTAGGTACTACATGTAGAGGGTAAACTAAAAGATGTAAAGTGATTAAACCAGGAGAAAGAAATAAAAAACAAATGAATAAAACATTAGAGCTGAAGAGCTCCTAGAATGTATGATCCAAATAAGCATTCTTTATACAAACGCACTGAATACAAGGGATAAATTGAATGAACTGCAGGCCCAAATTCAAATTGGAGGATATGACATGGTCATCATCATTTGAGACATGGCTGCAAGGCAGATAGGACTAGGAACTAATTATACCAGGTTATACGATCTACAGGAACGATAGGGAAAATGGCAGAGGGGAAGGAGTAGCCTAAATGATTGAGGATGAAAACACTTCAATGATAAGAGAGGATATAAAGAGAGGTAAGTAGATAGAATTAAGAAATAGGAATGGATTTAAGACTGTTGTGGGAGTTGTATATAGGCCCTCTGGTAGCAGCTGTGAACTGGTGGATTGTATAAATGCAGAGATTGGACAAGCATGTAGTAAAGGCAGAGTGGTTTTAAAATGTGTGCACTGCCTGGATTTCTCTGAACGAGCATGGGTTGATTGCACATTGAAATCCCCATGCCCATTTTTAGGGATTAGAGAATTTGTAGGCCTTTATATTGTTTGTATTTTTAATGCTTAATGAAGAAAAAGTAGTGCTGGAGTTAATTATTGTGACAGGATTTTTTCCCCATGAACCTTCGTTACCTTATGTATTGAACTTCTCATACAATTGCTCCCTGATTTTTTAGTTCTGTATAACAAGTGGATGTCATGTCACATTCAAAGAAATCCACCAACAGCTGAAGTCTGCCATTTATTGGTGGGAGGTGCAGGGAAAATGGGGCCCTCTCTACTCATCTACTCCCCCAATCACTATGCTTCTCCAGTCCGCATTCATGTCACGTTCCCTACCCCTTCGCATCACAATACCAAAGCTCAGAACAATTTACTACCTGCGGGAATGAGATTCCATGGTTTCAATGTTCCCTTTCTGAGCCCCCACGGTTGAGTGGCATATCAGGACCATAGATCAAATAATTAACAGGGTCCTTACAACATGACTTACCAGCTCTAAATGGCTGTGGCGAGATTAATCCGGATTAATGGCGGAAATCCAGCAATTTCATGACACGCAATGAACTTCAATACGAAGGTGCATGGTCAGGGCGCAATTCTTTTGATTTGTCGAGGCTGATGATGTAAATCAACTAGCAATTTGTGGAGAGTTAGAACTCATGGCATATTCCACGGGACCTATAATGTAGCCTATACTGCAGCACTTTGGTCAATAAGGCTCTGTGTTATTTTTGAGTTGGCAGCTTTTTGGGGGCCGCGTCTGCTTCTTTGAAGCTGCTTGTTTGCATTTCCAAGTTTTGTCGGTTGCCACTGGTATGTATGTTGGGGGGGTCAAAGAAGGTAGGGTCCAAAGTCGGTTGCTCAGGATAGTCTGTGAATCTGAGTTTGATTTGGTCCAAGTGTTTCTGGTAAATGAGTCCATTTGAAAGTTTGACCCGAAACACTCTGCTCCCTTCTTTGTTCACAATAGTGCTGGGATGCCACTTGGGACATTGTCCATAATTCAATACAAATACAGGATCATTGATTTCAATTTTGCGTGACACATTAGCGCTACCATGATATGTGCTTTGTTGAAACCGCCTGCTCCCTACCTGTTCATGTAGATCAGGGTTAGCTAATGAGAGCCTTATCTTAAGTGCCCTTTTTATGAACAGTTCAGCAGGTGGAATCCCAGTGAGTGAGTGGGGTCTCGTGCAGTAGCTAAGCAGAACTCGGGATAGGCGAGTCTGCAGTGAGCCTTCAGTTACCCTCCTCAAGCCCTGCTTGATGGTTTGCACTGCTCTCTCTGCCTGACCATTGGATGCTGGTTTGAATGGGGCAGATGTAACATGTTTGATCATGTTGCAGGTCATGAACTCTTTGAACTCGGCACTGGTAAAACATGGCCCGTTGTCGCTCACAAGGAGATCAGGTAGGCCGTGTGTGGCAAACATGGCCCGCAGGCTTTCAGTGGTGGCTGCGGACATGCTTGCAGACATTATCTCACTTTCAATCCATTTGGAGTACGCATCTACAACCACAAGGAACATTTTACCCAAAAACAGGCCTGCATAGTCGACATGGACCCTGGACCATGGTTTGGAGGGCCAAGACCATAAACTTAGTGGCACCTCCCTTGGTGCATTGCTTAACTGCGAGCATATGTTACATCTGTGCACGCAGGACTCTAAGTCCGCATCGATACCGGGCCACCACACGTGGGATCTGGCTATCGCTTTCATCATTAAATGCCTGGGTGGGTACTGTGGAGGTCATTGTTGAAAGTGTCCCTGTCCGTCTTGGGGAAAACCATCCGATTACCCCACAGAAGGCAGTCTGCCTGTATAGACATTTCATCTTTGCGCCGCTGGAACAGCTTTATCTCTTCCTGTATTTCCACTGGGACACTGGATCAGCTCCCGTGAAGCACACAATTTTTTTACTAGGGACAGTAAGGGTCCTGGCTCATCCAGGTTCTAATCGCCGGGCTGTGACGGGTGATTGCTCACTCTCAAATGCTTCCATAACCATGACTAAATCTGCGGGCTGCACCATTTCCACCCCCATAGTGGGCAATTGCAACCTACTGAGAGCATCGGCACAGTTTTCTGTGCCTGGCCTGTGGCGGATGGCGTGTTTTATGCGGACAACATGAGCGCCCATCTCTGTATGTGGGCCGATGTATTCGTATTTATCCCCTTACTCTCGGAAAACAGGGATATTAGTGGCTTATGGTTCGTTTCCAATTCAAATTTTAGCTCAAACAGATATTGATGCATTTTCTTTATCCCAAAGACACACGCTAGCACTTCTTTTTCAATCATGCTGTAGGCTCTCTCAGCCTTCGACAGACTTCTGGATGCATAAGCAACCGGTTGCAATTTCCCAGATTCATTAGCTTGTTGCAACACACACCCGACACCATATGATGACGCATCACATGCTAGTACCAAACACTTATATAGATCATAGAACACAAGCAATTTGTTTGAGCATAGCAATTTTCTAGCTTTTCCAAAGGCATTTTCTTGGCTTTTGCCCTGTACCCATTCATCTCCTTTATGCATTAAGGCGTGTAGTGGTTCTACCATTGTGCTGAGACCCGGTAAGAAGTTACCAAAGTAGTTCAGGAGTCCTAGAAATGATTGCAGCTCCGTCACGTTCTGTGGCCTCGGTGCGTCCTCGATTGCCTCCGTCTTTGAATCGGTGGGCCTGATGCCGTCTGCCGCGATTCTTCTCCCCAGGAACTCCACTTCAGCACCAGGAAAACGCACGTCAACCGTTTTAAGCTGAACCCCACGTGGTTGAGTTGACTAAGAACCTCCTCCAGGTTCTGCAGATGCTCGACTGTGTCCCAACCTGTAACCAAGATGTCGTCCTGGAAGACCACTGTGCGTGGGACCGACTTCAGTAAGTTTTCCATGTTTCTCTGGAATATCGCCGCAGCTGATCGAATTCAAAACGGGTATCTGTTATAAATGAGGAGACCTTTGTACATGTTGATGCAGGTGAAGCCCTTCGATGATTCCTTCAGCTCCTGCATTATGAAGGCCGAGGTCAAGTCCAGCTTCGTGAACGTCTTTCCTCCCGCCAGCGTAGCGAAAAGGTCGTCAGTCTTTGATAGTGGGTATTGATCCTACAGTGAGAAACGATTGATGGTTACTTTGTAATCACCACAGATTCCCTTGAGGATTGGAACAATGAGACTGGCCCACTCGTTGAATTCGATCGGCGAAATAATGGTCTCTCGTTGCAGTTGGTCCAGCTCGATCTCTACCCTTTCTCTAATCATGTACGGTACTGCTCTCGCCTTGTGATGGATGGGTCGCGCCCCCAGAATTAGGTGGATCTGCAGTTTTGCTCCTTGAACTTCTCGATGCCTGGTTCGAACAGTGAAGGGAACTTGTTTAAGACCTGGGCACACAAAGTGTCATCAGCGGATGAGAGCGCTCGGATGTCATCCCAACGTATTTTTCCAGCCAGCTCTTGCTGAGAAGCGTGGGACCATGGCCCAGTACCATCCAGGGTGGTAGCTTGTGCACCGCTCCATCGTAGGAGATCTTTACAGTAGCACTGCCGATTACAGGAATCAGTTCCTTTGTGTAAGTTCTCAGTTTCATGCGAATGGGAGTTAAGACTGGCCTTGAGGCCTTGCTGCACCACAATTTTTCAAATGTCTTTTTGCTTATAATGGACTCGCTCGCACCCGTGTCCAGCTCCATTGAGACCGGGAGTCCATTTAATTCAAACTTCAGCCTTATCGGAGGACACTTTGTGGTAAATGTGTGCACCCCTTATACCTCTGCCTTCTCGGTCTGAGGCTGTGGTTCATCATGATCTGCCGTGGATCTGTCCTCCTATGCAACATGGTGGTTTGCAGGATTAACAGATTTTGCAGCTCCACTGCACATACGTTGGAGTTGTCCCATTTTTCCACAGCCCTTGCAAATGTGCCCTTTGAAACGGCATGAGTGGAAATGATGATCATCCCCGCAGCGCCAACAACGTGTTAATGGCCTTGCATTCATTACCCTTGATGGTGGACTCTGAGACATCTGCGGACGTGCAGCTGCAGGCAAGTGGGGCCTGCCCTTTATGTTGCGATTTGAAAACAACATCACTTTGTTCACAGTAATTGCAGCAGCACTCGTGTGCTGAGAGATTTGCTTAGTATTGTCACTGGTGGCAATGAACGCCTGGGCTATCGCTATGGCCTTACTCAAGGTTGGGATCTTTACAGTCAAAAGTTTGCAAAGTATAATTTCATGGCCAATGCCAAGTAAGAAAAAGTTTCTGAGCATATGCTCAAAATATCCTTCAAATTCGCAATGTCCTGCAAGGCGTCTTAGCTCGGCGACATAACTCGCCACTTCCTGGCCTTCGGACCTTTTGTAGGTGTAGAACCATTACCTCGCCATCAGAATGCTTTCCTTTGGGTTCAGATGCTTCCAGAGCAGTGTGCACAAATCATTGGCAGTGTTCGCTTCTCCTTCCAGCTTGTTGGCCACGAAGTATTGGTTGAGTCACTCCACGGAGGTTTCCCAATCATCTCCCGCCAAGAATTTCTCCATGATGCCCACTGCTCTCTGCATCATTGGGTTCATCATCTGTATCTCATCGCCAGTTGTTATATATGAATAAAGAGTTTAACTGGATACCGTGAGCTCAAAGTAAAATGTGACCTCAGTCTTTTATTGCAGGTCTCCAAAGTGCCTCGCCAGCCTGTGAGGCCTCCTTAAGTACCTGCGCTCCCAAGGGATTGTGGGATCCCTTGGGATTCCAGGGGATGAGCCCTCTGGTGGCTGTACAAGGTATATACAAGTTTACATACATAACACGAGGGACTTTTGTTTAGGAGTAGCAGACAGATTCCTAAAAGAAGCGTCAGACCTCTGAAATGTTTAAATTAAGGTCCTGATGCTTGTTGAAGGACCCCATCGAGCAATTAGTTGATGATCTGTATGGTCAGCATTGGGCCTGCCCCACTCGGGATTCTTCAGCAGACCCCGCAGCCAGCAACTCCAGATAAGTTGAAATAATGTTTCATTGTTAAAATATCCATCCCGTGGAGCTAGAAGGAGCAGGGGTGCTTCCTTGACTCCTCTTCTCTTTTAGGCGGTCTCTTGTATCAAGGATGACTTGTTTCCACATCAATAAGGGATGAGTTCACAGATGTTTCAATGAAGGACCTAATATTATAGGTCCCAATCTACATGTTGAAGGTTGGAAGATGCCTGTTCGTGGATTTTTTTAACGTGTGGTGGCCGTTGCTCACCAGCCACCACACGGACTTGACAGATGGTCTTGGTCCAGTAGCAAGGATTAACCAAGACAACTGGAGACCAGCTCTGCTACATGGACCTAGTGCACACACATATCGCAGTGTGGGCTGGCCATGCTGCCCCTGGGCCCTCACCTCTTCTGGGCCTCGAACTTCTGCCTCTCCTGGGCCCCGATCACGTCGCTCTGCAATCGCTCGCCATTCCAGAGGAGTCACGATCGCTCTCCCCACCCCACTACCTGCAGCCCACTCCAAATCTCACTCTTGGGACTTACCTGAGGGCCGTTGCCAGTGACGCAGGTGGTCCACCACTGATGTCTTCACTCGTGCAACCTGCTTGCGGAGGAGTGACCTCCTCCATAAGGCCCAAAGACCAATTTCCTTCGATCCTCAGGCCTCTCAATTTGAGCACACGCTGGTTGCGCAGCAGCAAGGCCCTGATTAATTTCTAGACCTCTGAATCAGTAATATAAAGACGTGAAATAAACTGCTAGTAGGCTGGTTCAGTGGACTGTGAATTGCCCACTTGCATTCTCCAGGACAGGGAAAGGTGCAACAGAGGAGATTGATAATGCCTGAGCAGAGAGATACCCTTAAATCACATACCATGACGAGATGTATCCCACCCAGGGAAAATGAATATACTCGTAACACAGGTAGAGAAACTGTGGATTGTCTCTGTTAGGAGAGGGCTGCTGAAACAGAGCAATTGAAATATGTCTAAAGAGGCAGTTCCAATTGGCTGGTTGGAACGTGTTGTACTTACCTTAGCAACAGGTATCAGAACAGTTGTTAAACAGACTGTTGAGCTCAGCTTCATGCCTCAGGAGAAAGAAAATCTAGGTCATCCAGACACAGTAAGGTTACAAAAAGAGTTTGTGAAAAGGAGCCAGCCACCTCAGGCAACTTGACTGGAATTTCCAAGATGCTAAAAAGCATCTTGATAATCCGTCAATGAAAGTCAACGCTGGTGTTCTCTATTTTAGACTGTTGGTCAAAATCAAAATTGAGAAGATGACCAAGAGTCCTGGAAAGAGCAAAGCATAAATTTAGCCAAGCTTTGATCCAAACATCTGACTTGATAATTCTGCATGTTTTATTCATGTGCTTGCTGGTGAGATATGTGGACTTTTCTTTGAAAGTTTGACTCACTTTCACCTATTTTCACCTGATGCAGCACTTGATGGGAAGTGGGTTCTTAACCTTTGTGCACATATCACATGCAATTAGAAATCTCTTCATCTGAATTAGATAAATAAGTCTTGCAAGTGTTAAAAAGGAAAATGTAATACAACACAATCCTAATTGTACAACAACTTGTATTTTTATAGTGCCTTTAACATAGTGAAACGTCCTAAGGCGCTTCACAGGAGTATTATGAGATTACAAATTTGACACTGAACCGTATAAGTAGAAATTAGCGCAGGAAGAGGTATGTTTCAAGGAATGTCTTGAAGGAGGAAAGAGAGGTGGAGAGGTTTAGGCAGGAAGTTCCAGAGCTTGGGGCCCAGGCAACAGAAGGCATAGCCACCAATGGTTGAGCAATTATAATCAGGGGTGCTCAAGAGGGCAGAATTAGAGGAGCACAGATATCTCGGGGGGGGTGGTTGTGGGGCTGGAAGAGATTACCGAGATAGGTAGGGGAAAGGCCATGGAGGGATTTGAAAATAAGGATAAGAATTGTATTTGAATGTATTTGAAATCTTTTATTTTCTTTTATAGCACTTAGGAAAAGTTTTAATTATGTATGTTGTGTTTTCAGTCTTTGTTCATCTGTCCAGTTTTTTTTTTACAAATCCAACTAACAATTTATATACAGTTCTAAGATATTGGTTGCTTCTCTGTTTACTTATGCATTTAGACAGAAATAGTTAACCAATAATTGTGAGTTATGTTGAATATATCATAGTAAAGAAACATATATATAAAGTGTGGTGCATTGAAGCTAGACTTTGAATCAACGTATACTTATTTCTCATGTATAAAGGGATTTGGATTCAGTGAGAAATGTGACAACAATAAGACTAAATATTTTCATTTTGAAAATTAAACCATAATTTCGGCCTATGGATATTTTTATGTCAAATCCTATTTTTCTAATATAACAATAATCTGTCCCTCATATTAGTGTATATTTTTCTTTACAAGTCATGTCCTTAATCAGTTTTTCAAAAAAGAATAGAATGCTAAATGTGTGGTTAAATGTGTTTGCTGATGCTACTTCTTCTTAGGCAGTCCCTCGGAGTTGAGGATGACTTGCTTCCACTTTAAAATGAGTTCTAAGGTGACTGATGAGTCCAATGTGGGATCTACAGACTCTGTCACAGGTGGGACAGATGGTGGTTGGAAGGACGAGTGGATGGGGTGCTTGGTTTGTTGCACACTCCTTCCGCTGTTTGTACTTGACTTTCGCGTGCTCCCGACGAAGAGACTCGAAGTGTTCGGCGCCTTCTCTGATGATTCTCCTCCACTTTGAGCAATCATAGGCCAGGGATTCCCATGAGTCGGTGGGGATGTTACATTTTTTTTTAAGGAGGCTTTGAGAGTATCCTTGAAGCGTTTTTTCTGCCCTCCTGGGTCTTACTTGCTGTACGGAGCTCAGAGTAGAGTGTTTGTTTCGAGAGACTAGCATCAGGCATGCAGACAATGTCCATCGGAGCTGATCGCGTGGTCAATGCTTCGATGCTGGGGATGTTGGCCTGAGAGAGAACACTGATGTTGCTGCGTCTATCCTGCCAGTGGATTTGCAGGATTTTGTTGGTGGTACTTCTCCAGTGTTTTGTCATAATAATGTCCTGCATAACTGATAGGCCGCTGTGGTTTGAAACAATTTGTGCAATTGTTTCGTGTGTTTAACAAACATTTGCTCATGAAGGCGATGGCTCTTTAATGGATGCATTCAGACACAAAGGGCACCAAGTTGTCATAGAGATGTTCTCATTAACAGGCTTCTATTGTATTAATATAAAGCAGAATAACGGATAGTCTTCTTTTATTTAAATCAATACAAAAAAAACACTAGTCTATTTCCAGAGTTTGCACCAATCACTCGCTGCACAGACTCCGCCACAACCGGGAAGGTGTTGTATTTAATGCTTCACAATTACAGAGTGCATATCTTTGAAGTATATAGAGAGCGGGTATCACTACTGCTCTGTAGAAAATGAGCATGGTGCCGGGTTTGAGATCCTGGTCTTCAAACACTCTTTTCCTCAGGCGACCGAAGGCTGCACTGGCACACTGAAGGCAGTGTTGGACTTCGTCATCGATGTTTGTCCGTGCTGACAGTAAGCTCCCAAGGTATGAAAAGTGATCCACATTGTTTAAGGTCTCGTCATGGATCTTGATAATTGCGGGGCACACTGTGTGGCAGGGGCAGATTGGTAGAGAACTTTTGTCTTACAGATGTTTAATGTAAGGCCCAGACTTTCGTACGTTTTGGCGAAGGTGTCAACAATGGTTCTGAGTTTGGCCTCTTGAATGTGCACAAACACAAACGTCTTCTGCATGCTGTAGTTCAATGCCAGAGTTTGGAACAACCTTGAATTTTGACTGGTGACAACAGAGGTTGAACGGTTTCCCATTTGTCTTGTAGATTAGCTCCACTCCACCGGGGAGCTTGTTAAAGGTGAGATGAAGCATTGCAGTGAGAATGATTGGGAAGAGCGTTGATGCAATGATACAACCTTGCTTGACCCGGTCTGCATTTGTATTGGGTCTGTGGTAAATCTATTGGTAAGAATCATGGTGTGCATGTCAACGTAAAGTAGGCGGAGGATGGTGACAAATTTTGGAGGACAGCCGAATTTGAGAAGGACACTTCATAATCCCTCACAGTTGACAGAGTCATGAGGAATATCACAGACATATAAATCTGTTTAATAATGTTCCCCCCTCTGTGCCTTGCTGGCCATTGCTTTGCAGGATCCCCTGGTGGTTAATTAACCTTTCCAGGGGGTTCTGGCAGCATTGGAAAAAGATCATGGTTAATTATGACCTCAGCAACTTACTGAATTGGGTCAGGGACCCACTTGTAACTATGATGGAAGGTAGCAGTGATGGAAACACTACTTAATTGTATCCTTGTGAAGCATTTCCATCTAATATTAATATGATGCAGCGGTGAATAACATGATTCACTTTTCTGAAAATGTAATTAATAGGATTTGTGATTTGTTTCATTGTTTACAGATTATCAAATGTGATTTATTATGGCTAAATTAAGCAATTCAACTAACCTCCCAAGATAAGTTCTATTTTTTTTTTTAGTTTTGTGTTACAACACCATTTGCAAATTGTAAATGATTTCTACAAATTGCCTTTACAAAATGTGTCAATTATATGCAGTGACGTGACTGGCTCTGTCTTGATCATCTGTGCTATATTGAGAGCAATTACGACATATAATAGACCACAGAGAGCAGAAGGCAGCCAATGCAAATCTAAAACAATGTTTTCTGAATCTAAACTGAACCTTATCATAGAGATGGTCAATAAAAAACAATATAACCTGTTAACCCTGAGGAAATAGAAAGTGTTCCAATTGCTAAGAAAACAAATGTGATTTCCCAAGTAAGGAGATCAGTGGGGAAAAAAATCAACTTCAAATGGCACACAGAAACAGAGGTGGACATGATTATAAGCAGATCCATTTAGTGACTGACTGTTGATGAGGAGCAGGCAGTCATACGAGATTATTACAGATGAGGAAGGCCATTTGGCCCATTTAAATCACTTAATTCAGCATTAATTATTTCTTAAATATTCCCTGGGCTTACACCTCCACTACTTTATGTAAAAGTCCATTCCATGTCTTGATCACTCTGTGTGAAGAGGAACGTCCTGATATATGTGACTTAAATTTACATTTATTAGCTTGAACATGTCTTACTTGTTTTACACTCTCAATTTATTTTAAAGTAATATAATAGAAAAGGTTTACCTTTCCTATTCCCTTAACTATCTTACATCCCTTGATAAGATTATGGGGCCGAAATTTAAGGTCTCAAATAGACCTGTTAAGGCCCTTTTGCAGCGGCCATTCTTAAAAATCAAATGGCCCCCACTCTGGGGTCAACAGGCCAACCCGTGTAAATTCAGTTTGGGGATTTTCTGGTCTGGACTCTGGACCCCATCCCACCAGCAGCGTGGCCGTCCTTAAAGGGGAGGGCCCATCGCCGCGGACGCAATGCAAAAAGTTTTGCCGGCCGACTTGCCAATCGGCTGGAAAAATACTACCCCCAGGTTTGGCTGGGCCACCAATGGTCAGCCTGGCAGTCCCTCTTGGGTGCCAGGCCACTGGCCCAGCCAAAACCCTCTCTGGTGGCCCCGTGGACAAAGTTTAAAAAATGATCAAATTTCTCCCTTTTAATGGAGGGGAGAGAGAGTGGTGACGCACACACGGTGTGACATCACCACATTGATTGACGCGGCGGACGGCCCCACCGACCCATTTTCAGCCAATCAACCTAGCTTTGAGTCTAAGGCCCGCCCCCATTATGATCCATTTCCGGTAGAACTTTGAAAAAAATTCAAAGTCCTGAAAATGGATCGACTCACCACACCAAGAGTTCCAGCGGTGAATGCCAGTTAAAATCTCATTGGTGCGCCAGCTTTCTGGAGCATCTGAATTTCGGTCCCGTACATCTCAGACACCACCAAATGCCCATTTTTTTTTCTGATATGGAATACTTTCCCCGTCAGATTTAAATTTGAGCTGTAAAGTTAATAAATTTGCCTTGTGTTTCTGAATCCAAGTCATTGATATAAATTAGGAAAAGTATTGGTCCCAACACTGATGTTTGGGGCATTGTACTCAATTCGCTGCCCTGATATAACTCCTCCAATAACTACCCTTTAGCCAGTTTACGATCCATTTCCAAAGCTTGATGCAATTCCCCACAGCTTTGCATTTAACTAGTAGCTTTTTCTGTCAAACATTTGAAGGTCTAGATACACCACAATACTGGGTTTCCCACAGGTCATTTAGGTGGTCACTTCCTCAATGACCTCCAGGAGGTTTGTCAGAATCTTCCCCTTCTGAAGTAATGGTGATGGCTGTGTAATTGGTTATTGCTGGAGCAGTGACCCTCAAGCTTATTCTCGATAACTCATTTCATTATACCATGAATTCAGTGCAAGATGCAGAAGTTGCAGCAAGCAAAGTTGTTTGCTGATTGTTCTCCTCAGAGCAGAGCAGATTAATGGGTGAGGTGTTCACAATTATGAAAGATTTTGATAGAGTAGATAGGGAGAAACTGTTTCCACTTAATAATGGACTGAATTGTTCACCAAAATAACTAAATATATCACTACACCTGAAAGCTCCATGTGAAATTAAATTTTTGCGCATTTCAAAATGAGATTACGGATAGGCATAAGTGCATTTGTCTTGTTTAATCCTATATTTCTATTTAATAGTGTACAGTGTACACGAACAAATATCATACAGGAAAATGTAATAATTTGTCCATATTCTTAAATGTTCTGGATTAGTTGTATCTTAATATTAAATATTCCACATATCAACCAGATTCAAAGCTGCTATACCAAATAATCACCAGATAGGGAACTAGAATAATTTGTTTATTTAATTGGCGAAACTTTGTTATAGCAGAACATCAATGACATCAACATCAGGTAGGTATGGATATTACAAGGGAATTTCTTTAGGATAACTTAAGGGAGAAGGAATAGTTAAGGAGATATCCTCCAAGCTGAGAACTTGTACTATCCGGAAAGGAATTAGAAGATGCACATGCCATATCAGCATTAAGGGTAAGCACCAGGGCAAAATCACATTTGCCTAGAAATTGCATCTTGCAACGCCAGGACACCTAAGGCCTCAATATTTCAGGCACAAAATGCACTCTCTGCCATATTAAAGAAAGAAAGACTTGCATTTATATAGCGCCTTTCACACCACCAGACATCGCAAAGTGCTTTACAGCCAATGAAGTACTTTTGTAGTGTAGTCACTGTTGTAGTAATATGGGAGCCAACTTGCGCACAGCAAACTCCCACAACCAGCAATATTATAATGACCAGATAATCCATTTTTAGTTATTTTGATTGAGAGATAAATATTGGCCGAGACACCAGGGATAACTCCCTCACTCTTCTTCGAATAGTGCCATGGGGTCTTTTACATTCATCTGAGAGTCGTTTAATGTCGCATCTGAAAGACGTCACCTCCGACACTGCAGCACTCCCTCAGACTGCACTGGAGTGTCAGCCTAAATTTTTTGTGCTCAAGTTCCTAGAGTGGGCCTTGAACCCACAACCTTCTGATTCAGAGGCTCACTGAGGCTACCCACTGAGCCACAGTGGAAGAACAAAAAAGACGCATTCGTTACTGTAGTATATTCTTTCTGACCTCACAAGCACACAGACTTTAAGATGGATGTTAACTCCAGGAACTTGTCAGGTGACCTGTCCTTGATGCTTTGTTGTGAAAATAGCAATGGCTGCATTAATACAGTAGTCCACTAGGTGGAGCAGTAGTCCACTAGGTTGAACTATATATTACACTTCTCCCTCCTTAATGAAGAAGTAATGATAACAAACAATCATCATACATAACTTGCATGGTTATACACTTATTTTGCCATATTTACAAATCAAACTTAACTACTGGTTTTCTCTTTTGAAGAGGATACCTTCACTCTCAAACAGAACTTTCCAAACATGGTGTCGAAATCAGACTCATTCTAGGCTGATCCTGAAGAAAGTTTTCTTCTAAGGGATACCCTTGATTGACATTTGAAAACTCTACAACTTCAGACTGTTTGTCTGCCTGACTCGGACTCAGACTTAAATTCTGACTTTGTCTTGGACTTGTTTCTAGTCCATCTGATGTAGGATATCCTACTGGTACTCTACTTGTAATAAGATTATCTGATAAGTCAGAAATAATCTAATCATTCCAACTTTCAACTCCTTTCACATCTGTAGGTAAAATAGGATCAATGTGAACAGACCTAACCTGTCCATAATCAAACATCTTGACCAAATATGTGCGAGGACCACATATCTTCGCCATTCTTCCTGGTAACAACTTTAACCATTTATGGTGATGGTTCTTCACTCTCACCTTCTGATTTAATTTTACACTTCTCTCTCTTACTCTATCTCTATCATGATTCTCTTTAGAAATGTCATAGTGAACTAACATGGTGCTCTCTACCAATTGGTTTTTACACTACTTGAATACTGCATAGCATTCTTCTGACCACTTCAAATGGACCTGTTTTTTCAATAGTTTATTCAGTGGATGTAACACTGTAGCCAAATTTGGAAGGAAATTCCCATAATCGTTGAAAAGACCCAAACATGATCGAAGTTCAGTGACATTCTTGGGAGTGTGTGCATTTCTGATTGCTACCAGCTTTCCCTTGGTTGGATGTAAAGCATCTTTGTCTACTCTGTGCCCTAAGTACTCCACTGAGTTTTGAAATAACTCACACTTGTGAGCAGACACTTGTACTCTGTGCTTCTCTAGCTGTTTAAGCACTTCATTCAATACGTTATTGTGAATTTGCCTGTTTGTTGCTGAAATTAGTATGTCATTTAAATAATACACTACCCCTTCAATGCCTTGCAAAATCTGATTCATCACTCCTTGGAATTTGGCTGGGGCAGAAGACACTCCGAATGGTAGCCTATTATATTGATATAGGCCTAGATGAGTATTTATAATCAAGCATGGCTTGGACTCCTCATCTAGTTCCAGTTGTAAGTAGGCATTTGTAAGATCTTACTTTGAGAAGATATCACCACCTAGCAGTGTTGTGAACATATCTTCTACATTTGGCAATGTATTGGGGAGATTACCCTCTAGAATCTGGTTTACGGTTACTTTATAATCACCACACAACCTGACCTTACCATCTGACTTAGGTACAACAACAATAGGTGTAGCCCAATTACATAGATCGATCTTAGAGATAATGTTCTCAGTCTCTAGTCTTTGAGTTTGTGCTCAACTCTCTCCTTGAGTGCTTATGATACGGGACGTGGCTTGCAGTAAATTGGTCTAGCATCCTTTTTTACCCTGACACTTGCCTTGAAGCCTTGGATCAGACTGCCTGTTTCGCAGGACACCTTCAGACACTTCTTGATGACATCATCCTATGATGCAAAATCTCGTTTCAACACGAAAAATCTCATTCCAATCCAGCTTCAGTGATCCCAACCAATTTCTTCCCAGTAAGGTAGGCCTGTCTCCTGCCACTACTAAAAGAGGTAAGCTCTGAAATTGATCCTTGTATTTCACTGGTACGGTTATATGACCTACCACAGGAATTTGCTCTCCTGAGTAGCCTCACAGCTCTAGCATGGATTTCTTCAATAGGAAATCATGTAATATGACGAGATATAGCGATTCCGGTACTACGCTCATGGATGCACCAGTGTCGATTTCCATGGGTATCTTGGTTCTTGCAACATCTACTTGGATGATGATACTTTTTGAATCACTGAGATACCTTCGTGCTCCTAATGACGTATGTCTCTTCATCCTGTTACTATTCTTCCATGCTATGTACTCTCTGGTGATTTCTACTTATAGCCTTGAAAGCTGATTTACCCTTCAGTTGGCATGCCTTCGCAGAATGCCCAGTTTTCATGCAGAAGAAAGTCTTCCTTTATGGGCCCAAGTTTCCACATGATTTGCGCCTGATTTTTAGGAGCAACTGGTGGAGAACGGACTATCTTAGAAATCGCAATTCTCCACATTTTTTTTTCTGCAGTTCTAGTCAGGTAGAACAGTTCTACTTTGGAACCAGAATTTTTTCTTCAAAAGGGGGCGTGTCCGGCCACTGACGCCTGATTTCAAAGTTTCCACAGTGAAAATGTACTCCAAACTAAAGTAGAATGGAGCAAGTGAAGATTTTTGTAGAACTGAAAAAACCTGTTCTACACATTAAAAAATCAGGCGCAGGTTACAAATTAGGCGTAGGGAACGAGGTGGGGCAGGGAGGGAAGTCATTAAATTCTATAATAAATCCTTATTTATACTTATACAAATATTATACAAATAAATCCAACCTGAATAAACATTTATAAGCAAAGAAAAGATTAATTAAACCATCTTCCTACCTGTGCACAGAGAATGCTGCAGTCAGCCTGAGGCGCCAGTTCTTCCCGCGGGGGGAGGGGGAGGTGCCTGTTCTGCCCGCGGGGGGTGGGGAGGGGAGAGGAGGCGCCCGTTCTTTCCCGCGGGGGGTGGGAGGCGCCCATTCTTCCCGCGGGGGGGGGAGGGGAGAGGAGGCGCCCGTTCTTTCCCGCGGGGGGTGGGAGGCGCCCGTTCTGCCCGCGGGGGGCGGAGGGGAGAGGAGGTGCCCGTTCTTTCCCGCGGGGGGGAGGAGGCGCCCGTCCTTCCCCCGGGGGGGGGCGGGTGGGGGGAAGGAGACAGTGAGAAGGCTGCAAGTGCTGATGTGCTGATGGCAATGTGATTTTATTAAAAAAATGTTCAAAAATTAAACAGCTACAAAGAACTACAAAAATGGCCGAGTGCCAATGTTTTTTTCACACTGAGCATGCGCGAACCTTCCAACGCGCATGCGCAGCATTGCCGGCAGGAAAAAAACTAATTTAAATAGTACCCGCCCCCTCCCACTTACAAAATCGGCACGAGTGTAGGCTCCGCCCCCCAGGGCGCCGCGCCAGGCAGACAAGGAGCTGCAGAACGCTCCAGAATCGCGATTTTCTTTTAGGCGCTGTTTTCGGCGCGATAAATGGGCGCCCAACTTGGAGGGGCGCCGTTTTTTATCGTGTGGAAACTTGGGCCCAAAATGTGGACAATTTTGAGCAATGTGTTGTCCAAGACACCGATAACATGACTTCAATGCTCTGTTACCATTGCCAATTGCTGAGACCTTGGGGCCTAACTGCCTTTTACTTTTAACATGCAGGCAATTCACCTCAGTTGTCTGATGACTGGAAATGCTACAAAATTTGCCGGATTATTGGTCGGCCATATCCATTGACATAGCTGTCTTAAAAGCTCAATCAAAAGTCAAGTTAGGCGTTGTCAATAACTTTCTTCTCATCGCTTCATTTTTCATCCCACAAACAAAGCAGTCAGGCACTGCTCAATGCTGAAAGTTTCCAAAATTACAGTGAATAGATAGCTTCTTTAATGCTACAATGAACTCACTGATACTTTCGTCAATTAACTGATCGCGTATTCCGAATCGATAACTTTCACCAATTTCCAGGGGCTCAGAACTATAGTGCTGTTCTAATTTCCTTAGAATCTCCAGAAGTGATGTATCCTTTGGCTTGACAGGAACAAGCAACATTTTCAGGGTTTCATACACCTCGGGGCCTGCTTTAGTCAGAAAAGAGCCCGTTTTCTTTACAGCACCACCTGGTTACGGTTTGCATCATCGGGGACTTTGATGATACTATTCGCAGTGAAAAACATTTCTAGCCGCTCCACATACGCTCCAAAAGTCTTATGGTCATGATGGAATTCACATAGGCATGTCCATCTTGTCTCTTCAGTTCAGCCAAGTGTGCTTGTAATTTACCTTGGATTTTTAGCTGATCTGCAAACAAAAGACATGGACTGGAGGGTAGCTAATGTAACAGCACTTTTTAAAAAAGGAGGGAGAGAGAAAATGGGTAATTATAGACTGGTTAGCCTGATATCAGTAGTGGGGAAAATGTTGGAATCAATCATTAAGGATGAAATAGCAGCACATTTGGAAAGCAGTGACAGGATCAGACCAAGTCAGCATGGATTTATGAAAGGGAAATCATGCTTGACGAATCTTCTGGAATTTTTTGAGGATGTAACGAGCAGAGTGGACAACGGAGAACCAGTGAATGTGGTGTATTTGGACTTTCAAAAGGCTTTTGACAAGGTCCCGCACAAGAGATTGGTATGCAAAATCAAAGCGCATGGTATTGGGGTAATGTACTGACGTGGATAGAGAACTGGTTGGCAGACAGGAAGCAGAGAGTCGGGATAAATGGGTCCTTTTCAAAATGGCAGGCAGTGACTAGTGGAGTGCCGCAGCACTCAATGCTGGGACCCCAGCTCTTTACAATATACATTAATGATTTAGATGAAGGAATTAAGTGCAATATCTCCAAGTTTGCAGATGACACTAAACTGGATGACGGTGTGACCTGTGAGGAGGATGCTAGGAGGTTGAATTGACAGGTTAGGTGAGTGGGCAAATGCATGGCAGATGCAGTATAATGTGGATAAATGTGAGGTTATACATTTTGGGGGCAAAAACACAAAGGCAGAATATTATCTGAATGGTGGCAGGTTAGGAAAAGGGGAGGTGCAACGAGATCTGGGTGTCATGGTTCATCGGTCACTGAAAGTGGGCATGCAGTTACAACAGGCAGTGAAGAAGGCAAATGGTATGTTGGCCTTCATAGTTAGGGGATTTGAGTATAGGAGCAGGGAGGTCTTACTGCAGTTGTACAGGGCCTTAGTGAGGCCTCACCTGGAATATTGTGTTCCGTTTTGGTCTCCTAATCTGAGGAAGGACGTTCTTGCTATTGAGAGAGTGGAGCGAAAGTTCACCAGTCTGATTCCAGGGATGGCTGGGCTGTTATATGAGGAGAGACTGGATCAACTGGCCTTTATTCACTGGAGTTTCGAAGGATGAGAGGGGATCTCATAGAAATGTATAAGATTCTGATGGGACTGGACAGGTTAAATGCGGGAAGAATGTTCTCGATGTTGGGGAAGTCCAGTACCAGGGCACATAGTCTTAGGATAAGGGGTAGACCATTTAGGACTGAGATGAGGAGAAAGTTCTTCACTCAGAGAGTTGTTAACCTATGGAATTCCCTGCCGCAGAGAGTTGTTGATGCCAGTTCATTGGATATATTCAAGAGGGAGTTAGATATGGCCCTTACACCTAAGGGGATCAAGTGGTATGGAGAGAAAGCAGGAAAGGTGTACTGAGGGAATGATAAGCCATGATCTTATTGAATGACGGTGCAGGCTCGAAGGGCCGAATGGCCTACTCCTGCACCGATTTTCTATGTTTCTAAGACCTCTCTCATCTCTCTGTTGTTTGGCTGGAATAATCCACCAACAAAAATTTCAGCAAGGGAATCCGATTATCCCATCCTTCATCGCCAATGTTACATATTCTTTACCACCTCACAAACACAAAGACTTTAAGATGGCTGTTAACTCCAGGAACTTGTCAGGTGACCTGTCCCTGATGCTTTATTGTGAAAACAGCAATGGCTGCATTACCACAGTAGTCCACCAGGTGGAGCAGTAGGCCACTAGATGTAACTATATATTACAGTTACCCTTGCGTGAAGTGGCTGTTCAACCTTTTGCCGATGTGAGTAAGGGACCTGATGCCTGCTTGAGGTCCCCCTCCAAAATTGGTCTGTCCTGAGGCAGCTTTTTCTGGACAGTTTGGACAATAGTGTAAAATGGGTGATGAATTGGTTCAGCTGGCCGTTGTACATTTCTCTCACTGGAAGAAATGTGTAAAGGATGGTTGATCCATTTTACACAACCGCCCAAGTCGAAATTACCCCATTTCTGATGTTGTAGAATAAGTTAGCCAGACATTAAAGACTGGATATTAATAGTCGTTGAGGTAATGCAAAGGGCAGTATTAGTGATTGTGGTTCAAGGCACTTGATTATGTACCTTGCGACAGCTTAGGCACTTTGATGAAGGCGCCTTGGATAAGTACCTGGCTACTAGTCTTTCTGTTTGCACAGATATTTCTGCCGTGATATCCTTCTGGTCAATGTCTATACTTGCTTTTGCCTCAGTTGCAGTATGGCCAATTCCTCCATTGTAAAGAGAGAGTTAGTAGACTAGGCCTATCTTTTCCAGAATTTAGAACAATGAGAGGTGATCTCATTGAAACATACAATATATTACAGGGCTTGAGAGGGTAGATGCAGGGAAGAGGTTTCCTCTGGGTGGGGAGTCTTGAACCAGGAGGTCACAGTTTCAGAATAAGGGGTCAGCCATTTAAAACTATGAGGAAAAATATTTTCACTCAGAGGGTGGTGAATCTTTGGGATTCTCTATCCCAGAGGGCTATAGAGGCTCAGTCATTGAGTATATTCAAGATGGAGAATGATAGACTTTTGGATATTAGGGAATCAAGAGATATGGGGATGGTGCAGGAAAGTGGAGTGGAGGTAAAAGATCAGCAATGATCTTATTGAATGGTGGAGCAGGCTCGAGGGGCCAAATGGCCTACTCCTACTCCTATTTCTTATGTTTTTATGTTCTTCTTCTCATTATAGGACAATTCTCCCATCCCAGGAATCAGTTTGGTGAACCTTCGTTGCAGTCCCTCCTTCCTTAGATAGGGAGACCAAAACTGTACACAATATCCCAGGTGCGGTCTCACCAGGGCCCGATAACATTGCAGTTCGACATCTTTACTCTTATACTCAAATCTATGTGTTGTGCAAAATAGGTGATGTTAGAAATTGTCTTTTGTCCAGCTCATGCTTGCCTAGATCCCACCAATGGGAATTTTTACTCATAATTTTTGGCAGCAAGTGAATGATAAACTTCACAACACAGTAGTGTTGAAGTGCTGTTGGTGATGTATCTGCTTTTGGAGGACTTAGATGCATAGTTGAAAATATCTTATTTTAATTCGAGGCCAGACAGATAGGGTGAAATTCTGATGGCTGTCAGTCTTTAAAATGAGCTTGCTGGGTCTCACTTAATTTCTTTTGTACAAGAGTTCACAGCACAGAAATGTACCAAATTTGGCACTAATTAGCAATCACACTGAAAAGTTTCAAGGACAATCAGTGTGGGTAAGCTGCAAGTGTCACACTAGTACAAGGGGAGAGGTAAAATTGTCAGGAGAAAACAGAAGCAGCTTTGATTTTTATCTACTTGACTTAAGAATGCTTCCCACTAATACTTGGTTCTCAAATAAATATAATTCATTTCAAAACACCACAACTTGCGACCAAAAATTCACCTCCCTTCCCTGAAAAAGAGATAATTTATTGCTTGTGCTCACAGTTTTCTTATATGAGTAACAAGAGCAATGTTTTGAGTCACTAGTTTTCAGAACAAGCTGCTAAACTTGGAACAGAGATGCATCATATTATGCATCGTATTATGGGCACTTGTAAATAGACTTTAAGCGAACACTTTTGAATTGACAGCCAGGAAAAAGGAGTGCCGATGTACATAAACAAATTGGAAGAGAGCATCTTGGGAAATTGAGGATTATATACAATGTATTGTTCCCTGCCTTATTCTTGCCTTCAATGCTGTATGTGAATTTTTCCCCAGAATATTCTGATTGAAATTTGGTAAGATATTGAGAAGCAGTTGAGGTAAAATGAAGACAGATTGAAGTAGAAACACAATTCATCATTTTTAGAAAATCTTGATTAGAATTATACAGTATTCATAGAGATAAAGTATTCTTTTTATAATGAGCTGATGGATTTATGCATTTACCATGGAATATATCCTCCAGAGATTCATTAACGCAAATAAGAAATCATCATATACAGAGCAAGTGAGAATGTCATATATGTTTTACTATGGAAATTATTGATTAGAGACTTAAATATCTTGAAGTTCATTTTACAGGGTAAGAAAATACATGAATGCTTACCATTCAAATAACCTTTAAGATAGATGAATAGAACCTTCATTCAATACAGATTAGAGAGACGGGAGGGAAGTGAAAATGGTTTGGATGGGTCTTGAGTAGGATCAAGGAAATATAAAATTAAAATTAGAGCTTGGCCAATTAGGTATGAAATCAGAAAGCGTTTTTCCATACCAAGGTCAAGGGAAATTTGGAACTTCCTCCCCCAAATGGCAGTGAATGCTGGGACCATCTAAATTTTCAAGACTGAGATCAATAGATTTTTGTTAAGTAAGGGAAACAAGGTGACAGAGCTGGCTAAATAGAGGTGAGGTACAGATTAGCCATGGCCTAATAGAATGGCAGAATAAGCTTGAGGGGCTAAATGGCATACTCGTGTATCTATATTCCTAAAGGATAAAGAGCACTGGATAAGCTCAATGGAGCTAGCATTAACTATGTGTCAGCTTAGCTTAATTGGTAGCAGGTGATTTTTAAAAAATTGTTCCGGGATTGGGCGTTGCTAGCAAGGCCAGCCTTTATAACCCTTGCCCTCTTGCCCTTGAGAAGGTGGTGGTGAGCTGTCTTCCTGAACCGCTGCAATCCGTGTGTTGAAGGTACTCCCATAGTGCTGTTAGGGAGGGAGTTCCAAGATTTCGACCCAGCGACGATGAAGGAACAGCGATATATTTCCAAGTCAGGATGGAGTGTGACTTGGAGGTGATGGTGCTCCCATGCGCCTGTTGCCCTTGTGTTTCTAGGTGGTAGAGGTTGCAGATTTGGGAGGAGCTGCTAAAGAAGCCTTGGCGAGTTGCTGCAGTGTGTCTTATATGGTACACACTGCAGCCATGGTGGAGGGAGTAAATGTTTAAGGTGGTGGATGGGGTGCCAATCAAGCGGGCTGCTTTGTCTTGGATGGTGTCGAGCTTCATGAGCGTTGTTGGATCTGCACCCATCCAGGCAAGTGGGGAGTATACCATCACACTCCTTACTTGTGCCTTGTAGATAGTGGAAAGGCTTTGGGAAGTCAGGAGGTGAGTCACTCGCCACAGAATACTCAGTCACTGGCCTGCTGTTGCAGCCATCATATTTATGTGGCTGGTCCAGTTAAGTTTCTGGTCAATGGTGACCCTGAGGATGCTGATGGTGAGGGATTCAGCAATGCTAATCCCATTGAATGTAAAGGGGCGATGGTTAGATTCTGTCTTGTAGAAGCTAATCATTGCCTCACATTTGCTTCATGCAGGCATGGACTGCTTTAGTATCTGATTGACCGCCAACAACCTCAACCATCTTCCTTTATACTCGGTATGGCTCCAGCCAGTGGAGAATTTTCCACCTGATTCCTATTTGACATCAATATTACTAGGGCTCCTTGATGCCACATTTGTTGAAAAGCTACCTTGATGTCAAGGGCATTCACTCTCACCTCATCTCTGGAATTCAGCTCTTTCGTCCATGTTTGGACCAAGGCTGTACTGAGGTCTGGAGCCAAGTTGTCCTGGCAGAACCCGAAGTGAGCATCAGTGGGCAGGTTATTGATGAGTAAGTGCCACTTGATTGCACTGTGAACAACACCTTCCATTACTTTGCTGAAGATTGAGAGTGGTCTAATGGGGCGGTAATTTGCCATATTGGATCTGTCTTGTTTTTTATGGACAGGGCATACCTAGTAATTTTTCCACATTGTTGGGTAGATGCCAGTGCTGTAGCTATACAAGAGCAGCTTGGCTAGTGGTGCAGCTAGTTCTGGAGCACAAGTCACAAGAGCACAGTTATCAGAGCCCATAGCCTTTGCTGTATCCAGTGCACTCAGCCATTTCTTGATATCACGTGGAGTGAATCGAATTGGCTGGAGACTGGCTTCTGTGATGTTGCAGAGCTCAGGAGGAGGCCGATATGGATCATCCATTCAGTACTTCTTTCTGAATATGGTTTTGAATGCTTCTGCCTTGTTTTTTGCACTGACGTTCTGGCTCCGCCATCATTGAGAATGGGGATGTTCATGGAGCCTCCTCCTTTTGATCTTTGTTTAATTGTCCACCACCATTCACGACTGAATGCAGCAGGACTATAGAGCTTTGTTTGCTCCATTGGTTTTGCGATCGCTTAGCTCTGCCTATAGAATGCTGCTTCCACTGTTTAGCATGCATGTACTCCTGTGTTGTAGATTCACCAGGTTGGCACTTCATTTTATAGGTACGCCTGCTGTTACTCTGGGCTTGCTCTTCTACACTCCTCATTGAACCAGGGTTGGTCCTCTGGCTTGATGGTATTAGTAGTGTGAGGGATTTGCCAGGCCAAGAGGTTACAGATTGTGGTGGAATACAATTCTGCTGCTGAAGATGATGAACAAAGTATTTCTGAGTCAAAACATTGTGGGTTAAGAATATAAGAACATAAGAATTAGGAACAGGAGTAGGCCATCTAGCCCCTCGAGCCTGCTCCGCCATTCAATAAGATCATGGCTGATCTGGTCGTGGACTCAGCTCCACTTACCCGCCCTCTCCCCGTAACCCTTAATTCCCTTATTGCTTAAAAATCTATCTATCTTTGACTTGAAAACATTCAATGAGCCAGCCTCAACTGCTTCTTTGGGCAGAGAATTCCACAGATTCACAACCCTCTGGGAGAAGAAATTCTTTCTCAACTCGGTTTTAAATTGGCCCCCTAGTTCTAGTCTCCCCGACCAGTGGAAACAACCTCTCTGCCTCTATCTTGTCTATCTCTTTCATGATTTTAAATGTTTCCATAAGATCACCCCTCAACCTTCTGAACTCCAAGGAGTAAAGACCCAGTCTACTCAATCTATCATCATAAGGTAACCCCCTCATTTCTCGAATCAGCCTAGTGAATCGTCTCTGTACCCCTTCCAAAGCTAGTATATCCTTCCTTAAGTAAGGTGACCAAAACTGCACGCAGTACTCCAGGTGCGGCCTTACCAATACCTTATACAGTTGCAGCAACACCTCCCTGCTTTTGTACTCCATCCCTTTCGCAATGAAGGCCAACATTCCATTTGCCTTCCTGATTACCTGCTGCACCTGCAAACTAACCTTTTGGGATTCATGCACAAGGACACCTTGTGCGGAGGGGAGCGGGTAGGTCCGAAGGCCTCCTCGTAGGACTGCTCCTGGGCACGGCCAAGGGTGCCATCAGCCGGTCCAGGCAGCGGGCGGTCGAGGGGGTCGTTCAACCTGACTGCCTGCCTCTCTTCCGCTCTTACATCCGGTCCAGGGTGTCCTTGGAGATGGAGCACGCGGTGTCCACCGGTACGCTCGCGGCCTTCCGCGAGAGGTGGGCACCGGAGGGACTGGAGTGCATCATCACGCCCGGCAACCAAATTTTAATTTGATTTTATATTTTAAAGTTTAATTTGTTTTCATTGCCGGTGCTTTTAGTGTCCCCCTCCCCTTTTGTAGGGGGCACTGGAAAAATTTGATTTTAGCGCCCCAAAAAAAAACAAAAAAAAACAACAAAAAAAAAGGGGCCTTGAAAATGTCTGCTGTGTCACCCAGGCGGGTGGCATGGTTTTAATGTTTATGTTTATTTTCAGGTAAACTCAAGAGTTTCATGCACAAGGACCCCCAGGTCCCTCTGCACCTCAGCATGTTGTAATTTCTCCCCATTCAAATAATATTCCCTTTTACTATTTTTTTTCCCAAGGTGGATGACTTCACACTTTCCGACATTGTATTCCATCTGCCAAACCTTAGCCCATTCGCTTAACCTATCCAAATCTCCTTGCAGCCTCTCTGAGTCCTCTACACAACCCGCTTTCCCACTAATCTTAGTGTCATCTGCAAATTTTGTTGCACTACACTCTGTTCCCTCCTCTAGGTCATCTATGTATATTGTAAACAGTTGTGGTCCCAGCACTGATCCCTGTGGCACACCACTAACCACTGATTTCCAACCGGAAAAGGACCCATTTATCCCTACTCTCTGCTTTCTGTTCGCCAGCCAATTCTCTATCCATGCTAATACATTTCCTCTGACTCCGCGTACCTTTATCTTCTGCAGTAACCTTTTGTGTGGCACCTTATCGAATGCCTTTTGGAAATCTAAATACACCACATCCATCGGTACACCTCTATCCACCATGCTCATTATATCCTCAAAGAATTCCAGTAAGTTAGTTAAACATGATTTCACTTTCATGAATCCATGCTGCATCTGCTTGATTGCACTATTCCAATCCAGATGTCCCGCTATTTCTTCCTTAATGATAGTTTCAACCATTTTCCCCACTACAGATGTTAAACTAACCGGCCTATAGTTACCTGCCTTTTGCCTGCCCCCTTTTTTAAACAGAGGCGTTACATTAGCCGCTTTCCAATCCACTGGTACCTCCCCAGAGTCCAGAGAATTTTGGTAGATTATAACAAATGCATCTGCTATAACTTCCGCCATCTCTTTTAATACCCTGGGATGCATTTCATCAGGACCAGGGGACTTGTCTACCTTCAGTCCCATTAGTCTGTCCAGCACTACCTCCCTAGTGATAGTGATCATCTCAAGGTCCTCCCTTCCCACATTCCTATGACCAGCAATTTTGGCATGGTTTTTGTATCTTCCACTGTGAAGACGGAAGCAAAATAATTGTTTAAGGTCTCAGCCATTTCCACATTTCCCATTATTAGATCCCCTTTTTCATCTTCTAAGGGACCAACATTTACTTTAGTCGCACTTTTCCGTTTTATATATCTGTAAAAGCTTTTATTATCTGTTTTTATGTTTTGCGCAAGTTTATCTTCGTAATCTATCTTCCCTTTCTTTATTGCTTTTTTAGTCATTCTTTGCTGTTGCTTAAAATCTTCCCAATCCTCTAGTTTCCCACTAACCTTGGCCACCTTATACGCATTGTTCTTTGATTTGATACTTTCCTTAATTTCCTTGGTTATCCACGGCTGGTTATTTCTTCTCTTGCCGCCCTTCTTTTTCACTGGAATATAGTTTTGTTGCGCATTATGAAAGAGCTCCTTAAAAGTCCTCCACTGTTCCTCAATTGTGCCACCGTTTAGTCCTTGTTTCCAGTCTACTTTAGCTAACTCTGCCCTCATCCCACTGTAGTCCCCTTTGTTTAAGGTTTCCAGCCCCTGTCTAGGTCTTGAACATATTGGGGCAGTTATTCCTTTGTGGGTCTTGCCAATCTCCCGCTTTGTATCCTTGGCTGCACTGGGTCTCTGACGTTCCCGACTTGCCTCATGAGGGGCGGCACCTCTGCCATTCCGTGGTCAATAAGCTGGAGACTTTGCACTTGCAGAGAATCTGCTCCAGTTAGGATCCAGTGTATCTGTGAAGTGTGGTATAATGAGGAAGGCAAGGTGTCCAACCTTTCATGTGGGAAAAAGTGGGTCCCATATTTCAAAGAAAATATCCAACAAAAAAAAACCCTAGAGCTAGACTTTGTGTTATGATCACCATCACCCCAAAATGGGCGATATTTCCGGCCTGAGTGTTTTTTTTTATCGCCCATTTAAAAAAATGCAAGTTTCACCTTTTTATTTTGGGCGATAGCCTTAGCGATGTGAAATGGGCCATTGCTGTGTATTCAGTCATGCAAGACAGGCGTCCACAGCAACGGCCACTCTGCGCATGTGCGTTTTTTTTAAGCAAAGAAGTTTTCCTGCGATTCTGGAATTCTGTGCATGCTCAAAAGAGTGAAAGAGTGGGAGAGAGAGAAGGAGAGAGAAAGCAAGCAGTCTGATACCTTTAGAGCATTCCATCTGAGTTTATCATTCTGATTGTAAAGCATTTTGAAGGATTTACTTGTAATCTGAGTAGTGTCTCCATTGTTCATAAACTTTAGTCTTCTTAATCTTGGAGGTTTTTATAATATTAATAGTACTGAAATGTGTCTAGCGATTCAAGTATACAGCAAGAAGCTTTCTCAGATGAAGCGAATGAGGCCCTCGTAAATTAGGTGAAAACTAATTGGGGATTATTAACCTGGGGTGGGCATGGGAAACCTCCCCCCCTGGATCTATCAAAAAATATGGGGTGATATCATTGCCATTGTTTCTTCTGTGGCCCACGATAAGCGTGAGGCAGACCAGTGCCGCAAGAGGTGGAACAGCCTGATTGCTTCAGCAAGAGTAAATATTAAATTATTACATTTTAAATTGTAATGATCCACTGAATTTATTAGAATGCAAATCTACCAGATTGTATTTAAGCTGGGTAATCTTGGGTAGCTTCCCTGCAAAGATTTGGACTGGGGTCGGAATCTGCTCCCTTTAAGTCTAATTTTGCTCAGATGCCTTACATTTTATAAGGTTTACATATTTTCAGGAAAGGCACAGCAAGAAGCCATGGACCAAATTGGTTTAAAGGAAACCTTTGGGACTGCTTGGGTGGGAGAAAAGGGCCCCAGCCTGGGGCAGGTGGTGATCATCACTGATTAATGCAAATTCTGCAGTCAGGAGCTGTATCTGATTAAATATCGAGACAAAGGATTTGATACAATCAAGCGGAGGAGCCCCTGGATTGATTGACCAGAGGGGGAAAACAAGTTCCCTATGGAGACTACATCTGCAAAAACCTAGGATAACAAAGGGTCCCACAAGGTGTGCATTTTTGGATAACGGGGCACCAAAGATAAGGAGCTATCTTTTGCCATGTCGACTCCATGTGCAAATTGTGGCCATCCAAACCCATAATCACAGCCATCCAAACAAATCTTCACAGCAATCAAGATTGATCTAGACGCATTAACTGAAACACAGTCCAGCAGGAGATATATTCACCAAACGGATATATATGTAAGAACTGAGAACAGCAGCTCAGAAGAAGGGAAAGAAGAAGAAGAAGAATGGGTCAAGAAGGAGAACATCAGATCGACAAGCAGAATGAGAAGGAGGGAACATCGGAGAGGAACAGCAGGTCACGGAACAACGACCACGGGTCTACAATCGACAATAGCAGCAATTGGCTGGTTGGGTGATTGTGTGTCTTCGGTCAATTCTCTAAGAAGTCTTGTTCTGTAATTTTTAGTTTTTTGTGTAACAAAACTAACAGTTGGGTTTAATCCTATACTTTCCATTACATGGAGTCCTTCCTGTAATTCCCGAGATCGATGAATCAAACTAGAGTGGAAAACGAACACCCTACAGAAAATGGCGATTGTTGCAGGACCTTGGAGTTTGGAATAGGATCACAGACACAAATCAAGGGCAAGAAACCTGGGAAGTAATCGCAGGTAGTCTGCAAAGGGGTCGCAGGGAGACCAAAGTAATCTCAAGGGTGACTAGGGTAGCCAAAGAGTGCAGGCTGACTAGGGTAGCCACCGAGAAAAGTAATTGCAGGTAGTCTGTGGAGGGGTCTCGGAGACCAGATGTAATATCAAGGGTGGCCAGGGCCATCGGAGGAGAGAAACAGTCTCGATAGGCTGGAGTAATCTTGGGTCGACTAAGATAGCGACAGAGAGAAGCCAGAGTAACAGTAACCGCAGGTCACTGCGAGGTGGTCTCAGGGGAGACCAAAGTAGTCGGGGATAATTTCTCAGCCAGAGGCACTGGAAATGGACTCACCGCAGCGAAGTGTGGTAGAGCAAGTGGCTAAGAGCAGTCATAGGAAGTCCACGGAACCTAAGGTAACTGCATATACATGCAACAAACTGGACATTTCAGAGCCATGGGCGCGAGAAATGCTACACTCTGGGGATCCACAGGAGAAACCGGCAGTTAGTAGTAACCACAAATGGTCAAAAGAGAATGCAATTTGGCTCATGTGGCCACAGAAGCAAACACAACTGTTAAGGGAAAGGATAGGACAGCTGGAGGATGAGAGTAGGGAATTAAAAGATGAGATAAGCAATTCTCTAAAGCAGGACCAAAGTATTAAAGAAGAAATGTCGTGTAATCACCTAGAATATTTGCAATGTCAGGTGACTGAGTGCAAATGGCAGCAGCAGGCTTACATTGAGCACTTAGAGAGAGCCAAAGAAGCAGAAGAACAGCTCAGAAAGAAATAAATAGCATATCAGGTAGCGCAGAAACAGGGTTACAAGAGGGCAGATCACGGACCTTGTAAAAAAAGATTCGCCAGTTAATGGCAGAGTTAGACGGGGCCAAAGGGATGGTTTCTCTCATGCCACCAGGGGGAGGCGAGGAAGTTTGGGACCAGAGGGGAAGGAGTCAGACGATGGGCCCCAGCATAGTGAGCATCGGTCGGTTCCCAAGGCATCAGGACCTCCGAAACCGATGTGTCCCTTGAGACAGAAGAAATTTGTCCCACCCCCACCAAAGGATGGTCGGTACCATTACAGAGCGACTATGTAATCCCATACATGCCGCTTCAGCTGCAGGAGATGATGACAGGCGTAGTAAAATTAAAGCAAGGAAGGGATGACTCTGTTCATTTTGCCAAAAAAAAAGCAGATGGTGGGTATCAATAACTGCAGAGAGGAGGAGATAGTGAAGTTAACACTGTTCTCCCTGGAAGGGAAACTATATCAGAGTTTGTCGACAGCCACCAAGTTAGGGAGAGGAACCCCACAGGGCTTAAAGGAGGAAATCTTGGCAGCGTTAGGGTACAGTCAAGGTAATCTGTTCTGCCAAGTAGAATAGACTAGGCAGCAAGTAAACGAATCACCCGATACATTTATAGATAGACTGTGGCCTATTTATTTAAGGGCCACTGGAGGAAATCTGATATGGGCAGGCTTACTAGGGGAACCCAGAAACTATTGGCTGAGAACCATAATGGCTAACAGTTTGACACGGCTCACAGCAAAGGTCGAAGCATGGTTTGACCCAGACAATCTCCAAAATACTGAGACAGGGGTGTTGAGAAGATTGACTCCAGCATTTAAGTCCAGGAAAGGGGAAGAGGAGAGACAAAAAGGGAAGGTGCACAAAGTAAAAGGAATGATTAGGGCAAAGAGAGAATGGAGACAAGAGTGAGGTAATGTGGGTCGATCCAGAGGCTGTTTTAACGGTGGTAAGTTGGGACACTGGAGCAAGGATTATAGACTCACGAGAAGAGGGAAGCCAGGTTACGAGGGTGCTGAGGCAGAAAAGGGCCAAAGGAAAGTAGCCGATGACTTGGTACAGGTTTTAGTGGCCGTATTACAGCAGGTTATGGGCACGGGTGGAGGAAAGCTGGACACTGCAGTGGGTGAAAAGGGACGCAATGCGTCGGCACCCCCACTTTGACGTTGCGGCAAGCCAGAGTACCTGTGTCTGCTCATCTACGATGAGTGGGGCAGGCCATGTGTGGATGTGAAGATGGAAGCAGTTAGGGGAAGGTATCTGGTAGATGATGGAGCCTCTAGCATGGTTGTCCAGTCACCGAATCCGACCACTTCCCCATCGTTGAGCGGAGTCCCATTTACACTGGCAGGCTTTATGGGTAATGACCAGACTGGGGCAGTGTCAAAACCCTTAACCATAGAATTAGGACCAAACACAATAAAGTAGGAATGCATTTTAATGAAGTGGAAATAGCCCAGTTCGGGAGTTCTTGGGGCCGACTAGATGTTGGCACCATGCCATAATGGATATGAAGAACAATTGTCTATGGGGGGTAGTTGATGCAGATAGGATGGGTGAAATCGTAGTGATTCCCATGGACAATACAGATAAAGGCAGCACCTGCCAAAAGATGAAGCCAAAAGGGAGTTATGACTTAGAAAGATTAGTCAATAACATTCCGGCCAAGTATCAAGTGCATGTATGGAAGAATATAGATGCATTTGCAATGCATAAGCATGATTGCGGGAGAGTAACTGGGGTAGAAGTGAAGATAGATGGGGATCTGATGACACGGCCCCAGAAACAGTATAATTTTCTCCGGGAAGCAGAAAGTGATTTGGAAACAGCTATAAATTCCCTGGTGGAGCAAGGTGTGCTAAGAACCATAGCCACACACGTAAATTCATCCCTATGGCCAGTAAAGAAGCCCGATAACTCATGGAGGGCCACAGTTGATTCCCGAGTCCTGAATAAAAATATTCCAGCCTGTGCACCCATGGTAGCAGTGGTAGCAGATTTGATAGAGAGTATCCCTGAGGCCGCAACAATTTTTACCGGGTTGGAAATTTCAAACGGGTTTTGGTCCATTCCCCTGAGACGGGAGGACCAGTATAAATTGCCTTTACCTTTAAGGGTCAGCAATACACATGGACATGTCTTCCACAAGGGTTTCACAACAGTCCCTCAATCTTTCATCAGAGTATGGCCATGGCACTAAAAGGTTTTAGTCAGCCGAATTGGTTGGTCCAATATGTGGACGACCTGTTATTATTCTCCAAGAGTGTGGAGGACCACGGGCCATTATTGAGTGAATTGTTGCATTTGTTGAAGGAAGCAGGTTTTAAGGTAAATCTAAAGAAAGCTCAAGTAGGCCAAGAGGAGGTGCAGTTTCTAGGATTGACCATTAGAGCAGGAGAGAGAGCCACAGATGGAGCTAAGCGAAAGGCAGTCCAGGAGCGACCAGTTCCGAAGGACGTGTCTGGGGTAAGGTCTTTCCTGGGAATAACGGGTTACTGCAGGGAATTTATCAAAGGATATGCAGCCATAGCAGCTCCTTTGTTGAGGATTCTTAAGAAAGGAATAGAGTGGGAATGGAGTGAGAGTTGTCAGGAAACATTCATTAGTTTAAAGGAGGTGTTACAGACAGCACCAGCATTGGGAGCAATAAATGGGGACCAGGATACTAGTCCGGAGGTAGCAGCTACTGGGGACAGTTTGAGTGCAGTGATACTCCAGGAGTGACACGGCAAGCTGAGACCGGTGGCCTACGCCTCCCGGGTTCTCACCGAAGTAGAAAAGAGCTTTTGAAACTGTGAGTGACAGCGGTTAGCAAATTTTTGGGCAGTAAAACATTTTCGGTCACACACAGGGTTAGCTACAGTGACTTTACTGACCAGTCACACCCCGATACAAATGTGACTGGACGATGAAAGATGGGACAGTGAGCTTTAACAGGATTGCCCGCTGGATATTGTTGCTTACTCAGTTAGACCTGAAGGTAGAAAGGCTAGGAGAACCAAAGCTAGCCCCGAACCTGGTTTATCCGGCAGCAGCACATGTGTGTTCAGTGGAAGGAGTGTGGGATGTAGATGTGAGATTCTGAGCAGGGGAATATCCGACAGGCAGAGATATTTATGTAGATGGGTCTAGTTCAGTGATGAACGGAGAGAGAAAAACAGGCTGCGGAATTTACGATCCAGAGGCAGAGATAGAAAAAGCCATAAGCTCTCCAACACTTTAAGTGCACAGCAGGCTGAACTGACGGCTGCAGCGTATGTGGTCACACACCCTGCTGAATTCCCAAATCCTTTTATGATATGTTCGGACTCCATATTCACTTACAACTCCTGTACAGAGTATTTAGCAGTATGGGCTAGGCGAGGGTTTAATTCCTCAGACGGGAAGCCGTTGGTGACGGCTCTGTTATGTATCTGGGCTTGTATATACTATGTACAGCCACCAGAGGGCTCATTCCCCAGAGTCCCAAGGGATCTCATAATCCTTTGGGAGCACAGGTATTTAAGAGTGCTTCACAGGTTGGAGAAGCACTCTGGAGACCTGCAATAACAGACTACGGTCACACTTTACTTTGAGCTCACCGTGTTCAGCCTGACTCTTTCTCCATACAAAACAATTGGCGACGAGATACAGATAGTGAACCCAAAGATGTAGAGAACAGTGGGCATCCTGGAGAAATTCTCGGAGGAAGATGATTGGGAAACTTTTGTGGAGCGACTCGACCAATACTTCGTGGCCAATGAGTTAGATGGGGAAGTGAGTGCTGCCAAACATAGAGCGATCCTCCTCACCGTCTGTAGGGCACCAACATATGGCCTCATGAAGAATCTGCTCACTCCAGTGAAACCCACAGAGAAATAGTATGACGATTTGTGCACACTGGTCTGAGAGCATTTGAGCCCAAAGAAAAGCGTTCTGATGGCGAGGTACCGGTTCTACACCGACAAATGATCTGAAGGCCAGGAAGTGGCGCGTTATGTCGTCGAGCTAAGACGTCTTGCAGGACATTGCGAATTTGAAGGACATTTGGAGTACATGCTCAGAGACTTTTCGTACTTGGCATTGGCCATGAAACCATACTTCCCAAACTTTTGACTGTAGAGAGCCCAACCTTGAGTAAGGCCACAGCGATAGTCCAGGCGTTCATTGCCACCAGTAAGCAAATACTAAGCAAATCTCTCAGCACACAAGTGCTGCTACAAATACTGTGAACAAAGTGATGTTGTTTTTGAACCGTAACAGACAGGGCACGTCACACATATCTGCAGCTACACATCCGCAGATGTCTCAGAGTCCACCATCAAGGGTGATGAATGCAAGGCCATTAAAACCTTGTTGGTGCTGTGGGGGTGATCTTCATTTCCATTCATGCGATTCAAAGGATATATTTGCAAGGGCTGTGGAACAATGGGACACCTCCAACGAGTGTGCAGGCGAGCTGCTAGGCCTGCTAAACCTGCAAATCACCACATTGTAGAGGAGAACAGATCCACGGAGGATCACGACGAAACAACCTCTGATGGAGGAGACAGAGGTACATGGGGTGCACACATTCACCACAAATTGTCCCCCGATAATGCTGAATGTTGAACTAAATGGACTCCCGGTGTCAATGGAGCTGGACACTGGCGTGAGCCAGTCCATCATGAACAAAAAGACTTTTGAAAGGTTGTGGTGTAACAAGGCCTCAAAGCAAGTCTTAACTCTTATTCACATGAAACTAAGAACTTGCATGAAAGTACTGATTCCTGTAATCCGCAATGCTACCGTAAAGGTCTCCAAGATGGAGTGGTGCACAAGCTATCACTGTGGGTGGTACCGGGCGATGGTCCCACGCTGCTCAGGAGCTGGCTGGGAAAGATACGCTGGAACTGGGACGACATCCGTGCACTATCGCCCGCTGACGACACTTCGTGTGCACTGGTCTTAAAACAAATTTCCTTCGCTGTTTGAACCAGGCATCGGGAAATTCCAAGGAGCAAAAGTGCAGATCCACCTAATTCCGGGGGCACGACCCATCCATCACAAGGCGAGAGCAGTGCCGTATATGATGAGAGAAAGGATAGAAATCGAGCTCGACCGGCTACAAAGAGAGGGCATCATCTCACCGGTCGAGTTCAGCGAGTGGGCCAGTCCTATTGTCCCAATCCTCAAAGGAGATGGCACCCTCAGAATCTGTGGCGATTACAAAGTAACTATCAATAGTTTGTCCCTGCAGGACTAATACCCATTTCCAAAAGCCGATGACCTCTTTGCAACGCTGGAAAGAGGAAAGATGTTCACGAAGCCCAATCTGACTTCAGCCTACATGACGCAGGAATTGGAGGAATCATCAAAGGCACTCACCTGCATCAACACGCACAAAGGTCTTTTTGTTTATAACAGATGCTCGTTTGGAATCTGATCAGTGGCAGCGATATTCCAGAGAAACATGGAAAGTTTACTGACATCGGTCCCGCACACCGTGGTCTTCCAGGACGGCATCTTGGTCACAGGTCGGAATGCAGTCGAGCATCTGCAGAACCTGGAGGAGGTTCTTCGTCGGCTCAACTGCATGGGGCTCAGGTTAAAACGATCAAAGTGCATTTTCCTGGCACCTGAAATTGAGTTCTTGGGAAGGAAGCTTGTGGCAGACAGCATCAGGCCCATCAGTGCGAAGACGGAGGCAATTGAGAACGCACCGAGACCACAGAACGTGACGGAGTGTTCCTGGGACTCTTGAACTACTTTGGTAACTTCTTACCGGATCTCATCACCCTGCTAGAACCATTACATGTCTTACTACAAAAAGGGGGCGAATGGATTTGGGGCAAAAGCTAAGAAAATGCCTTTGTAAAAGCGAGAAAATTGTTATGCTCAAACAAATTGCTTATGTTGTATGATCCATGTGATGCATCATCATATGGCGTTGGATGTGTATTGCAACAAGCCAATGATTTTGGGAAATTGCAACCGGTTGCTTATGCATCCAGGAATCTGTCTATAAGGGTGAGAGAGCCTACAGCATGGTTGAAAAAGAAGCGTTAGCATGTGTTTATGGGGTAAAGAAAATGCATCAATACCTGTTTGGGCTAAAATTTGAATTGGAAATTGATCATAAGCCACTTATATCCCTGTTTTCCGAGAGCAAAGGGATAAATACTAACGCGTCAGCCCACATCCAGAGATGGGCGCTCACGTTGTCCGCATACAACTACGCCATCCGCCTCAGGCCAGGCACAGAAAACTGCGCCGATGCTCTCAGTAGGCTGCCATTGCCCACCACGAGGGTGGAAATAGCGTAGCCCGCAGATCTAGCCATGGTTATGGAAGCATTTGAGAGTGATCAAAACCTGGGCAAGCCAGGACCCCTTATTATCTCTAGTCAAAAGCTGTTTGCTTCACGGGAGTTGGTCCAGTGTCCCAGTGGAAATGCAGGAAGAGATAAAGCCATTCCAACTGCGCAAAGATGAAATGTCTATACAGGCAGACTGCCTTCTGTGGGGCAATCGAGTAGTGGTCGCCAAGAAGGGCAGATCAATGACCTCCACAGTACCGACCCAGGCATTGTAATGATGAAAAAGATAGCCAGATCCCACGTGTGGTGGCCTGAAATCGATGCGGACTTAGAGTCCTGCATTCACAGATGTAATACATGCTCGCAGTTAAGCAATGTACCCAGAGAGGCGCTGCTAAGTTTATGGTCTTGGCCCTCCAAACCGTCGTCCAGGGTACACGTCGACAATGCAGGCCCATTCTTGGGTAAAATGTTCCTTGTGGTTGTAGACGCGTACTCCAAGTGGGTTGAATGTGAGATAATGTCGGCCAGCACATCTGCTGCCACCACTGAAAGCCTGCGGGCCATGTTTGCCACACATGGCTTACCCGAAGTCCTGGTGAGCGACAATGGGCCATGCTGAATTCCAGTGCTGAGTTCAAAGAATTTATGACCCGTAACGGGATCAAACGTGTCACATCTGTCCCGTTTAAACCAGCGTCCAATGGTCAGTCAGGGAGAGCAGTGCAAACCATCAAACAAGGCTTGAAGAGGATAACTGAAGGCTCACTGCAGACTCGCCTATCCCGAGTCTTGCTTAGCTACCACACGAGACCACACTCACTCACTGGGATCCCACCTGCTGCACTGCTCATGAAAAGAGCACTTAAGACAAGGCTCTTGTTAGTTCGCCCTGATCTACATGAACAGGTAGAGAGCAGGCGGCTTCAACAAAGTGCATATCGTGATAGCGCAAATGTGTCACGCGAGATTGAAATCAATGATCCTGTATTTGTATTAAATTATGGGCAAGGTCCCAAGTGGCTTCCCGGCACTGTCACAGCCAAAGAGGGGAGAAGGGTGTCTCAAGTCTTTCAAATGGACTCATTCACCAGAAACACTTGGACCAAATCAAACTCAGATTCACGGACTATCCTGAGCAACCCACCTTGGACCCTACCTTTTTTGATCCCCCAACACACACACCAGTGGCAACCGACACCACAGTTGACTGCGAAGCAGAACCCATCATCCACAGCAGCCTTGCAGGGTCCAACACACCAGGCAGCCCAGCAAGGCCAGCTGCACAGCAGCCCAGCGAGCGCCCAACAAATGACTGAACAACACCAGCTTTCACACAGAGACGATCAACCAGGGCAAGAAGTGCCCCAGATCGACTCACATTGTAAATAGTTACATTATTGACTTTTGGGCGGGGAATGTTGTTATGTATCTGGACCAGTATATACTCTGTACAGTCACCAGAGGGCTCATTCCCTGGAGTTCCAAGAGATCTCATAATCTCTTGGGAGCACAGGTATTTAAAAGTGCTTCACAGGTTGGAGAGGCACTCTGGAGACCTGCAATAAAAGACTAAGGTCACACGTTACTTTGAGCTCACAGTGTTCAGTCTGACTCTTTCTCCATACACCACAGGCTCCTTTGTTAAAAGTCATTCTGGACGTCACCGGTAGGGACCAGAAGGATTACTACATCCAAAAGTTCAAAGCACACTCCAAGACAGAGCCCAAGAGGGAAGGGAATGAGAAAGCTGACACACTGGCCAAAACAGGGATAGGAGAAGGGACACCTTGGGACCCATATCAATGTGGACAGATCATGGCTGTAACAGGCAGAGAGGTGCCCAAAGAGGGACCATTGCGGCCTGATTTAAAACAGACTCAGCTATGAGATGCAGTCCTTAAAGTAGTGATTAGAGCCCAAGTAGATGGGAAGCCTGTAGAGGAAACTTTAGGAGCTGCAGATGTAGCAGTAAGGCAGGGAATGCTATTTAAAGGAGACTGTTGGATCATGCCTGAATTCTTACAACTAGCTCATGGGGTCCAGGGGCTGGACATCCAAAGCCAGAAATGACGTGGAATAAAGTAGAAGCCATGGGATGGTGGCCCGGGCTTAGAAGCCATGTCAGGGATTATTGTCAGAATTGTCTGGTATGTGCCGCAAACAATCCAGACTCCCACTGGAGGAAGGCTCCGTTGGGACACACGAGGAAGGTGGAGGGCCATAGCAGTCTATACAGATAGATTTCATTGGGCCGCTGCCCACCTCAGGCAGAGGCAATAAATATTGCCTGGTATTAGTAAATCTTTTTACTAAATGGGTAGAAGCTTTTCCTTGTAAGGCGGCCACCGCAGTAGCCACAGCAAAGATTCTGGTGCGAGAAGTATTTTCTCGATCTGGACTGCTCCTGATAGTGGAATCAGATCAAGTGAGTCATTTCACCAGAACGGTAATGCAGGCCACCGAAAAGCTGTTTGGAATACAGGAGAAATGGCATGTGGCATATAATCCGCAATTGTCAGGTCCAGTAGAGAGGACAAACCGGACCTTAAAAAAGAGGCTTCGGAAGGAGATAGGAAATACCCCGAAGAAATGGGATGAGATCCTACTCCTAATACTGATGAACCACCGAGCCAGTCTTTCCAAAAGTACTGGGCACTCCCTGCACGTGCTGATGACAGGGAGACTAATGAGGATTCCGACTCATATATTAGCATCAGTCCTGACCAAAGCGCAGGTTAAAGAGGTCACACGGGACAGGTTTTCAAAGATCTGTATGATACTCTGAAGGGGCTGCATTGGGAAGCAGCTAACAATATGGGCAGACAGCACCAGCAGAATAAACTGCTGCTGGAACCCCGGGTTACACATGAATGGAGGATAGGGGATCAGGGGATGGTCATGAATTATGCCAGAGTAGGGGTAATTGAACCGTTGTACAAAGGACCATATAACATAGTAGACAAGGCAAGCCCTATGGTCTATGTGACCCAGCTGCCAAAATGAATAAAATGGTTTCATATAAACCAATGTAAGCTGTACAACCCCGGAGAGAAAAGTATAAAGTAGGCCAAGGCCCAACGAACTGTGATGACTTTAATCAGTGTAAGCCTTCCACCTATGCTGTGGGATGGTGATGATGGAGATGCAAGGGGACGGAGCAGTAAGGTGGAGTGGTCGGGTGACGCGATCGAGGGTGCCCTGGATGCCTCCTCCATCTCCACCCCCAGGTCGCCGAAAGCCCAAGCATCGGGATAAAAGAAGAAAGCAGAGATTTAAAATGTAAATGTACATATGTGTATAACTGAAGGAGGACCTGTGAGGGGGAGCCCGCTCACAGAGCAGGGTTATTTCTTTCATTTCGTCTTTATAGTAGTGAATCGAGCCAAGGATACGAGACGAGGTGGACATTGTGGATAGGCCTGTGGATGGCCCTGATTATAGCAGGATGGGGAGATCAGGGAGACACTGAGACATTCCTTACATACAGGTGTATGGGAGGAAGCGGCCCCACCGTAACTTAAGGGGGAGCCATGTGGACAAACAAGGGCACAAATACCTATGCTCACACTGGGAGTTGGCCAGGGTGGTTAGGGTCAAATTCAACCAAGTACTCCAGACAAACCAAGGGTAAACTTGGGGAGATGTCAGTGTCCTGCCCCATGCTAAACATCACGAACAGGAAGGTACGGGTGAGAGAGGGTAGACGAGTTTGTCGGAAATGTAAAGGAAGTACCTCCATGGGAGGGTTGTGGTGGCTACGGAAAACAGACAAGGGAAAAATTAATGCATCCACAGAATGGGAGAAATTGAAACAGGCGGACCACAGGAACAAATGAAGGGGCGAAATTGTGTAGGGAGAAATGGTGGAAGGAGGAACAAGGGATTTATGTCTGTGTGGTTGGATCTAGCCACAAGTGCAGGGGAGGTGTGGCGATTGTTTTTAAATGACAGTGGCAGGATTCTGGGTCGGGTATGAATTGGACAGAGGGTTTTGATTCCTATGTGACCTTAAATCCTTCAAAGGCAGTCATTGCAACCGAGCTGAAAACGAGCAGATTAAAACCTCTCTCTAAAATGTCGGAGATTCCAAATCAAGAAATTACATGTCCTGTTCTAACACCCGGGCCTAAGAATGGGCTGGTGTTAATCCCAATAGGGAAAATGTGTATTACATTGTGTATTACGAAGTAGCATTGGTTATTCGGAATTTATCAGAGTTACAATTACCTCGGTGGTGCCTGCCAGAAATGGAAAAGTAATACGAGCGATTATTAAGAGAAATGTTTAAGCAATTCTATCAGAAGAATTATGGGGATGAAAGTCAGGGGGAAGCTTACAATTAGATAAGCAACAGCTAGACGGGCTGGGGGAGGTGAAAATGGGGACTGAGGAATGATGTGATTATAGCGTTTAAAACAGGGACATCACTGGTCAATAGTGTAGGCAACATGCAGTTGCAATTCCAAGTAAATACCTTAAAGGAGCAGTTAAGGAAAATACTGGGGGAGGGTAGTGAAATAGAGGGTCACAAACTACAGGAAGACCAGGTAATGACAATCTATTTGAAGGAGATGATAGCTGAGATGGAGACACACACTCAGACCATCAATGCTTTAATAAAGGAGGGTAGAAATGCATCAGATCAAACTGCTCAGAATGACGTGTGTGTCATGTATGGGGCTTGGTTGTTAAATGAAGGACGCAGTAATTTAGAGGATTTAAAACAAGGCCACGTACCATTGTGGGTCAGTAACAAGAGAGGCGGGAGGCGAGAGAGGCAGCGGCCTATAAAAGGCTCAGCAGTCCGGGGAGCGTCGAGAGAGGCGGGAGTCGAGAGAGGCAGCGGCCTATAAAAGGCTCAGCAGTCCGGGGAGCGTCGAGAGAGGCAGCAGCCTATAAATGGCTCAGCAGTCCAGGGAGAGTCGAGAGAGGCGGGAGTCGAGAGAGGCAGCAGCCTATAAAAGGCTCAGCAGTCCGGGGAGCGTCGAGAGAGGCAGCGGCCTATAAAAGGCTCAGCAGTCCGGGGAGCGTCGAGAGAGGCGGGAGTCGAGAGAGGCAGCGGCCTATAAAAGGCTCAGCAGTCCGGGTACCGGTGCAGCTCCAGCTGAGAGAAGTCAAAAAAGAAGTAGAAAGAAATCAAAAGGTGATGTCACAGCCAACGTGGTAAGTGATTGGCTGCTGATTGGTGAGTAGTTTTTCTTTTTCTTTATTAATCAGTAACTTTTAACATTGTTGTCGGTAATTTAAGTGTATCTAAGGGTTAAGTCATGGCAGGACAGCTCGGTCACGTGATATGCTCCTCCTGTACCATGTGGGAACACGGGGACAACACCAGTGTCCCTGACGACTACATGTGCGGGAAGTGTGTCCACCTCCGGCTACTGACGGTCCGCGTTGCGGAGTTGGAGCTGAAGGTGGATTCACTCTGGAGCATCCACGATGCTGAGAATGACGTGAGTATCACGTGTAGCGAGTTGGTCTTACCGCAGGAGAAGGGTCCACAGCCAGCGAGGGAATGGAAGACCAGCAGGAAGAGTAGTGCAAGGAAGGTAGTGCAGGGGTCCGCTGTGGTCATCCCACTGCAAAACAGATACACTGCTTTGAGTGCTGTTGAGGGGGATGACTCATCAGGAGCGGGCAGCAGCAGCCAAGTTCATGGCACCGTGGCTGGCTCTGTTGCACAGGAGGGCAGGAAAAAGAGTGGGCGAGCGATAGTGATAGGGGATTCAATTGTAAGGGGAATAGATAGGCGTTTCTGCGGCCGCAACCGAGACTCCAGATGGTATGTTGCCTCCCTGGTGCAAGGGTCAAGGATGTCTCAGAGCGGGTGCAGGACATTCTAAAAAGGGAGGGAGAACAGCCAGTTGTCGTGGTGCACGTTGGTACCAATGACATAGGTAAAAAAAGGGATGAGTTCCTACGAAATGAATTTAAGGAGCTAGGAGCTAAATTAAAAAGTAGGACCTCAAAAGTAGTAATCTCGGGATTGCTACCAGTGCCACGTGCTAGTCAGAGTAGGAATCGCAGGATAGCTCAGATGAATACGTGGCTTGAGCAATGGTGCAGCAGGGAGGGATTCAAATTCCTGAGGCATTGGAACCGGTTCTGGGGGAGGTGGGACCAGTACAATCCGGACAGTCTGCACCTGGGCAGAATCAGAACCAATGTCCTCGGGGGAGTGTTTGCTAGTGCTGTTGGGGAGGAGTTAAACTAATATGGCAGGGGGATGGGAACCAATGCAGGGAGATAGAGGGAAACAAAAAGGAGGCAAAAACAAAAGACCGAAAGGAGATGAGGAAAAGTGGAGGGCAGAGAAACCCAAGGCAAAGAACAAAAAGGGCCATTTTACAGCAAAATTCTAAAAGGACAGAGGGTGTTAAAAAAACAAGCCTAAAGGCTTTGTGTCTTAATGCAAGGAGTATCCGCAATAAGGTGGATGAATTAACTGTGCAAATAGATGTTAACAAATATGATGTGATTGGGATTACGGAGACGTGGCTCCAGGATGATCAGGGCTGGGAACTCAACATCCAGGGGTATTCAACATTCAGGAAGGATAGAATAAAAGGAAAAGGAGGTGGGGTAGCATTGCTGGTTAAGGAGGAGATTAAGGCAATAGTTCGGAAGGACATTAGCTTGGATGATGTGGAATCTATATTGGTAGAGCTGCAGAACACCAAAGGGCAAAAAACGTTAGTGGGAGTTGTGTACAGACCTCCAAACAGTAGTAGTGATGTTGGGGAGGGCATCAAACATGAAATTAGGGGTGCGTGCAATAAAGGTGCAGCAGTTATAATGGGTGACTTTAATATGCACATAGATTGGGCTAACCAAACTGGAAACAATACGGTGGAGGAGGATTTTCTGGAGTGCATAAGGGATGGTTTTTTAGACCAATATGTCGAGGAACCAACTAGGGGGGAGGCCATCTTAGACTGGGTGTTATGTAATGAGAAAGGATTAATTAGCAATCTCGTTGTGCGAGGCCCCTTGGGGAAGAGTGACCATAATATGGTGGAATTCTGCATTGGGATGGAGAATGAAACAGTTAATTCAGAGACCATGGTCCAGAACTTAAAGAAGGCTAACTTTGAAGGTATGAGGCGTGAATTGGCTGGGATGGATTGGCGAATGATACTTAAGGGGTTGACTGTGGATGGGCAATGGCAGACATTTAGAGACCGCATGGATGAACTACAACAATTGTACATTCCTGTCTGACATAAAAATAAAAAAGGGAAGGTGGCTCAACCGTGGCTATCAAGGGAAATCAGGGATAGTATTAAAGCCAAGGAAGTGGCATACAAATTGGCCAGAAATAGCAGCGAACCTGGGGACTGGGAGAAATTTAGAACTCAGCAGAGGAGGACAAAGGGTTTGATTAGGGCAGGGAAAATGGAGTATGAGAAGAAGCTTGCAGGGAACATTAAGACGGATTGCAAAAGTTTCTATAGATATGTAAAGAGAAAAAGGTTAGTAAAGACAAACGTAGGTCCGCTGCAGTCAGAATCAGGGGAAGTCATAACGGGGAACAAAGAAATGGCGAACCAATTGAACAAGTACTTTGGTTCGGTATTCACGAAGGAGGACACAAACAACCTTCCGGTTATAAAAGGGGTCGGGGGGTCTAGTAAGGAGGAGGAACTGAGGGAAATCCTTATTAGCCGGGAAATTGTGTTGGGGAAATTGATGGGATTGAAGGCCGATAAATCCCCAGGGCCTGATGGACTGCATCCCAGAGTACTTAAGGAGGTGGCCTTGGAAATAGCGGATGCATTGACAGTCATTTTCCAACATTCCATTGACTCTGGATCAGTTCCTATGGAGTGGAGGGTAGCCAATGTAACCCCACTTTTTAAAAAAGGAGGGAGAGAGAAAACAGGGAATTATAGACCGGTCAGCCTGACATCGGTAGTGGGTAAAATGATGGAATCAATTATTAAGGATGTCATAGCAGTGCATTTGGAAAGAGGTGACATGATAGGTCCAAGTCAGCATGGATTTGTGAAAGGGAAATCATGCTTGACAAATCTTCTGGAATTTTTTGAGGATGTTTCCAGTAGAGTGGGTAAGGGAGAACCAGTTGATGTGGTATATTTGGACTTTCAGAAGGCGTTCGACAAGGTCCCACACAAGAGATTGATGTGCAAAGTTAGAGCACATGGGATTGAGGGTAGTGTACTGACATGGATTGAGAACTGGTTGTCAGACAGGAAGCAAAGAGTAGGAGTAAATGGGTACTTTTCAGAATGGCAGGCAGTGACTAGTGGGGTACCGCAAGGTTCTGTGCTGGGGCCCCAGCTGTTTACACTGTACATTAATGATTTAGATGAGGGGATTAAATGTAGTATCTCCAAATTTGCGGATGACACTAAGTTGGGTGGCAGTGTGAGCTGTGAGGAGGATGCTGTGAGGCTGCAGAGCGACTTGGATAGGTTTGGTGAGTGGGCAAATGCATGGCAGATGAAGTATAATGTGTATAAATGTGAGGTTATCCACTTTGGTGGTAAAAACAGAGAGACAGACTATTATCTGAATGGTGACAGATTAGGAAAAGGGCAGGTGCAAAGAGACCTGGGTGTCATGGTACATCAGTCATTGAAGGTTGGCATGCAGGTGCAGCAGGCGGTTAACAAAGCAAATGGCATGTTGGCCTTCATAGCGAGGGGATTTGAGTACAGGGGCAGGGAGGTGTTGCTACAGTTGTACAGGACCTTGGTGAGGCCACACCTGGAGTATTGTGTACAGTTTTGGTCTCCTAACCTGAGGAAGGACATTCTTGCTATTGAGGGAGTGCAGCGAAGATTCACCAGACTGATTCCCGGGATGGCGGGACTGAACTATCAAGAAAGACTGGATCAACTGGGCTTGTATTCACTGGAGTTCAGAAGAATGAGAGGGGACCTCATAGAAACATTTAAAATTCTGACGGGGTTAGACAGGTTAGATGCAGGAAGAATGTTCCCAATGTTGGGGAAGTCCAGAACCAGAGGTCACAGTCTAAGGATAAGGGGTAAGCCATTTAGGACCGAGATGCGGAGGAACTTCTTCACCCAGAGAGTGGTGAACCTGTGGAATTCTCTACCACAGAAAGTTGTTGAGGCCAATTCACTAAATATATTCAAAAAGGAGTTAGATGAGGTCCTTACTACTAGGGGGATCAAGGGGTATGGCGAGAAAGCAGGAATGGGGTACTGAAGTTGAATGTTCAGCCATGAACTCATTGAATGGCGGTGCAGGCTAGAAGGGCCGAATGGCCTACTCCTGCACCTATTTTCTATGTTTCTATGTTTCTATCTAAAAGCTTTGCTTTTCTACAACCACCTCCTGAATTCATGTCAGCTACGGTCAGCCTCCGAAGCATACCCAGTCCCGGTCAAATGTGATCAGAGTAAACCATCTATAATGGGGATAGTACTTAGTGTACTGGTGATGAATCAGTCGCAATGACCCATACCGGTAGACCGGGTGGAAAACATTGGGGTAATTCAGAACATGGGGTACATGTGAAACATCCTAAAACCCCTCAGTATGTGGTGAAATTGGGAGACTCAATAACCGGTGCTCGTCTGGAGGGATGTTATCTTATTGAATGGTGCTGCAGGCTCGAAGGGCCGAATGGCCTACTCCTGCACCTAATTTCTATGTTTCTATGTTTCCCTCATCTTTTGCTTTACTTTACAGGATAAGACAAATAGATATAACACTATTACCAACTGTACAATCATCTGAATCCTTTCGAACGACCGGTATGTGGGTTCAAGTACGAGGACGGGCAGCCTATAAACTGTATCGTGGAAGTGACGGCTCACGACCATGTCCTGCCATAGGTTGCGTACAAGGCGAACGGGACATATTCTGTCATCACCAGCGGAAGTCAGTACAGAGTAAGATGCCCAGTGAAAGATTCTACCTTTTGTTTCAAATCCCAGGTAGAGACACAAGTAGCACAGGAAAGAATAATTCCTATCTCAGACGACAAACATACATATCGTATTTTGGATACGATATCCCGCCATTACCCAAACATTTGACTGAACTATTAAAGAACATCGAGCTGTCCCACAAACATTATTACACGATACACCAAAAGAACGAAAAAGTAAGGGAGGAAATTGAGGAAATGATTGCCCATCCATGTTGGGATATCAGACTCAATATTTAAAACGCCCCATGGGTTTGAAACATATCGCACTCGTTAGTAATTGTACAGTTGGTACTAGTGTTGTATCTATTTGTCTTATCCTGTAAATTAAAGCAAAAGATGAGGGAAACATTGAAACATAGAAAATAGGTGCAGGAGTAGGCCATTCGGCCCTTCGAGCCTGCACCGCCATTCAATAAGATCATGGCTGATGATCCACCTCAGTACCCCTTTCCTGCTTTCTCTCCGTACCCCTTGATCCCTTTAGCTGTAAGGGCCATATCTAACTCCCTCTTGAATATATCCAATGAACTGGCATCAACAACTCTCTGTGGTAGGGAATTCCACAGGTTAACAACACTCTGAGTGAAGAAATTTCTCCTCATCTCAGTCCGAAATGCCTTACCCCTTATCCTTAGACAGTGTCTCCTGGTTCTGGACTTCCCCAACATCGGGAACATTCTTCCTGTATCTAAACTGTCCAGTCCTGTCAGAATTTTATATGTTTCTATGAGAATCCCATCTCATTCTTCTAAACTCCAGTGAATAAAGGTCCAGTCGATCCAATCTCTCCTCATATGTCAGTCCAGCCATCCCGGAAATAAGTTTGGTGAACCTTTACTGCACTTCCTCAATAGCAAGAATGTCCTTCCTCAGATTAGGACACCGAAACTTACACAATATTCCAGGTGAGGCCTCACCAAGGCCCTATACAACTGCAGTAAGACCTCCCTGCTCCTATACTCAAATCCCCTAGCTATGAAGGCCAACATACCATTTGCCTTCTTCACCGCCTGCTGTACCTGAATGCCAACTTTCAATGACTGATGTACCATGACTCCCAGGTCTCTTTGCACCTCCCCTTTTCCTAATCTGCCGCCATTCAGATAATATTCTGCCTTCGTGTTTTTGCCCCGAAGTGGATAACCTCACATTTATCCACATTATATTGCATCTGCCATGCATTTGCCCATTCACCTAACCTGTCCAAGTCACTCTGCAGCCTCTTAGCTCACACTGCCATCCAGTTTAGTGTCAGCTGCAAACTTGGAGATATTACACTCAATTCCTTCATCCAAATCATTGATGTATATTGTAAATAGCTGGGGTCCCAGCACTGAGCCCTAAAGCACCCCACTAGTCACTGCCTGCCATTCTGAAAAGGACCCTTTTATCCCGACTCTCTGCTTCCTGTCTGCTAACCAGTTCTCTATCCACGTCAGTACTTTACCCCCAATACCATTTGCTTTAAATTTGCACACCAATCTCTTGTATGGAACCTTGTCAAAAACCTTTTGAAATACACCACATACACTGGTTCTCCCTTGTCCACTCTACTAGTTGCATCCTCAAAAAATTCCAGAAGATTTGTCAAGAATGATTTCTCTTTCATAAATCCATGCTGACTTGAACCGATCCTGTCACTGCTTTCCAAATGTGCTGTTATTTCATCTTTAATAATTGATTTCAACATTTTCCCCACTATTGATGTCAGGATAACCAGTATATAATTACCTATTTTCTCTCTCCCTCCTTTTTTAAAAAGTGGTGTTACATTAGCTACCCTTCAGTCCATAGAATTGATCCAGAGTCGATAGACTGTTGGAAAATGATCACCAATGCATCCACTATTTCTAGGGCCACTTCCTTAATTACTCTGGGATGCAGACTATCAGGCCCCGGGGATTTATTGGCCTTCAATCCCATCAATTTCCCTATAAATATTTTCCGCCTAATAAGGGTATCCTTCAGTTCCTCCTTGTCACTCGACCCTCGGTTCCCTAGTACTTCCGGAAGGTTATTTGTGTCTTCATTCGTGAAGACAGAACCAAAGTATTTATTCAACTGGTCAGCCATTTCTTTGTTCCCCATTATAAATTCACCTGAATCCGACTGCAAGGGATCTACGTTTGTCTTCACTAATCTTTTTCTCTTCACTTATCTATAGAAGCTTTTGCAGTCAGTTTTTATATTCCCGGCAAGCTTCCTCTCACACTCTATTTTCCCCCTACTAATTAAACCCTTTGTCCTCCTCTGCTGAATTCTAAATTTCTCCCAGTCCTCAGGTTTGATGCTTTTTCTGACCAATTTCTATGCCTCTTCCTTGGATTTAACACTAACCTTAATTTCCCTTGTTAGCCACCTTCCCCGTTTTATTTTTACTCCAGACAGGGATGTACAATTGTTAAAGTTCATCTATGTGATCTTTAAATATTTGCCATTGCCTATCCACCATCAACCCTTTAAATATCATTTGCCAGTTTATTCTAGCCAATTCACATCTCATACCATCAAAGTTACCTTTCCTTAAGTTCAGGACCGTAGTTTCTGAATTAACTGTATCACTCTCCATCTTAATAAAGAATTCTACCATATCATGGTCACTCTTCCCCAAGGGGCCTTGCACAACAAGATTGCTAATTAGTCCTTCCTCATTACACATCACCCAGTCTAGGATGGCTAACCCTCTAGTTGGTTCCTCGACATATTGGTCCAGGAACCATCCCTAACACACTCCAGGAAATCCTCCTCTACTGTATTACTACCAGTTTCATTAGCCCAATCTATATGTAGATTAAAATCGCCCATGATAACTGCTGTACCTTTATTGCACGCATCCTTAATTTCGTGTTTGATGCTGTCCCCAACCTCATTACTACTGTTTGGTGGTCTGTACACAAATTCCACTAGCGTTTTCTGCCCTTTGGTATTCTGCAGCTTCACCCATGCAGATTCCACATCATCCAGCTAATGTCCTTCCTTATTATTACGTTAATTTCCTCTTTGAACAGCAACGCTACCCCACCTCCTTTTCCTTTCTGTCTAGGGAAGGGAATCTTGAAGGGTTATTAAAATGAATCAGGGTCAATGTGTTTCTAAAAGTATAAAGTGTAGTCAGATGAATTAAGGCCAAACATTGTTTTGTCGTAAAACGTATTGTTTTGTTGTAAAAAGTTTGTAATCTGGAGATTTGACTGAAGGCTACAATACACCGAAAAAGGCTCAGGAAAAAGAAGCCACCTGTGGTAATGTCTCTGAGTTTATAACAAGAGACATTAAAGAGGGAAGTGTAAGGTTTACACATTTTTACGAAAGATACAACAAGAGGCCATGGACTAAAATGGTTTAAAGGAAACCTTTGGGATTGCTTGGGCAAGAAAAGGGGCGCCAGCCTGGGTTAGGTGGTGACTCATCACTGATTAATGCAATTTCTGCAGTCAGGACCTAGACCTGATTAAACATCGAGACAAAGTGTTTGATACAATCAAGCAGAGGAGTCCCTGTATTGATTGGCTGGAGGGGGAAAACTAGTTCCTTATGGAGACTATGCCTGCGAAAACCCAGGACAACAAAGGATCCCACGAGGCGTTCATTTTTGGATAATGGGGCACCAAACATAAGGAGTTATCTTTTGCCCTGTCGACTCTGTGTGCAAATTGTGGCCATCCAAACCTATCATCACAGCCATTCAAGCAGATAACCACAGCCATCCAAACAGATCATTACTGCCATCAAGACTGATCCAGACACATTAATGGAAAAGCAGCCCGGCAAGAGATGTATTCATAAAATGGATATATATGCAAGAGCTGGAAACAACAGCTCAGAACAGAACAAGAAGGAAGACTACGATCGACAAGCAGAACGAGAAGGAGGGAACATCGAAGAGGAACAGCAGGTCAAGGAACAATGACCACGAGCCTACAATCGACAACACCAGCAATTGGTTAGATGGGTGATTGTATGTCTTCGGTCAATTCTCTAAAAATTCTTGTTCTGTAATTTTTAGTTGTTTTTTATGGAATAAAATTAACAATTAGGTTTAAGCCTAAACTTTACGTTACGTGGAGTCCTTCCTGCAATTCCCGAGGTCTATGAATCAAAGTAGAGTGGAAAATGAACACCCAACAATTTAATGAACAGTATTAATCATTATTATTTAAAGAAATGACTGGAAACGGACAGACCGCAAACATTCAGCATTTCTACCACGTTAGTTTAGAAGGAGAATTTTTATGTGTTGTGAGCAAGTCTTTAACTTGGGCACAGTCTCTTTTTTGGTTACTTTGGTGGATTGTGCACTGAGGGGTCCAGCCACCTTTACCCAGACTGTTTGAGTCTCTCCGGCTGCTGTCACCTACAGTGACCCAGCCCCTGGACTGGGAGTGGGAGCTGCCCTGGCTCACTGTCTGCCCTGGGACACTTTGGGACATTAGCTCCGAGCACAGCCCATAGTCACGGTACCTCCTCCCATTGCACTCCTGTCATTGCTGAGCTCACCAAAGGTCCTGATTCCCCACCCCCTCCACCCCCGCGAGACCTCCATCAATTCAAATAAACCACCTACCTCCCTTGAGGCGTGGAATGGCAAGGCCCATGGATGGGGCCTTTCCTGGAGATTGTACATGAGATGTTTGATGTCAAACATTAGTTCCTAAACATGATCATATTAAATATGTTTATTGTACGTAGATGTTATAACCATGCATCCATTGTGGATACAAACCGTGTTAGCATATAACGTTAAAGTTATGGATGAATAGAATGAGGGGTGACTAATTGTCAATTACAATATCTGTTGTGTTTCCACAATAGTACCTAGCTTATGCCATGCTCTTGTCACGTTTGCAGTGGAAGATATCTAAGAATCATGCGGAGCAGATGCACACTGGAGGAGGCCCTGCTGAGTTCCACCCACAATCGTTCTGCCACCTGTGGTGGTGCAGATCCCGTTGTTGCGCCACATGAGTAATGAGTAAAGCAGTGGTAAACCAGTGGTAATTTAAAGTAATTTAATGGCATTTAATTATAATATATGAATGATGTAATGTTATGCATGCAGCTTCTGTACTTTCAGGTTAATCATATGTAACGTCTCTTGTTCACAGTTATTGCAGTAGTGTTGCTCCTCGTACATATACCAGTGCAAGTCAAGCATTCACATGCCAACCCTTCTCTTCTAATAACCTCAATTATGTTTTGCAGCTACCGAGACTCACGAGGTGCAAAGGGAGGCCAACCCCTTCACCGCTGCAGGTGGTCATCACCACGGGTGAGGAAAAGAATATGAGCAGAAGGAAGATGACCAGTTTTTATCTGTGGGAACTGCGGCCACTTCATCATCAACAGATGAAGTAGCGGGGACAAGCGGCTTGCAGCAGGCCACTCCAAGGTGTCCAGTGCTCACGTTGACCCCATGGAGGTTGAGTCGGCCAGGTAGGTACGGGCTGTGATGGGCAGATGTAAATGAGAACATGGTGTCACTGTAAAGGTAAGCGTCGACAAAGGTTGAGAGGTCCTCCAGGCGCTTGGTGGGTTGACCGGCAATAAAGCCGCACCGAGCGCTCGAATAACGGAAGTAATGTAGCGGATAGTTCTGGCAATGGGGCGAATGACCGACTCTGTTGATGCCTTGTGGCTTGCGATAGTTTCGGGAGATGGCACTGCACCCCAAGGTACCGCACCACCAAGCACCATGACAGATGTGAGACAGGAGGAATAACTTCCTTTTGACTCAGAAGTCATTTCTTCAGAAACGTCTTCTCCTCCAGCCACTGAGGCGATACTGCCAACGTCACCCTCCTCCCCACAGCAGCAGGCCTTGAGGTGCTCTGCTGCAAGATGTCTACGGGGAGTTAATGGGAAATGGGGTCTTACTACAATGGGTGGTCAAGGTGCAGGAGGGAAGCGTGGGCGCAGGTAGGGAGGGGGGGCTGCTGTATATTGCTGTTGTTGTTTAAAAAAAATGTTCACTGTTAGGGATGGTGGGAGGGTGTTATATATTTGTCTTCAATTCGTCTTCAGTTATTAAACATTTTTATTTAACTTTACAATTGTCATGATGTGCCTTCTAAGAACATAAGGTTAAACATCAATACAATGGTTGGAACCAATAGCCATGGCCATGACCAGGTCAGGCAAGGATGAAACGTAACGCAACTGAAACTGTCACCAATGTAAGTTCACGCAAAGCGTTCATTTATGAGCTGCTGACGCAAGAGTTTTGCAGCTGCGTAACTACCACGGGGCTTTTCCAGTGTGACGGAGGGGTGCATGGGGTCATGGGTTCATCGCCAGGCTGACTGTCCTCCCCGAGGTCCTTGTCCTCCTTCACCTCATCTTCCTCTTCCAACTCTTCTCTCTCCTGAGGTCTGGCAATTGTTGTCCTCTCCTGAAAGCTAGGTTATGCAACATGCAGCACACCACAATGAACTCAGCGACTTGCGCATGGTGGTATTGTAGGTTGCCTCCTGAGTGGTCCGGGCATCTGAAGCGTTGCTTTCGCACTCCAATTGTCTTTTCGACGATATTGCGTCTAGCAGTATGGCTTTCATTGTAGCGCTTCTCGGCTTCCGTCTGGGGCTTACGCAGGAGGGTCATGAGCCAGCTGGCAAGGCCATATCCTTTATCCCCCAGCATCCAACCATGACCTTGTGGCTGACTCTTAAATAGGTCAGACACAGGACTCGCATGCAAGATGTGTGCATCATGGATGCTCCCTGGAAAATTTGCATTTACTACCATGATTATTTGCTTGTGGTCGATAACGAGCTGCACATTCAGGGAATGGAATCCCTTTCGGTTCCAAAACATCTCTGCATCTTGTAAAGGTGCTCGCAGGGCACTATGCACAGTCTATTGCTCCCTGCACCTTGGGGAAGCTTGCTATTCGCGAGAAACGCAAAGCCCTCTCAGTCTCTGCCTCCCTGGTCGTAGGGAAGCTTATAAAGTCCATCCTGTGTGCGTAAAGGACTTCAGTCACCTGTCGAATGCAGAAATGTGTGACATGCTGAGAGAGACTGTAAATGTTGCCAGCTGAGGCCTGAAAGGAACCCAATGCACAGAAGGAAAGTGCCGCAGTAACCTTAACTTCAACAGGCAGTGCGGTCCTGATGGTGCTGACAGGCTGCAGATCTCCCTTAATTAGCTGGCATATCTCAGCGATGACCTCCTTTCAGAAGCACAGCCTCCGAAGGCACGTGTTATCGGACGAGTCCAGGTATGATTGCTTATCCCTGTAAATGCGTTGGGTGTAATTCCTCCTCCGCAGCAGCAGTCTGCCATCTCTTTGATTGGGCACATAATGGTCTCCAATATACCTTCTCCCATCTCTATTCTGCAGCATGTGATTAGTCATCAATACTAGTTGAGAAATTACAGGCCCCATCACTATAAATGCCCTTAATTTATCCTCAACAAATACACGTGATTAGACGATTGGCAAGAATCAAAAAGGTCCGTTAAATCATTCACAAATTGATTCTCCTCACAAGCACTTGGAGTAGCTTTTTATAGAGATCCTCCAAGTTTCAAAATGGCGTGAGTAGTGCTGAGTTAAGGTCAGGCGATTGCAGCTTTTCTTCAGCGTGTTTTTGGGCCAGAAATCATTTGGGCGAATTGTGGGAAAAATGCCAAAAGTAGCGCTCGGCAATAATCTGAGCCATAATTGGTTTCCATTATAAACACTATTCTCGGCCTTGCATGAGGACAACATCATATATATATTTTTAAAATAGTCCAGGCGATGCAGCTCATTCATGTATGCCGAAAGTTGGTCCGGCGATAAATGGGCTATAATCGGGTGCTAGTTTCCATTGTTCAGCAAATATGGGTGATAGCCTGAATCTCAGCGCTTATATGGATGCTAAATGGGCAATAAATGGGCAATGATGTGCTGCAAGTTTTGCCCCTAATTTTAGCAATTTGGCCAAGGAGGTCATGACCTGCCCAATACCCCCGCGAAATTGTGGAGGTACTGACCGTAATCTTCCAATCCTCCTTTGAAACAAGTGTGGTGCCAGAGGTTTGGAGAATTGCCAATGTTACACCCCTGTTCAAAAAAGAGTGTAAAGCTAAACCCAATAAAGAAAGACTTAGAGCTAGAAATTGACCACCTGTATTTGCACCTGTATTTTGATGGTAAAAGCTATTCACCTAAATTGGCCAAAGTTGAGCGCCGGTGGTTTTGAAATACCGCTGAAAAGAAAGCGGTCCGCTGGCGTGCAACACCAAAAAAAATGCGACCGCTTAAAATTGGCTGTTCGGCACACCCGTAGTTAGGAAAAAAACCCCGAGAAAAACTTGCGTTGCAGACCCAGAAACAGCGGTAAGTACGAAGACCTGCAAAAAAAGTAAGTTAAAGTTTGCAGCGATTTGCTAGATAACTGTCTTGTGTTGAAGTGCACCAGTGCAGCCTTCGGCTGCCTGAGAAAAGGAGTGTTTGAAGACCAGGCCCTCAAAACTGCCATAAAGCTCATGGTCTACAGGACTGTAGTAATACCTGCCCTCCTGTATGGCTCAGAGACATGGACTATGTACAGCAGACACCTCAAGTTGCTGGAGAAATATCACCAACAATGTCTCCGCAAGATCCTACAAATCCCCTGGGAGGATAGGCACACCAACATTAGTGTCCTCATCCAGAGTAACATTTCCAGCATTGAAGCACTGACCGCACTCGATCAGCTCCGCTGGGCAGGCCACATAGTTCGCATGCCAGACACAAAATTCTCAAAGCAATTACTCTACTCAGATTTCCTTCACGGCAAATGAGCCAAAGGTGGGCAGCGGAAACGCTACAAGGACACCCTCAAAGCCTCCCTGATAAAATACGACATCCCCATTGATATCTGGGAGTCCCTGGCCCAAGATCGCCCTAAGTGGAGGAAGTGCATCCGAGAGGGCGCTGAGCACCTTGAGTCTCAACGCCGAGAGCATGCAGAAATCAAGCACAGGCAGCGGAAAGAGCGTGCGGCAAACCAGTTCCACCCACCCCTTTCCTCAACGACTATCTGTCCCACATGTGACAGAATCTGTGGCTCTCATATTGGACTGTTCAGCCACCAAAGAACTCACTTCAGGAGTGGAAGCAAGTCTTCCTCGATTCCGTGGGACTGCCTGTGATGATGATGTCTTGTGAATGTTTTGTGATTTTTCATTTTTCATTTTTTGGAATTTTTTTTGCGTATTTTCCCTCCTCCCAGGGCCTGTCTTTTTAATGGTAATCGACCTCGGGCTAAAGTTGGCGAGGACTGTGGTTTCTACCACGAATGCTTGTGCAATGCTGATTTTTACTGTCTGGTGCATTTTGTTGCCAATTTTTCCCCTTTAAAAAATAGCGGTATTTTTAACGGTATTTTTTGAGAAAAATTTTGAAAAAAAAATGCTATCACCAAAAGACTAACTTTTATACAGCACCATTCATGAATACCAGACATCCCAAAGTGCTTTACAGCCAACGAAGCACATTATGGACTGTTGTAATATGGGAAACATGGCAGCCAATTTGAGCACAGCAATGTCCCACAAACAGCAATGTGATAATGACCAAATAATCTGTTTTTGTTATGTTGATTGAAGGATAAATATTAGCCAGGACACCAGGGTAAGCCCTGCTCTTCAAAATAGTGCTTTGGGATCTTTTACCTCCACCTGAGAGAGCAGACTTGGTTTAATGTCTCATCTGACAGTGCAATGCTCCCTCAGTACTGCACTAAAGTGTCAGCCTAGATTTATGTGCTCAAGTCCCTGGAGTGGGACTTGAATTCACAACATTCTGACTCAGAGGCGAGGGTGCTACCCACTGAGCACTGAGCCACAGCTGACACAACAGGCCAGTCAGTTTAACCTTGGTAGCTGGAAAGCTTTTAGAAACAATAATCAGGACAAAATTAACAGTCATTTGAAAAAGTATGGATTAATTAAGGCAAGCTAAGGATTTGTTAAAGGCAAATCGTGTTTAACCAACTTGATTGAGGTTTTTGATGAGGTAACAGAGAGGGTTGATGAGGGTAATGCAGTTGACTGGTGTACATGGATTTCCAAAAGGCGTATGACAAAGTGCCACATAATAGGCTTGCCAGCAAAATTGAAATCCATGGGGATGATGATTGCCGTGATGCATCTGATGAAGATTCTTCTCTCTGTGATAAGGCCACCTGTAATGGATTTAGGTGTGCCAACGGCAGCTGTATTGCAATGACCAAGCACTGCAATGGCGTATCAGACTGTCCGGACAAATCCGATGAGCAAAACTGCAATCCGTTGTGCTCTCAGTATATGTATTTTGTCTGTGAGAACAGGCATCGGTGCCTGCACAGATTCATGGTGTGTGATGGAATCCGACAATGTGAAGATGGTTGAGATGAAGATCCAAACTATGCACGTTGTTCAACGACAGATGAGTTCAGTATGGATACAAAATTGGCTAAGTGACAGGAAACAAAGTATAGTGAAAAATGGTTGTTTTTCAGGCTGGAGGAAGGTATACAGTGATGTTCCCCAGAGGTCAGTTCTAGGACCACTGCTTTTCTTGATATATATTAATTACTTGGATGTGTGTTTACAGGCCATAATTTCAAAATTTGCAGGTGACACAAAACTTAAAGTATAGTGAAGAGTGAGGAGGATAGTGATAGACTTCAAGAGGACATAGACAGGCTGGTGGAATGGGTAGACATGTGGCAGATGAAATTTAACGCAGAAAAGTGCGAAGAGACACATTTTGGTAGAAAGAATGAGGAGAGGAAATATAAACTAATGGGTACAATTCTAAAGGAGGTGCACGAACAGAGAGACCGAGGGGTATATGGGCATACATCGTTGAAGGTGGCAGGGCATGTTGAGAAATCTATTAAATAAACTTATGGAATTGTGGGATTCATGAATGGAGGTATCGAGTGCAAAAGCCCAGAGGGTTGTGAATCTGTGGAATTCTCTGCCCAGGGAAGCAGTTGAGGCTAGCTCATTGAATGTATTCAAATCACAGATAGATAAATTTTTAACCAATAAGGGAATTAAGGGTTATGGGGAGCGGGCAGGTAAGTGGAGCTGAGTCCACGGCCAGATCAGCCATGATCTTTTTGAATGGCGGAGCAGGCTCGAGGAGCTGGATGGCCTACTCCTGTTCCTAATTCTTATATTGTGATGAACCTGAATTAAACACTGGTTCGGCCTCAACTGGAGCATTGTGCCCAATTTTGGGAACCAAACTTCAGAAAATATGTGAAGGACTTAGAGAGGGTGTAGAAAAGATTTATGAGAATGATTCCAGGGATGAGTTCGGGAGAAGCGTCAAACGACCAGAGTAAGGGCTTGAAAAGGAGCGGCACAGAGCAGGAGGAGCCTGAGTTTGGGAGGAGCTATCTGCAGCAGCAAAAACGGATCTAGGTGGGGTAAGAAGTAAAAAGATTCAAAGTGTGACATCACAGCCAAGCAGTTAAGTGATTGGCTGGTTGGTTGGTGAGTATTTCTCTATTTCTATTTTTTTAACCTTTGTAGGGAGTGGTGGGTCTGTCAGCTTGCCTTCCTGACCAGAGCGGTTGCGAGTCACTCCCACTCCCTGGTTCTCGAGCTTGGACTTATTAATCAGGGTGTGATAAAGTGCAGCAGACAACTATTTTGTACAAAGAAGGTTTGGGTTTTATTCAAGAAAGCAAATAACACAAATACACTCCAATAAAACTGTAAAATCTTACAAAAAGCTTCTAAACAATGGGGAATACTTTATAACAGGTAATAAACGCAACCAAAGTACCTCCCACCTCCCACTCACTCTCTAACTAGGTCAAACTCTAGGGCTCCAGGGATTCATGCTCACTAGATCCTTTCCTTTGACAGCTAGGGCTGTTTCGTGGTTTTGGGGTTCTTTGGTTATAGCTGTTTTGCCTTGCCGTACCCCGTATGTGTTAGAAGACTTCTGCTGCATATTGAAAGCCAGTTGGGACGAGCTCTTTTCTCCGATGTCACGATGTTTCTTCCTGCGTTTTCTCGCCGTGTGCTCTCGATCGTATTGTTCCGAAGTGCTTGGTCAGAAAAGTTCTTTCTGTGATGGTCAGAACAGAGATAGTTCTCTTGCTACAATAGGCCCTTAATTATACTCTGAGAGGCTCCTTAATCTTTGCGCCAAATCTAACGTTTCTTTTGTTTAAGTTTTGCTGCCCAGCTAACTGAAACTTGATTAAGTTTTTTAATCTGGCATTGTTAGACTTTTCTGAGCTGATGAGCTCTTGTTAATTATTGAAATTATCCTTTGGTTTCGAGTCGCAATTGTTAAAGTTAGTTTCTGGTGTCCAGTTGTCTGCCTGGGTCTGAACTTTCTATGCAGGCCGGAAAGGTGATTAGCATTATCCATGTGTTGGATGAGTTCTGTGCTTGGACTAAAACTGTACTTCCTTGAGTCGATTGTTGAAATGTAAATGTCTTCTAGGGGGTAGGTCTGAGGGTAAACAGTTCCCCAGACAGTTTGATTAGCTCCAATATCCAACTTGTTTTTCAGAGATTGAACCCGCCCCTGGCCTGGCAGCCTTTTTCTCACAGACCCAACATGCACCTTTTTAAAAATCCCAAACTAGGATCCCAAACTTTCTGTTTTGTAGTCCCAAATTTAATTTCCTTTTCAGTGAGTCCAAACACTGGGGGGTTTCCACGAATTTTGGAATCTTACATCTTGGACATTGGTATAAGTTAAGAGCCACAATTTTAAAAGTAAACATAGACAAGTGATTTTTCTAAACTAAAAAACTTAATTTATTAAATAAAATAGTTAATTAAAAAAAACGTTTTATGTTCCTTTCTGCTGAGGATTTCATAGACTATAAAATAGCTGATTGTTGAGTAGCTGCTGAGTGTGTTTTGCTAAGTTTTAAAGTGCATTTCTGTTAGATAGTTCCGAGTCTATTAACTAAAGGTATGGCAGGGCAGCTCAATCCTGTGGAGTGCACATCTTGTGACATGTGGGAAGTCCTGGTTGCTTCACGTAGCCTGGACGACCACGTGTGCAGGAGGTGTCTCCAGCTGCAGCAACGTGAGCTCTGCATTTCTGAGCTTGAGCAATGGCTGGAACCACTGCAGTGCACCCGCGAGAATGAGAATTTTGTGGATAGCACATTTATAGAGGTGGTCACCCCGCAGCTTAAGAGTGTGCAGGCTGAGAGGAAGTGGGTGACCACCAGACAGAAGAGGAGTACTAGGCAGGTAGTACAGGAGTCCCCCAATTCTATATTGCTCTCCAACCAGTATTCTGTTCTAAGTACTGGTGAGGATGGTGCCTCTGGGGATTGCAGCCAGAGCCAAGACCATGGCACCACAGGTGGCTCAGCTTGCACAAGGGGGTGGAGGAAGAAGAATGGAAGAGCAATATTGGGTGGGGATTCAATAGTAAGGGGAGCAGACAGGCGTTTCTGCGGCCGCAGATGTGACTCCAGGATGATATGTTGCCTCCGTGATACAAGAGTCAAGGATGTCACCGAGCGCGGCAAGACATTCTGGGGGGAGAGACTGAACAGCCAGAGTTCATGGTCCATATCAGTATCAATGACATAGGTAGAAAGAAGGATGAGGTCCTGCAGGCAAAGTTTTGGGAGCTAGGAGAGAGATCAAAAGCAGGACCTTAAAGGTAGTAATCTCCGGATTACTGCTGGTGCCACATACTAGTGAGTGCAGAAATAGGAGGATAGAGAAGATGAATGTGTGGCTGGAGAGATGGTGCAGGCTGGAGGGCTTGAGATTCCTGAGGCATTGGGACTGATTCTGGCAGAGGTACAAGCCCTCAACAGTTGCACCTCAACAATGCCGGGACCAGTATCCTCGCGGGAGGTTTTGCTAGTGCTGCTAGGGGGATGCTGCTAGCTTTGCAGGAGGATGGGAACTGGAGAATAGATTCAGTGGGGAGAGAAGCAAAGCTGGAATTGGGAAGCAGGAAGTGAATTTGGAAGACAGAGGAAATAAAAGCTGGAAAATAGACAACAGGGGAATTTTGTCATACTAAATGATTTATACTTCAATTCAAGGAGTATAGGAAATAAGACAGATGAGCTGAGAGCTCAGATTGACACTTGGGAGTATTATTTTATAGCTATTACTGAGACATGGCTGAAAGAAGGATAGGTATGGTAGCTCAACATTCCTGATTACAGGGTTTTCAGACGGGATAGGGAAGGGACTAAAAAAGATGGGGTGGGGGGGTGGTGGTTGCAGTATTGATTAAATAAACAATTACAGCTATGAGAAGAGATATGTTACAGAGTTCATCAAACAAGGCTATATAGGTTGAATTGAAGAACAAGAAAGGGGAAATCACACTACTGGGAGTATACTATAGACACCCAAGCAGTCAGAGGGAGATAGAAGAACAAATATGTGGACAAATTGCTGTGAAGTGCAAAAACTATAGAGCTGTAATAGTGGCGGATTTCAACTACCCTAATATTAACTGGGAAAAAGGTAGTGTGAATGGTACAGAGGGTGCGGAATTCCTAAAATGCGTTCAGGAGAATTTCTTTAGCCAGAATGTAACAAACCCAACAAGAAAAGGGCTGGTTCTGGACTTGGTTTTGGGGAATGAAGAGGGGCAGGTGGAAGGTGTATCAGTGGGAGAGCATTTTGGTGCTAGTGATCAAAATTCAGTAAGATTTTGGGTATTTATGGAAAAGGACAAAGGTGGAGCAGGAATAAAAGTTCTCAACTGGGGTAAAGCCAATTTTGCTGAGCTGAGATGAGATTTGGCCAAAGTGGACTGGAAACAGTTACTTGATGGTAAATCAGTGTCGGAGCAGTGGAAGGCATTCAAGGAAGAGATCCTGAGGGTACAGAGCAAGTATGTTCCCTTAAAAAAAAAGTGTGGAGCTAACAAGTCTAGAGGCCCCTGGATGTCAAGGGACATACAGGGTAAGCTAAAGAAAAAAAGGGAAACTTATGACAGATGCCAAGAACTCAATACTGCAGCAACTCTAGAGGAGTATGTGCAGGGGTGCAATGAAAAAATATATCAGGAAAGCAAAGTGAGAGCATGAAAGAATGTTGGCAATTAAAATCAGGGAAACCCCAAATTATGTTTTATATACATTAAGAGCAAGAAACTAACTAGAGAAAGAGTGGAGCTTATTAGAAACCATAAAGGAAATCTGTGTGTGGAGGCAGAAGACGTGGGTATGATTTTTAATGAATACTTTGCATCCGTTTTCACAAAAGAGAGGGAGGAGGAGTGTGAAATATTACATGAGATAAACATAGTAAGAGAGGAAGTATTAAGGGGCTTAGCAGCTTTGAAAGTGGATAAATCTCCAGGCCCAGATGAAATGTATCCCAAGCTGTTAAGAGAAGCAAAAGAGGAAATAGCAGAGGCTCTGACCATCATTTTAAAATTCTCTCTGGCTACAGGTGTGGTGCCAGAGGACTGGAGGACAGCTAATGTGGTACCTTTGTTAAAAAAGGAAGAAAGGGATAGACCGAGTAATTACAGGCCAGTCAGCCGAACCTAAGTGTTGGGAAAATTATTGGAAATACTCCTGAGCGACAGGATAAATCTTCATTCGGAAAGACATGGATTAATCAAGAACAGTCAGCATGGATTTGTTACGGGAAGATCGTGTCCGACTAACTTGATTGAATTTTTTGAGGAGGTAACCAGAAGGGTCGATGAGGGCAGTGCGTATGATGTAGTGTATATGGATTTTAGCAAAGCTTTTGATAAGGTCCCACATGGCAGTCTGGTCACGAAAGTAATAGCCCATGGGTCCAGGACAAAGTCGCAAGTTGGATCCAAAATTGGCTCAGAGGCACGAAACAAAGGGTAATGGATGATGGGTGTTTTTGTGAATGGAAGGCTGGATCCAGTGGGGTTCAGCAGGGCTCACTGCTAGGTCCCTTGCTTTTTGTGGAATATATTAATGACTTGGACTTAAATGTTGGGGGTATGATTAAGAAGTTTGCAGATTACACTAAAATAGGCTGTGTGGTTGATAATGAAGAAGAAAGCTGAAGATATCGATGTACTGGTCAGGTGGGCAGAACAGTGGCAAATGGATTTCAATCCGGATAATTGTGAGTTAATGCACCTGGGGATATCTAACAAGGCAAGGGAATACATATTGGGCTAGAATTTCCTACCAATCCTCCAGTGCCCAATTGCCGCCCAAAAGACTGCTAAGATTCCCAAGATTATAGCCAGCGAAAACTTCCCCCAAAAAAGAAAAACTCCACAAAGTGAAAAAAATGTGCATTGCAACCTGATTCTCGGTGAAAATGGTGCATTTTGGGTCGATTGGGCGGTTCTTAAAGAAAATGGGCGATAATTAATAAATTTACTAAAAATTTACCCCAAGGCCGCGGGTTGGGCCTCAGAGGAGAAAATCACTAAAAATATTTTTTCAAAAAAACATAACATAAATCATAAAAGCATTCTCAGGACCATTTTAATTGAAATCACTACAACTCAATTTTAAAATAATTAGTAAAAAACTAATTACTTACCTTTTTCTTGCAGAGCTACTGATCTACCACCCAGCTCCATTGATTCTCATGGGTGATTTTTTAAAATACTTACCTACAGGTCACCGCTAAGCCAAATATCACACCATGGCAATCAGTGGATTGTGCATGCCAGCAGTTTGTTCCCCAGCAGTACTTCGAAACCGCCAGAATAGCTGAGCTGGACAATTTCTCATCGACCTGGTTATCGCCCAAAATGGCCCATACTACCGAGAAACTGGGTGGTGAGCCACTGCAAACTCTAGCCTATTAAATGGTAGGACACTGAAAAGTGTAGAGGAACAAAGGGACCTTGGAGTGCAGGTCCACAGATCCCTGAAAGTAGCAGGCCAGGTAGATAAGGTGGTTAAGAAGGTATATGGAATACTTGCCTTTATTCGTTGAGGCATGGAATACAAGAACAAGGAAGCTATGCTTGAACTGTATCAAACACTGATTAAGCCACAGCTGGAGTCCTGTGTGCAGTTCTGGTGGTCACATTACATGAAGGATGTGATTGCACTGGAAAGGGTGCAGAGGAGATTTACAAGAATGTTACCTTGACTGGAGAATTTTGGCTATGAGGAAAGATTGGAAATGCTGGGTCTGATTTCTTTTGAACAGAGGAGGCTGAGGGAAGACCTGATTAAGGATAATAAAATTATGAGGGGCCTGGATAGAGTGGATCAGAAGGACCTTTTTCCTTGGCAGAGGGGCCAACAACCGGGGGGCATAGATGTGAAGTAATTGGGGGGAGATTTAGAGGAGATATGAGGGGAAATTTCTTCACCCAGAGGGTGGTAGGGGTCTGGAACTCACTGCCTGAAAGAGTGGTAGAGGCAGAAAGCCTCATCACATTTAAAAAATACTTGGATGTGCACTTAAAGTGCCGTAACCTATAGGGTTAAGGACCTCGAGCTGGAAAGTGCGATTAGGCTGGATAGCTCTTGGTCAGCTAGCACAGACATGATGAGCCGAAATGGCTTCCTTCCGCGCTGTAAATTTCTAAGATTCTATGATTCTTTGAGGGACTTCAGCTACGTGGATAGACTGGAGAAGCTGGGATTGTTGCAGAAAAGATTGAGAGGAGATTTGATAGAGGTGTTCAAAATCATGAGGGGTCTGGATAGTGTAGCTAGAGATAAATTGTTCCCATTGGCAGAATGGTTGAGAACCAGAAGGCACAGATTTAACGGGATTGGCAAAAGAACCAAAGGCGACATTAGAAAATACCGTTTTATGCAGCGAGTAGTTAGGCTCTGGAATGCACTGCCTGAACGGATGGTGGAGGCAGACTCAATCACAGCTTTCAAAAAGGATTTGGATAATACCGTAAAGAAAAAAAATTGCAGAGTTACAGGGAAAGGACGGTGGAGTGGGACTAGCTAAGGTGCTCTTGCAGTGAGTCGGCATGGGTTCGACGGGCCGAATGGCCTTCTTCCATGCTGTGAGCATCTCACTTTATTCCACAACTCTCACCTCTCATGTAAAACTCTCATGCTCTACCACCCACCCAAATACCATAAAAATGTTATTACCAATATTTCTTCACTGCTTTCCTCCCTTAGCCTCTGCAAGGAACAACTTCTCATCCTCGGTGATTTCAACCTGCATCTCAATTCATCATGCTTTCTCTCCTCTGGGGTCACTAGCCTCCTTTTCTTCCTTAATCTCTTGCTCAATACAAACTCCCCAACCCATATTCACGCCACCTCATCGACCTTGCCATCTCTCGTGGCCTAGCTACTCCCATCGTGTCAATCGCAGATAAGACCATCTCTGGTCACTTCCTCATATCGCTCTCTACCCACATCCCCTTTCCACACCACGCCCGCCACTGCCGCCCCCCCCCCCCGCAATGCTACCTCCTTCTGTCTCCACCCCTGTAACAAACTCTCCCCCAACTCTCTTACAACTGCACTTATGACCTCCCAACTCCCCAGCATTTGGCCCTCCATTCAACATGACATTTCTGCAGCTACCAATCTGCTCAAACACACCCTCACCACCATCTTTGATGCCTTAGTACCTACGAAACCAATTACTCTTTCTTAACCTGGCCATTCCCCCTGGTACAGCCCTGATCTTTGCTGCCTTAAGTCCAAGGGACGCAGACTTGAACAGATATGGCGGACAAATTGTTTAGCCATTCACTGCCAGATCTGGCTGGACCACATAAAGCATTATCGGGTCCTGCTCTCGTCTGCCAAAATCGCTCACTATTCCAGAATCATGCTGGAATGCAAAGATAAACCCCGGCTTCTATTCTCCACTGCTAACTGTCTTTTTAAACACCTCTCCCCAGATTACACCCTCACCTCCGAAAATAAGTGTGTGGACCTCATGGACTTCTTTGTCTCTAAGATTGAGACCATCCGGTCAGGCAGCTCTACCTCATGCCTTCCTTCTCCAAGCCCACCAGGCCACACTTCTTCTAAGGATTGCCTCCTGACCCAGCCCTGGCATCACATCTTCCTCTAGTTTCTCTCTGATCGTGTATGATGACCTTTCCTTGCTCATGTTGTCCATGAGACCCACTTCCTGCTCCCTTGACCACCAAACTGCTAACCACCCAACTTCCTTTTCTGGCTCCCATATTAGCTAACATTGTTGCTGGTTCTCTCTCCTCAGGTACTGTCCCACTCTCCGTCAAATCTGCCGTCTTCCGTCCACTCCTCAAAAAGCCAACCATTGACCCCTCCCTCCCTGCAAACTACCAGCGGGAGTCCGGGGATCAGCGGCAGCGTCGAGGAGGAGGTGGTGTTGGAGAGGCCAGCTGGTGCAGCTGCAGCAGGGGCAGGAGGTACACAAAGAAGTAGAAAGAAATCAAAAGTTGACGTCACAGCCAAGGGGGTAAGTGATTGGCTGGTAATTGTTGAGTAGTTTTTCTTTTTCTTTTCCTTTATCAGTAAGTAAGCTTTAGCATTGTTGTTGCCAAATTAAGTTAATCTGATGGTTAAGTCATACCAGGAGAGCTCGGACACGTGTTATGCTCCTCCTGTAATATGTGGGAAGTCAAGGACACTTCCTGTGTCTCTGATGACTAAATGTGTGGGAAGTGCATCCGCCTGCAGCACCTGACAGACCGCATTGCGGCACTGGAGCTGCAGGTGGATTTACTCTGGGCCATCCACGATGCTGAGGATGACGTGAATAGCACATTTAGCGAGTTGGTCTTACCGCAGGTAAAGGGTACACAGCCAGATAGGGAATGGCTGACCAACAGGAAGAGCAGTGCAAGGAAGGTAGTGCAGGGGTCCCCTGTGGTCATCCCCCTGCAAAACAGATACACCGCTTTGGGTACTGTTGAGGGAGATAACTCATCAGGGGAGAGCAGCAGCAGCCAAGTTCATGGCACCGTGGGTGGCTCTGCTGCACAGGAGGGCAGGAAAAAGAGTGGGAGAACGATAGTGGTTGGGGATTCTATTGTAAGGCGAATAGATAGATGTTTCTGCGGCTGCAACCGAGACTCCAAGATGGTATGTTGCCTCCCTGGTGCAAGGGTTAAGGATGTCTCGGAGCTGGTGCAGGTCATTCTGAAAAGGGAGGGAGAACAGCCAGTTGTCATGGTACATATAGGTACCAACAATATAGGTAAAAAATGGGATGAGGTCCTATGAGACGAATTTAGGGAGCTTGGAGCTAAATTAAAAAGTAGGACGTCAAAATTAGTAATCTCAGGATCGCTACCAGTGCCACGTGCTAGTCAGAGTAGGAATCGCAGGATAGCTCAGATGAATACGTGGCTTGTGGAGTGGTGCAGAAGGGAGGGATTCAAATTCCTGAGACATTGGAACCGGTTCTGGGGGAGGTGGGACCAGTACAAACCGGATGATCTGCACCTGGGCAGGATCGGAACCAATGTCCCAGGGGGAGTGATTGCTAGTGCTGTTGGGAAGGAGTTAAACTAATATGGCAGGGGGATGGGAACCTATGCAGGGAGACAGAGGGAAATAAAATGGAGGCAGAAGCAAAAGATAGAAAGGAGAATAGTAAAATTGGAGGGAAGAGAAACCCAAGGCAAAAAACAAAAAGGGCCACATTACAGCAAAATTCTAAAGGGGCAAAGTGTGTTAAAAAGACAAGCCTGAAGGCTCTGTGCTTCAATACGAGGAGTATTCGGAATAAGGTGGACGAATTAACTGCGCAGATAGCAGTTAACGGATATGATGTAATTGGCATCACGGAGACATGGCTCCAGGGTGACCAAGGCTGGGAACTCAACATCCAGGGGTATTCAACATTTAGGAAGGATGGACAGAAAGGGAAAGGAGGCAAGGTGGCGTTGCTGGTAAAAGAGGAAGTTAATGCAATAGTAAGGAGGGTCATTAGCTTGAATGATGTGGAATCGGTAAGGGTGGAGCTGCGGAATACCAAAGGGCAGAAAATGCTAGTGGGAGTTGTGTACAGACCACCAAACAGTAGTAGTGAGGTTGGGGACAGCATCAAACAAGAAATAAGTGATGTGTGCAATAAAAGTACAGCAGTTAACATGGGTGACTTTAATCTACATATTGATTGGGCTAACCATACCGGTAGTAATGCGGTGGAGGAGGATTTCCTGGAGTGTATTAGGGATGGTTTTCTCGACCAATATGTCGAGGAACCAACTAGAGAACTGGCCATCCTAGGTTGGGTAATGTGTAATGAGAAGGGACTAATTAGCAATCTTGTTGTGCAAGGCCCCTTGGGGAAGAGTGACCATCATATGGTGGAATTCTTAATTAAGATGGAGAGTGACACAGTTAATTCAGAAACTTCGGTCCTGAACTTAAGTAAAGGTAACTTTGACGGTATGAGGCGTGTATTGGCCAGGGTAGACTGCCAAATGATACTTAAAGGGTTGATGGTGGATCGGCAATGGGAAACAGTTAATGATCACATGGATGAACTTCAACAATTGTACATCCCTGTCTGACATAAAAATAAAACGGGCTAACAAGGGAAATTAAGATCAGTGTTAAATCCAAGGAAGAGGCATATAATTTGGCCACAAAAAGCAACAAACCTGAGGACTGGGAGAAATTTAGAATTCAGCAGAGGAGGATAAATGGCTTAATTAAGAGGGGGAAAATAGAGTACGAGAGGAAGCTTGCCGGGAACATAAAAACTGACTGCAAAAGCTTCTATAGATATGTGAAGAGAACTGCGGTAAAACCGGCCACCCCAAGGATCATTGCTGGGCAAAAGGGGGTGGCAGGAAGGACTGGGACCAAATAAGGAAACCCCATGGGCTAACCTAACCGGAGCAACTAGGCAACAACTACTCCAGGTTTTGAAGGAACTGGGGCTCGATTGAAGGTCAGCAGCACCCCTACGGAGTGAAGGTGACCCCCATATTCACATGATGGCAGTGTTAGTGGGCCGGCAGTGTGATATGTTAATGAATACTGGGGCATCGATCTCTATTACAGACATCCCCTTGCCAACCACCTGAAAAATCATGACGTTAAGAGGAGTGGAAGGGACCCATTCGACTGCCAAATTAAGCGAGGTTGTATTGTTGGAAGTAACTGGGATCTTAGTACTGGCTCATTTTTAAGTAATGCCCAACAATGAGGGTACGATACTAGGAATAGATTTATTGGATCAATTAGGGGCACTGGTGGACCCCCCCCGGGGAAAGAAGGTAATTTGGGTAAAAGCCCGAGTGTGTTGGGGAGGCAAGATAGGTTCGATAGAAATGCTAAAGTAGGAAGTACCCAGATCATAACAAGGGACTGGGATGGGCTAGGACAGTGAGAGGGGGTGGGGGGGCGGTGTCTGCCGGCACGTCAGTGGAGTCTGGTCAACGTCCAAGCAAAACTGCGGGTTGGTCGGGGGGGACCCTGAATGATCTCAGGACCCGAACATACTTCACATAAACAATATCCCATTAAACCAGAGGCAATGACTACCGTAAAACAAATTGTGAAGGAGTTACTAAATAGTGGGATACTTAGAGAAGCGGAAGGAACTACCAACTCCCCGCTATGGCCAGTAAAGAAGACAGACGGGTCAAACAGGCTGACCATTGACTGCACAGCTTTGAATAAGGTAACCCCAAAACAGCACCCCCTTGTGGCAAGGCCCGCTACCATATTTAATGGGTTGATGCCCGAACACCAGGTGTATTGATTGTCTTAGACATACTCCACAACACTCATCCACTGTCTGAATACCCTGTGTTGGGGGTATCGCCTCTGGGCACTGCTCCTTTCTTTCCATTGGGAGTCGAGGATGACTTCACCCTCTGGTGCCCCCCTCATTCCTGTGGAGCATCAGGTCATTGAGGAAAAGGCTGATGTTGTGGCTGCTGCTGCTGGTGTGGCTAGTGTTGTTGGTCTGATTCTGAGGTCCAAGGTGAGACAGCATAAGCAGCACCCGTGCTGCTCTAATAGATGGCAGCAATGTGGTGATCAGAGGCCCAATCCCTCAATGTTATGATAGTAACCAGCAATGTGGTGTGAGTGGCTTCCAAGGTTGCAGAAATAACCTGCAAACAGCTGACAGCTAAATCTCTGCACAGTGGAGTCACCAAGAGCCTTTCCATTAGCCAATTAAGCAGGTGTAATGTGCGAATATTTCCCAGCTTTCCATTAAAAGACTCGTAAAATGGCCACTAAGCTCTCTCCTTCACTTCACAGGCAAGGTTCCCGAGGTGCGTGAATCCCGTGCTCCAGAAGTTAATGTCAAAAGCAGCTGTTAAAATGCCTCTTAAGGGTCACTCAGCAAACATTTAAGTATTTCAATGAGGTGGGCCGCCTCTGCCGAGTGGGTTCGTGACATGCTATGAAACACGCCTGAGTTAAATGTGGAAGTCAGCAGGATTATGACGAGTTCCCGACGCACAGATAGTTTTGGCTATTATTACTGCTGACCTTCCCTCAAATCTGCACACTCGGGGCTGGGAAAATTCCGGCCTTGGTGCTCTATGGGATTCTGTACTCTATTGCCAGCATTGACATCTCACAAAAATTGATTTTGCTACTCTATAACTTACTGTATTTATCAATCTCACTAAAAATACTGGCAAAAGACAACAAGGATTCAACAATGAATAACATTAAAACTGATGCTCCAAATCAATACAGCAAAGATGAAATGGTTACTGTCAGTGAGTCATTAGAAAAAGTTAAAAGCCCTGGAGCTATTAACTACTCTTGTCTTGTATTCTTATGGATTTCAAACAGGGCAATCATTGCAATATGCCTTTAAAAGAGTTTTCCTTTACTGTAACTTATACCCCTTATGGAATAATATGGCAACATTAACACCATTATTAATGCAGCAATCATTAATTCTGGAAAGAGGTCAGATGATGTCAGAACACAAGAAATATGGAACTGAAAGAGATATTTAGCATATCAGGTCTGCTCCTTCCACAGACCACGAATAATCTATCCTTCAGGAACACAACTCCACCCATTTAATGTCCTGAGGGAAAATTCTAAGGGCCTAAATTCCTTAGTGCCTCAAACCAAATGCGAATCTAATGGCATGCACCAACGGCCTACCAGAATGGAGAGGCTCAGAGACCAAAGGAAATTTATCCTCAGGACTCATTAGAATGAAGCATCATCATCATAGGCAGTCCCTCGAAGTGAGGATGACTTGCTTCCACGGCAAAAAGGGATGAGTTCACAGGTGTTTCAGTGAAGGACCTAATATTCCGATAGGGAAGAAGTGTTTTATTTTTCATACATTGATGAACTGTCAGTCATAGCTGAAGAGATTGGTCGGAAAAAAGCTTCAAAATTCGAGGTACAATACAGCACTCGGTGTGAACAGCTAGAGATTAAAATGGCAGGTGTAATGGGACATTTGGAGGAATATAGACATGACCGGGAAACATAGAAACATAGAAACATAGAAAATAGGTGCAGGAGTAGGCCATTCGGCTCTTCGAGCCTGCACCACCATTCAATGAGTTCATGGCTGAACATGCAACTTCAGTACCCCATTCCTGCTTTCTCGCCATACCCCTTGATCCCCCTAGTAGTAAGGACTACATCTAACTCCTTCTTGAGGCCAAATCACTAAATATATTCAACAACTTTCTGTGGTAGAGAATTCCACAGGTTCACCACTCTCTGGGTGAAGAAGTTTCTCCTCGCCTTGGTCCTAAATGCGCAGCACTAAAACCCCAAACTGTTAGAAATTGCTGAAAGCTATTGTTTCGGGATTCGGAATCAAAAGGCTGATGAAACCATTAGTGATTGCATCGTATCATTAAAAAAACTATCGATGCACTGTAATTTTGGAAACTTTCAAAACCGAGCATTATGGGATCATTTTGTTTGTGGGGTGAAAAATGATGCAATCAGAAGCAAGTTATTGACGATGGATTACTTGACTTTTGAGATTGCTTGTCAGACAGCGAGGTCAATGGGCATGGCCGAACAATATTCCTCAGAATTAAATAATAATTACGGTCGTCAGTCAACCGAGGTAAATCACCTGCAGGTTCAAAGTAAAAGGTGGTGGGGGCCCAAAGTCTCAGAAACTGGAAATTCTAACAGAGCGTCAAAGTCGTGTTATAGATGCCTGGGACAACACATTGCTCAAAGTTGTCCATACATGAAGGCAGAGTGTTTCTTCTGCAGAAAGACTGGGCATCTTGTGAAGGCATGCCGACTGAAGGGTAAACCAGCTTTTAAAGCTCTGAACCTAGCGTTCAAAGCTATGAGTAGAAATCCCAAGAGACTACATAGCATGGAAGAACAACAACAGGATGAGGAGATGTTAGAGTTACACGTCATCAGGAGCATGAGGTTAATGGACAGCGATTTGGAAAGCATCAAATGCCACATAGATGTTGCGGGATTGAAGATACCAATGGAAATTGACAAGGGTGCATCTGTGAGTGTTGTACTGGAGTCACTATATCGCGACAAATTGTGTGATTTTCAACTGGAGAAATCCAAGATAGAGGTGCGAGGCTACTTGGGAGAGAAAATTCCTGTGGTAGGTCGTATCACCGTACTGGTGAAATATAAAGATCAATATCAGAACTTGTCTCTAATAGTTGTGAAAGGAGACAAGCCTGCCTTACTGGGAAGAAATTGGTTGAGCTCACTGAAGCTGGATTGGAGTAAGATTTTCTGTGTGGAAGCAAGATTTTCATCAACGGATGAGGTTATCAAGAAGTATCCGGAGGTGTTCTGCAAAACGAGCAGTCCGATTCAAGGCTTCAAGGCAAGTGTCAGGTTACAGAAGGATGCTTGATCAGTTTACTACAAGCCACGTTCCGTACCATATGCACTCAAGGAGAAAGTTGAGCAAGAACTCAAAAGACTAGAGACTGAGAACATTATTTGTAAGATAGATCAATGTAATTGGGCTACACCCAATGTTGTTGTACCGAAGTCCGATGGTAAGGTAAGACTCTGTGGTGATTATAAAGTAACCGTAAACCAGGTTCTAGATGGTAATGTTCCCAATACATTGCCGAATATAGAAGATTTGTTCACAACACTGACAGGTGGTCAGATCTTCTCAAAACTGGATCTTACGAATGCCTACTTACAGCTTGAACTAGATGAGGAGTCCAAGTCATGTTTGGCTAAATACTCATGTAGACCTATTTAATAGGCTACCGTTTGGAGTGTCTTCTGCCCCTGCCATATTCCAAGGGGTGATGAACCAGATTTTGCAAGGTATTGAACGGGTAGTATATTATTTGGATGACATACTAATTTCAGCACCAAATAGGCAAATTCAGAATAACATATTGAATGAAGTCCTCAAACGGCTAGAGAAGCACAGAGTACGAGTGTCGGCTCGTAAGTGTGAGTTATTTAAAAACTCAGTGGAGTACTTAGAGTACAGAGTAGACAAAGATGGTTTACATCCAACCATGGAAAAATTGGATGCAATCAGAAATGCACCCACTCCCAGGAATGTCACTGAAATTCGTTCATTCTTTTGAACTATTATGGGAAGTTCCTACCAAATTTGGCTGCAGTATTACATCCACTGAATGAACTTTTGAAAAAACAGGTCCATTGGAAGTGGTCAAAAGAATGCAATACAGCATTCGAGGAGCGTAAAAGCAAATTGGTAGAGAGCACCATGTTAGTTCACTATGACATATCTAAGGAGATTAAGCTAGCATGTGATGCCCCTCCGTATGGTGTTGGGGCAGTAATCTCTCATGTATTAAGTAGTGGGGAGGAGAGACCAATTGCTTTTGTTCACGCACTCTCAGTGCCAGTGAGAGTAATTGTGCACAAATTGAAAGGGAAGCTTTGGCATTAATTTTTGGGGTCAAGAAGTTTCACAAATACTTTTATGGTCATAATTTTTCCATCGTTACAGGCCACAAGCCCCTAACAGCAATCCTCCATCCAAAGTCCCCAGTTCCAACATTAGCTGCAGCCCGAATGCAGAGATGGGCTTTGATTTTATCAGCATATACCTATAATAATTGAATACAGATGATCAGCTTATCACAGTAATGCTAATGCAATGTCTAGATTGCCTTTCCCATCACAAGGTACACCCGATAGGGAAGAAGTGTTTTATTTTTCATACATTGATGAACTGTCAGTCACAGCTGAAGAGATTGGTAGAGCAACCCAACGTGACCCAGTGATGTCAAAGGTGTATGAGTATATTGCAAATGGATGGCCAAACCAGGTAACAGACAAAGATACACATCCATTCTTCATTCGTAGGAATGAATTATCAGTCGATAAAGATTGTATCATGTGGAGTGCAAGAGTGGTTATCCCAAATAACTTCAGGTCCAAATTATTAGGAGACCTCCATGAGCAGCACCTGGGAATGTGCTTGACCAAGAGTTTTGCACGCAGTTATTTATGGTGGCCAGGTGTTGATAAAGATATAGAGTACATCGTGAGTCAGTGTATGACATGTCAATCGGTAAGCAAGCGCCCACCACCAGTACCATTACTGCCATGGAAATGTCCTCCCAGGGTGTGGCAAAGGCTACATATTGATTTTGCTGAGTTAGAAGGACAACAATTGTTCATTGTGATTGATAGCCATTTGAAGTGGGTTGAGGTGTTTCCAATGTGGAAAATAACAACAAGTAAAACATTGGACATTTTACGAAAATTATTTTCTTCATTTGGCCTCCCTGAAGAGATTGTTTCGGATAATGGACCTCAAATTCATTCAGAAGAATTTGCACAATTCACGAGCAAAAATGATGAGAAACATACCAAGGTTCCACCATACCATCCTGCTTCGAATTGTAAAGCGTGCCCTCATAAAACAAATGTTACATCCAAATCCAAGGAAACGACAGTTGTCATTGGATCACAAATCGGCTAATTTTTTGATTACATATCGAAATACTCCTCATACAACTACTGGTAGAACTCCAGCAGAATTGTTTCTCAAACGACAGCCGCGAGCCAGATTCTCGTTGTTAAAGCCAAATTTGGCACAGTCCGTAGAAGAGACACAATTAAGACAGAAAGAGAATCATGATAGAGGTAGAGTAAAAGAGAGAAGTGTGAAATTAAACCAGAAGGTGAGAATGAAGAACAGAGTACAAGTGTCTGCTCACAAGTGTGAGTTATTTCAAAACTCAGTGGAGTACTTAGGGCACAGAGTAGACAAAGATGCTTTACATCCAACCAAGGGAAAGCTGGTAGCAATCAGAAATGCACACACTCCCAAGAATGTCACTGAACTTCGATCATGTTTGGGTCTTTTCAACGATTATGGGAATTTCCTTCCAAATTTGGCTACAGTGTTACATCCACTGAATAAACTATTGAAAAAACAGGTCCATTTGAAGTGGTCAGAAGAATGCTATGCAGTATTCAAGTAGTGTAAAAACCAATTGATAGAGAGCACCATGTTAGTTCACTATGACATTTCTAAAGAGAATCATGATAGAGATAGAGTAAGAGAGAGAAGTGTGAAATTAAATCAGAAGGTGAGAGTGAAGAACCATCACCATAAATGGTTCAAGTGGTTACCAGGAAGAGTGGTGAAGATATGTGGTCCTCGCACATATCTGGTAAAGATGTTTGATAATGGACAGGTTAGGTTTGTTCATATTGATCATATTTTACCTACAGACATGGAAGGAGTTGAAGGTGGGAATGATTCAATTATTTCTGACTCATCAGATAGTTTTGATGTAACAGTAGCAAATCCTAAATCCAATTTACTGGAAACAAATCCAGGAGAGAATCAGAATGAAAGTCTGAGTCTGAGTCAGGAAAACAAAGAGCCTGAAGTTAGAATGAGTTCAAATGAAAATCAATAAAATTCTGTGGAGGAAAACGTTCCTCAGGATGAGCCTCGAATGAGTGTGAAATCGACACCATGTTTGGAAGGTTCTGTTCGAGAGTGAAGGTATCCTCTTCGAAACAGATAAAAAGTTGTAAAGTTGAATTTATAAATATGGAAAAAAATATGTTTATATCTTGTGTTATGTATAAACATGAAAGTTATGTATGATGTTTGTGATAATAACTTCTTCATTAAGGAGGGAGAAGTATAATGTCTGTAAGCTTGTAATGTTTGTAGCTCCACACTGTGGATGTGGATGTATTGTGTACTGCAAGTGCAGGGTTAATAATAAACAGAACCAGGCAGATTTCCGGAGGCTTCCGAGAGAGCTGCCTGCCATGTTAGGAGCTGTGTATGCTTGTGCTCTGTGAAGATATCACACCCTCCATTGCCCCCGGCCTGCTGATGGTCTTGCAGGCCAGGAGCGCGACATTTGTCTTACTGTCCATCTCATCATCCTTGGGGTCATTGTGTCGGGGCCCGAAGCGTCCCTCCGTCTGTTGTTTTAAACTACTTACTTCCACCCTTAATCTACATAATTATTCTAGCTGAGGCCTGGCCATGGCCTTATATTGCAAACATTGACTGACCACCATCAAACCTGCTTAGGCCGTCTTTTTATTTTTTTGTTTCTCCCACCATAATTTTTGTTTTGCGGGGTCTTCTTTGGGATCCCATCCGTCACACAACATAGTAACTATCAATTTTTTTATGGTCGTTGGCAAAATACCTACTCAGCGAACCTCCCGGCCCTCAATCTAGCATATCTTTGCATGCCATCTATGTTTGGTATGTCTACCCTTCTATCGGTTCGTTGTCCCCTTTAACCTCATTTCCTTAAACCTCGGGTCTGCAATTACAAAACTATGAAGCCGATCCTACTTTGATAATTACTGTGGTGGGATTTTCTCGAGAACCCGACTGAGTGCATTCTGGGGAAGTTAAAATGGTCAAGCTAGAAGCTTGCCTAGAGACAGTGTATAATTAACCCAAGAAATCTGCTGAGCTTGAGTCATGGAGATAGGAGAAGTAGGACAATGGACGGTTGAAAGGGCAACCAACTGCATGCTTGTTTTATGAATAAGCAGAAACTAACTGCTTGATGAGAAGGAACCGAATGTTTAAGCAATGACCTCAGGGTCCCATGTACCTTATTGTGGAATGTGTCTATTCTTCTACTGTAACCTCAATGACGCATGCGCTTGTGGTTTGGAAGCTTAAATACGGGACACTTTGGGCCAGTCGGGTAATTGTGGGGTACAGGCTGCGGAGCTTGTACATGGATCTCTGGCTTGACCAAGTATCTATATACGTATAAATAAACTTGTGTGTTTTCCACTTACGCAGATAGGTGTTTGAGTCGAATTCTTTAATAGATTCCGCCCCAAGAATTACTATTGTGATCTCTTAACTACCCTCAAGTCTTTTACACTATTACAGACCTGTTACAGATCCAGATACTCCGGGTAACCGACACATCTCGTTAACAGATTATATCGGATTGTTGAGTGGTAATTTAAATATACTCACTTGTGATGGTCTGTAAACATCCGTCTGTCTTTCACCCGAATGTATCCCGCCGACTACGCCATAAGTTGTGGAGTATGACTAAGACACTCAACACAGGTCTGTTGTGGAAAAAATAAATGTTTAATTTGCTTGATCAAGGGAGACACGGTTACACCAGTTCCGTAACTGGGTGCTTTCCCCAACCGTTCTCCTCGAACACATGCGGAGCTGCTTCTTTATACAGAATTCTTTGCAAAGTCATCATTTATATTATCATTGGTCATTCTCTCCACCGCGTGACAATCTTCGCCTAATTACAGCTTGTTAATTTTAACTTGCTGAGTGTTCCAGTATCTTCCTTGGGTATGAACAGCTGCATCCTGCATCCTGCCAATAACAGGAACTCACACCCTAGACTTAGGCCTTCGTTCTGAATAACAGGAACCTACATCATATCTTAGGACCATTGTTCTGCAATTGCACCTGATAATTTGCCACATAAGCAAATTTGTGTTTTTGCCTTGCTAACACAAAGCGTGTTTAACTCTTTAATTCCTCCTTCAATGAGGTTCCTCAACATGACTGAGCAGCAGTGCTTCAGGAGGCTCAGGCTATCATGCCATGATGTCGCTGGAATAGGATCTGATGCCCAGAGATCCTGGTGAACACTCCTGGCCAGTGGCTATCCAAGTCACCACCGCCCTCAACTTCTTTGCCTCAGGCTCCTTCCAACAATCTGCAGAAGCCATTGGCAGCATCTCGCAATCAGCCATCCACAGATGCATCACCCAGGTGACCGATGCCATGTGGCAAAAGTGAGCCAATTATAAAAACTTTGCCACTGATAACGCCAGTGTTACTGAGCGGGTGCTCAGCTTTGCAGCACTGACTGGCTTCCCACAGATGCAGGGAGTCAACTACTGTGCACATAAGAACATAAGAAATAGGAACAGGAATAGGCCATACGGCCCCTCGAGCCTGCTTCACCATTCAATAAGATCATGACTGATCTGATCATGGACTCAGCTCGCCCGCTCCCCATAACCTCTTATCCCCTTATCATTTAAGAAACTGTCTATTTCTGCCTTAAATTTATTCAATGTCCCAGCTTCCACAGCTCCACAGATTTACAACCCACTGAGAGGAGAAATGTAAATGGGCAGCCCTTTATTCTAAGATCATGCCCTCTAGTTCTAGTCTCCCCCATCAGTGGAAACATTCTCTCTGCATCTACCTTGTCAAGGTTCCTCATAATCTTACACTTTTCGATAAGATCAGCTCTCATTTTCCTGAATTCCAATAAGTGGAGGCCCAACCTACTCAATCTTTCCTCATGTCAACCCCCTCATCCTCGGAATCAATCTAGTGAACCTTCGCTGAACTGTCTCCAAAGCAAGTATATCCTTTCGTAAATATGGAAACCAAAACTGTTGTGTATCTGTAAAGCATGCACGCCCATGTTCCGCCAAAAGGGAGCACATCCCCTGAAGTCCCAAGGGATCCCAGCATCCCTTAGGAGCACTGTATATAAGCCGGCCCCTAAGGCCTGTTACTCTGGAGTGTCTCAATAAAGACTGAAGTCACTGTTGCTTTAACTTCCCTGTGTGCAGTCTCATCTGTGTTAGGAACACAACAACTGGCGACGAGAACACGAATACAACGCAAAGATGCAGCAAACGGTGGAGAAGTTCTCGGAGGGTGAGGACTGGGAAGCCTATGTCGAACATCTAAACCAGTACTTTGTAGTCAATGAGCGGGATGGAGAAGGAAGCGCTGCAAAAAGGAGAGCGGTTCTCCTCATGGTCTGCGGGGCACCGACCTACAGCCTCATGAAGAATCTTCTGGCTCCGGTGAAACCCACAGATAAGTTGTATGAGGAGCTGTGTACACTGGCTCGGGAGCATCTTAACTCGAGGGAGAGCATGCTGATGGCGAGGTACCGGTTCAATATATACCAGCGATCTGAAGGTCAGGAGGTGGCGAGCTATGTCGCCAAGCTAAGGCGACTTGCAGGACAATGTGAGTTTGATGGCTACCTGGAGCAAGTGCTCAGAGACTTTTTTGTACAGGGCATTGGCCACAAGACCAACCTACGAAAACTTTTGACTGTAGAGACACCGATCCTCAGTAAGGCCATTGCGATAGCACAGGCGTTTATGTCCACCAGGGATTACACCAAACAAATCTCTCAGCACACAAGTGCTAGAAGTGTTCATAAATTAACTGGAACTGTGTTTGCGAGCAGAAATGTACAGGGCAGAAACAACGAGTCTGCAACTGCCAGCATGCCTCAGGTGACCCAGATGATTCAGAGTCCGCAAGAAAGGATGAATGCAAAGCAATTCACACTTTGTTGGCGTTGTGGAGGCTTCCATTCAGCCTATTCATGCCACTTCAAAGGGGATGTTTGTAAGAGCCGTGGAACAATGGGGCACCTCCAACGAGCTTGCAGATGAGCTGCAAGCTCTGCAAAACCTGCTAACCACCACGTGGCAGAGGAAGATCGGTCCATGGTGGATCAAAGCAATTTTGAGCCTCAGAGAGAGCAGGCAGATGCTGAAGTACATAGGGTGCACACATTTCCATTGAAATATCCACCGAAAATGCTAAAGGTAAAATTGAATGGCTTACCCATAGCCATGGAACTGGACACTGGCACGAGCCAATCCATCATGAGTAAAAAGATGTTTGAGAGATTGCGTTGCAACAAGGCACTCAGACGAGCCCTGAGGCCCATCCACACGAAACTGAGAACGTACACCAAAGAGCTTATCACTGTCCTGGACAGCGCCATGGTCAAGGTCACATACGAGGACATGGTGCATGAACTGCCTCTCTGGATTGTCCTGGGCGATGACCCCACACTGTTTGGAAGAAGCTGGCTCAGCAAAATCCACTGGAACTGGGATGATATCCAAGCACTATCACATGTCGATGAGGTCCGATGTACCCAGGTTCTTAAAATATTTCCTTCCCTTTTTGAGCCAGGCATTGGAAACTTTTCCGCGGTGAAGGTGCGGATCCACTTGGTCCCAGAGGCACGACCCATTCACCACAAGGCGCGAGCGGTAGCTCACATGAAGAGGGAGTGAGTGGAAATCGAGCTGGATAGGCTGCAACGCGAGGGCATCATCTCCCCAGTGGAATTCAGCGACTGGGCCAGCCCGATTGTTCCAGTACTCAAAAGTGATGGCATGGTCAGGATTTGCGGCGATTATTCAGTAACTATTAATCATTTCTCGCTGCAGGACCAATACCCGCTATCTTAGGCAGATGACCTATTTGCGACGCTGGCAGGAGGCAAGACGTTCACCAAGCTCGACCTGACTTCGGCCTACATGATGCAGGAGCTGGAGGAGTCTTCGAATGGCCTCACCTGCATCAACACGCTCAAGGTACTGTTCATCTACAGATGCCCGTTTGGAATTCGGTCGGCTGCAGCGATCTTCCAAAGAAACATGGAGAGCTTACTCAAGTCGGTACCACGCACGGTGGTTTTTCAGGACGACATATTGGTCACGCATCGGGACACTGCCGAGCACTTACAAAACCTGGAGGAGGTCCTCCAGCGACTGGACTGCATAGGGCTGCGGCTGAAGAGGTCGAAATGCGTCTTCATGGCAACAGAAGTGGAGTGTTTGGGGAGAAAGATCACGGCGGACGGCATTCGGCCCACAGACGCCAAGACAGAGGCTATCAGGAATGTGCCCAGGCCACAGAACGTCAAGGAGCTGCGGTCGTTCCTGGGACTCCTCAACTAGTTTGGTAACTTCCTACCGGGGTTAAGCACCCTTTTAGAGCCCCTACATGTGTTATTGCGTAAAGGGTAAAGGTGAGAACTGGGTATGGGGAAAAAAAAACAAGTAATTGCTTTTGAGAAAGGCAGAAGCATTTTATGCTCCAACAAGCTGCTTGTATTGTATAATCCGTGTAAAAGACTCGTGCTAGCATGTGATGCGTCGTCGTACGGAGTCGGGCATGTATTAGAACAAGCTAACGTTGTGGGGAAGTTGCAACCTGTCGCCTATGCTTCCAGGAGCTTGTCTAAGGCCGAGAGAGCCTACAGCATGATTGAGAAAGAGGCATTAGCTTGTGAGTTCGGGGTACAGAAAATGCATCAGTATCTGTTTGGCCTCAAATTTGAGCTAGAAACCGATCACAAGCCCCTCATATTCCTGTTCACTGAAAACAAGGGGATAAATACTCATGCCTCAGCCTGCATACAAAGGTGGGCACTCGGGCTATCAGCGTATAACTATACCATCTGTCACAGGCCAGGCACCGAGAATTGTGCGGATGCTCTCAGTCGGCTACCATTGCCCACCACGGGGGTGAAAATAGCGCAACCTGCAAATTGTTGATGGTGGCGCAGCCCGCAGACTTGTTGATAGTCATGGAAGTGTTTGAAAATGATAAATCACCTGTCACGGCCCACCAGATTAGGACTTGGACCAGCCAAGATCCTCTGCTGTCCCGAGTAAAAAACTATGTACTGCATGGGAGCTGGGCCAGCATCCCCGTTGAAATGCAAGAGCTAATCAAACCATTTCAGTGGCGAAAGGACGAGCAGACTGCCTGTTGTGGGGTAATCATGTAGTGCTACCCAAAAAGGGCAGGGAAACGTTCATCTCGGCTCTCCACAGCACACACCCGGGTGTAGTAATGATGAAAGCGATAGCCAGATCCCACGTGTGGTGGCCTGGTATCGACTCTGACTTAGAGTCCTGTGTACGGTAATGCACCGTGTGTGCTCAGTAGAGCAACGCGCCCAGAGAGGCACCACAAAGTTTGTGGTCCTGGCCCTCCAGACCATGGTCGAAGATCCATGTCGACTATGCAGGCCCGTTTCTCGGTAAAATGTTCCTGGTGGTGGTGGATGCTTTGTCAAAATGGATTGAATGTGAAATAATGTCGGGAAGTACCACCACCGCCGCCATTGAAAGCCTGAGGGCCATTTTTACATATACGGCCTGCCTGACATACTGGTCAGTGACAACGGGCCATGTTTCACCAGTGCCGAATTTAAAGAATTCATGACCCGCAATGGGATCAAACATGTCACCCCGGTCCCGTTTAAATCAGCCTCCAATGGGCAGGCAGAGTGGGCAGTACAAACAATCAAACAGAGCCTTAAACGAGTCACAGAAGGCTCACTTCAAACCCGCCTGTCCCGAGTACTGCTCAGCTACCGCACGAGACTCCACTCACTCACAGGGGTGCTCCTAGCTGAGCTACTCATGAAAAGGACACTTAAAAACAGACTCTCGCTGATTCACCCCAACCTGCATGATCAGGTAGAGAGCAGGCGGCAGCAACAAAATGTAAACGATGGTCGTGCCACTTTGTTACAGGAAATTGATCTGAATGACCCTGTGTATTTGTTAAACTATGGTCATGGTCCCAAGTGGATCCCGGGAAGGATGATAGCTAAAGAAGGGAGTAGGGTGCTTGTCGTCAAACTAGACAATGGACAAATTTGCAGAAAGCACCTGGACCAAACGAGGCTGCGGTTCACAGACTGCCCTGAACAACCCACAACAGACACCACCTTTTTCGAGCCCACAACACACACCCAAAGTATCAACGACACCACGCCGGACCAGGAAATCGAACCCATCACGCCCAACAGCCCAGCAAGGCCAGGCTCACCCAGCAGCCCTGCAGGGCCAACAACACACCAGCCCAGCGAGGGCACAGCCTACACACCAGAACACGCATTTGTACCGAGGCAGTCCACCAGGGAAAGAAAGGCTCCCGACCGCCTCACCTTGTAAATAGTTTTCACTTTGACTTTGCGGGGGAGTGATGTTGTGTATCTCCTGAAGTCCCAAGTGATCCCAGCATCCCTTGGGAGCACTGTATCTAAGCCGGCCCCTGAAGCCTGTTACTCACTCTGGAGTTCCTCAATAAAACTGAGGTCACTGTTACTTTAATCTGCCTGTGTGCAATCTCATCTGTGTTAGGAACACAACAAAAACTGCACACAGTATTCAAGGTGTGGCCTCACCAATACCTTATATAGCTGTAGCAAGACTTCCCTGCTTTTATACTGCATCCCCTTTGCAATGAAGGCCAAGATACCATTGGCCGTCCTGATCACTTGCTGTACCTGCATACTATCCTTTTGCGTTTCATGCACAAGTACTACCAGGTCCCGCTGTACTGCGGCACTTTGCAATCTTTCTCCATTTAAATAATAAATTGTTCTTTGATTTTATTTCTGCCAAAGTGCATGACCTCACACTTTCCAACATTATACTCCATCTGCCAAGTTTTTGCCCACTCACAGCCTGTCTATGTCCTTTTGCAGATTTTTTTTGTCCTCCTCACACATTGCTTTTCCTCCCAACTTTGTATTGTCAGAAAACTTGGCTACGTTACACTCAGTCCTTTTTTCCAAGTCGTGGCCACATGTGGCCATCAGGGCACCCCCACATCACCCACGAGTGTTTGTGAACCGCAAGGGCTTTCACTCACTCAATGTACAGCTCACCAGCAATCATAAAATGATGATAATGTATGTGTATGCCAGATTCCCTGGCAGCTGCTGAGATTCTATTGTGCTGCGCTAGTCCATCCTCCCTCAGCCTTTCACACCTCCAAACAGATTTACCAGCTGGCTGCTTGGAGACAAGGGCTATCCACTGAAGACGTGGCTCATGTTACTCTTGAGGAGGCCAAGTACTGAGGTTCAGGAGCATTATAATGAGAGCCACATCTGCACCAGATGTGTTATAGAGCAAGCAATAAGCATGCTGAAGATGTGCTTCAGATGCCTTGACAGATCTGGAGGAGCCCTTCAGTATGTATCAGTCAGGGTATCCAGAATCATCGTTGTTTACTGCGCACTACACAACAAAGCACAGCAGCGTGGAATGGAGTTGCAGGAGGAGCAAGATGCAGAGTGCGCAGTGTATTCAGAGAAGGAACAGGTGGAAGACAAGGAAGACAAGGAGGAGGAGGAGGAACCTGAGGTGGAGATGGCACCAGTAGCGGCGCATGTTGCTGCCTGGGAAGCTTGGGATGACCTCATAATGACCAGATTTACTTAACTTGCTCCAATGCTACCTTATGCTGCCACATGCTGCACTTTGTCCCCCCATAAAGCAAAAACCATAAAGCTTTCCTAAAATGACCAAGCCATTCCTCTCACCAAAGCCCTAAAGATTAAGTAATGTCTTCCCATTCACTCCAAGTGACAAAGCCACTTCCCAAGTAGCAGACAAATATGGACAAGACCAGAAAGTGTTTCAAAGAAATACATCCATCTGTGTCATAAATATAACTGAAACTAATCACTAACATTTGTTCATGCACCCATGTGCATATCTTTGTGCATCTACTTTTGTGACTTGTTTCTTTTAAAAGTGCTTCTACGAGGTGCAACCCCTGTGGCTTCAGCAGAGGTAGAGACAGGCTGCTCACTCCCCTGCTGCGAATGCACAAACCCTTTTGGCGAACACCCTCTGGGTTTTGGAGCCTGTGAGGGTCCCGCCAAAAACTGCTCCTCCTGTGGACTGTGCCAACACCATCTGCTCTTGCTCACTTGTGAAGTGTGGGACACCAGGTGACAACACTACTCTGTCTCTCACAGGACCCACCAAGGTGTGCATATCAGCATTGGTGCTGGGTGCGATTGGGTCTGCTGACGGTTCATCCTCAGAGGCCGGTTAGTCAGATGGCGATGTGATTATGTGCATCGAAAGAGAGGGATGGGTGGATCTGGATGGCATGTTGATTAGGATGTGCAGAAGTAGGCTTGGGACAGCAGAGTGATGGGGATGTGGTGAGAGGCACATCAGGATGAAGGTGAGTGTGGCATTGCACTGACCTAGATCCACATCTTCCTGACAACATCCCTGTTGCTGACCTCCTCTGCTATATCCAGCCAGGCCCTTTTGGTGTCTTTGCGAGGTCTCTTGCATCTATCTGCTAGGGACAGGACCTCTCTGCATGCTCTCACTGCATCCACCAGAGTATGCATCACTAAATCTAGCTGCAGTCTTTGTATATCCAGCTTTTAATGTTTGGGACAGTACTGAGACATTTGTAACTGACCTTGATGTCTCCTACAGCAACCTTCAAATGAGTTGTGTGCAAGGCTGCTTTAAATATTGGCGCTGGAAACGAGTCATTGATGACGTTATCAGACCCATTCCATTTAATTGGGTAGTTGAACTCATGCGCATGTCTGCTTTAATAAGTGTGGCCATTAAGTTAAAGTCACACTGAACAAAACTTTGCATTCCTGACCCACTACACGGCCCGCACGCACCCGACCCGACTCCAGGGTAAAAACTCCGGATCAGCTTTTTACTTTTTGGTGGTCGTTGAACTCATGCTTTCTGGATCATTAGTCCAGGCCTCTGGATTAGTAATACACCCATTACATTACCATACCTGTTGTAATAATTGAACAATAAGAAAGTGTTGGTAAATCTCGATGTACGGGGTAATTTTCTGAGTTGTCGATGTCGTGGGAAATTTGCCCACAATTTCTGATAAGCACTGCCAGCAGGTGAGGCTCCCAGTAAGCCGTGCCAACTCAGAAAAGTCGCTATCTAGTCATTTCCTTTCCCACCTGGCCCTGCCTGGTAAAAGATTAGAGTCCATTCCCAATCATTCACTTTTGTGTACAGCGCTGCAGGTGTAATAATGCAGTATGCATGTGTAATAACACTCAACATTTATATTATGTCTTTAATGTAGAAAAATTCCCAAAGCACTTCACAGGCAAGTAATCAAAAAATGGATATCAAGTCTAAGGAAGAGATTATAGGTCGGGTGCTTGATCAAATTGGGTTTTAAGAAGGGTCTTAAAGGAGATTGGAGAGGCAGAGAGTTAAGGAGAGAGTATAGCAAGTCATATAAGTATATGTATATATAGCAAATCCTTTGTTCTGAGATTTACTGTACAAAATTGCAGTAATTGTGACTTGCTGTCCATATACTGCCATTTTGCATAGTCCGTACCAGCACAAGTGATAACACCAGTTCCCAAGCAGATCTGAGTGATAACAAAGCACCTTCAGCAACAAATCATTACCCTAATTAAAGGTTATGATATGCATCGTTCAAATCAGATCAATAAGTGCCTAAAAACTGTATTGCAGGTAGCAAATTACTTTTTTTCGTATTACCTCATCACTTTACACTCTATCTGCATTTTTCAAAGAAGTGCTGAGCCTTGAATATGCGATTAAACTTTTATTTTTGCTAAGACCCAATTCTATCAATTGACCTTTCTATCCTAGGGCCCTAAAATTACATAATACGAGATCTATATACGAATAGATATGAATTCATCTCCTTGCTCTTTTAGAGTCGACCTGTTCAAATTAAATGGGCTAAAACCCCCACTAAAATAATGGGAAAGGAATTTCAGATGTTAGTATCCAAAACCGTAAGTTCAAGTTTAGTTAAGTTGTAGAGATCGGTGAATTTATTGTTAAATTCCCAGGTGTCTTCAAATTATTTGGGTAATTCCTGTAAGTTTGGGATAACTTTTTAATTTTTCTTTGTTAATATTGAATAGACAACAATTTGCTTAAGTGCAATACAAAACAAGACAAAAGTGAAGAAGCTCCTCTGAGTATAAAGCTGCATAGTCAGTACAGCAAATGATTTGATGGGTCTGATACAATCTCAGTGGAATACCATGCCAGCAGCAATATTAGTAATATCAATACTTACACAGCAATATCAGTAATTGGAATTTCTGCTATCCCAAACTTCAAAAGCTTGAAACTCTTGAGGATGTTTATGTTTTTTGTACTAAATTAAACTATGCAGGCACATGCGCTCCTGATTAACTGTAAACCAATGTTTCTGCAATGACTCTATACAATGCTAGATGCAACGGAGGATATTTTGAACACAGAAACATAGGCTAGATGGTGGGTCAAGTTTCGTCCACAATTTTGTTTGCTATGTTTAATTCTTGATTTTTTTTAAATCCCATGCTCCTGCCCTGTCTCCATGTGGACTAAACTGGGCCATGTAGCGGCCATTTTTTAGGCATTATGCAGCCAGATGAATCTCGAGTCCGAGATGCGTGCACACACTTCCAACGCGAAAAGCGCAAGACGCCAAGTTGTTGAAGCGAATTCCGCGCGCGCACCTAATGACTGCCGGCAACATTCAGAGCTGGGAGATCATGGCGCAAATCAGTGTCATATGCTGATTTGAAGCCACCGATGCCATTTTCCAACTCCCTATTCCAGCCAACCTCGCACAGCTGAACATGACGTTAAACAGAATGAAGGACCCCTCCACTAGTGCTATTCAAAGTGACCATGAAGTACTTACAAATTAGTTGACGTATTATTTCTTTTGACTGCTGGTACAGTTGTAAACTTTTTCGGATGCTTTCTATACTTGCCCAAATGTTCAGTACTTTACACAGAGTGGTCCGCCTGTTTCTGAAATATGTTTTTTTGAAATGTTAAAGCTTGTGCTGAAAGAAGTTGCTTCAGACATGGGTGGCCTGGGAATTGATCATGATTGGGAGAATGAAGAGAGGCCACACAGAGCAAGACAAACTGTGAGAAGAGGAAGGAGGAAGGAGGAGGAGGAGGAAGTGAAAGAGGAAATACAGGAACAGGAAGAAAAGCTTCAACATAGACCGTCACTTTCTGCCCAGGCTCTACATGATCAGATTATTCATGAGTAATACCAGTAACCTTAACTACACTTCCCAATTCACCAACAGTCCCACAATTCTTACCTTTCCTCTGAGCTCAAAAATCTAGGCTGACGCTCCAGTGCAGAGCTGAGGGAGTACTGTACTGTCGGAGGTGCCATCTTTCGGATGAGACGTTAAACCAAGTTTGCTCTGCTCTCTCAAGTGGACATAAAAGATCCCATGGCACTATTTCGAAGAAGTGCAGGAAAGTTATCCCTGGTGTCCTGGCCAATATTTATCCCTGAATCAACATAACAAAAACAGATTATCTGCTCGTTATCACATTGCTGTTTGTGGGAGCTGGCTGAACGCAAATTGGCTGCCGCGTTTCCCACATTACAACAGTGACTACACTTCAAAAGTATTTCATTGGCTATAAAGCTCTTTGAGACATCGGTGGTCAAGAAAGGTGCTATATAAATCCAAATCTTGGTGCGTTGATTGAGATGACCACCTGTTCCATATTGGAAAGGATGGGCTCCAAGCTCTGCACAAAGGGTACCAAGTTGGAGCTGGACTCCTCCATGCTCCTTGACATTGTGCACAGGCTTACCAGTTCACCAAACATTTGATTGTGTACATCCATCAGCCTCTTCTGTAGCCTGTGCCACCAAAGTCCTCATCTGACACCTCTGCAGTAGAGCTAGTGTATGACCTCGCCCCCTCCGGTGAGCTGGCACCTATGCTATCCTTTTCCCCCACTCTGGTTTCTGCCGACTTGTGCCAGGTGTTTCACCATGTGACAATTCCCTCCTCTATCCTAGCCTCTAAAATACATGCAGTGTCAGTCTCTGAGCTGGTGGCTGCGAGTGTAGGATTGAGTGACGGTGTCTCTTCATCTTCACTGCCTTCTTCCTCTTCCTCCTCTGACTGGGAAGGTTCCAGTTCTTAGATAGGTGAAATGAAAAGGAACAAAGGTTGGGTTGTGGTGAGGGGACAGGGAAAAGTAAGAAGTGTGTGCTGAATTCATCAGCAGCTTGTGAATCAGAAGGGACTGTGGCATGATGGAGAAGTGGGAAGATTAAAGTCCTCATCGGCAACCCCTCCAGTACCATCAGTGGCTATGGCCTCAGAGATGCCTCAGATGATGGCCAGCACTGTCTCCTCCATGGGGGTTAAAACACGCTGGCTATCCTGGTTGAATAGCTATCAGTGTGTGCAAGCGGTGAATTGTGGGTGAGAGGCGTGTATGAAGGTGAGGTAAAGCATATGAATTGTAGGGTTGAGTACTGATGGATAGAGATTGTTGGTAGATGAGTGATGTGGTTGTAGAAAACTGAGCAGTGGATGAGGCTATTGGTGCACTTGATAGGAAATGCCAATGGAGATGAACTCACTGACCTTGACTACTCATGTTAAATCATTAAACTTCTTCCTGCATCCATCCATGTTCTTGGAGTAATACTCCTTGCATTGACTTCCACTGATATTTGTTCCTACTGCCTCCTGAACAACCATCTGGAGGACCTCCTGTCCCACTGAGGATACAGGACATCTCTCCACATCTTGCACCAAGACCTCCAGTGCAGTGTCTGAAAACCTTGGTGCTCGCTGTCTCGTGCTGTTCCTCTTTGGGAGATTTGATGCCATTACTGCAGCCATGTGGGACTTTTGCCAACAGTTTCATCACTGCCTCTGGAAAACTCCAGGGGTCAAAATAATTGAACATTTTAGCAGGCTCCCAGTGAGGTTTTCTATCTAACAACTGAAACAGCTTCAAGGGGTCACTTTCCCTCAAGCCAGGAAAAAGCATCCGGCCCTGCCAGCATCTAATACACAGTATGTGTATCTATTCCTTCTCAGCTGTGAAGGAATAGATCATTCTGCTATCGATTGTACTCCCAGGGATGGGCTATTGACATTTTTTAAAGCTTCCACTGGCCCGAGTAATGTTCAATGTCTGATGCACACATGCTGTGATGTATTCCACCACTTTCTTATTACCACTGTGACTCTCTCATGACCATTCTAGTAATCCAGATGCCTAGAATAATAACCCCACCATGGCTGTTTGAGAATTTTAATTCAGTTTAATAAATCTGGAAATATATAGCTGGTATCAGTAAAGAGAAGCTGTCAGATTGTTGTAATAACCCAACTAGTTCACTAATGTCCTGTCAGGAAAGAAACCTGCTGTCCTTACTCAGTCTGGCCTACTTGTGACTCCCGTCCCACATCAACGTGGATGATTGTTAACTGCTCTTTGAAGTAACCGAGTAAAACAATCAGTTGTATCAAACTGCTACCGACGGTTCACAAAGATCCACCACCACCTCCTAAGGGAAACTCGGCATGGGCTATAAATTCCAGCCTTGCCAGAGATGCCCACATCCCGAGAATGAATATAGAACACTTTCTTAAATATTTGACTATGCCCATCTCTATTTGGGCAGCTGCTTCAGGCAGAAGGGCAGATACCTGGTAAGACAGGTTCCCACTTACTTTTTCACACATACTTACTGAATGTACCTGGGAATATATTGGGCTAGAATTTGGGTGCATTTGCGCTTCCTGTTAATGCCCCCGGGGAGGCGTTAATGGGGAGCAAATGCCTTTGCGACCGGGCGAGGTGCAGACATCGACCCACATTGGGTGGGAGTTTAGCGGCAGTGCTAAGGCATTGTTCCCCGATCTCCTGCACCCGGAGATTGTGACGTCATTGGCGTGCGCATTGCCCTGTTAGCGCCCCAGACCCAAAATATAGTTTTGCCCCCTGCAGCATTACCGGGCGAAAACACCGACAGCAGCTGGAGGCGCAGATCGGGCGGCCGGCTGCTACTGGGGTGATAATTAAAGGCGAGGTGGCCAAGGTAAGTAAAAAAAAAATGTACCTTTGTTGATGCCGCTTTCTTTGCAGGTTCCTGCCCGCGATTGTTCAGCCGGGGTCTCTGCTTGAATGCCGGGCTGATCGCGTGCATTCACCGCTCCCTTGGTGATCGAGGTAGATCCGTTTTAAACTATAGATCCTGCAGCGATGGCCCTTCCCTCTAAGGGAGGGAAGGGCCCTATGTACGCGACAGCGCCTCACGGTCCAGTGTACAGGGCTGCAATGCCCAGTGTGCAGGGCTGCTCGGTCCAGTGTACAGGGCTGCAAGGCCCAGTGTGCAGGGCTGCTTGGTCCAGTGTACAGGGCTGCAAGGCCCAGTTTACAGGGCTGCACAGCCCAGTGTACAATGCTGCATGGCCCAGTGTACAGCGCTGCACGGCCCAGTGTGCAGGACTGCTCGGTCCAGTGTACAGGGCTGCAAGGCCCAGTTTACAGGGCTGCACAGCCCAGTGTACAGGGCTGCACGGCCCAGTGTACAGCGTTGCATGGCCCAGTGTGCAGGGCTGCTCGGTCCAGTATACAGGGCTGCACGGCCCAGTTTACAGGGCTGCTCGGCCCAGTGTACAGGGCTGCTCGGAGCAGTGTATAGTGCTGCTCGGCCCAGTTTACAGGGCTGCTCGGCCCAGTGTACAGTGCTGCTCGGCCCAGTGTACAGGGCTGCTCGGCCCAGTGTATAGTGCTGCTCGGCCCAGTGTACAGTGCTGCTCAGCCCAGTGTACAGGGCTGCTCGGCCCAGTGTACAGGGCTGCTCGGCCCAGTGTACAGCGCTATCGGCCCAGTGTACAGGGCTGCTTGGCCCAGTGTACAGTGCTGCTCGGCCCAGTGTACAGTGCTGCTCGGCCCAGTTTACAGTGCTGCTCGGCCCAGCGTACAGTGCTGCTCGGCCCAGTGTACAGGGCTGCTCGGCCCAGTGTACAGCGCTGCACGGCCCAGTGTACAGCGCTGCTGAGGTCTCCGCCCCGCCTGCATCCTTTCGCGCTTCAAGAAGGAAGTGGAGTGCTTGTGTGCTCCACTTCCTTACTGCAGCATTAAAGCCAATTTTTTGAGAGTGGGGAAACATTAGCGCCTGGCCCTAAGTTTCCCAGCTTTCAAAAGTTACCAACCCCAAAACGGGGCGATAATGAATTTCTTCCCCATTATTTTTTTATCATGCTATCAGATGTACCTTCATTATTACTAATCTCCAATACTGATCCTGAAACAATGCCAGGACAGTGCAATTTTGGAAACTCTGCTCCTGGTGTGGAGTCTCATTTGTCATGAGCACAGATTGGAGGACTGAGTGTGGAGCAATGCGCACCCAGATCACGGTACCCTCGACACTGACCTTGGCGTTAAGTTCCATGCCCAGTTCTCTGATCCAATCCTCTTGTCGAGTGAAACTCCATGCCAGGAGCAGAGTCTCTGGAAATTTAGCTGTAGGGTAAGGCCATGAATTGCTGCAAGTTCTTCCAATCTCCTGCCACAACGGAACTGTGAAGGGTAACAGCATAAATGGCCATCTTTAGCAATTAATCCTTTCCTCCAGGGATTCCTCCAATTTCCCAGCGAGAACGGCAGTATAGTGGTAATGGTACTGGAATAGTAATCCAGAGACATGGATGAATGATCCAGAGACATGAGTTCAAATCCCACCATGGCAGCTGGGGAATTTAAAATTAGATAAATAAATCAGAAATTAAAAAAAAGCTTGTATCAGTGATGGTGACGGTGACCATGAAACTACAAGATTGTCATAATAAACCAATCTCATTCATGAATATCCTATAGAGAAAGAAACATGCTATGCTTACCCAGTCTGGCCCATATGTGACTCCAGACCCATAGCAATCTGGTTGACTCTTAACTGCTCTCTGAAATAGCCTAGCAAGCCATTCAATGGTAATTAGGGATGGGCAATAATTACAGACCTTGCCAGTGATGTGCACATCCTGACAATTAATTTAAAAAAAAGAATCCCCACAGAGATTCCAGGGGAAAATCTCTAGTGTCCACAGCAACAGCAACGGATTGGGGTCAAACATCATCGCACCAACGCTCTTTTCGATTTTCCTTGTTGCAATGCTACATCTCACCCTTAGCAAGCTCCCCACCGGACTGGAACTAAATTATAGAACAGATGGGAATCTGTTCAGCCTCCAGGCCAGATCCAAGGTCATCCCATCCTCTGTCATTGAACTACTGTACGCCAACCTGATCCTGCCACACAGCACTGCCCTCCGATCATCAAAATCCACAACACGGCCTTGGACAACGTGAACCATTTTCCATACCTTGGGAGCCGACTGTCAGCAAGAGCAGACATTGACGGCGAGGTCCAACGCTGCCTTCAGTGCGCCACTGTCTGTCCCACCTGTAACAGAGACTGTAGGTCCTGCATTGGACTCATCAGTCACCTGAGAACTCACTTTTAGAGCGGAAGCAAGTCTTCCTCGACTCCGAGGGACTGCCTATGATGGTAAAAATTGGGTAGTTTCTGTAATGGCTGGCCAAGACCTAATAGTAGTTTTATATCCATGTGGCAAGTTGAAAATCTACCCCAAAATCTTCGAGTGTGGAATGTCAAAATTAAAGGAAAATTCTTTTGTTTGCACGTTGTGACATTTGGCTGGAGCGAATACTATAGTATAATCCAACAATCAGCAGTGCAACCATTGGTGACAGAATTTCCTGAATGAGAATCATAGACATTTATTAACACTACTTACTCAGTAACGATAGCTGCTTTTTTTTAACATTTGTAATCACAAGCTGTTTATCGACTCCAATTGTCACAAAGCGAACATCTCAGTTTCAAAATATATCATCGAGCAGACAAACTCCAGCAGGCTCTTCAGAACCTGAGCAGTAGATTGATTTACAAGAGGGTTAGAATCATACAGGACAGAAGGAGGCCATTCGGCCCATCGTGCCTGTGCCGGCTCTTTGAGAGACTCGACAATGATTGCCTCTCCCCTGCTCTTTCCCCAGAGCCCTGCAAATGCGTTTCAATCATTCTGTATCCCAAAGTCAGCATATGAATATACCAAAAAATATACCAGTCAGGCCTCACACTCGGCCAATATATTGATTTCAATGGTTGGAAAAACATTGTTAAATTAGCAGTTAGGCCCTGATGATGTTATTGGAGCACACCTACAGAATAACGAAGGACTCCATCTTTTTCCTTCTCATCTGCTGAAAGGAGCTGAACATAAGAATTAAGATCAGGAGTAGGCCATTCAGCACCTCGAGCCTGCTCCGCCATTCAATGAGATCATGGCTGATCTTACACCTCAACTCCACTTTCCCGCCCCATCCCTATATCTCTTGATTACTTTAATATCCAAAAACCTATTGACCTCTGTCTTGAATATACTCAACGACTCAGCCTCCACAGCCCTCAGGGGCAGAGAATTCCAAAGATTTACCACCCACTGAGTGAAGAAATTTCTCCTCATCTCAGTCCTAAATGGCTGACCCCTTATTCTGAGACTGTGACCTCTGGTTCTAGACTCCCCAGCCAGGGAAAACCTCCCCCCTGCATCTACCCTCTCAAGCTCTGTAAGAATTCTCTATGTTTCATTGGAGCATACTTGCAAATTAAAGAAGGACCGATCATTTTCCTTCTCATCTGCACAAAGAAGCAGGTTCCGATCGTGGTTTGCGGGATGAGTGCGGACTGTCAGCGGGTCTGTCCCTTGGGTGACTTTAATTGTCTTCTACCCCGATCCAGGTTCTAATCGCTTCTTTTGATTTTCTGCGTTTTTTTGGTTTTAGTTGCATTTGCTTCTTATCCACGTATTACTTGTCCTCGCTGGGTAATCCACTACCTATGCATTTTTATTTTCTCCCAACGTTTTCCTTTATTATCGTTGATTACTGTTGCTGGTTAAATTGCAACATACGAAGTGGTGAGGATGGGGATTCCTCTCAAAGCTCTGAACATGTTGCTTTAGTTAGATAAGTAGCAGGCGTTGAGAGAAGCTGTAATAAAAATTAAGCATATTTATCTATGCATTATTTATCTAATGCTTTCTTGCTGGTCACAGCGAACATGGAATTAAACTTGGTTACTACTATCTTCTTCTGCAAACTGCAGAGCATATACATTATGGTCTAGTGTGCAGAATGCATTAATATATGTCTCTGGCTTGTTCCTGTGGGACAAATAGTAATTCATTGTGCGAATGTATTTCAAATGCAGAGCCTTTAAGCTTATTCTGTCCAGTACAGCCCATGGGGTGAATTTCACATGACCCATTTCATCGGGGACGAGCGAACACACTGCCCACGTGGTGATCTGCCACCGCTCAACGTCTACAGCCAGCCCGTTTTTGGCACAGGCTGCATCTGGGGATCGGAGAGGAGGGACAGAGGGAGACATCGTGGTGGAGGGGTGGGGGAGTAGGTCTGTGCAGATCATGGCAGAGGTGTGGGGAGATCTCTGGCGGGGTGAGGTGATGGAGGTCAAAGGTGTAAAGGTGGTAGAAGTCAGGGTGATCGAGGAGGCCGTGGGAGATCGTAGAGGTCGGGGGAGATTGTGGAGGTCGGGGGGAGGTCGTGGAGGTCGGGGGGGGCGCAGATGGTGGAGGTCTGTGGAAGTTCATAGAGGTCGGGGAAATCATGGAGACGGAGATGTCTGTGATATCTTTAAGACACTATTAACAAGTAGAAACACACAATGGCCCTGAAATTCCGTTCGAGCTCTTCCCGCGGGTAAACGACAGAAAAAGAGAAAAAAGATACGCACTTACCTGTTGCTGCTCTGCCCGTTGGAACTTCTGAGCCTGAGGCCTGCAGTGCGTGCACGTGAGGACGTGCACAGGCCGGGAGCTGGAGACAGCAGCCAATCAGGCGAAGTATAGATTCTCATTCATAGTAATAGGAGTTCTGTCAGTCCGGAACTCCTATTACTATGAATGAGGAATGAGGAAACCCCCCCACCCCATTCCAGAGAGCCACCCCCCTCCCCACCCAAACAACCAAAATACAATTAAATAAAAATAGAAAATAAACTGCATAGTTAACATTCATCTAAATTAAAATTTTTATTAAAAAAAATATTTTCCTGACGTTTTAAAAGTTTTTTTAATTAAGCCTTAAAATAAACTTACCATAGTGGGGAGGGTTTTTAAAAATAAAATGTGTTTTTACAACTTTATTTTAAAATATTTCTGTTTATTTTTAAACATTTGCACCTGTAAAAGTAAGCTATATGCCTGCTTTCTCAGGCGCAAGATTTTAAAGGATATTTGCAGGGCAAGATATTTGTAAATATCGTAAATCTTGCCCTGCAACTGTCCCCGCTCCTGATCTGCGGATGATTTGTCAAGCCAGAAACTTAACAGATCGGAAAAGCCGGTTTTCAGTGCATGTGCATTGTGCGCTGAAACCCGACTTTTCTGATGCCTTCCCGGGTACGTAGAAATTTCGTACGGACCCGGGACATCGGAATTTCACAGCCAATATGGCTCCAAGGGCTGTTTCACATGACCTTGCCACATGAACTTTTATTTTTATTACATCAGTGGTTGTTATTACATTAGTAGTCCACTCGGTGGAGCTCTATTACACTTCTCCCTTCTTATTGAAGAAGTTAATCATTGGAAAATTATCATTATACATAACTTGCATGGTATACGTAACAAAAGATACGAACTTATTCTTCCATAATGACAAATCAAACTTAAACAATGGTTTTCTGTTTTGAAGAGGATACCTTCATTCTTGAATAGAACTTTCCAATCTTGTTGTTGAACATAGACTCATTCTAGGCTGAGACTGAGGAGAGTTTTTCTCTAAGAACTGACCTTGATCTACATTTTGACTCTCTGTACCTTTAAAGTGTTTGTCTGTCTGACTCGGACTCAGAACTAAATTCTGACATTCTCTTGGATTTGTTTCTAGTGCATCTGATGTAGGATTCACTGCTGGTACTCTACTTGTAACAAGATTATCTGGTACGCCAGAAAGCTGGCGCACCTATGAGTTTTTACCTGGTTTTACCACTGAGATCCATGAGGCGGCCATATGATCGATTTTCAGGTCTTCAAAATTTTTTCAAATTCCCAATTAAGTCAGTCATAGTGAGAGTAGGACATCAAAAGGAACACAGGATGAGGTGCTGAACTTGGGCCGGTACTGGGACTCCGCTACTGTCAATCAGTGGTGGAGTGGTGGTGATGTCACAGTGTGTGTGCATTACCATGCTCTCTCCCCTCCATTAAAGGGGAGAGAATCAGTCATTTTTTATCTTCATCCACTGGGCCACCAGGGAGGGTTTGAGCCAGGCCAGTGACCTGGCATCCAATAGTGGGTGCCAGGTTGCCTGTTGGAGGCCCGGCCGAACCCTTGGCCACTATCTTGCCGGCCGATCGGGAAGTTGGCCGGCAAAACTAAATACATGGCTGCTGTGGCAGTGGGCCTTCCCATTGAAGGGCCACTGTGCTGCTGGGCTGCACACACTCCGGATAAGGTGCACCGACAGAAAAAGCTGTCGGGGAAACCGCGTGGCAGATCGGCAATTTTTTTAGGTAAATTTCTGTCGGTATATTTTTCAGGTGAGGGAGAGCAGCGGTACGCGATCTGATGATGCACTTGCGCTGGTCATCAGCATTGGGGAGAAATTGGGTCCAGGCCGAAAAATCCCCAACCTGAATTTGGGGCGGGGCAGCTACTTGATCACAAATCAGCGACCACGGGATTCCGCTGCATGGCCGCTACCAACGCCGCCACAAACGGGCAGTAACGGGTATTTCAGTCCCTCGAACTCATCAGAAATAATCGAATTATTCCAACTTTCAACTCCTTCCACATCTGTAGGTAAAATATGATCAATGTGAACAAACCTAACCTTTCCATGATCAAACATCTTGACCAAATATGTGCGAGGGCCACATATCTTTACTACTCTTCCTGGTAACCACTTTAACCATTTATGGTGATGGTTTCACTCTAACTTTCTTATTCAATTTCACACATCTCTCTCCTACTCTACCTCTATCATGATTCTCTTTCTGCCTTAATTGTTTCTCTTCTACTGACTGTGCCAAATTTGCTTTGACAACAAGAATCTGGTTTGTAGCTGTCATTTGAGAAACAATTCTGCTGGTGTTCTACCAGTCGTTGTATGAGGAATACTCCCATAATTAATCAGAAAATTTGACAGTTTGTGGTCCAACGGCAACTGCTGTTTCCTTGGATTTGAATCCAACATTGGGTGTAACTTGTGCTGGGGATGGCAACCTTTTTGGTAGATTACGATCCAGAACCCGATTTATGGTTACTTTGTAATCAGCACACAACCTTACTTTACCATCTGGCTTAGGTACAACAACTATGGCTGCAGCCCAATTACTTAGATCTATCTTAGAGATAATATGCTCAGTTTCTAGTCTTTTGAGTTCTTGTTCAACTTTCTCCTTGAGCGTGTGTGGGACGGGACGTGGCTTGCATAAATTGGTCCAGTGTCCTTCTGTACCCTGACACTCGCCTTGAAGTCTTGGATCGGACTGTCTGTTTCATACAACACCTTTGGATACTGCTTGACGATGTCATCTATCAATGCAAAATTTATTTCTATGCAAAAAATCTAATTCCAAACCAGCTTCTGTGATCCCAACCAATTTCTACCTATCAAGGCATGTAAGATTTCTAAATCTCTGGCATTAAATTGATAGCAAGAACAATTATTTTAAAACAATTTGGAATAAGTTTATTATATGCACACACATGCAAATAGCCTATCAAAAACAACAGCAGTCTATTAATATCCAACAGACTCTACTTAATTACAACAGATACAATGCTGTTACAATAAAAAAGGTACAAAACGGTATGCTTTTCGTCCCTCTGGCAAAGCACAAGCACATGGCGTTCATCCTTACTTCTGCTGTGGAGGGAGGCTCCTGTTTTGCCATGTGCTAAGGAGAAGAGGCAGAGCAATCTTTGGATTGTGTTTTTATATCTCTTAAGGCCATAGTTTCTCAGAAAGCCTCAGAATTGGGTCTTGATTCCAGGGCCATTCCTGATTGGCTTCTCCTCATACATGTGTCTGTCTGGAGGGTCAATGCCATTCCTTGATTTGGTTAATGGCTTTCCAATTAACATCTTTTCTACTTTGGTGACTTTCAAAGCCATGCTTCCTTTGTAACTTAAGCTCTGCCCAGCCAGGAGAAATGAACTTAGGGAAGGTATTCATTTTGTCTCTTCAAACTTGGTCTTTTCGTATAATCTACACATTTAACATTTTTATATATATATGCAAAATCAATTTTATCATTACTGAATAGTTTAATTCTTAGAGGCAGGCTTGTCTCCTGCTATTACTATGAGAGGCAAGCTCTGAAACTGATCCTTGTATTTCACCAGTATAGTGATACTTTCAACAACGGATTTGTTCTCCTGAGTAGCCTCGCAACTCTATCTTCGATTTCTCCAGTTGAAAATCATACAAATTGTCGAGATATAGCGATTCCGGTACTACGCTCATGGATGCACGAGTGTCCATGGGTATTCTGGTTACTGCAATGTCCATTTGAATGATGATACTTTGCGATTCGCAGTTAGATACCCTCGTGCTCCGGATGACGTGCATCTCCAGATTCTGTTCAAATTTATTTAGTGTCTGGCAATTTCTACTTATAGCATGGGAAGTCAGTTTACTCTTCAATCAGCACATCTTCACAAGATGCCCAGTTTTCTTGCAGCAGAAACGTTCTGCCTTCACATATGGAACACTTTAAATGAAGTGTTATTCCAGACACAGATAGCACGACTTCAATGTGCTGTTACATATGAACATAAGAACATAAGAATAAGGAACATGAATAGGCCACTCGGCCCTTCGAGCCCGCTCTGCCATTCAATTAAATCATGGCTGATCTTTGATCTCAACTCCAGTTTCCTGCACTATCCCCATATACCTTGATTCCCTTAATATCCAAAATCTATCATTCTCTGTCTTGAATATACTCAAAGACTAAACGAGCACAGCCCACTGGAGTAGAAAATTCTAAAGATTAACCATCCTCTGAGTGAAGACGTTTCTCCTCATCTCAGTCCTAAATGGCGGATCCCTTATTCTGAGACTGTGACCCCTGGTTCTAGGCTCCCCAGCCAGGGGAAACATCCTCTCTGCATCTACTCTGTCAAGCTCTGTAAGAATTGTGTACGTTTCAATGAGATTACCTCTCATTCTTTTAAACTCTAGAGAATATAGGTCTAGTCTACTCAATCTCTCCTCATAGGACAATCCCCCCATCCCAGGAATCAGTCTGGTGACCCTTTGTTTCACTCCCTCAATGGCAAGTATATCCTTCCTTAGGTAAGGAGACTAAAACTGTACACAATATTCTCGGTGTGGTCTCACCAGGGCCCTATATAATTGCAGTAAGATGTCTTTACCCTTATAATCAAATTCTCTTGTAAATAAGGCCAACATACCATTTGCTTTCTTAATTGCTTGCTGTATCTGCATGTTAACTTTCAATGATTCGTGTACAAGGACACCCAGATCCCTCTGAACACCAACATTTCCAATCTCTCTTCTTTCCTGCAAATGTAGATAACTTCACATTTCTCCACATTATATTCCATTTGCCATGTTCTTGCCCATTCACTTAGCCTGCGTATATCTCCTTGGAGTCTTTTTGCATTCCCCTCACAACTTACATTGCCACGTAGCTTTTATCATCAGCAAACTTGAATATATCACATTTGGTCTGGTCATCCAAATCATTGATATAGATTGTGAATAGCTGGGGCCCCAAGCACCGATTCTTGCAGCACCCCACCAGTTAGCCTGGCAACCCGAAATTGACCTGTTTATTCCTACTCTCTGTTTTCTGTCTGTTAACCAATTCTCAATCCATATATCTTACCCCCAATCACTTGAGCCATAAATTTGTTCAATAACCTCTTGTGTGGCACCTTATCGAATGTCTTCTGAAAATCCAAATAGACTACATCCACTGGTTCCGCCTTATCTATTCTGCTAGTTACAACCTCAAAAATCTCTAACAAATTTTTCAAACATGATTTCCCTTTCATAAATCCATGTTGATTCTTCCCAATCCTATTATTATTTTCTAAGTGTCCTGGTACCACTTCCTTAATAATAGATTGTAGCATTTTCCCTACTACTGATGTCAGGCGAACTGGTCTGTAGTTCCCTGTTTTCTCGCTCCCTCCTTACTTAAATAGCGGGGTTACATTAGCTACCTTCCAATCATTGGGGACCGTTCTAGAATCTATGGAATTTTGGAAGGTGCATCCACTATCTCTATTGCCACCTCTTTCAAAACACTAGGATGCAGGCCATCAGGTCCAGGGGATTTATCAGCTTTCAGTCGCATTAATTTCTCCAGTACTATTTTTTTAACAATACTAATTTTTTTCAGTTGCTTATTGTTGCTAGACCCTTGGTACTCCAGTATTTCCAAGAGGCTTTTTTGTCTTCTTCTTTGAAGTCAGAAACAAAGTAATTGTTTAATTTCTCTGCTACTTCCTGCCTCACCCTGTAGGGGACCCACAATGACTTTTGCTAATCTTTTCCTTTTTACATACCTATAGAAGCTTTCGCACTTTGTTTTTATGTCTCTTGCTAGTTTACTCTCATATTCTATTTTTCCTTTATCAATTTCTTGGTCCTCCTTCGCTGAATTCTAAATTCCTCCCAATCCTCAGGCTTGCTGCTCTTTTTGGCAATATTATAAGGCTATTCCTGTGATCTAATACTATATTTAACTTCTCCTGATTTATTATGTTAAAGGCGCTCTATAAATAAAAGTTATTATTATTATTTGTTAGACATAGTTGGACCACTTTTCCTGTGGGGTTTTGTGCCTTCAAGGAATGTAAATTTGTTGTAAATGATATATTAATTATTTTAATGCTAGCCATTGCTTGTCCACCAGCATACCTTTTAATGGTTACATTGGCCAGTTACTGAGCCCTTGGGGCCCAGCTGCCTTTCGCTTTTAGCCTGCAGCCGATTGAACTTGCTTGTCTGTGAACTGGAAATGGCGCAAAATTATCAGGAGTATTGGTCCGTCACATTCATCGACGTAGCTGTCTGACATGCTAAATAAACAGTCAAGTTAGGCGTTGTCAACAATTTCCTTCTGATTTCTTTATTTATTAACCCACAAACAAAGCCGTTACGCAATGCTTGGTCGTGAAATTTTCTGAAATGACAATGAATAGATAGATTTTTAAAAGCTACAATATACTCACTAATACTCTCATCATTTAATTGAGTACATGTTCCAAAACGATAACTTTCAGCAATTTTCAGGGGCTCGGGACTGTAGTGCTGTTCTAATTTGGTTAGAATCTCCATCAGTGGTGAGTCCTTTGGCTTTAAGAAAACAAGCAAAGTTTTCAGGGTTTCATACACCTCGGGGCCTGCTTCAATCAAGAAAATAGCCTGATCCTTTCTAAAACCACCCAGTTAAGGTTTACATCATCAAGGACTTCGACTATGCTATTCGCGGTGAAATTTCTCGCTGCTCCACATATGCTCCAAAAGTCTCTCGGTCATGATGGAACTCATCCAAGTGACCTATTGTTCCCATAGGCACGGCCACCTGGACTCTGGCAACATCGACAGTACAGCCAAATGTGCTTGAACTTTACCTTCGATTTTTAGCTGGTCTGCAAAACAAAGAACATTTCAAAGTCTCTCCGTTGGTTAGCAGGAATATCCACCACTAAAAATATCAGCTCGGGAATCCAAAAATCCTATCCTCATGGCCAGTCTGTGATATCTTTAAGACACCACTAACAAGCACACACACAAGATGGCTCCCTAATAAGGACTGTGTCACATGGCCTTGCCATATGATCTTTATTGTTATTACATCAGTAGTTGTTATTACATCAGTAGTCCACTAGGTGGAACTCTATTACAATGTCAGCTGATAGCAGGGTTTGAACAGGGGCTTGCTTGTTGGGTAAGGGTGAAGCACTTGTAAATGTAAATGGATCAGGGCCTTCTTATTTCCTTTTACATGCCGGGTCTCCAAATCCTCAGGAAAGCTGGCTGACAGGTTACAAATATAAAACCTGTTAAAATGGAGGCACGTAGCCTCAATAAAATATTGCAGTGCTCGGCTCTTGGCCCTTTAGTGGGTGTTTTCAGGGGTCAGGTTCACATCTGACCTTCTGAGCATTTCGAATCGCTCGCACTCCCTGGGTTCGAGACCTTGGATTTATTTGGGGATGTGACAAAGTGCAAGAGACAACTGATTTTGGTGCAAGAAGCTTCGATTTTATTAAGGAAAAGAAAGTACAATGTCAAAACATAAAATCATTAGAATAAGGAGCACTTTATCATACGTTCAAAAGGGGTTATAGAAAATATTGCACCTCCCACCTCCCAGTGCCTAGCTCTGACTATGTTGAACTCGAGGGTAAACAGGGATAATGCTCACCAATCCTTTTATTGTCAGTTAGTGTTGGTTCGCGGTTTCGAAGTTCGCTGGACTCTGTCGGTTCTGCTTGCCGTACCCGAATGTCGTGGAAGACTTCTTACTGTGTGGTCTTCAGTTGGATTTATGGGGTGAGTATCCGATTCCTTCCGTTAGCGGTAGGTTTTAAAGCTATTTTAGGTAATGTTTTACCTGTTGGTAGCTAGGCTTTTCACAGGAGTATTCTACGATAACAATTTAACATAAGTGGAAATCAGCGCAGGATGAGATAGGTTTTAAGATACGTCTTGAAGGAGGAAAGAGATATAGAAAGGCAGAGAGATTTCAGCAGGAAGTCCCAGAGCATGGGGCCTAGGCAACAGATCATACGGCCGCCAATGGTTGAGCGATTATAATCAGGGATGCTCAAGAGAGCAGAATTAGAGGAGCGCAGATATCTCGGGGGTTTGTGGGGCTGGAGGAGGTGACAGAGAGAGGGAGGGGCAAGGCCATGGATGGATTTGAAAATAAGGATAAGAATTTTTGGGTTGCTTTACATACATTTCTAGTAGGCAAGGCTTCCACAACACAGGCACAGTGCATTTGCAGTTTGAAATTGCACTTCTAATCCTTGAACCTTAATTTAAATATGTTAATAAGACTACTGCCTGTTTCTAGTGGGAGCCCTGGATGCCCATTTGTGCACGCGGTCCCACCCCCACCAGTATTGCCCATGGACACCGATGTTGCGGCTACGCACGTGCACTCTTGTCAGTCCACCAATAGCGATCTGTGGGGCAGGATGGCGGGCATGAGCAGTAGGCCACAGCCTCGGGGTGGGAGTCTGGGTGGGAAAAACTCAGGCCCTACAGCCGCTGCGCTGAGACTTCAAGACGCCAGGCTGAAGGTGGTCAAAGGAAGGTCAGTTGGTTGGGGGGAAATCGTAGGGCGGTCAAACCCAGCAGTGATCAGCCGAGGATGGAATCCCAGTCCGGAACTAGGCCCCGATGTTTAAAGCCCCGCTCACCCGGTTGAACTATCCTGTAATTTGGTGATGTCGGAGCATGAGCCCTGCTTACTTTGCTCCCTATTAAGCTCTCCGACCCGGTGCAGGACATGACTGAATCAAATTACATAGTGCAGGGCTGTCTGCAGCAAGCTGGAATAATTACACATTCCAGACAAACTGTAGGGTATGTCTTGCCCTCCAAGGGGACCAATCAGAAATCTGGTCCTATCCTCTAAAGGGACCAATCAGAAATCCAGTGTTGAAAATAGAGACGACCCAAGCTTACAGCCTCCATCAACTCCTCTGCCCCCTCCGCCCCCCTGAAATATCGCTGCAGGCTAGATGTTGGCAGAAACGAAGCATTAAGTCCTTTACTTTGATTTTGGTCTCGCTACTGCTCCATTCTCACAAAAAAATGAGGAGTAGAGAGACCAAAATTGTCCCCCATGATAGCAACCAGTAAAAGTATTAATTGTATTCTTCCTGCAGCATTCAGTTGGGAAAAGATACTCTGGAACAAACCGATAGGTCCTGGCAATCAATTCAATTCAAACATCCTATGAGATGCTTGTTCCTCTTGTTACTACTCTGCAATGTGCCTTGGGATGTTTCCTATGTTGAGGTTCTATATAAATTTAGGCTGTTGCTATGATTGATATCCTGTAGATCTTTTTAAAATATCGGTTTGCTTGACTGTTCTGGGAGGCAAATGGTTTTAATTTTGTTTGAGCGGATGAACGGAAATTAAAAAAGTCAAGGAGCAAGGAGAAGGCAATAGAGCTGGGTAGTGGTGGGGGAAATGATAACCAGAGCGTGACAGGAAGGGACAGAATGTATAAAAATAAAAGTGTATCAGAAAGTGGGGTCAGAGCAGTGAAAAATGGTAAAACGACAAAAAAAAAGCTCTTTATCTGAATGCACTCAGCATTTGTAACAAAATAGATGAGTTGATGGCACAAATAGATATAAATGGATATGATTTGATAGCCATTACAGAGACATGGTTGTAAGGTGATCAAGGCTGGGAACTGAATATTCATTGGTTGAAAATTCAGATAGACGGAAAGGAAAAGGAGGTGTGGTAGCTCTGTTAATAAAGGATGACATCACTGTAGTAGTGAGAAATTATATTGGCTTAGAAGATCAAGAAGTGGAATCAGTTTGGGTGGAGATAAGAAATAATGGGGCCAAGTTTCGGACTGAGTTGCTCCTATTTTTTTGGAGCAACTGGTTTAGAATGGAGTATCTTAGAAATTTGAATTCTTGGCATTTAGTTTGCTCCAGTTCTAGTCAGTTAGAACAGTTTCACTTTGAAACAGAATTTTTTTTTCAAAAGGGGGCGTGTCCGGCCACTTACGCCTGTTTTCAAAGTTTAGGCAATGAAAACTTACTCCAAACTAACATAGAATGGAGTAAGTGAAGATTTTTGTACGTTCGAAAAAACCTTGTCTACACTTTAGAAAATCAGGCGTAGGTTACAAATTAGGCTTAGGGAATGGGGGGGTGGTGCGGGGGGGGGTTTAAAGGGAAGTTTACAAACATTAAACACTTCACTTTTACAAATAAAGAGCCATCATCAATAATAAATGATAAATACAACAATAAATCAACCAATAAATCAATCAAAAAAAATTAATACAAAATTAAAAAAAAATTAAAATTCAAAAAATAAAACATTTTCTACTTACCAACTGCTGCACCCGGAGTCCTCCAACAGCATGCTGGGACGCCCCCGCCCCCCAGTGTGTCTCTGTCAGTGTCTCTATCTCTCTGTCTGTCTGTGTGTGTGTGTCTCTCACTCTCTGTCTGTCAGTGCCTGTGTTTCTGACAGCGAGGGGAGGGGGAGAAGGGGAGTGGGATGGGGAGGGGGAGGGGGGGGTGGGAGGGGGAGAAGGGGGGTGGGGGGAGGAGGATGGGGGAGGAGGAGGAGGGGGGTGGAGGATGAGGAGGAGGAGGAGGAGGAGGGGGGTGGGGGGAGGAGAAGTCGGGGGGTAGGAGAAGTTGGGGAGAGGGGGAGAAGGGGGAGAAGAGGGGGGGAGAGGGGGAGGGAAGGGAGAGGGGAGGGTGGGATGGAAGGGAGAGGGGAGGGTGGGAGGGAGAGAGGAGGGAGGGACGGAAGAAGAGAGGGGGAGGGAGAGAAGGAGAGAAGGAGGCTGAACGGCCGGGCCCAAGACTTCGGGCTGGATTTACAGGTAGGTGGCGTCGGGTCTTGGGGGGGGGGGTCGCAGACGTCCGGGGGGGGGGCGGGGAGAGTCGCAGAGGTCTGGGAGGGGGGGGGAAGGATAGTTGCGGAGGTCCGGGGAGGGGGGGAAGGAGAGTTGCGGCGGTCCGGGGGAGGCGGGGAAGAAGAGTCGCGGAGGTCCGGGGGTGGGGAAGAGCCGCGGAGGTCCGGGGGTGGGGAAGAGCCGCGGAGGTCTGGGGGTGGGGGGAAGCGGAGGTCAGGTCCGGTCCGGTCGGGTGGGAGGAGCCTTATCCACACAGCCCCAGTGAGGCCATTCGGCCAGGGCTAGGGGCTGCATGCTTCGAGCCCCTCCCACAGTTTTGGGCGCCTGGAGCTACTGCACATGCGTGCCCACAGTAGCGCGCATGGGCAGAGGTCCCGGCACTGTTTTCAGTGCAGGGACCTAGCTCCGCCCCCTACAGCTTGTGCTGCACCGCGCCCAGCTCCAGAGGGCCTGCAGGGAGCCGGAGAATAGGTAAGTTTTTTTTAGGCGCACTTTCTGGCACGAAAAATGGGCGTCCAGGTTGGGCTGCGCCGTTTTAGGCGCGGCCCGAAACTTGCGCCCATTAAGAGGAAACGGTCAATGGTGGGCATAGTCTATAGGCCCCTAACAGTAGATACACTGTTGGACAGAGTATAAATTAAGAAATAATGGAGGCTTGTAAGAAAGGCACAGCAATAATCATGGCCGATTTTAATCTTCATATTTATTGGACAAATCAAATTGGCCAGGATAGCCTTGAGGAAGAGACCATAGAGTGCATCTGGGATGGTTTCCTTGAACAGTACATTGTGGAACCAACCAGGGAGCAGGATATCATAGATCTGGTACTGTTTAATGAGACAGGATTAATAAATGATCAATAGTAAAGAATCCTCTTGGAAAGAGTGATCATAACATGGTTGAATTTCAAATTCAGTTGGAGGGTGAGAAAGCTTGGTTTCAAACAAGTGTCCTAAGCTTAAATAAAGGCAATTGCAAAAGTATGAAGGCAGAGTTGGCTAAAGTAGACTGGGAAAATAGATTAAAATATAAGACAGTTGATAAACAGTGGCAGTCATTTAAGGAGCTATTTCATAACTCTCAACAAAAATATATTCCAGTGAGAAAGAAAGACTTTAAGAGAAGAGAGAATCATCTGTGGCTAACAAAGGAAGGAAAGAACGGTAACCATCAAAGGGCGACTAAAAAAATAATAGAGAAGATAAATTATTAGAGTAAACTAGCAAGAAATATAAAAACAGATAGTAAGAGCTTCAACAGGTATATAAAAAGGAAGAGAGTAGCTAAAGTAAACATTGGTCCCTTAGAGGATGGGACTGGGGAAATAATAATGGGGAGCAGGGAAATGGCAGAGACTTTGAACAAATATTTAGTATCGGTCTTCATGGTAGAAGACACTAAAAACATTCCAATAATGGATAATCAAGGGATTATAGGGAGGGAGGAACTTGAAACAATCACTATCACTAAAGAAGAAGTACTCGGTAAAATAATAGGACTAAAGGTGGACAAGCCCCCTGGACCGGATGGTCTGCATCCTCGGGTCTTAAAAGAAGTTGCTGCAGAGATAGTCGATCCATTGGTTGCAATCTGCCAAAATTCTCTGGATTCTGGAGAGGTCCCAGCGGACTGGAAAACCGCAAATATAATGCCCCTATTTAAAAAAAGGAGGGAGGCACAAAGCATAGATCAGATAGCCTAACATCTGTGGTTGGGAAAATGCTGGAATCCATTATTAAAGAAGCAGTAGCAAGAAATTTGGAAAAGCATAATACAGTCAAACAGAGTCAGCATGGTTTTACATAAGACCATAAGAACTAGGAGCAGGAGGAGGCCATTTGGCCCCTCGAGCCTGCTCCTCCATTTAATAAGATCATGGCTGAACTGATCATGGACTCAGCTCTACTTCCTGGCCCGCTCCCCACAACCATTTATTCCATTAACGCTCAAAAATCTGTCTATCTCCGCCTTAAATATATTCAATGACCCAGCCTCCACAGCTCTCTGCGGCAGAGAATTCCCCAGATTTATAAACCTCTGAGAGAAGAAATTGCTCCTCATCTCAGTTTTAAATGGGCGGCCCCTTATTCTGAGACTACGCCCCATAGTTTTAGTTTAACTTTTAATGGAAATATCCTCTCTGCATCCACGTTGTCGAGCCCCCACAACTCGAACAAACATGATTTACTTTTCATAAATCTGTGTTGACACGGCCCAATCCTATTGTTATTTTCTAAGTGCCCTGTTTCCACGTTCTTAATAATAGACTCCAGCATTTTCCCCACTATTGATGTCAGGCTAACTGGTCTGTAGTTCCCCATTTTCTCTCTCCCTCTTTTCTTAAAAAGTAGGGTTTATTTTAGCTACCCTCCAATCCGCAGGAACTGTTCTAGAATCTATGGAATTTTGGAAGGTGACAACCAATGAATCTAGCATCTCTATAACCATGAGCATGGTTTTATGAAAGAGAAATCATGTTTCATAAATTTGCTGGAGTTCTTTGAGGATGTAACCAGCAGGGTGGATAAAGGGGAACCAGTGGATGTGGTTTAATTGGATTTCCAGAAGGCATTCGATAAGGTGCCACATAAAAGGTTACTGCACAAGATTAGAGCTCATGGGGTTGGGGGTAATATATTCGCATTGGTAGAGGATTGGCTAACTAACAGAAAACAGAGAATCGGGATAAATGGATCATTTTCCGGTTGGCAAACAGTGGGGTGCCGCAGGGATCGGTGCTGGGTCCTCAACTATTTACAATCTATATTAATGACTTGGATGAAGGGGCCGAGTGTAATGTAGCCAAGTTTGTTGATGACACAAAGATGGGTGGGAGAGCTAATAGTGAGGAGGAGATACAAAATCTGCAAAGGGTTATAGACAGGCTAAGTGAGTGGGCAAATATTTGGCGGATGGAGTATAATGTGGGAAAGTGTGAGGTTATCCACTTTGTCAGAACAAATATAAAATCAAATTATAATTTACATGGAACGAGATTACAAAATACTGCAGTGAAGAGGGACCTGGGGATCCTTGTGCATGAATGACACAAAGTTAGTGTTATGTCTAACCACCAGAGGGCTTATCCCCTGGAGGCCCAAGGGATCCCACAATCCCTTGGGAGCACCTGTATATAAGGAGGCCTCACAGGCTGGAGAGGCACTCTGAGATCTGTAACAAAGGACTATGGTCACACCTTACTTTGAGCTTGCAGTATCTAGTTTGACTCTTTATTCAAGACATAACAACTGGCAATGAGAGAAAAATGATGAAGCCCACTGCAACAATGTAGAGAACCGTGGGCATCCTGGAGAAATTTTCGGAGGGAGATGATTGGGAAACCTTCGTGGAGCGACTCGACCAATACTTCGTGGCCAACGAGCTGGAAGGAGAAGCGAACGCTGTCAAACAAAGGGTGATCCTCCTCACCGTTTGCGGGGCAACAACGTATGGCCTCATGAAAAATCTGCTCGCTCCAGAGAAACCCACAGACAAGTCGTACGATGAGTTGCACACACTGGTCCGGGAGCATCTAAACCCGAAGCAAATCGTTCTGATCGAGAGGCATCGGTTCTACATGTACAAGAGGTCTAAAGGCCAGGAAGTGGCGAGCTATGTCGCCGAGCTAAGGCGCCTTGCAGGACATTTCAAATTTGAAGGACACTTAGCGCACATGCTCAGGGACTTCTTTGTACTTGGCATTGGCCAAGAAGTAATACTTCGCAAACTTTTGAATGTAGAGACCCCAACCTTGAGTAAAGCCATAGCAATAGCCCAGGCGTTCATCGCCACCAGTGACAATACCAAACAAATCTCTCAGCACACAAATGCTGCTGCTAGTACAGTGAACAAAGTAACATTGTTTTCGAATCGAAATGTTCAGGGCAGGACTTACACGCCTGCAGCTGCACGTCCGCAAATGACTGAGTCCACCATCAAGGGTGAGAATACAAGGCCATTAACACCTTGTTGGCACTGCGGGGGGTGATCATCATTTCCATTCATGCCGCTTCAAAGGATATGTTTGCAAGGGCTGTGGAACAATGGGACACCTCTAACATATGTGCAGGCGAGCTGCAAACCAACATGTTGCAGAGGAGAACAGATCCACGGTGGATCATGACGAACCAGAGCCTCAGATCGAGGAGGCAGAGGTATGTGGGGTGCAAACATTTATCACAAAATGTCCCCCGATAATGCTGAAGGTTGAATTAAATGGACTCCCGGTGTCTATGGAGCTAGACACGGGCGCAAGCCAGTCCATAATGAGCAAAAAGACTTTTGATAAATTGTGGTGCAGCAAGGCCTCAAGGCCTGTCCTGACTCCCATTCGTACTAAACTGAGAACGTACACAAAGGAACTGATTCCCGTAATCGAAAGTGCTTCCGTAAAGATCTCCCACGATGGAGCGGTGCACGAGTTACCCCTCTGGGTGGTACCGGGCGATGGTCCCATGCTGTTCGGCAGGAGCTGGCTGGGAAAGATACGCTGGAACTGGGATGATGCCCAAGCGCTTTCGTCCGTCGACGACACCTCATGTGCCCAGGTCCTAAACAAGTTCTCCTCACTGTTCGAACCAGGCATTGGGAAGGTCCAAGGAGCAAAAGTGCAGATACATTTGATTCAGGGGATGCGACCTATCATTCACAAGGCGAGAGCGGTACGTTACATGACAAGAGAGAGGGTGGAGATCGAGCTGGACAGGCTGAAATGAGAGGGCATCACCTTGCCGATTGAATTCAATGAGTGGGCCAGTCCGATTGTTCCAGTCCTCATGGGAAACAGCACCGTCAGAATCTGTGGTGATTACAAAGTAACAATCAATCGTTTCTCACTGCAGGATCAATACCCGTACCGAAGGCAGACGACCTATTTGCGACGCTGGCAAGAAGGAAAACGTTCACGAAGCTGGACTTGACCTCAGCCTACATGACGCAGAAGCTAGAGGAATCATCGAAAGGCCTCATCTGCATCAACACACACAAAGGTCTCTTAATTTACAACAGATACCCGTTTGGGATTCGATCAGCCGTGGTGATATTCCAGAGGAACATGGAAATGTTGCTGAAGTCGGACCCGCGCACCATAGTCTTCCAGGACGACATCTTGGTTGCAGGTCAGGATACCGTCGAGCACCTGCAGAACCTGGAGGAGGTTCTTAGTCGACTTAATCATGTGGGGCTCAGGCTAAAACTCTCAATGTGTGTTCCTGGCACCTGAAGTGGAGTTCCTGGGGAGAAGAATCGTGGCGGACGGCATCAGGCCCACCAATTCGAAGGTGGAGGCAATCAAAAACGCACCAAGACCACAGAAGTGATGGAGCTGCGCTCATTTCTAGGACTCCTGAACTATTTTGCTAACTTCTTACTGGGTTTTAGCACACTGTTAGAACCCCTGCACTCTTCACTGCATAAAGGAAATGAATGGTTATGGGGTAAAAGCCAAGAAAATGCCTTTCAGAAAGCTTGGAAGCTGTTATGTTCAAACAAATTGCTTGTGTTGTATGATCCATGTAAGCATTTGGTACAAGCATTTGATGCGTCGTCCTACGGGGTCGGGTGTGTATTGCAACAAGCTAATGAATTCGGGAAATTGCAACCGGTTGCTTATGCATCCAGAAGTCTGTCTAAGGCCGAGAGGGCCTACAGTATGATCGAAAAAGAAGCGTTAGCGTGTGTTTACGGGGTAAAGAAAATGCATCAATATCTGTTCGGGCTCAACTTTGAATTGGAAACTGACCATAAGCCGCTTATATCCCTCTTTTCTGAAAGCAAGGGGATAAATACGAATGCATCGGCCCACATCTAGAGATGGGTCCTCACGTTGTCCGCATACAACTAAGCCATCCGCCACAGGCCAGGCACAGAAAACTGTGCCGATGCTCTCAGCAGGCTGCCATTGCCCACCACAGGGGTGGAGATGGCACAGCCCGCATATTTAGTCATGTTAATGGAAGCATTCGAGAGTGAGCAATCTCCTGTTACCGCCCGACAGATTAGAACCTGGACGAGCCAGGACCCCTTACTGTCCTTAGTAAAATACTATGCGCTCCACGGGAGTTTGTCTAGTGTCCTGTTAGAAGATGCAGGAAGAAATAAAGCCGTACCAGCGGCGCAAAGATGTCATGTCAAAACAGGCAGACTGCCTCCTATGGGGTAATCGGGTAGTGGTGCCAAAAAAGGGCAGTGACACTTTCATTAGTGATCTCCACGTCACCCACCCAGGCATCGTAATGATGAAAGCGATAGCCAGATCCCACGTGTGGTGGTCCAGTATCGATGCAGACTTAGAGTCCTGCGTGCACAAATGTAATACATGTTCACAGTTAAGCAATGCACCCAGGGAGGCACTACTAAGTTTATGGTCATGGCCCTCCAAACCATGGTCCGTGGTCCATGTCGACCAAGCAGGCCCAATCTTGGGAAAAATGTTCTTAGTGTTTGTAGATGTGTACTCCAAATGGATTGAATGTGTGATAATGTTGGCAAGCACATCCGCTGCCACCATTGAAAGCCCACGGGCCATGTTTGCCATGCACGGCCTGCCTGATGTCCTTGTAAGTGACAATGGGCCGTGCTTTACCAATGCTGAATTCAAGGAGTTCATGACCCGCAATGGGATCAAACATGTCACATCTGCCCTGTTTAAACCAGCGTCCAATGGTCAGGCAGAACGAGCAGTTCACACAATCAAGCAGAGCTTTAAAAGGGTAACTGAAAGCCCATTGCAGACTCGCTTATCCCGAGTCCTGCTCAGTTACCGCACAAGGCCCCACTTGCTCACTGGGGTCCCTGCTGCTGAACTACTCTAGAAAAGGGCACTTAAGACAAGGCTCTTGTTAGTCCACCCTGATCTACATGAACAGGTAGAGAGCAGGCGGCTTCAACAGAATACATATCATGAACACGCAAATGTGTCACGCGAAATTGAGATTAATGATCCTGTATTTGTGTTGAACTATGGACAATGTCTCAAGTGGCTTCCTGGCACTGTTCTGGCCAAAGAGGAGAGTGGCGTGTTTGTGGTCAAACTCTCAAATGGACTCACCTGCCGGAAACACTTGGACAAAACCACACTCAGATTTGCGGACTATCCAGAACAACCCTCAATAGACTCCACCTTTTTCGACCCTCCAACACACACACAAGTGGCAACCGACCCAGCGGCTGACCATGAAGCAGAACCCATCACCCGTAGCAGCCCAGCAGGACTCACCACTCCCAGCAGCCCAGCAAGGCCAGCTGTGCAGCAGCCCAGCGAGGGCCCAACATACGACTCACCAAAACCAGCATTTGCACCGAGACGATCAATCAGGGAAAGGAAGGTCCCAGATTGACTCACATTGTGAATAGTTACACTATTGATTTTGGGGGAGACGGGGGTGCTGTTGTTATGTCTGTAAACCTGTAAATACCATGTCTAACCACCAGAGGGCTTATCCCCTGGAGTCCCAAGGGATCCCACAATCCCTTGGGTGCACCTGTATATAAGGAGGCCTCACAGGCTGGAGAGGCACTCTGAGATCTGTAATAAAGGACTACGGTCACACCTTACTTTAAGCTTGCAGTACCTAGTCTGATGCTTATCAAGACATAACAGTTAGTAAGCAGATGCAGCAAGTAATCAGGAAGGCAAATGGAATGTTGGCCTTTATTGTAACGGGATGTCGTATAAAAGCAGGGAAGTCCTGTTACAACTGTACAGGGTATTGGTGAGACCACATCTAGAGTACTGTGTATAGTTTTGGAAAGATATACTTGCATTGGAGGCAGTTCAGAGAACGTTGACTAGGTTGATTTCTGAGATGAAGGGGTTGACCAGGTTGGGTTGGTTAAGAATGAGAGGTGATCTTATTGAAACACAGAAGATATTCCCCTCGTGGGGGAATATAGAACAAGGGGGCATAGTTTAAGAATAAGTGGTTGCCACTTAGAACTGAGATGAGGAGGAATTTGTTCTCTTAGCGGGTGGTAAATCTTTGGAATTCTCTGCCCCAGAGAGCTGCGAAGGCCGGTCTTTAAATATATTTAAGGTGGAGATAGACAGATTTTTGAACGATAAGGGAGTCAAGGGGAGCTGGCAGGTAAGTGGAGCTGAGCCCAAGATCAGATCAGCCATGATCTTATTAAATGGCGGAACAGGCTCGAGGGGCAAAATGGCCCACTCCTACTTCTATTTCTTATGTTCTTATGTTCCTCGGAATTTGTGCTGGAACTTGGTTGAATTGTAACTAGAGGATGAGTCAGTCGGAAGCTATCAGAAAGAAAGAAAGAAAGAAAGTCTTGCATTTATATAGCGCCTTTCACGACCAACAGACATTTCAAAGTGTTTTACAGTGAATTAATTACTTTTGGAGTACAGTCACTGTAATACAGAGACTGTTCAATAATCCCATGGAACAAGTAAAGGAAACGAGGTTCTAAGGGAGTGGTCGTTCTCAAATTATGTTTGTGTCCTGCTTAATGGGCCCCACAGGAATATGTGTGAAAAAGTGAGGAACATACACATCTTTTCATTCCCCCAAAATTAGAAACATCTTCTTCATTTTGAACCAGCCAAGAGAGACCTAGGTTGCCCTTGGCTTAGTCAACAATCCCTTCCCTCCCCTCCACCCCCCTGTGCAACTTGCAACTGTGTTTTTACTAGGGGGCAGCATTCAACCTCAAATATGGGCTCTTCGTTTGGTGCGCCTTCTACAGCTCTTTCATGTTAAAGGTAGCAGTGTTGCCCACGCTGATGTCTCTGCTGTACCATGGTGAACAGAGTCTACATTCCCTGTGCCACCACAATGTCTACTTTTTTTGATAACACATAGCCCTTTAAGCAGTGCTCCTGCACCAGGTTTTACCCCAACCCACACACCATCCCACCCCCGCCCCCCCCAGCCCCCGAGCTGCGTGTGCTGCAGACCTAGCTCTCTGGGCAAGCTTTTCACATGCCAATAGCCTATAATAAATAGGGGAAGGGGCTGCTGGACACATAAATTCATGCAGTCTATCTCCTGAGCCACCAGTGCAGGAGCCTGCTCCAAAGGCCAGGGGTCCGGTTTTGCAGCGGCGTGGAGCAGCACTGCCTGGAAGAGCTGCAATGCTCCTGGTTGCAACACCGCCACACTTTTTGAGTCCCGCCTGACCCAAAGGCCCCGCATCACGTCGCGCAGTGACTGCCTGGGAAAACGGGTGATCCAACCTGTACCAACTGCAGAGAGGTCAGTAATGTCGTCCTAAGGTAAATGTGATTGTTTTTTCTTTTGATTTATGTTAAGGTGGTGTGGGCTATGTGTTGGAGATGTTTTTGTGGGGTTTGTTTTGGGATTTTTTTCTCCACAGGCGTCTCTCGGAGCGCTCCCGACCCGGTGCTTCCCATGCTAACGTTCTAAGAGAGGTGTACAATGCCTCCCTTAGGGATGCGCCCCAGACTCAGGGCCCAGCTGCCCACTTATGATGACTGAGGCACAAACTATACCCGGGCGCAAACTTTAACGCCCCACCGCCATTACTTCCCCAAAATCATCAAAACCGAAAATCCAGCCCATTGTGTCCTATTATTTGAAATACTTCTAACTGGCTTGTGTTTGAAAAAACAAAGGTTTTTCATTATGGAATACATTCCAATGTTCATTATTTTACACCTTGTTGGATTTACTCAACTTTCCTGCATTCTACTGCACACTTTAGATTTCAAAGCTTCTGTGCCATGATCACGTTATTTTGAAGAGCAGGAAAAGAAGTACCATCAACACTGAGATAAACTTTTAAACATCTTCAATTGTTTTGAGATTTACATTGTTTTAGAGATTAGAAAAAGAGTTCCCTACTTAATAGGATTTATTCACAATTAGCAAAGTGGATATCAACCATCCAGCAGTTGGGATATCTACATTATATGACAAAGAAAACAGCATTATACAAACATGAGAATAAATATGAAAAAAATATATATACTGAACGAAATGTCAACACAAAAATATAAGCACTGTATTATACTTAATTTAAAATCATGTGGACATGGAAGAATTATAATAGGAGCCAGCAAAAGAACAAATCATTATTAATAGATTAAACAGAGGGAATATAAACCTCAATGGGTTAGACTTTAGAGAGAGCAGACAGTGAAATCGAGAGACAATACAAGGTCTGAGCAAAATTGGAAAATTGTTCAAGAAACTCAGAAACCTAAATACAGATATTGAAGGCCAGATTCCTGATCGTGATAGTAAGAAATAGTTTAACAGCCCTTTTGTGAACATTTATAACAGCACTCCAATTACCCAGAATTCCAAATAGGAAATAAAGACTAGTAATTACACTCGAGCTGAACAGCCATGCCTGTTACAGTAGACTCCTGCTATAACTGTGGTGGCAATCTATAGGAATAGCTGCCAACTCAGCAAGGACCCGGATACACCAGTTTCAGTCCCAGTCTCGAGCTAATGTTTGCCATGTAGTCTTGTGGCAAGGTCTCTGCCTGTCCCCTACATCGATGTGTGGGGATCGTACTGGCCTTCAGCATCTCATCAGGTGTATGTCGCCAATAGCGACAGATGACTACCTGAGTTAAAGGATCCACTGGAGCTACTGGGCCATCGAGGACTTCTTTTTTTGAGGGGAGGGGTGGATTCATGGGGGCTGGGGGCTGGTCGGGGGGGGGTGGGAGGGGTTGGCGGGTAATGCAAGCTTACACAAACTTCAGTAGAATCAGTAATGAAAGGTGGCAGGTGAATTCATCCTGGCATTTATGCCAAAAGTTTCACTCCCTGTGAACTTTTGAGGCTATCGTGCCTTATCAAATCTCAAACATATCAGATTTCATCGCAATAAGTTACTTTTGAATGATGGTAACTGTTGTCAAATAGGCAAACAAGACAGCCATTTCACACACAGCAAGATCCCTCAAAGAGTAACAAGATGAATGACTAGTTACTCTGTTTTTGCTAGTATTGGTTGAGAGAAGAATTTTGATAAGACCAATGGGAGGACGTTCTACTCTTCTTCAGATAATGCCATGATATCTTCAATATCCACCTGAACCACCAAAATCCTGGTTTGACTTAAAGCCTCATCTGTATCTGTATTCTAACATTAGTCCAATAAAAGATTTATCGATACTGTATTAAATTCCATGGTGCTCTCACTGTGAAAAAATAGATAGCGGTGAATTAACTTTGTATGTAAATATATATATGTCCTCTTTACAAATGTATAGCTGAGGTTGTGGAAGGTCTAAGATGGTCATCTGGCTAGGCATGGCTACTCTCTGAAAGGTTGGTTTCATCTTTGACTTCCACGCTGTTTGGCGTAATGTGCGGCCCCTATGGGGGCGTGTGAGGTGCACACACGCCCATAGTGGCCCCACAAGTTCCGAGTTTGGGCATGCGCTGCGCATGTGCAGAAGCCCAGAACTTGTGATCTGTCAAAAATCTTCTTGACAGGTTATGTGAATGCGAAAGACAAGGGCTTCCACCGGTCGAGAATTGGACTATTTGCCCAACCTCTGCTCAGCGAATGGCTCACTTTTACCAGTGTAAGAGTTTAAAAAATAGAAAAATAAAAAGTTATCACTCATTGATACATTAACAACACTGTCCAATAAGGTAAGTTAATTTTTAGCTCCGGTAAAACATATTTTTTTAAAATTACATTTTTGTTTAATATATTTAATTAAATATGCACTGTTTTTGAAAATTTATTTCATGTGTTTGTGTATTTTTTAAATGTATCGGAGCAGGTGCAGGACATTCTGAAAAGGGAGGGTGAACAGCCAGTTGTCGTGGTTCACATTGGTACCAACGATATAGGTAAAAAAAAGGATGAGGTCCCACGAGACGAATTTAAGGAGCTAGGAGCTAAATTAAAATGTAGGACCTCAAAAGTAGTAATCTCGGGATTGCTACCAGTGCCACGAGCTAGTCAGAGTAGGAATCGCAGGATAGCTCAGATGAATACGTGGCTTGAGTAGTGGTGCAGCAGGGAGGGATTCAAATTCCTGGGGCATTGGAACCGGTTCTGGGGGAGGTGGGACCAGTACAAACCGGATGGCCTGCACCTGGACAGGACCGGAACCAATGACCTAGGGGGAGTGTTTGCTAGTGCTGTTGGGGAGGAGTTAAACTAATATGGCAGGGGGATGGGAACCAATGCAGGGAGATAGAGGGAAACAAAAAGGAGACAGAAGCAAAAGACAAAAAGGAGATGAGTAAAAGTGGAGGGCAGAGAAACCTAAGGCAAAAAACAAAAAGGGCCACTGTACAGCAAAATTCTAAAGGGTCAAAGTGTAATAAAAAGGCAAGCATGAAAGCTTGGTGCGTCAATGCGAGGAGTATTCGGAACCCAGGAGAGGACTCTGAGCTAGTTAGAGTGGGTGAGAGCTCAGATGAACAGGACCCCAAGAAAGAATGCAAAAGGCAGGAGGCAACAGAGCAGACTAGCACTGGGGTAAGTATAAACCACAAGGCGATAGGAAGGGACAATATGTATGAATATAAAGGGGCTGCAGGTGGGGTCAAAACTAAAAATCATGGTTTAAAAACTAGTATTAAAACACTCGACCTAAACGCACGCAGCATTCGAAATAAAGTAAATGAGTTGATGGCACAAATCATTACAAATGGGTATGATTTAGTGGCCATTACAAAAACGTGGTTGCAGTGTGGCCAAGACTGGGAATTAAACATACAGGGGTATCTGACAATTCGGAAAGATAGACAAGAAGGGAAAGGAGGTGGGGTAGCTCTGTTAATAAAGGATGATATTAGGGTAGTTGTGAGAGACCATATTGGCTCTAATGAACAAAATGTTGAATCATTGTGGGTGGAGATTAGAGATAGTAAGGGGAAAAAGTCACTGGTGAGCGTAGTTTATAGGCCCCCAAATAATAACTTCACGGTGGAGCGGACAATAATCAAGGGAATAATGGAAGAATGTAAAAAAGGAACAGCAGTAATCATGGGGGATTTTAACCTACATATCAATTGGTCAAATCAAATCGCACGCGGTAGCCTTGAGGAGGAATTCATAGAATGCATACCAAATGGCATTCGATAAGGTGCCACACAAAAGGTTACTGCAAAAGATAAAGGTACACAGAGCCAGAGGAAATGTATTAGCATGGATCGAGAATTGGCTGGCTAACAGAAAGCAGAGAGTCGGGATAAATGGGTCCTTTTCGGGTTGGAAATCGGTGGTCAGTGGTGTGCCACAGGGATCGGTGCTGGGACCACAATTGTTTACAATATACATATATGACCTGGAAGAGGTGACAGAGTGTAGTGTAACAAAATTTGCAGATGACACAAAGATTAGCGGAAAAGCGGGTTATGTAGAGGGCACAGAGAGGCTGCAAAGAGATTTAGATAGGTTAAGCGAATGGGCTAAGGTTTGGCAGATGAAATACAATGTCGGAAAATGTGAGGTCATCCACCTTGGAAAAAAAAACAGTCAAATGGAATATTATTTGAATGGGGAGAAATTACAACATGCTGCGGTGCAGAGGGACCTGGGGGTCCTTGTGCATGAATCCCAAAAAGTTAGTTTGCAGGTGCAGCAGGTAATCAGGAAGGCGAATGGAATGTTGGCCTTCATTGCGAGAGGGATGGAGTACAAAAGCAGGGAGGTCCTTCTGCAACTGTATAGGGTATTGGTGAGTCCGCACCTGGAGTACTGCGTGCAGTTTTGGTCACCTTACTTAAGGAAGGATATACTAGCTTTGGAGGGGGTACAGAGACGATTCACGAGGCTGATTCCAGAGATGAGGGGGTTACCTTATGATGATAGATTGAGTAGACTGGGTCTTTACTCGTTGGAGTTCAGAAGGATGAGGGGTGACCTTATAGAAACATTTAAAATAATGAAAGGGATAGACTAGATAAAGCTAGAGAGGTTATTTCCACTGGGCGGGGAGACTAGAACTAGGGGGCACAGCCTCAAAATACGGGGGAGCCAATTTAAAACCGAATTGAGAAGGAATTTCTTCTCCCAGAGGGTTGTGAATCTGTGGAATTCTCTGCCCAAGGAAGCAGTTGAGGCTAGCTCATTGAATGTATTCAAATCACAGATAGATATATTTTTAACCAATAAGGGAATTAAGGGTTATGAGGAGCGGGCGGGTAAGTGGAATTGAGTCCACAGCCAGATCAGCCATAATCTTGTTGAATGGTGGAGCAGGCTCGAAGGGCTAGTTGGCCTACTCCTGTTCCTAATTCTTATGTTCTTATGTTCTGATGTTCTTATCTGCCACCAGAAGGCACGACAGTCAGTGTCCTAATGGTCACTGGCAGACATGTGCAAGCCGTGTATATAATGTTGGCAGCCATGTTGAATCCTCACTTTGAGAATAAATAAACTGGAGTAAGGTCATGCCTGAACTAGCTCATCGTGCTTAGCCTCGTGGAATTATTCGATACATAACAATTGGCAATGATTTAAAAATACGAACTTTCATGCAACCATGTCTGTTGGAATATTGGAGAGATTTGTGGAAGGGGAAGACTGGGAGGATTTCACTGATCGCCTCGACCAGTACTTCATAACCAACAGATTGGAAGGAACCGATAACGCAATTAAGTGCAGGGCGGTTCTCCTCATCGTTTGTGTGTCAAAAATTTATGGCCTTATCAAGAATATACTCTCACCAACTCGACCAATGGATAAGACTTACGATGAATTATGTACGCTGGATCGGAACCATTTTAAACGGAAGGAAAGCATCATCAAGGCGAGGTATTGTTTCTATACGCACAATCGCTCCGAGAGTCAGGACGTGGCCAAATTTGTCGCCGACCTGAAATGTCTTGCAGGGCCATGCAACTTCAGAGCTGCGTTGGAGGAAATGCTGCGGGACGTTTTCATGCTTGGCATTGGCCACAAGGTCATCCTTCGAAAGCTGCTGGCTGCTGAATCTCTAGACCTGAGCAAGGCCATCACGATTGCCCAGGCATGCATGTCTACAGATGAAAAGTTGAAACAGATATCTTTCCAGCATGGAAACTGACTGTCAAGTAATGTGCGTAAAATAATATTGTCGGCAGGCAGAGCTGCACATGGCAAGGCCTACTCGTCTGCGTTTGTACAACCTGTAACTGCTCAAAGTCCGCCATCAGGGGTAAATCAAATCTCACCTTGTTGGCGTTGCTGGGGCTATCATCAGGCCCATCAATGTTGATTCAAGCAAAATGTGTGCAAAAGCTGTGCAACAATGGGGCACCTTCAGCGAATGTCTCCGTAGCTGAGCAAGCATGCTACGATACACCACGTGGCTGAGGATGATCGATCCAGCATTGATCAAGTGGCACAGGCAACTCAACCTGAGATACAGGACGAAGAAGTGTATGGAGTACATTCTTTTACCAAAATCCTCCGATAATGCTGGAAGTTAAATTAAATGGGGTTCCAGGATCCATGGAATTGGACACAGGTTCGAGTCAGTCAATAATGAGCCAGAGGGCTTTTGAAAAGCTGTGGGACACTAAGGCAAAAAGACCCAAACTGAGCCCAATCAATGTGAAGCTGCATAACTACACAAAAGAGCTCATACCAGTCATTGGCAGCGCGGCAGTAAAGGTATCGTACGATGGAGCTGTGCATGAGTTACCATTGTGGATTGTTCCAAGCAATGGTCCAACGCTGTTCGGCAGGAGTTGGCTTGAGAAAATGAAATGGAACTGGAATGATATTAAAGCCTTATCATCAATGGATGACGCTTCGTGTGCTCAAGTGCTGAACAAGTTTCCCTCGAACCAGTTGTTCGAACCAGTCGGCAGCAACTTCACGGGAGCCAAGGTGCAGATCCACCTAGGCCTGGATGTAAGACCCATCCATCACAAGGCTTGGGCGGTTCCGTACATGTTGAGGGAGAAGGTCGAGATCGAACTGGACAGACTTCAACGGGAAGGAATCATATCACCAGTCGAGTTCAGCAAATGGGCCAGTCCAATTGTCCTGGTGTTGAAAAGTAATGGCACGGTCAGGATCTGAGGCGACTATAAGGTAACGATCAACCGAGTCTCGATACAGGATCAGTACCCGTTACTCAAGGCTGCTGACCTGTTTGCAATGCTAGTGGGGGGGATGTCGTTCAACAAATTGGAATTGCTTACATGACACAGGAGCTGGTCGAATCATCGAATTGTCGAAAAAACTGACAAGCAGCAACAGGCACAAAGGACTGTTTATATACCACAGATGCACTTTCAGAATTCGCTCGGCGGCAGCCATATTTCAGAGAAACATGGAGAGTTTGCTGAAGTCTGTCCCGAGAACCGTCGTGTTCCAAGATGACATCCTGATCACCGGTCGCGACGCCACCGAACACCTGCACAACATGGAAGAGGTTCTACGTCGTCTGGACAGAGTGGGGCAGGTTAAAATGCTCCAAGTGCGTTTTCATGGCACAGGAAGTCGAATTCCTGGAGAGAAAGATTGCAGCAGACGGCATCAGGCCTACGGACTCGAACAGGGGCCATCAAGAATCCACCCAGACCACAGAGTGTCACGGAGCTATGTTCGTTCCTGGGTCTTCTCAACTATTTCAGTAACTTTCTACCTAGTTTGAGCACGTTGCTAGAGCCCTTGCACATGTTGCTGAGAAAGGGTAATGACTGGGTTTGGGGCAAATCTCTAGACAGAGCCTTTGAGAAGGCCAGGAACCTGCTACGTTCCAATAAATTACTGGTACACTATGACCCATGTAAGTGTTTAGTGCTGATCTGCGACGCCTCATCATATGGGGTCAGTTGTGTGCTCCAGCAAACCAATGTTTCGGGCAAACTCAAACCAGTTGCATACACATCCAGAAATCTGTCTAAGGCTGAAAAAGCCTTTAGTATGGAAGAGAAAGAGGCTTTAGCATGTGTATATGGGGGTTGGAAAATGCACCATTACCTGTTTGGGCTTCGGTTTCAGCTTGAAACAGATCACAAGCCACTCATTTCATTATTTTCTGAGAGCAAAGGTATAAACACCAATGCCTTGTCCCGCATCCAAAGATGGGCACTGACATTATACGCTTATTATGTCATCCGCCACAGACCAGGCACTGAAAACTGTGCTGATGCGCTTAGCCGGCTACCATTGCCCACAACCGGGGTGGAAATGCCGCAGCCCGCAGACTTGCTGCTGGTCATGGATGCCTTCGCGAGCGAGGGGTCACCCATCATGGCTCGCCAAATTAGGACCTAGAACAGCCAGGATCCTGTACTGTCAAGTGTAAAAAGGTGTGGCCTAAATGGAAATTGGTCTGCCACTCCCAGGGAAATGCAGGATGAAATTAAGCCTTATAGCTGCCGCAAAGATGAATTGTCTATTCAGTCTGATTGTCTGTTATGGGGTAATCGTGTTGTTATGCCAAAAAAAGGCAGGGAAACCTTTGTGCGAGATTTACACAGTATCCCCCCAGGCATTGTCATGATGAAGGCCACTGTTGTCAGGTCTCACATTTGGTGGCCCGGCATTGACTCAGACTTGGATCAGTGCAACACTTGCATGCAACTGAGTAACACACCTGTGAAGGCTCTGCTGAGTCTGTGGTCATGGCTATCCAAACCGTGGTCAAGGATCCACTTGAACTTTGCCAACCCCTTTCTTGGCAAAATGTTTTTAGTGGCAGTGGATGCTCACTCCAATGGATTGAATGCGTAATCATGTCATCCAGCACGTGCACAGCCACTATTGAAAGCCTCCGGACCATATTCGCCACCCATGGCCTGCCCGATGTCCTTGTCAGCGATAACGGACCGTGTTTCACCAGTTCGGAGTTCCACGAGTTTATGACCCGAAATGGCATCAAGCATGTCAGGTCTGCCCCTTTCAAACCCGCGTCTAACGGTCAAGCGGAGCGAGCTGTCCAAAACATTAAGCAGAGCCTAAAATGTGTGACTCACAGCTCCCTGCAGACCCGCTTGTCTCGCATTCTGTTCAGTTACCGGACGAGACCCCACTCGCTCACCAGGGTCCCTCCTGCTGAACTGTTAATGAAGAGAGGCCTCAAAACCTCTCCCTTGTACACCCAAATCTTAATGATCACATCGAAACCAGAAGGCAACGGCAGCAATGGTACCACGATCGCGTGGCCATATCACGTGACATTGCTGTTCATGACCCTTTGTTTGTCCTGAATTATGGTCATGGTCCAAAGTGGGTTGCTGGCACGGTTTTGGCCAAGGAGGGGAACAGGGTGTTTGTAGTCAAACTGTTCAATGGGCAAACGTGCAAGAGGCACATCGACCAAACCAAACTGCGATTCACAGACAACCCAGAACAAATTGAAGATAACATCATCGTCGACCAACCTATCTAAATCCACATCTAACCATCAGTTGATCCTTATGTCATTCACGAAGACGAACCTACTATCCCCGACAGTCTTGTCAGACTGATTGCTCCGCAATGCAGCAATGGTCCTATTAACTCACCAAGCTTCGGTTCGAACTGAGAAGATCAACCAGGGAGTGGAAGGCCCCAGACCGTCTCAACTTGTAAATACAACCTGTATCAAGGACTTTGTGGGGGAATTATGTTATGTATGTTAACTGGGTTTTACCTGCCACCGGCGGGTGCGACTGTTGGAGTCCTAATGGTCACTGACAGACACGTGCAACCCGTGTATATAATGTTGGCAGCTATGTTGAATCCTCACTTTGAGAATAAATAAACTGGAGTAAGGTCAAGCCTGAACCAGCTCACCGTACTTAGCCTCGTGGAGTTACTCGATACATAACATGAAGCATTCAACGGATGACTATGCATTTCTCTTACATTTCATTGTGCATTCCAGGCAATTCAAAGGCTATTTGGGATATTTATAATTTGGAAGGTAACCTGACTGAGCAGCTCAGCAGCCCATTGTAGAACATAAGAACATAAGAATTAGGAACAGGAGTAGGCCATCTAGCCCCTCGAGCCTGCTCTGCCATTCAACAAGATCATGGCTGATCTGGCCGTGGACTCAGCTCCACTTACCCGCCCGCTCCCCATAACCCTTAATTCCCTTATTGGTTAAAAATTTATCTATCTGTGACTTGAATACACTCAATGAGATAGCCTCAACTGCTTCCTTGGGCAGAGAATTCCACAGATTCACAACCCTCTGGGAGAAGAAATTCCTTCTCAACTCGGTTTTAAATTGGCTCCCCCGTATTTTGAGGCTGTGCCCCCTAGTTCTAGTCTCCCCGACCAATGGAAACAACCTCTCTGCCTCTATCTTGTCTATCCCTTTCATTATTTTAAATGTTTCTATAAGATCACCCCTCATCCTTCTGAACTCCAACGAGTAAAGACCCAGTCTACTCAATCTATCATCATAAGATAACCCCCTCATCTCCGGAATCAGCCTCGTGAATCGTCTCTGTACCCACTCCAAAGCTAGTATATCCTTCCTTAAGTAAGGTGACCAAAACTGCACGCAGTACTCCAGGTGTGGCCTCACCAATACCCTATACAGTTGCAGAAGGACCTTCCTGCTTTTGTACTCCATCCCTCTCGCAATGAAGGCCAACATTTCATTCGCCTTCCTGATTACCTGCTGTACCTGCAAACTAACTTTTTGGGATTCATGCACAAATACCCCCAGGTCCCTCTGCACCGCAGCATGTTGTAATTTCTCCCCATTCAAATAATATTCCCTTTTACTGTTTTTTTTCCCAAGGTGGATGACCTCACACTTTCCGACATTGAATTCCATCTGCCAAACCTTAGCCCATTCGCTTAACCTATCTAAATCTCTTTGCAGCCTTTCTGTGTCCTCTACACAACCCGCTTTCCCACTAATCTTTGTGTCATCTGCAAATTTTGTTACACTACACTCTTTTCCATCTTCCAGGTCATCTATGTATATTGTAAACAGTTGTGGTCCCAGCACCGATCCCTGTGGCATACCACTAACCACCAATTTTCAACCCGAAATGGACCCATTTATCCCGACTCTCTGCTTTCTGTTCGCCAGCCAATTCTCTATCCATGTTAATACATTTCCTCTGACTCCACGTACCTTTATCTTCTGCAGTAACCTTTTGTGTGGCACCTTATCGAATGCCTTTTGGAAATCTAAATACACCACATCCATCGGTACACCTCTATTCACCATGCTCGTTATATCCTCAAAGAATTCCAGTAAATTAGTTAAACATGATTTACCCTTCATGAATCCATAGTGCGCCTGCTTGATTGCACTATTCCTATCTAGATGTCCGCTAGTTCTTCTTTAATGATAGTTTCAAGCATTTTCCCCACGACAGATGTTAAACTAACCAGCCTATAGTTACCTTCCTTTTGTCTGCCCCCTTTTTTAAACAGAGGCGTTACATTAGCTGCTTTCCAATCTGCTGGTACCTCCCCAGAGTCCAGAGAATTTTGGTAGATTATAACGAATGCATCTGCTATAACTTCCGCCATCTCTTTTAATACCCTGGGATGCATTTCATCAGGACCAGGGGACTTGTCTACCTTGAGTCCCATTAGCCTGTCCAGCACTACCCCGCTAGTGATAGTGATTGTCTCAAGGTCCTCCCTTCCCACATTCCTGTGACCAGCAATTTTTGGCATGGTTTTTGCGTCTTCCACTGTGAAGACCGAAGCAAAATAATTGTTTCAGGTCTCAGCCATTTCCACATTTCCCATTATTAAATCCCCCTTCTCATCTTCTAAGGGACCAACATTTACTTTAGTCACTCTTTTCCGTTTTATATATCTGTAAAAGCTTTTACTATGCGAAACTGCCTGCTTATCCTCCCACTTAAAATCAATGGAATGAAAATTGAGTGGGTTCCATAATAGTGCATAATCTGCTTTGCCAGGTTAGCACCAGGCGTTGGAGTTACCAATGACCTTGCTCATTCAAATACCCTTATAATTACTAGAGTCAGTTTCTGCATATGCATTGGCAGTGGGAACTTGACTGTCCCCAACACATAGTGAGAGCCTTTGGCATTGAGATCAAAGTCATGAAGGGTCTGGACAGAGGAAACAAAGAGAAACTGTTCTCATTGGCGGTCAGGTCGAGTATGAGAGGACACAGATTTAAAGTGATTGGCAGAAGATCCAAAGGTGACATGAGGAAAGATCTTTTTACACAGTGAGTGGTTAGAATCTGGAATGCACTGCCTGACAGGGTGGTGAAGAGCATCCGGGAGGGCGCTGAGCACCTCGAGTCACATCGCCAAGAGCATGCAGAAACCAAGCACAGATAGCGGAATGTCCATGCGGCAAACCAGACTCCCCACCCACCCTTTCCTTCAACCACTCTCTGCCCTACCTGTGGCAAAGACTGTAATTCCCACATTGGACTGTACAGCCACCTGAGAGCTCACTTTTAAAGAGGAAGCAATTCTTCCTCGATTCCGAGGGACTGCCTATGATGATGATGATGGTGGAGGCAGACTCAATTGTGCCTTTCAAAGGGGAGTTGGATATGTTGCAGGGCTATGGGGAAAGGATGGGGGAGCAGGGCTAGCTGAAGTGCTCTTGCAGAGAGCCAGCATGGGCTCGATGGACTGAATGGCCTCCTTCTGTGCTCCAACCATCCTAACAGAGAGAGAAAAAGATGGAGTGACAAAGGGTGTAGCACCAATGTGATCCTGGTGAAACAAAATGGAAAATGAATGCTGGTATGTCGTGCAGACTGTTAGTGAAAAGATCAGAGTCTAGTTTTTTTTAAAGTGCCATTTATGGCTGTCATTGTATGTAAACCTGTGACGTTCTGTTTGGCCAAGAAATTTGATGGTACCACGCCTGTTTCTCTGGTGTTAAACGGGCACCTAAGTCTAATTTACGGCAGACAAGAAGCTCGCACTCAATCCGAGTGGGAAGTGCCATATAGATATATGCAAAAAAGATAGGCGTCTTGGGATAGTTCTTTAAACTGCCGTTATTTCCTTTGCATATGCAAATAAGGAGCCAAAAGCCAGTTTGAGGCCTCCTTGGTAAATTACATTGCCCTGAACGCAGCTGGTGTGGCCTGGCTGTGTTCAGGACTGTCAGGTTTACATGTGGCCCTAACCAGTGGCTGCAGGCCGCCACAAAATAGGTCTGGTTTTAAAAATACTTACTGGAGTGTGGCATCTGGAGGTTCTTCTGTTGGCTGCACTGCAGTCCCGCAGACCATTGCCAACCCCCGGTCACCCGCTCGCCTCTCGATCATCTTTTCTTCACGATAAATCCCGCCCAATTGTGCCCGACCAATCACCTTCTCTTCTCCTTTATGCACTTAACCGAGGAGCAAAATTCAAGCTTCTTCTTTGGTGAGCTGCTGTGTGAAGGCCCAACAAATGTCTGGAGTAAGCCTTTCTCATTTAAATAGGTCATGTTTCTGCGAACAGGTTTTAAACTATATGTTGCCCCCAAAGCTCCATGATACACAAATATGCAGTGGCAAATAAATTATGTCGGCGCACAGTCCACTTATGGGAAATGCAACAAGAGCGTTGCTGGATTGAACAACGCGGGGTTAATGTTCAACTTCACATCCTTGATCAGTAAGCTGGCAGAGCTTGAACTCTGTCAATCCGATCCTCAAAACAACTCAGTCCTACTATAAAGGAAATGTTATTATAAGTCAAATTGTGAGAGTAGTACAGTAGGACAAATGATCAAACCAATAAAAGGCCTGATGTCAGGAGGTTCTTTTTTACACTAAGAGCGAGCCACACATGGCATGGACTCCCACACACAGAAACACTGCAATTATTTAAAGAACAAATGCAGAACACTTCAGGGTTTTTTTTATGGGGCTAACTATTTGTACTGCACTTTTTTTGACAGACAGGTGACTGTCAAGCACCCCCCTCCCCCGCCACCCGTACTGCACTTTGTTGACCAACAAGCGACAAGCCCTGCCCCATGTCAAGCTCTGTCCCCCTCCCGGCCGAATCATTCCATGCGCGTGGTGCGAGCAGCAGGACCTGAGGCTCTGACTCTCTTTCCCCCCGGCCGGCCTGGACCCAATGGCGGTGGGAGGGAGAGACAGATGGAGAGATATTGGGAGAGAGAATGAGACAGAGGGAGAGAGAGGTAATGAGGCAGGGAGAGAAAGAGAGTGAGAGACATTGTATAGGTGACTTTTTCTGATCTCTCATTGTATCTCAGTACCTGGTTTATGCTCCTCAGTTTTCTCACAGAAAGTGTAGAGAGAGCTTTACTAGAGCAATGGCAGCAGGAGGCGGCCGATGGCGGCGGGTTCTTCCAACCCCCTACAAGGGACATCGTTGGAGTGGGTGATATCCAGAAGTCACGACGCTGTCACTATTCACTTCATACCCAATAAACCTGTTAACAATCCATACACAATGCCCCATCTATGGTGGTTGGGCGGGGTGGGGGATGCGGGGAAGGATGCACTTGGACTATGGGTAAGGCACTTTGGCTGGGGGAGGCATGCACTTGGACTGGGGGAAGGCACTTTGGCTGGGGGAGGCCTGCACTTGGACTGGGGGAAGGCACTTTGGCTGGTCCTTGCTGTCTTCTGGGGAGCTCTGTCCTCTGTCGCTTCAGGAAGTCAAAGTGGATTAAGTTACAATTTGCAAAGTCAGTGAGACCTTGGGATGGGTGGATCCAGTGACACATTCCTGTGAAACTGTGGTTTATCCACCAAGGGGACCAATCAGAAATAAGGGGTGGAGCCTGTTGGACATTTTTGCACTACAAATAAGCGCGTCCTTTTTTTATTCGTCACTGGCATGTGGGCGTCGCTGGCAATGCCAGCATTTATTTGTTCATCCCTAACTGTCATTGAGAAGGAGGTAGTCAGCTGCCTTCTTGAACCACTGCAGCCCTCGTGGTGAAGGTACTCCCATAGTGCTGTTAGGAAGGGAGTTCCAGGATTTTGACCCAATGACGATGAAGGAAAGGTAATATATTTCCAAGTCAGGTTGGTATGTGACTTGGAAGGGAACTTGGAGATGATGGTGTTCCCATGTGCCTGCTGCCCTTGTCCTTCTAGAATTGATGAACAAAGCTGGACTGAATGGTCTTCCTCATCTATAATTATCTTGTGATCTTATATTTACATGTTACCTATTTGTTGTTTCATCCTGTTTGAATTTTATTGGCTGGAGGTTTGGAAGGGGTTTCCTTACTCAGAACCTAAGTCCAAAGGCCAGGGGACAAAAATTCAGCCTCCCAATAAGGCCTGTTACCGCCGGAAAGCAGTGGCCACGTAGCGGTGCCGAATGGCTGGCAATTTGTAGTTGAATAGCTGCCGCTCGCGAAATTCTCCCCGCTAGTTTTTCCGGTCGTCCTCACTTTCACCCCGCTGCTGCCAAAACCTCCTAAGTGCATCATCAAAGCCCACATCGCCAATGTCCTACCCCACAATCAAAATCCACCTGAGAAAATCTTCTGGCTGCTGCTCGGTGCCCCCGACTGTTTTTTCTGTCGGTGCACTGTGTTTGCAGTGTGCGTAAAATGGCGGTGCAGTCTCCATTAAAGGGAAGGGCGCACTGCCGCAGCCGCCATCTTATTTTTTTTTGTTGGCTAACTGTCAGGTCGGCACAACACTTATGCCCCAGGGTTCAGCAACCCCTCTTAGGTGCCAGGCCGCTGGCCCGGTCGAAACCCTCCCTGGTGGCTCAGTGAACCTAACATTAAAAGCTGCAGAGCTCACAGCGGCTTTCCCCTTTAACTGAAGGGGAGAGATGTGTTGAAGCGCCAGTGCGATGATGTCACCAGCCTGGTGCTGATGACTGTCAGTGGCGGACACTCTGCTTCCGCCCCTCCTTCTGCCCCCATTATGACCAACTTCCACCCCGCTCAGAAATAAATGACAAAGTGATGAATTTCGCAACATGCGCTGCGCATCCATTGCAGTGGTCAAAACATGACAAAAATTGGAGGTGCAACCTGTTTCCAGCGGGGATGAATTTCGGTCCCCAATATCTGTTAATATCAGCAACTTGAGATGTGGAACTATAAATAGGAACCGGTTTTAAACTATATGTTGTCCCCAAGGCTCCATACAGGCTTATGCAGCCATGGACATGAATTTGGACACCACTATGTGACTGATACACAATTTAAACAGAAATGCCATTGGTGAAAAATAGGAATCTGTTGTGCCTATCATTTGGGCGTAAAATGAACGCAAAGCGTACCAATTTATCAGTGAAACAGCCTAAACCCAACCTGTACAAGCATTGGTCGCACTACTAATTTTCGTCTCTGAAGAAGGGTGAAAAGCCAGCCGCCGTCTTGGAGAAGGAGGAGGCCCAAACGTCGTTGTGGAGGAGAGGTACAGCTGTCGCCACTGATGTGGATCTGGTTGCCGCTGGGGAGAGGACTGGTTGCCGCTGGAGGCCTGAACGCCTGGTCGCTGCTGGAGAGGCCTGGATGCCGCTGGACGCCCAAATGCCTGGTCACCACTGGAGAGGCCTGGATGCTGCTGGGGACCCGAACGCCTGGTCAGATGCTCACCTAGTTCGCCGGGTGCCGTCGACGGTCGGGGATCTGGTGGAGCAGCTGGGACGACATTGACATCGGAGGAGGAGGTCATTGAGGGGGCGAGGAAGAGGTCCAGGTCGACGCTGCAGGAGGCTTGGATGTCACTTGTAGTCCGATAGTCGTCGCCGATGGGTGGTTTGGAGTGAAGCCTGAGGTAGGCCCAGATTTTGGGTTAGGTCAGGATTAGGTTTTAAGGTAGATTTATGCACCCGCTATTAGGGTCTGTTAGGGCTAGGTGGACAAAGGTCCTCCACGAGCCTGTCCTCTCTGCACAGCAATGCCCCCCAGTGACCAAGATCCATGGCGCGGCCCTGGACAATGTGGATCATTTCCCATACCTTGGGAGCCTCTTTACAACAAGAGCAGACATTGATGACAAGAGTCAACACTGCCTCAAGTGCATCAGTGCAGACTTTGGATGCCTGAGGAAAAGAGTGTTCGAAGACCAGGCCCTCAAATCTGCCAGCAAGCTCATGGTCTACAAGGCTGTATGGATCAGAGACATGGACCATGTACAGCAGACACCTCAAGTTACTGGAGAAATACCACCAACGATGTCTCCGTAAGATCCTACAAATCCCCTGGAAGGACAGACGCACCAACATCAGTATCCTCGACCAGGCCAACAGCCCCAGCATTGAAGCACTGGAAAAGCAAAATTTGGTCAGGCAGAGTCAGCATGGATTTATGAAGGGGAAGTTATGTTTGACAAATTCGCTGGAATTTTTTGAGGATGTAACGAACAGGGTGAATAAAGGAGAACCAGTGGACTTCCAGAAGGCATTTGACAAAGTGCCACATAAAAGGTTACTGCACAAGGTAAAAGATCACGGGGTTGGGGGTAATATATTAGAATAGATACAGGATTGGCTTACGAACAGAGAACAGCGAGTCAGGATAAATGGTTCATTTTCTGATTGGCAACCAGTAACTAGTGGGGTGCCGCAGGGATCAGTGCTGGGACCCCAACTATTTACAATCTATATTAACGACTTGGAAGAAGGGACTGAGTGTAATGTAGCCAAATTTGCTGACGATACAAAGATGGGAGGAAAAGCAATTTGTGAGGAAGACACTTAAAATCTGCAAAAGGATATAGACAGGCTAAGTGAGTGGGCAAAAATTTGGCAGATGGAGTATAATGTTGGAAAGTGTGAGGTCATGCACTTTGGCAGAAGAAAAATCAAGGAGCAAGTTATTATTTAAATGGAGAAAAATTGCAAAGTGCCGCAGTACAGCGAGACCTGGGGGTACTTGTGCATGAAACACAAAAGGATAGTATGCAGGTACAGCAAGTGGTCAGGAATCTTGGTATCTTGGTATCTTGGCCTTTATTGCAAAGGGGATGGAGTACAAAAGCAGGGAAGTCTTGCTACAGCTATACAAGGTATTGGTGAGGCCACACCTGGAATATTGCGTGCAGTTTTGGTTTCCATATTTACAAAAGGATACACTTGCTTTGGAAGCAGTTCAGAGAAGGTTCACTCGGTTGATTCCGGAGATGAGGGGTTTGACTTATGAGGAAAGGTTGAGTAGGTTGGGCCTCTACTCATTGGAATTCAGAAAAATGAGAGGTGACCTTATCGAAACGTATAAGATTATGAAGGGGCTTGAAAAGGTGGATGCAGAGAGGATGTGTCCACTGATGGGGGAGACTAGAACTAGAGGGCATGATCTTAGAATAAGAGGCCGCCCATTTAAAACAGAGATGAGGAGAAATTTCTTCCCTCGGGGTTGTAAATCTGTGGAATTTGCTGCCTCAGAGAGCTGTGGAAGCTGAAACATTGAATAAATTTAAGACAGAATTAGGCAGTTTCTTAAACGATAAGGGGATAAGGGGTTATGGGGAGCGGGCGGGGAAGTAGAGCTGAGTCCATGATCAGATCAGCCATGATCTTATTGAATGGCAGAGCAGGCTCGAGGGGCCATATGGCCTACTCCTGTTCCTATTTCTTATGTTCTTATGTTCTTATGTTCTTATGACCACACTTGATCAGCTCCGCTGGGCAGGCCACATTGTCCGCATGCCAGACACGAGACTCCCAAATCAAGTGCTCTACTCGGAACTCCTTCATGGCAAACGAGCCAAAGATGGGCAGTGGAACCGTTACAAGGACACCCTCAAAGCCTCCCTGATAAAGTACAAAATCCCCACCACCACCTGGGAGTCCCTGGTCAAAGACAGCACAAAGTGGAGGAAGTGCTTCCGGGAGGGCGCTGAGCACCTCGCGTCTCATCACCGAGCGCATGCAGAAATCAAGCGCAGGCAGCGGATAGAGTGTACAGCGAACCTGTCCTACTCGCTCTTACCCTCAGCGACTATCTGTCCTACCTGTGACAGAGACTGTGGCTCTCGTATTGGACTGTTCAGCCACATAAGAACTTTTTTTAAGAGTGGAAGCAAGTCTTCCTCGATTCTGAGGGACTGTCTATGACGATGATGATGCCGAATTTTGTGGGGGCCATTTTTTAAGCGTCCTGGGCCAATGTCTAAAACAGACATTAGGCCCTTTCAATATGTAAATTAATAACACCCATGAAAAGACCTGATTTCAAAATTAGTCAAGCTTCTTCAGCGGCCTATTTAAATAAAGGAGGCCCAAGGGCCAGTTTCATTTGAAACTCGGGTCTACCTGTTCCGGCACAGAAATCATTCCTTCTTTATGCCGACTATCCTATTTCTCCAAATACAGGTTGTGGATATCAGTAAAATTTGGCTTCATTTCGTTGTATAATACAGACAAGCATAGGAACAGGAGGAGGCCATTCAGCCCCTCGAGCCTGTTCTGCCATTCAATGAGATCATGGCTGATCTGTATCCTAACTCCATTTACCCACCTTGGCTCCATATCCCAATATGGCTAGCAGAAATCTATCGATCTCAGATTTAAAATTAATAATTGAGCTAGCATCTATTGCTTTTCATGGGAGAGAGTTCCACACTTCTACCATCCAATGTGTGAAGAAGTGTTTCCTAACTTCTTTCCTGAATGGCCTGGCTGTGATTTAACATTATGTCCCCTTTGCTAGACTCCCTCACCAGCGGAAATGGTTTTTCTTTATCTACCCTATTAATTCCTTTAAAAATCTAAATACCTCAATCAATCTTCTATATTCATAGGAATCCAAGCCCAGTTTATGTAATTTCTCCCATTAATTTAACCCTTGGAGCCCTGGTAATATTCTGGTGAATCTGCGATCCTTTCAAGTCCAATATATCCAATGTAAGGTGGGGTGCCCAGAACTGCTCCCAGTACGTCAGGTGTGGTCTAATCAAGGCTTTGTATAGCTGTAGCAAAACTTCCTCCCCTTTATATTCGAGCCCACTAGATATAAAGGCTAACAGTGTAGGGAATGGTGAGCACTAATGGTTACAGGGCAGTAATATAACTGAGGGAATCAGGTAATACTATAAATCAGGCAGTCTATGGGCTGTCATCAGAACCCTACATTTAAATGACAGCATTGAAATTACTCCAGGTTATCTATCCTTATAAATAAGTCTGCAGTTAATTTTATATGGTAGTGGTACTGCATTTACAGTTTGTTCTATGTCAATAGTGGCTGCCATTGCAGTCTTTGTCATTGATACATATTGACATTCACGCTACAAAATTAATGATTGTGATGTAATTACTGTTGGTTTCATCTTATCGGGAAGTAATTTGCATTTAATTAATCTCTGGCCAGTACTGTTTATGAATATATCCTACTTAACATTCATGACATTTTATTTGGGTAGCTTTCCTTTCATTTTGCAGCCCATAGCAAACTGACCCCTGGAAGCACATGCACAATTGCAGAACAACAGAATAGAACAGAACAAAGCAAGGATCTTTAGCAAAAATTATTCTGCTTAATAAGAATCGTTAATTACTTTAAAAATAAATAAATGTGCTACCATATACTTAATTGCCTCTGATCTGCAAATAACTCATTAATATTCATGTTAATATCAGAGGACACATGTCATCTCACCAGGCAGACATAGAGAGAGAGAGAGAAGTTACAAATATATCAGAAAAATAATGTTGGAATGTCAGAGTAGCGGAAGAGTAATTGGAGAGAGAGAGAGGAAACAGAAAAGGAGAACGACAGATAGCATTGGATAGAATGGTTCAGGGCAGTTAGCTCCCTGCTGGTATTTGTTCTCTGGTGGCCCTGCTGGAAAGTCAGCATGTATAGCAGTCAGAAGAAGGCAGAATTAGACTCAGCTAAGATAATCCCCACAGCCTGTCTACAGGTACTGGAGGGTGGCTGGCACCTGTGGAGCTGTATCAAAACATAAGTTAGTGGGGTAGATTTTCCTGCTCTTGCATGTCCATAAAGGCCCCTGCCTGTTTTCTGAAGATCCCATTGCACTATTTGCGAAGAAGAGCAGTGGCATAGGCCCCAGGTGTCCTGGCCAATATTTATCCCTCAAACAACAGCTCCAGAAAAAAAAAAAACAGACTCCGGTCATTATCTGATTGCTGTTTGCGCTGTGCGCAAATTGGCTGCCGCGTTTCCTACAGTTCAAAAGTACTTCATTGGCTGGAAAGCAGTTTGGGATGTCCTGAGGTTGTGAAAAGCGCTATATAAATGCACATCTTTGGCCAAGAATTTAGCACCCCCGGGGAACGCAAACGGGGCGCGAACAAGTTTTTACCCAGGCACAGCACTGCTAACGACTCCCGTTAAATTCCATCTGAGTTTATCCCACAGGCAGTGGTATCCCACAGAGGCCTGCTCCGCTGTGCTGGCAATGACAACGTCATCAACGTGCGCAGCATCCCGTTTTCGTCCCGGAACAAAAATTGGGGAGCGCCCGCTAAAGCTGCGCCGGGCGATGGCAATGACAGCTTTAGGGAGCATGAACCAGGCTGCAGGTCACTTACGGGGAGCAAGTTAAAGGGGAAGTTGCGGGCATGTTTTTAAAACATGCTGTCGTGTGAATGAATGTAAATCACTGTAAGGCCTGACATTCGGCATCTTTGTGCCATCTGTTAAGGCTGGTTTTGTGGAAAAAACGACTTGCTTCCATCCACTTCCAATGGGCCGCACCAGGAGCTATATTGGTGAGGGCAACAAAAGAGGTGTCGTTTAACTTTGTCTGAAGCAGGCGTTAGACCATTAACATATTAAATGTTTCAAATGTCATGTTTGACAAATTTGCTGGAGTTCTTTGAGGATGTAACAAACAGGATGGATAAAGGGGAACCAGTGAATGTGGTGTATTTGGACTCCAGAAGGCATTTGATAGGGTGCCACATAAAAAGGTTGGGGGTAATATATTAGCATGGATAGAGGATTGGCTAACTAACAGAGAACAGAGAGTCGGGATAAATGGTTCATTCTCTGGTTTGCAACCAGTAACTAGTGGGATGCCGCAGGGATCAGTGCTGGGACCCCAACTATTTACAATCTATATTAATGATTTGGAAGAAGGGACTGAGTGTAATGTAGCCAAGTTTGCTGATGATAAAAAGATGGCAGGAAAAGCAATGTGTGAGGAGGACACAAAAAAAATCAGCAAAACGTCATAGACAGGCAAAGTGAGTGGGCAAAAATTTGGCAGATGGAGTATAATGTTGGAAAGTGTGAGGTCATGCACTTTGGCAGAAAGAAAATCACAGAGCAAGTTATTATTTAAATGGAGAAAGATTGCAAAGTGCTGCAGTACAGCGGGACCTGGGGGTACTTGTGCATTGAAGGGTTACAAAATTCGTGGGAGAACCCCTCAGTGTTTGGACTCATTGGAAAGGAAATTTAATTTGGAAGTATCTATCAGAAAGTTTGAAATCCTAAAGTGCACATGGAAAAACTACGAATTTTAATCGAATTTAGGATTTTACAAGGCAAATTGAGTCTGTGTGGGCAATGCGAAAGAACTAAAGGCTAACTATCCTGCAAGGAAGCCAGTTTGAGTATTGAAGCGGTCTGGGGTATTGAAACTAAAGTAAATTGTCTGGAGAATTATGGATGCTCGAAAACTCTTCTCCCCAGAAGACATTAACATAGCAACAATTAATCCAGAGATAGCTAACCATTATCCTGATCTGTAAACCATTCCAGCCCATACATAATAACAATGGCACATCCAGCCTGCATGAAAAACCCAAGCACAGACAGACACTGCAAATATCAAAGCTAATGTTTCCATCAAGAAACAGATTTAGATGATTGACATATCCAAGACAGGTTAACATTTAATGGGCCCGCCAAAATATGCCAAAGAAATATCAAGCCCACCAAAATTAAACAAGGAATGCGAGCTGATTTGGCATGAAGATTAGAACAGCTCCATAGGTATAACTGGGCCCTGCTTTAACAAAGGGTATGCCTTATGCATGCTTAGCAGAAGGTATGCACACAGCAGCCTAGCATCATAGAGCATGAAGAAGGGAGCGAGAGCACCACAGCAATTTTTTAACTGACTTCTCCAGCCTCGACTGCCTGCTATCGAAAAGGAAAGAAGAGCATCACATCACGACAGCAACCGACCGCAGCCACGTGATACCACCAAAGTACCGCGATCGACCAACTTCGAAACAAAACTCCACAAGAAAGAAACTGAAGAATCGAAAGTTTCCACTTTACAACCTAGGCCTGACTACCAACAGGTGAAAACATTATCTAAAAAGACTTTGAAACCTATTTCTAATGAAAGAAAATGGGTACTTACCCCATAAGTTCAAAACGTGCCCTACCGCATCAGCGGACACCACCCAACTGAAGATTGCGTAGTAAGATGTCTTCTCTGATGTTCGGGGTATGGCAAGCAGAACCAACAGAATCCAGCGAACCCCAAAATTGTGAACCACCGCCAACTACCAGTAAAAGATTGGTAAGCATCATCCCTGTTTGCCCTGGAGTCTAATCTAGTCAGTGTTAGGTATTGGGAGGCGGGTGGTGTATTATTCACTGTAACCCCTTTGAATGTGTGATGTACTGTTCTTTATTGGAGTAATTATAAGTTTGACATTGTATTTTCTTGTCTTTCATAAAACCAAAGTTCTTTTGCAGCAAACCAGTGGTCTCTTGCATATTTGCACATCCCCAAATAAATCCAGAGTCTAGAACCCAGGGAGTGGGAGCGATTCGAACCATTCAGAATGTCAGAGGTGAACCTGACCCCCACACCAGCCCCTGCAAAATGGCGACCGTGGCAGGACTCTGGTATAAGGGATGTGATGCAGAGGGTGCTGTTTTGGAAGAAAGAACCAAGATGGAAGAGAGGATTTCCTCCTCTGTGGATAAGAAAGTGAATGTCACTAAAGAGTGGGTGCTTGGTCTATTGTGCGCTGAGCATCCAGGAGACACTGCAGCCCAGTGGACAGGAAGCAAGGACCATAAAAAATCAGTATAAAAAGCAATTTGGTTGGTTTGTCTATAGCAACAGGTCCAACTCCTAGACAAAACCATTGAGTCACTACAGGCAGAATTATGGGAATGCACAGAGACATCACAGGAAAAGGCTATGGCAGGAGAAAGATTATGGGGAGAACTCCGTAAGCTAAAACATGGAAAGGCTCAGCTAATGTAACAGTTTAAGAAAAGTGAGGACTATTTTCAGTGTCTGGTTACCGAGGCTAAAAATAATGGGAAGAGACTGTGGGAGGTAAGCACTCGCCTTACCCTTCAAGTAAAAGAGCTGGAGGAGAAATTAAGAGATGTGCAGGCAGCATATAAAGTAGCCAGCACTAACGGGTTTGAGTCAGGAGACCACGGTCCCTGCCAGCAACAAATCAAGAGTTTGACCCTTGCTCTGTCCAAGGCACAAGGCATGGTTTGCCTAATAAGCCCGGGTACAGCCCAGGTAAACCTGGAAGAGAAGGAGGAAACTGTTCAACCACCACCTGTGGCACCGGTGACTACACCGGTTCAGCAGCAGGAGGGGCGAACGAGTTGCGGGGCGGACAGGGATAGCAGACCACCACCACCTGTGACGCCGAGTTTCAGCTCAGTTTGGCAGCAGGGAGGAGGGGTAGACGAGCCAGAGCAGGAAGAGCCAGAGCCGGGGCCAATGTGCCTGGTCCGGCAACAGATGTTTGGCCCACCCACCGGTGCTGGGGGCCAGGGGCCCCTGGAAAGTCAATTTGTGGTTCCACACACTACCCAACAGCTTAGGACTATGATAAGCCACCTGGGAAACCTCACTCCAAAGGGAGACCCCTCGGTTCACTTTATGGAAGTAGAACAGGCAGGGGATATTAACGGGTGTGATGATGCCGAGATAGCAAAGATGCTCCTCCTCTCACTGGACGGCAAGCTGTACCAGTCCCTCTCTGCCGAGAACAAAAGGTGGCAGAGGACATATGCCGCCGTCCAGGAAGATATTCTAGAAGCCAAGGGCTGTAATGATGGGAGTCCTTTCTCCCGAGTAGAGAAAACAGTGCAGCTCACAGGGGAAACCCCACAGGCTTTCGCAGACAGACTGTGGCCTGTGTATAAGAATGCCTGTGCAGGGGACCGCAACCGGAATCACCTAAACCGGAACGAGAGAGCCCACTGGCTACGAAGCTTGGTGGTAAACAGTTTGTCTTGAATAAGAACAAAGACTGAGGCATGGTTTGACCCAAGAGATCCCCAGGCCACCGAACAGGGAGTGGTCAGGCAACTGACCCTAGCCTACCAGAACGGCAGGGGGACAGAAGAGCACCCACCCAAGGGACGGGTCCACAAAATCAGATCTAGTCAGGATGAGAGGGAATGGTGCCACGAGGGAGACAACCCCTCCGATGCAAAACCTATCTGCTTAGGGTGCGGAAAGAGTGGGCACTGGAGAAAGGATTGTGGAAACCCATGGAAGAGTAGCGCAGGGAAAAATTCTCCAGCTCCTGCCCAAATGACCAAGACCGAGAAGCCAGTCCCTCCCCACACGTTTGATACATTCATGACTGCGCTTGTAAGGGGGGGCGGTCTCTATGAGGGTGTCAGGTTCCCTTCTGACCAACTTGAGCGGTTCGAATCGCTCCCACTCCCTTGGGTTCTGTACTCTGGATTTATTTGGGGGGTGTGACAAAAGTGCAAAAGACACTGGTTTGATGCAAAAAAACGTTGTTTTTAATAGAGTCAAAGTAATACAAGCTTATTACTCTAGTAAGAAAATACAAGGCCAAACTTACAATCACTCTAATAAAGAACAATACAAGGAAAAGTACAAGGTCAAACTTAAAATCACTCTAATAAAGAACCATGCACTACACATTCTAAGGGGGTTGCAGTAAATTATACCTCCCACCTCCCAATACCTAATTCTAGCTAGGTTAGACTCCAGAGCAGGCAGGGACTATGCTTACCAATCCTTTTGATAGTTAACGGTAGATCACGGTTGGTTTTCCATTGATACCACGTTGACTGTGGTCGGTCGTTGCTGCGATGGTGATGTTCTTCCTTCCTTCAGGACTTCAGGACTTCGAGGCTGGAGAAGTTAGTTTACAACTGTCGCGTTGGTTTCTCTCCTTGTCGTGACGACATACTCGCAGTATAGCACCTGGTGTAGTATGGCATCTGAAGTAGTAGCAGTCTTGTAGCTACCTAGCAAGCACCTAACCTCTGTTGAAAACAGGGGCCAGTTACACGATTTCAGTGTTCTAAATTGTCACCAAATCTATTCAAAATCCTTTGCATAATTTTGGCGTGCTTGTTCTTCTTTGTAATATTTTGGTAGGCTTATTAAAAGTTGATATGTTTTGGGTGAGTTGATGTTCGAAAACTGTTTCCTGATGGAAATATTAGTTTGGTAATTGCAATGGCCTTTTGTGCTTAGTCTTTCGCATACAGGCTGGATTGGACCTCTTTGTGATGTATATGCTGAAATGGTTGTCGAGACCCATGTTGATAGGGAGCTACCTCTGGGTGATTTTGTGATGTTAATGTCTCTCGTGGGGGAAGGATTTTTGAATACTTATTCTTCCAGACAGGGTGACTTAGTCCTCACACCCAGGTAGTTTCACTTAATTAGACTGTCTCTTGCTAATTCCGTAGGTCTGCCCATTGCCTTGAGTTTGTCTTTTAAAATCCAAAATTCTATTAAAGTTCGCAGTTTCTTCCATAAGCACTTTAGAGTTCCAAACTTTTCGGTAGATAGTCCCAAGTTAAATTACCTTTCGAATGAGCCCAAACACAGGGGGGTTTCTTGTGAATTTTGCATCCCTTCACGCTCCAAACAATGCTCGAAGACCCTGGGAGGGGAGCCGCTGCCACCGGTACTGAAATCCCAACTGCCCCATCCCAGCCAAGACAATGACTACGACAGGCACAGACTGTTCACCTGTGTTCTCTCGAGTACGATGCGTGGGGGAGACCGACCTTTCAGATGGAAGTGGAAAAGGTGAAAGGGACTTACCTGCTGGATACCGGTGCATCAAGCACTCTCGTCTATGTAGCTAACCCCGCCTCCTCACCTCTGTCTAGCGGGGTCCCCTACAGCTTGGTGAGTTTTACAGGCACTGAGCAGGCTGGCTCATTCTCCGTTCCGCTCTCTATTCATTTGGGAACACTCCACACTAAGTGGATTTGTGTCCTGATGAAGTGGGAACAGGAAGGGAGGTAGATCCTGGGGGCTGACTTCATTCTAGGCCACAGGATCCCAGTGGATTTAAGAAATCACTATCTTTGGGAGGCAGTCTGTACTGGACAGGAGAGTGAGGTGATGGTTATCCCAGAAAAATGGGGAAAGGGACAGTATGCACCTTGAAGCCAAAGGAGGGTTACGACCTTGAATCACTGGTCAGTAACATTCCGATGGAGCACCAAGAGTATGTGAGGGCACACCTTGCACCTTTTGCCACTCACAAACACAAATGTGGGAGGATAAACGGGATCGAGGTAAGCATAGATGGGGATCCCATGACCCGACTGCAGGAACAGTATAACTTTCCCAGGGAGGCGGAGGCGGAGGCAGAGATGGAAACAGCTTTGGGTTCGTTGGTTAAACAGCAGGTATTGAGACCAATAGCTAACAATGTGAACTCTGCATTGTGGCCAGTTAAGAAACCAGGCAACTCCTGGAGAGCCAAGGTGGACCGTAACATCCCCGCCTGTGGACCCACAGTTACTGCCGTCGCCGACCTCATTGGAAGTATCCCGGCCTCCGTGACCACCTTCACGGTGCTGGATATTTCCAACGGGTTTTGGTCCATACCTTTAAGAAGAGAAGATCAGTTCAAGTTTGCTTTTATCTTTAAAGGACAGCAATACACTTGGAACTGTCTCCCTCAAGGCTTCCACAACAGCCCCAGTATTTTCCATCAGTGTATGGCCAACTGTTTAAAGAGTTTCAGCAGACCGCAGCAATTGGTACAGTATGTGAACGACCTGCTCCTTCACGGACGGGGAGAAGGGATACTCCAACTTTGAGCAGCACCTCCTCGCCACTCACTGGGCTGTGAAAAGATCATTGATCTTCACAGGGGGGTCCTCTATCACACTCCTTACCCACCATATGCCCACCCAAATGCTTCTGGAGGGGAGAATCAAGGACGGGACAGTGAGCAGTGCCCGCATTGCTTGCTGGACCCTACTCCTCTCTTAGATGGACCTAAGTGTAAAGGGTTTTTGCAAGCCAAGGCTCGCAGCCAACATGATCTATCCAGGGACAGCCCGTCGGTGTTCCATAGAAGGGGTATGGGAAATTAACATAGGCTTTCATGCCGGGTTACACCCCACAGGCCAAGAGATCTATGTGGACGGTTCAAGCACGGTATCTGCGGGTGAACGACTCACAGGCTGCGGACTGTATGACCCAAAGGCAGGCATTGCCCTGGCAATTAAATTCCCCAGTACTATGAGTGCCCAGCACGCTGAACTGTCAGCGGTGGTGTGCGTGGTTACACAACCCGAAGAATCCCCTAACCCATACACGATTTGCTCAGACAGTATGTTCACATGCAATTCGTGTACGGAGTACCTGGCTATCTGGTCCCATCGCGGATACACATCTGCTGACAGGAGACCCCTGGCAAACAAGCCTCTACTGGAAAAGATCATGGCAGCCATGGGGAAGGAAGGGAAGGTCTATATATATAAAGTGAAGGCACATTCCACCACTGAACTCCTTAGCAAGGGAAACCAGTAGGCTGACGTGTCGGCCAAGCAAGGTGCCCGCATGGGCAAGCTCTGGGATCCGTACAACCCAGGCCCCATCGCAGCAGTCAGGAGCAGGATAGGGACGACAGGGAGGGCAGAGGTAGCATTGCCCCCGGACCTAAAAACAGTTCAGACCCAGGACCCCATCCTCAAAACTGTCCTAAACACGCTAGCAAAAGGGGAAAGGGTAGACGGCCCGTATGGCACCACAGCTATTGCCATTAAAGAAGGCATGCCGTACAGGGGGGAGCAATTGGTACTGCCGCAACAACACCGGAGAGAATTCCTCCAGCTGGCCCATGAGGGCCCAGGAGCAGGACACCCCGGACGTGAGACCACTTGGCAACGGGTGGAACAGGCAGGGTGGTGGCCAGGACTCAGGGAAGACCTCTGCGAGTTCTGTGCTAGCTGTCTGGTGTGCGCTGCCAACAATTCTGACCCACAGAAAAGAAAGGTGTCTATGGGACATATCAGGAGGGTAGAGGGACCCTGGCAGTCAATCCAGGTCAATTACATTGAGCCCGTACCCACTTCCCAGTGAGGCTACAAGTACTGCCTAGTGTTGGTGGATGTATTCACCAAATGGGTGGAAGCCTTCTCATGCCGAACAGCCACTGCATTGGAAACAGCTAGGATCCTGGTCAGGGAGGTGTTCTCCCGATGGGGACTACCCCAGTACGTGGAGTCTGACCAGAGGAGTCACTTCACCGGGCAGGTGATGTAGGAGACCCTTAAGGTGCTCGGCATCAAAGGGAAATGGCAAGTCACCCACAACCCGCAGTCATCCGGGCCTGTGGCGCGTTTAAACCGCACTATAAAAGAAAGGTTGCGTAAAGAGACAGGGGACTCACCCAAGAGGTGGGTAGAGGTCCTACCACTGGTCCTCATGGGGATCTGGGCCAGCCAGTCAAAGAGCATGGGATACTCCCCGTACGAGCTCATGACCGGCAGAGCCATGTGAACCCCCACCCATGTATTAGCTCCGGTACTCACGGAAGGTCAGCTTACAGAAGCGAGCTGGGACAGCTTTGTCAGGAATCTGTTTGAACACCATAAACAGATTCAGTGGCAGGCTGCTAACAACATGGGAAAACAGCATCGGAGCAACCGAATGCTGCTAGAACCCCGCAAACACCACGAATGGGAGGGAAGGGACCAGGTCATGGTAAGGAACTACGCTCGAGTAGGAGTTTTTGAGGCACTGTACATGGGACTGTGCCACATTGTCGACAAGGCAACCCCCATGGTCTCTGCCGTGAAAATGCCCCCCCGCCCCGTACAAAGTGGTTCCACATAAACCAGTGCGAACTTTTCAACCCCGGGATAGCAACTAAGCACAAGGGACAGCCAAAAAAGGTGAACTGTGTGAAAGGCAGGGATCCTCAGCCATCAGCCCCCGACTGTGGAAATCCCACAGGAGATGTGGCAGACTGCACGTAGAGCGGCGGTGGAATGGGTTACTGAAGAGGCTATCCCCCCAATCACTTGGGACTCAGACGCACCCCCAGTAGCTAGAGCCTTAAGAAGGACTCTCTGCACGCCACGGCCGAAGACACCGTGGTCGCCAGCGCCCCAATTCAAGTGGTTCAGCCCCGGGAGAGGGACCGGCCGCAAAGGGGTACCTAAGATCAGGGACCAGCCTGTGAGCAGGGACCCCAGCCGGTAGTCTTGGGTGACGAGGGACCCCGGAAGAGATAGTGGTGGACCAGCCAGCAAATGGGAGTCTCCAGCCTGCAGCCCTCGACCAGTCAGGACCCCCAGGGAATGAAATGAACCAGGCAGCCACCCCCAAAGGAGCGGTGTGCTGTAGCACCAGAGGGGACGTTCGCCCAATAGTGTGGGACTTAGACCCATCTCCGGTCCTCCGTGTCCTGCGGTACCGGCTGACTTACTACCGGCCCCGCTGGAAACCCAGAGCCAAAGTAGAAAGGAGAAGAGCAGAAATTAATCTGGCCAACCGGAGACGGGTGGCAGATGTACAGAAATAGCATGATATGAGTTGAACTGTGTTTATTAAGAATCTAGCACAGTATTTGATAAGAATGTTTCGATGAATATAGAATGTAAGGGTTTCAGCTGATAGCTGGTGACTAAATAGTGACATATGTACTAGTTATTGGGGAAAGGAAAAGCCCCCATTTTGTAGGCAGTAAAAGAAGCACAACGAGAATGATAAGAGTAACATGGCTATGGGATTGAAGTTAAAAACAGACATCCGTTCCCACAGGAACTGGATAAGTCAGCCCGTCGATTAATGACTTAATTTTGTTCTCCGAGAAGAAATGAGCCCAAATTGGAACTTGATCACCTTTTGTCAAACCAGAATGTTTTTCTCAGGGCTGGACAATTTGTTTTATGTGCCCCAACAGGAAGGAGAACAACATGAGAAGGGTCCTGTTCCTGCTCGCCTTGATAAGGATGAGCAGCGGCGGCCGAGGAGACGTGGAAGAATCCCTCATTTATGGGTGCTCAGGAGAGGGAGCACCAAATTGTAATCACTGGGGATGGCACCCCAGGTGTAGAGGAACTCACCGTTTATGCCCACGAAGGGAGGTGGCCAGGGTGGCTGGGGTCTAATTCCACTCGCTACTCCAGCCAGGAAGGGTTTACCTATGGGGAGGTTTCCATTCCATGCCCCAGGATGCGGGTCGTTGCTTAGCAGGTCAGTGTTACGGAGGGGAAACGTATGTGTTTGACTTGTAAAGGGCAGATTCCCCTGGGTAGATGGTGGTGGCTCAGGAAGCTGAGCAAGGACGCGGGAGACCAGGAATCTGACTGGGAAAGACTCGGTAATGACACGTACCGTACCATATCGGGGACATGGGGAGGAGTGAAGGTGTTTTGGAAAAAGTGGTGGGAGTCTGAACAGGGAACTTATGTCTGCATGTTGGTGTCAGAGGAGATCTGTCCTGCAGGCATATCAATTGCCTTCGCCAGGCAATGTCAAGATGACGGGGAAGGGATGAGTTGGATTCCAGCCTACACGGGTGTGCGGTCCCACACTCCCCACTCCCAATTAACGCCACCGAACTTAGAGCACACATTAAGAAACCCCTGCCCATGACCCCGCCAGTGCGAACAATAATAGAAAGGTGTCCTACCACCACCAAGGGACCAGGGAACGGATTAGTATTGGTACCGACCGTAAAGGTGTTATACCAGGGGGTACAGTATGCAGTAGCTTCAGTTATCTTAAACCTTACCGAGGTGCACTTACCTGCATGGTCCCTGAAGGAAACAGAACAGCTATACCAGGCCCTACTCAGAGAAATGTTCAAGAAATTTTACGAGTTCGACTTTGGGAATGTAGACAAAGCAGATTTATACACCCTACACGCTCGGGACACCATGGGCACGGGGAAACTTAGGAGGGGAACCTTGAACGATATTTTTACTGCATATAATACAGGATCCTCTGTGATAAATAGCCGAGATGATATAGAACTGCAAACGCAGATAAATGGTCTAAAGAACCAACTGAGAAAGAACCGAAAAGAGGAAAACACCGTAGCAGGCTCAGAGCTACACGAGGACCAGGCTATGACGATCCATTTAAAAGAAATTGTGGCTGAGCTGGAAAAACATGCACAGACAGTGAATGCACTCATATGGGAGGATAGGAATGCTTCCAACCAGGCTGCACTGAATGAGGTTTGCGTGCTGTATGGGGCGTGGTTGTTAGGCGAGGGCCGCAACAACCTAGAGGATTTAAAACAAGGTTTAGTCCCCTCCTGGATCAGTAACAAGCACCTTGCAGCCCTCCACCCATACAGTAATTAACTAAGCCCGTGCCAGCTCCACCTAGCTTCTGAAGCCTACCCTGTCCCAGTAGATTGTGGGAGATCTAACCACACCATCAAGGAGATAGTACGAAGGATGCCGGTCATGGGTGGGACAGCCTGACCCGCACCGTGTACAGGGTGGAGAACATTGGAGTCATTCAGGGAGGTGCCGGAGCCGGGATGCACACACAATACTGTGTCCCCAGCACGTGAAAAGCAGCCCATTTGGAAAGCAGTGACAGGATCGGTCCAAGTCAGCATAGATTTATGAAAGGGAAATCAAGCTTGACAAATCTTCTAGAATTTTTTGAGGATGTAACTAGTAGAGTGGACAAGGGAGAACCAGTGGATGTGGTGTATTTGGACTTTCAAAAGGCTTTTGACAAGGTCCCACACAAGAGGTTGGTGTGTAAAATTAAGGCACATGGTATTGGGGGTAATGCACTGATGTAGATAGAGAACTGGTTGGCAGACAGGAAACAGAGAGTCGGGATAAATGGGTCCTTTTCAGAATGGCAGGCGGTGACTAGTGGGGTGTCGCAGAGCTCAGTGCTGGGACCCCAGCTATTTACAAAATATATTAATGATTTGGATGAAGGAATTGAGTGTAATATCTCCAAGTTTGCAGACGATATTAAGCTGCTTGGCGGTGTGAGCTGTGAGGGGGATGCTAAGATGCTGCAGGGTGACTTGGACAGGTTAGGCGAGTGGGCAAATGCATGACAGATGCAGTATATTGTGAATAAATGTGAGGTTATCCACTTTGGTGGCAAAAACATGAAGGCAGAATATTATCTGATTGGTGGCAGATTAGGAAAAGGGGAGGTGCAACGAGACCTGGGTGTCATGGTACATCAGTCATTGAAAGTTGGCATGCAGGTACAGCAGGCGGTGAAGAAGGCAAATGGTATGTTGGCCTTCATAGCTAGAGAATTTGAGTATAGGAGCAGGGAGGTCTTACTGCAGTTGTACAGGGCCTTAGTGAGGCCTCACCTGGAATATTGTGTTCAGTTTTGGTCTCCTAATCTGAGGAAGGATGTTCTTGCTATTGAGGGAGTGCAGCGAAGGTTCACCAGACTGATTCCCGGGATGGCAGGACTGACATATGTGGAGAGACTAAATCGACTGGGCCTGTATTCACTGGTGTTTAGAAGGATGAGAGGGGATCTCATAGAAACATATAAAATAGTGACGGGACTGGACAGGTTAGATGCAGGAAGAATGTTCCCAATGTTGGGGAAGTCCAGAACCAGGGGACATAGTTTAAGGATAATGGATAAGCCATTTAGGACTGAGATAAGGAGAAAGTTCTTCACTCATAGAGTTGTTAACCTGTGGAATTCTCTACCTCAGAGAGTTGTTGATGCCAGTTCGTTGGATATATTCAAGAGGGAGTTAGATATGGCCCTTATGGCTAAAGGGATCAAAGGGTATGGAGAGAAAGCAAGAAAGGGGTACTGAGGTGAATGATCAGCCATGATCTTATTGAATGGTGGTGCAAGCTCAAAGGGCCGAATGGCCTACTCCTGCACATATTTTCTATGTTTCTATGTTTCTATGTTTCTATGTTTCTATGTTTCTATGCCTGTTCTAAACCACAGTGCGGGTTTCAAGCTGCTGACGCACAGCCTATCAACTGTACCATGGAGGTAATGGCACAAGACAATGTTATTCCACAGATAGCATTCATAGGGGATGCGACATATTGTGTCACCACCAGTGCACCCCGCTACCAGCATGGACACTTTTGGTGTCCGGTGAGTGACAGCAGTTTTTGCTTTAAACCTGAGGCATCAGTTCAAGTGGCCCAAGAACAGATTGTCCCCATCCCTGAACCCTCCACTGTCCACCTCACTGTGAGAGAAAACATCACAAACCTGCAGGATTACGTTATACATTTTGGCTATGAAATTTCCCCCTCTACCCCGAACATCTTACTGCTCTGCTAGCAGCTGTAGTAATCTCACAAAAACATTTCTATACTACAAGAACAGAAAACAATTCAGATAGGGAGAAAGATTCTAGGGATCACAATTCCACCTTGGTGGGACATTTTCAGAAATATAGAGGTTTTGGCCGGGCTCAGAATAGCTTCCCACATTTTGGTTGTCTGTCTACTCATCATTATTCTTTACTTATGGTGTCTCACTTGCCGAGTGAAATGCCGAGGCCGTCAGGTTAGGCACAAAAGGGTGCTGCACGCTCCCTGGCCTAACTTGGGGATTGCGCAGGGAGGGGTGACACCATATTATCATGTTTGCTTTGTTTTAACATTTACCTGCTGTAAAAACACAAAAATCGAGTATTGTGAGAATGTTACTTAAAAATGTGTTTGAATATGTACCTTTATTTTACTGTCCTTAAAATTGTGTTTGACTCCATACCTTTATTTTACTGTAAAAGCAGAGTGATGGAGGGGTGTCGGTTCCCTTCTATGCTGTAACAGTATTAATGACTGTATTTGCCTGTAAACTGCATTGCATTTCCAAAGGGGGATGCACATAAAGTTTTAGCTAGATAAATACAGGGAAGGTTGACTCTCGGGAGATCAGGAATTTTGGTCACCTAGCATGACACTCAAGTGTGTAGAGTGTCACAGGGGTGTCACAGAGTTGCAAAATTCATGGGAGAACCCCCCCCCCCCCCCAGTGTTTGGACTCATTGGAAAGAAAATGTAACTGGAACTATCTACCAGAAAGTTTGAAATCCTAAAGTGCACATGGAAGAAACTATGAAATTTAATCGAATTTGGGATTTTAAAAGGCAAATTGAGTCTGTGTGAGCAAGGCTAAAGAACTAAAGGATAACGTTCCTCCAAGGAAGCCAGTTTGAGTATTGAAGCTGTCTGGGTATTGAAACTAAAGTAAATTGTCTGGAGAACTATGGATACTCGAAAACCCTTCTCCCCAGGAGACATTAACATAGCAACAATTAACCCAGAGATAGATAACCATTATCCTGATTTGGAAAACCATTCCAGCCCATACATAATAACAATGGCACATCCAGCCTGCATGAAAAACCCAAGCACAGACAGACACTGCAAATACCAAAGCTAATACTTCCATCAAGAAACAGATTTGGTATATCGACATATCCGAGACAGGTTAACATTTAATGAGCCCACCAAAAAATGACAAAGAAATATCAAGCCTGCCAAAATTAAACAAAGAATGTGGGCTGATTTGGCGTGAAGATGAGAACAGCTCTAAAGGTATATCTGGGCCCTGCTTTAACAAAGGGTATGCCTTATGCATGCTATGCAGATGCTACTGCCTCAGAAGACACTGCGAAGGACGCTTAACAAAAGTTATGCACACAGCAGCCGAGCATCATAGAGCATCAAGAAGGGTGAGAGACCACCACAGCAGTTGTAGCTAACTTCTCCAGCCTCGACATCCTGAAATCAAAAAGGAAGGAAGAACATCACCATCGCGGCAGCAACCGACCACAGCCAACGTGGTAACACCAAAAGCACCGCGATCGACCAACTTCGACACAAAACTCCGCAAGGAAGAAACCGAAGAATCAAAAGTTTTCACTCTACAACCTAGGCCTGACTACCAACAGGTAAAAACATTATCTAAATAGACTTTGAAACCTACTTCTAATGAAAGAGAACGGGTACTGACCCCATAAGTCCAAAACGCACCCTATCGCATCAGCGGACACCACCCAACTGAAGATTGCACAGTAAGAAATCTTCTCCGACGTTCAGGGTACGGCAAGCAGAACCTACAGAATCTAGCGAACCCCGAAATCACTAACCACTGCCAACTACCAGTAAAGGATCGGTGAGCACAGTTCCTGTTTTCCCTGGAGTCTAATCTAGTCAGTGTTTGATATTGGGAGGTGGGAGGTGTATTATTCACTGTAACCCCTTTGAATGTGTGATGTACTGTGCTTTATTTGAGTAATTATAAGTTTGACATTGTATTTTCTTGACTGCAATAAAACCAACATTATTTTGCACCAAGCTAGTTGTCTCTTGCATTTTATCACATCTCCCAAATAAACTTGCACAAAATATAAAAACAGATAGTAAAAGCTTTTACCGATATATAAAACGGAAGAGAGTGACTAAAGAAAATGTTGGTCCCTTGGAAGATGAGAAGCGGGATTTAATAATGGAAAATGTGGAAATGGCTGAGACCTTAAACAATAATTTTGCTTCGGTCTTCACAGTTGAAGACACAAAAACCATGCCAAAAATTGCTGGTCACAGGAATGTGGGAAGAGAGGACCTTGAGACAATCACTATCACTAGGGAGGTAGTGCTGGACAGGCTAATGGGACTCAATGGTAGACAAGTCCCCTGGTCCTGATGAAATGCAACCCAGGGTATTAAAAGAGATGGCGGAAGTTATGGCAGATGCATTCGTTATAATCGACCAAAATTCTCTGGACTCTGGGGAGGTACCATCGGATTGGAAAGCAGCTAATGTAACGCCTCTGTTTAAAAAAGGGAGCAGACAAAAGGCAGGTAACTATAGGCCGGTTAGTTTAACATCTGTAGTGGGGAAAATGCTTGAAGCTATCATTAAGGAAGAAATAGCGGGACATCTAGATAGGAATAGTGCAATCAAGCAGACACAACATGGATTCATGAAGGGGAAATCATGTTTAACTAATTTACTGGAATTCTTTGAAGATATAACGAGCATGGTGGATAGAGGTGTACCGATGGATGTGGTGTATTTAGATTTCCAAAAGGCATTCGATAAGGTGCCACACAAAAGGTTACTGCAGAAGATAAAGTTACGCGGAGTCAGAGGAAATGTATTAGCATGGATCGAGAATTGGCTGGCGAACAGAAAGCAGAGAGTCGGAATAAATGGGTCCTTTTCAGGTTGGAAATCGGTGGTGAGTGGTGTGCCACAGGGATCGCTGCTGGGACCACAACTGTTTACAATATACATAGATGACCTGAAAGAGGGGACAGAGTGTAGTGTAACAAAATTTGCAAAAGACGCAAAGATTAGTGGGAAAGCGGGTTGTGTAGAGTACACAGAGAGGCTGCAAAGTGATTTAGATAGGTTAAGGTTTGGCAGATGGAATACAATGTCGGAAAATGTGAGGTCATCCACCTTGGAAAAAAAAACAGTCAAAGGGAATATTACTTGAATGGGGAGAAATTACAACATGCTGCGGTGCAGAGGGACCTTGGGGTCCTTGTGCATGAAACTCTTTTGCGTCCTTGTGCATGAATCCCAAAAAGTTAGTTTGCAGGTGCAGCAGGTAATCAGGAAGGCGAATGGAATGTTGGCCTTCATTGCGAGAGGGATGGAGTACAAAAGCAGGGAGGTCCTGCTGCAACTCTACAGGGTATTGGTGAGGCCACACCTGGAGTACTGCGTGCAGTTTTGGTTACCTTACTTAAGGAAGGATATACTAGCCTTGGAAGTGGTACAGAGACGATTCACTAGGCTAATTCCGGAGATGAGGGGGTTATCTTATGAAGATAGATTGAGTAGACTGGGTCTTTACTCATTGGAGTTCAGAAGGATGAGGGGTGATCTTATAGAAACATTTAAAATAATGAAAGGGATAGACAAGATAGAGGCAGAGAGGTTGTTTCCACTGGTCGGGGAGACTAGAACTAGGAGGCACAGCCTCAAAATATGGGTGAGCCAATTTAAAACCGAGTTGAGAAGGAATTTCTTCTCCCAGAGGGTTGTGAATCTGTGGAATTCTCTGCCCAAGGAAGCAGTTGAGGCTAGCTCATTGAATGTATTCAAATCACAGATCGATAGATTTTTAACCACTAAGTGAATTAAGGGTTATGGGGAGCGGGCGGATAAGTGGAGCTGAGTCCACGGCCAGATCAGCCATGCTCTTTTTGAATGGCGGGGCAGGCTTGAGGGGTTAGATGGCCTACTCCTGTTCCTAATTCTTATGTTCTTATATTCTTATGTTCCAGAACCCAGGGAGTGGGAGCGATTTGAACTGCTCAGAAGGTCAGAGGGGAACCTGACCCCCACACCACCCCCTACAGCATAAAACAGAAAAGGATAGTATTGTCTTCCGAACAAAGGTGAGACTGCACAGGGAGATTAAAGTAACAGTGACCTCAGTCTTTATTAAGACACTCCAGAGTGAGGAACAGGCCTTAGTGGACGGCTTATATACAGTGCTCCCAAGGAATGCTGGGATCTCTTGGGAATTCAGAGGATGCGCTCCCTGGTGGCAGAACATGGGAGTGCATGCTTTACAGATACACAACATCACTCTGCCCCCAAAGTCAAACTGAAAACTATTTACAAGTTGAGGCGGTCGGGAGCCTTTCTTTCCCTGGTGGACCGCCTCGGTACAAATGTCTGTTCTGGTGTGTTGGCTGTGCCCTCGCTGGGCTGGCGTGTTGTTTGTCCTGCAGAGCTGCTAGGTGAGCTTGGCCTTGCTGGGCTGTTGGGCGTGATGGGTTCGATTTCCTGGTCTGGAGTGGTGTCGTTGATCCTTTGGGTGTGTGTTGTGGGCTTGACAAAGGTGGTGTCTGCTGTGGGTTGTTCAGGGCAGTCTGTCAACCGCAGCCTCGTTTGGTCCAGGTGCTTTCTGCAAATTTGTCCATTGTCTAGTTTGACCACAAACACCCTACTCCCTTCTTTAGCTGTCACCGTGCTCGCGATCCACTTGGGACCATGTCCATAGTTTAGCACATACACAGGCTCATTCAGATCAATTTCCCGTGACACAGTGGCTCGACCATCGCTACATTTTGTTGCTGCCGCCTGCTCTCTACCTGATCATCCAGGTTGGGGTGAACCAGTGAGAGTCTGGTTTTAAGTGTCCTTTTCATGAGTAGCTCAGCCGGGGGCACCCCTGTGAGCAAGTGGGGTCTCGTGCGGAAACTGAGCAGTACTTGGGATAGGTGGGTTTGGAGTGAGCCTTCTGTGACTCGTTTAAGGCTCTGTTTGATTGTTTGGACTGCCCGCTCTGCCTGCCCATTGGAGGCTAGTTTAAACGGGGCCGAGGTGACATGTTTTATCCCATTGCCGGTCATGAATTCTTTAAATTCGGCACTGGTGAAACATGACCTGTTGTCACTGACCATTATGTCAGGCAGGCCGTGGGCGGCAAACATGGCCCTCAGGCTTTCAATGGTGGCGGTGGTGGTGCTTCCTGACATTATTTCACATTCAATCCATTTTGAAAAAGCATCCACCACCACCAGGAACATTTTACCGAGAAACGAGCCCGCATAGTCGACATGGATCCTTGACCATGGTCTGGAGAGTCAGGACCACAAACTTAGTGGTGCCTCTCTGGGCGCATTGCTCAACTGAGCACACACGCTGCATTGCCGTACACAGGACGTTAAGTCAGTGTCGATACCGGGTCACCACACGTGGGATCTGGCTATCGCTTTCATCATTATTACACCCGGGTGTGTTCTGTGGCGATCCGAGATGAACGTCTCCCTGCCCTTTTTGGGTAGCCCTACGTGGTTACCCCACAACAGGCAGTGAGCCTGAATGGACATCTCGTCCGCTCGCCGCTGGAACGGCTTGATTAGCTCTTGCGTTTTAACAGGGATGCTGGCCCAGCTCCCATGCAGTAAACAGTTTTTTACTAGGGACAGCAGAGGATCTTTGCTGGTCCAAGTCCTAATCTGACAGGCCGTGAGAGGTGATTTATCATTTTCAAATGCTTCCATGACCATCAACAAGTCTGCAGGCTGAGCCACCATCAACAAGTTTGCAGGCTGCACCATTTCCACCCCCGTGGTGGGCAATGGTAGACGACTGAGAGCATCCGCACAGTTCTCGGTGCCTGGCCTGTGGTGGATGTTATAGTTATACACTGATGGCGTGAGTGCCCACCTTTGTAGGCGGGCTGAGGCATTAGTAATTAACCCCTTGTTTTCAGCCAACAGGGATCTGAGGGGCTTGTGAGTGGTTTCCAACTCAAATTTGAGGCCAACCAGGCACTGATGCATTTTCTTTACCCCGAACACACACGCTAATGCCTCTTTCTCAATCATGCTGTCGGCCCTCTGGGCCTTAGACAAGCTCCTGGAGGCATAAGCGACAGGTTGCAACTTCCCTGCAACGTTAGCTTGTTGTAATACATACCCGACTCCATATGACGACGTGTCACATGCTAGCACAAGTCTTTTACACGGGTTATAAAATACAAGCAGCTTGTTGTAGCATAAAATGTTTCTGGCTTTCTCAAAAGCAATTACTTTGTTTTTTCCCCATACCAAGTTCTCACCATTACGTAATAACACATGTAGGGGCTCTAAGAGGGTGCTTAACCCCTGTAGGAAGTTACTAAAATAGTTGAGGAGTCCCAGGAACAACCGCAGCTCCGTAACATTCTGTGGCCTGTGCGCGTTCATGATAGCCTCTGTCATGGCGTCTGTGGGCCGAATGCCGTCCGCCGTGATCTTTCTCCCGATGCATTTCGACCTCTTCAGCTGCAGCCCTACGCGATCTAGTCGCTGGAGGACCTCCTCCAGTTTTTGTAGGTGCTCGATGGTGTCCTGACCCGTGACCAATATGTTGACCTGAAAAACCACCGTGCGTGGTACCGACTTGAGTAGGCTCTCCATGTTTCTCTGGAAGATCGCTGCAGCCGACCGAATTCCAAACGGGCATCTGTTGTAGATGAACAGTCCCTGTGTGTGTTGATGCAGGTGAGGCACTTCGAAGACTCCTCCAGCTCCTGCGTCATGTAGGTCGAAGTCAGGTCGAGCTTGGTGAACATCTTGCCTCCTGCCAGTGTCGCAAATAGGTCGTCTGCCTTAGGTAGCAGGTATTGGTCCTGTAGAGAGAAACAATTAATAGTTACTTTATAATCGCCGCAAAGCCTGACCATGCCATCACTTTTGAGTACTGGAACAATCGGGCTGGCCCACTCGCTGAATTCCACTGGGGAGATGATGCCCTCACGTTGCAGCCTGTCCAGTTCGATTTCCACTCTCTCCCTCATCATGTGAGGTACCGCTCGTGTCTTGTGGTGAATGGGTCATGCCTCTGGGACCAAGTGGATCTGCACCTTCGCCCCGGAAAAGTTCCGAATACCTGGCTCAAAAAGGGAAGGAAATTTGTTAAGAACCTGGGTACATGAGGCCTCATCGACATGTGATACTGCTCGGATAGCATCCCAGTTCCAGCGGATTTTGCCCAGCCAGCTCCTTCCGAGCAGTTTGGGGCCATCGCCCGGGACAATCTAGAGTGGCAGTTCATGCACCATGCCCTCGTAGGTGACCTTGCCCATGGTGCTGCCCAGTACAGTGATAAGCTCTTTGGTGTACGTTCTCAGTTTCGTGTGGATGGGGCTCAGGGCTGGTCTGAGTGCTTTGTTGCACCACAGTCTCTCAAACATCTTTTTACGAATGATGGATTGGCTAGCGCCAGTGTCCAGTTCCATGGCTACGGGTAAGCCATTCAATTTTACATTTAGCATTATAGGTGGACATTTCATCGAAAATGTGTGCACCCTGTGTACTTCAGCATCTGCCTGCTCTCTCTGAGGCTCGAAATTGCTTTGATCCACCATGGACCGATCTTCCTCTGCCACGTGGTGGTTAGCTGGTTTTGCAGAGCTTGCAGCTTGTCTGCAAGCTCGTTGGAGTTGCCCCATTGTTCCACAGCTCTTCCAAACATACCCTTTGAAGCGGCATGAATAGGCTGAATGGAAGCCTCCACAACGCCAACAAGGTGTGAATTGCCTTGCATTCATCCTTTATTGGGGACTCTGAGTCATCTGGGTCACCTGAGGCCTGCTGGCAGTTGCAGACTCGTGGTTTCTGCCCTGTACATTTCTGCTTGCAAACACAGTTCCAGTTAATTTATGAACATTGCTAGCACTTGTGTGCTGAGAGATTTGTTTGGTGTTATCACTGGTGGACATAACCGCCTGTGCTATCACAATGGCCTTACTGAGGGTGGGTGTCTCTACAGTCAAATGTTTTCGTAGGATGGTCTCATGGCCAATGCCCAGTACAAAAAAGTCTCTGAGCATTTGCTCCAGGTAACCATCAAACTCACATTGTCCCGCAAGTCGCCTTAGCTCGGCGACGTAGCTCGCCACTTCCTGACCTTCAGATCGCTGGTACGTGTAGAACCGATACCTCGCCATCAGCACGCTCTCCCTCGGGTTAAGATGCTCCTGAACCAGTGTATACAGCTCCTCATATGACTTATCTGTGGGTTTCACCGGAGCCAGAAGATTCTTCATGAGGCTGTAGGTCGGTGCCCCACAGACCATGAGGAGAGCCGCTCTCCTTTTTGCAGCGCTTCCTTCTCCGTCCAGCTCGTTGGCTACAAAGTACTGGTCTCGCCGTTCGATATAGGCTTCCCAGTCCTCACCCACCGAGAACTTCTCCAGGATGCCCACAGTTTGCTGCATCTTTGCGTTGGATTTGTATTTTCGTCACCAGTTGTTGTGTTCCTAACACAGATGAGACTGCATACAGGGAGGTTAAAGTAACAGTGACCTCAGTCTTTAATAAGACACCCCAGAGTGAGGAACAGGCCTTGGGGGCCGGCTTATATACAGTGCTCCCAAGGGATGCTGGGATCACTTGGGACTTCAGTGGATGCACTCCCTGGTAGTGGAACATGGGAGTGCATGCTTTACAGATGCACAACAGATAGTATGCAAGTACAGAAAGTGATCAGGAAGGCCAATGGTATCTTAGCCTTGATTGCAAATGGGATGGAGTATAAAAGCAGAGAAGTCTTGCTCAGATATACAAGTTATTGGTGAGGCCACACCTGGAATTCTGCGTGCAGTTTTGATTTCCATATTTACAAAAGGATGTACTTACTTTGGAGGCAGTTCAGAGAAGATTCACTAGGTTGATTCCGGGGCTGAGGGGGTTGACTTATGAGAAAAGGTTGCGTAGGTTGGGCCTCTACTCATTGGAATTCAGAAGAATGAGAAGTGATCTTATCGAAACGTATAAGATTATGAGAGGGCTTGATAAGGTGGATGCAGAGACGATGTTTCCACTGATGAGGGAGACTAGAACTAGAGGGCATTATCTTAGAATAAGTGGCCGCCCATTTAAAACAGAGATGAGGAGGAATTTCCTCTCTTAGAGGGTTGTAAATCTGTGGAATTTGCTGCCTCAGATGGCTGTGGAAGCTGGGACATAGAATAAATTTGACAAAAATAGACAGTTTATTGAACGATAAGAGGAGAAGGGTTATGTGGAGTGGGCAGGGAAGTGGAGCTGAATCCATGATCATATCAGCCATAATCTTATTGAATGGTGGAGCAGGCTCGAGGGGCCATATGGCCTACTCCTGCTCCTATTTCTGATGTTCTTATGTTCTTATGTAAATAAGGTTCCTAATGCCTGCTTCAGCTCCCGCTTATAAATTCGACAGTGCTGGCTGGCTCTGGGAAAACAAACACTAAATATCGGCGAATTAAACAGAGAAAGTACTTACCATTATCATCTCCAACCCCACTCCCCACTCTGACCTCTAGGCCCTCTCCAACCTCTCTCCCGCATCCTCCACCCACTGCCCCGATCTTGGCACGACCTCCCCCGCCCAATCCTGGCTTCGAAACCCCCCCCCAATCTTGGCACGCCCCCCCTCCCCCCGATCCTGGCCCCGACCTCCCCCTGATCCTGGCTCCGCCCCCCATTCCCGATCCTGGCTCCTTTTCCACCCTCCCCCCGATCCTGCCCCCTCATGGTCCTGGATCCCTGATGGGCAGCTGCGCATAAATAATAATAAATCTGTGTCAAACTCTGGCATTCCCAATGTTACAGTCTGCCTCAGTGCAATTGGGAAAAAGTAAGGGAAAAATCATACCACATTTCGGCCTTTGATCACTGTGGCATGACCCCTGCCGCAAAGTGTACATGTGCGGACATTCAATCATTGGAGGCTTCAATGTTCCCTGCAGTCAAATAGCAGGCCATGACATCAGCAATCGGTACTCGGACCAGTTTCAGCACTTTCAGACGAGAGGAAGGGAGAAAACAAGTATCAGGGCCAATGTGACGTGAAGTGGTCATGGATCTCACAACAATGTTGTCCAACCTTTTCAGGCTAGTGGACCCCACGAGGATTGAATTGTATGCTTTTATTACCTCTAAACTTGACTATTCCAATACACTCCTGGCTGACCTGCAAATTCTACCCTACGTAAACTAGAGATGATTCAAAACTCGGCTGCCTGTGTCCTAACTCGCACCAAGTCCCGTTCACCATCACCCCTGTGCTCGCTCATCTACACTGGCATCCAGTTAAGCAACGCCTTGATTTCAAAATTCTCATCCTTATTTTTGAATCCCTCCATGGCCTTGCCCCTCCCTAACTCTATAATCTCCTCCAGCTCCACAACATCCTGAATGTCTGCGCTCCTCTAATTCTTCCCTCTTGAGCATCCCTGATTTAATCGCTCAACCATTAGTAGCCGTGTCTTCTGTTGCCCAGGCCCCAAGCTCTGGAATTCCCTGCCTAAACCTCTCTGCCTCTCTACCTCTCTTTCCTCCTTCAAGACGCTTCTTAAAACCTACCTCTTTGACCAAGCTTTTGGTCACCTGTGCCAATTTCTACTTATGCAGCTCGGTGTCATATTTTTTTAATCTCCTGTGAAGAGCCTTGGGACGTTTCACTATGTTAAAGGTGCTATATAAATACATTTTTTGTTGTTGTTGTATGCCCCTATTATTGAGGGAGCGGAAAAAATGATTGGGAGCTGTCACACCTCCAGTGGACGTGGCTAAGAAACTCGTCGGGAGCTGCTCTACTTCCAGCAATTTATTGCACAGGAAACAGCAATCATTTTGGGGGGCAAATACTTACATTTGTGGCCAGAGGCTACCAGCCTGAGGTCTGCCACAAACATTTTCTTCCTCCTCCACCTTGGTGGCCTCTCTAACGGAGATAGGAGTCCCGCTGGGAGCCCACCCAATTGAATGACATTACACTGATCCTGGAGAAGTGGTTAGGGTCAGGAATGGGCCATTGTGGTGAGAGGAACTTGCACCAAGATTCTGAGCTGTGAAAATCCCACTCATTGCCTATGCTTTAATCTATAGAAAATGTACAGCTTTATTCTTTTCTGAGAACTTTTGCTTCTTTTTCAATTCTCAAGTTTCAGTTCTTGGTGGTGGGAGCAAGGGTCCAAGGTGAACATCGAATAATTTAACTCACTTTTTTGTCTGTTAAAATATTAACAGTGGGTCTGATATCAATATTTAGAGAGAATGCAATATTCCTTCTGTAAGGGTGTTCGGTAGGGTATCATGGGATATGGAGCAAAGGCAGGTAAATGGAGTTGAGGTACAGATCAGCCATGATCTAATTGATTGGCAGAGCAGGTTCGAGGGGCTGAGGGACCCACTCCTGTTCCTACATTCCAGTGTTTTGCTTCAGTAATTTTTGTGTTTGAATAAAATAGTGGAAGACCAGGAAGAACTTGTAATCATGGGCAACTCACCTCAATTGACTGTTGCATAATCAGAGTTTGTTCCACTTGCCTTAAAGAGTTAAAATATTTCATGTTTCATGCAGACAATCGAATCATAATAATTGAAATCTGAAAGGCTACTTTTAGGAAACTTAGAGAATGAGTTTGTGCTCTTCGGTTAAGTAAACTCAAATTTTGCATATGCAAATAAGTTAATTCCAAAATAGTTAATTTCCTTCATGACTCAGAACATATAACGCCAATCTGTTCAAAATGTGAACAGTCAGGATGCAACTATCAGTGACTTTACACTAAGAATATAAGAACATAAGAACATAAGAAATGGGAGCAGGAGTAGGCCATTTGGCCCCTCGAGCCTGCTCCGCCATTCAATAAGATCATGGCTGATCTGATCATGGACTCAGCTCTACTTCCCTGCCCACTCCCCATAACCCTTTATTCCCTTATCGCCCCAAAATCTGCCTTAAATATATTCAATGACCCAGCCTCCATAGCTCTCTGGGGCAGAGAATTTCTCATCTCAGTTTTAAATGGGCAGCCCCTTATTCCAAGACAAAGGGCTCAATTTTTCCCAAAGCATTTTTTTGGCGTACTTGAAGAGTTATGCCTGATTTTTTGGGCCCCAATCACGGCAAAAAAATATATTCTAAGTTTCCCCATTGGATTTCTTCATTTTGGCCTGGCGTAATCCGGCCTTTAGTTTTGAGGGTGGAGCCTTGATCTGTGCCGAAAAGATCGGGCTGCCATGGTAACCAGCAACACAATGTGAGCTGAGGCTGTAAAGTGAAGCTTACAGCCAGTCCCAACATATTAAAAGAATTGAAAAACACATAACAGCAATTTGCCTCCAACCCTGCCAGAAGGGCTTGCCGGTCTGGTCCCATTCCCAATCCCCACCGGTTCTATTCTCTAATCTCTCTCTCTCTGTATCTGGCTGAAGGGCTTGCCGGTGCGCTCTCCCGCCCCTAGCCCTGGCTAAGTGGTCTCCCGGTCTGCTCTCCCGCCCCTAGCCCAGGCCAAGCGGTCTCCCAGTCTGCTCTCCCGCCCCTAGCCCAGGCCAAGTTGTCTCCCAGTCTGCCCTACCACCCCTAGCTCAAGCCGATGGTCTCCTGGTCTGCTCCCCCGCCCCTAGCCCTGGCCGAAGGGCTTGCCGGTGCGCTCTCACGCCACTAGCCCAGGTCCAAGGGCTTACTGGTGTGCTCTCCCGCCCCTAACCCAGGCTGAGTGGCCTCCGGGTCCACTCTCCCACCTCTAGCCCAAGCCGACTGGCCTCCCAGTCCGCTCACCCGCTCCTTTCCAGGCCAAATGCTCTCCTCCCTCCTGGTCCCAGCACCTAACACCTGAAATGCTTCACCCCACCCCTTCTCCCTCCCCCCAGCTTTCTCTCCCCCTCTCTCTTACCTTTCCTGCTGTTGCCATTCGGGCATCTGCTGCACTTACCTGCGTCGATTTCCTTACCTATGTTGATTTCTTTAACTCTCCGGAAGGTTTTTCTGCAGAGGCCACATACGCTGACCTAAGCAGAAACTGGAGTAACTCTCAGCTGGCCAAACTTTCATAATTGACCAGAATTGGCGCAAATGGATGGTTACACCCACTTTGGCTGAAAAAAAAACTGCCCTAAAAAATCGTAACGAACAGAGTTACGTTGGTGAAAATTGATTGGGGAAACTCTGGTTTTTCAATTTAGGCCAAAAAGAGCAGCCTGCTCAAAAAAAATGGTGCAAATCACTGGGGAAAATTGAGCCCTATTTCCCTGAGTTTTAGTATCCCCTATGAGTAATATCCTCTCTGCATCCACCTTGTCGCGCCCCCTCATTATCTTATAAGTTTCAATAAGATCACCTCTCATTCTTCTGTACTCCAATGTGTGTAGGCCCAACCTACTCAACCTATCCTCATAAATCAACATCCTCATCTCCGGAATCAACCGAGTGAACCTTCTCTGAACATCCTCCAATGCAATTATATCCTTCTATAAATACGGAGACCAAAACTGCAGTACTTCAGGTGTGGCCTCACCAATACCCTGTACAGTTGTAGCAGGACTTCTCTGCTTTTATTCTTTATCTCCCTTGCAATAAAGACCAACATTCCATTTGTCTTCCTGATCACTTGCTGTACCTGCATACAAACTTTTTGTGTTTCATGCACAAGGACACCCAGGTCTCGCTGCACTGTAGCACTTTACAATTTTTCTCCATTTAAATTATAATTTGCTTTTCTATTATTTCTGCCAAAGCAGATAACCTCAGATTTTCACACATTATACTCCATCTGCAAATTTTTGCCCACTCACTTTGCCTGACTATATCACTTTACAGATTGTTTGTGTCCTCCTCACAACTTGCTTTCCTACCCATCTTTGTATCATCAGCAAACTTGGCTACATTACACCCTTCATCCAAGTCATTAATATAGATTGTAAATAGTTGAGGACCCAGCACTAATCCCTGCGGCACCCCACTAGTCACTGTTTGCCAACCGGAAAATGATCCATTTATCCCAACTCTCTGACATCTGTTAGTTAGCCAATACTCTATCCATGTTAATACATTACCTCCAACCCCGTGAGCTTTTATCTTGTGCAGCAACCTCTTATGTGGCACCTTATTGAATGCCTTCTGGAAATCCAAATACATCACATCCACTGGTTCCCTCTTATCCACCCTGCTCATTACATCCTCAAACGAACTCCAGCAAATTTGTCAAGCATGATTTTCCTTTCATAAAACCATGCTGACTCTGGTTGATTGAATCATGCTTTTCCAAATGTCCCACACCTGCTTCCTTAATAATGGACTTCAGCATTTTCCCAATGACAGATGAATGGCTAACTGGTCTATAGGTTCCTGATTTTTGTCTGCCTCCTTTTTTAAATAGGGGCATTACATTTGCGGTTTTCTAATCTGTTGGGACCGCTCCAGATTACAACCAATACATCCACTATCTCTGCAGCCATTTCTCTTAAGACCCTCGGATTTAAGGCATCAGGTCCAGGGGACTTGTTCGCTTTTAGTCCCATTATTTCATTAATACTAAACATTAGTATGCATTATTGGAGGTGTCAACTTTCAGATGAGATGTTAACTGAGCCTCTCATTGGGGACATAAATTATCTCTAGACAGTATTCGAAGAAGAGAAGGGTGTCATGGCCAACATTTATCTTTCAACAAACATCACTAAAAAGAAAATTAGCTGTTCATTTATCTCATTGCTCAGGACTACCCAAAGCACTTTACGACCAATGAATTACTTTTGAAGGGTAGTCACTGTTGTAATGTAGGAAACGCTACAGCCAATTTGCACACAGCAAGATCCCACAAACAGCAGTTAGATAATGACCAAATAATCTGTTTTAGTGACTCCACTTTAAACGTAACTACTTCACTATGAAGCACTTTGGGATGTCCTAAAGGAATAAAAGACGCAACATGAATGCAATTTCTTTATTTTTTTATTTGTTCGAGTAAGTCGTTAAACTGACGTCTTCTCTCTCAGGTGGGCATAAAAAGTTCCATGGCACTATTTTGAAGAAGAGCAAGGGAGTTCTCATCCATCTCCAAGCCAACCTTTATTCCGCAACCAATATCACTAAAACAGATTATTTGGTCATTATCTAATTGCTGTTTGTGGGATCTTGCTGTGTGCAAATTGGCTGTGGCATTTTCCACATTACAACAGTGATTACTCTTCAAAAGTAATTCATTGGTCGTAAAGCGCTTTGGATAGTCCTGAGGTCATGAAAAGCGCTATCTAAACACCAGTCTATTTTTACTCTAATAGACGATAATGCAGTCTACAATCAAGGACTGGAATCTGTGAAGACAGAAGAGTTTTCGAAAGAAAAACTAAATCTTAAAAATCTGTCAATTAAGAAATGTTGGGATAACAATGAGGAGTGGATTCAAAAAAGCTCTGAAAAACATCCTCTAAAGTTAAGAAAGAAATAATTTGCATTTATATAGCACCTTTTTTGTCCTCAGGATGTTGTGAAAGTGTTTTACAGCCAATGAAGTACAGCTGAAGTGTAGTAATTGTTTTCATAAATATAACAAGGCAGCCAAAATGCACACAGCATGATCTCTAAAAGCAGCAATGAGATAAGTCTTTTTTTATTCGTTCATGGGTTGCATTTACTGCCCATCCCTAATTGTCCTTGAGAGGTGGTGGTGAGCTGCCTTCTTGAACCACTGTTTTCCCACAGTGTTGTTAGGGAGGGAGTTCCAGGATTTTGACCGAGTGATGATGAAGGATATATTTCTAAGTCAGGATGGTGCGTAACTTGGAGGGGAATTTGTAGGTGGTTGTGCTCCCATAAGCCTGCTGCTCTTGTCCTTCTACATGGTAAAGGTTGTGGGTTTTGGAGGCATTGTCAAAGAAGCCTTGATGAGTTGCTGCCATGCATCTTGTAGATGGTATACATGGCAGCTATGGTGCACCGATGGTGGAAGGAAGGAATATTTTAAGGTGGTGGATGTGGTGCCAATCAAGCGGGCTGCCTTGTCCTGGATGGTGTTGAGTTTCTTAAGTGTTGTTGGAGCTGCAATCATCCAGGCAAGTGCAAAGCATTGCAAAACACTCCTGACTTCTTACTTGTAGATGGTGGAAAGGCTTTTTGGAGTCAGCAAGTGAGATGCTCACTGCAGAATACCCAGCCTCTGACCTGCTCTTATAGCGACAGTAATTATGTGGCTGGTCCAGTTAAGTAAAAATAAAACGGGGAAGGTGGCTCAACCGTGGCTAACAAGGGAAATTAAGGATAGTGTTAAATCCAAGAAAGAGGCATATAAATTGGCCAGAAAAAACAGCAAACCTGAGGACTGGGAGAAATGTATTAATCAGCAGAGAAGGACAAAGGGTTTAATTAGGAGGGCGAAAATAGAGTATGAGAGGAAGCATGCTGGGAACATAAAAACTGACTGCAAAAGCTTCTATAGAAATGTGAAGAGAAAAACATTAGTGAAGACATACGCAGGAGATTGCAGTCAGATTCAGGTGAATTTATAATGGAGAACAAAGAGATGGCAGACCAGTTGAACAAATACTTGGTTCTGTCTTCACGAAGGAAGACACAAATAACCTTCCGGATGTACTAGGGGACCGAGGGTCTAGTGAGAAGGAGGAACTGAAGGATATCCTTATTCGGCGGAAAATTGTGTTAGGGAAATTGATGGGATTGAAGGCCGATAAATCTTGAGGCCTGATAGTCTGCATCCCAGAGTACTTAAGGAAGTGGCCATAGAAATAGTGGATGCATTGGTGATCATTTTCCAACAGTCTATCGACTCTGGATCAGTTCCTATGGACTCGAGGGTAGCTAATGTAACACCACTTTTTAAGAAAGGAGGAAGAGAGAAAGCGGATAATTATAGACCGGTTAGCCTGACATCAGTAGTGGGGAAAATGTTGGAATCAATCATTAAGGGTGAAATAGCAGCCCATTTGGAAAGCAGTGACAGGATCTGACCGAGTCAACATGGATTTATGAAAGGGAAATCATGCTTGACGAATCTTCTGGAATTTTTTGAGGATGTAACTAGTAGAGTGGACAAGGGAGAACCAGTGGATGTGGTGAATTTTGACTTTCAAAAGGCTTTTGACAAGGTCCCACACAAGAGATTGGTGTGCAAAATCAAAGCACATGGTATTGGGGGTAATGCACTGATGTGGATAGAGAACTGGTTGGCAGACAGGAAGCAGAGAGTTGGGATAAACGGGTCCTTTTCAGATTGGCAGGCAATGACTAGTGGGGTGCCGCAGGGCTCAGCGCTGGGACCCCAGCTCCTTATAATATACATTAATGATTTAGATGAAGGAATTGAGTGTAATATCTCCAAGTTTGCAGATGACACTAAGCTGGGTGACGGTGTGAGCTGTGAGGAGGATGCTAAGAGATTGCAGGGTGACTTGGACAGGTTAGGTGAGTGAGCAAATGCATGGCAGATGCAGTATAATGTGGATAAATGTGAGGTTATCCACTTTGGGGGCACAAACAAGAAGGCAGAATATGATCTGAATGGCGGCAGATTAGGAAAAGGGGAGGTGACACCTGGGTGTCATGGTACATCAGTCATTGAAAGTTGGCATGGAGGTACAGCAGGCATTGAAGAAGGCAAATTGTATGTTGGCCTTCATAGCTAGGGGATTTAAGTACAGCAGCAGGGAGGTCTTACTGCAGCTGTACAGGGCTTGGTGAGGCCTCACCTGGACTATTGTGTCAGTTTTGCTCTCCTAATCTGAGGAAGGACGTTCTTGCTATTGAGGGACTGCAGCGAAGGTTCACCAGACTGATTTCCGGGATGGCTGGACTGACATATGAGGAGAAACTGGATCGACTGGGCCTTTATACACTAGAGTTTAGAAGGATGAGAGGGTATCTCATAGAAACATATAAGATTCTGACGGGACTGGACAGGTTAGATGTGGGAAGAATGTTCCCGATGTTGGGGAAGTCCAGAACCAGTGGACACAGTTTAAGGATAAGGGTTAGGCCATTTAGGACTGAGATGAGGAGAAACTTTTTCACTCATAGAGTCGTTAGCCTGTGGAATTCCCTACCACAGAGAGTTGTTGATGCCAGTTCATTGGATATATTCAAGAGGGAGTTAGATATGGCCCTTACGGCTAAAAGGATCAAGGAGTATGGAGAGAAAGCAGAAAGGAGTACTGAGCGAATGATCAGCCATGATCTTATTGAATGGTGGTGCAGGCTCGAAGGGCCGAATGTCCTACTCCTGTACCTATTTTCTATTTTTCTATGTTTCTGGTCAATGGTAATTTGGCGATGGTAATGCCATTGAATATCAAGGGGAGGTTGTTGGATTCTCTCTTGTTGAAGATAGTCATTGCCTGGCACTTGCATCGCACAAATGTAACTTACCACTTATCAGCCCAAGCCTGAATGTTGTCCAGGTGGGCATGGACTGCTTCATTATCTGAGGAGTTGTGAATGGAATTGAACACCGTGCAGTCATCAGCAAATGTCCCCACCTGACCTTATGATGAAGGGAAGGTCATTGCTAGTGGAACAGGACATACAAGGATGGTGATAGAGGAGTCTGGGACATTGGCTGAAAGGTATGATTCTGTGAGTATGACGATATCAGGCTGTTGCTTCATTAGTCTGTAGAATAGCTCTCCTAATTTTGGCACCAGATGGTAGTGAGGAGGATTTTGCAGGGTCTGTCGTTGCTGTGTCTGAAGCCGTTGCCAAGGTCGATGCCTGGTGGTCCACCCGGTTTTATTCTTATTATATTTTGTCGCTGCAGTTTGGTCAACTGAGTGGCTTGCTGGACCATTTCAGAGAGCAGTTAATAGTCAACCACTTTGCTCTGGGTCTGGAGTCACATATAGGCCAGACCGGGTAAGGGCTGCAGATTTCCTTCCATAAGGACATTTGTGAACCAGATGGGTTTTACGACAATCCAGTAGTTTCATGGTCACCATTACTAATACAAGCTTTTTATTCCAGATTTATTTAATTAACTGAATTTAAATTCCCCAGCTGCTGTGGTGATATTTGAACTCGTATCCCTGGATCATAAGTAATTAGAAATCAATTTTAGGGGCATTAGTTGAGGGGTGAATACTGGCCAGCACACCAGGAGAACCCATCCACTTTGTGCTTTGGTATTTTTTGCATCCACCTAAGAGGGCCTCAGTTTAACATCTCATCTGGTAGACAACACTTCTGACAGTGCAGCACTCCCTCAGTATTACACTGAAATGCTAGTGTAGATTAGAATGATACAGCACAGAAGAAGGCCATTCTGCCCATTGTGCCTGTGCCAGCTTTGTATTCTCTGGAGTTAGGCTGTAAAATCCACAACCTTCCGATGCAAAGACAGGAGGAGTATTACCACAAAGCCAAGACTGCCACAGTTATTTTGATTAGCATCAACTGTAGCCGCTATATTAAGTATCTCCGACAGAGGTAATGATTTCATTTCCCTTCCTATTTGAGACAGTAACAATGTTTGAATTATATTAACAGGACCATTTTTTATTTCTGCGCTGACTACACATTCTGATTGCCAGATATTACATCATTCCACTACCTATATTGTCACCATTAACATCAATCAGGTTGTTTAAACTCAGTGTAAGTCCCATGTTACTGATTTCCTCTTATTCCTGTGGGTGGGACTAATAGGCAGGAGCAAATTAAAAATAATTAAAAAAGCTAATGGAATGTTAGCCTTTATCTCAAGGGGGCTTGAATACAAAGGGCTGGAAGTTGTGCTACAGTTATATAAAGCTCTGGTTAGACCGCATCTGAAGTACTGATTTCAGTTCTGCGCACTGCACCTTTTTTTTTTATTCGTTATTTGAAGTCGCCGCCTCTGGCAAGGCCAGCATTTCTTGCCCATCCCTAATTGCCCTTGAGAAGGTGGTGGTGAGCTGTCTTCTTCAACCATATTATTGTTTTTCGCAGCGATTTGCTACAATTGAGGGGCTTGCTAGGTCATTGCAGAGGGCAGTTAAGAGTCAACCACATTGCTGTGGGACTGGAGTCACCTATAGGCCAGACCAGGTAAGGACGGCAGATTTCCTTCCCTCAAGGACATTAGTGAACCAGATGTGTTTTTATGACAATCCAATAGTTTCACGGCCAACATTACTGATACTAGCTTTTTATTCCAGATTTATTTAACGAACTGAATTTAAATTCCCCATTGAACTCATGTCTCTGGATCATTAATGCAAGCCTCTGGATTACTAGTCGAGTAACATAACCACGATGCTACCAGAACCTACCCATCTCAGGAAGGATATATAGTGTAACCTGTATAAACACTCTCAAAAACGGACAACAACAACAACTTGTGTATATCTACCACCTTTAATGTAGTGAAATGTCTAAACGCGCTTCACAGGAGTATTATAAGACAAAAATTTGACACCGAGCCAAATAAGGAGAAATTAAGGTAGAAATCTTGGTCAAAGAGGTAGGTTTTAAAGAGCGTCTTAAAGGAGGAAAGAGAGGTAGAGGTGGAGAAGTTTAAGCAGGGAATTCCAGAGCTTGGGGCCGAGGCAATAGTAGGCACGGCCACCAATGGTTGAGCAATTATAATAAGGCATGCTCAATATGGAAGAATTAGAGCAGCACAAATATCTCAGAGGGTTATGAGATTGGAGCTTACAGAGATAGGGAGGAGCGAGGCCATGGAGGGATTTGAAAACTAGGATGAGAATTTTGAAATAGAGGTGTTGCTTAACTGGAAGTCAATATAGGCCAGCGAGCACAGGGCTGATGGGTGAATGGGAGTTGGTGCGAGTTAGAACACAAGCGGCTGAATTTTGGATGACCTCAAGTTTACGTAGGGTAGAAAATGGGAGGCCAGCCAGGAGCGCATTGGAATAGTCAAGTCTAGAGGCAATAAAGGCATGGATGAGGGCTTCAGCAGCAGATAAGCTGAGGCAGGGGTGGAAACGGGTAATGTTATGGTGGTGGAAATAGGCGGTCTTAGTTATACTGCGGATATGTGGTCGGAAGCTCATTTCAGGGTCAAATATGACACGAAGGTTGCGAACAATATGGTTCAGCCTCAGACAGATGTTGGGGAGAGGGATGGAGTCAATGGCTAGGGAACGGAGTTTGTGGCGGGGACCGAAAACACTGGTGTAAAGTCCTGTCCCCTCAGTACAGATTCACACGAGGCATGTAGTGAAGTCAAGGTCACTCTGAACCTGCATCTTTATTTAACAGCTCTGGAATGCTGCACTTGCTTGAGACCTGTCCTTATATACCTGTCTCTTGCAAGTGCACCCCTGGTGATAAGGTATGCTGGTGGTTACAGGTCATACCTTATTACAGTCATGTATAGCATGTTAGGATACAGTTATATATAATAATGTAAGATACATGACATCAACCTCCCCCAAAGTCTTATGGTCTTTATAGGTTCAGTCTCTCAGGTGGTCTACGCTCTCGCGTGGAGCGTCTGAGCTTTGGTTCAGTTGTTTGCCTTGGTGTCTGTTTTTCTTTGGGTGTGGTTGCTGGTATCTCACCTGGGCTGTCTGTTTCGATTGGTGTGATTGTTGATGACTTGCCTGGGCTATCTGTTGGGATTGCCCTTTCCTCAGGTTGTTCCCTCTGTCTGTCCACCAGGTGTGGTGCGAGTTCTATATTGTAGTCTGCCTCTGGTTCCGCAGTGTTGTTGGTAAATCTGCTTTTGACTTGGTCTACATGCCTCCGGCAGGTTTTGCCATTGTCCATTTGTACTACCAGTAGCCTGTTTCCTTCCTTGCCCGTTACTGTCCCTGCAAGCCATTGGGGACCCCTGCCATAGTTTAGTACAAACACTTTGTCCCCTATCTCATCCCATCTCCCCCTCGAATTTCTGTCATGGTACTCAGTCAGCTTACGGCGCTTTGCCTCAATGATTTCGTGCATGTCTGGGAGGATTAATGAGAGCCTTGTTTTTAAAGTCCTTTTCATCAACAGTTGCGCGAGGGGTATCCCAGTCGATGAGTGCTGACGAGATCTGTATGCCAGCAGCAGTCGCAACAGGCGACCCTGCAGCGTGGGACCTTGGATTTTAAGCATGCCTTGTTTAATGATTTGCATTGCTCTCTCCATCTGGCCATTGGAGGCCGGCTTGAACGGTGCCGTCTTGACGTGATTTATGCCGTGGTCAATTATAAAGTGTTGTACACGGACCATTGTCACTGACCAATATGTCAGGGATTCCGTGCATTCCAAACATGGTTGCGAGGCTCTCCGCAGTGGTGGTGCGAGTTTAAAATGGTACATGCGATCCACTTTGAAAATGCATCTACAACTACGAGGAACATTTTGCCATGAATGGACCCGTATAGTCTACGTGCACCCGCAACCACAGTTTGGTAGGCCAGGGCCAGGGGCTCAGTGGAGCCTCCCTGGGGGCATTGCTGAGTTGGGCACAAATGGTGCACCTTCCGACGCAGAGCTCCAAGTCCGCGTCAATACCAGGCCACCAGATGTGGGATCTGGCTATGGCCTTCATGAGAACGATCCCCAGGTGCTCGCGGTGGAGCTCCTGGACAAATGCCTCTCTGCCTCGCAGAGGCATGACTACTCGGCTGCCCCACATCAGGCAGTCTGCTTGTAGTGATAGCTCATGCATGCACCTGTGAAAGGGTTTTAATTCCTCAGGGCAGGCATCGCGAGCCTCTGCCCAGTCACCGGTTAGGACACATCTTTATACTAAGGATAACGTGGGGTCCAGGCTCTGATTTGGCGAGAAGTCATGGGTGAACCTGTGGACTCAAAGGCATTAATTGCCATGACTATCTCACAGTCCTGTTCATCAGAGCCTTCCGTGGTCGCCAGGGGTAGCCTGCTGAGCACGTCGGCACAGTTGTCTGTGCCTGGTCTCTGCCTTATGGTACAGTCGTAGGATGCCAGCATGAGTGCCCACCATTGAATTCGCGCTGAGGCGTTGTTGTTTATTGGGAGGGACGTGAGGGGCTTGCGGTCGGTTTCTAACGCGAACTTGGCCCCGAAAAGGTATTGCTGCATCTTTTTGGCACCGTACACGCACACGAGCGCCTCCTTCTCTACCATTCCGTACCCGCGCTCCGCCCGCGAAAGTGACCTGGAGGCATAAGCTATGGGTTGTAATTTGCCCGCACTAATGACATGTTGCAAAACGCACGCGACCCCATACGCTGATGCATCGCATGTGAGAACTAGCTTTTTACCTGGATCAAAAAAAGTCAAAACACTGTTGGAACACAGAAGGTTGCATGCCTTATTGAAGGCGCATTCCTGGGCTTCCCCCCAAAACCAATCGCACCCCTTCCTGAGTAGCACGTGGAGAGGCTCCAGCAGCGTGCTTAAGTTCTGCATAAAGTTCCCAAAGTAATTGAGTAGCCCGAGAAAGGCGCGCAGTTCTGAGACATTCCGGGGCCTGGGTGCCAGGCGAATTGCTTCTGTTTTGGACTCTGTTGGGCGGATTCCATCAGCGGCAATCCTTCTGCCCAAAAATTCAACCTCGGGTGCGAGAAACAGGCACTTGGATTTCTTGACTCGTAGGCCTACCCAATCCAACCGCTTTAGTACTTCCTCCAAATTACGGAGATGGGAGTCAGTGTCCCTGCCCGTGATAAGTATGTCATCTTGAAATACAACCGTCCCCAGGATGGACTTGAGCAGACTCTCCATTTTGCGCTGGAATATGGCAGCTGCCGACCTGATGCTGAATGGGCATCGATTGTACATGAAAAGGCCTCGATGTGTGTTGATGGTGGTGAGTAACTTGAATTCCTCGGTCAATTCTTGCATCATATACGCAGATGTGAGGTCGAGATTTGAGAAAAGTTTACCTCCAGCCAATGTGGCAAATAAGTCCTCCGCTCTGGGCAGCAGGTACTGGTCCTGTAGGGAGACTCTGTTTATTGTAGATTTGTCGTCCCCACAGATTCGTACGGATCCATCAGGCTTCATCACTGGGACGATGGGACTTGCCCAGTCGCTAAATTCCACAGGTGATATAATGCCTTCCCGCAGAAGCCTGTCTAGTTCGTGTTCAATCTTTTCCCTCATCACATCGGGTACAGCTCTGGCCTTGTGATGGACCGGTCTAGCATCCTGTGTGATGTAGATTTTGACTTTGGCCCCTTTGAAAGTGCCACACCTGGCTGAAAGAGATGTTCAAATCGCTTTATAACTATTGAGCAGGAGGTCCATTCCTCTAATGACATGGCATGGACATCATCCCATTTCCAGTTTAGTTTTGCCAGCCAGCTTCTCCCCAGCAGTGCTGGGGGGTCTCCGGGGACAATCCACAGGGGATGTCGGTTCACTGTCTCTTTGTGTGTGACAGAGAGCATGGCGCTGCTAAGGACTGGTATGGTTTCTTTGGTACAGGTCCTAAGTTTGGTGTTGACCCTTGTGAGTTTTGGTCTGTCTCTTTTATGTGGCCACAGTTGTTCAAATTGTTGAGCGCCCATGAGAGATTGACTCGCTCCCGTATCCAGCTCCATGTTGACAGATATCCCGTTGAATAGGACCCTCATCATTATAGGAGGCATCCTGTTGTAGGAGCAGCGGCCATTGATCATGTTGACCCACTGTACATCGGTGACCCGGGTACTGTCCCCACCATCTTCTGGTTCGCTTTCCGACCCATCCGATTTGTATATCAGCCGAGCTGCCTCTTTTTTGCACATGCGGGCCAAATGCCCTGTATATTCACAATTTCTGCAAACAGCCTGCTGAAATCGGCATCCCCTTGCCGAGTGCCCACCCCCACACCTCCAGCACAGACCTGTTCCATTGTTCAAAGTGTTCCCAAAGAATGAGCTGCGTCTGGCTGATCGCTCTTGAGCTTCTCTCAGTTTGTAGTTGATTGCTCGCATTGTGGGTTGATGAGGTGTGAACAGCCATTCCTGTGTCCCCTTAATGGCTTCTGCCTGCTGTCGATAGCGTGTTCTCCCGGTTTTGTCTGTGTGTGGGGGTAGCAGCTTGTTTAGTGCTGTGAACTTCTTGTTCCGATATTTCGTTAGTTGTCGTACCTGCATTGTAAATCAACCTCGTTTCTTCTTCCCCTACCAAGAATGTCTGTGCAACCAGTGCTGCGGCCTCCAAGGTCAGATTCTTGGTCTCTTTGAGCTTTCGGAATATGCCTTTGTGGCCTATTCCTTCAATGAAAAAGTACCTCAGTATTTCTCTCCTCAGTTCATTGGAGAACTCACATAAACTAGCCACGAAGTCGGGTATGCTCTGGCCCATACAGCGTCTGTAGTTGTAGAACCTGTGTCTGGCCATGTGTAGGCTGCTCGCTGGCTTCAGGTGGTCTCTTACCAGTGTGCTCAATTCTTCAAATGACTTGCTTGCTGGTTTCTCGGGTGCCAACAGATTCTTCATTGAAGCGTATGTTTGCGAGCCACAGCTGGTCAATAGATGGGCTCTTCTCTTTTCTGCCTTATCGTCACCTAACCAGTCTTTGGTTACAAAGCTTTGCTGGAGTCTTTCTATAAAGTCCTCCCAATTGTCTCCCACATTGTACTTTTCATCTGATCCATTGTTCGCCATTCTGTGGATTCTGTAATCCCGTAACTCGTCGCCACTGTAAAGTCCTGTCCCCTCAGTACAGATTCACACGAGGCATGTAGTGAAGTCAAGGTCACTCTGGACCTGCACCTTTATTTCACAGCTCTGGAATGCTGCACTTGCCTGAGACCTGTCCTTATATACCTGTCTCTTGCAAGTGCACCCCTGGTGGTAAGGTATGCTGGTGGTTACAGGTCATATCTTATTACAGTCATGTATAGCATGTTAGGATACAGTTATATATAATAATGTAAGATACATGACAACTGGCACCTGCAAAAAATGGGCACTATTGAGAGACTCAAATAACTTGCATGACAAAATATACAAGAGGCACTCTGAAACCACGGACACTTGGAAATTACAAACTAAGGACAGCCTTCAATGCACAGAGCCTTTTACAGCTTAAAATACGGACACAACCTAACGTGGTGCTATAAAATGTTCAAAGTACCTGCTGTAACTGAGTCTGTAGATTGTGATGACTGATGGTTTGTTATTGGATCCTCTTTTATCCTCCCTGCAGATGCTCTCTCTGCTTCTGAAAGCAACCTTGTCAACAATGCTCAGCAGAAGATGTCCACTTACTAGAACCCACACAGATCCAGGAGATGAGCTCACATCCAACTCCAGGTGGTACACTTGTCAGTCTCCTGAGAATGTCATTGGGAAAAGGTACCACTGTACAGCTACTGTATTTGCAGAATCAGTTTTGTTCGATCTGTTTCTCACCATAGATTCTCAGCATTGTTGCATCTGACTTGGTGCTGATCATAATCTCAGCTGATTCTTCAAGATGGTTGGGACAATATTTAAAATACATACAACGATCATTTCAGGTAAAAACAGGACCTCTGACCCCTCAGGTTTCCCTAATTTACAGGTTTCACTGTATTGGTCTTGGCAGGGCAGGTTCACCAGAATTATACCAGGGCTAAAAGGGTTAAATTATGAGGACAGGTTGCATAGACCAGGCTTGTATTCACATAAGTATAGAAGATTAGGGATCAGCTAATTGAGGTGTTTAAAGGATTTGATAGGGTCGATAGAGATAAACTATTTTCTTTGGTTTGGGGAGTCCAGAACAAAGGTATAAACTTAAAATTAGAGCTTGAACATTTAAAGGTGATGTCAGGAAGTAATTTCTTAATGTTTAAAGATGTCAACATGCTCAAAAAAAATTGGGTTTTAATCATAATTATCTCTTTACTAGATTGATTCCTAGGATGAGTAGGTTGTCCTGCAGGGAGAGATTGATCCGATTTGGCCGACACTTTCTGGAATTGAGAAGAATAAGAGGTGATCTCATTAAAACATATAAGATTCTGAGTGGGATGGACAGGGTAGATGCAGGGAGATTGTTTCCCCTGGCTGGAGAGTGTAGAACTAGGGGGCATAATCTCAGGATAAGGGATAGGCTATTTAAGACGGAGATGAGGAGGAATTTCTTCACTCAGAGGGTTGTGAATCTTTGGAATTCTCTATCCCAAAGGGCTGTGGGTGCTCAATCATTTAGTATATTCAAGGCTGATAGATTTTTGGACTTTAGGGCAATTAAGGGATATGGAGATAGGGATCTTGTGGGAAAGTGGAGTTGCGGTTGAAGATCAGCCATGATCTTGTTGAATGGTGGAGCAGCTCGAGGGGCCGTATGGCCTACTCCTGTTCCTATTTCTTATGTTCTTATGTTCTCCCACTTTTTGTCATTCTGGTAATATTGCATTTGCCCCTTGGGATTATTTGCTGCCACTTCTGAAATCCTGCTCCTTCATTAGCGTGAGGTGAAATTGGTCTTCAGTGGTGGTACAAAATGGGCGATTGCGAATCAGCAGCCTGTTTTATACACTGCCCGATTCTCTTTACTGTTGACTTTAAATGGAAACTACTTGAATGGGCTGCCGCTTTCTATCACACATATTGCTCTTCCACCCAAGACCAATATCACCTCAACAAGCTTAGATTTTCTTCAATTCAGTGTAATTTACTCTAAAATAGTTACCGGGGTGGGGTTAGGTTACATAGAAGTGCACCCAATTAGCATAGCTTCAGGCATGGATTATGACAGGTCCAACTCGAACAGCAGTGGTGAAAGTGGAAAATTGTGTATACTTTAAATTTACGGGTTTGGGGACATTTGAGGGCAAATTTTCACCCCCCCCCCCTCAACCAGCAATGGTGTGGGTGATTGGATGAGCAGAGATGGGGAGTCAAAACGGCAAGGAGCTTGTGCTGCATTCCGGGTGCATTTCTGCCCCCCTTTCTACTATTTTTACTTAATTGTCTTCAGGTACAGAAAGGTCACTCACCTCAGAGGATGGGGGCCTAATTTAAATAGTAATTCTGCATTTCAAAGGCGCATGTCATTTTAGCCATGGGCATGACTATGACCCACCCAGTCTCCATGAAGCCATCAGGTCTGCTGTCCCAACTTTTGGGGAAAATACCAGCTGCACTAATTGTCTGCCAAAGTGAGATCTGGCCATCACTGTCTTCAGATGGAGGTATGCAGGTACTGGCAGGTGAGCATGTAGCATATTTTGTACAGTCTGACTTGTGTGGCATCATTCTAATCCAAATACATCACGTGGAGGATTCCCAATGAGGTCAGTCATGGTGCTGTGGCGCTGCCCTGGGGATGTGGCTGTGGGTCCATGAAGCAAGAACCAGTTGTCCTCCCTCAGGATGGCAGCATTCCTCATCCCACCACTGCTATTCCGCCATTGTTCTTGCCACTGCCTATCAGCCAACCAGCCCAGATTGTTGCCTGAGGTGGTGCAGTCTGGATCTGGAAGCCGGGCCTTCCAGATCCAAAGCTAGTTGAGGTTGACCTGCAAGGCCATCTGCTGTCTCTGCTACTGGAAACTCAGCAGCCTTCCACCCGCCGTGCTGCAGCCACTGGGACTGCACTGTGTAGGAGCATCAGAGAAGGAAATGGCACACAAACGACAAGCACTAAGGGATTGCACAAGGGTGATTAGTTGATATTGTAATGTAAATTGAATAGTTCTCAATTTATTAATTTTGTTTGGAATGTTTATTTTGTTGTGGCTCTGATTTTAGCTTCATACGCAGAAAATGCCGATATTCTGTGTCAGAGGGGTGGTCTAATGGGGACGTGGTTGATGGGGACGTGGTTAGCAAATTTGATCTGTGGATTCATTCACTCAAATCGAAGTCTATTGAGGAACACAAACAGCCTGTATGGAAAAGGCATTTGCTGCCTGCCTCCTCACTTCCTCCTTGTCCTCCTCCTCTTTTTCTTCTTGCTCCTCTTCCTCCTCCTCCTCCTCTTCCTCTCCCTCATCCTCTTCCTGAGATGTCCCGCAATCCCTGCTGCCAAGAGCTGTGCCCTCCTGATGGCCAAGTTGCGCAGCATGCAGCAGACCCCCACTAAATGGGACATGCTCTCTGTTGAGTACTGGAGGGCTCCTCCTGAGCAGTCAAGGCAGCAGAACCATTGCTTCAGCAGCCTGATGGTCTGTTCAATGATGTTCCTGCTGGAAGCATGGCTGTCATTATATGAATGTTGGGCAGGAGTTTTGGGGTTGTGGAGGGGAATGATGAGCCAGGTGCAGAGCAGATAGTCATTATCTCCGACCAGCCACCCTCGGGTTTGACGGGGTGGCTGGAAGATTGTTGACACACTAGCCTGGTGCAGGATGAAGGCATCATGACTGCTTCCAGGATAGCAGTCATTCACCATCAGGAAACGCTGGGTGTGGTCATATACTAATTGCACATTAAGTGAGTGGTAGCCTTTGCATTTATAGAACATCTCAGGAATGTTATGCAGTGCCTGGAAAGTCATGTGGATGTAATCGATAGTACCCTGCCCATGGGGAAGCCCGCTAACCTGGCAAAGCCACATGCGTGCTCATCCTGATTCTCTCTGTTTAATGGGAAGAAAACGTAATCCTATCTCCTGATGTAGAGAGTCTCTGTGACTTCCCGGATGCAGCAATGGACAGCGAACTGTGAGATGCTAGCTATGTCTCCTGCTGCAGACTGGGGAGTCATGGTGGCCTTAAGGGTCACTGGGAGATCCATCAGCCTGCTTTCTGCTCTAGTTGCAGGAGGTAGCAGAGTTCTGTGACTACATCCTTATGAAGCGGAGCCTCCTAATATGTTTCTCCTCACTTAAGTGGAGGTAAGAGAAGTGCTCTCTGAAGACCCTAGTTGGGTAAGACCTCCTGTTGCGAGTCCTCCTCTACCTCCTCCTCCTGCCTCTGTGCGCATATTCTACTATTCTTTGCTGCCTCTTCACCCTCTCCCTAAGATATTTGAGTATGAGCAGGATTTGCCAGTAGAGTCCCCATGACTGAGAGCAAGTGTTGTGTGTAGAAGCCTTTTGAATAAGACTGAAGTAAGGAAGTTATGCTAAACCTGTAACAAACCTTGGTTACACCACAGTTCAGGTTGCCATCTTATAAAAAGGATATAGAGACACAGGAGAAGGTGCAGAGAAGATTTACAAGGATGATACCAGAAATGCGAGGGCATACATATCAGGAAAGGATGAACAGGCTGGGTCTCTTTGCTCTTGAAAAAATAAGGCTGAGGGGTGAATTCATAGAGGCTGATGGGGTGGATGCAGAAAGGATGTTTCCACTGATAGGGGAGACTAGAACTAGAGGGCATAATCTTAGAATAAGGGGCCGCCCATTTAAAACTGAGATGAGGAGAAATTTCTTCTCTCAGAGGGTTGTGGATCTGTGGAATTCACTGTCTCAGAGAGCTATGGAAGCTGGGACATTGAATAAATTTAAGACAGAAATAGACAGTTTCTTAAACGATAAGGGAATAGGGATTATGGAGAATGGGCAGGGAAGTGGACCAGAGTCCATGATCGGATCAGCCATGATCGTATTAAATGGCGGAGCAGGTTCGAGGGACCGTATGGCCTACTCCTGCTCCTATTTCTTATGTTCTTATGTCTTTAAACTTATGAAAGGTTTTAATACAGGTAAATGTTTCCACTTGTGGAAAAGAGTATAACTATAGGCTATCAATATAAGATTGTCACCAAGAAATCCAACAGGGAATTCAGAAGAACATTATTTACCCAAAGAGTGGTGAGAATGTAGAACTCGCTACCACAGGGAGTGGTTGAAGTGAATAGTATAAATGCATTTAAGGGGAGGCTAGACAAGCATGAGAGTGAATAGAGAGTTATGCTGATAGATTTAAATGAGGAAAGACGGGAGGAGGCTCAAATGGAGCATAAACTCCGGCATGGACTGGTTGGGCCGAATGGCCTGTTTCTGTGCTGTATATCCTATGTAATCTTATGTAAGGAGTTCTCCACTTGCACCAGAACTCTCTGTCACCTCAGAAACTTGAAAGAAGTTTAGTAAGCTGTTCGAGTTCCAAGAGCCATTCAAAATGAACAAACATGTCAGGTGCAAGTAACTTCTGATGATACCTTTAAGTACCACTGCTGGAGCCTCCGTCGTGCTTGATCAGCTGGTCATGATTCACAGAGTTTGGTAAGTTGAGCGCTGCACTCCAAAATGGCAGATCACCATCAGCTGAGCATTGCACACTCCCTGACATCACGATCTGCATAATCTCCATAACAATTACAGATATCAGCAGTGCTGCAGCCCAGCCCAAAATGGTGACCGCTGCAGGACCCACCGGCAGCGGTTGGAAGTGAGGCTGCTGCCATTTTGTTTTGCTGAAACGGGCCTTAAAAGCCAAAGTTAACATGTCCAACTTCTTGTCCACAGAGTAGAAATAAACGGGTAATTTTCAGGTTGCCCGGTTATACTAGCGGGGTACCGTAAGGATCAGTGATGGGGCCCCAGCTGTTAACAATCTATATTAATGACTTATCGGAGGGGACTGAATGCAATGTATTCAAGTTTGCTGATGATATAAAGCTAGGTAGGAAAGTAAGATGTCAGGAGGACAGAAAGAGCCTGCAAAGGAACATAGAAAGGTTAAGTGAGTGGGCAGTAAGATAGCAGGTGGAGTATATTGTTTGGAAATGTGAGGTTATTCATTTTGCTGGAAAAATATAAAAACAGAATTTTTTTAAATGGTGAAAGATTGAGAAATGTTGCTATTCAGAGGGACTTTGGTGTCTTTGTATATGAATCACTGAATGTTAACATGCAGATACAGCAAGTGATCAAGAAAGCAAATCTTATGTTAGCATTTATTCCAAATGAATTGGAGTATAAGAGTAAAGAAGTCTTAATGCAATAATAGAGGGCCTTGGTGAGACCATACCAGGAGTACTGTGTACTGTCTTGGTCTCCTTACCTGAGGAAGGACAACATTTCCTTAGGCAGAGTGCTACAAAGGTTCACCAGACTGACTCCTGGGATGGGGGATTCTCCTATGAGGAGAGATTGAGTAGACTAGACCTATATTCCCTAGAATTTAGAAGAATCAGAGGTGATCGCATTTAAACATAAAATTCTTAAAAGGCTTGATAAGGTGAATGTGGGGAGTATGTTCTCCCTGGCTGAGGAGTCTAGAATCAGGTCACAGTCTCAGAATAAGGGGTCGGCTGGTTAGGACTGAGATGAGGAGAAATTTATTCACTCAAAGGGTTATGAATCTATGGAATTCTCGTCCCCTGAGGGCTGTGGATGCTCAATCGTTGAGTACAATCAAGATAGAGATCGATAGATTTTTAAATCTTAAAGGGATCAAGGGATATGGGGATAGTGCACGCAAGTGGAGTTGAAGTAGAAGATCACCCATGATCTCATTGAATGGCAGAGTAGGCTCGAAGAGCTGAATGTCCTACTCCGGCGCCTATTTCTTACATTCTTATGTTCCTATGTATTTTAAAGACAAGGACATCTTCTGCAGTAATGATTCTTAACAGACATGGACAGAAGCACCATCATCATCATCATAGGCAGTCCCTCGGAATCGAGGAAGACTTGCTTCCACTCTTAACATGAGTTCTTAGGTGGCTTTACAGTCCAATATGAGAACCAAAGTCTCTGTCACAGATGCGGCAGTTAATCGTTGAGGGAAGGGGTGGGTGGGACTGGTTTGTCACATGCTCTTTCCACTGCCTGCGCTTGATTTCTGCACGCTCTCGGCGATGAGACTCGCGGTGCTCAGCGCCCTCCAGGATGCGCTTCCTCCACTGAGGGTGGTCTTTGGCCAGGTTCTCCCAGGTGTCAGTGGGGATGTTGCACTTTATCAGAGAGGCTTTGAGGGTGTCCTTGTAATGTTTCTGCTGCCCACCTTTGGCTTGTTTGCCGTGAAGGAGTTACGAGTAGAGCGCTTGCTTTGGGAGTCTCGTGTCTGGCATGCAAACTATGTGGCCTGCCCAGTGGAGCTGATCAAGTGTGGTCAGTGCTTCGACGCTGGGGATGTTGGCCTGGTTGAGGACGCTAATGTTGGTGCGTCTGTCCTCCCAGGGGATTTGTAGGATCTTGCGGAGACATTGTTGGTGGTATTTCTCCAGCGACTTGAGGTGTCTACTGTACATGGTCCATGTTTC